>NW_026088185.1:0-1200000 GCF_022539395.1 Myiozetetes cayanensis | reverse complement strand
GTGGCCAGACACGTGGATGTGACACCTGGGGACGTGGTTTAGTGGTGGTTGGGCAGTGCTGGGTTAATGGTTGGACCTGATGATCTCAGAGGTCTTTTCCAACCTGAATGATTCCACGGTTCCATGCTCCTCAGAACCACCCATCCGAAGCTAAGGGTTTCCTGCCAGTCCCAGGTGCAGGTCCGTAAACCTCAGAGCTTATAAAAAAAGGCATCTGATCCAAACCTTGATTCTCACTCCCCAATGGAAAATTGCCCGGGAGCCCAAAATGTCACCAACAGGTTTAGAAAAAACCGGCCCTAAAAACGTCATGAGTGTCCACCCTACAACTTTCCTATATGGGATGATGATAAAACGTAAGGCCAGACATGATTATAAAGATCTTGGTGAGGGTCACACCATGGGTTTTGGGGTGGGCTAGTCCTGAGTCAGATCACTGTGCTCCTTCCATCCCCAAAATCCATACCCGGGGATTGTGTCAGAGGCAGTGAGAGGGACAGACAGCATCCTTGGGACAGCAACAGATGCCTCAACATGGAAAACCTGTGTAGGACATGTTTTAATAGCTAATTTCCAAAAGGCTGCTCAGAACTACTCCTGAATAAACCACAACCACTGCACACTGACTAAGACCTCTCCTCGCTCTTGGCTACAGCTGGGAAACTTTTTCTTATAAAAGGTTTCTGTTTTTTTAATCCTGGGATCAACAATAAGTCCACAAAAGAACAAGAAGAAAATACAGACTTAGACTGTTTCAGCTGCCTCTTGGGATGCAAGGGAGCCTCATCCCCAGGGGATTCAGAGGAACTGGACTGTTCTCAGACTCGCACCAGGGAGTTTTATCTCAGATTATGGTTCTTTGAGAGGGAGGGGAACGAAGAGAGAGAAAGAAGTTCCCCCACCAAAGGGGGCGGAAGAAATCCTTGTATGACACTGTTTGCCGAGGGCCTGGTGCCGTTGAACACCCCGAGAAGCGCTGTACTCACGTGTAAGCTCGGGTGGTAGGTCAGCACCCCGTTGTCGCACAACGTCACGTACTTCTTCTTCCACTCCTTGTTCAGTGACTTGCCACTCCTCTTCAGCAGCATTCCCTGGGAGGGGGAGAGAGGAGAGGTTAAACACCCTCTGGCCAGTGCACACCTACTTGAGACCCAGCAAGAGAGAGACCACTGCCAGCATTTTCAGATACGCTTCTTCCTGTAATGACTCCTTCTCCCCTGCCCTTCCCATGAGGAACGCTGCCTCCATCAGCAGCTTCACTGTTTTGCCTTTTAGGAGGAAATGCTGTCCAACACCAAGCCAGAAGGCAGCTCCTAATGAATCACACAGTACTTTGGTTACAGGAGTCTTACTGGAATGTCTAGGTGGAGACACTGTGGACAGTACCTACCACACCATACACCAGTGCCAGAGACACAAGCACACACTTCACTGAATCATAACCAGGAACCTAAACCAACACAAACTGCAGTTCCCTAACCCCCACAAAATGAGGCTGTCCCTTCTCCTCTGCCAAGGCAATCAAAATAAAGGGAAATCAGAACACAGAACGGTGCTTCCGACTGCCACGGAGCTGTTCCTGTCCGAGCAGGTTAAAGCCTTGACAGCAAGTTCTGATGTTTGTTTTCCCATTAAGCCTGCAGCTTTATGAAGTCTCTGCAGAGCCGATCCCAAAGCCAGGAGGGGACACAGGCCAGCTCTGCCCAAGCAGAAGTCCTCCAGAGCCAGCAGAATTCCAGATGTCACAGCTTCCAGCTGAAGTCCCTCGCCACTCTCCACACAACCCAACAGCTCTCCCTGGGCAACACCAGGGGGGATCCCAGTGGAAAAGCCCCACTCACACCTGCCTGCTCCTGGCCACGCACTCGGGACACAACTTGAGAGGGGAACCCTTCCCATCTCAACCCAAGCCGTGGATGGGACCGTGGGGAAAAGCTCGTGCTGGATCCCTGAATTAACACAGCCACCCAAACTCCCAACTCCCCGACTGCCTGGGGATCACGTCTTCATTTTCCTCGTGCTGTTCCTTGCCAGAATGGAACTTTTTCAAGGAGAATGAGGCTCCTGCACCGCCTCCTCACAGAAGCTCCTGCGGCACAGCCCAATTACCGCGTGCCAGCGGTGGCAGACGTTGTTTTCTTCTATTAAAAAAATGAAAGCTTGTTTCTGCCTTTGACTCGCCTGTTTGTCTATAGGAGGTGAGCCGTGGCTTCACCTTTCCCATCTTTCATACCTCACCTGCAGCACGTTCGCTGCCGTTCAGGGGGACCCAATTCTAGTTAGTGCTGTGCCGTGGGGATCAAAAATTACACTTTCCCTGTGCTGGTTTGTTCTTCAGACCTTTTAATGGGGGGAAAAAAAAAAGCAGTAAGGAACACAATGGTGATCTTTTTTTTTTTCCCCCCTCTGCCTTTTTTTTAATTTTTTTTTTTTGAATTTTTGGACAAAATAAAGTTTATGTACTTCACACCTTTGCCATACAGACAACATGTAATTACTTCCACAATTATCAGTTCAATTATCAATTGCCAATTATAAACTCAACAAATAGTAAAAACCTACTGCAGTCATGATTTTGACCACACAGAAGCTTTGCTCCTATCTAGGTGTGAATTCTGACATTCTAGCTATGGATCTAAATGAAGAAATCTATTCAAAACGAGGTTTCACCAGACTTTTAAAGTGGAATTCTGTGCTTGATGTAAAAACAAAATCCAGCTCAGCATTAGATATGAATGATGCACCTATTTGTGTGCCTAACTAACAAACCAGACCTCCCAATCCATTTCCTTCAGGCATTCCTTTGGCAAACACATTCATTTTCACATTATGTGAGAATTAAAGGTATCTTAAAGTACCTGGAGAGGAAACTGCTCTGAACACAAGGACTTGCTGTTATAAAGTGAAGTAGCCCATATAAACCACATCTTTCCCCCCAGGGCCACCAATTTGTGATAATTTTATAGAATGATCTGGAGAAACGGTCGTAGAATCGGAGTTTATATCAGTTATAAATGCACTTTAACGTTAACTAAATTTAAAAAAAAAAAAATAAATGGCCCTGATATGACAAGAAATGTTCCTTTAAAGAAAAATCCCTTTGCTTCAGTCACTTTATGTCTGTGTTTAAGTCACATCAGATACTGTGCCTGGGAAATGAGTTCAGGGGTTCCCCACTGACCTCTGGTACCTCTGAGGCAACTGAGAGGCAGCTTGGGCACGCCCCAGTCCCCCTCAAACAGATCCCCAACCTACACAGAACACGCTGCAAACCCCACCTTGGTCCCCAAGCTGAGCAGTAAGAGATCAAGCCCACCTCCTACTTCCAAACACCCACTTTTTTTTGGTCTAAATAATCTCTGCCTCAAATGATTATTAATTGATAACACCATTTTCCCTAATTTATATGAAACCTTTCACTTCTTAGTCTTCCATCTGCAGTTGGGTGTAGCTGTCCCAAAGCCTCCAGACTCAACACTGAGGATTTAACACCTCCAATTTCCACACAAACAGGGGAACAATTTCACGCCTTTTTTTTTTTTTTTTTTTTACCACCTTCCCTCCAAAATTGCAATTCTGTGTCTGCCTGACAGAGGAATGGCTTCTCCCAGCAGACTCCTGCAGCTTCTGTTTTTAAGGAGCCGGAGGAAAAAGGCCCCAACTGGAGTGCACGGACCTCCCTCCCCGGGCTCTGCTCGAGGAACACAAAGCAAACAGAGGAGCTGCCTGGACCTTCCACCAGCTCTTTATTAGCAATGCCTTGTGCTACCTTCTACTCCCAGGAGGTCATTGCAAGCCAAAAGCAATGTTAAGTGTACAAGCTTTAAATAACTTACAAAGTTAATGTAATGAATGTAAGTGCGATCCGAAATCCATCACTCAGCGGCTCGCCGTAGCCTCAAGCTGTGATAAAACACCACTCATAAATTTATATTAAAAACCCCCGTTCGATAGCAATTATTTACCAACAAAAGATTTATTGATTGCGTTTGCTGTTGGAGGCTGGGGCCTTTATAGCTGAGTCAATCAGCTCAACGCTGCTGAGCTCCGGGGCACCCGCCCAAGCTACAGGCTGCCGGTGGCTCTGCATCCCAACAGCTCCGTGGGAGCAGGAGCGGCTAATGAAGGGCCCCCAGCGCTGCATTGATTGGAGCCAAGCTGGAAAAAAACACCCCAAAACATCCCAACTCCAGCCAAGGGAGCATCAACAGCACGCCCAGCCCGCCTGAGCTCGCGGCGACCACAAAGCCCGGCCGCTCCAGAGACGCCTTCCCGTGAGCTCCCGACCCGACCAGCTCAGAACACAACTGTGCACCTGTTCTGTGGGGTTTGAACAGAAAATCGGCAGCATTTTAAAAAAGTGACCTCTTGGAGCGGCTTAATGCCACATCCAAGGTGCTGGTAGGTGAGAAGCCCTAAAAATGGCCTCTAAAAAGGCAGCAGAGCCAAGACTGAGCCTTCAGGAAAAAACCCACAAGGCTGGGGGTTGGAACTAGATGATCTTTGGGGTCCCATCCAAGCCAAACCATGCTGTGGCTCTGATGGTTTCTAATTTCTTTCAGAAGATCATCCCACTGCCACGGCTGTGGTGTGAACTTCCACCAGCCTCCCCCTTTCTTCCCCTTCCTGATTTATAGCCCACCCCACACCATCACCCTGCTGCTGTTCTGACACAGTGGAACAGGTAATCTCTAATCACTAACAGTGTAAATTCCTAATTTTCCACTCAGGTCTGTAGTTCTCACAGCCACGATCAGCAGCCAGCACTGCTGGGAATTTTTTAGGAATCATGTGCATCCTGTGCACAAAAGAAAAAAAATCTTCCCTCAAATAAGTCCAAGGGCAGCCACTCAGCCAGGATCACAAACTAACTGCTTCATACAAATTCTGGACAACAAAACATTTCCTTTAAATGTATTAACACGGGCAACAAATGCTGCTGAATCCTCCAGGATTGCATGACCAGCCAGCTCTGCAAAGTCTGCCCAGCAGCACTGGGACCAGTCTAGCTCATCCTAATAATAAACAAGAGAGTAATTCTTAATTGTTATTTCTTGCTTCCAGGAGATTTAACTGTCACAGGTTTCCAGTATTAGAGTCCATTTAAGTTTATGGCAGTCACACCATCACATCACAGAATCCCAGGACGGTTCAGGTTGGAAAGGACCTTGAAGCTCAGCTCATTCCAGCCCCTGCCATGGGCAGGGACACCATCCAGTACATCAGGCTGCTCTCACTTCAACAATGAAATCTGAGCAGACACCAAAGTATGCAACTAACTCCTCTAGGAAATAAACTGCTGAAGATGCCCAATGTATTTGGAATCCTTCCATACAAATGTAACTTGCTTTTGCTGTTTCACAAAGTTAGGTCTTTTCTTCCCCAGGAATTTAAGGGAATGCTGCTTGGTCTTCTGGTCAGTGAGATAGGAAGCTCTTTCAAGTTTTAACACTTGGAAACCTGCAGCAAATATCCCTTCCAGTACCTAAAGGGGGCTTATAAAAGAGGGAGAGGCACTTTGGACAAGGGCCTGGAGTGACAGGACACAGGGAATGGCTTCCCGCTGCCAGAGAGCAGGGTTTAGGTGGGATGTTGGGAAGGAATCCTTCCCTGTGAGGGTGGGCAGGCCCTGGCACAGGCTGCCCAGAGAAGCTGTGGCTGCCCCATCCCTGGAAGCGGACAGAGTTTGGAGCAACCTGGGCTAGTGGAAGGTGTCCCTGCCCATGGCAGAGGTTGGAACAAGATGGGCCTGAAGGTCCCTTCCAACCCAAACCATTCTGGGATTCTATGATCTCCTACAGTTAACTGGGCACAACTGGGGATCAACTGAACCACAGAACAATGGCTACGAGAAACTGGAGTGGCTCTGAAGAGATCTGAGAACAGGCAACCTCAAACATTCTCCAACTTCAGTATCTAACAATAACATGGCAAAAAAAAACCTAAAACCCCCAAATATTCTTAACTGCATCCAGGCACATGGAAACCACCCCACACCTTCCATAAAAACTGGTACTAAAAAAAAACCAGCAGCAGCAGTTTCACTACAAATTCAAAGATGCTTCCACACAGAGGAAACTATGCAAATTTATGTTATGCACCTTTTAGGACAAAATGAAATCAGAACATTGCACCCAATTCTCTTCTAACATTCCCTAAACACAAGGCAGTAACTCTGTGCAGCAGGTAATTACACCATGAATGGTTACCTAATGCTGAGGCTGATCAGCCACGATTTCCATCTGGAGACAAAGAGAAGAGAGGATCTAACATCTGACTTAGAGCAAAAGATAATGGCTTTGCTTAAACTTGAAGGACAATCAACCTCCAACTCGTTATTTTCCAAGCTCTCTGCACACAAGCTACGAAGGAAAATTAGGAAGATGTACTGAAAAAATCCCCAGTGCTGATGAAGCAAGTCTTACAGTTCATCACAGCCCCTGCAATTGTCACCTCCAACAAAGGACAGCTACCAAACTCCTGCACGGAACATCAGCACCAGGGACGTGGTAAATGGGAAGAACAAACTCAGTGCTCACTGTTACTGCATTTTTAATTTTAATCCCCGAATGGTTTGGGTTGGAAAGGACCTTAAAGCTCATCTTTTTCCACCCCCTGCCGTGGGCAGAGACACCTTCCACTGGACCAGGTTATTCCAAGCCCCATCCAACCTGGCCTTGATTAATGATTGCTCCAAGTTCCTCTGACAGGCAGCAAATGATTTTACAGGAAGTTCTCACAACAGTTGCTGCAAAAGACAACGTGGAACATGTGCCTGAAGGACAGGGACACTCAGCACAGCAGGACACTTGGAACTGCAGAGTATCCAGAGCTGGAAGGGACCCACAAGGATCATGGAGTCCAACTCCTGGCCCTGCACAGGCCACCCCAAGAATCCCACCCTGTGCCTCGGACTTCTCGAGCTCTCCCTCAGTTGGCAGCTTTGGGAACGGGGCACTCTTTCCTTAGCCCTGTTTTATGAGTTACATTAGACTTTATACAAGAGTTCTCCCTATGGAGTAGAATGGGTGTTTAAAGGACTGGCACAGTGCTCACCCTAACCCTGGTGTGCCACTCTGAACAGGGCACAGCCCCCAGCAAGTCACAACATTTTCCTGCCTTGCCGCAGTTTCTGCCCGCGTCGCCTTCCGAGGCTTCTTCCGCCTACCCTGGACTGTTAGAAAAAATATGACCAAAAAAAAAAAAAAATCCCAGCCCTTAATAATGTGCAGGAGTGGGTTTATTAACCCCTTGGCACTGGCAGCTGTGGTTTCCCTGACACCGCCTGAGCGCTGATGCGAAATGCACCGCGATGCAGACCGTCCTCCTGCTGCCGGAGGGAGCAGGAGGCCAAGGGCTCTGTCCGGCTCAACTCCTGCCTCCTGCACGGCCACAAACCAACCCTGCACCCCCCCCAAGCACAAACACCGCTCCAGAGACCCAGCTCCGAGGAAAAACAAGGCTGGGAAGCGCATTTGGGACGTGACCGCGTGGCACAGTTAATTTGGGAGAGGCCCCAGCAAGGCAGAAACCTTCGTGGCGGGGGAAACGGCTGAAGGGTCAGGCACGAAAAAAGAAGCAACAAAACACTGATTTCCCTTTAAGAAACAAATGTTGGGTGTTGAGTGCTGGGTGGGTGACACAGAACGAGGAATTATGGCGCAGGTATTGCAACTTCTAGGGAGACAATCCGCCTTCTGTCCCCTGGACCCTGAAATTCTCTTTATCACATCTCATATAAAGTAGGGATTTCGGGGTGGGGGGGGGGAGGAGAAAGGAGGGGAAGGGGAGAAAAACCATGAAAAGCTTAAAACCCAATTTTAACTTTCTCTCCTGACACTACAGTGTTTCCATAGAAACATCAGGAAGACCACTTAAGAGCAGCTTTTTTTTTTTTTTTTTTTTTGGAGCCATGTTTGGCACCGTACCCCTCCCCCGGACAACCTATTATTTCACAAATGGATGCTTCTTTTGCAGCTTGTTCTGTGCAGGTTCCAACGAAGGGCGGGGGGGGGAAAAGAAAAAGAACCCTGGATCTTTAACCAGTTCCCTTGTGGCCCCCTCCCTTTTTTTGTTGGTAATATTTCTGTTCGTTCTGCCGGGGTATCTGGTACAAAGGGTTACACTTTAATTGAGCTGTCAGCATCTCCAACAATCCTATAAAACTCCGATTATGCACGGCGGGGTTAGTGACACACTTGTTATTGTGGATGCCCTATTTGCTAAACCCGGGCCCCCCCCTCGCAGGTCACCTCACCCACGCGACCTTCCTGTCATTAGCCGTGTCTATTCCTACCTCACCGCTGTGAAAATCACACAAGCCAAGGCTTCAAAGCCCTTGCCAGGACTGAATTCGACCAGGAGCTAATCACCCACAAATCCAGCTCAAATGGCAATAATTGGCTAAACTGCTCACCTCTCCAGAGCTCAGCAGTAATTTGGGATAATAAAGAAAAGAATTATTCAGCTAACTGCCCTGAAATGTATGCTTTGTGACCGACACACTTCACATTTTAATAATGATGGACACAAAATCCAATTTAATACAGCAGCGACTGAATAACAAACCCAGGAACGCTGGCAGGGGAAAAAAAAAAAAAAGAAGTGTGTGTGTGTTCCTTTTTTTTACCTTAAACTGTGTTCATGTTATTGTGCAGAAAGGATTCACACTTCACATTGGGAAATTTTTGGGACCAAAAAGGCCTTTGCCAGCCACCCTCAGAAACCCTGCTGCTCTGCAGTGGGATTTTTTAAATTTATATTTAATTTTGCTTAATCCAAGGGAGTGTTCTGAACGAAAAATTAATTTTGCTGAACAGTTACACACCTCTGGTCCTCAAACTTTGGTAGGGGTAAGGTAGGAAGTATCTTTTTTTTCTCCTTTCCAGTAGAAGGGCACCTTCTTCGTTATTCTGATTAACAGTATTTCCTAATTGCCTCATTTTTCTTTACCTTTACACCTTGTCCTCCGGTCAAGGACCATCCAGCATCAGTGACCCCACTACAGACACCTTGCTGAACAGGAGGTGATGCTCCCTGCACTGCTTCACGATGGGACCAGTCTGCCAGGACACACTGGACTGGTTCCACACTGCAAACACCACAGAACCATGGAATGGTGTGGGTTGGAAGGAAAATTAAAGCTCATCCTGTCCCAACCCCCTGCCATGGGCAGGGACACCTTCCACTACCCCAGGTTGCTCAGGGCCCATCACGATGCTCCATCACTCTTCCATCCACCCATCCCATTCTCTTGCCTCAAACCTTTCCTAGACCAGGAGAAAAAAAAAAAAGGAAAATAGAGGAAATATGTGTGTTAATGTTTAGCCACCTGGGATGTCCAGTCCACCCAGAGGAACAGGAATGGAGAGGACAGTCCTTCAGAGATGCAGTTACTGTAATGCTGAGCATTATCCTCTCCACATTAGCAGAAAAAAGAGTTAAGGAACCTTCAAAACATTCCTTCATCCCCTTCAACAGACACACCTTACCCACTAAGGGAAATGGCACACATGGAATTAACATCTTCCAGACACAGAGCTGCTTCAGAGTTACGGGAACACCACAAAACGCGCCCACAACCCCAAAAACCCAGCGAGGGCAACGTCTCTCCACATCTCCTCACCGGCCTAGGGGTGTACAGATGGATTTGAGGGAAGATGGGCCAACGTCCTGGCACTCCAACTGCCCAAAGGATCCAAGAACAAGCAGTAACAACTGTGCTGAGCTGAGGGAGGGATCACCAGTGCTATGTCTGTCTTGAGAAACTCGTTTAGAAAGGTTTTACACCCCATTTCTTTCAGGCTTGCACACACCTGCAGCTTTGTGAGGCAGCAGAAGGGGAGTCAGAGCAGCCACACGAGCAGATTAATGGGCTCAAAGGGGTGACCCATTCCAAGGGTTGAGTCAGACATGACATAACCGGGTTTAATCCGGACCCTGTTTCCTAAAGTTCAACAAATTATGTTTTGTATTCTTAGAAAAGCTGCAAAAAAAAAAAAAAAAAAGCAAACTCCATCTTCAGGACAAGGGAAATACTTGGATAAATGTAGAACATGCCTGGACACACAAGACAACTGTATAAAGAGAGCCACGACCACATCCCTTTGCTATTTGATCTGAGTAGACACTGAGCTAAACAGCTCCTAAAAATGATGATTCATCTGCTTGGGGCAGCAGAGACACATCTTTTTAAATAATCCTTTTCAGAACATAGACAACTGATCAGCAGACAGAAAACAAGGGTCTGGGGGTTTTCACCTTTCCTCAAAGAGCAACTCAAGGCCTAGTGGAGGAGAAAGGAACCTCTTTGGTTCCCAGAAGCAACCCACAAACTCTTCAGTTCCTTTACCTATAATAGAGATATTTTTCTTATTATTATTTTTAAGTTGTGTCAGGGGAGGTTTAGCCTGGAAATCAGGAAAAAGTTCTTCCCCCAAAGGGTGGTTCTGAGAAAAACAGAGGCTGGTTTTGTCTGGGTCTGCTTTGCTTTATGTACAGCACTGACTCCTCCTCTGCCACACTGCCCGAGCTTCCCATCCATCAGGGCAATTTCAAAATAAAGGATTCTGCTCATTGTGTCAGCAAGTTCAAAACTGCAATATTGTTTTAATGTTAAACTCAATCCAGATACAAGACTTCCTGTGCAGAATATTTCATGGCTCATTTGCCTCAACAGATATTAAGCTTCAGTCAACAATTAACTACTGGCACCTTTTTTTAATTTATTTTTTAAACTGGGAAAATTTAGCAGAAGAGCTAAAGCACAGCTTGCATTTATTAGATTGATGCTAATTCCACGACAGAAGTTTATTTCATTTCTATAAAGTACCCATTCTTGAGAGCAACAGGGTCACTCAACACACATTTCAGCTGAACTGGAAGTGAAATTTGAGCCACACAGCACATCTTTTAGCCAAGAAACTGCTGTAAAACACACCAGTTCCAAAGACCATTTGAATTGTTAACTGTTTTTCACTTACCACGTAAGATCACTCCCCAGCACAACCATTCCAGTGCACTTTTCACTGGCATTTCCTGTTCAGCACTTGCTCTATTTAAGCTGCTATGAGAAGGCTGTGTCAGAAGACACAAACATCTGGAGTTATCTGCTGGTTGTCTGCATGGAACCCATCCTGCCTCACGCCTCAGCCTGGCTTCACCTGCAGATTCAAGGTGCTACTCCTTCAAAGCCTGGACACAACCTCAGCCACTCCAATTCCTCAATCAAAGAGCATTTTCATGATTGTAACAGCAAAATGAAGGTTTCAACTGAAGGCTTTGTCCTAACTTGGGATGTAAACCCAATCCATTAGAGAGAAGGAAACCCAAACCATCAGAGATGTAACATCCCAGAATGGTTTGGGTTGGAAGGGATCTTAAAGCCCATCCAGTCCCACCCCCTGCCATGGGCAGGGACACCTTCCACCAGCCCAGGTTGCTCCAAGTCCCGTCCAGCCTGGCCTTGGACACTTCCAGGGATCCAGGGGCAGCCACAGCTTCTCTGGGCAACCTGTGCCAGGGCCTGCCCACCCTCCCAGGGAAGGATTCCTTCCCCACATCCCATCTAACCCTGCTCTCCTTCAGCTTGAGGAGTCAATCCAGGACTTGTTAAAGCAGAAACTCTAAAGATGCTCCCAGGAACAAAGATCCTCCCCAAAATCAGGTCAAGATACACCCAGTGTATTTTCCCTCTAAGAGCTGCCTCTCACACATGTTGATCCCTCAGTTTTAAGCAGCTATTGAACCTCATCAATATTTCAGTGGAAGAGGCAGCAGAAGAACACTCTGCAAGTGAGCTGCTCTCCTCCAGAGGCTACGGTTGTTTTACGAGAGTATCCCAGAACCAAGCAGCTCGCAGGCAATGCAGAAGAACAGTGTTCAGAAGAGGCAATTTATAAAGCTCATTTATGGATTTCTCTGTTACTTGGCTGTAGACTAGACATGCTGTAACACGCTGGAGAAAAATCTCCCTCAAAAAAAAAACCCCTAGGATCCATTCTTTAGTTAAGCAATCAGCCATGCACGAGACAAAAAGACTAATTTTTAACCACCTTTCCTAACTTTTCTACACATAAAGAACATGTTTGTAAAGACAAAAAAAAAAAAATAAATAAAATAAATACATCTATATAAAAATAAAAATGCAAGGTACCCAGAGTGCAGCTAATGGGATTTGACGCTGGCTTTAATTTTAATGAAGAAAGTTGCCAGTAGCAACAAAACTGTCAGCAGCAGCCAAGCACCATTAATAAAGACCCAGACAACATTAGTGGCACGGCAACAGTACAAAAGGTTCCCCCCCGGTTCATGCTGTGCTAAATTGGCTGCCCAATTTTTCTTAAGTGTCCATACTATTTAGAAGACAATTTATTAATTTTTGTCATCCATTGTCAGTTGACAGGCCATCATTTTGCATCCTGAATTTGAGATGAAAACTAATTGAAAAGCCTGGCAGTATTTATGAGGGGTATTATTTGTCAATTATGGCCGCTGCTGATCCCGGTCTGACCAACTTGTGGTGTGTCAGTCAGACCCTTTCTGTGGTGTTTTCCATGTTACTTCTGGAAAAGCGACAAAAAGCAATGATAAAATCAATTTAGCAAACTCCTTAAGGGAGAGGGGCCCATCAATCCCTGCTCTGGAAGCACCAGAGTGGGGAAAAACCAGCGCTGACATCGCTCAGGAAATCACAGCTTTCCATGACACCTCCCAGGGGAAAATCCCACTCTCTTTGTTTCCTCCCCACAGAACAAATTTGCAAATACGTCATAATTGAAATTAATCATGCAAATTTATCCAGGAAAGAGGTGGTTTTGCTCTCTTATCACTGCCCTGAAACTGCTTCCCTGCAAGTCTGAATGCCCCAAAAGCCCTCAAATTCCTAACTGCAGAGAAACTCCAGCCTTTCCAACCATTCCCCATCTCCCTCCTCCCCATGAGGAAGAGAGAGAAACTTGGGAGTGAAGTTAAGGCTGGGAAGAAGGAAAGGGTGGGGGCAATGTGGTTTTTTTTTTTTTTTTTTAAGATTTGATTTTTCATTCCTGATTTATTTGGTAATAAATGACATTATTTTTTCCCCAAGTTGAGTCTGTTTTGCCCAGATGGTGAGTGATCTCTGTCTGTCCTTATCCAGACCCACGAGCCTATTTCCCAAGTTTTTAAAGGCTACAAAGTGTTATTTCTTACCCCCTTACTTCTCTCTACTTAGCATCAGTAAATCTCAGTATTGATTTAAATATGGATATTCTTTGCCACGTCCTGTAAGACACTCCACGTGCTTCTGAAGATCTGAACACTTGAAGATCACAGCACAAACCTCATTTAAACATTCCTTTAGGTACAAAGCCCTTTACCAGCAGCAACTAAAAAGGCTGAAACCGAGTTCATCTACTACACACACAGTTATCTCCCATACCTATAGTCAAATGGGTATTAAGGGAATAAAATGTGCACTGTTCAAAAGAGAAAAGCTTGAAAGCAAAAATACATTAATTGTTATGCATTGTATTATTAGGTCTATACATAAATTTAGGATAGTTTTTTATATATCTATTTGCAATATGCTAGTGATAAAAAAAAATCCAGTGAAAACTAAACAAGCAGAATTTGCTTCTCTCACAACCCCAAACACGCAAACGCTTGGCCAACCCCTCTGAATCCATCCTATCAACCCACACCAGTTTTCCAGATGACACTGCCAGCTTTGCTTTAAAAAATAAAAATTGTTCAAGGGCAGAAGTCCCCAACATGTGACATTTCAGGGTGATCCTTATCTTATTCCCTTCCACTCTACCCATGCTTGGGCTCTGTCACTTAGAAAGCACACAGCTGAGTGTCTCTCTGAGGGGACAGAAGGTTCTTTGCTCCCTTTGCAAGGTGCAAACACGGACACTCCAAGGAAAACCCATGGGAACCTCCAGCAACCTCGTCCTCCAATTTGAACTGACCTAAGAGAAGCTAAATTCCCTGAAATCCAAACATACAAGTCACCACTGCTCCAGAAGTGTCGCTGTCACCCTTGCAGCTGTCTCCAGAGATGGAGATTTCACAGCCCCTATAGATATTTGCTCCAATATTTGAACTTGGCAAACGGAAAAAAAAAAAAAAAAAAAAAAGCTTTTGCATCTCTAATTGGAATTTCTCCTGTCTTGAACATGTCACAGACTCACTTCCTTTACTCTTCCAATTAATCAGCAGCGAGTTACATGAAAATTTGCTTTCCATGCTTGTATAAAGTAAATACCTTGTACAACTGAAGGGCTTCACAAACCACAAGCACCGCAGCAACAGCAGCTGCTGGGCTGTACAACCCATTAGGGCAACCAAACTGCTATTCCAGAAGTGAACAGGTCTGTCTTGCCATCAGGAATGTCTTGGATGCGGGTACAGTGTCATCTCAAGAAGAGGTTAACTAATGTTTTACCGATTTAACTTTTGGGAAGATCTAGAAAGGTGCACGAGTGCCCAGGGAAGCACACAAAGAGAACTGAACTCAAACTAAAAACATTTATTGCTGCTGAAATGCCAAGAGAAAAGAAAACCTCATCAGTTTACTGGAGAGAAGACAGAAGAAATAATGCTTTAGGTGTTTCCAAAAAGAATCAAGCCTTTCCTGCGTTGAGAGACTTTCCTAGAGCTGCTGCTCAGACTCAGGAGAACCCGTGCTCATGCAGAGCCTGAAGTCGATATTGTAAGACACAGGAGGCTTTGTCTCCAACTCCAAAATTCCAGATGAAGGCAAAACCCACAAAACCCTTGTTCTCTTCCAGCAGGTAACCCTGTCTGTAAACCCAGCTCAGTGCCACGAGCTGCCGTAAACACAGTAAGAAAGCCCCTCTCCTCCGATGCAGCCGTAAAAGGACGCTGCTTTGATGGAGGATAGATTTGACACCTGAATCCCCTTCATCCAGCTCAACAGAGACTGGACACCTTTAACAACCTTGATGCTTTCAAGACAGGTGTCTAAATTTCTCCCCCTTACTGCAAGCAAACCGGTTCCACCCGCAGCGTAAGGGAGATAAGGCCACCAAAAGAAACGGCGTAAAAATCTCATTTCTCTCCCCGGTATTGTCGAGGTGAATCGCACAGCGGAAGAAATTAAGGGCTCTTTGTAAGCCTCCCAACTTTCTGGAAGAAGTAAAGTGCCCCATTTCTTTCGCTCAATCTCCCCTTTTCGAGCCCTTTGTCGGGAGGTGTCAGTGGCGGATCAGCGGCGGGACAGTGACGAACACACAGAGGCTGCTCGGGGAGCTATCGGGAGCCCGATCTGGAGTTCACCTCCACGTCAACTCCTCCTGCTAATTCATCATCCCGGCAGGACAGCCAGGCTGATTGGGAGCCGGGCAGGACAATACAGGGCCCGGCTGACCACCAAAGCCCGGCCCAAGGGAGGAGGGGTTGATGGGCACGGGCCTGGAGAAGGCCTGAGATAAGTGCTGGCTTGTCAGCGCAAGGACAAAGAAGGGCAGGCCCTGGGGAGAGAAAGGAGATAAAAAAAAAAAAAAAAAAATCTCGACAACTGCTTTATCTGATGAGGGTTATGGCTAATTAATTATAAACTCAATTACCTAACCCTTACTTCAGCAGTCTCTATTCATTAAGAGATAAAACCTGACTGACTGCTAACTTTCCCTTGCACGCACGGCACACCGGCTTTGCACGCTTTGCCACGAGATTCCTTAAGAGAGAAGAAATAAAAAAAAAGATCTCCAAAAGCCTTCTTCCTCCCCATCAACTTCGTGCTGGCAGGATGGAAGATTTCTCCTTTCTTTTCCCCCACCACCCAACGCACCCTCTGTGGCGCCATGGGAGGGCCAGGCCTCCATGCTGTGCATTGGCATTTAAAAGCAGAGCCCGGCGTTAAACAATAGGCATTAGGGACATCAAAGCCCCCCTTCGGGGCCAACTTGCTGCCTTCCCTCCTGGGCTTCTGATCTAGCTCACATTTTCAACCCAGCTTTTAATTTTGGGTGCTAAGAGCTTGGTGCTCAGGGTGTATCGACTAAACGTTATTCTTCCAAAGTTTGAGGGCAGCCAGGGAAAATGAATCACGGTAAGGGCTGAACTCGAAAAACCCTCAGCCAAGCCCAGGCTCGCTAATAACCCATGCTGAATTTTGCATGGAACACGTTAAAAATGTCTGTTTTATCACAGTTCAGATCCCAGCCCTGTTCCTGCCGCGCTTGGCCTCTCCTCCAGCTCAGGTTCTTGCCCCCGTGCCTCGTGCTCAAACACCCCTGTGGAATCAACCCTGGCCATTCAAAGGAGGCTCTTCTTAAACTCTTTCCAAAGCCTGCAGACCTGTCTCACTCCCACCTTTTGAATGCACAGATATTCTCAAATCCCTGTTTCACCTTGGTTGCCCTCAGCCCTGGCTTTTCCATTCCTACAGGATAACGTTCTTTACATTTTCCATAGGAGAGTGTATATCCCCATCTATCCGTATTTACAACGACCACACTCACAGGATGCTTCACAACAGCCCAGAACTTTACAGAGAACAATTTCTCCTGCATTCACAATGAGGGATCCCAGCTCTGTGTCTGTGTCTCACACTAAGTCCTATTCCAAATCCCTCTGAAGTCTATTTATGCACAACAAGGTGTGAGGCTTTTCAGGTCATTTTCCCATACTTTGTATGCACCAAATAAAATAAGAACAATGCAGTACAACAATCAGACTGGCTGATACATGTTATTTAATCTCTTCACTGCAAAGACATGATTATTATTACACAGAACTAATACTCTGGCCTTGATTGTTACTGTTTGATGGTTATTATTATTTGGTCTTGGTTATTACCTTATGAAAATGCAATTATTAAATCTTATTATTAACAGGATTTATTTTACTAACACTCATGTTTCTGGACTTGAATTAAGTGGTCCAATGATTCATTTCCTGAAATGTGTTCCTGCCTCTGGTTCCCTTCCTCGTTTGTCCTGCTGATACCCAAGACCTTCTTTGTATCCCACCATGTTCAGTTCAATCTTTCCCTAAGAAGATAAAAATCTGCTCTTCTACAAACTCCAGACAGAGATTTTTTTTTCCCCTCCACGTTTTAACAGCGTCAATTCAAATTGTGTGTCTTAATGATTTTTAAAATGTATCACACGGGCAGATTCGACTGTAACTAAAGGCTGTCTGCCTTGATGGAACCTTTAAAAACCTGAAAATAAAAACCCCTGAACACCATAACCCCCTGGAGCAGCCAGTTCAGCTCTGGTTATCTTTCAGGCAAACAATAACATCACCCATCCTGAGTATGGACTCCTCACTTGTCCTCACCACAACCCATTTCAAACCTAACTGCTCTTTTAGTATTTCATAGTACTGCCTTCTATGGCTGAGTCCATTCCCCTGAAATAGGTACATCTTCCTTTTAGGTCAACAGTTTTGAAGCTTGTCCTGTAGCAGTGACACTGGAACAGATCCCTGTGGGTCTTCTGAAATTTATCCTTCACCCATAAATGCAATGACAGGTGATAAACGTACATTGAACAAAAATAGAGAATTTTCTGTTTGCATTCTGATACAGATATATATATATATAAAAGGTCTGTATTAGTTTTATTGCAAGTTCCTTATCTCAAGTTGCCAAGGTAGCTGCCATGTCTGGTCAAATCCCAAGCTCAAGCTGTTGGGATAGGCAGGCACTCCCATCACCTTCCCTGTCTTTCCCATTATTGGACCACACTCATAAAATCCCTAGATGGGAATGAAGATGCACTAAGTGAGAGAAAACAAAACATCTCATTTGTTCCTAAGCTCCCTTCCACCACACTTCTCCCTCTTCTCCAGAGCCCTAAACTCTTCCCTGTTCTGACAGGAGCACACCCAGTGCCCAAATCCAGCTGTGTTCTGACCTCCCTGTGGAGGAGTTCACTGCTCACCCTTTATGTTCTTTGCAAGCTGCTGCAAACACTGACCATTTTGAGGCTCTTTCCCCACACATACTCGCTTTTATGTAGCCCTATAACTTTTTATCTGAAGGAAGATGGCTGTACTTTCAAGAAATTACAGCTTTAAAAAAAAGGAAACAGAAACAGTAAAAAAAAAAAAAATCCAGTGCCATTTTCCATCAACAATTTCATGCAGCTCTTTAACTTAAAAATATAAACTCTGCTCAAAACAACCACTCTCTGCAATAACGTCTCCTCAACTGCCTTCCCATCACAGTGAGGGGATTAGGGAAAAAAGAAGACGACTTCTCCCATTCATCAATAGAGGAGTTATTCATCCGAAGTTTATTATCTCAGGTAATTTGATCAATACACTTCACCTTTATAGTCCCGTTGTCCTTGTGAGCAAAGCATTTTGTGGTTTATAGTGGGGTGGTTATTATGAAGGCTATTCACAGGGAAATTCTCTGCAGTTAAAAGTTTTTCCAATTAACTACATTTAACATCATTTAAGCCATAAACTGGCGGTTACATTTCCCATCGTGTTGCCGGAGTGTGGCGGTGCTCAGGAGGCAGTTAGAGCACATTTGGCAAATACATCAACCAATACTTTGGAATGGGAATCAGGAAAGCCCTGCCAGCTAATAGAGAAAGGCTTTTTAATACAGAGTCATGGATATGCACCAAAAAAAAAAAAAAAAAAAGAGGATTTATCAGTAGAAAAAAATCGCAAAGAGGAACCTCAGAGTTTCCCCCAGGGTGCTCCAAGCCCCGTCCAACTCGGTCAATCATGTTTCTTTGTGAGTTTTCCCACTTCCTGTCAATTGTGGTGTTTGTGCAACTGAACTTCCAATGAATGTGAGGACAAAGTCCCTGATTCTTGTGGGTTAAGTCCCCCAAACCCCACTGTCATCACCTCCTTGAGTAGCTCAGGTTCAGCATAAAGGCACCACAAAGGACAGGGGAAAAGTCTCCCAAACAGAAGCAAACCACCAAATTCTCATAGATCAGCTACTCTGAGGAGAGAAACCTCTGAAAACTTGCTCAAAAATAAAAAATTATTATTCCTTGTGAGATATCCTCAGAACAAACTAGTTCATTAAAGTCATATCAGCTCTTGTAATTGGCCCTTGTTGGCCAATAGAAGCAGACATTTGCAACTTTTCCCAGGAAATTATATTCTAAATCCTTCATAAGGTGGACCTTGTCCTTTTCTGAGGAAACTTGATAGCAGTCTTTAGTATTCACTGGCATAATTAGGACTGCAGTTAATTTCATTAAATTCTCTTGCTGCTAAATGAAGCAGATTATGAGACATCTTTTATTGCAAGGCATGAAATTACAGCCTGTCAGCTGCCAATGGTAGAGTAAAACTAATGAATTACAGGGTAAATAACACCAGAATTAACCAGCCAATTTAACATAGCAGAGAACAAAGTCATTTTTACTTGGAGCTCTGGCGAACGCCGGGATCCCTTTCAGCTGAGAGGGATCTAATCCCAAATCTGAATTACCAGGAAGGCCACATTTCTTGGGGAGCAACGTTACAAAGCCAACCCTGCCGAGAAACTGGGAGAAAGCTGGTCAGCTAGGCACAGCCAAGGCATGGCTACAATATTTAAATTGTGGTCGCTTTGAGTAGTTTGTGCTGATCCATTATTCGTCACCCAGCCCAGGGAGAAGGGCAGAAGCACGTTAATGTCTTGCTATTTTAACCAGTTTAATGGGGACAGCTCTTCACAGGCAGCACGAGACACAATCCCCTGTAATGAGGGGTAGACATGG
Organism: Myiozetetes cayanensis; assembly: GCF_022539395.1. Lineage (NCBI taxonomy): Eukaryota > Metazoa > Chordata > Aves > Passeriformes > Tyrannidae > Myiozetetes > Myiozetetes cayanensis. The sequence goes on along the minus strand of NW_026088185.1, from coordinate 1,180,312 downwards.
TATGGATGGATAATTAAAGGAAACAGAAAGCAGGTGCAACTACCCAGATCCATCGCCAGCTCCTGTCCCTCCAAACCTCTGACATGGACTGCAGAGGAGGCACGTGGTGTTCCCTACCCCTCAAACAAAGCAAAGTGGAAAAAAAACCCCTCGGTTTGTTTGTTTGGTTGGTTTTTTTTTTAACAAGGATCTCAGCCCACAGGTTTAGGGAACACTGGAGATGCTGCGTGGAGGGTTGAGCTCATGGCACTGAGATCAACACCTCAAGAGGAACATCACACAGAAAAAACCCCATCACTGGGTGGGTTTACCTGTTCATGGAGCATCTTGTTTATTCTCTCATTTGGAATGGGAGAACTGAAACATGTTTGGATGTTGGGAAGGAATCATTCCCTGGGAGGGTGGGCAGGCCCTGGCACAGGTTGCCCAGAGAAGCTGTGGCTGCCCCTGGATCCCTGGAAGTGTCCAAGGTCAGGTTGGATGGGGCTTGGAGCAACCTGGGATAGTGGAAGGACCAGCTAAGCAGAGTAGTGTAGTTTGCTTCTCCTTTTACTGAAAGATTTCTAATGTCACTGAAAACATCACCTGGTTTTTATTCTCACTTCCCATTTCCCTCAGAGTCTTCGTTCAACATTCGCCCTCCTTCCTCTCAGCTGTTTAATGCAGATTTTGCTCTCACCTGGCTTCTCCATCTGAGCTCTGTCCCTCCAGTTCTGTTACCCATCACACTGGCACTCTTTCCCCTCTCCTCTTACCTTCAAAGCCCCTCCCTTCTGCCTGCCCTCACCTGCTGCAGGAACAGGGAGCTTGGAATCTTTGTGCTCCACAAACAGGCAAGAAACCCCTTGCTTCACATCACACAACCATTAAAAACCACCACTTAATTTGAACTAAGAGTGACTCAATCTGCATCAGGAACTACTTAGAGAAATCACCATGCTGCAAGATCAGTGATCATGAACCTGTTATTTCTCAGCCACAAATACAGCATTGCCATGAACTACCAATTCACAGCAGCATTTACTGTGCAAAGGGCCCATTCAGGATGTGCTCTAGAGCAGTTCATTGGCCTGAACAAACCCAGAATGTCAGTTCTCAGAATGCTGGGACACTGGATGAGTGCACATCTCCCCCTGCCCCAGCAGGAAGGGGCTGTGCAGCTCACCCTGCCCACCATGGCACTGGAAATCTGAACATCTACCTGGCTCCAGGACACCCAGCTCACACACAGAGAAAAAAATCAACAGGCAACTCTGCTCAAAGCTCACTTTTGGTCAAGGATTTCCAGTGCATTTCTCGTCACAAAAAAAAAAAAAAAAAGTTGTTTGATTTTTAATTTGGCCACAAAACAGCCTGTAAAATTTTGATAACCAAAGTGATGGTACCTGCCACCTTAAGCAATCCCTGCTCTTCAATTCTCCTCCATTCCAGCACATTGCTCACTTCAGACAGCAGAGTTCCTAAACAATTCAACCACTTCCTTTGTTATTTTATTTTTCCTTCTAACACCTCTTACACTCAAAGACTTCCTAATCCCCCCTCTTAAAATATTCACACCAGAAGAGAACATTAGATGTTAATCCAGCTACTTGATTTGTAGCAGTTCTCCAGTTCTCTACCCAACCATTTAAATCCTGTCATTCATAATAGGGTGATATACTGTACTATAAACCCTTTCACAAATGGTATGTCTTGGTATTTTTCTTTTGTGACAAAGACTCATATTAGTTATGAAGAGGAAAGAAATGTACTCAGTGCCCAGACTTACCTACACAATCTCACTGTCTCAACAGGATTTTAAAAGAAAATCCACCTCTTCTTTTTTAAAGAAAAGCCAAATCACTAAGCTTTTATTTTTCCTTACAGAGGGAACATTCTACAGACTGATAAGTCCCCCAAAGTCCAGAAGCTTTCTCTTAGTATTAATTCTGAAATCAGGGAATGGTTTTGGGTTGGAAGAGACCTTAAGGCTCACCCAATGCCACCCCCTGCCATGGGAAGGGACACCTTCCACCAGCACCAGGTTGCTCCAAGTCCCATCCAACCTGGCCTTGGACACTTCCAGGGATCCAGGGTCAGCCACAGCTCCTCTGGGCAACCTGTGCCAGGGCCTGCCCACCCTCCCAGGGAAGGATTTCCTGACAGGTTCCTGTCCCTGGGAGTCATTGGAAAAGCATCCTGGTGAGGTATCCAGGAAAATGCAAAACACCTTCCAGACCTGGGTTAAACCAGAAGTTTGAGCAGGTGGGTTTTAACCCAGGTTAACCTGAGCCCACCTCCCCTTCTCGCTCACTGTGCCCCGTTGTTCCTGTTTCCCTGGTTCTTTTAAACAGGGCTGAATTTACACATTTCCAGCAGACACAGGGCACTGTCCCCAGCCTGCTCAGACCATGGCCTGGCTTTAGGCTTTGTTCATGCCCCTCCAGACCAGTTTCAATCCACATGCCAGTTTTCAGCCAAACGCATTTGGACCAACTCTCAGTTAAGACGCGGCCAAGGCTGCATCAAAGTGCTTTACTAAAATCCAAATATTTGACATCTGTTGTGTTTCCTTCATTCACTTCGCTTGAAATTCTATCAAAAAAAAGCCATTCAGTTTTTCTGGCAAGTTTTAGTCCACATAAGCCACTGTGCCTGTGCCTCACTAGAAGAGTTTTCTGCTCAGGAAAACCAAACCCTGCAGTGTGTGTTTGCATCGCTTTTGTCTTCTCCCCAGTTCTAGTTACAAGGTTCATTTCAAGCTTTACAGCTATAGGACAACTGTAAGTGAAATATGACACAGATGATGGTTTCATCTAATCATGTCACTCATCTCCAACTCACCATGACACGAAGGATCCTTTACAATAAACACAATGCTCAGTTAAATGATTTTTTTTCCCTTGTTTTAACTCGTGCAAAATAAATTGAGATTTATTTATTTATTTATTTTCTGAATTACAGAATCCCAGAATGGTTTGGGTTAGAAGGAATCTGAAAACCTACATCATTCCATTCCCCCTATCCCAGGTTGCTCCAAGCCCTGTCCAACCTGACCTCGGACACTTCCAGGGATGGGGCAGCCACAGCTTCTCTGGGCAACTTCTGCCAATAATTCTCCTTAAATTCAAATTGTTACCTTTAAATTCAAAATATTTAAGTGCCAATGCCTGGCCTGGCTGCTGAGACTGTCCTAAAGATGTGCTGATAATTATTGCAGTCAGAGGATTTCCCAAAAACAAAACAGGATTAGAGAAAACCGTATTTAAACAAAGGTGGAAGGGTTTTCATAGTGGATATTTCAAAGATCCAAACCAAACAAACCAAAACAGTCAGAGTGCCAAAGTTTCAAACACCCCCTGCTCCCTTCCCAAGCAGTAGTCCTTCTTCGTGGCATTTATTATTTTTAATTTGCCGCTGTCACTTATAATCTGGACAAACATTTCCTCCACATGCACCAAATGCTTTAAAATTGAACAACAAACACAACCCCACCACAGAATAAAACAAGACACAGGGGATTCTGGAACACCCCCCTCCATCCCCACCCCCAGACTCAGATCCACACACATTCCTCACACAAGTCAAAAGGGAGCAAAAGAGTGAGGAAAATATTCAGAATGCCCCAAAGTTTGCTTCCTTCAAAAACTGAGGCTAAAGGGCTTTAGCTGCGTGCTGTTCAGTTTACTCTTTTGATTGCTTTACCACTATGTAAATCAATTTGTTAATGTTCCTTACAAAATGCATGAGCCAGTTATACTGACAAACACACAAAGCTCATTCGTAATTAGCAGTTAATTAGTACCAAGGAACAGATGCTGTTAGAGTTTCAGCAGGCGAACAGGTTCTGTAAACAATGCTTATAAATCTAAATGAATTTATTAACCACAATGCAACTGTCAACGTTTTGCTGGCAACCATACAAATATGGTGGAATCCCCAAAACATCTTTACAACATATTAATAATCACTGTGTCAACCCCAGTCTAGCAGGCAGCCTCTCTTGCTAACTGTCATAAGCTTCCCACTTAATCTTCTTATGTCACTGCTCCGGACTAATTCCTCATGCCCTCGGAGCAAGAGCTCCAGTCAGTCACAAAAGCCATTCCAGATGCACATGGATTCACCTCGCAGCCCCTCCAAACAAAGGCATTTTCCCGCTGTTCCCTCGGAGCAGCTTCCCCAGCAGGCTGGATGGGCCTTGGGGCAGCTGCTCTACTGGAAGGGGTCCCTGCTCATTTGGGGGTTGGGCTACGTGACCTTTAAAGGCCCCTTCCAACCCAAACCGTTCTGTGATTCCAGATCTCATCTGCTAAAAATAAGGAAAAGCCAGAAAATTCCTGCTCCCCAGCATCTGATCACCAGCCAGCCTGGAGATCTCCCTCCGTGCCAGCGCTGAGCCACTGCCAACCCAACAGATCACAGGGAGTTTTGGGAGATAGGGGGAGGTTTAGTTGGATCTCAGGACAAGGTTCTTCCCCCAGAGGGTGGTTGGCACTGAACAGGCTCCCCAGGGCAGTGGGCACAGCCCCAAGGCTGCCAGAGCTCCAGGAGGGTTTGGACAACACCCTCAGGGGACGGGGTGGGATTGTTGGGTGTCCTGTGCAGAGCCAGGAGCTGGACTGGATGATCCTTGTGGATCCCTTCCAGCTCAGGAGATCCTGTGTTGCTGTGGTTATAAAACCACACACTCAGCCACTGACTGATGACGTTGTTTTGGGTTTTTTTAATTACCTGGGTAGATGCAGGAGGCTCAAATAAAGAGACTGCATCCTGTAAGCATTTTCTACAGCATCCAGACACGACCACCTTGGGTCAAAGGCTCTGGCCAGGGGCCAGCTGGTGGCTTGGGGGCACCAGTGGAGATCCCTCAGTGCTGTCAGTCTCTGCACATGGCACAGAGGTGTCCCTGTGATATATTGCACCACCTCAGCACTGGGAAATTCTCATAAATGTTTTAAAGTCCTATTTGGCTTTCTTTGCTGATGGTCACTTTGATACCAACACTGCTTTCCCTCATTCCCTCCTCCTCTCCCCCAAAGCACTCTTACAGCTCTTCCCCACGCTCTGTCCGACAGGCACTCCAGGATCTGCAGTCCTGCACACAGAACAGGAGGAGAACATCCCAAAAGTATTAAATTCTCCACAGTTTGAAAAGAGAAGGAAGCCTTGCTTCCTTCCTGCAGGGCCCAGCCCCACCCACTGCACTGTTCCAGGGGCTGAAATCACGGGAGCTGAGGGAGCCTCTTCTCTGCTGTGGCATCAAGCCCTGGGCAGGAGAAGATGAGCATGTTTATGGTAGAGTCCCAGGAAGAAAACAAATATTCTCTCACTTCTCTGAAGAGCACAGCACTGGAAAACAGATCCTTGACTGGTTTATCCTGAAGAGCAGCATCTGCTCCTTTTATACAATAGGGATTCACCCCCCTTTCCCCCACCTTTTTAAAAAAAAATTGGTATTTTAGATAATAGAAGCTCCTGCCTTTCTATTTCTACAGAGGCTGATACATGTTCTGGCATCTCCTCCTCCTTGTTTCCACAGTCTCTCCAAGGATGCTTAACCCAATCAACATCCTATTCCAAACAAAAGCTGGAATATCTCCTCGTGACTCGTAGCAATGAGCAGGAGTTACAATCACACCTGATGTGTCAGCTACAAAACCATCTGCTGTTGGTCTAACCCAGGAGTTCGTCCTCATCTCTTTAAAGAAGCAATCAGAGAATTACTTTTGGGTAGGATTTAAAATAAATAAATAAATAACTAGCATGAAGCTCAATGACTCTGGCTGGCAGCAATCTATGAGCTCTTATGGCATTAACATTATGGGTATAAAACATTAATAAAACATAAAATGTTCCTATTTTTCTTTTAAAATTTGTTTGACCCCATGACTTTCCATCAGTTCTCCTTTGCTCACTTTGAAGGCTGGGTCACACAAATAAACGGAATATTATTTTTGAAACTGTGTGCCTCCTGCCAAAATCAACGCTAATAACCATTTCAATGCACTCCATTTACTTATTCCTAAGTAAAATCCAGTAACCAGTACAAGAGTGTGTTAACTATCACATGAAATGTACCACAGAGACAAATTTCTGAGCTAGGAAGAGCTATGAAGCAAATCTCCCTCAAATGAAACCAGTTCCTTCATCTACAAACCACCAGCTTCCTGCCACTACAAGGGCCAGAGGCTCCTGTTAGCTCCAAGTCACAGCCATGGGAAAGTAAAAAAAATGATAGGAAGTTGATTTCTCTGAAAAGGTTATTAATAATATCTCATTTATGGATCTTTAAATGCACCTGTGGAGCAGCTGGAGCTGCTCACCTCAGTCTTGGCACACCCAGGACCATCACTGTATGACAGTCCCAGGCATTTAGAGATAAAATAAAGACATTTTATAGGATGCAAACCAGAAAACTCGCATTTTAGGGACTCTAAAAATATCAGGAGATTAATTATATTAGAATACATATATAATATGTATTAGAAATTCAACCCTTATAAGCGAGAGAGCCAAATTCCATCTGTCTCTTCTGTTAATGTGCTATTTCATTCCAAACTCTTCGGACTGCAGCTTTGCTTGGGATGGTCTCTGAAACTCATCAAATGGGAAAAAACCACAAACCCAGCTTTGGCAGTCAAATTAAACATTATTCCAGGCAGGTACGTGGAGCTGAGGCCGCTCCTCTGATGTAAGGGCACATTTGATCTAATTGGAAAAAATATTTCAAGTGCACTGGGAATAGTCACTGTTAACTGAATGCAACAACGAAAAAGGAAAAAAGAGCATGCAGACCCCAGGGAATTACCAAATCAATTAACAACTAATTCAGGAACTAATTTCTGTATTGCCTCTTAGCACAAAACTGTATCTTTAATTTCTCCTGCAATAAGCATCACCATGATAGTCCTAACACACTCTGACGCTTTAAATGAGTTTACAAGTATCTCTTTTTGATTGGCTATATAACATTATTTCTTCACAGTTCAATGCAACCACAGCCAAGTGCTCTGAAATATTTAATTATACTGGTAGAGACCAGTTAACAATTTACAGAACCACGGCGAGTACAAAACATTTTATAACTAGTAATCAGCTAATTAAAAAAAAAGCACAGCAAAATGTGTATGTTCTGATTATAAACAACTGGGGAGGAATTACACAGAAGATTTCAGCACTAAGAGTATTTGGCTCCAAACCATAGCCTGGTTGTTTGCACAAGCTGATCTGGAGACTGATTACTGTGATTAGACAGACGTGTGACAGAGGAAATTACACCTCACGCTAGAGATAAATAAATCAAACCATGTCATCTGCCACTTCCTGGTAAATCACATCCCCTCAGAGTTTGGGAAAGCCACTCTCTGGACACACTGCTGCTTGCAAACAACTCTCTGCAAAGCCTGAGCATCAGTAAGCAAAAAAAAAAAAAACAAAGCTGAAGTAGTTTTGGTGGATGCTCCTTCCAGAACCTGAAGGAGCCCACAAGAAAGATGGAGAGGGATTTTTCACAAGGGCCTGGAGTGACAGGACAAGGGGGAATGGCTTCCCACTGCCAAAGGGAAGGGTCTGATGGGATAGTGGGAAGGAATTCTTCCCTGTGAGGGTGGGCAGGCCCTGGCACAGGTTGCCCAGAGCAGCTGTGGTTGCCCCATCCCTGGAAGTGCCCAAGGCCAGGTTGGACGGGTCTTGGAGCAGCCTGGGCTGGTGGAAGGTGTCCACAAGGGGTTGGCTCTGTCAGTGGATCAGAGCGTTCAGCAAGACACAGTTATTTTTATTTCGAAAAACAACCTGATTTTGAACGCAGACAGGAAAGAGAAGGCAGGAGGTGAGCTCTGGCACCACTGGTTGTAGCATCATCTGTCCACCCTCCTCTTCTAGATCGGTTTTTTTTCACCCTGTCAAGTCAGATGAATTAAGCCAGAATAGCTGCTAAGATCACTGCTTTTTCTGTTCCCTTCTTTGGTGGACTCCAAGTAAACATTTGCAGCCAGGAAAGCTGCTGCAAAGAGCATTTACTGCTCACGAGGACAGCGAGTCTCTGGATGTGACACTTGCCCCGAGCGCCACAGGGCTCTCCTGGTAGTGAGGATGACTAAGGACATCACTCTGCCTGACTAGACGTGGCAGATGATCCCTTTTCAAAACCTATCTCCAAGACAGGGCCCTGCTTTGCTGGAATGCTCCCACAGCTGGACAGACAGCTCCGGGTATTTTAAGGGAGAACAGGTTCCAGGTGGGATGTTCCCTCTGGTGTGCTGTTCCACACAGGAATTGCGTAACTGGTGCTGTGAACGCCCCAACTAGAGTTAAAAATGACCAAAAAGGGGGTTAAACAGCAAGCAGAAAATCTCTAGTGAAGCAGAGGCAAGACTGTCCTACACCTGTAGGGAACTGAGGACAAGTGACAGGATTTTTACGGCCAGTTTGGCGTTTGTTGAAAGCATTTTCAAACAGTTACCTTTGCCAAGTTTAATGGTCTTTTTTTTTTTACAAGGTTCAGATGTACATTGAGAAGTTCTAGTTTTGTTTATGCCCATCTTGAAGGAAAACTGCAACTTTTGTGTGGGCAGGAATCAGACCCTCCTTGTGAAAAGCACGTGAGTGGTGCCACCCCCACGCCCTGACCTAAAAATATTTGCCATTTTTAGTTCAGAGAACTAAAAGAAGAGGAAAAAAATACCTAATTTCATTAAGATCACTTTCACGTGCTTAAATATGCCAAGCTGGCAGGCAAAGAAGGTCATCTGAAATATCACCTAAAAGTAAAGCCTGAATAAGATATTCCACTTTCTCCATTAATCCAGCCATTTGCAAACTGAGGGAAGGGAATGGGTTCTGAAGTTCACCTTTGCAAGTCATGGATGGCAAATTTTTCACTGTGTCATCAATGTAACATTAACCACTAGAACACATGTGCTTCTAATCCAGGTTTCAAGTTTTTTATACTTAAATGATGCAGGAATTTGGGGGCACAGGAGGTGCAGCACCTCCCTGGGTAAGCCAAGGATTGAACCAGCCTATCAAACACCTATTTTGACCAGTTTTTGGTAAAAGAACAGTCAAGGTTATGTAGCTGGAGTATAGAATGATATGAGCATCTGGGATTAAGTGCAAAGGGCAAAGAGAAGAAGGGCTGGAAGCAGAAAGTCAAGGCCAGCTCTTACGTATTTATTTACACTCCAGTCTGGGGGGATGGGGGCAGCAGAGAAAAAAAAAATCATAAAAAAAAAAAAGAAAGAGCTCACAGCTGCCATCCCAAAAACAGACCTCCCATCTGCCACCCACGATTTGCATGTCACCTTCTCCAGGCTCATTTGTACTTCATTAACTGCCATTGACTTAACAAGATTTATGCAAATGACACCATAGGAGCTCGCTAACTCCCACTGCAATCAAGTGATTATGTATGTACAATTCTCCACAGCAATGAAAAATTAATACATGACAAGCCCCCTCACCGCTGAGCTGAGCTTCTTGCTTTTATTTTTCTTGTTGTGCCTTTTTTTTTTTTTTCCTCTCTTTCTAAATTTGAATATGCCCTACTGATAAAGATTTCCCAAACCCACAAAAACCAAAGTTCTCTTTCAAAAATGCTCCAACTCACACCCCCGTCCATTCTAGAAAGCCTGGTCCCCTAAACTGTGCAGACTAAATGTGTGCCTCAAAATATTCTTCAAAATATTCACTCTGGCACCCAGGAACAAGTCTTCATTTCCAGAATAAATGGGTTTGAAGGGAGGATTCTCCAACCACAGCAAACCACTCACTCTAAGAATAGTATCAGCCATGCTGCAAAAAAAATAACCAATATTTTTAGTTTAAGCACCACTTTCTCAGGAGCACAGAACTTTATAGAGGTTTTAACTCTGAGCTAATATTGTTCCAGACGTTTTCTGACTCCATTTGATTTGTACAGGTTACTTAGTTGGAAATTTTTGTGGTTTTGGAAAGAAATCTGGCATTCACAGTTCTTCCAAAGCTGCTGATATGGCTGTGCATGCTCAAGGTATTGGTACCTCCCTGGGAAATTTGCCTTCCCAAAATTTCACTGACCTTAAGGGTATTTTGGCAGGACTGAGCAGCCACATTTTAAAAACGTGCCTATTTTCAGGGCCTACACTGTGGGGTTCTGCTGGGAGCAGGAAGGTTCCTCGGGACACTTTTATAGGGCTGAGCCCAATAAAACCACATTTAGCACCGCAGTGAAAAGTCACTTTTAACATGAGGAAAGGACAGAGAGAATAAGGACATTAAAGTGTTTTCAACCAGACTGCTTTGAGTTAAGGATATGCCCTGTTGTTTCTGTTTTGGGTTTTTGTTCTTTTGTTTTGAGGAACTCTTTCTATTTGTTTTGGGGTTTTCTTTATGTTTAGTTTTATTTGGGAAGTAGCATTTCTCATTTCTGGGAGACCCTGGGTAGGTAAGAACAACTCAAAATACACTGGATAACCAATAACCAAAGCCATTGACTTCAACAGTTGAATAGCAAGACTCTTCTCTATTTACTTTTTTTTGTAATTACAGTTATTTCAAGTAGCAGTGACCTGAGAACATAAAATGCACTATACATGAGCTCCAACCATAAGTTCCCTTTTTTCAGGCCAGCAGGAGGACAAACACTGGAAGGCATGGTGACAAAGCATTAGAAGGACAAGGCTTTTAGTGATGCAGTAAGATCATTCTCCTGTGAGTGCTACAGTCTGTATTCAGCTTCATGAAATGAAACCTCACCTCCCTTTCTATTCCCAAGTGTCCCAAGCAACAGGGGACAAGAGGAAATGGCCTCAAGCTGTGCCAGGGGAGGCTTAGATCAGATATTGGGAAAAAATTTCTTCATGCAAAGGGAGATTCAGGCATTGGAGCTGCCCAGGGCAGTGGTGGGGTCCCCATCCCTGGAGGGTCCAACAGCCCTGTGGATGTGGCACTTGGGGACAGGGGTTAGTGGTGGCCTTGGCAGGGCCAGGGGAATGGCAGGACTCTGATCTTAGAGGGCTCTTCCAACCTAAACGATTCTGTGATTGCCTGACCATTTGTCAGGGAAAACGTGCCATGATGGAAGGGGGTTCCCATCCTAAGGAGCACAAGGTGCTAAAACTTTCAGGTCAAGAAGTTCCCTTTCACATCCCTCCCCCTTGCTGACAGTGAAGGTGTGTGAAATAAGGGACACCCCCTTTTCCAGCGGGAGTTTCCACGGCCTCAGAGAAACATCTGCACCTGTGGAGCCCACCAGGAGCAGCCGTGCCAGCAACAGAACCTGGGCCACCTCTGCTGACAAGCCCTCCCAAAATCCCTTCTCTTGACAGCCAAATCCCACACGGAACAGCCATCCTCCAGCACTGCAAACCACCCGGCCAACCTCCCCAAACCCTGACAACCCACCTCAAACACGTGCCGGTGACTGCTTGCACGTGACAAAATGGGATCACCACAACTGGGACTGACAACAAGCGGTGCACATTCCCGAGGGATTGGTCGTATTTAGGAAGCAGGCAGGGTTGCAGGGGGGATTTTTCCAAACAGAAACTCGAGAGGTTTTAGGAGTACTTCATTCCAACACGGTGCAGCGCAGTCACACTTACAAACATTCATCTTACACTGCTCTTCCTACGAGTTCATTTTTAGCCAGGATCATTCCATACCACAGCATTTCAGGAAAGAACAGTACACATGTGCCTGGGATGCTGGCACACGCACTCCTCAGTTTTTCACTCTCAGCTACACTTTTGTTTAATCAGCATTCCCCAAAAGAATTCCAGCCGGTCTAACCCATCCTGTACCATACCAACACCGTAGGAAAATAAAATTGCAGCTTGTTTTAAATGCCTGGAATCTCCTCCCCTGGATGCAGAGCCAAAATACTGAGCTTTTTCTGCTTTCAAACTGCTCTTCTGGATTGCAGCGTGCTTGATTAAAATCTGCCTACTAGAGATTCACACACCACAGCATTTTTTGCTGCCTGATGGTCCCAAAAGGTCTTTAGAAATGACTGTAAGAAGAAAAATCACTGCTGATAGTTAAGGGTACGAAATCATCTCCCCCTCACACCCAAGAAATAAAGAGGAAAAACACAAAACACCCCAAAATATCCCAAGCCACCTTCACACAGGAGACCTAGGGCTACCTGGCAGGGACTGAGGAAAGATTAGGAGAGGCAAGTGATCCTCTGGAGGGTAGGACAGGCACCAGAACACCTGGAGAAACCTTGTGGGAAGGAAACCAGCTCCCTTCCCTGAGCACTCCTCTGCAGCAAGGCAACTCGGTAAATACTTGCAAACACTAACAGAGAAACTATTCGTGAGGCCAATACCAACCACGTGGATTCGGTGTGTCATTTCATTCGAGAAAGCAAATCATCTCATTCCCCAAACACTTGCTATCCAACGCTGGCCTCGCTTTTTGCCTTTCAAAGGAGCGTTCACAGCTCCAATTTAGCGTCCTGGGCTAATGAAAGTGCGTTCCGGGCCAGCAAAAACAGACCAAAACAAACCCTCGAATCCGAGCCCTGTTGTGTAATGAGAAAGTTTAATTAAGGCCACCCATTACAGCTGTAAACGTTCCCTTATATAATAAGGTCTGAAATGAAACTGAACCTAATCAAAGTTACAATTCCTTCATTAGCAAATTACAAACAGGAGCGCGCAGCTGACACACCGGCCGTGATTACCGGCGCTAATTGCCTCGCCGGCGCGGACCAGCCTGGCCCCGCGTTCAGATGTCCGTCTGCGGCAGCAAATTAGGGCCACATCAGGCTCTTGCTCCATCACAAGGGGCTCTTGTGGAGCGATGCGATTCACCCTGCGCCCGGCAGCACTCGGCCCAATCAAAGCCCGCTACAAAGGCGGCTTTGAAGGCAGCCCAGCCTGGAAAACGCGCTCCATATGCGGGCCGGCAGACTGCACTTCATTAGGGCCTGTTGTCACTTTTTTTTATCCCCCCCCCCTCCTCTTCTTATTCTAATGATCCTATTTTAATACACACAGGAACCTCTCCTAATTGATGTCAAGTGAGTGACTTCCACATTCATCACCGGAGCACATCAAACGGCGGCGCCGGGGCGCGCGGGCCCCGCCGCCGGAGCGCGCGAGACCCGAGGTGCGGCTCCCAACTCCGGGAAGCGGCACAAAAAAAAACCCAAACCAAAAAAACCCCGAGTGTTTCAGCATTACCTGCTTAATTGGGATTGCGCGGCCGCTTCCAATGCTGTCTGTTCTGCTCTCCAGGACCTTCTTCTCTTTGTCTGGGTCACTCCCTTTCCGAGACTGCAGAGCGAAAAAAGGAAAGTTTGTGCTCCATTAAATGCAGCAGGTTCAACACGGAGGATGCTTCCCACCCCCACCCCCTCTTTTTTTTTTCCAAGCAATTAAAAAATAATTTCACACATAAACACAGATCAGAAGCAGTGAGATGAGTCTACACAAATACACGACCATCCTAAAATCTGAATAAATAAGATGCCACCCGTAAATTTCAACCATTCGCTAGTTTGAGATGCATTTGGGTTTAAAGAGTTACACTTTCACTGTCTGGAGACCCAGCAGATCAGAAGGACACGTTTCTGAAGTTTCCAACAATAGCTCCAATGAGGAATGAAGGTTCCAGCTCCTCATTAAAAAAGTTTAATATATCCATGCATACATTCAACTCACACCTGTGTGGTTCTTAGAAATGTTACCAACTATTTAGAAATACAATTTTACGATGCTGGTTTTGATCACATTGACTTCAACTTATTAGCTCTTTCTACTTCGGGATGGTTAGAAAGTTGGGAACCGCAAGGCAAGGTGGGGATTGATGCTGGAAAAAGTTATCTGAACACAATGTGGGGAAAAAAAAAATCAGCACGAGGTGAATTTAATCGACGTTTAAACTGGAACTGCTTTCTCTTGGCGTTCCATAAGGCTGGAGCTGCTGCAGGAGTGAGGTCACAGCGCTCACCTCCTCGACTTCATCGAGTTCTGTGGGAATTTTAAGCAGATATTCAGATTGCAGCCCGTTATTGCCAGAGAACGCGCGAACGTAATGATTTTGACAGATTTATTTTATTACAAAAAGAAGACCCGAGAGTCATCCTCCTTAATAACCGAACTGACAAGTGACAACTTCACTCCATTACTTTCCAATAGGAACATTACTCACACAATATCGGGAATGGGAAAACATTTTCGTGTGCTTTTTCAGCTCGGGAGAGAGATGATACATGAAAGGAGCCCATTTGTGATGTCCAGTGCCACAATGGGGAGCTAATGAAAACCGGGGCGACGCTCCTCGTTTCCAGCGGGGAAAGAGAGATGTTCGAAACGCCGAAATCAGGAGGACAACGAGGACGGCGCGTCGCTAAATACCCATTTTTCCCTATTCCACCGAGGGGAGAAAGGAAGGAAGAATAAACCCCCGGAGCAGCTGCCTCGGGGCGTGAGAGGAGGGAAGGGGAGGGGAGTTGGGGGAACCCACGGAGCAGGACTTCAAGTAACACCATTCTGAGAACACATTTACCCAGCGGGGATCCCGTGCTGCCTTCCCCGCTCCGCCGGGAACGGGCTCCCCTCACCAGTTACTATGGATCGGGGCAATGGAATGACGTGCCGGGGAATTAAACAAAGAATAAATGAAAAGAAAGCAAAACAAGTGGGAGGGATGAAAACCCGATGTGCAGGATAACCATTGTTCCCCATCCTTCAAGACAGATTTCTGACTCTGAAAGTGCCACTTCCCAAAGAATACGAGGCAAAACAAAGCTTCAATGGGGCAAAGAGCCCGTAAGTGACACTGTAAAGAAACTCAGTGAAGGTACCCAAATCTCTGGGAGGGGAGTTGTCAACTTGAATGTTTCTTTTTTATCCCTTTTTTTTTTTTTTTTTTTTTTAAAGAAAGGAGCCTGCCTCTGAAATGGCAAGCTGAATATCTTAACGTGCTGGTTTTCACTTTCTGGTTTTAAATCAACCCCGTCCTCCCTTCCCTACGAGTGACTGCATCTGGGAATAACACACTGCACGTGGAAGGGAAATATCTACGTGCCAAACGTTGTTCAATGCCAAAAGTACAGGAACACAGGGCTTTCTGTCAGGCAAATTCTGTTCTAGCTGCTTGTAATCACATTTTCCAGGGGAGAATCTTAGCGGGCTCTGCTATTTATGAAGACAAATCGCACAGGGAAACAGAGATCTGGTCTGAGCTTTTATGCTTTTGTACCTACGACACACACAATACATCTCACATCCTACAGCGTAAAAAAACCCCCAGACTCTAAACCACACTGGATCAACACTTGAGAGGGCTTTTTCTGATGGCACATCTACAGGTCAGGTGGTTCTGTTTAGAACTTCATGCCAGAGAACCAGATGAAGTCTGGAAGAATTCAAACACCTGCATGAATATCAGCCGACCGATTTCCCCTTTGCACTGGAAGCCAAACACGGACTGAATCAGTGTAAAACTTGACCCAGGTATGGGCTGTGGAGTGAGATTGAGTTCCAGAGGGATAGAGCATCTGAGTTTGGGCCCAACCAGACCCAAATCAGCAGTGCAGAGCACCCCAAAAGTAAGAACCATGACCTCTAATAGCGGCCACTGAGACAGAGAGTTTAAGTTCGAAAAAACTCCTTCAATTCTGTAAATATGTAAGGCAGGTAATACTGATTATGGGAAGGGAGATGCACCTTCCTGTCCCAGAAATTCCCTCACCCCACGTGGGATCAGACATACTTACAATCAGTTCCTTGCTCAAGTGGACCCCACAGATGCAGTTTAAATCCCCACCTGCCCTATTATTTAGTGGTCCCTGTTATCACACTGCCCACCCAAAAGGACATTAACAGTTCTGCTAATATTTGATCTGTTTTTTCACCTAAGTGGAAAATCAGCTGCTGCAACAATAGCTTTACAAGAAACATTAATAATCAAAGCCAAAAACATCAGATGCTGCATTTAATGCACTTAATGTGAACGTGCTTAAAATTCTTAACCCTATTCCCACTCAAGAACTGTCATTAAGAGAAATCACATCTGTTTTCTACTTAACACAATTTTCTTCCAACACTAAAAGATCTGTAGATCACTAAGCAGATTACCTCTGCTAGATAACAAGGGGTAGCTTGCAATTATTAAATGGAAATACATTTGAACCTGTAAGTGATGATAAAAGCAAGCACCAGGCTGGGAAGAGAAGCACAGCAAGAAATCCAGAGCTAAATATTTTGATTATGCACTCTGTTCATAACTACACAGAAAATACTGGTCATCTGTTTATTCAGGTAAATAATCCCAGGTCAAAACCTGGCTGATATGGCACAAAACCTGGGTCACAGAGGGTGGGCTCTCAATACTTCAGGACACAGCCTACAGGGCAACTCACTACACAGCCTTCAGCATGCCCAGATTTAAAAGTCAGAACCAGTTCTGAAAAGTCAAATTATTATCATTATTTTTCCATCAGACTTGGTTTTGCTCCAGTTTCCCCCCCGTTATCTGACGTTAGGACAACTCCCAACACCCTCTCGTATTAGTAAATTTGGCTCTCGCTGTGTTATTAATTACCACAGCCCAGAGCTTGGCTCTGGTTTTTTTTTTTTTTATGGCTGACTTAACATTCTTCTCAAACCTTCCCTGTGATTCACTTCCTCAAATGTGGAGGATTTGCTCCGGATTAAAACAGCCCCAAACTCCCCAGTGCCGACACCACCCCTGCAGCCCTAAGAGCGTTCAGTCCATCCTTCAGCCCGGACCTGGCCAGGGCTGCTTTGGAGGGACTCGGTGGTTCCGAGCCCTGTTTGCAGGGCTCTGATTGCCGCTGGTTTCTGGGCTGACACTGACACCTAGTGGGGTTGGGAACCGCAGAGTATTCCCAGCCATGGGAAGGAAGGACCCGCAGCACTGCGCTCAAACACCGGCGTCCACCCTGGGGGCACTTCTTCTTCACTTCCTTCCAGTGTTTTGCACCCAAACACAAACTGAGCGATTTTCTCTCCTCTGTGGGAGTCCAAGATCCCATTTTACACCAAAATGCCCCTGCTGGGATGGACACAGGATCCCGGGGTCTCCGTGCTGTCACTCCCTGCTCCGATGTGGCAACAAAACTTTCTACTCCCTAAAGGCCAAGGGCTCAGTTTTGTTTTTAGAGTGTGAGGAAATGGTTTTATCCTTCTTGTATGTGAGAAGTGAACGTGGCAGCACCTCTGGAATAAAATATATCAACTCTTTGTGAGGTTGTTGCTCTCTAATCTCAACTAAGATGCACCTACAATCACCAAGGGACTTGGGTCAGGAGCCGCCAGGGGTTGTGAGTTTGCCTTATAAAGCACGTTAGCTGTCAAAGAACTGCTTACAAACCACAACTGCACACTCAACACAGTCCCACAGCTTTCAGCACGACTGCTAAACTAAGGGAATCATCACTCAAGGCTTCATTATCATCTCCCAAACTACTTCTGTGTAACAAAGACCTCTCATACCGCACCAGATATTTCTATTTCATACTTCTTTTTTTTGCCTCTCAGCGAAGCAAAAGCCAGGTAGTTTGGGAAGAAAAATAAAAATGGTATTTTACTCTCCGCTAATTTTTTTTAACTCTAGAAAAGTGGGTTCATTCTGTATAGTAATAGAAGTAGCATGGGATAGTTACAGATTGGTTTGGGTTGGAATGGCCTTAAAGCTCATCCAGTCCCATGCCCTGCCAGGGGCAGGGACACCTTCCACTATCCCAGATTGCTCCAAGCCCCTTCCAGGGATCCAGGGGCAGCCACAGCTTCTCTGGGCAGCCTGTGCCAGGGCCTCCCCACCCTCACAGGGAAGAATTCCTCAGCAACAGTCCCTCCCTTGGCTCACTCACCGTGAAGAGGTTGGATCGGCGCTTGGACTGTTTACGGACAGGAGTTGGAGTGTTGGCAGTGGGAGGAACATCAATCCGCAGCTCCTTCTGGCTGGTGCTTGGAGTTGATGGGACAGAGGAGGAATAATCACTTAAACTCCCTCCTCCATTACTGGTCTGCAAGGATTAAAGTGAGTTTTAAACAGTGATACACTGCTTTTCAAGAGATTACAATCCACAGCCGTATCTTTATTTACTCCTGATTTATGCAAGAGCAGCCAGGGCTGGGGAACACGGGGGCTGCCCTCCTGCCACTGTCCCACACGTCCCTGTGCACACGGGCATTCCAAGCCTTTTTCCCTGCCATTCCTTTATGAATACTTAGCTCTGTTCACACAGCAGGCACGTTTTCATTCTGCACAGCGTAACCTTCACTGGGTATCACCAGTTTCATTTGTTTTCTAGTGTACGAGGAGCAAGGAAAACATCGGGGAACACGCTGGAAAATCTGGTTTTCTACTTCAAAATTACTAAACTAAACTCTTGCTCTAAGCTGAGAGAAAATACCCAGTGCCATGGAGCTGCAGAACTGGAGTTAGTCCTAGCCTGGAGACATTAGGTTAACTGAGAGCTCATCAAGAAAATGAAAATAATTCAGCATTGTAAAATGGCTATTGTGGGGTTAGAAAGATCCCAACACATGGAAGGAATCACAGAATCTCCCAAGCTG
The DNA here is from genome assembly GCF_022539395.1 of Myiozetetes cayanensis. Classification (NCBI taxonomy): domain Eukaryota; kingdom Metazoa; phylum Chordata; class Aves; order Passeriformes; family Tyrannidae; genus Myiozetetes; species Myiozetetes cayanensis. The sequence goes on along the minus strand of NW_026088185.1, from coordinate 1,161,794 downwards.
GAAGGGACCCACAAGGATCATCGAGGGATCGAACTCCAGAGGATTTGCTGAGGTCACTGGTCAAGAGATACGAAATTTTAGAAGGATGACATTCCAAGTTATTCAAAGTGGCAGGAAATGCAATGTTACATCTTGGTCCTGAAAGAAATAAAGCACTGAGCCTATAAAACAATTAATGAATTGAGGGAAAAAATTAGTAATAGCAGGATGGTGAGGAAAACTGGATAGAATGGAAAGGACCAAAAGGTGATTAAGAACAAAGTATTAAGTTAAAAAAAGATTATTACACATAACATGAGTACTAGAAGTGAAAGTAGTCAGGAAAGACAAAAGGGTCAATTTTTCCCTATCAGATCCAGTTACACCCTTTGAGGGCATACTGTATGTGCTGAGGGGGGAAATGGGGCAGGTCAAGGAGGGAAAATTCTGCCCAGTGGAGGAGCAGCAGTGGGTGAAGAGGCTGGACAACATGTAACATGTAAATTTTGGGGGGGAAATAAAGTCTGGGATGCACACAAGACATGGAAAGAGCATCTGTAAAGCAGCCAAGTTTCCTAGAGGAATGAGGAAAGATAAGTGTGGGAGTATTTCCAGAATGGCTGAGGAGAAGGATGCCTGATGGGGTTTCTCCTACACTCCCTGGGGGTCAGCACGTGGATCAGGATCAGAAATTCCAGGCACCTCCCAAGGAGAACCCTGTGGGAGACAATCCCTTATACCATCCAGCTGAAGCCTTTTTTCACATTTCAGATCCTCTTCTGATTCTTCCAGCTTTCCAAATTGCCCTTTTTCCATTCAAGGAGTAAAGGATAAGGAGGAAGAGGCATGAGACAAGGGCCAACCAGAGCAGATGGAAATCCAGGAACACCACCTTCTGAAGGTCACTGTTTCCCTGGAAATAACATGTTCCTCAGCTCATCTCTGCGTGACAGAACGGGACTGACAACACCGCAAATGGCTTTTGATGGAGCAAGTTCTCCTTTCCCCTCTTCAAATAAAAAATATACACATATAAAAAGGACACTGAATTTCTTTTTCCCTTCATTCTGACCCAACTGGGGAAGTGTGGCTGTCAGGGAGCCAGAGCTGAGGGCACTGAAAGCAACAGAGGGTCTGGAGAGAGGTTTTTCTACAACATTCTCAAGTGCCAGAGGAAGCAGCAGCAGGTTTTGGAGGTGGCCCAAGTGTGTAAAACAAAGGAGCTGAAATAGCTGGAATGATCATTTTTAGCGTCCTAAGAGAGAATGGTAATGCTGCAGAGACGAGCAGGACAACCTGGGCAGAAGGGACCTGAATTATGCCATGTCTGCCTTCCCTTGTTCTCAAACCAGTGGACATGAGGAAGGTGATACAGAAGCCTTGTGCTTTTTGAACTAAAATGACCAGATTTCTACTCTAAGTGCCTCTTTCCCTGGTAGAGAGAATGAGAGATTCCCTGAAATTTTACCTTCTTAATCCTTCATCATCTCGTGGTGTCATTTTATACTTTTTGGAGCTGTCCCCTGGATTTATAATGATTTATGTTCCAGGAGTGAGTAACTCCCAAAGGAAAACACCTACAAGCTGGGCATTCTAGACTCCAAAAACACACCCTCCTACACAGACAGGTTCTATAAAAGAAGCCCTCCAGGAAATGTTTCTCTTCACTCAAACCAACCTCACTCGATTTCCAGCTTCGTAAATAAAATTCGGAGTTGGTTTCAAGATAAGCCCCTGGCTGGAACAATGAAAAACACAAACAAGCACGTGGAAACCGTATTTATAGAACCACAGGATGGTGTGGATTGAAAGGGAGCTTAAAGCCCTTCCAGTGCCACCCCCTGCCACGGGCAGGGACACCTTCCACCAGCACAGGTTGCTCCAAGCCCTGTCCAACCTGGCCTTGGACACTCCCAGGGATCCAGGGGCAGCCACAGCTTCTCTGGGCAACCTGTGCCAGGGCCTGCCCACCCTCACAGGGAACAATCTAAAATGCTTGTTTTAAATAAATATTAGATTACTTAAAAATAACCCTGTAAATCCAAAAGGATTGTGCTGTATATTGGCAATGTTATTAAATGTATTAACATTCTTCCTCCAGTTTTCACTTTGCAATTCCGTGAAAAGGCAGAAGGAACAGCTACTTAAGCAATGCAGTCTCTTCCCTAGTCAAGTGCCCAAAATATTACAACAGAACATTTCATCCCAAATGGCCCCTGCTATAAATAAGGTAATTGTACCCTACTATTTAATGCTTATCCATAATCAGCTCTCATGTCCAATAAAACAATGGATGATCAGGCTGACTGTGCTTTGCTTTTAGTACTTCAATTTACATATTTAGACAATCATGTTGAAGTAAAAACTTGATGGAGGCACAGTGCAAGCATAAATGATGCATCTCTACGGGTCTGCAACAGGTGGTGAGGAGAGAGGTTGGGTGCAAGCAACAGCTGAGGTGCAGCTTAGTACAGTGGACATCAAGCTCCACACCCTTCCCAGGAATAATGCAAACCTCCTGGGAGAGAGGAAACACAATTCCTGACACTGCAGTCTACAGGTATGAACACTGAGGGGCTGGAGCACATCCAGGGAAGGGAACGGAGCTGGGAAGGGGCTGGAGCAGCTGAGGGAGCTGGGGGTGCTCAGCCTGCAGAAAAGGAGGCTCAGGGGGGACTTTCTGGCTCTGCAACTCCCTGACAGGAACCCAACACACTTATCCAGGGCCCCCTGACACAGAAGGCACTGGTTCTTGGAACCAGACGATCTCCACTTTCAGGGGCCGGGCAGAGCAAAGAGCCCCCTGGGAGCTGCTGGATATTGACACTGTTCTTTGAAGTTAATACCTTAAAAATGCCTTCGTGATGCATCAGGTGTGGAGGACAACTCCTCCAGTCCAGGGGTGAGTTTAGGGAAGAGGAATGCCTGTGGGGATTTGGGATGGAAAAGGTACTCTGCCTCCTCTGAAACAAGATTCAGCACAGTCTACAAGCACACCATGTCCAGACGAACTGGCAAGAGGCAGCAGGTGGGGGAGCGACAGGTGGGGTGGAGATGTGGAGCACACAGATACACACGTGACTGGTTGGTACTGGGCACGAGTACAGAGATGCATCCAAAGGTGCAAACAAGTTTTTCTTTCACAGAGCCACAGAATGGCCTGGGTTGGAAGGGACCTTAAAGCTCATCCTTATTCCATCCCTTGGCATAGGCAGGGACACCTCCCACTATCCCAGGTTGCTCTGAGCCCTGTCCAACCTGGCAAACTCACCCCTGGTTGGTATTAAGCCTTAGAATTTCCCCCAAGGTATGCTGAGGACTAGCCTGGGTAAGGTGACACTTGGTATTCCTTTTTTTCCCTTTCTCTAAAGGAAGCACCTTCTGACTGCAGAGTCATCTGGAGAGTTTGCAGGAGCTGGATCCCCAGGATGATCCAACCAGAGATGGAACAATGTCTGACTCCATCTGAAGGGCTGTGTGTAAGCATTGCCTGTGAAGGGCCTGGCCCCTGTGGAGAACGCAAGTGGCAGGGCACTGCAAGCATGACGGGTTTGATCCGAGGAGGAAACCTTCAGAGGAGCATCATTACACCAAAAGAGATGTTCCAAAGGGCAAGACACCAGCCAGTCTTCCAGCCAAGATCAGAGATGGCAAATCTTGCCCCAGATCGTCTTAGAACTTGGAATTGCAGTTGCAAAGTTCCTTTTTAAGTCTAGGACAAGGATTCAGCTTCCTTTCCTTAAACAAGGTCATGCTGCCTTTAAGTGCACCACAAAGGAGAGAAGACATGAAACAGATTTGTGGCCCCTACTTTTAGGCATGACATCAGTCTCAGAAGACAGACTTCTTTGACTGGTGATGCAATTGCCCCGTTAGATAATTATGACAGCGGTAGAGGCAGTGAAGAACATCACTTCGGTTTTACTGAAACAGAACTTGGGGATCCTTATCACAAAAGCTCCCCCTGCCCTGGCTTTCCCAGCCCTTATCACTGGCAAGAAGTTTGCTGTGTAGGTAAAGCACTTGCCTAGAACTTGGGACTGACTTCCCAACTGGAGACTTGGGTAGCAAAGTGGTGAGCACCGGATATTTGATGTTCTTCAAGGTCACATATGGCAAGAAAGGAGAGAATCTGCCCCATATGGGAACCTGAACTTCCCCAGGAGGTGCCAGGGTTCTTCTGAAGAGCCTCAGCACCTGCTTTAGAAAGGGGGGGCTGAACTCCAGCGTCCTCTTTTGGCTCACCAACCAAAGCCAGCCCCAGTCTGAGCTCAGCTATCAAGACTCAGTCTAAAGCAGAATAACTCACAGCAAAGAGCTCTAGGGACAGACTGGCATCTGCATCTGTAGGGTTACAAATCAATGGTAGAAGTTACTGCTTTTTGCCAAAAAGCAGACACTGTGTGGGAGAAAGGTCCACAGGTAAAACAAAATCTCACATGGGTGGCTCAGGACTGCAACGTAACCTTAGAAGACACTGGCATCTACTGAGTTTAGACTGAAAACCACCCCAGGAGGGTTGGGGTGTCTGGAATCATTCAGTTCATGTCCATCCCAGCTGGGGACGTGCACAGAGATTATCACTTGACACTAGAAAACAAAGACACTGAGGAAGGGGATCACGGGGGAAACACGGGGAGTGTGCAACACACGTGGGGAAAAACTGTGCAAAATAGAAAATATTGGTGTTAACCATATGCTTCTAAAAAATACCATCAAGGTATCATCACAGTGTACAGTTCCAGCACACACATCACTGGGATATACCAGCACAGCACACAGCTGAGCGAGAGTAACCACCAAAAACCACAGCACAGCAAATCCTGCAGTTTTAACAACAGGTCTTGCTCAGACCTGCAGGCTGCTGGCATCAATCTGGACCACCAGAGATGGCTTTAAAGCCAAACTGGTTTGGTTTACTCCTTTGTTTCTTGAAACAAAGTCAAGCCATTTAAAAAAAAAAAAAAAAAATTTAAAATATTGCTTCAAACCACGAATCACTGATAGAATTAAAATTTAAAAAAAAAAAAAAAAAAGGCACTTTAAATGGCATAAAACACATGAGGTGACAAGCAACTGCTCGGTTCCTTCCCCAAGCATTGGTGACAGTCTGTACCTGGCTGATATGTACGGCAGAGACCTGGGCAGAACACACCGAGGAGTGGCTCGGAGAGTTGGGCAGAGATTTGCAGGGTCCGATCGAGAGCTGCTGCTTCTTCTTGGTTGAAACGATCTTCTGGGCAACTAAAGGGAAACAAAAACACCCAGGCAGGTGAGGCACAGCACACTGTGGGAAACAGGGCATGTTGGGAACGCACAGGACACAAACAGGTTTGGCTTCCACTGCCCAATCCCGCTCCAAACACTGACTGCCCCTGACCCACACATCACATCCCGGTCTAATCCTTGTAGAAAGGAGCTATACCATGATTACTAGTTTTAGCTTTTATTCCTTAGCAGCAGCACAGCTGGGAAAATGCCTCATTTGCTCTGCAATTTATTAAGGAATTTTTCTTCAGTGTGTAAGGAGAAGCAGCATTTATCAAACAGATCCAGGGATCAGTCATTAACATCTCTGTGCGTGGCTCAGCAGACCCATAATAAAAGAAATGAGAAGAACTGAGCCTCCACCAGAACCAGTGACAATTATTGGCACCTCCTTAAAAACTCGGTGCAATTAAGCCGAGAGAAGTCGGTCTGTCTCGCTCATAAAGATAATTATGTAAATTCCAAGATGATTTTTCCTCACTGCATTACAGCATGGGCAGAGATAGCGCAAAGCACGGTTTGTTCTCAAACAAATGCAATTTTAATAACAAACTGGTCCGTGCCTTATGTTTTTCATGTAAATGAACGATGGCATAACCGTGATTTAGTGAGAATACACTGTATAAAAAATGGCTCATACATGTGAAGAAGCAGCTTCATTAGTTACATCCCACCTCCAATAGGCCTCTTATCATCCTGAAAGGATGATATCAATTAATTTATCTTCCCCTGGCATATTGATCATAACCTTCATCAGCTAATCATGTTTAAATTACAGAGGAATATCGTAGCACTCTGTCATTTCAGACCCATTGGGTTATTGATCTGGAGCCTGGGAAGCCATATATTACAATATTTTGAAACACGTTAGCGGAACACAGAGAGCAAACCAAAGGTCAGATTTGAACATAGGCACGTGGGTTTGTCTTCATCACACGCGGTGAAGACCTAAATTAAGACCAAAACTGAATTAAAACCACACATGAATGAAAACTGGGCTTGGCAGGGTTGGGCTAAGGGTTGGACTCGACCATCTTGGAGGGCTTTTCCAACCAAAATGACTCCGTGATTCTGCAATTCGTGACCCTGGAACAAAAGTCAGTCCAGAGGGCTCACTCAATTAAACCAAATGTTGTGTCCATAAAGTGAATAAAAAAACACAAGAAAGCAGAAATATTTTTGCCCCAGAGCTTTCAGGTTCTGTCTCACCCCAAATCCGCTTCTGAATTCAACGTTTCCATTTAACAGTTGCTAAAAGATGTTTCTAAAACAGAAGAATACTGACTTAATCTATGGTAGATAGCAAAAACAATCAAAATAGTGACAAGCATTTCAACTATTTTTAAAAATCAATTGCATCCCCTGTACTTTTGCACATAATTAAGCTATCAATTTGAGGCAGATTTTTATTGCAACCCATCTTTCTGTAATACAAAAAGCCAAACAAAATTTATGTGCAAAGCCAAGGACTCTTCTGCAAATAAACAGGGTATATGCCACAGGTTTGTAAACAAAGAGAACTGGTATTTATCAAATATTTGGGCTTTGGGGAAGTCTGATGCTTATTTCTTACACATTTCAATCGAATTCCATAAGCCAGAATGACTATTCTTAAAGCTGTATTTTGCCTTATTTAAGGCCTGGGTAGTTAAAAGCACGTGAAATTCCTGGTCTGCGAGGTGAATGAAATGTCCAAGTTGGCAAAGAAGGCCCTTGGCTTGAATGGTTCAGAAGAGCAGGAGAGCTCAGTGTTCTGGCTCTGGTGTTTTTTTGACCAAGGAACACTCGAAATATTAAAAGGGAAGGCTCCAGGCTCACAATTTCCGTAACATCTGGCCATATTTCTTCGCTCAGTTATCGGTGGTCACATATTCAGGAGATGCAAACAACTCTTCTCCAATTACCACTAATTAAAATCAAAACTGGTTTCTCATAAAAACATGTGTAAGGCCATTTGTCTCCACTGCGTGTCCAAGGATGAGTAAACACTTCTGCAAGAGATGGGAATGCAGTGACTTTTCCTTCGTTATTGACAGACAGAAAATAAGTTTTCAGCTGAAGCTGGGAATGCTCATGGGCTGACTGGAAAACAGCAGAAGGGATAAACACTCACAAACACCTGTTTTAACTACTGGGGGGAAAAAAACACAACCCAACAGAGATCAGCTTTCACCTCTGTGCCTGTTATTTTAAATTCTATTCGGGTTTTTTTTTTTTAGGTCAAACAACTTTTATACCTCTGTGTTGAAAAGCAGAGCTTGGTATCCCACGTGCCAGGTGTTAAGAGAGAAACGAGTGCTGGACACTTCCAGCCAGTGCTGGGGTTTGGGTACAGCAATTTATCCAGCTAAATTCTGGCTACTTCAGCCAGGAATGTCTTAGGCTACTAAGGACCAAAGGCATCCAGAGGGTTGACAGGACAAAGTTAAAAAATCAGAAGAACTGTGAATGAATGCTATGTGCTGAGAGGGGAGACTCCAGTTAAAGCACTGTCCTCCTTGTGGCATCCACTGTAACACAAAGCTGTCAGCAGACAGAAGTTTATTTGGTATTAACCCAGTGAGGGCTTCAAAGGTGCTCCCAAAATCATGTTAAGCCACATGTTAATCCAGGAGCCAATTCCTACCTGAATTCCCTTTTAATCTTGTATTAAAATACATTTATCTTCGTGGATGTCTCCATTACTCTGCAGGGCTGGCGATTTGCTAGAAATGAAGTGGTTGTGGGATTGCTCTGATTACTGAGGGACTGAAATGCCGACTGCAATGAACAGCTCCCCTCAGGATGGGACAGAGCCGAGCCCACTCCTGCTAATTTTGGGATGAAAACAACTGCCAGGACTCCCAGCTATACAGCCAAAACCTAATTTCCAGCTCCTCAGGCAGAGATTATTTCCAAGAACTATTAGGCCATTTCATAATACAAATAAATAAGAAATGTATGTAGGAACACACAAATTTTATACCAAAAATTACTGTTTCGTGATCACCACGGTTCACCACCAAGTTCAGCCACAATGGGTTAGTTCAGTGTTCATGTTTCTGGAAGACTTGAATACAATTCTCCTTAAAAAATAATTTTAAAACCACACCTGACTGATATTTTGGGGGGAGGGGTCGTGATCCTTCACAAAATACACATTTCAGCTCTGGCTCAGTGAAATAACTTGTCTTGTTTTATCAGATATGAAAATACAGCTATAAATAAGACTCTGTATTAAGTATCTTTAATCAATGCCAACATATATTTTTCCCTCCACAGGTAACTGTGATTAACACTGCACATCACTTATTCCTAACTTTGATGCAAATCACTGTCTCCCAGGACTAGGTAAGCAAACATGCCAATAAATCCACTGGAAAGCATCTGAGGAAATTTAAAAAACAAACCTATGCTTTCTTCACTACTTGAAGTGTGTTGCAAGTAGAAGAACATGGCTCAAGGATTTACAAAGGTAAACACCAAAAAGATTTCTGCACATGGATTTACCTCACCATCATGAAATTCTCTTGATCTTTCCATTAGGATGGAATCAAGTCATAAATCCTGTTGTATCCCACACTAAGGTATGATTTTAAATAGAAAGGTTAAAAAAAAAAATGGGGTTAAAAAAAGGGGGAGGGATCAAACTGAAAAGATTCCAAAGCAATGATTCTGTTTTGTAAAATGACCCTAGAGGGAGCAACTGGGTTTTTTACCATCCTTTAAGAATGACATTCTTCAGGATAATGTCATTTTATGTGTTTGATTCTGTGTCAAAACATAGAAATATTTATTAACCAGACCAAAACACAGATTTAAATAACATAAAATGATACGATGCTTAAGGATTTCACCACCTTGGCAAGTAATTTCACGCTTAACACTCTGAAGAACCTTCATGGAGAGCCCATTTTTGGGGCATGCTATCACAGTGCTGCTTTTATAAAGAATATCTCTGCTTTCTAAAGATTTCCAGGGAGCACAGAGACAAGGACACAAAATGGCAGAGAGCTGCTGATTGTATCAGTGCACCTCAGGTTTATCCATCCTTCTAGAAAGAAATAAACTTATGCACCTTTACTGAATCCAATTCAACTTAACTCGCGCCTCATTCACACAGTTCTTTTAACTCTCCTGGAAGAAAAAGTCCACCAAAAACGCAGAATAATCAATGATTAAAAAAAAAAAAAGGAAAAAAAAGTACCAAAATTACTTAAAATTGTTGCCTAATAACTCAAAGTCTCAGAACCCAGAAGTGCAACTGCACCTCGAGATGGCCCAAGCAGAGCCAGTCCCAAAAATAAGAACCTCATGACCAGCGTGGCAGAATGAAACCAGCACCCTGAAAATAGCAATTGTGCAGACAAATGCTGCAGAAGCCCTGACACACCAGCCAAACTTGCCTTATTCACAAACAAGCTGGTTTTAGGGGCAGGATTTGACACATCCCTTTCAGAGAGGATGGAAAGCACAGTGTAGAGTCAACGGTCCCCACACTGCTCCAAATCCATTTTCAGGCAGTTGGATCTGTTTGAAATAATCCATGGATTAATTTAACTCTCCTGTTGAAAACTTGGTTCTCTTCTCTGTGTTTTTAACACCAAACTTCACACAGGCAGAGTTGCTGTAATGCTTGTATTTAATCAGATCCTAAACTGTTACTTTCATCCCATTTTCCAACCATCACACTTTCCCTGTCAGTGTGTGGCTCAGGCATGATAATATTGCTCCAAACTGCAGATTTACATGTAGATTTACGTGTGGAGGGACTATTCATGCTGTCATTAGAAAATTTCTGGGCACATCAGAGGACCAGAGAAACCCCTGACAGCTCTGTCCATTTTAACCTGGCTCCTGCAACACCTCAAAAAACATTTTATTCACCACAGAATTTGAACAAATATCACTTTCCTGACTTGAAATATGGATATTATTCCCCAAGATATAAATATTCACCACCCAAAAAAAAAAAAAAAAAAAAAAAAAAAAAAAAAAACCAAAACAACAAAAACCACAAAGAAAAACCAGGTTTACCAGAGCAACATCCAAAAGGTGCACAAGTACCTCAGTGCTGTTCACCATCCAAATCAAGACACAGAACGTTCTTGTAGTTTAAAGAAAAACAAGCCATCAAAGGATCTAAATGAGATGAAATCAATCACCTGAATTTATGGGCTTGTTGTCCACTAAGCCATCAAAACCCACCTCTCAGACACACAAGTACCTGTTAGAAAAAGTTTTTCTGCTACCAAGAACTCTGTTTCACTTGCAGGTGGAATAAAAGCCCGCTCCAAAACCACCCTCCACAATCCAAGAGCAGACAGGGAGCCATCTCCTCCGTCACTAAAGGCCAAATCCTTCGGTTTTGGGGGTTTCTGCACATCCAGCTGCCACAAAAGCAGTTCCCTGCCGGAGCAGGAGCATCACACAGCATTTCCCATAAATCTCCCCAAAACACATAAGCCCCCCCCCCCCTTTGCACTTTTAATCATTTGCTAACAGTTACAATAAGATTGTATTAAAAATTTAAACGGCCCTACTTAATGCAATTTACCTTCAAAGGTCCATTTCCAGGGAATGGAGTCAAATGATATAAACGTCGAACACTCGATCAGATTTATTGCGCCCGAGAATATTTCTCTTGATACGGACCTGACGAGTGGAGGGCTAATGGCTTCAGTTTTATTACTTTTTAAGCGCTTAATGGGAAAATTTAGACATTTTCACAAGGCTGAGCCTCAGCCAGAGTGGTGCATTTACAGAGGGGCAGCAGAGGAGGAAGCTGAGCGCTCTCTCCGGAGGGATGACCGGTTAGGGGGAGATTGATGGCAGGGATCGATCCAGATCATCTGTCACACAACAGTTAGGCCTGAGTGCCTCTCTGCTCAACAGGGACAGGGGAAACCCGCACAGAGTGCTGACTGCAGCCAAGCTTCCACCCGGAATCGGGGCCAGAATCCCAGGGAAAGACAAACACAAGTCACACCGAGATTGTAAAGCAAGGGGCCAAGGGACACTGCCATTGGGGCAACTCAGTCAGTGCCTGCAGGTGATTAGGGGATACACACCAGTCACCCAAAAAACCCTAACAGCCTTCCTCCCAACCACATTCTCCATAAACACAGAAACTACTTCCAAAATACTACAAAGCAATAGTTTCGCTTACCCAAAAAAGACTTTATTTTTTTCCTTCCTTCTTTTTTTTTTTAACTGAAAGACAGCTGGGAGTCCTCAGATTTCAATTAATGCCTAGGTACTTAGCCAATCAATCATCAAAGTGCCGTAAATTTCCTATATTTCTCATTAGTTACACTATTGCACAGCTTAAATCTAAACATACCTTTCCTGGAGCCTGTAAATTACGCAGCCTAAGACACAAGCGAGAGCATCAGCCATCAGGAGGGGCATAAATGATGGGAGCCAGCCCATTGTACATGCGCTAAACTCAGCTGATTTACTCCCCACACGAGCCTTTTTCCACACCAAAGTGGCACCGACAGCAGTGCCACCAGTGCACTCCATCTCGTGGAGTCTGCATATCTGACTCGAAACCAGTAATGACCTGTCTTTATTAACATTAACAAGTTTTATGCCCCAAATCCAATTTTCTATGGAAAAGAATATTTCTTCAGCATCTGCCAATAACGTCCCTTCATTAAGTGCAAAGAGAGCTTGAAGAAAAACAAACCTTTGCCTGTGTTTAAAATTGGTGTTTTTTCACTCTGAAAGCCACTTTCACCCTTTTCAGAAGATGAAACAGTGCAGAAGGTACCTGACACAGCAGAATCTTGGGTGCTTGATGCTGAAATAACCCCCCCCAATATTTATCAACAAAACCATTCACATTCCAGTCTTAGCTTTATAATAATTCTTTATCCCGAATTAAAGTTCCCACAGGTGATAAACCAGCACTGCACGGAGGTTCCTGAGGGAATGCACTTGACACAGATGACTGAAATGTGCTCTAAAAAAAACTCCTGCTTTCTGTTTCTATCTGTGTTAAGATTGCATCAAAAATCTAATTCCAAGTTTTGGAAGTTACAGGAAACTTTCAGTCAAGGGCTATAAATCAGCAGGGGGAAAAAAAAAAAATCAAGATAAAAACTCCAAACAACAGCAAACAACTTGGTTACCTCACATCAGTGACCAGTTACCAGCAGATAAGGTGAAGTCACAGCACTGACTGTCAGGGGACATCTCCCAACTAACTTTCCAGCCTAATTCCCAAACAAAGTGCAGCCAATGCACTGCTAAAACAAGTCCAGGTGGATCACAGGGAGGTTGGTACCTCTGGAAACACAATGCTAATCAAACAGCCAGAATAAAGAAAGGCTATCCAAAAAGTGGCTCAACACTCTGCAGACTCATCTCTTGAGTTGTACAACACATGTCATGCTGGATTCTTCCTTTGCCACAAAATACTGAGCCTGGCCTTGCTGCTTTGGGCACCACCACAACTCCAGCAAGCAAGAGAGAAGAGATCTTGGAACAACCACCTGCTTTGAAGGCTGAGCTGTCCCAAAACACCAGGCAGCATTAAAACAACCATATATTAAAGAAAACCAGGACAACAAGCTTCCATATGTTCAAGGGATATTTTTCATCCCTAGTAAAAGACTTTGGATGCCCAATGCCCACAGCTACATCCAGATACAGTTTATATCCCTTAATCAGCACCTCGAAATACCCTGAACTGGTGGGGCTGCCCAGCCTTTAATGACTGGCAGCAAGTGAAGCTGCTCATCGAGCAACTCACTGTTTAAGACTGGCCAACAACAAGACCAATAAAATATGGCAAATCCATTGCCACACCCACCCTCTCCAAAAACTGGAATTAGTAGTTAACAGGAAAAAAAAAATCACTTTGCATTGACTTTTGATGGAAATCATGTGATGGGATTGATGAAATGCTTTCTTCCAAGAGGGAAAAAGCAAAAGTTCCAGCTTTAACGAGCATGAGTTGCCTTCTTCAACACCAGGAGATGACCACATCAGATCCAACCTCAGCTTCAAACTTCAATTATATAGGATTCAAGAATCTCTACTTGACAGAGAATGAGGGGAAAAAAACCCCATGTATTACAAAGGGTGGCAGTGCTGGAAGTTCTCTGGTGCAGGAATTCCAAAGACAGGAGCCAACACTTACTCCTGGCCTTACTCCACACACCAGCCATCCATGCATTCAGGAGGCTTTGATTTGATCCACAAACGCTAATCCCAGCGAGGCAAACAGCTCAGTGCCATTTGCATACGGATTAGCTCAAAGGGGAACGATTTGCAATGCATTTGGAAACTGCTTTTAAAGGGCCAGCTATGCTAATCATCAACTTTGATGCTGGAAATGCGTTTGTTACACAACAGAGAAGGTTACAAAGGGATTATGTTTATTACACCAGTTTTAAATGTTTGATGGCTCAGACAAAAGCGTTTCTTTATTATAAGGGGGGGAAAAAAAAGCACAATCTTCTCTTCTGTAAATGTTCCTAAACACGCCCAGAACAGATTAAAGTTAAAAAAAGGGCATTTTTCCCCTGTCTGTGTCCTGTCTTCAGACAAAACACCTCACCTGTTGGCCCTTAATCTTTCATTCACCAATATTAAACCAGCAAAGCCATTTTCTGCTAACAGATTTAAAGTGAAAAGGTTGTTGCTGTAATAAAGCCAAGGTAAACTGGTACTTTGACTGCTAAAGCCCTTTCTGGCCCTCACCTAACTTTGTGGCCAGCTCTGTCACAGCTGGTATCATCAGCCCTGCTTTTGCAGCTGCCAAGGCATCCTCCAGCTAAGAGCTACCCCCACCAAGCACTATCTTATTTTATTTATTTTTAAATCCTCCCACTCAGCCACGTCCCCCAGGCCCCAGCCCTGCTGGTCCACACCAGCACACAGAACTAAAATTTCATCTGCTGGGCTGACAACTTAGTGATCAACAGGCATTTGACACATGAGGAAGGACAAATGAATATGGTGGGACAATAACTAGATTCACATTTTAATCAACGTTCTTCTTTCCTTTCAGTGAAGAACCTGTATGTTTGAATTTGGTCTTGCAATTACTGTACTCTTCAAAAAAATGTAACAGCTGCCACCAACTCTGCCCCAGGTTGCAATAATGTGCCTTACTGCATACACTTTAATATCAAGACTTAAAGGAAGTGTCATAAAATTACCCCTATAAAATTTAAAAGCAACATGAAAAGTTCTGCAGAGATGACTGTTTCCTGCAAGTCACCTACCCAGTGACACACTCACCACAGCTCAAATCTAAACCTCCCTGGAGCTTTTATTAGCATTACATCATTTAACTCCTCTGTGCTAATTACAGCCCATCTTAAATGCCATACATTGGACTACAGCTCCAATAGGATGAGATCCTACATTAATTCCAAAAGAATGAGAAAAACTGATGCAGTCAAGTCATTGAAAGATCTCTTTTCTTTCTTCCACATGCTTCTGAATCTGGGTGCAGGGTTGGAGAAACCTGATGGAGCAGCACAGGTCTAAAAAGTCCCCAAAGCCTACAAAGTAGCTACAATTTCCACCAAAACTGGCAAAAAGGTGAAGTCCATGTGAGTCCCACCAAACAGCATGGCTTTCACACCAAACAGCTGCCAGGCACAGGGAAGACACACTGAGACCTTGTAAGTCCTCAGGGACAACAGAAAAACATCTTAAGCACTAAATGTATGCAGTGTGAAATTCAGCTAGTCAATCAGAAAACATAAACCCAAGGATTTGGACTCATTTTGAATGAAGGCTTCCTCACGCTCCTGCTTCTCCAGGCAGTGCTCAATTTGTAGAGCCCATTTCACGCCTTTCTGGCATTACATAAAATTTCAGATATTGAATAATTTCGCCTACTAACTAAACACAAAACCTTCCTGCGACGATGGATGGCACCAGAGCTGGTGAACGTGTCATTTAGGGGCATGGAGAGGTGAGCTGGAAACCAGTGCGTGTGGGGAGATGAGTCTGTGCAAACAAGAGATTTGCTGAAAAACCCTCTGGAGGGAAACCCCTGTTTCCAAACTAAACCACCTCCTTTATTAATGGCACAAAAAGCAGCAAAAAGTGTAAAAGGGCAAAGTTCCACGCTGAGGTGAGTGAGCTCAGGACAAAGCCCCTCTCCCGGGAGCAGACTGCACGAATCAAGGCGTGTCAGGTGGGTGTGTTCCTACATTCCTGCCGTGGATTTTCCCAGGATGTATTCTATTCCACGGGGGAAGTGCTGGAATGCTCTGGGGTTTGGTTACGCAGGGGCTCCGGCGCTCCCTGGCGGCCTCTCCCGGGAAAAACGCGGCAAGGATCGGGAATTCCGAAGTGAATTAATTCCAAAGTTAATTTTTGACGCTCCCTTTTAGGCGCCGACGGGGCCTCGAATCGAACGGGGCGGGGGGGGGCTGAAAACCGAGGCTTAAAACACCAGACGTGGCACCAGGGGGAAAATTACATCCCTCCTGTCTCCCTCTTATTAAAAAAAAACCAAACCAAAACCAAACCAAACAAGAAACAAACACAGAACGGGAAAACACAACTGCTTGGAGCCCACCAGCATCCCCACTATCGTTTTCCCGGTGGTTTCGTGGCACGCAGGTTGCCAGAGTGTCATCAGGCTGCTCCAGCACATCCCTCCAGATGCTGCAGCACCCCAGGAGCTCCAGAAACAAAATATCCAAGGAATTCCCAGAGCCAAAGGAGCTTCTCCCCAGCTCTGCCCCTCGCTGGGGTCCCCCCACCACAGCCAAGTGGAGGATCCCTCGAGGCCACATCCAGCACCCCAGTGGATGTCACCTCTCCCCAAAACAGCTGTCAAGGATGGGACTGAGAGTTTATTTACTTCCCATTAGGCTGATTAGCGTTTCCTAATGAAAACACATCTATAAAAGCCGCCTTGGTAAGGCTGATGGCAGGTGACAGCCCTTGCCTGAGCTCCGGCTGTACCGGGATTTGTTTGTCATCTCCCATCCCCTAACGGAGAACCTCAAGGTTCCCCTTTTAGACACCTTTTGTTCAACACCACATCAGAAATGTTATTTGGATTTGGAAATAGAACATTGCTGGTTAAGTCTTCACACAGAGCAGACACACTCCTTAAAAAAATTAATTTGCAAGTAAAGCATCCAAAAATAGTGAGAGTAGCACAGCATTGTGAGACAGCTGCCATCACACACCTGCAACTCCTGCCTCAATAGTCACTATTTTATTGCTGTTTTGGGCAGTTTTATTTCTAAATCTGTGTGTTACACCCAGCCATACAAAGTAAAACCCCCTTGGTTGGAGGACTCAGCTCTGGATCAAAGTTAAGACCCAAACCCTTTTGTTTCACCCACCACAGTGCCAAGCCATGCTGATGGTAAAAATTTTATCCTCTAAATATTTGAAGGTCTGCTTCTCTGTGACGTCAGAGAACCACAGAGCACACAGTTAAATGGGTCAGAGAAAATCTGAACGTAAAGCAGGGAGGGATGAGTAATTATGGATACATGATGAACAGAAATAAAAGCAATTCTCATGCATTAATGGTACATCAAGCTAATTCAAGAAGGCTAAAATCATTAAAAAGGCATCCTGGGGCAGTACACAGTCATTACAATACTGTGCTGACAAGAAATATTAAAATAATCATTTCCAACGTCATTGATAAAATCTGTTCTGATAAGCAGGGGGAAAGAATAAATAAAATCACTAATTCTTAATTAGGAAGTCTGAAGAAAAATGGATCTTATTGGCACTTATCTTCTTTTTTTAAACACATTTTCCCTGTTCAACAACTCCAAACACCACAAACTAAATAAGAATTTATTCTCTTCCATTGCTGGGCATGTTGCTAAGATAATCCCCTGGAACCTGGAATTTTTTCTTTTCATTTCAGCCTGAAATTCAGGGCCTGCTCGTGCAGCTGCAAATTCCAACAGTACCTGACATGAGACCCAAGTGGGACAAGGCTGAAGGCTGAGAAACACCCTCTACAATGGTCACAATCCTGTTTCCCTTCAGCAGCATTCACTGGACTCTACGATCTTGGAGGTCTTTTCCAATCCAAGTGATTCCAGGATTCTGTCCCTGTTACAATCAATACTGAGCTTATCA
Organism: Myiozetetes cayanensis; assembly: GCF_022539395.1. NCBI lineage: Eukaryota > Metazoa > Chordata > Aves > Passeriformes > Tyrannidae > Myiozetetes > Myiozetetes cayanensis. The sequence continues at coordinate 1,144,475 of NW_026088185.1, read as the reverse complement.
GCTGTAATGGAGCGCTGGGAACGATTTATTTGGATTTAACTCAAGAATCAAGTAGCATTTTCAGAATAACAATAATCCTTCAAGTTAAGTTATTTGACCACTCAGCTGTGGGGAAAATAGGAAATGAGTTATAAAGACAAGAACCATTAACAGACGACCACGAATAGTTCAGTGGCTGCTTGCAGGGGAAAAATTAGTATTTTAATGAAGGATAAAAGGCCCTTCAAAGCCATTTCCAGTTCCAAAAGCTGAGGGACCTTGGTCAATGTACTGAAATACCCTCACAGACCTACCAAAGGAACACCCAGAGGATGTAACCACCAAGCATCATCTTAACAGGTGTAGCATCTCCATGTCTTGCAAACAGCTATTAACTTGCCGACATCTCTTTTTCCTGAGTTACACAGTAAAAAAAAAAAAAAACCCCACCTGTCTTATCCATTCAGCTATTAATAAAATGCAGTAATTGTCTGTACCCCTCCCAAGCTTGATGAAAAACTCAGGTAATTTAGGAAGGCTCTGGCCCTGACTTAGGGTTTCCTCAAAATAATAAGAATTGCTTAAGAACACACTGTGTGAAGACCCCTACTTGGCCCACCCCTCCTCCCCATTGTCCCTTCTTTTCCGGGCTCATTGGTAACATTTACATCAAGAAGGGTTTTTTTTTTTTTTCAGGTCACATCACAGAATCACATAGAGTGGTTTGGGTTGGAAGGACCTTCAAGTTCATCCCATTCCACCCCTGCCGTGGGCAGGGACACCTTCCACCAGCCCAGGCTGCTCAGCTCTCAAGTTCCACAAACCAAATGTCATTTAATCAAGTGCTCCCTGTCAGCAGCTTGCACTGCTCATTCACACCCCCTCGTTTAACGGGGTTAAGGAGTTGCTTTGTTTGCTGCTTGAAATAAACAGCAAAAAATTCTCAGGGATTGGATGCGGTCCCAGACACGTCTGGCAAGTGCAACCCATTTACACAGAAGCATTTCTAATCCTATTAGTTGGCCAATATTAGAGGGGTTGGTTGCCTGCCATGTAGGTAAAACAAAACCCTGATATTTCTTAAAACACATGAGCTCTGTCAATTCTTTCTACTTACTACTAAATTTAGCAGAGAGAGACAACTAAGCCTCCTGGAAGCTTACAAGTTTATCCCACTTAGCTTTATGCCAAGAGAGTTCTCTCAAAAAGTCCCAAAAAAGAGGAGCAGACTGCAGAAAGAGCCACAAACACCACGACTTGGAATATGTAATTAAAAATCTAACTATAGCCAGCACTCCAAAATAAATGTGCTAACAACAAAAATCCCTAATGGGCTCTTGGAAACTCCTAATCAATACAGAAAAATCCAGGCAGCGAAAACAGTAATTTTTGCAACGAGTTCAAGAGAAAACAGGGAGCAAAGCACAAAGATGCAGCTTCAAATCTGCTTGAAATCTGATCAAAAGGACAAGTAAAAACATCTTATTTGGAATTAAACTACTGCAGTGCACATCAGAATTTTCCCTGTAAAGTCAGGATGTTTTGCCTTTTTTTTTCATGCAAAAATTACACTGATTTGCTATTTCCCCCCATGCAAACATTAGAAAGTTTCATTCCATGTAAAAATATGAAATTTTTGCCTTTTTAATCTGAGAGGCCTCTGTGCACACCTCTGACAGATGCTGAGGTGAAACTGCCCCACACAACCACAGACAGAGCAGGAATCTGCAATCACAAACCATGGAACTAAGGAGCTCCGATAAACATTTACACTTAATTAAGGAGGTTTTCAGGCACAGACAAACTGCTGTGATGAGGGGCTGACACAGACAAGCACAGTGAGGGGGAAAGCCAGCAAAGCCTCCTGGTGGAAATTCCACTAGAGGGGGCACAGAGCCCATCTCATGCACAGAGCTCCAACTCGAGGATCATGGAATAACACACTCCCCCCGAGCTGAGAGGGGCCCACGAGGATCACCAAAGCCCATGCACAGGGCTCTCATGGAATCACAGCACAGTTTGGGTTGAAAGGGACTTTGAAAGTCAATCTCATTCCACTGCCTTCCACCAGCCCAGCTTGTTCCAAGCCCTGTCCAGCCTGGCCTTGGACACTTCCAGGGATGCAGCAAGCTGTGCCAGGGCCTCCCCATCCTCCCAGGGAAGGATTTCTTCCCAATTTCCAGTCTGACTTCTTGTCAGCTCAAAGCTAACTATCTACCTCTCAACTTCTAACACTCCACGAATACCACGGTACTCACACGTGCAATTTAATTTTCAACTACTCTGCACAAAGAGCTTCTCCACGAGCGCTAAATCAAACCCAAGAAAACTTTGCTAAGATAAAGCAAGTGCCAAAGGACACTGAAAATTAAACAGAAGTTAAAAATAGATGCTAAAGGCTAAAGGTGCTGGTAGGGAAAACATCAGTGTCCGTGTGTCCATAAGGAGCCAGATAACGTAACCAGAGTCCCTAAAAATAAGCATTTAAATATTAACGAATGTTTGGCAAACAGGGTAACTCCTGAGCCCTCAGACACAGGGGGTTATTTAAGAACTGAGTGCTATACTGGGTGAAAAAGGTCTCGTGTACCGTCATGGAAGACTCTCTCCACGTTGAGCCCGTAGGTGGCACAGGTCTCGTAGTAGGTGCATCTCTTGAGGTCATTCGACAGCTTCCTCGCTCTGGCATCGTCGATGACCCGGGGGTTGGTGGAGCTTATGGCATCTGCAGCAACGGCAGGGAAAGATATGGGTTAAATATCACCTGAAAACGTCATCCTGTCACTCAGAGGCACAGAATCGTTAAGGTGGGAAAACACCTTTAAAGTTCACCGAGTCCAACCATCAGCACAGCCCCTCCAATGCTTTACAACCCTTTCCACAAAGAAATGTCCCCTCATGTCCAATCTGAACCGCCCCTGGCACAGCTCGAGGCTGTTTCCTCTTGTAACGACCAGCACCCCAAACAACGAATTTAAAGCACAAACCATGAGAATTTCAGGATTTTTACAGACAACAGGGGTGCACATCACTGATTTTACACCTCCTGACTAAAATCACCAGCATGCTGATTCTAAAAACCAGGGGGGAAAACCTCCAGTGCTTTTTTTGTTTACCTTGAATACATATATTTAGGTCAGCAGTTGCAAAAAAATACACAGTCGAGGGAAATAACTTGAGATCTGATGCAAAACATACTTAGCAAAACAAGTGGGTGATTACTACAAGCATGTCAAATCATCTTCAGGCCTCCTGTGAATATCAGTTCCTAACAAGTAACTAGAAGGTGAAGCACAAAACACGATGTGCTTTTAAGAAATGGAACATTTTCAGGAGAGGCAATCAAAAATGTGCTGATGTATTACAATTAAAGTAAAAACAGATATATCTATTGAATTTGTCCCATCCCTGGTAGTGTCCAAGGCCAGAATGGAACAACCTGGGCTGGTGGAAGGTGCCCAAGCAGGAATTCAGTGCTTATTGCAACGCTGTGTTTGCAGTTCGGCCCTGGGCATGGCAGGACTGCACCTCAGCTGGCGTCATCACTGCCTTCTCATCAGATCCAATTCCCACAAATAAGGCATTATTTGGAAAAGTAACACTCTCTTGTTTTCAGCAGAGGGCGCTGACAACATTTAACCAGAAAGGAACTGATAAGGAACACTTAGGGCTTGGAAAAGTTTGCCTTTGCTGTTCTGGTCAGGTTGCGGCACTGAATTGGCCTCAGAGGTCAGGGGAAAATATCTGGAATCATCAGGCAAGTGCCAGCATTTGGCAGAGATTTCATCTCATGTCTCCTTTCGAGAATACCAGTCAAAACCAAGAAGTCCAGGCTGGACGGGGCTTGGAGCAACCTGGGATAGTGAAAGGTGTCCCTGCCCATGGCAAGGGGTTGGAATGAGATTATCTTCAAGATCCCCTCCCATCCAAATCACTCTGTAACTGTATGATACCAGATAGGTGTATTTCAAATATATTTTTAACAGGTATGTTCATGTATTTCACATGTTGCACTGCACTGCACCGTTTGACTGTCAAAGGCAGCCAAAAAGCTGTATTTTGTCCTGATGCTTGCTCCCAGAATCAGCCACGTTTTGAAAAACCCCCTTTGCATCAGTGCTGCAACAGAAAGTGACCTTGAAAAAAAAAAACAAAAAAACCCACAAACCAAATTCCTTTCTGGTAATAACGGGAAGGAGATGGGAAACCATCCCCCAAGGTGTCAGCAGGGCACAAAACAGCTCAAGAGAAACGTTTGCCCCTTGCCTTTTCAGCTCCAGTTCCAAGCCGACAGCACGGCCCTTCAAAGCAGCTCCTTTCTGCTTTTTGCTGTGGGTTGTGCCGTCCTGAGGCTGCTTTTTGTGTCCCTGCTTCCCCTTTCACTTCCCATCATCTGTTTCCACCCCACAGCTGGGTTGGGATTGCTCCCTCCAGGCCGTCCCCGCTCCGCGGGAGGCAGGGCAAGGCAAAAACCGCTCCCCGACCACAGGGCTGGCTGAAAACGAGCTGAGAAAGCAGCAAAAAAAGCTTCCACACCACCAAACCCAACTGGCACGGAGCAGAGAGGAAGCTGGCCAAAACTGAGCCTACCAGAACAACTCCTGGCACTTGTGTTGCTCTCCCTCTAACACAGCACAGCAACCCGATGACACACTGGGAAAGAGATCTCCCAGTGGGAGTGAGGAGCAGCTGAGAGAGCTGGGTGGAGCCAGGGGAGGTTCAGATGGGATATTAGGAGAAGTTTTTCACCAAAAGGGTTGTCAATCTCTCTGGCACAAGCTCCATCCCTGGAGGTGTTCAGCACACATGTGGATGTGGACACAGGTTAGCGGTGGCCTTGGCAGTGCTGGGTTAAGGGTTGGACTCAGTGATCTTAGTGGGCTTTTCCAACCCTAATAATTCCATGGGTTCTGTGATCTACGTGGCCAGGAGCAGAGCAGCCTCAACTCTCAAGTGTCTACTGCATGCAGCAAACCAACCACAGCACGGGAAAATGGTGACATAGTAAGGGATGCACTGGCAAAGCAAGGCAGAGACAACTCAAATACCAAAGACACTGGAAGACTGTTAAGTACCATTCCCTTGCAACATTTCCCTGTAGGACAGCTGTGGTTACTGCTGCTCCAGAAGGAAATTGGGAAAAACTGGGCGAGGGTCTGTCTCAGGTGGCAAAAAAGCTGCATTTCTGTTTGATATGCAGAGGCCTCCTGGAGGCACTGCATGGGGACAGGGTTCAGTTCTGCTTCCCAACGTGCTGCTGGAGGTTCTCCACCCCTGGTCCGTTTGCCTCTTAGCAATGCCAAGGTGTTAAACACTTCTAGACTGCCAAGCACAGGGAAACTGGACTTCAGACCTTCGTTACTCAACTGATGCACCTGCCCAAATTCAACATGAGCATCTCCCTGCTGAGCATGAAAACCACTGTCACTAGCAAGCACTGAAAATACTACTTAAAATCTCTCTGTAAGTCATAACATCCTGGAACAGTTTGGGTTGGAAGGGACCTTAAAGCTCATCCAGTCCCACGCCCTGCCATGGGCAGGGACACCTCCCACCAGCCCAGGTGGCTCCAAGCCCCGTCCAACCTGGCCTTGGACACTTCCAGGGAGCCAGGGGCAGCCACAGCTTCTCTGGGCAACCTGTGCCAGGGCCTCCCCACCCTCCCAGGAAGAATTCCTTCCAACATCTGACCTAAATCCCCCCTCTCTCATGCCTGCTGAAGCCCCACACCCCATCTCCCAGAGCGCAGCCGGGACATTTGTCTCCCACCTCAAACCAGCCCTCTCACGATGCCCCGGCCCTGCTGCAAAGGGGCAAGGACAGGACGTGGCTTTGCCAGCCTGGAAAAGCCTCTGTGGCCAGAAAAGCAGCCCTGGGAACGCAGCCTGCCCTTACCCTGTGTCCCCACCAGGACCATGGGGATCTCGCTGGTGTTGCGATAGTTGGCCATGCGGCTGTAGTAGTGGTACACCGTCTGGAAGCTGACCTCATCCTCCAGGCTGAAGACAAAGATAACAGCATCCACCCACATGGCAAACTGCAGGGGGAAAGCAGAGAGGGCAGGCTGTGAGAACAGCAGCACAGAGGGGGGAAAAGAGGAAAAAAAAAAAAAAAAAAAAAGGAGAAACGTTCTTACCTTCCTGGGTGGGAAATACACAGCAGAGAAACTGAGGGACAGTAACCAAAGCCTTAAAAGTGGCACCAGCTTCTAAACTGATGACTGTCCTCACTCTGCAGGGGATGGGGGCCTGGGAGGTACCAAGTTCCTCCCCATGCTCACAAAAGCATCCCTTCCCTACTGGGGTCTGATACCACAAGCTCAGCTACCATCAGTGCACGCTGGGTTTGGTTCACAGAAAACACGGCGGGCCCAGGTGTCTGAATCTGTGCATTTTAAATCTGCAACTCTTCTGTCCAGGCACCTGACTTAGTGTGGTGTTTCCCCCCCTCTGGGATTTCCATGCATGCATGCTGATGTTGCCAGGACAAGCCTTGCTAGGAATTCTCACCAACACCCCAAACCCACTCATTTGAGGTTTCCAGTTCTTCACTCTCCACTGAGCCAACAGCCCCAAATGCCTCGCTCTGCTTTCAGAGGAAGAGCATCAGCAGCCTGCTAAGAGACATGCAGGTGCACAGGCCAAGGCAGGGTGCCCTCAGGTGACCATGCAAGTGGGAAGGTTTCAGCTCACAAGTGAAATAAGACTGTTTGAAGACATTTAACTTAACGGTGAATGCACACAGGACACCAAGAAAAGACTGAAGTTAAGCTTACCTCACTGCCTTTATTTTTGCCTAAGTGACTCCATTCCTACCCAGATTTAGAGCAATGGAAAGAAGCTTCAGCCATGGACATTTTCATGCTCTCTGTGTTATTACTGTGTGTCAGGGACATTTGGGGGGGAACACTGAACAGAGAGGGCTGCAAGGAGTGTAAAAACAGCCAGAAATGTTCTGAGGTTTTCAAGACAGCCAGGAAGCCAATGTTCCAGAGGGTAAGGACAGGACTGGTTACACACAGCACAGCTACTGCCAGCAGAAGGTCAGCCACCATGCTGGGAAATTGGAACTGTCCAACCCAGAAGATGTGACCAGAGGAACTGGAGACAGCAGCACTACTGTGGGTTTGGGTCTCATTATGAGCAGTTTTCACCGACTGGACTCAGCAACATCATGCCAAGAACTCTTCCCTACAACTGCAACATCCTTAAAGTCTCCCTAATCCTTCTGAGTATTTGCTCAGTGTGCAGCAGCAGCCCTTTTAATGAAGATCATTTTAAAACATCCACAGATTTATACAATGCAGTTCCTCCAGACACAAAATATTTCCAGTAATTTCTTATGCCTTTTCTGTTAAAGTAAAGTTTAATCTTGGTGGATATCAGACCTGTGGTACTGAAAACCCAAGGAATTTTGGGAAACACATAAGTTTTGGAAAATGCTGGATGTCTTATCCACAGCACTGTGCAGGGAATGGTTTGAAATAAGGACAGGTCAGCTGCTGTAACACAAACCCATCCTCAGAGTGTGTGAGAGCAGAGCTGGAAGTTCAAGGAAAGCCCAGAACCAAATTATATTAAAAAGAAAAGCTTTACATTCCAAGAAAATACCATGCAACAGCCTGTTATAGGTCAGTTACTATGTTAATTGGGTTTTAAAATACAAAAATCGAATTCTTTTCAACTTTGAGCAATTTCATCTTAGGCAAAGAAAAGAGAGATCACAGGCCCACAAAGCAAGTCTTCAGGGGAGTTTGTTTTCTGTCCCTTCCTGCCAAAAACAAAGGGGCAGCAACCTGGGGAAATCTCCATGGCCCAGTGCTATGGAGATGCTCCTTAGGAAGTCCTAACCCTACCCCAATTATTCACGAACCCAGAAATGAACTTCTCATTCCAGGAATTAATAAACAGGTGAAAGACTTTCAATACACATGAGACCTGAGATTATACTCCAAAAAGTCCAAAGGGGATTTACCTGTGAAACCCACGTGCTGAAAGGTGAAACAGCACTGATGCCCTAAACCTCTCCATCCTTGTGGCTTGCTGAGGAACAAATCTGAGCCTGGCTTGGGTTGAGAGGGACCTTAAAGCTCATCCTGTTCCACCCCCTACCATGGACAGGGACACCTTCCACCAGACAATAATAATTAAACTCCCAAGTTCACCTCACACAGATCAAAAGCACACCCCGTGCCTGTTCCTTAACCTGCCCTTAGCTCGGATAAACTCTAAAAACCCAATTCTCAGGGTAGAAAAACATTTCCCATCGCTGTGTGTACCTTAACACCTCCAGCATTCATGTTTTTAGATGACTGAATGTTCTCTTAAGCACCAGGGCCTGGAAGCTCGTGGGGAGCTTCAGCCAAATCCCTCCCAGCCCCAAACAGAGCGCTCCTTGTAGGCTCCTGCTGACAGGGCTGCAGATGTGCCAGCAACACTCATTTTTTTTTTGTCCTTTAACTTCCTTCCAGGATGTCTCTCTCATTCTCCATTTCCTCCACCTCCTTTCTCTCCCCCTTTGTCCGGGCACCTTCCCCTCCTGCAGATGAAGTGGGGCACTGAAACCCAAGCTGCTGCTGCTGGCACCGCTCCCCTTCAGCTGCTCCTGGTGCTCAATTATTGCTTGTTTGGAGGCTGATCCATCCCTGAACAGCCCAGCAAAGCAAGGACAGCAGCAGCCAACACACTCAGGAAACTCTGCAGGTGCCCAGGTGAGGGGGAGGAGGAGGAGGAAGATGTCCAGGACAAGGATGGTGCCTGCACACAGGCTGGGTCTGTGCTGATTTAAGCAGTGGCACAGGGGACAGGACAAGGGGCAAGGGCTTCCCACTGCCAGAGAGCAGGGTTAGATGGGATAGTTGAGAAGGAATCCTTCCCTGGGAGGGTGGGCAGGCCCTGGCACAGGTTGCCCAGAGAAGCTGTGGCTGCCCCAATCCCTGGAAGTGTCCAAGGCCAGGTTGGACAGGGCTTGGAGCAACCTGGGCTAGTGGAAGGTGTCCCTGCCCATGGTAGGGGGTGGAATGGGATGATCTTTAATGTCCCTTCCAGCCCAAACCCTCCTGTAATTCTATTAAATCCTGAGGTGTCACCTGCTGTGAGAGAAGGAGGTAACACAACACACACAGAATTCCCAGTCAGAAATCCAGGAACTCAGTGGTGCTGAACTGGAACCTACCAATTTGAGCCTTAAACAGCAAAATATGGAAGCAGCAGGGAATGCCAAGGCTTGGACACGAGTGTGTGTGTCACTGTGTGCACGTCTACTTCGTATTTTAACAGTTTAGAGCTTTAAAATCAGAAGAGAACTTGGCTGTGACATGCAATATTGTCACCAGGGAAAGCAAATTGATTGGGCTTTCAGGAGACATTAACTGTATATCCTCACTTATACAGTTTTAGTGGTAATACCAAATATTTTCCACCCAGACTCTTTAATGTGTTGTAATTGAAATCCCAAACATTTTCTGCACAAAATCTTCTTCACCTGAGGGCGATGCAGGAATTTTCCCAGCAGAAGGATGAGAGGGGAGCCAGGGCAGAACAAAGCAAAGCCAGCTCTTTTGAAGGGAGGTTTCTGAGAGCAGGCAAAGCAAGGCTTTGGGCTGCCAGGGCTCTCAGAGATGCTCACCTGAGCCTCGGGAGGGCCTCCTTCATCTCTAATCAGCAGCAGGTAGCTTTGTCCATCAACTACTATCTCCTTCTTGAATCTCCCACCTGTCACACAAAGCAGCTGAGTTAGAGAGACAGCAAAGGCACGACACACACCACAGAAAAAGGCTTCACTTGGGGAAAAACGGGCTCCTTAAGCTCTTTTGCAATTAACCAAGTGCTGCAGTGTAAGCTGAGTTTATGTGCACACACACACAGGAATTACTTAGGAAAGGTAAGGCAGGTACTTGCCTTATTTATGTATACATAGACATGTCTTTTTTATATATAAAAATCTCTATAAGTAATAAGGGTAATGTGGAGAAAAGCCAACTACTTTAAAAACTACTTTACAAACAGTAACTCCCACCTCAGGTGTCCCTGGTTGCCACAGGTACAGCTGGAACACCGAGTGTATCACCTTTGTTTTATATAATAGTGAGAAAAGTATCTCTAAGAAAGGTAAACATGGGACAGCTGTATACAAACAACGTTGCCCTAATTATGACCAAAATCAGTTTTACTGTGTGGATCAGCATTTCCTCAAGGGAAGCCCAGTTCTTAAGAGCACACATGGGATGTTATGGAAATGAGAGTTCTAATATTCAAACACCACAGTTAGGGGGGAAAATACCAGACACATGTTAGACAAGAAAGCTACGATGGTGGCACCTCTGCAGAGATGTGCTAAACTAACGGAGAACGCCGTGCTGCTGGCTCAGGGTGGATCCCAGACCTGCTCTGGACAGCCAGATCCAGAGTGGAGATGCAGCCTTCGGGCACATCCCACCCCTGAGCCCGCTGTCCCAGGGAGATGCAGAACACTGAGTGCTCTGAGCACCAGAGAGGCACCGACCCCAAAGCCCAAGCACCTGCTCCTCCCATCCCTCTCCCCTGGCTCAGGGGGACTTCAGGCCAGGCTTGGCACTGCCTCCTTGGGGGCTAAAAGCCGATTTTGGGCACTCTGCTGTCTCCCTTCCCAACGACAAATCCCATTTAGGGCTGCTGGTGTGACCGAGCCTGAGCCAGGATTAGCAGACGTGGCCTGAGTACCAGGGAGGCACTGAGGCTCCTCTGCTGGAAGCAAACCCACTCTTATCTCCACCACTTCCATCAACACACCCTAAACTTCTCCCTTCACCCCTAATTTTTTTTTTTAACCAGAATTATTTCTAATTTGAACCCACACTCCCAGCCACACACTTTAAAACTCATCACACTACCAAAACACCACCTTTGAACACGTGGTAGGTGAGTAAGCCAGCAAACACAGGGTAATGCTGCGCCTCCAAACACAACAATTTGCACAAAAATTGCTGCCTTAGGGGGGAACACACCACACTGGCTTAAACCCTGCCATTCCCCAGCCCCACCACGACAGCAGCTCTCAAACCAGGATCACTTCCCAGTTCAGCCCTGTGCAATATTTAAGCATGTTTGAACACACTTTGTGTTTAATGAAAGGTGTAAGGATGGGGGTGGTGGCTGTGGTTTTCTGCTGGTTTGTGGGTTTTGTTTGTTTGTTTGTTTTTGGGTCATCATTTGTGGGTTTGGGGTTTTTTAAAAACCTTTTCTTTATAAACCTACCCTGCCATTATTACTCTGTCAGCCGTACTAAACGTGCAACAGAGTCGGGGCTATCACATTTCTGGTTGTTTAATGGCACAGAAGGAGCAGGAGAGCTACATATAGATTTTCATTTCACTCACAAACTGGATTTCAATTTTGCCTTCACAGATCCAGTGGCAGATAAAATATATATATAATTAGCGAACTCGAAAAGAACAATCAGCCGTAAAGCTTGTAAAGGAAAAACCAGTCTGGGCTCTCAGGAACTGGATTTCTATTAATCAGATCATTATTTCTATATGTTGTCAATTAACTGCACGTGCTTCACACTGAAGTGTTAAACAAGATGAATTACTTAATATAGAGCCCTCCAGGGAGGCTCTTGAAAAGCTGTAAGTAACAATGGCAGTGCACTATAGAAGTGATTGGAGAGTGAAAGTTCTGCCTAATTGCCATTTCCTATTTCCTTTCTTTTGAACACTGAAAGTTCACCCAGATTAATTATGAAATAGCACGAACTGCACGAGTTTCAGAGCCAACTCGTTATTCCCCTGGTCAGCAGGACGCCTTGCAAGTCTCACTGGATCTTCACAGAAGGTGCAGACAAGGTGAAATAAAAACACTCGGGCAGACAATTGAAAAAATAAAAATATTCAAGTGTATAAGCCCTGATCAAATGTGAGCACTAAGATTTATTCTTCTTGGTCACTACTGATTGGGGTGGTGAGAGCAACTTGGAGAAGGGTACCATGTCTGAAAAATACAGTCTCAAGTTATCCAACAGCCCTTTCCCTACAGGAATCCACAGTAAATGCCCAGGCTCGTGGACCTGGCCCATGCCCTCCCCAAAAGCACTGTGTGTGCAGCTCAGTACAACCATAACATATTGTTATTTCCAGGATTAAATTCAGATCCTGACATGCTGTCCCACTTCACCAGGACTGTCACGCAGTCAGTTCAAATCTACTCAGGCGGCTCCTTCATCCTTAAAAGCTGGATATGCTCATTAGCTGGAATAAGTCACATCCTCACACATCCTCCATTTCTGTTTGGGTTTTAGGTATTTCAAGATAAATAGTTTAAATTTAATACCCCCCCAACCAAACTCTTTAAAAGAACGACCTGCATTTCTGTTCTGGACTAAATATTTCAAATCAAATCCGAAGACCCAGAAATGCAACAGCAAACTCGTGCTCACCCCTCAAACAAGAATCACTTTATGCAAATCTCAGCTCACAGCAGGATGCATCCCTGGCAACTTCTGTGTCTACAGCATTATGGAGCCCTTATCATGAGCACACCACAAAACCAGGAGCTGCACAGGACAGAGATTGAGAGAACCTCTCTCAGTATCAAGAATTTATACAAACAAAGGCATAAACAGTGAAGAACATACAGAGCAAGGCTGTACCCTGCAGATACCTGTGACTGCAGGATTAAGGCAAACAATAAACTGATTCTGCCTTTGAACTTGAGCCTTGATGAGACCCATCACTGGTTTGGGGAAAGCAAAGCAGGGCCAGGGCAGTGATTTTGGGATGGTTCAGTTTGGACAGCACCATGGTCATTATTTTTTATGAACTCACATCTTCTGCAGTTTGTAAAGCACCAGAGGGAAAGAGGAATTAGAGAGATCAGCCAGTTCAAATACTGAATTACAACAGCCTGTAAATACACCAGGATGTCTCCCACAGCTACAAGACACTCCTGTGTTTTCCTAAACATCCGTGGATGTGATGGAGACACGAATTACTGCCTGAACCACCGACACTGAGAACAAAGAAATGACCTTCTCAATTTAGAGGAGGAGCTCCAAACCCACAGCACTGTTCCCACGGGATGCACTCACCCTGCTCCAGCCCCATCAGTGCTGTTACACACACAGCTTTTTAATGAGGGAATTGCCCAGCTCCCAGATGTACCTGGGAGGTCACAGGGAGACAGGCATGGGAAAGCACGTTATTCCCACTTTTCCAGGGCTACGGGGATGAAGCTGTTTGGCCATAGGAGACAGATAAATTTGGGGGATTGGTCACACACAAACCCAGGCAGCAGCTGAACGCCTACCCTGGCGGGGTGAGGCAGGAGGTGGGACCGAGCAGCAGCTCTAAAAGCCTGGATTTCATATTCCCAGTGACACCTGCATTCTGACAGCAGCAGCAGCCAGGTGTCTTACACATGCACACTCTCTCTGCCTTTTTCTTCCCCAGAAGATGGGAAGGAGTGCCAAGAATCCGGCTCCTCATCAGGGAAACACAGGAAGAAAATCTCCGTTCAAACACGTTGCCCTTCTGGTTTGCTACTCCCAAGATTTTTATTCAAATAAACTACTCCAAAAATGTTTTCCTCAGCATTTCCCCAGAAAGCACATTACTACAAGAAGGATTAGAACTAAATTTACATGTGGTTGAGCTGAGTCAAGTGTTTAACCACAGAAGTGCAAAAGACTGGGGAACCACCACTCTCACGTGACCTGCAAGCAGATCTCTGCACCAGGTTCCCAAGAGTCAAAAAAAAACACAAAACAAACAAAAAACAGCAAAAGCAACCTAAATCGAGCCCTTCAAAACCCACCAACTGCTTCTCTCAGCTTGTTTAGGACATAGTTTAGGAGATGCATGGACAGGTCTCCTGGAAGGACGAGGCCATACCCAATTAAAGCAAGGTACCCCCACAGGCACCACGTGTGATGCAATATTATATCACACAGATAACACCTTCTCTTGACATAAAAACTGGCAAGGAAGCACTGACAGGTGACCTTGCAATCCTGTGGAAAGAGGGCTCACTGCTGGAATTTCAGAAGCAGCTGCAATGACATTTACCAACTTAATTCTGAGATATAAACCACTGATGTATTTTCAGTGCCCCCACCCCCTCCAGAGGGTCCCCAAAACCTGGTGGTGATTTCGAAGGAGATCAACTGAATTTTAAGCTTTTAAGGATTTGGGAAAACAGCTTATACTTTAAATAAATAAATAAATAAAATTAGATACTCAAGTTGCACAGAATCACAGAATATTTCAGAGCTGGAAGGGACCCACAAGGATCATCAAGTCCAACTTCTGGCCCTGGACAGAATCAGAGGCCAAATTTAATGCCATTTAATAGGAGTTAGATGGAAAATGGAGAGGTGGGAGGTTCCATGCTGAGGACAAATAGAGGCAGTTAGGCTGAATGCCATTTTTCAGAGATCTGTGGTTTCAATTCCAAGCAGCAGAGGATGTAACTGGTAGAACAGTTCAGCCCTGACCCACATGACTGGCACTGCCACTTCAGGAAACAAGGGACAGAGTGACATCCTGCTGCCACCCACTCTTGGCTCAACACCAGCAGTGCCTCCCACTAACCTTAAACAGCTGCAAGCATCTAAGGAAACAGAAAACCCAAAACCCCCATGGTGTTTCACAGGCCAGTACGGGGAGAGCATTTATGGCAGCCAACCCCATGTTATTACACATGAACGCAGTAAAGAGACATTTGGGTGCAGGGAGGGAATAATTCCCCAGCAGAGTCTCTGTCTGACAGAAGAACTTGGCAAAAGGAGAAGGTAAACTTCATCCTCTGGCCATCCAAGGGCAGGTTGGATGGGGCTGGAGCAGCCTGGGATGGTGGGAGGTGTCCCTGCCCACGGCAAGGGGTGGAACAAGATGGGCTGTGAGGTCCCTTCCAACCCAATCTGTGATTCCATGGTAAACAGTCCAAGATCAGATCCAGCATTACATCTTGAACAGAGGGAGAGGAAACAACCAATTAACTCCCAGGATAAATGAGAAACCACCAGAGCCAGGCTCGGAGCAATCACGTCTCCTTCACTCCATGGAGACGGGAGCAGAGCAGTGCACGTTCTACTTTCACTACAAAGCTTCCTGCAGCCAGTGCAGACTGTGCTAAGCCAATTAGAATAAAATCACTGTCCTGTGAGTGCAGACATAAAGGAAAAAAAAAACACACTGTCCTCATCCAGTGACTCCTCTGAAAAAAAAGAGGTGATGATACCAAAGCAGGTTTCTGCAGGAGCTTCACCCCTCACGCACGCAGCTTATTAATAGCCTGGAAGATGGAAGCAACACAGGCTACTTAATTTCTGGATAATGAAGCAGGAGGGACTGCAATTACCTTAGAAAATTGGATTGTGCTTCAACGTGACCGTAACGAGTTGGAAAAACAGAGGAGGAAAAACAAAAGCAGCGTCACAGGGCCAAACGGAGGGACCAACTCCCTGCAGAGGGACGGGGCAGGATGGAAAACCCTCTGGCACTGCAGAGAAGCAGCTGGGAATTCCTTGTCCTAGCCCGTGCCACCATCCCAACCTCAGCCTGAAGGTACCACACGGAAGACAAGGACCAGAAAGGTCTGCCTAGAAAACACCCAGTGAGAAAAATAAGCGTGTTTTTACTGACAGCAGGTGCTGAGCGTTGCTTACCCATCACACCCCCTGACTGTACACACACTACAAGCCTAATTTTAAAAGCTTATTTTTATCAAGCCAGCTGGAGGACAAACAAAAACCCAGAGCCAGCTTCTCTGGGCAGGATGTGACACCACCTTAGCACACTCCTACCTGTTTCCACCACCGGCCTTTTCAAGTTTTAGAAAGCTTGACGCCCCAAACCACCACTTTCCAAACAGAGCTCCTCACAAAGCCAGCCCCGTGCTCTTTTGTGCTGCAGTTCTTCAAAAGTTGCCGTATCACACATTTCATCCTCCAGGCAAACCCACCCTACTCCTTCTTAATCTGACACGTAATTCAGCTGCTCAGAGTTTCTGTTTGGCTTCACAGCCTTCCAACATCATTTCAAAGATTTTAACCTAATTACTAACAAACCCTAAACAATAATGTGCCAAACAATAAATAACCAAGATAAGCCAAAAACTTAACTCCTAAAAGCACTGAACCACAGGTTTCAAGCCCTTTTTTACCTCTCTTTTTTTAAATATCCCTTTTCTTTTTATACATAGTTTATAGCCAGCTTCCGTAATACTGTCCTTTCATTACAGTTTTACATCACAAATAGGAACCCTGAAGTTAGAACTGGCCTTGGCTGTGATTCTACCATAATCTGTCCTCCCTAAAATGGGTACTAGCACAGTGACATCCTGTGCAAATCAAGGAGACTGCTGAGAATTCATCACACTGTGAAGAAAATGAGCTCCCTCCCATGCCCTGCCTTCTGATACAACTTCCCAAAACAGCAACAGATTTAAAGGAAGGAGGAAGAAAAGGACAATAAGAAACCAAACACAAGCTGAACAAGAAACACGTTCAAAGAACACGTTAAGATTTGGGCTTTGGGATCGGGAGTGGAATAATGGGCTACGTTCAGAAATACACCCAGGAGTGATATTTGAGAAATAAAGTGGGAGGCAGGTCCTTCTTCCAGCAGCAGCCACTCCAAACTGGCTGCTGACTCAGCAGCAGAAAGCAGGGAGCACTGGAATCTTGGAATCACAGACTCAGTAAGGCTGGAAAAGCCCTCTAAGATCAAGTCCAACAACTGAGCCAGCACTGCCAAAGACACCACTAAACCACATCCCCAAGTGCCACATCCACGTTTCTGGAACACTTCCAGGGATGATGACTCCATCCCCTGTCCTGGGCAGCCTGTTCACAGAATCACAGCTCCAATGCTTGACAACACTTTTGGTGAAGAAATTTCCCCTAATATCCAATTTAACCTTCCCTGGCACAGGTTGAGGACATTTCCCCTGCCCTATCGCTTGTTACTTGGGAGAAGCCACTTGCATTGCTATCAAGAGCAGCTATAACCCTGCAGTACAATTTAAACCTAGGAACACAACATTCCAAGGAGCCTTTTGGGAGAAGGGCACAAATCCTACAAACATCATTCATTCCAAACCTTGGAGTATTCAAGGTGCAACAGGTTAAAGGCATCACCTTAAAGAGCTGGAAAAAAAAGGAAGCCCCTTGTAGGAAAATGCTTCTTCAGCACCTTCTCCCCAGGAAAAGAGCAAATTCTCGAGTTCTTCCTTTAATTACCAGAGTTCCTTATTTGTGTGGCACTTGAAACAGTCACCAACTCGACGGCTGGAACAGAGAGGTTTTCAAAGGATTTCTCCAACCCACACAGGCAGTCCCAGGAGGAGGAGGAGGAGGAGAGGGAAGGGCTCCAGAGGGGAGGGGGCAGAATACATAAACATTTTGTGTCTTTTATGCTAAGCCTGAAAGGCTCCAAAAGCCCAGGAGAGCCCACTGCAGCAGCACTTTAAAAAGGATCAAAAAGAGACAAGTGCTGTTTCATAGCTGGGTGTCAGTGTGAAATGCCAAATAAAAATAATCAGCCAACGCTGCTTTGAAAGAAGGCAAGACAAAGAACTGGAAATGGGTGATTCTGAAACACGTGGCTCAAGTCACCCCTTGTCCCCTGCACACGTGTGGGTTTACACACAGAAAAACTACTCAGGTACCTTCAGCTGCCCCCAAGTGCTGCAGGAGCTCGTGAAACACTGAAAGGATCTGTAAACAAAAAGCTTTGTAAACACTGAAACCCACGTGCAAAAAATTTCAGCTTCCCTGAGTTTGGTGGCTCGAGAACCTCAAAATGTGACTTTAAGCTCAACGTGGCTTTTTTGAACTCCTTTGCATTTGGCACTCCTGCAAAAATCTCCCTGTGCAAGCACATAAACAGGCGTGATGTGAGTGTGTAAACGTGTATGATGGCCATCTTCTGGGATCCCAAAAAACCGTGGATGAATAAGCAAGACTTGCTTCCAAGACAAGCACCTCAGTACAGCCTCGGGGGACACATTTCCCTGCTCTTCATTTGCATCTCAGCCAGCTGCTTGCTGAGAACAGAGAGCACAGATTAGTCTGGGGCACATCCTCTCTTTATTCAGCAGAGATCAAATTGGGGTGTTTATACTAAATATGGCCTTCCTACTTATTTGAAAAAAAAAAAAATATATTAACTAGATAAAAATAGCCAGTGGCTCCTGTAAAGAGACTGGCAACCTTAGGAACCTAATTGTTCCCAGCAGGAAGGATTACATGAATCACAGGGAGATGGGAACGAGAGTCAGAGCTACAGAAGGGAAAACTGGGCAGTTCTGCTGCAGCTCCCATGTTCTATTCAACCCAAAACACCAAAAAGTGAAGGGGTCCCAGAATCTCAGGGGGTTTGGCTTGGAAGGGACCCTCAAATCCCATCCCAGTCCCACCCTCTGCCACGGGCAGGGACACCTTCCACCATCCCAGGTTGCTCCAAGCCCCGTCCAACCTGGTCTGACTTTTTTTTTTAACATTTATTTTTTTTTTCCCCAGAAGCAGCTCCACTCTTGGATTCACCCCAGCGAGGGAAGAAGCATCAGACCTGACTGAAGCCACCTGGCAGGTCATCCCAGTTAATAGACTGTGCTTGAACTTTCTGCACAGATATTGTGTAAGAGTCTGTAACCAGACAAAATCTCTTAAGAGGATGGGAAGGAAAGCAGCTGAAATTTTAAAGCAGTCTGCCTCGATCCTCCTTGCATAATTACCCTCTGCTGGGGAAGAATGGGACAGAAATAGTTACTAGAGACAATAAACTGAAAACCATGGACATCCATCCCCCAAGATGTAATTTTTTTCACAGAATCACAATCCTTTAGGTTGGAAAAAGACCTTTAAGATCATTAACACGTGTTTTTGTTACAGGTTGGGAACTTATCTTCATGATACTTCCATCACAATTCTTCAAAGGGAAGGCTGAAGGTGACACTTGGTTTAGCATTTTAACAATAACCATGACCATTCCTGCTATTTTATCACCATTTCGTGACCATTCCTGCTGTTCAAGGGATACACTGTTCATTGTGCTACTGAAAAAAAGTTATTTGGTGAAAGCTGCAAAAGTATAAAATTATTTTTAGGTCAAATTTGGAGAGAAAGTAAATGCTCACGGCTTTCTGCAGAACACCATTAAAGGTTTTATTCTGTGGCTCTTACTGGGGGAAATTTTCATTTTTATTACAAGTTCCTCCACACACAGGAGATGAAATCTCTGACTGCAAGAACTACTTGCTGCCTCGAGTCAGGATGCTGGATGGGTTTTATGTCTTTAGAAACACAGAACCTATTTACTCCATGTGAAAAAAAAATAAAAAACTAAAAAAAAAATCTTAAATATACCCCAAAGCACACAGAGGGAAAAAAACCCTCCTTTTTCCTCATCCCAGCTGAGACACCTTGGACAATTTATCTTCCCTTTTTTTTTATTATACTCACTGGAAAAAAGGTACTGAAATAATCATGATATGGTGTTTAAGACATTTACAGACATAGCCAGAGGTGTGGAAAAGCCTTCAAGTCAGCTTTCACACCTCGGTGGCTTTTTGGAAACGAAAAGTAACAGCATCTCCTGACACTCCCCTACTCCTGTAAAACTTCAGCTCACCTTTGTCTGCAAAGAACTCAGCCTCAAATTCCACACCCCCAACACCTTCCCCCGGTTTCACTTTGTTCCTACAGGCAGAATTCAGTTTTAGTTGGGGGAAAAGAAAGACACATCAGGCTTCCCACACCTTACCTGCTGTTTCAGCCTCTCACACACCCAGCAGCAGGAGTTTGTCTTCCAATCACTTGGAAGGCACTTAAAACATAAAAAAAGTCACCAGGATTCCCTATTTCCCATCACCTGCTTGTTGTATCATCAAAAAAAAAAAACCCAAAAAAACCTCTGGAAGTCCCAGACTGCTGAGATTCCCACTCACTGCAGGGTAAGGCATCACTTGTTTCCTTACATCCAAATCCATCTGATTTTAAATGTGTCACACAGCAGCACAGCCATGTGCATGCTGAGTATGCAGAGGAAGAGTCTAAAAGCAGATTTTCCTCCTAACAAACCCTTCTATACTTTGAGAAAACAAAGGTTTTCATGTTTCAAACACACCAGGGACTAAAAAGTTGTGATCAGAAATAAAAGTTAGGCCAGACAGGGAGAGAAAACTCCTTTACCCCATAGGGTGAGTCCTCCTCTTGGAGCAAAACCCATCCCTTTACCCACTGGGTACTCCCTGCATCACCCCTGACAAATGGAGCTGTTGGGAAGCCACCTCACAGTCAGTGAACTTGGGGTTTTCTCCCCTAATCAAGCAGCTGACACCTCAACAATCCCACATCCATCCCCTTCTTTATCAGCTGAACAACCCAGCACCTTTATCATCCCTCAGAAATGAGGGGTCTCCGATGTAAACACTTTGCACGCTCTGTGGGACTGTGCTTGGATGACAAAATCTACCAAATCACCACTACAGGTATTTATTAAGGATGGTTTCTACGGGTTGAATCTCCTTCAGTATTAACCTGATTAGAAATCTTCACCTTCTCCCTCACACAAGGCGAATTAAAGCCCTTAATTATTCCAGTTTTCCTCCTGTTAATGAAATGCAGCAGTGTCATTAGTGAGGCTTGTCAGCTGCACTTAACGTGGCAAAGAAATGATTTGACACTGCTTTTGTCATCTAATCCTTCCAGGAAAAACAGTGGGAACGTCAGTGTAAATAAAAATCCTTGGAGACAAAGAGGACAGATGGCAACGCTCCCGAGGAATACCACCTCAAATATCCATCCCTCAGGAGGAGAGGGCTGCCAGCCCTGGCAACAGCCAATAGGTCAGAGCCTTGCAAGGAGAAAACAGCCCCCAAATATTTTCTGCTCGTGAAGAGATGTTGGGATACTGATTTTTGCTGAAGGGTTGCTGTAAATCGGTGGATCTGCCCCTCACATCACCATTTCCCACTGTCAGCATCCAGAAACAGGATCTACACATGTAGCTTTACTATTATTATTACCAATCATTATCAATTATCATTATCAGTTCTAGCTACAAAGCAGCAAAAGCATTTAGGGCAAAGTTAGAAACTGAAACCTTCGCTGTTGCTGCAATTCCACACTAAAAAAAGCCTTGTCCATCCTTCCCTTCCCCTCTCCTCCCACTTTTAACTACAACTCCAGGCTGTTAAAATGTCAACTGCGGAGCTGAACAGCTTCCTTTGGTAAGAGTTAATTAGGAACAAATGTTATCAGAGATGCATGAAGCTACAAACTACTGCTGAGGAGACAACTACAGCAAGAGACAAAAAACAGTGAGATGTACTAAAGACTCGAAATCAAAAGGAAACAACTCAAAATGGTACACAAAACAAGGGGGAAATGCTCTAGCACAGAAACCGCCGTCTGTCCCTTCCAAAGGAGAGCTGCCATGGAGACAATGTATAGTTACCTGCATCCATATCTGCAAAGAATGGAACAGCCAGTAAGGAAAAGAAGGAACCAGAAATTCAGTGTCTCAGAGTTGGATTTAAAAGTTCATAAGGAGAACAGATAAAGAAAAATAATCAAAAAAGTATTTACTGTAAGATACACCACGATAAGGTGCTGTGCTGTGACATTTTTGGATTAATGTTAAACACTACAATGCACAAATTCATTTGCTACGCTATTGAGAACATTAAAAAGAAGTCAAGACTAAACACTTAATATATTAAACAATGAACAAATTATATCTTTACTTTAAGCTCATGAAGTTGTTTTATTCTCCCCAAACCCCAATTCTGCAGAAATCCTCTGCTACAGGGACTGTGGCTTTCAACAGCCCCACTGAGAGCAGTCAGCTGCTCTCCACCAGGACTGAGCTTCCCATAAGGACACATCCTGGGGGCCAAAGTATTTAAGGATGCTCAGGAGTTATGGAACAGCTACAATTATACATCATCCTGCACACTGAGCTCAGTCTGGAGCACTAAAGGAAAAATCTCCATGAATTCTGAAACAGCAAATCAGACTCTCTGCTAATTCATTTCTACATGATTTAAAAAATGGATCAAGATGCAGTCTTTCTGTGGGGGCAGAGCAGTGGTGAGGTGTGCAGGGCACGTACCTTCGGGGGACTCCTCCTGGACGTAGGTGCCCGTCAGGTACCGGTGCACGAGCGCGGACTTGCCACTGGCCAGGTTACCCACGATCCCCTGGACACACAGAGGGAACAAAAACCCAGTGCATTAATCCCTGGGAAAGGCAGTGTGTTCCATGAGAACCCCGAAATAACACCTCAGCCCTTGAGGAAAAGGCCCAAGACCAAGTTAAGCTGACACAGGAACTCGGGCTCTGTCCGTAGCACTCCTCGATTCAGCTGCCCACCGATGCTGAGCAGGGACACCAGGGAACACAGAGGCTTCAGGGGGAGCCTGGCCCCTCTTCACCGGGAAACAAACACATCACAAAGTTTTCATACTGGAGAACACACCCTGTGATTCCCACGGACTCACCTCGAAGCCCACATGATCCGTGTGGTGTGGGCAGACACATCTTGGCATGGCCACCAGCACAGCATGGTTTGGGCTGGAAGAGACTTTAAATATCATCCCATCCCAACCCTGCCATGGGCAGGGACACCTTCCACCAGCCCAGGGTGCTCCAAGCCCCGTCCAACCTGGGCCTTGGACACTTCCAGGGATCCAGGGGCAGCCACAGCTTCTCTGGGGATTCCAGCCCAGGCCTTCACCACCCTCACAGGGAGGAATTCCTTCCCACTATCCCACCTAGCCCTGCCCTCTGGCAGTGAGTAGCCATTCCCTCTTGTCTTATCATTCCATCCCTTGTCCCCAGTCCCTCTCCAGCTCTCCTGGAGCCCCTCTAGGCACTGGAAGAGGCTCTCACAATGCCCCACCAGGACGTGCTGAAGTCCCTGACCTTACCAAGAAGCTCCCAACCCAACCCATCCGTGCCCAACACCTGCCTGGGAACATCTGACAACCACCAGCAGCCCTTGATCCTGGAGCTCACAGGAGTTTTCTGCTGAGCTGGTTCACTGGCACTTGTTTTTCAAACCCAGGCAGAAGCCACAGCAAGCAGCCCAACACCACAGGAGTTTTCCTGCTGGAGGTGCTCACGTGCCAAAAGACCGGGAGATCTGCATTTTCTGCTGCTATAAAAGGGCACACAGTGCTGAGGACACTGGGGTTTCTGGGGGAGGAGATGGGAACTTACTTCAGCCTTTAAAACAAACCAAGCCTACTCTGTTCTCACATGTTTACTTGACCCTCACCAAAGGTTCAGAACATAAGATCCCCAGAGACAGGATGAACTCTGCTGATGGGCCCAAGATTGCCAAACTGACCGAGGCAGCAGGAACAAGTTAACACATCAGTGCACAGTCCCTGCTCCACTTTCTTAATTCTAAGCCCTAAGAAACAGCCCTTCATATCAAAAGCTGCTTACAAGTCCCGTGTGTACGGAAACCAACATCATTTTATATTCTACTTATGCCAAAGTTTTAACTGCCAGGAATGACAGAAAAACATCAACTTGGGGTCCAGTGAGAGTGAACATCCTACATATTTTGGCCATGGATGGGGGTAACTCATTCTACTGAGAGACCCCAAATATTTGCAAGACATCAACTAACTTGAGAACACAACTTTTTTTTTTTTTTTAAGTATCCCAAAGGTCACATCAGAATACATCATTTTACAGCACTTCAGGTTCTCTGACACATTCCTCCTTACAGGGACCCACAAAGACAAGGATGCCTGGCCACCAGAGCATTTGGATATCATAAAGCTGCCAGCTGATGCCAAAAGCACCGAGATCAGGAGGAGGAACATGTTATTTCAGTGAAGAAACCATTAATTCATACAGAATCCCAGACTGGGTTGGGTTGGACGAGACCTTAAAACTCAACCCTGTTGCTCAGTGCAGGGCTTGGCATCACAGCTCCAGGTCTCCCAACCAATTGCTCCTAAAAAGCCAGGAGCAGTTAAATTTTACACCAGAAAAAAAAAAAAAAATCTGACTTCTAATGCAGTTTCTCTCTTCATCTGTATTAATGCTTGTTTAAGGCTGATCCCCCACAGTATGACAAACATGCCAGCATGTTTTCACAGCAGTCATATCCCCCTCTCCCATATTTTATACACACACTCTCCCCCCCCAAGTCATCTCTATTTATTTATGGATTTGTCTGAAATGCACAAAGTTATGACAAGCATCTTAGGGCACAAAAATACCACCCTAACCCAGCTCAGAGAGGAGAAAATTCAGCTGCAACTCAGTGCTCTTGTCAGTTATGACTTGTGCAACACTGAATCATTTATTTGCATGTGCCAGACACGCTGTAAAATGAAGCCAAACCAATTTGCCCACAATCCTACTAAAGCCTGTTGGGGAAAATGCTTAAATGTACTGATGGCACTTGGCATTTTAAAGCTGCCCTGACTGCCCTTGGTGTATTTTTTTTTTGCAAGACATTAAGTGATTTTGTCCAAAAAAAGGCCCCTCATATTTATTCCGCTTAACATTTCCTTATTTTACATTTGGATTCACGGGATCCAGGAATACCAGAGGTCTCACCACGCTCTTGACCATCAGAGAAGCCATCAAAATCCTCAGAGGGTAAAACTCTGTGGAATTATTTGCTCAGCACAAACCAATCCCAGAATCCCAGGATGGTTTGGGTTGGAAGGGACCTCAAAGCCCACCCAGTGCCAACCCCTGCCACAGGCAGGGACACCTTCCACCAGCCCAGGTTGCTCCAAACCCCCTCCAACCTGACCTTGAAAATCCTGCTGAACACTGGAAAGAAACCAAGCCCCGAGAGTGTTGCTAAAATGGGAGGCCAAGGCTGATGTTCTTCCCTCAAAGACATGTTGAAATACAACCCTTCCTTTATTGCAGCCTCTGGGTGCTTCCCCTGCTCTCCCAGAGCAGTTTCTATTCCCTTTAAAATTCTGCAGAGCCCAAAGCGTACAACAACAGCCACCATCAAATAAATCAAAAATAAAAATCAACCAACCCCTCAACTTAAGGACCTCTCTGCAGAGAGGACAACCTCTCCCAGGGAGCTATTCCCCACATCCTGCTCCACAGGATAAAGCTGGGGCTCCCTCCTAACCCTGCCCCAGCAGGACTGATCCCCACACCTGCAGGTTTGGCTTTCCCATGGCCCTTTCCATCCTCAGCCATCCCTGAGCTCCGAGGACGAGGCTGGAAGGAAGGGAAGGACCCAGAGATGGAAACACAGCCACGACTGCTCCCCAGGGGCAGATGTGCAGCAAGGGCAGAGCACATTCCAGCTGGGGTTCCCAATCCCACAAGCTCACAGGCACAGCTGGTGCTGCTGGAATCCACAACGTGCAGTGCTCTGATCCAATTATTCCTTTTGGTAAGGGTCAGAGTTCTGCTTCCACCCCTGCACAGCCACCCAGAGCACGCTGACCGCTTGCTAATCGGTTCTCTGCAGCTGAAATTTGTTTTCCTACCCCTGGTTCAGACACCACGGGGGCAAAATACCCAAGACAAGCACTCACACAGTGCAGTCTGTTACACCACTGCTCACTGTTACAGTAAAATCTAGGTTTTGATTCACTAAATGAACCTTCAAAATACTTTTTTTTTAATTCAGTATCAATTCAGGTAAAGTCTTTTAAGAGAGGCAGGAAAAAAGACATTTGGCCCTTGAAAAAATGATGAAAAGTTCTTATGGCGAGATAGAAGGACCTTTATATATCAGCTGCAAACTTCCACCCCCTTCTTACAGACGTGTCAGAACTCCCTTGGAAGCTGCTTTATTGCAACAGCAATAAAATACAGAGAGATCTTTGGAGTATGATTGTAAAAACTGAAGATACATAAAGACAGTCCCCTCCCTGGAAGTGTCCAAGGCCAGGTTGGACGGGGCTTGGAGCAACCTGGGCTGGTGGAAGGTGTCCCTGCCCATGGCAGGGGGTGGAATGGGATGGGCTTTAAGGTCCCTTCCAACCCAAAGCATCCTGGGATTCTATCATATTTGTGCAGAAGAAAAATGCTTTACTGATTAAAATTCCTTTCTATGTTTGTTTTTTTCCCCCACCAGTAGATTTAATGAAGTGTGGAAGATTCACACTTGTGCTTAGCATTTTCAGGATGTTTTCCAAGCCAGAAGTAAACAGAAACTCACCACTTTCAGCTCCGGCACGGATCGGCTCAGTGTCCATTCCTGGCTATTTACAAAGGCATCTGTGAAAGAGAAGAACATTCCCAACGTCAGGATAATGACATTTAATGGTCTGCTGCACACAATTTCATGCCAGGGTTCTGGCTGACCAAAATCCATCCTGATCTCAGGAGACTGACAGTCCAACTTGATAAAAAACAAAACAACAGGGGTTTGGAGAAAACATACCAAAAAAATCCAGAATCCCACAAGTGCCCGTTCTACACAGATCTGCCCTCAGTAGGGAGTCCACCTGTCTCATCTGCCCTGGCATTAGCAAGCCCCAAACCACCTCCAGGCCTTCAGGGTTCTGCAAGGACTCTTCCAGTGTATCCACGGTCAAACCATTCCCTGTCCACCTCGGCAGATTCCTTCTCTGCAGGAAAAGCCTTGGACTCATTGTCACGCCTAACATCCACAACTGCAGCTGCCCCCAGCAGCAGTGATTCCTCCCCACAGGTGAATGAGAAAATCTGCTGGTTCTAAAACGTGTTATTTTCTACTGCACGTCATCACACCCCATGTCAACAACTGCAGCCACCGGAGCCGCTGGGAACATCCCTGCCCAGGGAGGGGAAAACACCTCTTCAGTCATAAAACAGGCTATTTTTCTGTAGTACAGCCCAGGCAGAAATCAACCACACAGCCATTTACTTTAAAATTCAATCAGAACTACTGGGGGCAGGGGTTGATTTCTCGAAGAATGGTGAATTAAGTTAATCGCTGCTCCCAACAGAAATCGATTCCTTGGGGCTGCACCCAGGTCCAGCCTCACTGGCAATCCCACAGGGGAAGGACAGAAATAAGGCTCTACTTCTCTAGCTCCAAACATCATTTTGTCCCTTCCACCAAGGTCTGGTCAGCTGTAAGCACACAGAGTGTGGTGTTTCTGATACAAATCCAATCTGAATATTGATCACAGCCCCCCCCCACCCGAGACCCAGGCAAACCAGCTGAGTGTCTGTGCCACACACAGAGGATACTCCTACTGAGCAGAACAGCCCCAACTGTACAGGAATTAAACAGCACAGAGTGTCCTGGCATTCCAAACAATTCCTAATGCCACAGGGAGTAACAGGGGGAAAGCTACACCTCAGTTCCACTTCCACGTTGTCCACAGGGGAGCAAAGGTTCTGCAAGCCACTGCCACCCCTCCAGCTGAGGGAAAAGGCTCTTGCACTTGATCTTCTGATCTGGAGAATAAAGAATCTGAAGGCAACTCCCCACCCTCACTAACTCGAGAGACCGTCCAGGCTTTCCCAGCGACCAACTGAAGACATTCTCAAAGCAAACCTGTGTATTCCAATGTATCTCTATTAATAAATACATTACTTTTGCTTCAATATTACAGGATAGATCCATCAGCCAGGAATTTGGAAGCCTTCCCCAGTTTGATTTAACACAGGGCTTTGTATTTCAGCTGTGAATCGACGCTCGGTGTTTTTATGAAAACACGGGGAAAATAACCAGCGTTTTGGTGGGTTCCAGATTGGAGCTGCCTCCCACACACCCACTGGTGGGAGAAGGGAAAACCAAAGGCTCAGATTAAAATGCTCTGAAGGCTCAGGTTAACGTCTGGCATCCCATGTGCAAGGCAAGGCACTGGGGTCATTTGGCTCCTGCTCCGTGACCTGAAATATCCCATTCCATCAGCCCCTCTGCAGATTCTCAGGATTCAAGGAAAACCATCAGTCTCAGGGCAACTATTACCCCTGACTTGTGGAGGTTTATGTGTGTGGAACAAAATGGGGAGCTCTCTATTCATTGTCAACAGGCTTCGATAAAAAAGCAGCACCGGATTTTATCAGCACAGAAAATTCAAAATAGATGAGGAGCAGATCGCTGCCAGCAGCCTGGAGAAGTGCAGAAACGCCTCCCCAGCCAAAGGGCAGATGCACAAGGGTAACAAGAATATCAGGAGATATTCCTGACACTTTAAAATAAAACTTTAAATATTATTTTGGAAGATGTGCACATTCCCAAAGCACAGCTCAGGGAGGAGAGGCAACGAAACACAGCGAGGTTTGTGTGCCACCACTGGGATGGACAGTGAACCAGCCACTGACCAAGTCAGCTCCCAGAGGAATTCCTCAGGAAGGAGTGATTTATTCCAAATTAATCCCAAGATCCACAGAAGTTCAGGTGAAAAGGTCAAATACTTATAGACAGAGCATCACAAACAAGCCCAGGGATCTGCCTTTTCTTCCTAAATAAAGGAAATTAACTTGGAGCTGCAGCACAACCCAAACACTGGAGCAGGCAAAGCCCAAGTGGTGAAGTGCACAAAAATCCCCTGCTGAAGCACCAACACGCCCCCCCCCAGCTACCACATGTGGATTTAAACACACTGGAAGAGATTTGCATAATAAACAGAACCACATGTATGAAGTTGGCTGTTTGCATTACTGCCCGACTCTGGAATTCAAGTGAACTCAACCTTCACGTCTCATCACAGGCTGTACATATTGAAAGGAGTGACTTCTGTCAATAATTAATCACAGCTTGCATGTGCTGCTCATTTAACTTCTGCACCAGTGATCAAAAGCACCACACACCCACGGTGTCACTCGTGTCTATTTAAAGCAGGCCCCAAGATCATTTAAACTGCATTTTCTTTGCCGAGTTTGCTTTTCCCCAACACTGTCTTCGTTGGTTTTTTTTTGGTTTTTTTTTTCATTTCCACCACCAGAGTTTCTCAGTTCCACTTCCACATCACTACACCAAAAAGCACAAGCTCCAGCAAGATCCTTGGCTATTTTAAAACCTCAGTTTAGTAACTCAGCTCCACCCAGGGGAACCTTCTCTCTCAGTTCCAGTGCTAAGAATGAGATGTAACGCTGCGTTTTGGTTCCCCACGAATCCCAGGATGGTTTGGGTTGGAAGGGACCTTTAAGTTCATCTCATTCCACCACTGCCATGGGCAGGGACACCTCCCACTGGCCCAGGTTGCTCCAAGCCCTGTCCAACCTGGCCGTGGACACTTCCAGGGATGGGGTGAAATCTCAGGGGTTGGTGGCCATTCTTGGCCAGGTCTGTGCCCTCCAAGGCACAGAACAGCACACAGCTCCCATAAAAGCCCTGCTCAAAATCTTCAAACTGAAAAATTCCCTTCTTCAAAGCCAGGAATGATCACTAAAAACTAAATATTAGCAGAACAACGTTAACGAGAGACAACAGGAGCCAGGTGAACCCAACCACCCATCATCTGGAAGAGGGGAGTGAAGTTTCACATGAAAACTGGAGCAGTTTCACAGCCTTTATGGGAACAACCACAGCCACAGCCTGCCTCAGTGTCCAGCAGTCTGATTCATCCCATCCTCGAATTTTAAGGCTGGAAACCCTCTCCTAAATCAACTCAGTTTCCTGCCATGGGCAACTGCAGCAAGACAGCTAAATCAGACCTCAGAGTCAACACTTTTAACTGGGGCCAATCAGATTCACTTCACCCTCTCCATCCTTTGGGCCCCTCTGCTCAAAGAATCCCCACAACACAAGCCAATAAAGTCCTGCCTGTTGATTATTATTTCAGGAGAGCCCAAGCTGCCTCAAAACTATCCCAGCAGCCCACCGTGGGCAGTGCCAGCACAGCAGCCTCTCCACCACCAGCCCGTGTGCCACTAACCTTGTTTTGCCCTTTCCCTCCCCCCCAAAAATCTCTCACAGCTTTCTCTGCCTCTGATCCAGATGAAAACCCAGTGGCAAACCTGACCAAAACGAGGGATGAGGGAAGGGCAGGCAGATGTCTCTGCAGGGCAACATGAAAAGACTGAAATCTTCCTCGATTCTTGGAAAGCTTCTTAGCAAGAGCTTCCCTCAGGCAATCCCAACATTCCTTTGCTGTCCTCTTAAACGAGGAAAAGCTATAAATAAATAAATAAATAAATAGAAAAGACATGGGATTTCTCTGGAAACATTCAGCAAAAGATGCTTTTTGCTACGAACAGGAGCCCTCAAAAACACATGAATGAAGTTAAAAAGCACCAACAGCCACATCATACCCTGCTACCCCTTCAATAATTTCTGCACCACAAGCAGTATTTAGAGTTACTTCTGACTTTGAAATAAAAACCTGAGAGTGAAAAGGTAAAGAAAATATTCCTACAAGCTCCCACTTGCCCACAAGGATGCACAAGAGGCCACACAAGTCTTTCTTGGAGCCGTATCAAAGCAGCACTTTCAGGACGTACTTCCCAAAGCTCCTGTGCTAATTTTCTTAGCAAAGAGGGGAAATATGCAGCTTTTTTGGGTTGAGACTTGTGATGCTCCTCAAACATGCATTTTTCAGGAGGGGTGATCTCGCAGCCCCCCCTCACTTCGAGTCAAAGCACCGACTCAGTTCCAACAGAAAACAGCAGAAAAACGTCCTGACATGTTTATTTCTAAGCTTTGCATGAAATATTATTTGGAAGCGTGTGTCAAGGTCCAGAAGGCCCTTTTTGTATCTCATATGGGGCTCTGAGCAACCTGCTCCAGTGGAAGGTGTCCCTGCCCTTGGCAGGGGGGTGGAATGGGATGAGCTTTAAGGTCCCTTCCAACCCAAAAAAACCATTCTGGGATTCTGTGAATTTTCTCATTTATCTCAGAGCAGTTAAAAAAAAACAAACAAAAAACCCCACACAAACAAACAAAAAAACCAAACAGTTTTTCATTTGGATTCTCTCTGCTTATATGTTCTATTACACCAAACAACAAAGCAATAAAAAACAAAACGCTTAGAAAACCAATTCAGCAGCATCAGGATAATTTAAGGGTTTTTTTTTTTCCTTCCTTACTCAGTTTGATAGAATTATGGATTATCTGGCTTCCCACCGTATGCCAGTTAGGAGATGGGTAGTTGCAGCAGTAATTCCTAACAGTCCCCTTTTTTTTTTTTCTTTCCTGAATTGCAGCTGTCGTTTATAAATTCTAAGGCAGTTTAAGCAAAAAGCAGCATTGCAGGGTGGCCCTGTCCCCTCCCAAACCCAGCTCCGGGTGGGAACCCCAGCCAGGCTCTGGGAATCACATCCCAGCACTGTGTTTACCCTTGGTTAAGAGCATTAATACAACACACACTGCAGAGAAGGCACAAAAACTGCCACGGAGCAACTCAACCACAGTCCTGAAGGCGGAGGGATTGGGGCAGTTTAAGGCTCCCCCCATCCCTCCCAACCTTGTCAGGATGGATAAAACCCCACAGTTCCAACATAAACGTTTGATATTGGACAGATTTCTCTCTCACTTGCTAATTCTAAATGGGAAAACAGCTCTAAGCTCAGCATCTTTGAGCCCAAACTCATCAGACCCCGCGGATCTCTGACATCTGAAAAATCTTCCCCTGTAACTGAGACCTGCATTAAACAGATATTTAGGTCAAAGCCCTAATCTCTCTCCCAGCAGCAGCTGGCAGCTGCAGCAGCGTTATCCTTTGTGCTGCCATGGAAACAAAAGGAGGACCAGGATGCAAAGAGCTGCACGCCCTCCACAGCCAGGAGCCAGCCAGCCTTTCCCAAAATTCACTGCTGGGCTGGGGAGCTAGGGAGCACTTTGCCCTCTCTCACACAGCACTTGGGTTCTGTCTGGAACTTGTAAACTGCTGGAATGGAGAAGTTTTTAGTTGCTTTGCCAGAATTCCCCCTCATCTCTCTCACAGCCACACTCAGCCTTGCTCAGCACAGCCTTTGGGTGGGTGCAGAGGTGTTATCTCCTCAGCTGGGGTAACCCCATGCTCCCTAAAACAGCACTGAATGATGGATAATGGATTCAATATATTCCCAGAACCAGCCTCATGGTTGAAGTTTTACATCTAACATCACCAAATTACTCCTTTTGTCCATAAATATAAAGTAGCTCCAACCACAAATCATCATCTTAGCCCTCCCCACTCCCCCAAAAGAGCCCCTCAAAAAATCCCCAAAGCAAACAGACTATTATTTCAGCTCTAAACTAAGGAAAAATAAATGGCACACTTAATAAGAAAACCTTCCCACTCCCTGTGCTTTCCCAGCAGGTTGGGTCCTGGAGCTGACCCACAGTTGGTGTAAGAGAAATTATTATCCCAGAGATGAAATACAGTTTTCTCTTAGACAACCCTCCTTGGGAGAAGCAAAGCACACATCAACAAGGGATGTTCTGAGTGAGGACCATCAGGATTCCAGCTCAATTCCCACACAATGCACATTTCTTAATCCCCATCCCTCAGAGCAAAGGGACACTGGGCTGGGACACCCCTTTTCCAACAGGGCAGTGACAACCCCACCAAGAGCTTGGAAGGAACACAGAAAGCTGACAAAGAGACCATGAAAGCATCACTGTAATAAAACTGCCCCCTGTTCCAATAAAGCTGGGGAAGGAAATGATCATCTCTGCTGTGCAATGGAATAACACATCTTTTTTTTTTTTTAGGCAATAAACTGCGTTTTTGTAGGCACCAAAGCCTCAGAGAAATGCACAATTACAGCAGTATTGGAGTCCGGGAAGAAAAAGAAGCCACTGGAGATGAAATGTTCAGTAAAGGCCTTGTTTTGTTGGGTCTGCCTAAAAGCAGGGCAGTGTCAGAGGTGAGGTCTGTTCTCTGCAGCCTCCTGTCTCAGGGGAAGGGCAGTGCCAGCACAGGAAAGATTATCCCCTGTGTAACTAAGTGAAAATCTGGAGATAAAGAGTTTGAGCTGTTCCAGCCACACTTAGAACAGCACGAGGGAAAATCCAGGACTGCACCCATGTCCCAGTAAACATGTCCAAAGTACCCAAAATGAGAGCAGTGGCAGCCCACACTGCCTTTACCAACCACAGACACAAACATGGGATCAGCCTTTCTTACCTAAAGCTGAATGTTAATGAGGAACCTTCCTGTGAAGCATCAAAGATGAAAAGGGACAGCTCCTACAGCTGGCACAGGAAGAATCAGTGTCAAAGGACAAATTAAAAAAGATGAAGTGGGGGGAAAAGAAAATTTTAAAACAATATGGAAACAGATTCTGTCTGGCAAGACAGAAAGAAGAAGAATCACAAAGTTACAGTAGAGATGCAAAATGTGACTGAGATTCTTTGCTTGGCAGGTTGAAAAGACTTTCAGCTTTTCAGATAGGAAAGAATGGCTGAAACCCATAAAAAAGGGCAAAAAATTAACAAGGGGAACTTGGTGCCTTCTTGGTCGAGGAGAATCATGGAATATCCTGAGCTGGAAGGGACCCACAAGGACCATCCAGTCCAGATCCTGGCCCTGCACAGGCTCGTCCCCAAGAGTCACACCATGCATCCAAATGCTCCCTGAGCTCTGGCAGCCTTGGTGCTGTGCCCACTGCCCTGGGGAGCCTGTTCAGTGCCAACCACCCTCTGGGGGAAGAACCTTTCCCTGAGATCCACCAAAGCTTCCCTGACACAGCTTTACCAACAACACTCAATAAAAACCAAGTATACTCTGAGTCAGCCTCCGGATTTCCACCACTGTGACTGCACAGAAGGGTCTGTGCTGGGGTAACACCTGAGCATCACCAAAATTTATTCAGCAGAACATGAAGGAGGTTGTGGTAAATGAGCAAAACCACAGCAAGCCCCAGGGGGAACAAAGGCACAGGAGAAAGGAGATGAAGGGACTATCAAGTCACGCTTCATAAAAGGGTGACAAAAGCACAAACTCTTAAGACTGGCAAATGCCAAACCCCAGACTAAAAATTTACAGTGGCAGGACAAGGCTTCCCACTGACAAAGGGCAGGGTTAAATGGGATACAGGGAAGGAATTGTTCCCTGGGAGGGTGGGCAGGCCCTGGCACAGCTTGCCCAGAGAAGCTGTGGCTGCCTCTGGATCCCTGGAAGTGTCCAAGGCCAGGTTGGACGGGGCTTGGAGCAACCAGGGAGAGTGGAAGGTGTCCACTGTACTCTGATGGCAGCTCAGCTTGAGTCTTTAGGCAGAGAAACTCTTGCAGTCACCAAAATGAACAGATTTCCCCTACAGAACTCCAGTACACATGAGGTATGATTTCCCCCATAAAAGCAGAGTCTGCCCTTCCTTCCTCAGTGCCTCATTTACCCATCCCTCTGCAGATGGGGATGATTACCCTCCATTCCAGCTTGGTGCTCACACACTCTGAGTGTGATTGGTGTGGACAGAGGCAGACCCTGCCCCTCCTCACACCCAAGCAGCCACGATGAAGTCAATGCAGTTCAGTGGGTGTGATCCAGCAACTCAGTCAAACCCACACTCTCTCCCCATCCCTAAATGCTCTTCCCTCTCAGGGAACCTGCACAGGAGACCACAAGTGATGGTGTGACCGTGGGTTCTTTCTTCTTTGCTGCCTTGGACCATCTGGCGCAGCCACAGCACTCGGGTGCCAGAACGGACAATACCCAAGTTCAGTGACCTACAAATCCACTTCCTTGCTTGCCCACCAAAAGCTGTGCTCTGGCATCACTTGATCACTCAGATGGGCTTTTATCTGAGGCTCCAGAGAGCGGGCCCAGCGTGTTTGTACAGAAGTACATCTCCAAAAACAGCCCCCCCCCCCTCCACAAGGGAAACGATGACTTGTTTATGCAACACATTTCTGAAAACATTTTTTAGAACTGGAGTCATGTCTCCCAGATTGCTATGCTGGTTGTCAAAACAGAGCCTTTTTTTTTTTTCCCTGACTATACCATATGCAATCCTAAATCCACTTTCCCTGACTCGGTATCACCCCATGAAAGACTTGGAGATGATGGGTGGAAAACACACAAATGAGACACTGTTCTCCAGAGAACGGCCCAGCAGGAATAATCTGAGAGGGTTTTATATTTATTAGCCTGATGCACATCTAACTTGTTTAAACAAGGCTTTTGTCAGATGTCAAAAAAAAAAAAAAAAAAAAAAGTTCCTGCAATCCAAGGCTTGCTCTCAAAGGGAATTAATGCTGAGCTGCAACCAAGCCTTGGTTACAGCAACAAGGAAACGCTGCAGAGGGGCCCCATTTGATTTCCAGGGCACACAGACCTGCTAGGAGAGAAAGGTTTATCCCTGGGGGCCGAGATGGAGAACCTGGAGCGGGAAATTGGGGTGGGAGCAGGTCCTGAGAACACCTGCTCTGTGTCTGTGTGGGTGGGACTGTCTCCCTGACACTTCCCAGGACAGGCAGGTGCCCTGGATGCTCCCCCTGTCCCATCTCCTTCCCCGTGGGAATGCCCAGACTCGGCTCTGGCAGCATACAAAGCAGTGCAGACGCTCACTCACCTCAGGTGCTTCACCTGCCCAATTAGTTTTTATTTTCCTGTAATAAGGAAAATTTAACACGCTGCCTAAGAGGCTGCCATCCACCAAAACATTAAACCATCACAGATCCACCAGAGCATCCCTAAAAACCTGGGAATTATCACTGCACAGCTGAGCAAGGGACCAAGCCCTGGAGCTGAGAGAAAGCCAAGCAAGGAGGGGGAGGGCTCAGGGCTGGCAGCACCTTTGACATGAAAACTGCTTAAAACACAACAGTTCATAAAGGTAATGTGTGACTAAATGCTCCATTAGCAAAGAGTTTCCTTCCCCAACTTCCTATTTAAAAAGCACCTGCTATCACCAGGCATTAAAAACAAAAAAAATGGGACCCATGCAAGTACCAAGTATTTATTTTAGAAACTCAAAGTATTGGTCAGATGAACTTTAGACTGTAACACAAAGCCTCTTTCAACAACTCTCACTGGCAGATAAAGCTGCAAGTTTGGAGGAAGCCAGAAGTGAGTAAATCAGCCCCTGGCATCCCAAGGTCCACAGTGGCTCTTGCTCCTTCACCTTCTCCCTCCTGGAAGTGTGTCCCTCCTGACCCTCCACCCTCCTGGAGAGGCTTCCCAGTCCATCCCTACATCCCCCTGAACAATCAGTGCAACATCTGAGATCTAAATCAAGGCAGAACCATTGCAAACACCAGCTTGCTAATCCTTCTCCATTTGAGGCTTTTATAAAGCTGAACCTTTAGCTTTGCTAAAAACTGGTAATACAACATTTTTTTAAACACACTTCTCTCAGGAATCAAACTGTTGTGGGTCTCTGCAAAAACCCTGCCCTCTGGCTACCTTCTTATTTGTGTTTCCTGGGTGAAGCCAAGAAACTCCAGTGTGTTTTTCCAAGCTTCATCGGGTTCCCATCACCTCAGGCACGTACTTGACACTTGAAGCACTGCACTGGAAATGGCATCTTTAGAGAAGCCCATGCAGAGCTCAAGAGTCAGAAAATTATTTTGCTCACCTAAGAGACCAGCACCTCCTACCTACAGTCTCTGATGCTTGTTGCACTCATTGTTTTACAACATGCAAATAACCCTTATTAAAGGAGAATTTGGAAAGGAATAACCTATTTTTGCACGAGTTCTCTTGTGCATCTTGACCTATAACATACTCTAGAAGCCAGGTTGAAAACAGACTCCTGCTAAACCCCTGCATCTACACACTTAAAGAACTGCTCTCCCTTCAAATCGTGTTCCCTTTTAATGCCATAACCTCCTACTGCCTTTTCACAAGGTGAGAAAGGAATTCTAGGGACCAGTTATCCCATCACAGCTTTTATTCTTTGCCACCTTGGCGCCACTTCCTCGGGTAAACTCCACCCCATCAGCCACTGAAATTCATTATGAGGATTTTTCTTATGTTAGAAAAATAAAGAAAGTTACAACAGCTAAAATGTATTTCAAAGCCTCTACTCCAGCAACACCACGCTCTGAAGAAAATAATTAACACAGTCAAGTGCAGCCTTAAATCCAGAACAAAACACAGCCACTTGGATGCAGCACAGTGGGAAAACAGATTGCAAAGGGCCACGGCCTGCCTGTCTCAACAAAACCACCTAAAAAGCAGCAGCAGAAGGTGCAGTGTCCCACCTCCAGCACCTTGCAAATCACCCCGAGGGAGCAGAGGGAGCAGCTCTGCCCTCTGTGTGAAGCTGTTCTTTGGAGCCCTGTGATGGACACAGCCATGCCCACCGACCAGACACACTGCAAGCTTCGTCTTCTGGGTGCAAAAAAATGGAAATTTCTCTGTTTTTTCCCACCTGGAGACTTCCCCCTGATTCTGCAGACCACACCCGTGCCACAAAAACGCCCTGGGGTCCCTCCACACAGACGGTGTGGTCAGCACATCAGGGCAGCTACTGCCGCAGATCCAAACAATTCCCGGCTCCTCCTCCCCGTCCAAACGGATTGAGCTTTTCCCAGGCAGCAGGACAGCCCAGTGCAGCTGCTGCCAACAGCTGGAGCCGACCCCGGCAGGGCTGCAGGACTTGGGAGTTTTTTAAGCTGCAGTGCACAAGAGTTCACATCCCAGAGCGAAAACAAAGCAAACCCCAAAAATAAACTTCGCCGTCTTACTAATTAAAGGGATTCGGCGCTCCAGGAAGGCCAACACAAACCACTGCTGCGGGTTAACAAAGTATTTTTAGCCCTCAGTCCTTCCAGCATTTGTGCTGAGGCCGAGCAAGGAAAACCAAGCACCCCCAGAGCATCATTAAAAGCTCTGTCCAGGAAGGGGCTTTCTCTGCATAACTTGATTTGAAATGTCACTTCAACGACATTTGCATAAAGGAAATCTCAGCAATACTGGAATTTCTATTCCAAGACCAAGGTTTTCATTCCCTGTGGAGCAGCCAGCGAGTGAATTTTCACAGCCACCACAGAACGGTTTGGGGGTTGGAAGGGACCTTGAATCCCATCTCATCCCACCCCCTGCCATGGGCAGGGACACCCTCCACTATCCCAGGTTGCTCCAAACCCCGTCCAACCTGGCCTGAGACACTTCCAGGGATGGAACAGCTTCAACAGATGTATCTTATTTTAATAAATCTGGCCCATTTTAACCAGCCTCTGCTGACCTTGCCACTTAGAGAGGGGGGTTTACCATCCTGCGGGTCACACTGTCAACAAATAATACTATTTATAAAATAAAAGCTGGAACTCAGCAGGGAAAGGCACAGGGGAAAGGGAAAGGGTCTGAAGCCAAAAGAAAAAAACAAGTATTTTCCAAGTATATTCCAAGTTAACTGTCTTCACCTTACTCTAGGAAACTCTGTTCCCAAAGGTATGAAAATCTCCCTTCCCTGGCAAGAGTTCACTGCTTTTCTAGGAATCCAACAAGTTCCTGCTTGAACCTTGGTCCCAAATCACGCCTGTAACCTTGTTCCAACCACATTCCACATTTCCTTCTCCTCCAGTGCTCAAGCCATCTAACCTCAGGAGCAGTAAAACGGCATCAAGATGTTCCTCAGGGAGAGCAGGGCTGGAAAAGTGAGGTGTCTCCTGCTCTGTGTACTGTGCTTAGGGAAATCCAAAGCCAGTTTAATACAGGAATCTTCAGATTAAGCAGATGTGCTTATTTTATGCAGGAGAATAAGGGGACAGACCTTTGGATATGGCAAAATTAAGGTGAAAGCAGCAGTGAAACCTCCCCGTTCCACAAGACTGTAACGCTTTTCCATGTTTATAGATAAATAAAACACTTAACATCCTAAATTACCAACAAGAGGCAGCCAAGAAAACCTCAACTCCTTTTATAGCAGGTGATTTGGGTGATCCCCAACACCTGAAATGCAAGTCTCCAGCCCATGTAATGTAGGGCAGAGGTGACTCCTGACACCAATCAGCTGCCTCCAATTAACACCTCACCTGTGGAAGTGCCTCCTCCTGGGCCCAGACCCACCCAGGTCCCTGCTGACTCACCCAAGGTGTTCCACCACACCGTGCAAACTGCAGAGCACAGTTAAGGATCTGACCAGATCCACCTGAGAGTGCACAGCAGAACATCCCCTGTAAAGTAACAGCAGGATGAACAGTTCTAGGAGCTCCTATTTATGTAAAAACGCGGTTCCAGTTTAATAACTTCCAGTTATTAAAATCACAGAACAGTTTGGGTTGGAAAGGATTTTAAAGATCATCCAATTCCAAGCCCCCACTAGTCCAGGTTGCTCAGAGCCCCACCCAACCTACCCTTCCAAAAGGTACAAGGAAAACGGCAAAATAGTACAGATTTCAGATAACCCCTATTGTCCAACTCCTTTTCCTCTTACTCAGACAGCAGGATGAATATCCCAGGACAGTTTGCTCACCTTATCTGCCTTGTGCCAGCCTGCAGTGCGAGGGCACAATATTTACATTTCATTTGGGGCTGGCCCATTCACTGGGGAACCTAATGGCATAAGGGTATCACACCGTGCTGCCCTTCCCTCTGGCAGCACCTACAGACCCCATATGAGGCCAAGAAAAGGGTGAGCTGGCTCACAGCAGTTTGGCCAGGCTGCATTACAAAATTAAAGTCCCAACACAAGCCTGCTGCCTTTACAGAAGAAAACACCGCTTCTATAAAAGAAAACAAATGTTTCGATGAAAGAACTGGGAAGCATTACCTTTCCCTGGGATCAGGCTGCCTCCAGGCCCCCGAAATGCTGCCTCCAGCAGCGCTGCCCAGGTGATTCCCTGAGGCTGATTGCCAATTAACCCCGCTCAGCATCACACCTGGGCACGCTCAACGAGCCCTGTGCCACCCCAAACACCACGGAGAGACCCCCCCAAGTGCCTGTAGAGCTGCTGGAATCACAGAACCCTCAGAAAAGACCTCCAGGATGTCATCCAGCCTTACTCTTACCTGGCTGAGCAAGGTGAGTATTTACACCCAGAGGTGTTTGTCATTAACACCCCCAAGCAATTACCACGGGAAATTACACCAAGGCTAGGCTGGATAGAAATAAACTGTGTTAACTATTAAATGGCTTGAGGCATTGTGATACAGATGAAGAATAAGAAAGTTATCTAGGGAAGAGTTATCAGGTTTTTAGACAAGCTTTTCCCCACTGAAAAGGCAGAAAATCATAATGAAGTTGATTTCAGACAGCTGAACTCTGCAGAGTGAGGCACTTTTAAATTATATAGAAAAGTCACCACAGTCATTAATAATTTTTTTTTTTAAATGGAGTTGTGCTGAATTTCAAAAGGAACTGTTGGAAATCACAGTTTATTAATTGGTAATTTGGGGAATAAAATGTCCAAGATGAATCAGATTAGCAATTACAAGATTTTCTGCATAAGCCAAAGAATAAGCAATAGAAGTCTCCAACACTTTGATGCAGACACTGCATTTAAAAGCCTGTAATTAGTGCCTCACCCAACAGAGACATACAGGGAATATTAAGTATTTTGAAGTTACCATGAAGCACTTGTCAATTAGAAGCTCACAAAGTTAGCCATCCATCCCAAAGAACGTGAACATCTTCTGGCATTGTGGACAAACACATTAAACATGCCATAACACTGCAGTTGAAGTTCTTCTCAATAATTCCCAAATTATTCCCAGAAGTGATTTATAGCATGCCAAGGAAGAAAAACTACAAACCAGCTCAAGAGTCTACTGAAAACTTGAACTCTGGGTTTCATTTTTCAGGGCCAGAACATGCTGGACACATCTGTACAGCTCCAGTGACAGAGATTCATGGGATGTCAAGAAGTGGGAAGCCCCTACAGGGCTGGAAACCTCCTGGAGCTCCAGAAACCACCTTAAAGAACATCAATTCCACCCCCTGCCATGGGCAGGGACACCTTCCTAGCTCAGGGTGCTCCAAGCCCCGTCCAACCTGGCCTTGGACACTTCCAGGGATTCAGGGGCAGTCACAGCTTCTCCATGAAACCTGTGCCAGGGCCTGCCCACCCTCACAGGGAAGAATTCCTTCCCAATCTCCCAAACCCTGCCCTCTGGCAGTGGGAAGCCATTCCCTGTGTCCTGTCCCTCCATCCCTTGTCCCCAGTCCCTCTCCAGCTCTCCTGGAGCCCCTTTAGGCTCTGGAAGGGGCTCTCAGGTCTCCCTGGATCCTTATCTTCTCCAGGCTGAACAACCCCAACTCATTCCTGAAAATTCAGGTGACCAGAAACTCAAAGACCTCAAAAGCAGTGCTGCCATTCCAACTGCATTTACACAGTCTCCAACTCACATCCCAGAGACACTCCTGAAACCCCCAACAAAACAGCAAAAGCCTCACTGAAACCACTTGAGGCCCAAGGTTTTGAGCACAAGTCATCCACTGGAAAAAAAACAAGACATTAAAGTGAAAAAGAAGTGAGAGTGTTCAACACCCAGCTGATCTTATTGCTTCTGAAATCACATTTTCCTAGGTTTGGCCTGCTGGGTGCATATTCCACTAAGCAAACATTAAGAAATAAAGGTGGTAAAATTCATTCTAAGTGATTTCATGAGTTGGAATTAAACACAAGCACTTTTATTAAACTCAAATCTACCCAGACCAGAGAGACAGGGCACAGCCTGACTCTCAACTCCTATCACACGGCTCACCAGCCTAGACACATCCATAAAATTATTAAATATGCACAGGAACGTGCCTGAAACAAAGACAGTGCAACCAGACTTCATTTTATATGTATTTGTACATCATACAAAAATCATGTTATAATAGATATGTAAGTAAATCATATGCAGCCCCCCAAAAAATGCCAGAACGTTGAAAAAAGGGAATTCTCTAAAAAAAACTCCTCTGGAAAGAGCTGACAAGATAAACTGCAGTAGTGTGAGCCCAAGTGGAGCCCTGGCCCATGTAGGGAGCCCTGTGTGGAGGTTACATGAAGCTCCTTGAGCTCCCACCCAGCACCCACAGCTCGTTAGTCAAGCATTTATTAAAGCTCATCCCGTGAATGACTGGAAAAAAAAAAAACCCACAGAATTCCATTTTTATTAACTTTAATAGGGAAAATATTTATCTCATGGTCTTGCTGTGAT
The DNA here is from genome assembly GCF_022539395.1 of Myiozetetes cayanensis. NCBI lineage: Eukaryota > Metazoa > Chordata > Aves > Passeriformes > Tyrannidae > Myiozetetes > Myiozetetes cayanensis. Next base: position 1,102,608 of record NW_026088185.1, on the reverse strand, counting down.
TTCTGTTCAGCTTTTACCGCAAGGAAACCCTCCCAGCCTCCTCCCCCGAGGGCAGATGGTGCTGCTGGAGCTGCAGGACGAGGGCCAGCACATGTAAACAGCAAAGGCCAGCAGTGTTTGTGATGACTGCAGTGACACATTCCTGGGATTACTCTGCAGGAAAGGGAACTCGGATCGGGTCCAGCAAGAAATGAGCTTTTTATTTGGAGCCTGAGCCGCGTAACTGCTGTCACAGGGTGCGTGCGCTGCACCGGGGTGTGGCTGCCAACACAACCCTCCCTCTGCTGCAGGAGGGAAGGAAGGCTTCAGTTCCTCTTGTTTTATTGCCCAGCTGCAGCACTGGCAGCCCTGAGCGGGCTGGTGAAGTGAAGGAGGGCACAGACAGGGCTGGACAAGCCAAGAGGGAGTAGGAGACACTCCCAGCCAGGGCAGGAGCCACCAGCCAACACCTGCAGCACAACGTCCAGGGGCAGGACACACACCAGTTTTCCATCAGCAGGACTTCCACACAAAGCCACTGTGTCTCCACACTTCATCTGGACTACATACATAGGCAACATCCTACTGACTCCAGCTCATCCTCAACCTGGGCGTCCCTAAAAATACAAAACCAGAGCCTGCACGCTCAGATCAGGCTCCACTTCTTCTTTATTTGGGGATGGAAGGGGATTTGTTATCAGTCAATTCCTTGCATACTTTGCAAGGGTAGAGGTTAAGGTAAGCTGTGACAGGAGCATACTCCAGTACAAAGGAGAGGGGCTTCACCCCAACACCCCCTCCTTGGTCACCACAGCCAACCCCAACGGGCATGGCCTGTGCTCTGCCAAAGAAACTTCCAGGAGAGACTCCAAGAACCATTTCCTTCCGTGTGCTCCTTTCTCTTCCAAGTCACCTGAAGGAAAGGATTCCAGGTGAAAGCCCACCCTGTGCCCACATCAAGAAGCAGCCCCTGGAAAGATGGTCACTCCTGGAAGGACAAACACAGACCTGGGCTTTAATCCCTACCGCCCTTGAAGGGAAGATTATTCGTTTCTGCCACTAAGCTGCGAGGCTGGGAGGGCATCTGGGGCTATGAACTGGCCTTACATGGACTGAGAGAACCCCTGGAAAGATCTCTTGATTTTAAAAGCTCAACCACTGAAGTGTTAACTTGGCCATTGTGGCAGAAATACACAGAACTGAGGGCAAGGAATCACAGCACAGCCACCTTAGGACAGAAACAGCCCATCTGTCCAGGACCTCTGAGAGCTGAATCCCAGTTAAACTGAGGGAAGCCACCTGGCAAACTAGAAAATATCCAGTTTACATCGTTACAAAAGAGCAGCCACCGTGCTTTTGTGTGACAGGCACAGCTGAGCTGAAAAACATTTAGGTTTCACGGCTGTATATATAAATATAACATATAAATGTAACATATACACACACGCAATATACACAAACATTGAATTTTTTTAATTTGGCTATCTCTGTCAGTGCTTTTCAGAACGGGTCCTTCCATGGCATCAGCTCCTGAAGGAAGAGGGCAGTTGGAGCAGCAAGTGTTTGGATGACTGTCTGATCAGCCTCTGCTTAGCATGAACTCTCCTCCTCCTTTCAGGTTAAAAATAGAGTGAGTTCAAAGGGCTGGAGGTCAACTGCATTAGCAGGTGATTCCCTCTCAGACAGCAGTCCAAGGCACACCTGAGGCTCTGCAGGGCCTCCACAAACCCAGAGCGAAGAGCTAAAGCAGGTGGAAATAAAGGTAGCAATAATCTCAGGAATGTTTAAGTCTGAACAGAAAGCAAACCAACTCCACGATTTCCCTTTTCACTCCCCCACCCTTTATGTTCACAAGAGCAGGAGATAAGAAAGGAGCAAAAGGGAAGGATTCCCACAAGTTCTCAGTGCAGCTGAACACACCCCCCAGCACTTCCATGCCCCTGGTACAATACAGCAATAACCAAGCTGCTTACACATCCTTACACACAGTCAAACACACATCTCCCTAATCTGATCTCAACCTGCTCTTTTCAGAGCCTATCGTGCTCAAATAACCTCACCCTGAGTCACCCAGGAAGCTCTGCAGGTACCTAAACTGAAAATCAGCATTTTCTTTATTTTATTTTTTTTAAGAGAACTTCAGTCCCCTCCTAAAGGCCCCATCCCCACCTCACCCAGAACCTGAGGTTCAGCTCTTGGTCCACAGACACGTTCTAATCTCAAATACCATCACCTGCCCTAAAAGCACTGACTTCTCAGCTAACTCCAAAATAGCTCAGAATTTTGCAGACATTAAGACATGCTCAGATACTTTTCAGAGAGATTAAAATCAGGTACAAAAATAACATATTTTGGCCAGAACTGCTCGTGTTCAAAGGCATTTCAGTGACACTCAGGTGACCCCGCAGAGACACTGCACTGAGAAGCTCAAAGAGGCCCTTCCCTCCCAGGGACTTTCAACCACAGTTTTAAAACATCTTTTTCTGAAGGAGTCCTTTAGTGTTGCCTTCTTCCTCTGGCCCTTGGGAAACAACCTCAGGTGGAACTGGAAACTCCTCTGGTTAACCCCTGAATAGCACAAATGGACCAAAAGGAAGAGCAGCCTGAGCAAGGAAACCAACAATCTGCAGCCAGGGATGTGGCAAAATATGCGATTATTCACCCCAAATGAGGTTAGGGAAAGGAAATAAAATTAAAATTTCTCTCCAAGGCCTAAGCACAATCCCCTGAAAACTGTGAAGAGCATGCACAGTCAATTTTAAGAGCTACAGAAATTAAGACTGCAGAAAAGTTAAACCTTGCCTCCTCCACAAGCACAGAATCAGATCTTTCCCTGCAGGACGCAGAGGTCGAGACAGAAGAGCTGTTGCCTTGCCAACACAAATATTTCTGTATCGCTGAACAGAGGAGCTTCTGGATTAGGATGCTGCTTAAGGAACAGTTGGGTCAACATCCCAGTTTCCCAGGCAGTTCACCCCGGACACAAACCCAACACAGCCCTGGAAGAGCAGGAGAAGCATCAGGCGCCGTGTAGTTCCAACGCTCATCCCCCCAAAAAATAAAAGGCTTTGGGAGCCTTGGGTTTGGGAAGGGGGGAGAGCATCACCTCTGCAGGAATGCTCCTGAAAGCAGCATTAGCAGGGTTAACCCACTTCTAGGAGAGCTTTCCCTCATGTTTAATACATTGGCACTGCTGTTTGCATGGCAGTGAGATGAAGAATCCTCTTCTCTCAAAACCCCACACATGTATATTTATGTACTCACCAAAGTCCAACACAAGTAAAACAGCCTTTTTAGGAGTCCAGATTCTCTATCAAACCAGCCAGACAAGCTGACAAATAACATGCAAACAAATAAAGAGGGATTATAAATAAGTGGGAAGCACCAGGAGCTGGCAGCAGTCAGCACAGTGTTTGAGCTCCCCTTCACATCTAAGCTGCAAAACATGAGCATCTAACACTTCCAGGGAAGAGGCCTCTGCTGTGAGGCTTCATTCACAAAATGGGAGCTGCGAGGAACAAGAACCCTTGGCTAACACTGGGGCCTTCCCAAGGAACTTGATTTCTTAACAAGTGCCTGTAAGGCTGAAATGAACCTCCACAAGCTCAGGAGTTGAGAGACAACAACATCAACTCATCTAAAACACAAAGTCACTGTAACTGACATTGCTGAATCTTCCTATTTAATTTAGTAGTTCTACCTATAAGCTCGCTAAAATGAAGGTACAAATAATGGGTCTAGGTAATTTAGACGTAACATCCCTTAAAGCAGTGAGATACACTTTGGATACCACCCACATGGAACATTTACAGCCAGGAAATACAGCCGTACCTGCCTCATAAATCCCAGGGACTGCATCTGACATTACAGCCAGATCCTCACGAGGGGCTTTGCTGTAACATCTCAATGCACAGAGAGGTTTACTCTGGGTTATCACTTCAGACAAGTGACCTTTACATCTTCATCTGGGCAGCCCCAGCGTAACCCAACACACGGGAAAACAAGTAACCACAAAGTTAAACGTCAATTTACGTGAACCCACCCCACAAATATCCCTCCCAACGACACCCATGGAGGTTCTGAAGACTATTAACAGTGCACAAACTGACCCTCACCACAAACACGCTGCCCTGAGTCCCTGCCCCCTCCAAACCCGTTCCAGCTGTTCCTGCAGCCCAACAGCTGCAGCACAGCTCCCTCTCCCTCGCCTCCCTCCTTATCCCCCAAGGAAACCAATGAAGAACAATAAATAGCAAGGCCCACCATTAATGTCTTCTGTGATTAGTAAGAGAAAGATTATAAGGAAGCTACAGTGCACTGTTTGCTTATTCTCGTGCTGGCATCAGTCGCCTGCATCGCTGCAAGGAAACATTTGGTATTATTTTGTCAATAAAGCGCCAGTATTTGTCACACACTGTCATTACGTTCCAGCCTGAAACATCAAAAATCATCAAACGCCCCATTTTCGACTTCCATCAAAATAATAGCTTTGTGTTGGATGCTTTTCACGAGCAAAATAGACGACAGTTGCACGGTTCAATATCCTGACATTTCTTTCCCCTCGCCCATGAAACGAGCCATTCTGCGGTTCCTGGCAGACACCGCCTGTCGCTGTGTGTTTACTGCAGTTGCCATGGGGAAATCCCAACACCACTTATCAAAAGCAACACCAGGACGTCCACGGCCCGCATTAATGATTTCTTGTTAAACCCCGCGCAGCTCCGAGTCGAAAAGGAACATGCAGGCATTTAAAACATTTGCTCTCTGCTTTCCAAGCATCGATTTCTAAGGCTCGGGCCGTGCCAAAGCAAACCCCGGCACGCGCAATATTCCGCCGTCCTTTCACACCCCTCGTTTGGCAGCTGCAAGAGCTGCACTTGGGCAGTCAGCGCTCGACTCGTGGTGGTCACCAGCGCTGCGGTATCGAAATCAGCCCTGCTCTGCAGCCAGGAGCCAAACTGCTCGTGCAAATACGCCCCAGTGGCTCCTCAGCGGTGATCCAGGAATCCAAGAGCTGGATGCAGCCCACTAACAAGCTTAGGCTGCTTGGAAATTGTACTTGGTGAAATACACTGACAACAAGTTCTGGCTCCTTAGCTACTAGAAAGAGTTCAGCATCTGGTACCAGTGATTTTATTTTCTAGGGCAAAGTGACCACTGCATCCAGTGAAGAAGTGCAGTAAACTCATGCAGCAACTATGAGCAACTTGAAATCTTCCTCTGGTCTGAGGGAAAAGCTCCTCTGCCACGCCACATACAGACTCCACCTCTGGGAAACCAGATGCTGCTCCATCATTAACTCTAGACTCACCAGGATTAGGAAACAATTCCAGAGTAATTCCGTCCTTCTTAGAATCACAGAATGATTAAGGTCGGAAAAGAACTCCAGGATCAACCTGTGGCCAGTCGCCACCTTGTCCCCCAGCCCAGAGCACTGAGTGCCACAGTCAGGCTTTCCTTGGACACCTCCAGGGGTGGGGACTCCAAACCTCCCTGGGCAGCCCCTTTCAATACCTGACCACCCTCTCCAGGAAGAAATTCTTGCTGATGTCCAGCCTGACCTCCCCTGGCACAGCTTGAGGCCATTCCCTCTCCTCCTGTCCCTTGTTTCCTGAGAGCAGACCCCCCCACCTGGCTCCACCCTGCTCTGGTTATCTGCATAGGCCTCTTTAGATAAACACATCATTACCTGGAGCTGTAAACGCAGCAACTCTGGCAAAACAGGAGTAAACTGATTTAATTTACAGAGTTTAGCTTGAGAGGCAATGGAGATGAATGCCTGCACAACACTCCACAGAAGTATTCAGTGATACATCCCAACAAAGTTACCCATTACTGCCATCAGGCATTTAACTGTCAGTTTTATAGAAACATTAAAATTCTACATTTCTTTTCAATTTTAAGAGGACAACAAAGACCGTGGCTGCTGGCAGCTGGCACACACTTCAATATTGTGCAAACATTAATCCATCTCATTCTCTAATTCAGCCAGTGACCTTAATACCAGTGCAGATCTTAATCATCTGGCTCTGTGAGTGCAGCTGGCATTCATTTGGCTTGACACAAGACCTACCCAATAAATAATAGTAAAAAAACCCTCTTAGACAATGCTTCAAAATGCTTAACCCCCAACTGCAATCTATTTATCTGCTAGGTTTTGTTTTCATAACAACTTCTGGACAACGCTCACAACAGTTGCAAGGGCTAAAATAAGTCCTAGGTGGTTTTTAGTCCATGAGAAAAAGGGACTCTCCAGTGTCGAAAAAGACTCTTCTCATGCCAAGACAACACCAAAACCTTCAGCTACCAAACAGGGAACCCCACAGGACCAGCTCCTATGCATTTGCATCTTACTGCTCCAATTCCATGTGCTCCAGGTCAGTGCCCACTCATCCGTACGAGTGCCCTGGGAATGCCAGGAGCACAACAGTGACCAGGGCAGCAAGGAGATGACACAGAACTAACAGGAATTATCTCAAGTGAAGCTCTGCAAGGCAAGGCTGGAGGCCTCCAACAGAGATCACTCAAGCAGCTTCCCCCTTGCTTCCCACAGCTCTGAGCTGCAGAGAATTTGAGATAAGAGCTTAAAACCAACTCCACTAAAACCTCGGGGGGGAAAAAAACCTCAAAAGAGCAGTTTATCATGTTATTATAATGATGTTCTTTTGGTAGTCAACAATTTTGATACCCAGATCTGCTTAGTATATCCTAAAGAGGGGTTATGTAAACAAACTTATCTCAAAACAAAAGCAACAAGTGAGAACCACTGAAAAACAAACTATTTTCACACACACACACACCCCCAGCCCAAAGACATCCTCCTCCTCTTCTTCCAGAGCACCAAGAGTTCCTCTCACCATCAAAGAATCACAAAGACTTCGAGGAGAAAACAGTCTAGATGAAGAACAACATTTCCCCTGTCGAGTTCTCCTAAACAGTTTAAGGCAAAAATCTTCTCTGACTTGAATTTTATGGAAACTTCTCTTTTTGCCTTCGGGGATCATGGAGGTGGATATAGAAAAACCTTTTTCATTCAAATAGGTCTATCCCCTGCTTCCCCTTGCAAAGCTTTTGGGAACTGGTGCTTGCAAGAGACTCAAGACAACAATGCCAGAGCAAATGGGCTTTGCAAGGGGAAGAGGAAAAGGCCTGATGACCAAAGGTGATTTACTGGACAGTATGAGGAATAATTCCACCCCAAATCAACCTTCATCCACTTCACAGTCCAAGTCAAACTCAGTAACATAAAAAAAGAAAACCATGTAGATTTAAGAAGTCTTACTCATCTGCTTAAAAACTCCGTTAACTTCAGCTTGTTCCAAAGTATATTCCACCTGACTGGGGTAGGTAAGGTAAGGTATTCCTTTCCAGGAAATATCATACCAGCAGATACTGCAATATCTGGGTGAATATTTCAAGTTGAAGAGGCAACAACCTACATTTTTTAAAACTTCTACTTTCTCTGCAGACCTTGGGCAGGTTTTATATGGAAAGCACAAACTCAAGTAACTCGTGCACAGCACCAAACATGCAGAATACCAACAGTAGGAGGGAAACAAGTTCAGAATCACTGATGGTTTACGTTGGAAAAAAACCTTAAAGCTCATCTCATTCCACCCCTGCCACAAGCAGGGACACTTTCCACCAGCCCAGGTTGCTCCAAACCCTGTCCTACCTGGCCTTGGACACTTCCAGGGATCCAGGAGCAGCCACAGCTTCTCTGAGCAGCCTGTGCCAAAATGTCCTCACCCCAGGGGGCGTTTCAAGCAATAAATCTTTTTGCATCTGGTTACACAGGTGAAACTGCTCAACATGCTGAAGGTAAGGTTCCACCTGTGTGCCTGTGATTATCTAATTAAACTTTTTTCTTAAGGTGTAATAGGAGAAATTAAAGACAAATTAGTTCAGGCTTGGCTCTGCGAAGGTCACCAACAAGCAACAGCTGGAACTGTGCACGGGTGTTTTTCTAAGCTGTGATTTTCTGCAGAAAAGGAGAAGGAAGCAGAGCAGCCAGGCCTGCTAACCCAGGACACGAGCCTGCAACGCTGCTTATCAACCTGCAGCCACACTGCTGGTCCCAGCAGGCATTTTCTGGAACACAAGCCTCAAAGCTCCCTTGCACCAGACGAATTTGGCGCTGCCGTGCACAGAAAGAACCTCTCAGGCCCACCTTACTGCTGTGTACCAACAGTTACTGATTAACTGAGCCCTCCTCCCAGGCTGAGAGCACTGGGGGATGCTGTGTGAGTACCTGACCGGGTGCTGCTGGAGGAGAGGAAGAGTCTGAGTGCCTTGGCACAGGACAGGCATAAAGAGCCCTGTGAAGTAATTCTCTGTTGTGGTTACCTTGAACTCTGCCCAAGGTCAGACCACAATTTCCGTCAGGATTATTACAAGCCCACATGAATGCCTCCACATCAATAAAACCTTCCAGTGCTCAGTTACCAGGGCTAAATATTTGGCTCTGCTCCTTGTGCCTCGAAGTCCGGGCACGCTCCTCTCGCAGCAGGAGCCCTGGATCTGTCAGGGGCTGGCTTTTGCTTCTCCCACTAAACCACCTGGGCCCGGCTCCACACCCACCCTCGGCTGTACCTGCGCCTTCAGGAAAGCTTAATCTTCCTAATTGAGGACTGTATTTTTAGAAAAGCAGCGACCTGCAGATCATTTGCCACCCGATAAGCGCTCAAAGGCGACTGTAATTGCCAGTTAAATGTTTCATCACAGATGCCTATTAAAGATTTGAAAGCACAGCTAGGAGAAAGCGCCGTCTCTCAATGAAGCTCCACAACCAGCATTTCTGGTTTAGCACGTCCCAGTCAGCGATACCCTGATCCTTCCACGTCCTCACAGAAAGCAGCTCCGTCAGCTCTTCACTTCCAGCCCACAGCAAGGTTATTTTTCAAGTTTTTCTTGTGTCTGAGGGATTCACAAACCCTAGAATTCCCAATTTGATTCCCACCTCGCACCAGCAATGCTTTGGCTAGTCAAAGATTAGTACACAGCTACATAAGATAACTCAAATAATAAAATAACTCAAAGACCGTGGCTTCTGGGGTTTTGCAGTTTTTAAAATATCAAACTCAGTTTAAGCTCTTTTGCTACAATAAAGGTTTGCAATTTATAAAACGTTTACACCAGTGTAGTCACTTACTTCTCCAGCAGACACATTTCAGAACAACATAACCCACCTTTTTTTTGGATTACAGAAGTCTTTCCAAAAGGAGAAGGTCCCAGAGCTGCGCTGCACTGGGCCACCCAGTGACCTACATACAGCAGCCCTGGAGTTCAGCTTCTATTCCATAATTAAAAGAGCTACACTTATCTCGCTCAGCTGTCCTGGAATGCACACGCAATAACCCAGAGAGGGATTTTTGGTCCAGGAGGCTCACACAGCCTGATCTGCCCCAGCACAGCTGCTCTACCACGCACCCCAAAACACGCTGTGCCCATACAACCATAGAATTATGGAATGCTCTGGCTGGGAAGGGACCTGAAAGTGCATCCCGTTCCAACCCCTGCCATGGGCAGGGACACCTTCCACTAGCCCAGGTTGCTCCAAGCCCCATCCAACCTGGCCTTGGACACTTCCAGGGATGGAGCAACCACATATTCTCTGAGCAACCTGTTCCAGAGTCTCACCATCCTCACGTACCCCAGTGCAGCATCTCCCTCCCTCTCCTCACACACCATGGCCCCTTGACCCCACCACCCACCGCCGAGCTGCCCAACCACCCAGGCGAGACAGGACGGGCACCTTTGTGCGGGGACCCGTTGATGCTCTCGGAGCTGGACTGCATGTCCACGGCGGCCCTCCTGAGGCTGCTAAAGTAAGCCCTGGACCTGGAGAAGCTGCTGCGGGGGGAGCGGCCGTGGGGGCTGCCGAAGAGCGCGGCGGGGCCGTCCCTGCGGGCGAAGATGCCGCTGAAGAAGCGCAGGAGCCGGTGCTCGGTGCCGGCGGCGGGGCCCTCCCGGCCCAGGCGCTCCGAGAGCCGCTGCAGGTCGCTGTTATCCAGGGTCCGGTTCTTGCTCTTGCTGCGCTCCCAGCGCTCCAGCCGGGACAGCGGGTCCGCCTGGCTCAGCACCTCGCCCACGTCCAGCGTGTTGCGCTTCTCGGGGGGCTCTGCGGGCGGCGCGGCGGGCGGGGAGGGCGGCGGCGGCCCGGGCAGGCTCCCGGAGCTGCTGTGCCGCCGCACCCGGGCCGGCTCCCCCGCGCCGCTCCAGTGCCTGAAGCTGAAGCTCCGCCGCAGCAGACCCGGCTGCCGCCGCGGGCTGTGCCCCCGCTCCCCCGGCGCCTTCTCCCCGGGCCGCCCGTCCTTCTCGCCCTCCTCCTCCTCCTTCTCCTCCTCCTGCTGCCGGTGCCCGGCGGGGGATGCGGCCGCGGCTGCTCCGGGCGCGGCCGGGATGCCCGGCGGGCCCCCGGGCACGGGCGGCCCCGCTCTCCGCGGCACCTTGAGCCGGCCCAGCTCCAGCTGCCCCGTGCTCAGCGTCCGGAAGGTGCGGAGGCCGCAGGGGCTCGGGACACGGTCGCGCTCCTCGCCGCCTTCCTCCTCCTCCTCCTCGCCCTCCTCCTCCTCCAGCAGCAGCAGCCCGGCCCTGGTGAGGCTGGAGGAGCCCGGCGGGCGGCTCCTCCCGCGCCGGGGCAGCTCGGGGCCGGCGCGGCCGCTCTCCGGCCCCAGCAGCTCCTTCTTCACCATGGTCACGGAGATGCGGTACACGGTCTTCCTCTGCGGGGTGCCCCGCTGCATCCTCTCGGGGGAGGAGGCGGCGGCCGGCGGCTCGCTGCTGTCCAGGAGGTACATGGCTCTGCCCTTCAGGCAGCGGCGGCCACCGCGGGCATCACCGCAGGGACGGATGGGCGGGCGGATGATGGATGAATGGATGGATGGATGGAGAGACGCGGGCGGCTGGGAACGCGCGGAGCCACCAACCACTGCAACCCGATTAAGGAAAAAAAAAAAATAATAAAATAAATAAATAAAAGACGCTCCGGTGTCACACCCCGCTCTGCGGCGGGGTCAGGCCGGGCTCCGGCTGCGCTCCCCGCCGGCCGGCGCCCCTGGCAGCGCCCTCCCGGGCACGGCTCCCATCCAGGCGCGCATCCTCCGCCCGCGGGTCCCGGCTGGGCGCTCAGGGCACGGGAGCCGCAGCAGCCGTCGCCGAGCTCATTGTTTACGGCGCGGCGGCTCGGCTGCGGATCTCGCCTCCCGCTCCTCGCCGCTCCGCCGCGTAAATCCGACTCCCATCCGCGCCGCTCCCGCGCAGCCCGGGCCGGGCGGGCAGGTCCGCTCGCAGCGGTGCCGGCGGTGCTGCCCGAGCGCCCGGCGCACGCCCCGGGGCGGCCAGCGCGGCTCGCCTCGGCTCGGATCAGCTCAGCTCAGCTCGGCGGGGCTCGGCTCGGCCGCGCCAGCCGGGACCGCCCAAGCGCCGGACTGGAGTCCCGCCCGCCGGGAGCGGGAGGAGGGCGCGCTCCCGGCACCGGGAAAAGGCGCTCGCCGAGTCCCCTCTGCTGCATCCGCCAGCTGAGGGGCAGCGCTGGGGAGGCACCTCACCCTGCCCAGCATCTCCTCACCCTGCCCAGCATCTCCTCACCCTGCCCAGCATCTCCTCACCCTGCCCAGCATCTCCTCACCCTGCCCAGCATCTCCTCACCCTGCCCAGCATCTCCTCACCCTGCCCAGCATCTCCTCACCCTGCCCAGCATCTCCTCACCCTGCCCAGCATCTCCTCACCCTGCCCAGCATCTCCTCACCCTGCCCAGCATCTCCTCACCCTGCCCAGCATCTCCTCACCCTGCCCAGCATCTCCTCACCCTGCCCAGCATCTCCTCACCCTGCCCAGCATCTCCTCACCCTGCCCAGCATCATCTCCTCACCCTGACCAGCATCATCTCCTCACCCTGACCAGCATCATCTCCTCACCCTGACCAGCATCATCTCCTCACCCTGACCAGCATCATCTCCTCACCCTGCCCAGCATCTCCTCACCCTGCCCAGCATCTCCTCACCCTGCCCAGCATCTCCTCACCCTGCCCAGCATCTCCTCACCCTGCCCAGCATCTCCTCACCCTGCCCAACAGCAGCACCACGAGTCCAGCCACAGAATGGGTATGGCTGGAAGGGACCTCTGGAGATCAGCAACATCTCTACTAAGGCAGGGGCACCTGGAGCAGGTGGGCACAGGAGCATGTCCAGGTGGGTTTGGGATGTCTCCAGAGAGGAGACTCCACACCCTCCCTGTGGGCAGCTGTTCCAGGGCTCTGCCATCTCCATGGGAAGAAGTTCTTCCTCATGTTGAGGTGGAACTTGTGTTTTAGTTTATGGCCATTGCTCCTCATCCTGTCACAGGGGCCACAAAGAAGAGAGTCTGGAACCATCCCCTTTGAGATATTTATATGCATTAACAAGATCCAGGATTGATCCACACCCACAAGAGGGCAAAGCATACAGTACCCTTCAATTCGGACCAAGACCCTACCTGGGGTGTGAGGCTCAGATTCTGAATGCAGGAGGAACTGAGGTCACACTCCCTCCTTAAAAATAGAGCCAAAAATTACCCAGAATTCATTCTTTTTTTTTTTGGTCTATGACCATCCTTAACAAATGTTTTCACCATAAACACCTTGCACAATTAAAAAGCCACATAAGTACGTGGTTACTCATGTAAAAACCAACCTGCTGTAACCTTCCCAAGCAGTGGTTTCATCAGAACCTGGCTCTTGTACACAGCTGGAATAGGATGTGACACACACCCCTTTCACACCCAGCTTGCCAGTTCTCTACATGCCAGTTCTAGGGATGTTGAGGTACTGAACAACCAATAAATGTCCACCAAAATAAAGTCATTTGTGAGCCAGGATGACAGAGAGAAGTCAAGCAACGTTAGGAACAAGGTTTGTAGTTTCCATGCATAAGATCCTTTTAAAAGTCAAGCTTCAAAAACTCCCTTCAGCTGCCTCACACATCCCTTCCAAGCCTACAAACACCCTTCACCAGCACCACTAAGGGCCAAAAGCAATAAAGGGGTAAAAAGGAAGGAAAGCACTGCCAAGGCCACATCTACATGTTTGAAATCCCCCCAGGGCTGGGGACTGCAGCACTGCCCTGGGAAGTTTTGCCAGGGACTGCCCAGCCCTTCATAGAGGAACAGCTCCAGACCAGGAGCTGGGCAGGACATGCCCTCAGGAGCATTTCCAGCTGGGAGGTTGTACCCTCACAGGAAGGATGCCTGGGGTGCCAGCCCCTACACACACGAACTGGCTGATGGCACTGGATTCCCACGACACGCACCACTGTTCGATTACCAGTTGGAACACCGGGAATTCCCGATTTAACTCGTTCCTCCAGATGACAGATGCTGTTGTCTTTAACGCTGACTAATTAATATTGATTATTCATCATTACTCTATTCATCATGGAATGGATTTGTACATGTATCTCCCAGTAGATACCTGACCAAGGCCAGCTCTGGAGACAAAGTCTTAAGAACACAGAGCTTGGAACAACCTGGTCTAGTGGAAGGTGTCCCTGTCCATGGCAAGGGGATGGAATGACATGATCTTTAATGTCCCTTCCAACCCAAATCAGTCTGGGATTCTACAAGGTCTCACTTGACCAGCCTGAAAACAGCTTCCAGCTCTTTCTAAATGCTTGTTTGCTATCATACAGTGTTAGCAGATTTTTCCATTCCTCTCACATCCAAAAGGCCATTTCCAATATGTATTTCCAAAGAGGAGGCAGGGGGGCAAAGGGAGTGCAGAAGGGAAGATCTGTTATTTAAAAAGGATCTAATGAGGCAAACAGGAATAATAATTTTTTTTTCCCCAAGAGCCAAACCCGCAAACCCAGCAGCGCTCAGCCCCCGCAGGCAGTGCGGTGACTGGCAGCGCTCGCCGATCGCATCCCGCATCCCGATCCAGGCCGCGCTTTCCAGCGCGCCGCACGGGGAGTGCAGGCTCCTCACCCGGAGCGGGATCAACCATTTTTCATCCTCCCGGGATGACAGACCCCTCCAGAGGAGCCACTTTTAAGCGCAGACAAATCGCCGGCACATTCCTCCAGCCCTCTCCGGAGCATCCCACCCCTTCGCCCGCATCCCGCCCCGCTGGGAGCGCGGACACCCAGCACCGCCTCCGGATGCTGCAGCAGCTCTCCCGCGGAGAGCGAGGCGTGCTCCCAGGTCGCTCTGCTGCCGCTCAGCACGGCTTTACCAACCCTGCAACTTCTTCTAGAGCTTCCTGTGAAGGGGACTGGTTGTAACGCAGCCGCCCGTGCTCCTGGTCCAAAGGCCACCATCCCCTGGCGGTCCAAGGGCCGTCACCCCCAGCTGGTCCAGAGGCCATCCCTCTTTCACTCCTGCACAGAGGAGCTACACCAGCTTTAAGAAACCTGCCGTCAGTTGTTCATATGACCCCGGGTTATCTCCGAGCAGGGGCAGAACTGTGGTGTTCAGGGTTCCATCAGGGCTCCGGGATGCCCGTGAGCTCCCGGGACCGTGCCCGCAGCCCAGGGCAGCGCTGCTCGGCTGCGCCCATCCCGGCCGGGCAGGGATCCAGGGATCCAGCAGCCCGCTCCTGCCCGGCTCGCTCCTCCCGTCCTGCAATTAGCACAGATCCGCTCCCAGAACAGGAGAAGTCCCTCAGGCCCCGGGACAAGAGCAGCCAGAAGCCACGGCAGCCAACCCAAACAAGCCCTTTGGCTCCAAGCCCACGCCGTGTGTCCTGAAGGGCCCTCGGCAGCGGCTCCCGCTCACCTTTCGCTCCGCAGGCAGTGGAAGCAGAGCAGGACACGCCTGCACAATAAATATGTGGCCCTGAAAGGCTCTAACACAGTTTAGACCCTCCATTCATCCCACCCAACCTCCAAAACTGCTCACTGCTGCATGACCTCCTGCCAGGTGCATGAAATGCCCCCCAAGTATTTTCCTGGACAAAGTCTTACTGGCCCTCCGAGACAGTCACACTGAGAAGCAGAACCATGGAAATCCTCCATCCACCTGGCCATTAAAGGGTCAGCTTTGCCACTTTTTACTCCACTGCCGAGGTCAAGCCTGCTTACACTCCTTGGAGGACCTTCATCAGCAACAAACCAGACCCCAGTGCATCTCCAGGGGCAGGGTAAAGCCAATTCAATGCGTGGAATAAAATATTTTGATTTTTGGAATGCAGCGTTCTGACTTTTCGCGCAGGGAGCTCAACACTTGCCAGCAAACTAGCACAGACATTTCACACAAGAGAAGCTCTCTACTAACATTTAGAGTCTCACGGTTCCCAGCAATGAACCCCATCATTGAGACACGGGTGTCTCAAATAAATCTTGAGAATGCTTCAAGCACAACTCGTATGAACAGAAGAAGTGCAGAGGGGAGCCCAGTGAGAGCAACACTCCCTGGTGCCCGTCCTGAGTGATGCTCTTGAGCTGAGTTTCACATCGCTGCTGACACATCCCCAGCACACAGCACTGCCTGCTCAACATGAACAACTGCAGAAACGGCCATGCTGGCAGGAGAAACATCCCTGCCCTCCAACGACTCTAAAGCAAGGTCACCTGTGAGCTGCTGATATTACTGGTGCTGATTTAATAAAGCAAAGACTATTTCTGTCATTCCAAGTGACGGAAAAGAGGCTTTGCATTTTCTCTTTTCCCAAGAACTCTTTGAAAAAAGACTCTTCAGTAGTTCTTTAATTCCTGTTTCTTAATTCCATAGCAGAGTTTCACATTCCACCAGTAGATCCAACACAGTCACTATTCAAATACAAAACCCAGACAAGGAGGACTTGATAATCTTGAAGGTCTTTTCCGACCTTAAAAATTCTATGAAATGCCTCATACACATCAGCAGCATCTCAGCATTAAAATTTCCCATCCTGACACAGCCTAGACAGGTTTGCCAAAACCTTTAGGGGCACACAATTCCTGTCTGGGTTTTTACTGGACAGCCAGTCATTCAAATCTTCACTGCCCTTGTTATCCTTTTTTTTTTCCCCCTCTGTAAGAAAAGCAGACCTAAAAGTCACTGTTTTGCACACTGCAGGTTGAACTCCAGAGACACAGTATCACTCCAAGCAGTTGTACCTTTGACAAACTGATGGTGGAAGACAAAATTAGGTCACCTGAGCAATTCTTGCAGCACTCTGGACGTGATTTCACTTCTCCCCACCGGAGAGACTGCGCTCCATCCGCTGTTTGTCATCACCGATCAGCGTTCAACCAGCAAACAAGGGAAGGCATCTGGACCAGAACAACATTGTGCTGGAGGGGACCAGCAACACAGAGCCCAAACTCCAGGGCTCTCTCAAGCCACGGGGGTTGCATTAAGCCACTGATCTGTGTTCTTCTGTCACTCTGCACTTGTCCATTACCCGGGCCTGAATTCACTGTAGGCAATTCTTTGCTAAGACATCTCCACAACAAAGCACAGAACAGGGGCTACCAGCAAGAACTCAGCATTTGCCATCAGTAACGATCCTGCTGTCAGCACAAGGAAATCATGTTCCTGTCCTAAAAACACTGGATGCTGAGCAGGAGAGGGAATAAGGGCGATGGGATGTGTAGTAAACATGCAACTCAATTGTTTGTTTTTCTTTCACTGGGAGAGATGCAAAATATTTACACGTCCGTATTCAGGGGGGAAATGAGGTCACAGCCAGGTCAGTCGAAGCCCCTAAGGCTGAACTATCACCCCAGAACCACAGCACGGGTTGGGTTGGAGGGGACCCTAAAGACTGTGCCTCCAAAGGTTGGCACTGCTGCTCCACGTGCCTCAGTGCCAGGGATGTTACACCACAGGGACAGCACAGCTCACAGTGCTTTCCATTTCTAAGCACAGATTACAGACCTCCCTTTCCCATCAGTTATGTCCTTCATACAGCCTGTAAGGCTCTCCTTTCATGAGAATACATTATTTTATAATATAAATACAAGAATGAAGTACCTTTTGACTCAAATCCATTCATTAGAGACGAGTGAACAGCAAATGGTAAAATCAGAGTTCAATCAATTATGATTTTTTTGGTACCATAATACATGCCTAAGACACTGTTTTTAAAAAATTCTCTTATTGGACAACTTCAAGCAAATACCAAATTGCATGTAATTAACAACATATTTCTGATGCCCAAGCATAGCAGATTTCATCACTGCCATTTACTTTAAAGAACAGAACAAACCCCATTTTTTAAAGGGAAAGGGCACAGAAAGTCTTGAGTTTTTCTGCATGACTAAGATCATCCTTTTGGTTTCTGCCCCCAAGCTGATGGAGCCATTAAAATTAATATAATATGTGCTCCTAAGCTTAAAAACAAAACAACACACCTGACTGCAGCTGGATTTCTACTCACTTACCAGAACTGTCCTAAGTTTTCTTCTCACTAAACAAAGAGGCATCCAGAGAATTAAATCTGTGAGATTGATCTTCCCATCTAAGTAAAGGGGGACTAAGTCTGTATACAATGTCACTTCAGAACCTCATTTTAAATACCCATACTTAGTAATAGATAATATAGTAATATAAAGCCATGTTTGTCTTGATAAGAAACAGTACGAGTTTCAGGAAATCCTCATTTTAGTTACACTTTTTTTTTTTTTTTTATGTATAAGCTAAATGCTTTCTAACTCAGGCTATCACACATTTCCCTTAATCCCCTTCTTATGCACAGTAAAATACACTGACAGGCAGCATAAATACACAGTTCCAGTCCCTCAGCCTCAGGGTTTTGCTCATCACCTACAACATTTCAGCACCTCCCAAGCAGGAAGATTCCCAGATGCCTGCCAGCTCTCCTCATTTTAGGCAGATTGTTTTTCACCTCAAATCCCTTACACACTGGAAGAGGCTGCACTGCAGTGAGGCAAACAGCATATCAGAGCTCCAAAAAAAAACCAAACAAACCCCACTTTCAGCTAAACTTCCAGCTCACAAATACTGGAAGGAGGTGAGGTGGTCACTAAGAAAAGCTGGGCGAGTATTTACGGTCAGGGCACAACCTGCACCAAGCCTGGGCAGGCTGGAGTGCCGTGGATTCAGAGGTTTATTGTCCTTATGAAAATGGACTACTGTAAAAGCACGAACCCCAGC
Source organism: Myiozetetes cayanensis (assembly GCF_022539395.1). NCBI lineage: Eukaryota > Metazoa > Chordata > Aves > Passeriformes > Tyrannidae > Myiozetetes > Myiozetetes cayanensis. The sequence goes on along the minus strand of NW_026088185.1, from coordinate 1,084,557 downwards.
CCACCAGGGTAAGAAAGAGGGATGTGCCGTGACATCTGATCATGTGTTTGACTCTTGGGCTTGTACCTGTAGGCAAGAAAACGAAGGAAGGAAGGAAGGAAGGAACGGGGACAGAAAGGGGAAGGTGGTCTGCTCTCATCTCCAGGTGGGTCACAGATGGGCTGCCAGCTCTGGGGTTGGACTGTGGGTACTGCCCTGGGCACAGCATTCCACAGTCCCACACTGAACCCACCCCAGGGAAGAGGAGCCTGGGGCACAGATTGCCACTCCCTTTTACAGCTTCAGAAAGGTGAGTTCCTTTCACTCAAACATAAGGAGGGAAGGCTCCAGGGAGACCTGAGAGCCCCTTCCAGAGCCTAAAGAGGCTCCAGGAGAGCTGGAGAGGAACCTGGAGTGGCAGGACAAGGGGGAATGGCTTTCCACTGCCAGAGGGCAGGGCTAGATGGGATATTGGGAAGGAATTCCTCCCTGTGAGGGTGGAGAGTCCCTGGCACCAGGTTGCCCAGAGAAGTGGTGGTTGCCCCTGGATCCCTGGAAGTGTCCAAGGCCAGGCTGGACAGGGTTTGGAGCAGCCTGGGCTGGTGGAAGGAGTGGAACGGGATGAGCTTTGGGATCCTTTCCCACCCAAACCAGTCCGAGATTCTGTGATCATCTCCAGAACTATTTCTCTCTCCAGGTACACAGACCATCCACATGGAGTGTTCTGCAGGCACAACTCAAGGTCATGCCAGGCCTCTGACTCTGTCTGGAATTACACAAGCATTTCTGATGCAGCACAAAGGGGATGGAAATGGCTCCCAGCTCTGCCCCCCCAGGTGCTGCACTCAATAAGCCCCCCCTGTGTTATGCAATGCTTGCATTGAAAGGCTGCTCAGTGCCTTTGGAACTGAACAAACCCTGACGTCTGTAAAAGCTTTTAAGCAGCACCCAAACTTCGTAAAAGCTTCCCTCTTCAGAAACATAGTTCAGGAGTAAAGATGATGGGATGTGAAAAAACTTGAACAGTGTTTTCAAGTCATCCTCCAGCTAAGAAGCCGATGAAGCTTAACAAATATAAAGACCTTAGTTTTGGGTAGCTACTTCCTGCAAACTACACACTGACCCAAGGGGCACTAAGGACATAAACAGGGTGGGGAAGTAAACCCTGTAAAGCAGCAAACCCAAACAGGTTCAGTTCCTACCCAGGCTGTCTTCACACCCAGCAGCTACACCTGCACACCTCCTACCTGCAGAGTGGAAGTACCACCCTGCATGGGGAAGAAGGGAAGAGAAGGGGAGGCTGGAATTAGACCAGAAATTACTTGGATGTACAAGCAACTAACAAGGTGCAACCTAAGACAGAAGTCAGGGAAGCTGGAAGGGCTCGGCTGCTTCCCCCCCAGATTTGCAGGACTGTTAAGCAGGTGATGGGTGCAGGAGGCACAGATCCAAACCACCAGTTTAGATCAGCTGGGAAATGGTATTAAATACCAGCCCTCAGGACAGATTTAGAATCACAGAATCACAGACTGGTTTGCATGGGAAGGGACCTTAAAGCCCATCCAGTGCCACCCCCTGCCATGGGCAGGGACACCTTCCACCAGCACAGGTTGCTCCAAGCCCCGTCCAACCTGGCCTTGGACACTTCCAGGGATCCAGGGGCACCCACAGCTTCTCTGGGTACGCTGTGCCAGGGCTTCCCCACCCTCAAAGGGAAGGATTCCTTCCGTATTCCAAACTTCTGTATGTTCAGCCTGTCTCCAATCAATTGACGAAGACACTACATGATTAAAAACTGAGGAACAGCATTTTCCACTGATGGAAGACATTTCCCACAGCACCTTTTGAAATCTGTAGGTTTGTCTGAATGCACTGAGACAGCACACAAACCCTCCCCTCCAGATACACCATCTCACATAGATTTTTTACATCACATTTCTGTTGAGGAGCATTTCAATGGACAGTGTGGCTCTTATCTGAAGACCCAGTCAGTCAGTTTTAAGGCAGAAAACTCATCCTTTACCACTTGAGGAGATCTGCCTGAAACAGAAGCACTTATTAACTCAGAGACCAGCAGGAAACACAGCTCTATATGAATTTTGATTAGACTGGTTCTGAAAGGAGAAGCTAATTCCTGAAACCAGCCCTTTCACCATACACAGGACTATAAAACGTGCCATTTCCTCTCTGTCCTCCACTTCTGCTCCTGCCCTCCCCCATTATTCCAATGGTTTCCATGCCATTTCATTAACAGGATAGAAAAAAATTAACATAATTTTCTAACATGCCAAAAAAAAAAAAAAAAAGGGGGGGGGGGTGTGGGGGGGCGGGCAGGGGCTGGAAAATTCACTTCCTTGCTGTTGCTGTTTTAGCTCCAAAGCTAAGCAAGCCCAGCTGCTCAGGAAATACCATTGGAATGAACACATTATTGAACATGGAAGAATCAATCGAGGTGGCTGTCAAAGCCTCACATGCTGCGAGCAGCCCAGCCATCAGCGGCCCTTACAAATCACTGCTCAGCAGCTCCAGCGCTCCAAACTCGGGCAGCACCAGCAAAAATCACTTCCAAAAGAAGAGATCACACAGAAAAGGACCGAACTAGAGGAATTCCGACAGGGAGCCAGGAGCTATTTTTTTGTTATTAACACCTGACATGACATCACTTTTCTCCAGATATTGTATTTATTCCGGACGAAATGAGGAGGAGGAAAGGTTGTAGTTAAAGATGACTTCCAAACAGCAAAGCCCACTCATTTTGTGACTGATTTCATCCTGGATTCTTTTACTGACACATCTGCTGACAACACACAAAACACACTGACTATTTTAAAGGGCAACTTCGGCCTATTTTGTTGTAAATACTTGAATACCGTGGAGGTTTCTCTCAGTCAGCTGACAGTGATGAACAGTTTGACAATGCCAGAATTCCTACAGCTGCTCAGGGCTCTCCCCTACAGCCACGATGAGGAAATTTCCCAGAACACCTCTGGTTTTATCTGGAAAGCCTGTAATTCCGTGTGACAAATACTTTGATTTAATAGAACTTTGAAATTCTGCCACGCAAACTGAATTAAGAGCTGGAATGGCTCTCCCAGCACAGCCTGCAACTCCTGACACAGAGCAGGCAGAGGTAAAGCTGATGATGCCAAAGCCCTTGAGTGAAAAAGCAGTGTCACATCCAAACTCTGTTCCAGCAAATGCCACAGAAACAAAGCAATGTTCCTTCTGATTTAGGGAGCATCTAACCATTGAATGATGTCTCAGTTCCCAGTAAAAGCAAGTTCAGTCTGTGTCACCTGTTGGTTCCTACCTGCTAGAGGACAGGCTTGCACAGAACCAACACTGACCTCAGAGCACTTTTCCACCCTGAAGTGATTCTGTGATGCCACCATGAATAGAAAAACGTGTTAATGGCCACCACTATCCATGTTTGGTGCCTCAAACCGCTGCCCTCAAAGTATATTTGAAGACTGGCTCGTCCACATCGCTGCATGAGGATGATGCCACCAGGGCATGCTGCCATTTACAGCCCAGACAGGGGGGTGGAGTAAATTTCTTATCGAAGCAAAGAATTGTGGAAAACTGAAATACCCTGCTGCTCCTATTCTGAACTCTTCTTTCAGCTTGAAGTCACGGCATTTGCTAATGATTTGGATTATTTAGTAGAAATTAATTCTGCCTTAAGAGTCTCTTCAATTAATGACCTCAGTGTGGGACAAGCTTTGTCAACCTGAGTCCTGAAGATCCTGCCAGTATGAGAAAATAAAGAGAAGGCAGGTTTTGAAGCTGAAGATTAAAAGGCTGCTTTAAAATTAAGATTAGTCACAACAGATGAAAGCTGAACAGCCTAATGTGTTTGCCTTCCTGAGCAGAGAGAACGCGCTAGGGCAAAAACTCATTCCAAGATTCAAGTCGTGTCCACCTTGCAATACAATGAATGGCTTTATTTTCCTTCCCTTCTTATCAGGAAAGGATTTTCGAGTATGCTCCTTCAACTTCTACAACAAGCTTTCATGTCCAAGTCCAATAGCTGGCTCTTGGCACACCTGAAACCAAACACTGACAGTGAATGACCCCAAAAGGAAGCTCTTAATTGGACTATTTACACCCTCTTGATCCCAATAACCATTCTGTAGAAGTGTTAAATCGCACACACAACTGCTTGCACTACGATTCCCATTTTTTTATTACACAGCCCAAGCTCCCAGGATTACACCTCACCACCAGGCACTCAGAAGTTTAGCACATGAACATTATTAATTCACCAGGGAATGCCACAAGAGACACTCAGTGACTACTTCTGACCCAAATATACAGCACATTCTTCTCCATGTCTTCCACAGTCACTCTCAGCCCTTCCCTGGGAGGGTGGGCAGGCCCTGGCACAGGTTGCCCAGAGAAGCTGTGGCTGCCCCTGGATCCCTGGAAGTGTCCAAGGCCAGGTTGGATGGGGCTTGGAGCAACCTGGGCTGGTGGAAGGTGTCCCTGCCCATGGCAAGGGGTGGAACCGGATGGGCTTTCAGGTCCCTTCCCACTCAGACCCTTCTGGAAGTCTAATATTCCCTACGAATTATTATCAAGTCCCAAATTTGGGTTGTATGCACAGCCAGAATGGGAAAGCACTGATAAAACTTCCCCTTTTCCCTCCCTAATTGCAAGTATCTGAGAAAAAAACAAAAAACAAAAAACCCCAAACAAACAAAAAACCCCAAACAAAACCCACAAAACCCCAAAACAAACAAACCAACCAACCACAAAAAACCAAAAAAACCAATTCAGAACAGGATTTCTAGGAAGGAGAAAAAAAAAAAAGAAAAAAAAAATATCACCAGTCTTCACTAGTTCATTGAAAAATAGATTAACTGAGTGAGTTTGTTTGAAGATTTATCAGTTTCTTCTATTTGGGCACTTCGAGATGTTTGGTATTTTTTCAATTAACTTGTAAAGTTAAGAATTCCATGATCAGAATGCTTCTGAATAATGTTTGAGACCCAAATGCCCAAAGAAAGGTTATCAGGCAGAGGTCTATTTAAAAGCATGTTTTACCTGTGAAAAACTCTTCTTGATTTGAACTGGGGCATGCTCTGAAATTCAGTGAACTGGGGGGAATTATTATTAAAGCAAGAGACACAGATCTTCTGAAGAAATACTGAGTTCCAGAACACTCAGTCTGAACAGCTGGCATAAATAATTCTGACCTGTGCCTTTTCCTTCTTCCCTGGAATTGGGAAGGCAAGAGCACGAGGAGTATTCTCAGGAGGGGAAGGCTGTGATGGCTGCACGTCGAGGAGGAAGCCGCCAGGTGAAGAGTTCCAACTGGATTTGGGATTTTTTACAAGTTAAAACAACTCCAGTCTCATGCAGTAGTAAGAAAACTGACTGAATTACGTCCTTCAGTCCAAAAAGGAGTGAGGACACAGAAGGCTGCCGAGTGCACCTCGGTAAGAAGCAACGTTTCTGTGCAAAACTGCTTTACCCACGTTGGTTTGCCTGGGATTTCTTCACCAGCCACCACGTCCTTAATGTGAAGAACCTGAAGCAAACCTGTCTTTGCAATCCATACCAAAGGAAAACAACTTCTAAAATTTGGATTTCACAGCCAGGCTGGTGGCTGTGGCTCCTCTGACTGGAGACCACCCTGACCTACCTAAAGAGCACAACAAGCAGGGCTGATAAATCAGGGTTCAATAAGCTGCTGCTGAGGTTACCCAAACCACACAGAGCATTTGGCATTTTTTAAGGTGAAGGCTCATCTTTGAGGTGACTTTGGTTGGAAGCAGAGGGGGGCTGAAGGCAGACAGTCACCTGCAGCAGATGTTCTGCTCAGCAAGAGACGCAGGGACTCGTCTGCCAGGCAGAGAGGCCAAAAATCCTTCCGTGTCAAACCCACAGCTCAGTCCCCAGTTCCTGCCAGGGCCAGCGGGACCTCACGTGCCTCTCATTCCTGCTGCATCCTCAGTTTTGGAGAGGAGTACAGATGGAGATCTTTGTTTATGCATGAGGGGGAAAACCTCAGGACAGAAAACCCACCTGAAAGAGCGTTCTGCTTGCAAAACACCAGGGGTGGGGCGAGGGCAGGGCAAGGCCAGAGGGTGGAAAAGCAATTCCAGAAAACTGTGTCAAACGTGAGTCAGGTTTTGGTGGGTTTTTTTTTCCAGCTGTAGGTCTCAAATAACACAGGTTTTGCACAGGTTCTGGCCTGACCTTGCCTTGTGCAGGAGGCTACACCAGATAACCTCCCACAGGCTCCCCAGCCCGAATCTTCCTGTACAGGTGAAGATTTCAGAACCGGTCAAATACAGCTTTGCTATTTTAAGTTTCATATAAAGTGAAAATGCCTCAAAAATCGAGTATTTCTATGAGGAAAGGAAACTCGTATCTGCCCCCTTCTTAACAGTCTCTGTGGTACAACAAAGTGCAAAATTCTCCAGAGAGAATAAAGCAGTGGGAGAGACTTTCCCCCTCCTAACAAGGACACATTGGATGAAGGCTCAAGCTTAAGAAAACAAGAAAGGACTATTCATAACATATTAATGTTACATGAAAAAAAAAATCCCATTAAAGCCATGGTGATATTTAAACAATGCCTCCTGATACAAGTCATCATACATTAATAAGCCTAAATCATACTTTATACTGGAATATCACTTACAGAGGAGAAGAACCATGTCCAAAATAACATTCTTAAAAGACACTGAACCGTCATCTTTAAATATTTTGGAAGCAAAAACAAACAACTGCTGGGTAGCAGAACTAAAGGGGCTTTACATCAAACCCCAGATATTACTGTGTGGAATCAGAGGTCACTCCATGGGCTCCCCATGTGAAAGGCTCCGGGGTTGAGTTCCCAGTACCTCCCAGGGAGAACAGCACTGAGAAAGAAAGGGAGAACTTGCATCCCTTACCTTGGAACACTGAGGGTTTTGGCTACAGGTAACCCCCAGACTGTCCCAATTTTCATGGGGTACTTCTCTCTTCCCCCTCTGAAGCCTTTCCAAGACATAACTCACCCAATTTAGCAAAATTAATAAACCCAAGGTCTGGATCCCCAACACTGCAACCTCAGGGACTGCCCAGCTTGTATCCCTGCAACAAGTTCCATGACAGCTTTCCTCAACTAGCTGAAATTTCAAGCACTTTCCAAATAAAACAGGAATTGTGATTCTGAATCACAGTTCGATCATAATCATAAAAGAAAGATCATCTTCATACAGCTACCAGCACTTCCAGGTCATTCCCCTTGTGCACCATTATTTTGTGAGGATGCCACAAGGCTGTTTCATTTTAAAAAACAGGTCAAATTGGGATTTTCTAACACTTATTCAAATCAGCACTACACCCCAAAGACAACTCCTGGAAGAAACTCAGAGTTACTCCTAAAAATTTACCTGATGGCACCTAAAACTGTTGATCTAATATTACCATCAAACCCCTGTGGCACAAGTTCTCACACAGCTATGCTGGCAAAGGGCCATCCTAATACCAATTAACCTTTTGTTTATCAAGCCATTAAGTCCTGCTGGCTTGATACCCAAAATATTCAAGACACCTGGCAGAATATATCATGATCCAAGCAGTTCCAAGACAAGCTGTGCCCACCATCTCCCCCCCTGGCACAGTCAGAGAACAGGAGGTTGGACAGGACCCCTCAACACCATCGACCCTCATTCCCTGCTCCAAGCAGCTCCAACCACTGCAGCCTGGCCTGGGCCACATCCCCTCCACTTTAAAACACCTCTGAGCACGGAGATTCCCCAACTTCATGCGTCTGGTAGTGGAATTTCAGGAATTGAAACTGCCTTCCAACTTGAGAGCATGAAGATTTCTGTGAGCCCGCAGAACCAGACGCAAAACAAGTGGTTTGTCCAAATATTTACATTCTTTCTGTTGCTCAACTCGGAGTTTGTTCTTCACACAGGCCTCAACGACCCAGTGACACAGTGAAAGCTGAGGCTCACACCTGACATTTTCATGCACTGAGAGTGCTGATTCATGAAGGGTTTTACGCAGGTGCTTAAAAACACCTGACGAAGTGATCACCGCTCCTTTCAAGAGGAGTTTTCCAAGATGTGTTTTCCAAGACATACAGATCAAGCCTAAACTGTTACTGAATATACACATTCCCACTTCACAGCAAATTATAACCTTGCTCATCTATTGCTTTAAGTATTTATACTCACAATGGAAATATCAAAAAAAAAACCAAACTTGCAGTTTTGCCTCATTCACGATTCAACTGTTCAGCAAATGCAATGCTAAAGGTTAATACTGAGACAGGGAGCAGATGTTCAGTCAGAAGGAAACTTTTCTCAAGAGGAGATACCCAGGAAGTTTGTCTTTCCAATCTGCTCCAGCCCACGGAATTTCCCACCGCGCTCATCCATCTGGGGAAAGCTGTGAATCAGCCTCCAGTTTAACTGTGTACAGAGGGGAAACACCGGCTCTGAGGGCTGCAGCTCACAACACTGGGAAGCACTCCAAGCACTCCTGACATCCCCAAGCACTCAGGTGAGCCTTACACTAAACACACACAACGTGATTACTGTGACAAGCTTCAAAATAAACTTTTATTACTCGAAGATCCAGGCCATTGAGTTGTTTGGGCTTAAGTGGTAAACAGAGCACTCCCTCTGGGCTTCCAACCAGCAGAACGTTTCACAGGTAAATTAAAGGGGGTGAGCTTCCTAATCCAAGCCCTCTCTCCTCCAGGCTGAGCAGTCTCAGCACTCCCAGCCTCTCCTCACATTAAAGATGCTCCACTCTCTCCATCATCTTTTGGTCCTGCATCAGATTTGCCCCAGGAAATCCATATCCCCCTTGTACAAAGCAGCCCACACTGAATGGCAAGACTCCAGATGGGCCTCACTGACACTGGGGAGAGAAGAAGGATGGATGAGCTCCTGCTGCCTCCTTCAGTCTTCCTTCAGAAAAGGAATCACTTCCTAGACTGGTTTGGGTTGGAAGGGTCCCCCCCACTGCCACAGAGCAACCTTGCACTAGCCCAGGTTGCTCCAAGCCCCATCCAACCTGGCCTTGGACACTTCCAGGGATCCAGGGGCAGCCACAGCTTCTCTGGACAACCTGTGCCAGGGCCTCACCACCCTCACAGGGAAGGACTCCTTCCCAAATTCCATCTATCCCTGCCCTCTGGTAGTAACAAAATCGTGCCTTTCACTTCTTACAACCACTGGGAACAAGCAATCCGAGGCTGAGGTGAGGGACCACATCCATTCCCTGCATCCAGGAGAATTTTCCTTTATGCTGCTGAACGCAACCTCTTGTACTTGGCAGATCTTGTTCCACTCAGCACGAGAACCAACAAAAAATCCCCCACTCAGGCAAACCCACACTAACATTATCAGGACACATGTTGCTAACCCCAGGCACTCGGAAGTTCCCTCTGGCTCCAGCTCAGCGTCTTCCAATTGCCAAAATGAAATGCATCTCCACGGATCCCTGCCTGGCCAGCATCCAAGCTGCACGTGCAATTCGCTTCCCAGTTACTTGCAACAGCGGGAGGCTGTGGTTCAAAATGAGGATAAAACATCCATTCCCCCAAAAGAAGAGGATTAGGTATTCATTTAGGGGTTTTCATATTAAAGCCAGATCCTGTTAGTGATGGGATGCCCTCTAAACCAGTCCTAAATCCCTCTGTGGTTCCAGCATGTCCTAAGATGTTTTTAAGCTACTCTGCAACCCAGAAGAGCAGGAGAGCCCTTCACCAAGACTCTGTGTGGGAAGAGGGCAAAACCCCAAGTTCCTTAAAAAGGAAAATTATTTGCAGGTTCATTTAAAACACGAAAGAAAGCAAGGTGTCACAAAAAGCCTGATACCATTTGCTAAAAAGCTGCTGACTGGGGATATTCAAGGACTCGTGACACAACTGCAGTATGAAAGATAAAAATGGTTAAGGACATGGCTTGGCTCAAACATTTCAAGAAACACCTCATTGAAAGGATACTGGGAAGCTGCACTATCACACTAAGGAATGATGGCCTTACTTACCTGACAAGTGTGCCTCAACAGCCTGGTGAGCATCCTCAGGCCCCTGACAATAAAATTATTGGCTAAGGCAGCAAAACAGACCAGCTGAACCTCCATTTGGAGTGTAAATCGCACACCCTGGCCTTGCTGAAAAGCCACAATCACAGCTAAGTATATCTGACCAATATTTAGCACAGAAAAGCACAAGAACACTGTTTATACTTATCCAAAAAATACATCACTTGAAAATCCCCTTCCAAGCTTTACACGAGGTACTTCTGAAATCAGGGAACCATTAAGGTTGGAAAAGACCTCTCAGATGGATTCCAGCCATCAGCCCAGCACTGCTGTAGAGCTGCAAATATGCCTACAAATATTGCAGGTATTCTGTGTGCTCTCTCTCCAAACATCCATCCGTAAAGCCAAATCCCTGTGCAAGCACAGTGACATCAAACCCTGCTCATCTCCCAGGGAATCCACTGCAGGAAATATTTGTTTCCAGTGTTTGGTACACAGAAAAGCCTCTTAGCAAGCAACTGCTTCAACCCAAGCATCCATTTCCTTCAAACTGGTAATACACCTGCCGAGGCAAAAACTCCTCTAGTTGATGTTTTCCAGTTTAGGCATCAGAGACTCTAAAGCAGCCAAGATTGGGAGCAATTTATAGCAGTGGTACAACCACTGCTGGTCCACTTTCCCAGGCCATCTGTACAACAAAATGTGACTGTCTGGTTAAAAATGGAAACATCCATTTCCCAAGTGACTCACAAACTACCTCATCAGGGCAACACCCACACCTGCATTTTCCTCTGTTCGCTATTTCCCTGGGGTAATGCCCACTAAACCACCCTTGCTAAGGTTGTTCCGGCACCTCCTGCCATCTGACCCTCATTTCTTTGGCAATATTCCCTGATTTTTACCCAGCACCCCCCAGACCGTGTTGCAGTGCATCACTTGTTCACGCGTGCAGTGGAAAATTCCCAGTCTTATGGGATTTTTTTTTTTTAAACCAGGCAGGAAAAGTGATTTGTGTTTGATCTTGCGCCACCAGCCCCTCGCAGGCAGGTTTTTGCAATGCCAGAGCGGCGCAGTAATTGAGATTCTCCTCCAGTTCAAACACTGCTGGAGCCAACGTGAGGGACAGGGCAGATGCACTGAGGTGCCTGCTGGAAAGAACTTCCTCAGTTATTTGCCCGTTGTTCAAACAGAAACCAATTCTTCACTTCCTTATCCACTTCCAAGTCCAGGAGCATTCAGTTCATTTTCAGGTATTTTAACTACTTTAAGATGAATTAACTATTTTTTTTTTTTGCTGTCCTTCCTGCCAGCCCTTCAGAAGCCCACAAGAGACAGAAGTGACACTCCCATTGTCTGCAGGCAAGACAACAGAATTTGATGTCTGTTGATAAACACCGAACAGGAACAAAAAGCTTGCCCAAGCCATGCACTTGCTGGGAGGCAAATCTGAGGCTCTGTCGGCCAAAATAAATATTCCCCCGTGCCCAGGGCCAAGCACAGATGCCAAGATGAGGTGCTGAACAACGGATAAGGGTCCCAGATATTCCTACATCAGCGAGGGAACAGTTTCTTAGGTCAGGTTACATTCCAGGATTTGAGATGTGCTGTGTAGCAAAGATTTAAGTGTTAAAATTCCGTGACAAAACACAAACCAGATAAATTCCAAGTACAGTTTTGAGCCACCAGGAGACAGCTGGCACCAAAAACTGGGAAAAATGGATTCTTGTACTGTTTACTGGAGAAAATGCCACCCTGGCAAGGAACAAGAGGAAGATGATAATGGAGCAATTGCAAAGCAGAGCAACACATAATTCTGCTTCAGACATTTAATTACAAATGCACCAGTCTGGGAAAACAAGGAGGAGCTGCTGCTGGAAGGCCCTGGGTCGGCACTGGAGGGAGGGCCGGGAGGGAAGGAAGCAAAACAAGGGCTGATAAGATCGGCCTCCTGTGCCCAAGGATCTGCAGAGACTCATAAAGACCATCTTGAACAGCCACCCTGAGCATCCACAGACAGAGAGCAGGCACAGGGGGAGGCTCCAAAGCACAGAGGTCACACTACAAAACTGCCCTCAGAGTGCTCCTGGGAGGAATGCAAAGTCCTGCTCTTCTTCCCCTGCCCTCTGCTGGGGCTGCAGTGCCTTCTGAGGAGACAAGGTACAAAGAGGATCCATTTTTCAGAAGCCAACTGAGTCAACAGCCCCCCTCAAACCCGTGTAAGATATTGCAGAGTAGAGCAGCACACCATTTGCCAGATCAGAGGCACTGCCGTGATCCAGGGAGCTTCCCTCTCCAAGGATTTCATCCTCCCGGGAGCCCCAGTCAAAGGATGTGACTCCTCGAGGAGCAGAGCTGCTCCTGCTTCCATAATGAGCCTGGAAAGGAGCCCATCCCTGCCGGGAGCAGCGGGGCAGTGTCACAGGTCTGAGCACAGCAGCGGTCCCCACGGCCCCCGAGAACAAAGCAGATGGCAGGGACGGCGGCAGCGAACCAGGAATCGGGGCCTTCCCTTTCCTGAACACATCCTGGACAAAGGCAGCCACCCCAGCACCTCCTGGAAGGGCTAATGCCCAGCAGTGAAAGTCATTCCAAGCAGAGCCAAGCCAAAGGCTTGCTCCCAGTGGGGCTGATTTGCTGGCAAAGCCAGGTCTCTCCTTGCCTCCTGCTTTGAGTTGATGGTTTGAGGTTTCCTCTAAGGAAAAACAATTGTCCCCTTGAGACCTGTTCAGGGCAACTTCACAGTTTCAGCCATGGACCTCAGCATCCTGAGGTCTACTGGGCATTTTCCATTTCTTTACTCTATAATTAAACCTCTACTACACCAGGAATTTGTACCCCAGCCCCATTGCTTTACATGAGACAAACACCTCATTCCGTCCCCATTCCATACCTTACACCAGTTTAACCTGGTAAATGACATTCTTAGCAAAAAAATGTCATCCTTTTCAAAATACCAGCTTCTCAAACTCGGCAAATATCCACACTGTCAGACAGCAGTGCTGTGGAAGGGATGGGTGACTACCCCAGGAATTTGTTATGTGCTTAAATCCACGAGGAACAATGCACCTAAAGTCACACAAAACATGAAATAGCCAAGTATCCCCAGAAATGATGGCACGAACTCAGGAAGAAGTGATGATAAGCAAGAAGAACTAATGGAGGGAGACAGGAGCAGAGCTAGGACAGGACTGGGAATCACACATCACCTCCACCCAAAACTGTATTTTCTGATAATCCTGCCTAGGCAAGTCCTAAGTCTGAGCCATGAAATCTCGTGTTGGCAAAGTTATCATCAAATAAGCAAGAATCAGAAACTCACTATTCTTAAACAGGAATGGCAGTGACCTAACGCAGCAGTAAAGAAAATCTTGATGTAAAAAGATTTTGGTTCTAATTATTCCCAAAAGTGCTCACAAAAGTAATTCCCACAGTTTTACACAGTTATTACTCAGGCCACACTTGCTCCTGCACAATAACAACTGCACAAACAAGCGGCATTTTGGTTGCATAACATCTGAAATTACACTTCTCTTGACATTCGTGCAGCATCAAACCCGAAAGAGGATTGCTTTTCCACGGAAGGGATCTAGGAATCCACAGACCCCCACCAAACAGCCAGGAGGCAAATGCTCCTAAGAAGTAGGTCAGTCCTGCTGCTTCGAAATTATTTACACTCCCCAGACACCCCCGCTGTAAACACGGGCAGCGTTCACGTTGGAGGCACCGTGGGCAAACCAAGCACGTGCCCTCAAGAGAGGGGAAATAAAGCCCTGTGTTTCAGAAGGCACTGTCAAATAACAGCCTCACACAACAGGTGCTGCCTCCAAAACCTCTCTGCACTGAAACAACAGCAGTTCACGTAAAATCCAGGCCAAGCCTTAGTGAAATGCGGTACAACTGCCCAAAGTGAGCCATGATACGAAGCTTCCATGAAAATTTGCTTCGGAAAACCTGCATTTGGGCTACATGAAAAGGCTGTGTTTGGTACTTTTCACTGTTTTTCTAGGTTAAGAAAAGGCTGATCGCTTCCAAAGCTCTGACTCGCTCTGCCAGCCCCCCACGGGGTTGGGCTGCTCCACGCCGGGGTATCAGCGGCAGCCTGGGCAGGACCCACTCAGCCTTGCTCTGGATTTTCTCCCAGCACTGTGACAAATCGCTGCTTACACAGAGCCATCAGACACCGAAGAGCTAAAAACATCCATTATCAAAGCCGCTCCTTCAAAGCCGTGTCTTTACACCTGCAGTAATTCCACAGCGGGCACTGTGCTGGGTCCCACCCCTGCCAGCTCCCCCATCAGAGCACCCCTGGAGCAGACACATCCCTCAGACCAACAAATTGGGGTCACCTCCCAGAACAAACGTGACTTCCTCATATTTCATTCCACTGGCGAACTGAAGCGCCTCTGCAGCTGTGATTGTCCTTGGACCTCGGCCATCCCTGTGCTTTCCCCTTCCAGATAAAAACCACTATCATCTTTCCAGGATACAGTACCATCAACAAGGAAAAAACATGTCACCAGCACCATTTATCCTGCGTAGGATGTGTGCCCTGGGTTACCTAAAATGACCTTCCTCGCCACACTCGGCTCAGCACCAGATGGGATTTAAATACACAACATTCCCCCCATCCTAATACCACTAAAGCATTTGCCAGTGTGGAATAATGCAGGAATTAATACCTGCTACAGAACAAAGGAAATGTGGTTCAGACCAATTCCTTCCTGAAATGACTTTAAATGTAAAAAACTCACACAACTCCAGTCACACAGAAAACATAGGACAGTCACTCCAAAAAAAAAAAAAAAACCAGCAAAACCCCAAATCCCTCCTTAATTCATACATAAATATAAAATGTAGAATTAAACTCGTACAGGGAGCACCAACACACTTTTTATTTAACACGTACATCTTCCCACAGGCATCTGAATAAAGAGTAACTTTCCCTATCTGGGTCCAAGCAGTTGCTAATCACCCCCTGCAAACCAGGGAGACTTCAGGGGCCCTATGAAATTCCAGTCCTATCTGTTCAGTCGAATAAAAATCACCACGACCTTGCAAAGGTCAGAAGCTGGCTCTCTGTACCAGCAAGTCCCGATCTGTTTGCTACACAGGTCTCACTCCTTGCCACGGAAAAGAAGCTGAAAGGTACCTTGAGGTTTGGGCGGTCAGCGAGGCGAACTTACAGGTGCCTCAGAAATAAAACATGAGACCCGAGCCACCACAGAACGACTTTTTGAAAATAAAAATTACCCCTGTGCATGACCTTATCGAAAGGAAAAGGGCTATCAAGGGAGATAAACATCAGCTGAAAAACCAGACGTGGAAAACCCAAGCCCTTTTCCTACGGAGGGAGAGCGGAACGTTCACTGACAGGATGCAGAGGGGCACGTGTGAAATAAAACACGCTTGGAAGCAAAGCAACACAGCACAGCTTGGATTTTAAACCAGTTATTTAGGACTAATATCACTGCTATGAGCAGCTGACCTCCTGAAGTGGACAGCATTTAAAGATAATATAAATGCTTTTATTGCAATTACATCTTGGTATTTCTGTCATAGCAACAGGAGTACAAAAACCTCTGAAAACTACACAAGGATTCAACTACACGACTTCACAAGCTAAGAATAATACAGTTTATCTGTGATGCTTGTAAGCCTCCCACATTACTCACACTCTCTGTACTTGCATGTTTTTTGGGAACAAGCCTAAACAGCCCACACCAGTGGAAAAGGAGCATTCAGTGCAAAGGAACACGCTCAGCACCTCATCAGGTGGACACAGCTCAAATAAATCAGAGATGGCGCAGGAAAGGGTCAGGAAACGACAAAGCAGGGATCACAAACACAGCTCTGTCGTTTCACCCTACAGGGCTTGAGTTATCCAGAAAAATGAACACCTCTTTGCTTCCTGATAAAATTCACCTCTGAGGTAGGACATGCTGTTGTTACCCTAACTCCTGAGGGAAACAACAGATCCTAAATCCCCTGGAGGGCTTTCAAAGCCGGGTGGATGTGGCACTTGGGGACAGGGGTCAGCGCTGGCCTCGGCAGTGCCGGGTTCAGGGTCAGACTCCACGGTCTTAGAGGGCTTTCCCGACCTTAATGATTCCCTGAGTCCATCTGGCTGCAGCACATGAGCTGTGGAACCGTGCAAAGCAGAGGGGTCATCCCAACAGCAGAGGCAAAGGGAACAAAACAACGACCTGGGAGATTCTCTGGGGATGCTCATCGTGCACGCCTGGTATCTTCATTTTAATTTCCTGCTGAAGTGCTGGTACCCTTCAGCCCCTTTCCAAACCACACCTGACCTCCATGGTGATGGGTCTGGTTCCAGTCTGAATGGCCAGAAGTCAAGTGCCTTGTGCTGTATTTTAAGTCACGTTCACAAAATTCAGTCGAGCTCCTGTCACCGTCTTGACGTGATTTTTCTCAGGTTCTCCTAGTTCTGCATATCCCACAGGGTGCCTGCTCTGTAAGCACAGCTGTATGTTCAGTCTAAACACCACTTCCAAATCCCTAGAATGTTTGCTTTTTGTTTTTTGGGTTTTTTAGCCTTAGCTAAAATACCCGTGTATTCAATTATCACTCATCTCTCAGGAGCAAAATTTATTTTCATCATTTACTGGACCAGAAACCAAGCTTGTGAAAACGTGTCCATCAGGTTTTAAAGCTGCAGTCCTTTAAAGGAGTGAGGGCAGTAGCTGAAAGGGCTTTTATTTTCTGGTGGTGAAGGCATGCTAAAATGGACAGAGAACGCCTGGCCTCCTGCAGAGCCAGGTGTCCAATATTTTCTCTTAATGGCTGGAGGCAAAGAGCAAAAATAGCTCTGACCCACTTCTGCAGGAACCCATATGACCACTCCATGTTAAGCTCCCATGAAAACAGAACATGTTCCTATTCCCTTAATTTATTCTCTGTAGGAAACAGCTGAACCAAAGGGATTTTGAATTCGCTTCACTTGCTGTACACGCTCACCAGAGTTGGCTCTGGTAAAAAAAAAAAAAGGTATTTTAGAGGGTTATTATTTATCATACAAAAATTACCACAGCACAGGTCTTAATGGAAGAATGTGGAAGAGAAGAAAATAAAAATCAGGATTTTTTTCAAGCCAGAAGCACAGATAAAAATCCTCTCTATAGCAGCAGTGCCTGCACCATTCCCACCAGGCTCACTTTGCTGCAAAAGCAACACTTACAGTGAATAATCATCAGCATACATATGGAATACTGATAAAGGCTTTGGAGAATATGGAAGCTCATCAGGATAACACAATTACAGGAATAAAGGCGAGTTATTTACATATATTGAGCCACCCCTTCACATCCAGCTTTGTCTTTATTCCTAAAGCAACCAGCTCATTTTTTACCACTACAGAAGCCAAACCACGCAGCCACCTGCACACAGGCAGCAGAGGAGCTCGTAAAGGTATGGCCAAATTCAAGAAAAGCAATTTATCTTTTGACAGCACAGGGGAATCTGACATACTAAGTATGTTTTCAGCTTTTCTCCTTCAAGTTACGGGTGCTGAGCAGAGTCCCCCGAAAAATATCCTGCATCTCCCAGAATCCCAGAATGGTTTGGGTTGGAAGGGACTTTGAAGGCCATCTCATTCCACCCCCTGCCACGGGCAGGGACACCTTCCACAGACCAGGTTGCTCCATGGCCCCGTCCAACCTGGCCTTGGATGCTTCCAGGGATGGAACATCCACAACAACCTCTCCTGGCATCTGTAACAAACCCATCCTTGTTCTCTCCACCTCAGGAGCCCCCAGAGCCTCACCTTTGCTTTTCAGAGCTGGTTTCCCCACACTGACCTCCCTGCCCCCTCACAAGGTACCATTTTAAACATTCTGGGAGGGAAAACCACCAGAACTCCTCTTGAATGCCCTCCCAGATCCCTGCACAGGAGAATGACAAGCCAAGGGCCATGAGCAGATGGTTTAAGGTTCAGCAGAATGCATATGCTAATTTGCTATTAATTACAGAAGCTGACAGGATTCCTGCAGCACTGTGCACTAAGGAAGGGTGCCAGAAAACACATCATTAAGGAAGATTTTTGACTAATGACAGCTTTTGATAAAAATGCAACGTTTTTAGCGAGCAAGAGAAGAGGGTGGGGAACCTCCAGCAGTTCTGTTTGCTGTTCTGCACACAGCATCTGACATTCAGTGTGCAAGGCATCAGTGGCAGTGCTAAACCCAGCCCATCCTGGGTTAGGGCAGAATCCTGGCATGGTTTGGGTTGGAAGGGACCTGCACATTTCACTTTATTTGTCCTGCTAAAGATTGCCTAAAGGGAAGAACAAAGTTAACCAAATCTCCACACTCCTAAAATTTTCAATGGGTGTGTAAACAGATGTTTTTCCATCAAAATTTTTGTGACCTTCTGAAAGTAATGAAATACCAACAATCCTTCCACGTATCTATCAGCTTCCCTCCCTCTCAAAGACAGTTTCCAAATGGATTTTGTAAGGAGCAGGTTGTCAATAACGGCATCATTTAGATTTACATCCCTACCTGTGCCAGTTCCTAGAGATTTTCACTCAGGGGTGGAAAGTCATTCATTCATCCTTCCAAGTCTTACCAGTCAGAGCTGCACAGAGCTCAGGCAGACAGGGAAAAAGAGACATCAAGAAAGTACAGAAACAACCAGAAAACTTAAGGAATTTCCTTCCCCCTCAACGCACAAATCCTTTTAGCAACTAAGTAGTTGTCAGTGTGAATGACTAACAGCAAAGACTTGATATATCATCTGGAAAGAGCCAAGCCCCTGAGATCTCATTATCAGAACCAAGTGGCCCAGCTGACATGAATTATTTACTGCAAACCAGTGCTCTTGATTATGCATATGCATTATGTGCTGAAGGTGCATCTGTGCCCCAGTTTTAAAACCAGCCCATGGAAACAAAGCCAGAAACTTGAGCTCGAATCCAACACTTACTGCACAGAGAACAAGATGCAGCTCTAAGTTTGGCTGCTGAGTTTGCCCATCACATGGGACAGCACACAGATGCTTTCAGTACAACCTGAAGGTAAATGATAACAGCCTGGAGAACGCAGGCATTCTTCTTCCTTTTCTTTTGACACGCTGACAGAAAAGAAAATTCTTGGTCTTAATCACCTGTACCCAGAGCACAAGGTAATCCATTTCAGTTACCTGAGTGACAGCACACAGGGACAGCAGAGCACAGTCCTGCCATGCTCATCTGCTTTGGGCCTGCTTCTGTCCTCTGCAGTGGGACTGCAACAGAAAACCTGATACCCATCTGGAAAATGGGTATTTAGGTGTCTACAGAGTTATTTTCATGTAACAGGAGTATTTGTAATGCTGGGCTGAACGGCAACCCAAGGACGTAGAACACAAGATATTCCTGATGGAAAATGGATAATGATCATCACACCAATATTGGGGTGCTCATTCCCATCCCTTCACTGGCTGATTAAAGGTACCACAAGGGAGTTTTCACACACCTGAGTTGACTGGAAGTTATGGAAATTTCTGAAGTTACTGCAAACTAAAATAAATGAGAACCGGTCCCTAAACACAGGACAGTATCTCCTGCCTCAAAACACAGGGTTTGGAGGCAAATACTCTTTTGCACAACTTTTAATCTCTTTACTCTCATATATTCAACATGAACCCTTTGCTCCCATACAGGGAATTCTTCTTCCTTGTGCTCCAAGTCCTTATTCCTTTTTTAATCAACAAGGCACTGACCTGAAGGTAGGAATCACACACACAAATATATAATATACACAAAGAGCAGCTCAGCTCCCAAAGCCTATTTTAAAGCACAACTCCAACCCAGGAAGAATTCGGATACATTCAATGCATATTTAAATTTCTTCCCACAGTTCTTCACAGCAAACAGACAGTGGGTTTGCTTTTTTTTTTTTTTTAGAGGGAGAAGGTAAAGGTTGTTTAACCCTGGTTAAGGAGGAACATCTGTTTACAGCACCTGTCTCTCACCACCCTGGAGATATTTACAACCAGAGCCAGCAAGGAGCAGTTACCAGGCCAACAAGGAACAGAAACGAGTCCCCCAGGGATCTGTAAGCATCCTACACTGGTAATTTTAACCACCCAACTACACATCTCACAGGGGATCTCTGAAAAGCACTGGGATTTGATGTCCACCAGCCCCTCTGAAAAGCTGGGAATATCAGCCAAAGAGAAACAGGATACAGGCAGGGAGTAACACCTGGGGTTACCTCCTGCCTGCAGTGAGCAGAGCAGTGCTGGCCCCTGGAGCAAACCAGCACTAAATCCCCTGCAGGCTCACTCTCCAGGTTTATTGGAGCTAAGATCCGTTGTCCCCTACATCACTCAAATGTGCATTCCCATGCCAAGCACACACAAAGAACATTCGTTTGCAAACATCAGCAAAGCAACATTTTTTAAAACTGTTGGTGCAAATGCAAAGTAAGCAACCAAAAACTAGTACAGCACTTGAAAACCAACGCCATGGCCCACATCATCCCTCTCTTTTTGCCTTCTGTCTTCCAAATCTTCTCATTCCCACCATTTACACCCTTGAGCACACCCCCAAACGCTGGGTTTCCCTCTAAAAGCAGTGTGCCAAAGACCCTCCCCTGAGACTGTTCTGTTACATCCAAGGGATCTTGGTTTCAGCAGCCCCAGACAGCCACAGAACACGAGCATCACCAGCATCCTTTCACACAAAAAGGCCAAGAGAGCAGCATCCTTGAGTCACAATTACATCTTTTCCTGCTGGGTTAAAGTTACTCACACAAACTAATGACTCCAGATGCTATTTCCATATCAGCAAGCACTCCTTCCAGGGCATTGTTTTCCATATGGCTCTGCACAAACAAGCTTCTGGAAAGCTCACAGTTATTTTCACTGATGGGAAACAGGAGGATAGGAGCAACACAGACCCATAAACTGCTTGTATTAAGTTCATTTATTCCACAGGCAGTGCATAATTGCCATAAAACAGTTCACCTTGAGTCCTAACTTTCCACAAGGCCCTACGACAGTCAGTTTATTGCAAGTTCTACTTTTGCACATAAGGAAAACAGAGTTAGTGCCAACACCTCTGAATTTTGTGAGTCCCGAGAAAAATGACTTTTCCTTTAAAAAAGGCTCTCTCAACTCACACCTATCTCACCAAGCAAAACCACGCTGGGAATGTTCAAATACTGCTGCCTGAAATCTCCCAGCTCTGGGTTTCTGTTTTGGTTTTGTTCAACCTTGGCCTGCAAGCTTTAAGTGTCAGCCACACCTTCTGTAGCTCTTCTCATGGAGAGAGGTTTAAAAGTTGGAGCACAGGGACCTGAGCTCTCCCTCCACAGCATTCATTGAGCACAGAGCTCAAGTCCTGCAACAGGTACTTACTAAACACTATTATTTCTGACACCTCTGGGCAATTTCCTAATTAAAATGAGCAGCTGAGAGATTCAGAGGCTCAAGTTTCATCCTGTGCAGTAGCAAGACAAGGTGAGTGTGGAATCATCTCAGGGTTTCCAATCCAAAACCAGCAGTGCAGCATGTGGAAGAGTTTTTATGCATCAGGCTGCCTTATGGCCCTTTGAAAGCCTTCCCAAAACTATGCAACTTAAAATTCTTCAGTTACAGAACTGATTGCAAGTATTTTCTTGGATATAAAGCAGCCATGGGAATGGCAACATGCAAACTTAATTTACTGGGGCATTCTCAAAACTGGCTTTAAAAACAGTGTGGATACTCTGTAGATAAAGGGCAGCACTATGTTCCTGCCATTACTATCATTTGCTAGATTAATAATATCCACCTACTAAAAGGGGGTTTGATTTGTGGGTTTTGAGGTTAACAGGAGGATTTGATACTGCAAAGAAGTCTCAGTCTTGTCCCACGAGATCAATCCTCACAAAACTCAGAGCCTGGATTCAGCTAAACCAGCTTCCTTCCTTTATGTAGTTTTAAAACCCAGGATGAAATGTGATAAACCAAAAGGTGATCCAGAAAACTGCTGTGAGAGAATCAATTCTCACCACGACTCGTGCTGTTAGTAGAGCCCCAAAACACTCTTCTAGAAAGAATATAATTACTTCAGGTCCTGTTAAAAACATGCTCTCTTCTGCGAGCCCCACAAAATGCAGAAGCAAACTACAAGTTGTCCCTTCTGTTGCAGACCACTTGGTTTTTAAACCCCCCCCCCTTTCAAAGGGCTGGAGAATCTGGAGTTCGACTTGTGTATCTCATTACCTCCATCTACTGGCAAGAGATGCTGCTTGTATGTGAAAACCCTCCACACCTACTCCATGCTCTTCAGCATTTGTTAAAAGAAGTTAAACTTCAGAAATATTGGTATTTAAGTGAGAGAGGGGAACACAAACAATTCAGCTGAAAACACCCTGAGGTACTGACCATCTTACAGACCTCACACCACTATCTCCTGATGTCTGGAATTTATTCCTCCCTCTCAGTGTAGGAAATTTATCTTTGGATTGAAACTTAACAGCAGGAGTCTGCCAGAGGTGCCTTCTCTTACTTGCTTTTTGTGCAAGAGTCAGCTTAAGAGATGAGTGTGATTTCATATCAGGCTCCTCAGCCTTTGGTGGCAACACATGAGACATAAAATCATAGAATCACAGACTGGTTGGGGGTGGAAGGGACCTGAAAGCCCATCTCATTCCACCCCGTGCCACAGGCAGGGACTCCTTCCACCAGCCCAGGTTGCTCCAAACCCTGCCCAACCTGGCCTTGGACACTTCCAAGGATGGGGCAGAAGAGCAATAGGAGCTTCCATTTCAAAAAATTCCAGGGCTAGCACCTACACCCCAGCTCTCAGGAGCACACTCACAGCCTCTATTCCTGCACACTGCTCCTGCCAAACAGTCCTTTAAAGGAACTTAACAGCAAAATCAACAACCCACTACAAGTCAGACAAATTAAAATATGTTTTCAATACTAAATGAGGCTGTAAATCCTAAATCTTGCTTCCCCCGCATTAATTCTTCCGAGGTGTCACCTTTATACGTGCCTGGAAACTTTCCTTACGTTCAGCTGTTCTTTTTGAAGCATTACAGTACTTTAAGACATCAAAACTACATTCTAATGCAAAATAAAATGCATGCTTCCTTTTTTCCAGCCCCCCCAGATCTTTTCTTTATTGCAGTCCTCCCCATACCCAGCTCTCAGAATGGTCAGCAACCAGAAGGGGGCAACATTTTAAATCGGATGTAAAACACCACCGATTTCACCAAGAGCCAGTGTTGAGCTACTCGACACGTTCCCTCTCACCAGCTCAGCTTCACCACGTTGTCTCAAAGCTCCTCACCTATAAATATTACGAGGCAGATTTCCATTTCTTCTTTCAACTTACAGCTCCAAGGATTTCCACCAGGGATCTGGTGAGAACACTTCTTGTAAGCAGTGAATTCAGGATTTCTCTGTGGTGTGATGCTGTGAAGCTTCTGTCTGAACACAGCTGAAGAAACACCACTGTCACCCTGCATTATTTCATGCTCTGAGTGTAGAAATCAGACCCTTTCTGAAGTATTTGCAGATTATTTGCCATACTCAGTTCCTAAATTAGACTCGGTTTGCACAGTTGCCCCAGAATAAGCTTATTTTTTCATGCAACACACTTCACTTCCACATTAAAGGCAAAATGACGACCCACTAAAGACAAGGGAAGTGCAAAACCTTTCCATCTCACGACAAATAACATGGATTTAGCTGTTCTTCGAAATTCAGCAAGGGAAACAAGCTCTGACCCAGCCAAGAGAGTCCACCACAAAATTCTCTGAGGCACTGCTGCTGTGGTGATGCCTCTTCAGGACTGAACAACACCCAAAACACCACTGTGGAGAACCACTGGCAAACAGCTCCTCTGGCTTTTAAGCTCTATTTTTTAATTTGGGGAGAGGACAGAAATGTGACCATCATGGAAATCTGGTTTCAAGAGAAAATGTCAGTGTTGTCAATGAAAATAAACCTGGGATTCACCAGAGAGGTCTGGGTTTCCTCATGTGGATGCCAACAGGTTGCATTTAAACAAACAAACAAAAAATAAGAATAGAAATATTTCCAGCTTGAACTGATCTGGGTGTGAGGATGTGAGGAGCATTGGAATCTTCCAAAATTTAAGCCCAGTTTCCATGAGAACTAAGTACTTACTGTCTAAGTCAGGCTGATGTCTCTCAAATTCCCCACCGTTTCACAGATGCATTTGAGTTTTAAAACCCAGTACAATATTTTCAAGGTATGACATAAAACAAAAGACAAAACCAACCAACCAACCAACCAACCAAACCAAAACAACAACAACAAAAAAAAAACAAAAAAAAAAACAAACAAAAAAAAACCCACAATAAAACAAAAACAATGAAACAAAACAAAACCACAAATTTTCACTTCATAATTAAGATTCGCTCAAGGGAAAAAGTAAAAATTTCAGAACAGGAACATAAACAAAAAAAAGAGAGAAAAAAAGTAAAGTGACAGAAGAAGTGGAAAGGCTGCACCCATTTACTAATACTGGTTGAAATATTCACTCCAAAGCTGATCTATCCCCACTAATCTCAGAGGAAACTGAGCACAAACTGTACTTTTATATCAACTCATGAATACCAAGAGCTGGGGACATGATGTGTCACATTTTTTTCCCCAGTATGTCCAGATAAGCTGCCCCTTCTGTGCCAACTAATTATGCAGCTATTTTAGGGAATCAAAGATCACAAACCAAAGAGCTCAGGAACCAAGATCAAACAGCTCTGTTTGGGATGTGTATGATCCCTCTCAGATGTTTTCCCAGAACTGCATTTCCTGTGCAGAAGCTGCTTTAAGCAAAACACTCACACAGCCTGATAATTTAGAAGCTGGGCGATTATTAATAAAATAAGCTTTCAATTTATCTTATTCTAAAATAAATCGAATGTGTAATTATTTCTACAATCATATATTAATTGACTGCTGAACTATGGCTTGATTTTTAGCTGAAGTAGCATCTCGTGTGTGGATACATGGAATATCTGCTTCACTTCAAACACAACTCAACAGCCTCCATTTCTTCATTTACCGAAGTATCAACAGTGCCATCATCTTCTGACTAAAGTACACACTTTTTTCCCCAAAAAAAACACATTCTTAACATGTTGGGAGTTCATGATCAGGACTCAGATGGATTTTTCTTCCCCTTCATATGTGGCATATACTTATTCATACTCTCTTTCCCTGCTGTATATTATACCCACTATTTTAACTAGGGAAAACCAACCACACTTAGAAGAGAATATTGTATTTCCCATCAAGCTGTGTTCCCATTAGATGGCACACACCAAAAAAAGAAGACCTTCAAGGCCCAGAACCAACAAAAAGGTTTCTGGAATTCCAGCTCTCTGGATACCCACCAGCAAGCAACATTATTGGTGCCTGAAGCCCTCATGTACCAACCAAACCTGCCTTTATTAATACACCAGTTGGGAATGTTCATTAACTTGCCATATCCCTATTTACAGCAGGTCTTACCTGTGGATACTGGACAGGTAAAAACTCCAACCAACATCACTGTTCCTCTTGTAGGAGGTGATTCAAAACAGGAATCAATATTTCACCTTTGGAGATCCTGAACAACATCAATATCATCTCCTCTGCACTGGTACAACCGACTAATCACGGATGATCTGCACAGCATTTACCTTGCTGCTCCACCCTGCCGATGGACACTGCCCACACAAACACTGTCCAGGTGAAGGAAAACACCCAGCAATCCATCATTCACCTGCCAGCCTCCTTGTAAGAGTATTATGAATATTGCTCATCACAGTAGAAACAATCCTGCTCCATCCCTAAGGGTCAAGTTTCCTCCGTATTCACACGAGCAACGAGAATTATATTTTCTTTCAAACATTTTAAGCATGCATATTAAAAACACTTGGATAAAACTGGAAGGTTCTTCCTCTCACTGAAGAGCTCCTCCTCTTTCTTTGGCTCAGTGCACAGTTCTCAGCACACGAGCACTTTCAATTAGTCCCCAAAGTCCCTGCAAAAATGAAATGTTCCATTTCCTGACAAGAAGCTGATGAGCATCAGGAAAAATCCTACAGCCCCATGTCTCATACTTTTATAAAAGCTGACACTGGATCCCACTGGCTGTGTTTCCAAACACAGGAAGTGCTATCAGCATGTATTTATATTTACCAAGAGCCCAATTTTTTATTTCTGGTGTTATTACCGATACACAACTAACATGTTTTGACTGGCACCAAGCTCAGCTGAGTTAACACTGTGCACAAGTTAATTAGTGCTTAATGCCAATAGCAGAAAATGGAACAGTCTGGGGGTAGGATTTATTTAGTAGTTGTTGTGTTGGGGTTTTATAAAAGGTTTCCATGTGTTTGTCTTCACAAAGAGACTACTGGAAGCAAATGGTGAATTTGGTGTATTATCAGCTCCCTCAGCAGACAGCAAGCACTGCTCATTATCACCACCCTTGCATTTACTTCCACCCATTGCTCCTGGGATAACAACAACATGCCTGAGGCTTACAACACATCTCAACTCCCAAAAAAATGCAATTTCTTAATGTGGATACTCCATAAAGGAAAAAAAAACCTGAAGCTAAGATGCTCAAGAGCAGAGATGTCAGGTTTTTTGTTATACAGATGGAGTTTATTCATCATCAGCTACAGAATTAAGACTAACAAGATTTTGGGTAGTTTAAAATTGTGAAATACAGCTCCATATACTGAGCTAGGATACATCACAGTCATGTGAAATGCCCAAAATTCACATTCCCCACAACTAAAACTTGATAGCATCTTGTGACAGCAGTTTACACAAGAGACCCATAAACAGGGGACCAAAAACAAGTAAACAAGCTGTGAGAAGTGAGGATTTTACCATGGAAACTTAATATTCACTCAGGGGACAAAAAAACAATTCCGCGGACAAGCAGCTTTTTTAAAACATTTCAGCAGGTAATGTATATTCTCCTTTTTCCAAAGCTCCTACAGCTCTTTGCCACCACTCAAGTCTGACCTTTTCCTAAGTGGTTTTGCCAGTGTGAGGAGGACAAATCAGCTGTCAATAAAGACTCCTTTGCCAGGGGGCAAGGGAAGCCACGGGATCTGGGCAGCCTACAGGACCCGGGGACTGAGACAAGGTCAGGCTTGCAGGATCTCCTCAGACTGCCAGCAGCCTGTTTTGAAGCCCTTTACAGACACAGCACTCATTTTGCTGCATCTGCTCGCACTGAAATTCTTCCTGTATAATACACAAGTCATGCTGAGCTGCTGCTCAGATGTTTGCTAAAGGCTTACAACGTTTCCTTGGGCAATGGGAATCCCAAGGGCATCGAGCAGTGAATCTCTTGCCTTACCAATGTGTTTATTCCAGAACAAGCATCTTGGGCAACCATGGTTCAGTTCCAGATCCCCACAAATTACCTACTGATGCAGGGCTCACAGACACGAGAGGAAAACACTAAGCAGATTTAATCTCTCAGTGTCTATACTGTAACAGGAAGATAAGGAATCCACCCGACTGCTTTCCCTGATGCTCTCACCGAATCAGCCTCACAGAAATAGAGCAGGTCATGAATTCTCTGTAAGGAACTGTACAAGCCCATCAAATATTAAAAAGCACTGCAGATGTCTGCAGTCCTTGCTAAAAGCTTTTTTTTTCAGGCAAGCAAAGAGGACACATTAATTAATTAAATTAACTGTTTCCAAACACTCCGCTTCTACAGATCATTACCTTTCTTCAGATGGTTTTAATAGAAAATTAGTCTGTTCCTCCAGGGTTTTCATTCCAGAGCTTCTCTATGACAGTGTTTGCTTATCCAGGCTTGCAGAAGACTTCACAGAACCCTACTGCTTTGTGCACAACCTAAAGCAATAGTCACTGAAGCTTTTCAGAAAGCCTCTGAGTCCAGTCTGCACATCAGCCACATCTCCAGGTTACCAATTACACAAGCAAAACCTTATATACAAAAAAAAAAAAAAAATACATGCACTGCATCAAGGGCTTCTTAAAAATTATCAGGAATGCACATGAATCACTCCAGCTTATTGAATTACTGCATCTACCCCACAATACACTTAATGGGTTTCTTAGATTAAATCTCTTTCTGCCAAACACTTCTCCATTTCAAGTGGCATGAGCTGAATACCTACAGAGAGGACTGAATTTTCTTCACATACAGCTGCAAGGTACCTGTCTGAATAATTCTGACAAGATCAACTTGTTTGTGTTGCAAGCAATCCCTCATTAGTGCCTCACTTAAAAATCAGTCATAAGATGCCTGTTCCCAAATAGGTGAAGCACTCAAAGACATTATTCCAGAACAGAAACTGCACTGAGAGCTGGAAAACATCATCATACCTATTTCTGAAATGCCATCTCCTTCCAGTTCCTTTGCAGCAAATAACATCCTTCCCAAAAAAAAAAAAAGAAGCCAAGTGCAGAAATCCCTTATACGTGTGGATGCTGGTCCAAACACATCGTCAGGACTCGGGTCGGAGAGGGACGGAGCTCTTGGAGGTGACACCTTCAGCCATCCAGAGGCACGCAGCTAGCTCCTTTTGCATCATCCCAGGCAGTCATTTGTTCCTCTTACATAACAGGCAGAACTCCCAGCTGCCAGAGTTTCCACACACCCCGTGCAGGGAGAGGCTGCAGTTGCCCCGTGCCCGTGCCGGGCTCTCCTGTGAGCTGACATGAGAGGCAGCAGATCAGCACTTTGGGATCACGGCTCCTCGGGGCTTCTGCAAATAGAACACCAGCTGCTCTTGGAGCCCGTGTGCTCCATCCCCAGCACCACTGACCACGGCCCACGTGGGAGACCTCCTGTTCCCTTAATGCCACGGCCAGACAGATTTACCCCGCGCTCCGTATCCGCCTGACAACCGGGGGAAAGAGCCCCAAACCAACCTCTGAGCCAAACGCTGCACGCCAGATGTGGCTCTGTCATACTGCAGAAGTGAGGAGGCTGCTTCAGGCCTGGGGAAGCAGCCAAGCACGCTAAGAAGTGGAGATCCCACTCAGTTTTCCCAGCAGCGCTGTGAAAGACCATCCTGAGGGCACAGACCTCACACCGCCTTCACAGCCGGCACTGACGCCTGCGTCCAGCAACATGAATTTGTCATGAACGGAGTCTGCTTTCAATTAATCAGATTAGCACCCCCAGCTGTGAATACATATTCTCCAGAACCTTATTCTTGGACTGTGACCTCCTGTTATCTCGCGCTATCGTAGAAATTTAATCTGTCAAACAATCCAGCACAAAGTCCACGTAATTATATCCGCTTAAAGCACAAATCCACACTTGGCAACGGGCCCTCAGCAGATACTTCGTGTTCATATGTCGGTCAAGTTTCATTCAAGTAATTACAGCCTCCTCCTTACTGGAACAGCCACTGATATTTGCAAAGTCTCACATTTCCAGAGCTCCAGCAGGCAAGCCAAGCCTGGGTCTTCCAGGTTTCCGAACGGCAGATGGAAGCAGGTACATTAAGTCAAGATCTCTGAGGCTCACTGGGCATCAGCCACACTGTACTGATGTTAACAGGGATGTTTCATCAACGTTCAGCACTAATGGCTTTGGCTACAAAATGCAGATCGAGCCAAGTCTCCTCATGAGTTGCATTTTCTCCACTTTTACCACCTGTACTTTGTCCTTCCTCATGGAGAGAACTTGATCCCTCCTTCCATCCTTCCGGGTTTAACCTCTGCGTGCCTGAGACGTTCTAAAGAGGAACACAGGGGACCAGAAACAGGACTAACTGCAAACCATTAGAGGCACAACATAACCTAAAGCAAAAGCCATATCCTATCATTTCTTACAATAATCTCTTACCTGGGTGCTTCCTTCTATTCCCTTCTCCCTCTAATTCTCAGCACGATGCTCGTGCGGATTTGAGCTCAGTTTAAAAATGTATCCATCCTACTTTAATAACTATTTCTAGCAAGGAAGTAAAATTGGACCTCAGTTACAATTGCACAAGGCTGTAAGTTCTCTACCTGTTCCAATCAAAATTAACAGAGATCCCACAGAATTTAGCCTTCTGTTTACTCACTCCTCAGATTACAAATGCCCCACAGATTCTTTCCAGCATAACCAACATTATCCAGTACCACTCCACCACTGATTGCAATCTCTATTTACAGTGTTTTTTAAAAATATACCAGCCAACAAATACTCTTATTGCCTTCCATTTCTGCAGTTTAAATACAGAACACCTCTATTTGTTAAATAAATCACACGAAACTGAACACGCCAACTTACAGAAGAAAATAAGCTCAGCGTAATTCTACAGCCTTTCACCTCTCATTCAGTTTCTCCTTATCCAAGTGTTAATAGTCCAAGTTTGGCTTTTTAGTTTCTGCAGTGTGAGAGTCATGTCAATATGTTTATTGACTCAGAGCTACTACATATGGTTCCAGCTGTGCTGGAAATGCTATGTTTTCACCCACTTGAGGATTTGCAATTTACTCTACAATTATCAATTGCAATTATCAATTTGGTTAATTCTGAACCCTTTAGCAAGGGTTTAGCAACATCCTGAATATGTTGCTTTAGGTATTTTAAGCAGCCATGACCAACTATGGAAGATTTTACAATTATTCCAAGTCTAGGTCAAAACACTCCACACATTTTTTTTTCAGTTATATCTGTTACTTAAGTAAACCATTTGTACTTTTGCAAGCGTGAGACAGTGATTTCTCCCAGCATTAGTTACTAATTATCAGTTAAGGAAGTTAATTCCTACGTGCTGGAATTATTTTATAGCTGATAGTTAGAACATCATGCTCTCAGCCAACCCAATGGAATTAAGCGCTCGTCATTACTTAAAAGGCTTTCCCGTTATTATAATCTGATAAATGTAATTCATCTATTACTCAGCATTGCATATTAACTGCTTTGGCTGCTTGCTGGGTGTTGGTGATGCAGCAGAGGGTTGGGTTTAAGCAACAGGAAAACACCTGCAGGGCTAATCCTTGAGCAACAGCTTCAGCTCTTCCCTGTTCCCCTACCTTACACAGCAAAGCTTTCTCTTCTATTTTCAGTACACAAAATACAAAAGACAATTTATCTCAGAATCCCAGAATGGTCTGGACTGGAAGGGACCTTAAAACTCCCTTCCCCCTGCCACGGGCAGGGACACCTTCCACCAGCCCAGGCTGCTCCAAGCCCCGTCCAACCTGGCCTTGGCACTTCCAGTGATCCAGGGGCAGCCACAGCTCCTCTGGGCAACCTGTGCCAGGGCCTCCAAGGAAAGAATTTTGGATGAACTATGTCAGATTTTAAATTGTCTTGCTTTTTCACATCAGCTGTGCCCCCACTACTCAAACAACTCACAGTTCAAGTGAGCAGGCAGCTGCACTGAGCCATTACAGCCCCAAAGGTCAGTCAGAATGAAACCACGGGCTTGTCTGGAGATCTGCTTTCCAAGTGCTTCTGTAGCCAACATCTCCAGCCCTCACTCCCAAAGAGGCCTTGGATGAGAGGCAAACCACAAAATGCACAGCCATGGACTGGGCAGCTTCTCCTCAAAACACTTGAGGTTTTCACAGTGACCTAAATCAACCACACTGGCACAAGTGAGCAACCTCCAGAGCCCCTGTGCCTGGCAGAAGAGGGTCTTAGGCTACTGCTCAGTACAATCCACTCTGTGTCTTTATCTTTTTACTACCACAGCTCCAACCTGAACTTCTAAAAGCCACAGAGAAGCTGTGGCTGCCCCTGGATCGCTGGAAGTGTCCCAGGCCAGGTTGGATGGGGCTTGGAGCAACCTGTCTAGTGGAAGGTGTCCCTGCCCGTGGCAGGGGGTGGCACTGGATGATCTTTCAGGTCCCTTCCAAGCCCTTCACATTCTATGATTCCATGAAATTGTATTATTTTTCTTTCCATTTCACACACCCTTTGCTTTACATCTGTACGTGCTATAGGTCCTTCCCTCACCATCCTGGCTTATGGCTCATGTCAACATTTCAGCACCGTTCTCATCCCTCAGCCATTGTTATGCTAAAACCTGGGTGTTAGCACAGCTCTATTTTTGAAGTTGTTGCCTGCCAGAGCACGTCTCAAAGCAGCCTGTCAAAGACATTCCCCCCCAACGTGAACAAAGAGATATTCAAAAGGGAGTTGATGTCATTTTGGTTTTTTAATATGAGAACAAACCGGTGACACCCATCTAGTTTAATATGAAATATAATAAAATGCTGCTATTTCCAAAACCCACCAGCTTTCAAAATTCAGGAATTTGCCACAGAAAGGATTTGGAATTTTGTGAAATTATTGTATTTTGTTAATTGGTCCATAATCCATTTGGCACAGCCAGTTACAGCTTCCACAGCCCACGCCTCATAGTGCTTCCCTCATCCTAAGGTGGGGAATTCCCTGTAACACAGTGCATACCTGGAGAAGGCACTGTATCAACCCCATGATGTCTTTAGTCAGGAATGACAAATACACTAATGAAAAAAAAAAGGCAGAAGAGGCACAAAAACACAAGCAAAGGCTGAATTCAACTGGGTTGTTCAATTTAAGGTGAATTGAAGTTGAACTGAAGGCTCCCCTCACTGGAACCCACTCTCAGGAGCAACAGTTCCTAGGAGTTTAAGAAGTTTCTTGCATTTCCTCCCCACCCACCAACCAAACATGTTAATCATCCCCTGTTCCATTAGCATAGTGCTACCATGCTCTGAGAACATCTGTCTTCAATAATTAATCTCTCACACTAAATCAACTCCTGAGCCAGTGGCTGCAGATGCACCCCACTTTCCCCCTCCCACACAAACCCTAATGACTTTCCCAAGTGTGTTTATTAGCTTGGACAGCTGCCCACCTCCCACTTCAGTCCTCTGCTCATCATCTGCCCTTCCATGCAAATAAACACTAATAAAAGCCCAAAACATGCTCGAGATCTTTTGGAGAACCTCAGTCCACCTCCATCAGCAGCTATTAGTGCTAAGGAGGTGGGAAACTCATTAGAAGGTTCCTCCAAGCAGCAAAGAGCAATCATTAAGGCAGTGGCACTCAGTTACTCCTTTTTTAATACTAAGCTGAAAACACTAATTCAGATGTGAGTTATCAGCCCCGTGGCTCGTTTCTTATATTATATGAACTGGTGTTTAAAGGAAGCATCTGACCTTCTACCATAGTAACTCTCACTGCTCTTGGGCCAAGGTTTAATCAATATTAGCCTGATTCTGCGTTCCTGAAAAGCACACAAACAAACAAACAAACAAACAAACCCGTCCCCATCCGTTACAGTAGCACAGGACTTTGCTGGTATTGGGGCTTATTGTATTTCACTCTGATTGCTCAAAGTCATCTCTTTCCCAGAAATCTAATTAAGTCATTCTCATAACAACTGCTCAGAGAATGCAGTAAGATCCATTTTCTTTGCAATATTTATTATTGCAGTTATCATCTTGCAGCAGCTACAGCCAAGTAAGCATCTGACCAAGTCCTAAGAAGTACCACTGTTTGGCTTCAACCCTTCTCCAAGTGACTCAGTCCCAATCCACCTCAGACATGACTCCAGAGTGAAGGAATTCTGCAGATCCACAAAACCTGAGGAGACAAAACTGAGCTTGGTGTAGCAGCAGCAGCCAAGGGAGGTCGGTGGCTGCCCTGATCAGCACACACCCCACGGCTCAGGGCCCCCCACTCTGCCTTCTGAGCAGCCTTCTGGAGGTGTCCTGAACCACACACTGGTGCCTTCTGCAGTGTTAGAGCTCAGCCAAAACACAAACGGCTCTTCCTGCGTCCTGACCACCTGGCTCAGCCCACAGACCAACCCAGCTGAACCAGGCCTCCGGTGCCAAATGAAATATCTCCACCAGAAAACACTTCCTTTCCTATTGACAAACAAGCATCAATCAGCCCAGCACAATAGCCTGCTATGTATTTCTAGGAAATAGCGTGGTATTTGGTAGATTTGTTTGTAAAGATAATCACTGCGAGCGATTACGGGATCAAGAGTACACACTGCCTATTTACAAACACCTGGTGATAATCCCCTGTTGCCCTGGACAGAGAGGAGCAAAACCCACTTCTGAACAGCAAGTGTTTCTTTCTGTGTAAGTGGAGGACAAATAAACCAGGAGAAACAGTGACACTTCAGCTCCTGCCACTGGGAGGTCAATGTGATTTCCAAGGCTTCCTGAAAGCAGCCCAGCTACCCCAGTTCCTCGTCCCCACACAGGCAGAGAGTTCCTTTTCCAAGCAGGTACTTTTCTGTCACACAAGATAAAGATTAGGAGCATTATCCCCACTTCACAGAAAACCTTTGAAAACAGCTGCAAGTTTTTGCTTTGTTTTTTTGTTTAATAAAGGCTTTAATGCTCAGCCTGGAGAGAAGGTGAAGGGTTCCAGGCATTGCCCCACGCAAACAGCCCAGCTGTACCACAAACCCAGCACACACAGACCACTTAAGGCAAATGAAGACAGCACAATTATAGGGATGAGCAAACCCCAGTCCTAGAATGGTTTGGGTTAAAAGGGACCTGAAAGCTCATCCAGTGCCACCCCCTGCCATGGGCAGGGATGCCTTCCACCAGCCCAGGTTGCTCCAAGCCCCGTCCAACCTGGCCTTGGACACTTCCAGGGATCCAGGGGCGGCCACAGCTTCTCTGGGCAACCTGTGCCACGGCCTCCCCACCCTCACAGGGAAGAATTCCTTCCTAATATCCCATCTCAACCTACTCTCTTTCAGTGTAAAGCCCCAGAGGGCTTCCCTTACCAAGGTCACACAGATACACGTGCCAGAGACGATGGTCACCTGGTGTTGTAGCACTGAGCTGCTCCTGACCTTGCCACCAAGATCAAACCCTGAGTGCACAGCTGCTTATCCCCTGCAGGACAGCAGAGCAGGGGTTCATTCTGGCATCATCTCCAGCTCACAGAATTAAGGGATCTAAAAGACATGCAAACACGCTCCCAATCCACCGTGTTGGCCTTTCACCAACTTGTCTTGTTGTCACCCTTTCAAATTACCCAGTAATGTATCAGTGGCTCTGTTCTTGACATCAATCCTTTCCTGCTCACTGTCAGTCTTGAAATACGAGTCTCCATTAAAAAAAAAAAGTAAGAAAATTAAATACTCCCCCTGCAAAGCTGTGAAGCTCTGCAACTGCAATAATGCAGGCAACAGTTGTTTTAGCCACATTACACACTAAGTGTCATCACCCAAGCAGGAATCATTCAAAATTCTGCTCAGACATAAACCAGCAGCAACCTGCTATGTAATTCTTCACTGTGGTTCAAGACAAATGAAAGCCTAAATTCTTTTGGGGCAAACAGCGAGTTACTGTGACCTGAAATAAGCTTTCAGCGAGATGGTTCAGCTTCCAGGACGTGCTCCCTTGTTACACCAATTCCTACTCCGTTTTCTCCTGGATGCCAGCGCAGAGTTCGCTTCTGAGGTGCTGATCCCTCGTCCCACAGGATGGGGAGCTGCATTTCACACACACTCAGGCACAGCTACACTGCTGGAAGTTCACACAGCCTGGGCAGTCACTGAAACTGAACCCAAGGGCAAGTCAGTCAAGAATTCCTGAGCCTTGACCATGGTGGAATTCCACACAGAACTTCTGCATAATACCATGGCTTTTACACATCTTCCAGGCAGTGAAAAGTCCCTTTATTTTCAGTGTTAGTAAGTATGCAGCTACTACTGGCATTTCAAGAACACAAGGTCTAAAATTAGCAGGAGCTGCTAGCAGCGTGCATTTTAAAAAGGCCAACACTCCCCAGCAGCAAGTCAGAATGTGTTCTCATTAAACCTCACCTAAGTCCTCTGGAAGATGGTTCAATTTAATAGGGAAGAGCATTTTTTACTGAACTGCTGAGGAGTGATACTGATGTCTAACAACGCTCATCAGTCAAGATTGCACACAGACTGATGAAGTTACTTCTTTAGTGAGGCTTCCCCAGCACTGTCAAAGCAGCAGACACCTCCACTCACACCTCCAAGCCAATTTTCCACTTCCAGAAGGTACTAAGCAAAAAGTACCAACACAGGCTAAGGAAATCTAAATGAACAACCTGAAATCTGCTTTTAAAACTGGTACAGCCACGGTGGCTCTCAAGAAAAAAAAAAACAACAAAACAACAAACAGCTACCTGGAGAAAAGTCGATAATGTTGTATCCACAGATCTGTCTCAGATGTCCCCCACACTCCAGAGGACACAAACTCTGCAAGAGAGAACTTCCTCCTGTTTGCACACTCTGCATATCCATCAGCACCATGTTACAGGTGAGATTACCTTGTACTCAGCAACACAGAGAACTCTGGCCAAAATTTACAAGTCCTTCACCATTGCAACACTGGTGTGAGAGTTTAGAATTTAGAATTTTAGGGTATCAACATGAAAATCACCGATTTTAGGAGGGCTGCAGCCAGACAACCAGATGGAAGGAGACTTCACAGAAATGCAGCACAGTATTTGGAGCAGGCATATTACAGTCAGTTATACAATTTGTCTCCACTGAGCACTTATTAAAAAAAAAACCACACACACAAAAACAAATAAAAAACCCCAAACACACAAACAAAACAAAAAAAAAAAAAACAAAAAAAAAAAAAACAAACACAAAAAAACCCCACTCAGTGATTTGAACACTGAATATTTAGAAAATAAAGTAAAAATCAAACTTCTACGCACCCCTACCTTTACAACAAAGAAAACCCATGGATTTACCCTGCCATCCTAGGGACTGGACATTCTGCTCACAAGCACTTCATGCTTCAAGCTGTGACATAAATTTAACTTGTATGAAATCCGGAAAACATAAATCCTGTGCTATTCACTGGCACACAAGATCACATTTCTTAAAAGCTTAAGAGCATGTCTGGAGCAGGGTTACTGCTCTAACTGGAATGTATCTGCAGCCAGCAGTTATCAGACTACCCAAACACCTGGGCATGAGGGCAGGCGGGGAAAAGGAAGTATTAGGACAACACGGGAAGGCTGATCTCTGCTGCCCCATTAGCTTATGTTGTCATTCAGTGACATTTCCTGATAAATGTCTCCATGGAAAGTTGATGTTGGCAGAATTCTCCTCTCCACAGCACAGTGTGGTTTTCCACGCTCGCTGAGGGAGGGCAGCAGGTACAGAGCAGTTGGATTCTGTAGGAATGCACAAGGGGAAGAGGGACTGAGCGCAGGGAGACCCAGTCAAATCTACTTGGGATAAAGAACTATTTTTCCATAAAATGCCAACTGTCCAATGCAAAACTTAATGGAATGTTTTGCCCAGCAGTTGCTCCCGTAAGCGCTGCAATTATCTCAACATTAAGGGATAACCACAGTCACCCATTAATTGTAAAATTACTCCAGATAGTCAAAGTCAATCACAAGATCAGAATGAAGACCAGATTTCCTTTCCTTAATGTCACAGAATGGTTTTGGCTGGAGGGAATCTTAAATATCATCCAGTCTCACCCCCTGCCATGGGCAGGGACACCTTCCACTAGACCAGGGTGCTCCAAGCCCCTTCCAAACTGGCCTGGGACACTTCCAGGGATCCAGGGGCAGCCACAGCTTCTCGGGGCAACCTGTGCCAGGGCTTCTCCATCCTCACTGTAAAAAAACTTCTTCCTGTTTTTAAACAGATACCTATGGAAGCCACAGACACTGGGGTGAGCAGCACCTGTAACTGTGCCCACTGTGTTCAGCTCAGACCCCACACATCAAACCAGCCCAAACAGACTGTGTTGTGTCCTCATTCAGCACCTTTTTTTGGCATGATAAATTTCTTCTTGCTGAAAACAAAAGCGGTGTCGAGCTGCACACCTCATGTGCAGTAACAACCCTAATGGAACTGGGACCTGCACAGAAAGGAAAAGCTGCCCTGAAGACAACACAGAACAGCATTTTGGCAAGGTTAATTAAAACCTTCCACTGCTGATCACACAAGCAACTCCATTTCAACACATTTATCATCAGATAAAGGGAACAAGCACACACCTCCCAGAGAAACTGGTTCAGGTTTGTTGGAGCCTGCAGGTTATTCGACAGCCTATAGAGCAGTTCAGCAGCAAGAGCTCCTGTGCAACATCCCAGCTTTCCGCTGTTCCTTAAGGAAAAGGAGGTTTAGGTGTAAGACAGCAACAACTCACTGACTGGAGCCAACAGCCCTCCAACACCCACCAGCCTTGCAACAGCAAATCAAGTCTCACAGACTCGCCCACTTTCACAAGATCATCAAGATCTACACCTGTTTTTAGCAAGTTTATACTCTGTGGCTCCACTTTACCACAAGCCTTTCATTTTCTAGTATTATTTTCAGCTAAATCCAACCTGGGAATCAAGCAGCACATCAGCTCATTTTGAATTCAGGATGAATGGAGTTTGCAGTAATTCTGAGGCACAAAGCAGCAGTGAAATATAACCTTCCTGGTTATAGGCTTTGCTTACCTGACTAACTTGGAGTCTTTACTCCACAGGGGGTTTAAGAGAATTAAAATACAAGCTTAATTTTGTTCCCCAAAAAGACTCCGCAGCAACTTTATTTATTATTAATCAGGTCTCATCTGCTCCATCATTTCCATAGGATCACTAATCAGCCACATGTCACAAGATGACAGCAAATCCTGCGTCCTTTGTCAACACACAGCTCTCACCTCCTGAAGAGTAAACACACAGCACAAGTTACAGCAGTGTGTTTCCTTTTGTGCAAGCTGGTTGAGACCACTGCATGAAAAACTCCATTGTTACAGAACAGGGATCTGATTTTGCACCTCAGTTATTTCATCTCACATCACAGTTTGTCGTCAGCAAAGTACTTTACCTGTTCCTTCTAGTAAGTACTCCCCTGTCACTTGACTGCAACATAAATACCAATAACTTGATCAACTGCTCTTTTCAGAAAATTAATACGCTACTTTTTAATTTCAACACTTTAAAAGTTCACTGCCAATTCATACAAGTGAATTGTGGACAAGTGGACGGAAGAGACAAATTAAACAAGTGCCACAGTTTACTTGTAGTTAAAAATCTCTGCTTTTAAATCAGCTGCTCATTATTACAGAGTTCACAGAACTGTCTAAATACAGAAATCAGCCTCAAAGTTGGCAGTCACAGAGATAAGAAGCAGAACCAGGTCCAGCATCAAAGCCTATCCCAGCAGAGGGAAGTGATAATCCAGAAGCCTTCAAAGTTCTCTCAAGTTATGTC
The DNA here is from genome assembly GCF_022539395.1 of Myiozetetes cayanensis. Classification (NCBI taxonomy): domain Eukaryota; kingdom Metazoa; phylum Chordata; class Aves; order Passeriformes; family Tyrannidae; genus Myiozetetes; species Myiozetetes cayanensis. The sequence goes on along the minus strand of NW_026088185.1, from coordinate 1,045,439 downwards.
ACTTTAGTTGACACCTCAAAGTCTCCCAGAACAGCTGCTGGTCTTTGAGTATTATGAGAATTTGGCTTCTTTTTACTCCCAAAAGCCACCAGCCTGCAACCACTCCAGAAGTTTGTTAGAATAAGAGCAAAGCACAGTGAAGCCTCTATATTCCAGTGTTTCAATGGCCTGTTTGTGCTGCTTGGAGGCGAACGCAGCACAAAATGATTCTTGCAAGTCATGAAACCCCTGACTATCCCACACCTCAAGTGTGTACAGCTATCTTGACCATTAAAATCCATTTTTACAGCTTCACAGCAATTACTTACAAGCTGCTATGGTTAAAGAACAAATCCCCCGCTCCGTCCCAAGGTGGTGATTTCGCCTCTCACATCACTCATCAGCATCAAAGCTTCTGCTTGTCCACCTTCCCAAGGAGAGGATCAAACCTTAATACAGTTCTCTCACAGACTGCTCCCAGGCATTCAAATTCCACTTGGGAATGGAACCACTCTGGTTTTTTGTGCTCAGGGCAAGCCCACCTGGATATAAACTGTTTAATAAGTGATTTAACTGCAGCACTAGCAGCAACCCCACTGAGCTCTCAGTTGACTCTGTGTGATGTAGAATGGCTCCTGCAATAGCTTGGCCACAGCATCCAACACACAAATCCCACCTTGGATGCCAACAAACGAGCCACCAGCACTAGTACAGAGGCAACATCTTCCAGATGCTCACTGGACTCTCTTCTAACACCAGATTTCACACTGTGCTTTAAGAGACTCAACTGGAATTAGCCAACAGACACCCCAAGGGCACAAGAGTGGTTAGCAAAAATCAGCCTGACTGCACAGAGTCACAGGGGAGCAGAGGGCTCTTCTGGCACCCTGCAGTGTTCTCCACACGCTATTCCCAGGGAAACCTGCACCTAAACCCCTGTCCAGGGAATATGTTTCCCCGAGGACAATCAATGTCCTGTCTCAGCTGACACACCTACTTGGGAACAGCCTTTTTACTGACGGGATCAACACGTTCACAGAGCCAAACAAGAGTCTGGTGCTGAGGCAATAAGACAGCTCATATTATTCACAAAAAAACAGATTTATACAGCTCTTCCATAGCTGTTTGCAGCAGGTTGTTGTTTTGGGTTGGCTTCTTTTAATTACAGCCTCAACGATCTCGTTTTCAAAAGCTCTAACTCCGTTTGTAATTGGATCTATTTACCCACGTTTCACCTACCTGACGTGTCATCACTCAACAGCTTCTATCAAATATCACCACTTACCTTGCAGGCAACACTCCTGTGAGCTGAGGAGAGAAACAGTGTGAAAACTACCCCAAAGCAGCTGCAGAATGGCAGACAGCCCAGGAGAAACGGCTCAGCATTGCACAGGGTTCCCCCTGACTGCACCTTGCACCGGAGTTAAGGAACACCAGGCAGCTTCTAAGACACTTCAGTGTTGCTTTCTTCAAGATGATGCTACTGGTACTCAAGTTTCTAGCAGGTAGCTGGCTCAGCCTGAGCACAGCACCTTATTTACATCCCAATTTAAACAATAATCACCTGAAACACCACCAGTTAGGCTACCTTGCTCCCTACAAATTCTGGCAAAATTGATTTCCCCCATTTATCTACCGAGGTTTTTTTAAAAGCTTCTGGCCTAGTTAGCAAATCAAGGGATACAGATGTGAGCTTTAATTTTAATAGCATGTCATTACCTAACATCAAGTAATCCCTAAAGGGACACACTTGCACTTTCTAGGTCACTGAGGTATTTTGCCTCTTGCTGTTGACAGCCTATGTTCAAATCACAGCCAAACACCTGTATTTAAATGGGATTTTTCTTGCAAATTGACTAATTTCTTTCAGCTGTCTGTAGTCTCATTTCAGCACTCTCTGTGAAAATAAGCCAGTCAGGCTCAAATTGGAAAACTTGATATGATTAAAGGGTCTAAATCACCTTGAAATATTAACTTGGAGATAGATTAATGTTCATTTTGTTCATTTCTGTAACGTTTCACTTTAATGTAATGTTACAGAAGCAGAGAGAACCTCCCCACTCACACAGAGCCTGCACAACTCTCAGTCCTGGAGAATCAGCTTCCTCCTGGAACAGCTCGTGCCTTACTTAAGGAAAGGTAAACATCATCTCTGTAGGCTCTTGCATTCCATAATCTAACATGAGGGTTTTCCCTATCAGCCCAGGAATAAAAGCCCTCTGGTTTACATTAAAGTTCATTGGTTTGCACAGTAAGTAAAATACTCGGTGCTCATCTCCTTTACCAGGATCCCAGACAGTAAAAATACCTTTATTATTATCCCCATACCTCTGCATGAATTGTCCCTATTTTATTTTCCTTATGTTTTCCCACTGCAGTTTCTGCTGCACTCCCAATTCAAATGGCACAGCAGGCCTTTCATTATCTAAAACTGCACAGACAACTATCACACAAATTCTACCTTCACCATATAGGAAACAGCAATATAGAAGTTATTACCATACAGATAATGGTAATTTTCCAGCTTAAGGGGGGGGGGAAGCATGCTCTGGAAAAATATTTTTCCAGCAGTTGTTTAAACACCACAAAGAACAACAACGAGGCTACATGAAAGCCACTGCATTTTCCCTTTAACTACAGTGACTAAAATGGACCAGCACTTGGATTAGGCTTTTAAAGGCAAACAGGGGGCCTCCAGTTGTTTGTTTTAAAACACATGTAATGCTCCATCTTAAAAGCTTTTGTCAGATAATTTGGAGGGGATTAGCAAGTGAGCAATTAGTACATGCAGCTCACATCAACTACCACACCAATTAGCATCATAAATCAAACCAGCAACCCTCCGACTGAATCCTGTTATGCAGCAAGCAAGATGTTCCAGTAGGGAAAATACTCCCAGAGAAGTAATGTCGTTTTGGAAGTCACATAGAGCTCCTGACCTCAGCTAAAATACCAGTTTTAATGTGCATTAAGCAGTTATCAAGGCAGTTGTCAGCTGTAAATATTGGCCACCTGGCTGCCACTGTCACCCCCATACCAACAGACACCCCCACTTAAAAGTTATTTTTCAAGGTAGGTCAATAACCAGGTCCCTCCACCCATAAACTCACGTACTGATAAACATCTCTATGCTCCTGAATGCTGACACCTCACAGCGGCGAAGCATTTCGGAAGCTTAATTAATGCAGGTGAAAATTAGCCTCTTATTTTGCATGAGAAAAGTAATGAAACGGGACTAAATAGATGAGTGGCCTCAGGGTACGGGGATCGTTTTCCACGGCTTGTTTGGGCTCCTCCCTGCCTGGCATTTGCTCAGCTCCGGGGGTGGAACGAGGATTCACGTTCAAGGAAAGGAGAAGCGATAAAGGACCACAGCAAAGCCCCACATGCACTCAGGCTGCCGCCACAGATGCTTGCGGGATTCAGAGCATGCCAGCAGCACTGTCAATTTTTGCAGTTTCATCATCCATCATTCCTGTCACCACCCTGTGTGCAGGGGCTCAGAAGCCGGCCCAGGGACCCACGGAAATCCTTCGACCCCGAGACTGAGCAGCAATCCAAACCAAATTTGCCGAAGGAAAACTATTACTCAGCTTTATCCACACTAGAAAGAAAATAATCCTATTAATTCTTTGGAGTGTATTGAAAATACTAACACAGCTTTACTACAAAAGCATTATTAAACTCTAGCACATCATTGATTTTATGTTCATGGCAGCAGAGGAACATTATTTTCCTTCACTGTCATTATTTATTAGCTTTGATAATTGACAATTGCACCCTTGGCAGTACAACCCGTAACATCTTCTGGCCAGACACAGAGATGGCACAATTCATAACAAAACGATTTGTAACTGCTTTATCGCGATTCTCGAGATCAAACGCCCACATCTGCCAGGATTTTCCACGCTATCGTTCTGGTTTTAGTGCTAAAGAGTGATCCAAACCAGAGATACAGAACCCATCCTCCTCCCAAATCGCCACACCTGCTATTATCACCCACCTCCCCCTGCAGCCACATCATGCAGTGATCATGCACTGCTCCCATCTCTGACTTTTGCTTAGTTCTTACCAGGTCAAATTGGTCCTGTCCTGTCACCTCCACCTGATTATAAACACCTTTCCAGCCCTACAGATGAGCTGTACAACGACCAGGACAAAACAGGACACAAGTATCAGTTATTATCTCCTCTTCCCTCATCACAAAGCACTTGGCTGCTGAAGCCAAACCCATACCATTATATTAAGCTTACAAAAGACAAGACATCAACTATTCAAACCTAAGAAGCCAGTGGCAGCTCAAATGCTCCTTCTTACTAGTCCAGCATCACTAAAGGCTTGGTGGCCAAGAGATCCTCTGCATCCTGCAGCCAGCTCAGCTTCTTCACAGGTCATTTGTTAAGCCCTGTCCACGGCAAGGAGTGCCATCAGTTCCTGCTGCTAGAGCTGGTTTTCCTCACTGCATCAGTGTTACAGCTGCCACTTGAAGGCTGATGGATGACCTGATTTTTGCCTTTGTGTGGGGAAACAGAGTCTCAAGATATAATCAGTTTTCAAACTGGAATTTATTATATGGTAGAAGCAAACAGCGCTGGGTGTACGGACAGGAAACCTTCCTGAGTCTGTCACACCTCATACAGGGTACGAGTCCAGTTTTTATTTCAAAACATCCCATACATATTAACTATATCACATGCATATACATGTACATTGCTATTCTAGGTATTCACCATATGTTTATTTCCACAGCTTAGACTAACTGGTTATCTCCACATTAAGTTATAAATTCATATGTGCTTTGAAATAAGGTGCCATTATGCTATTTGACCTGATCTGGTCTGGACATAATTCTTGGCTAGGAGGAGAGGGAGGATGGTGGTCTGTGTTATGTCTTTATGGGGCTGCAATTAAGTTTCACAATCCGTTTGTGCTTTGAGAACACTCAGATCCTTTCCATCGTGGAGTTACGAAGCTCTAACATTTTGCTCACTAAGGATCTGGGCAAGTATATTTAAGCTTCTTTCCTGGACCTGGAGATGTATTTCAACTTCATGCTTTTCACAGCCTCGGGTATTTCAATCTCTTTCCACACTTCCTCAGTTCGGGGGAGCTTCCCTGACTCTGCCTTGGTACCTCTGAAGAAATTCACTGAGGGATGAAAAACAGCAGCTATCAAAACACTCATCTCTTGCAGCAAGGTCACCCTCCTGAATGACAGAATATCCTGAGCTGCCAGGGACCCACAAGGACCACCCAGTCCAACCCCTGGCCCTGCCCAGGACACCCCAACAATCCCACCCTGTCCCTGAGAGTGTTGTCCAAACACTCCTGGAGCTCTGGCAGCCTTGGGGCTGTGCCCACTGCCCTGGGGAGCCTGTTCAGTGCCAACCACCCTCTGGGGAAGAACCTTGTCCTGAGATCCAACCTGAGCCTGCCCTGGCACAGCTCCATGCTGTCAGAGAAGCTGTGACAAGAGGTTCCATGGATCCTGGGTGGGGGAAAGCAAAAAAAAAAAAAAAAGGAGATATATAACATCTCTTCAACATGCATACTGAAACTTTCAAGTCCAAAACCAGATTACTCTAAGCAGGCACAAAATTGCCCATCTGTCCACACACACTGGCCATCCCCAATCCAAGCTTTGGGTACACACATAGCAGTGAGGATATCTTCAGTTCATCAGCTTTATTATCCCAGCAAAGCAAGTTTGATGAGAGATGCCTGTTAACTACTCCAGGCCTCAAGGCTTGCACTCCACCTGACTCTGACTCCACGGAGAGGAACAGGCTCTGACAGCACAAAATACAGATGATTCTATATTCTGTGCACAAATTATCTTCCAAACACAAAACATTTCATGAGATATATAAATATGCAAAGCCAGTTACTTATTCAGACAGGCAGCTGCAGTCTAACATCCAATCCATCATCCTGCTACGCTTGCTTTCCATGTTCCTACAAATTCCCAGGCCAGCCACCTCCTCGTGGAAGGTCCCAGGGCACCTGTCCTGGGTGTTGGACCAAGTGCTGCAGAGAGCTCCTGGTTCCCAAGGCCTTAACTCGGGCACAGCAGGTTAATGAGATCCATTTACCCGAGTGCTGCCCGGGCACTCCAGTGCCAGGCTTTTAGCATATTTCCTCTGGAGAGCACAGTTGCTGTGATACCTAAAAGACAGGATTCCTGGCTGCTCTCCTGAGCACAGGAAGCTGGAACTGTTAAGATAATGGATATTCTCTCCTTCGAGCCCACAGTATCCCTGCAACAAAGTAGTGATGCTCCAGAACCCTGCAACAGTGACTGCCTTGCTGTGCCTGTGCTCCTTCTGGTTGTGTCACTGAAAAATACAGTTGCAAAGCACAGAAACGGTGGTGTGAATTAATAGAAGATTTAATAACAGGAAGAACTTCACCTGCAGTTTTAGCTTAATAGAAAATGTAATAAGCACCACCGTGAGTTCAAGTCAAGGCCCCAAGTTAAATTGTGCTGAGCACTGATTTGGTCTAGGCTGCAAACAGCTCTTCAGTCCTTTTATAAATAACGAAAAAAACCCGATGAAATACTTCATTTAAGCTTCTCACAGACAAACACAAAGCAATACAGCTAAAGCTATACATTCAACCCCAGTGTTCCCCAGAGGCCCTTTGCTTGCCTGTATCTTCCTTCAGCATAGAAGGGGAAATTACCAAACCAAACAGTTGCCTAAACATAACGTTTATGTTCTTTATCCAAATATGTAAACTAATGAAGTTACTAAAGGAGACACTGAATTTACGCATTTCACACACATCAACCCTGTGGTTTTAGCACTTGCTTCCTCAAGTGGTTAAATGAAGCTCATTTAAGCAATAAAAAAAGAAAAGTGAAAGAACAAGTCATTCCCTGGCTTAGAAATGCACTGCCATCTTACCAGCCTTTCATCTGTACCATTACACAGGCTCCAAATATATTAGTCAGAATCCTGAAATGGCATTAATGAGGTTGAATGTGCACATACTGACTAAGTAATGCATCTGCTTCCATCCACTTTAAAAAAAAAAGATATTAAATACTTCCAGAGGGCTTTGGAACTGCCAGCTGCCCACAATGGACTTGCTACCAACAAGGAAACCTGACAACCTTGCTGTGAATTTAAGGCAAACTTTCTAAGAAATCACAGATTCACAGTAGCCAAAATACATCTGAGACAGCACTGTTGCCTGATTTCTAATGTGTGTCACGAGATTCATGCATTTATAACCTTATCACCATTGCAACAGAAGCACAAATTAATTGCAAAAACTTCGGATCAAAAGCTCTGTCCAGAGGACTAAGAAGTAGTCGAGAAGTCTTTCCTTACAGACATAAGAGAATCCCAAGTTAAAATCACTCTGGTTTTGACTCTCTGTTGGGCTCTCTCAGCTACATCTGTGTCTCTCTTGTCCTGGGGAGCCCAGGGCAGCACAGAGCACTCCTGGTGCCCTCACCAGTGCCAGGGAGGAATTTAGACTTTGAAAAGGAAAACAAAACCAAAACAAAAAAAATCTACACCGCACCAAGGCCAGGCACGGGGGGGAGGAACCCAGGCCAAGCTGCTCTCCCAGAAAGGGATGCTCACAGAAGTCTGTCCATCCAGCATCAGCAGCATCTCCACTTGTCCACATCTGGCGCTGTCTTCGCTCAACTATTTCATGGTGTGAGGACCAATAATAACAAAGAGCAGTTGAGTCACAGCTGCCCTCCAGCACAGGTGACATGAAGTACAAACAGCGCTTGGAGGCAGTCAAGGACAAAAACTAATAACAGAAGACGAATCTCTTGCTCCCACAGACTTTGGGATTACCAAAACTATTTAATACAATGCTTTCTCTCTCAGGACAGAAAACTTTATCCACCGTAGATTACCAAGCAATCATTTCAGATTTGTTCCACAGGCGAGGTAAAGCCGCGTGTACAAAGGTCAGGGAGGAAACCCTTCACATAAAAACTAACAACTGCACAAAGGGAGCTCTGAAATGCGCTGTCAGCAAAAGGTCACACACTCAGAGATGCAACTGAGTTCTGAGGTTTTTCTGGAGCTTACATTACCTTTTCTTCAAAGACTTGCCATAAATATCAGCACTGCCATTCACCTTGCCTATTGGTACGGACAAATCCAACTCCCAGCGGTGACGCAGTGGAGAACAGAGAATTCCTGAGGTCTGGGGAGAAGCTGTTCAACTGCCTGGCAATACTCCAAACCCCTATCATTAGCCAAAAAAAAAGTGTGGGGTTTTTTTATTTCACTTACAAACATACTGGAGCCTGACAGTTACAAGCTCATCCCTTTAATATTAGCCATTAATGACATAGCTCATATTCCCCTATCAGTTTTCACAACATGATCCACGACACAAATCTCTTCCTTCAGGTGGCAAGTTACGACTGAGACCAGTGCTGGATGATCTGCCTCCCTGGAAAATAAGTCTCATGGAGACACTCAGCTCGAGCACCGATGTCACACCCTCCAGAAGCCCCAACTGCCACTGTGCCCTTCGCTCAGGACAACGCACGACGTGAAGGTGCCAACCCACCCTCCAAAGAGTTTCCTTTTCCCACGGGCCTGAGCTGAGCCAAAGCAAACCCGCTGGATTGCCAAGTGCCCCCTCCTCCTATAGGGAGTGAGACTCATTTGCCAGGTTCAGCAGAGGCAGAGGCAGTGGTGTGTGTACACACAGCAGCACAGGCTCTCGGATCAGCAGTGCTGCCTGCTGCTCTCAGCTAATCCCCCAAAGCAAACGCTGGGAGAAGCCCGGCACGCTCCCTGGGAAACCTAAAGCCTCACACCACAGTTGTTCCAACAACATCAGCTGATCCACAGCAGGTCTCCTTCTTTGCCTGGGGGGAAGTAGGAGTTCTCCTCAGAAGTTAAGGGTTCAAGGCTTTCCTCTTGAGCTGTACCTCTCCTGCGCTCGCTCAGAGGCCTCTGATACTTCATCCTGCAGCTTTCGCAGAGAACAGCAACAAAACATGGAAGTTAAAGCCAGAAAGAACAGTCACTTGGGCTTGGGGCAAGGCAAAAGTGACTTCAGACACAACTATCAAACCTAACTTTTAAGTTTAATGTGCAAGAACAGTTAATATCAAGCATTTGAATCTCGGTGGTTACTCACACACTGACGTCTGCTATCTTCCAGGTTAAAAGGAAACGTCTTTCCATTTTGATATTAGCCACTGATGCTCCAGCTATGTGGCCAGATTCCCTATGCCTGAATCACACAAACTGAATTCCCCAGAAAAACAAAACAAAACAACAAAACAAAAAAAAAAAACAAACAAAACAAAACAAAAAAACCCAACAAAACAAAAAAAAACCAAACCAAGGAAAGAAAACCAAACAAAAACCAAACTAAAACAAACAAAAAAACCAAACAAACAAAACCCCCCCCAACAAACAAAAAACAAAACAAAAAAAAGCAGCACTCTCAGGTTCTGTTGTGCTCTCCCTGAAATCTGAAACAAGAGGGATGTTTTGAGAATCACTCTGTACCTTCTGGCATTTTCTCCCACCCACCCACTCCTCCAGTGCATCTTTGCACTGCCCTGAGCAACAGCTTCCAAATGTAAAATCTCTTCCTTTCCCCAAGACTTAAGATTATTTCTTGAGTCCCACTTAATAATCATCATTTCAAAATTCAAACTACCATTTACAATACCATTTTTTAATTAATACAAAAACATTTCCAGGTGTGATGGTCTGTAAGGGGAGGTAAAAGCTGAGGATGACAGAATCTGGAGCTGCCCTCCTCAGCTTTTACCTCCCCTCACAGACCATCACACCTGGAAACCCCAAGATACTTTCAGCAATTTAAAAACCACTGAAAGCAATTCCTGTTTTCCACTCCCTGTTCCTAAGCACACGACATACCTGATATGTTTAATGTTGATGAAGCACTGACCTTGTGAACTCCTCACCACGTGAAGGCAGATTTTACTGCAGTAAAGGCTGCACAACAGACTAATAATAACAGTTACACTGTTCTAAAAACAATATAACAGTCTAAATAACAGCATCTAGAACTGCTTGGCTGCTTAGTATGAATTTCATACAAAAAATACAGCACAGAAGTATATGCTTTTGAACTGCTGACTTTGCAACTGTGTGACAGGCAAGAGCCTGAAAGTAACTGATTTTTAGCATTTTCATCCACTGAGGAAAAACTAATGAAGAGAAATATCACCCAGAACTGTTTTACCCAGTATCACAGCAATACAAGGCAAGAAACCTCCGTGCAATAAATATTGACATGTCAATTTAGGACCCAATTTAGCAGTTGCTCTCTTCAGATTAGACAGAACTCCCCTACTTGAATATAAAGAACTGCTGCTGCTGCTGAAAGGGGAGTTCTAATTTCACATTATTTTAATATTCACTGGTCCAGCAAGGGTGTCCAGACACCGCTATAGCAGAATTCCAAACCTAAAGAGGGTTTTCACGGCCATTAAAATCCTAAGTGCTGGGAAGAGAGTGCCACTTTACACTGAAAAGAAAATTCTGAGAAGCAGTAATAGCATCTCTCTTTCACTGAAAGAGTCCCAAATTGCTTTAGATTCCAAACATGTTCTTCTCCAGAGCTGTCAAACCTCCCTCGAGCAGGAGAGCTAAGTGTGAGCTGTGCAAGGAGCACGTGTCGGTTGGGGTTTGGGTTTAAAGCAGCCTGAACTAACAAGACCACATTCTGTTCTTCACAGGGCACAGCTCTCCCTGTGCTGCAAGCAGCTATTTCAGCAAAAAAGTTACTCCATGTTTTCTCACACCAGCCACACACAAACCACACCAGGATTCCTCCCTGCCAGTGAACCTCAAGTACCTCGAGTTTGAGAGGTTTTGTGAGCTGAGGACAATCAGAACAACACTCAATTCTTTGCAGCAAAATTGGAATGCAACCATCACTTAGCAAATGTCTGTTTTTACTACACAGCAGCACCACAGAGATTTAAAAGCTGCCATCAGTGAGAAACAGTTGGGTAAAGGAGGTTTATCAAAAATACAGCCTGGTGGAGTTGTAATCTAAAGGAGAGAGGAGTTGTTGCTTTTACTACTTGCAGTTTTGAATATTTAAGAGCTAGTTGAAGAGCCCTCAGAACAGAAAAGACATAACATGTACTCCTTTTCTAGATAAATCTTCGCCATCAATCAGAACTCCTCCTGCTCTCACGACTCAGTGTCCAATGCAAGTTAGACAGCAAATTGCCTGTGAAGATTTTACTCATCAGCTCCGCTTTTGAAACATGTTTGCAGGCTGCTATTTTGGTTTTCGAGTCTTTGTGATTGACAAATGAGCTGAGCCACAGTTAGGTAACACAGTTAGAAATCATTACTCCATGAAAAGACTAACACAAGTCCCATGCTAAGGAGATAACTACATACAGCGCTTCACATCCTCCTCCCACTGCCACACAAACTTGGCACGTCGCTACAGGCAGAGCGTCGCATTCAAGGAACGTATTTTTGCCACATAAACATGTACTAATTGCCACTTTAAAAAAATGCCCTGCTGAAGGCACCATCTGTCCTGCAGAAATCCAAACACCAGCAGCGCAGAGACAGGTACAGTGCCTGCGCTACAGCCTTCCCACGATACATATCCGTAAGTTTTTATCTCTTTAGAAGAAGGCAGAAAAGGCAAAGGACTCTCCCAGACCCCACAAAGCCGACGGCCACACGCCATAATTCCAGTAAAACAGAGAATATGCACAAATCTCTACCCCACACTTGATCAGATGTGGATGCTTAGCTGGGGACAGTTCTCTTTAATAAGTGACAGGCACTGCCAGCCTCAGTGGCTCGCCACAAACACACTGAACCCAAAACGTTACCAGCAATAAACATGCTGTCTGTCTACTCAAGCTGCACTGCTCAAGAGGCACACAAACAAATCTTTCAAGTAAACATCTCCATAGCAGCTTTCCCATCAGGACTTTTGGATTACGTATAGTTATAAGGACCAGCCAGGCCACCAGCACAAGATGGTTTAGGCAGCTCTGTATCAGCTGCTGTACATTGTTGCTCCGCTGCCCTGAATCCCTTCCAAAACACCGGCAGGATATTCCGATCTGGGAAAGCAAGTTACCGTGCAAAATAACTCTGAAATTTCTCCTTAAAACACACATTCCTGGCCAACACTGTTTGCCCTTTTTTAACCGCACCGACAGCTAAGGACAAATACATCTTGCAGACTCCACTGCACGGGTGATTTTTGCCTCGTTTCGCACATCCCGAGCCGTTCGCGACTCCGCGGTGCTCCTGCGGGGAAGGATGCTCGTAAATCCCGGCTCGGAGGCTGTTATCTCCATCTTGCCTCCCGAGCTGTTTTCACACCGCCAGGGCTCCGTAGCCCAGCTGCGCGTCGTGTTTACCCACCGCACAACCCCTGAGCCACAGCCCACGCTGTTCTCTCCATCACACGGCTGCGGGGAGCACCGGAGAGTACCCCAGCCCTTCTCTGCAGGCAGAACCAGCACGGTCCCTGTCGCTGCGCCCCGGCCCGGAGCAGCGGGCAAGCACCAGCACAACTCCTACACCCCGCAAAGCACAGCCGAGGGGCCGCCCCGGGCATGCAGCGGCGAGGAAACGATGGCACCAAGATGAAACATCCCCCCCCGGACCCCCAAAAAGCCATAGGGGGTGGCGGGAGGGCGGGTGGCCCCGAGCGGGAGCTGCTCCCAACGAGGGGGGAGAGCAGAGCCACGGTTTGGGGGGGACACAGAGCCACGGTTTGGGGAGGGTTTGGGGGGGACACACAGCCACGGGATGGGGGAGGTTTAAAGGGGTGCAGCGACATGTGCCGGGGGAGGTTTTGGGGAGGGACGGAACCGTGGGCTGGGAAGGAGCAGGGACACGGTGGGGAAGACAAGGGGGGGAGGAGAACCTTGGGCTGGGGAAGGTTTACGGGGGAGGAAGGACATGGGCTGGGGGACACGAGGGGGAGCAGAGCCATGAGCTGGGAGAGGTTTGTGGGGAGAAGGCTGGGGAAGTTTGGGGGTGAAGAGCCATGGGCTGGGGAGGCTTGGGGGAACAGAAACAGGGGCTGGGGGAGGTTTGGGAGGAACAGAACCAGGGGCTGGGGGAGGTTTGGGGGAACAGAACCACGGGCTGGGGAGGTTTGGGGGACACAACCAAGGGCTGGGGGAGGTTTGGGGGGACACAACCACGGGCTGGGGGAGGTTTGGGGGGACACAACCACGGGCTGGGGGAGGTCTGGGGGGGCAGAGCGCACCCCCCTTGTCCGGCGCGCCGGGTCCGCCGCCTCACCTTCGATGGCGATGACATGCTCGCGGATCTGGTTCTGCAGCACGGGCTCCTCCACGCGCTCCAGCAGCTCGTAGATGGAGTAGATGTTGGGGTGCACGGACTCGAAGCGCTGGATCTCGGCGCGGATGGCGGCCGAGTTCGCCAGCTGCTGCTGGTAGTTCATGGCGCGGCCGCCGCGGCCCCTCCGCGCCCGGGGCCGAGCCCGGACCCCCCCTCACCGCCCCCGGCGGGCCCGGCCTGGCCGCCCGCTGTCACTGCCCGGCGGGGCGGGGCGCGGCCGCCCCCCGCCCCATGGACGGAGCGAGGACGCGCTCCGGGACCCGCGCCCGCTGCCGCTCCGGCCGCCGCCCGCTCAGCCCCTCACGGCTCCCGTTCCCTATCCCGTTCCCTGTCCCGTTCCCGGTCCTGGTCCCGGTCCCGTCCCCCGCGGCCTCGCGCCCCCCGCGCGCTCGCCCCGCGTCCTTCCCCGCTCGCCCCGCTCCACGCTCGCGCGGGACACGCCCCCCGCCGCCGCCGCCGCGTGACGTCATCGCGCAAAAGAGCCTCGCCCCGCGGCACGCCGGGAAATGTAGTCCCGAGGAGGGGTGGGGCGGGGTGGGGAGGGGACAGCGACCCCGCCCCAGGGAACCCCCGGGAACGGCGGGACCTCCTTTCACAGCAATTCGGATCTGTTTTAGTACGGATCGGTGAATTTGATAGTCACGGAATCCCGGAACGGTTTGGGTTGGAAGGGACCTGAAAACCCGTCTCGCTCCATCCTCCTGCCACGGGCAGGGACACCTCCCACCAGCACAGGTTGCTCCAAGCCCCGTCCAGCCTGGCCTTGGACACTTCCAGGGATCCAGGGGCAGCCACAGCTTCTCTGGGCAACCTGTGCCAGGGCCTGCCCACCCTCGCAGCCAGCAATTCCTTCCCTGTATCCCATCTAAATCTACCCTCCTTCAACTTAAAGCCATTCCCCCCTGTCCTATCATGATGCCCAATTGCATTAAGTTTCCAAAAAGCTTTACTTTCCCCTTCTGTCCGTCCCATCATTCCCAAGTAGCCAAGACTCAAGGAAAAGATTACTCAAAATGACGAAACATTTTAACCCCCCGAAAATGTAGTGAAGGTAACATCAGATAAACAACTGCACTGAGAAAGGAGCACCTGAATCTACCCCCTCAGGGTCCACTGAGGACCCCTGGAAGTGATCCCGTGAGGAGTTTTGTGCCCAAAGTGCGCTATCCACGCCTGGAGGGGACACCCCATCCCTGGAAGTGTCCAAGGCCGGGGCAAGCCGGGACAGTGGGAGGCGTGGGGCAGTGGGGTTGGAATGAATGGCATGGTCTTCGAGGTCCCTTCCAACACAAACCACGCTGTAGTTCTGTGAACTGTCAGAAATACAATTGTGTCGTGGTGTAACACCCACAGTCTGCACGCCAGCTGTGCACAGAGCCAGGCACTGACCCCCATTAATCCGTCTTTGGGATCGATACTTTATGGATTTCACCTCCCGAGCCGCGAAACGCGGAGCTGAAAACTTCGATGTTGCGAACAGCAGCAGAGCAACAGCTTGATCGGGGACAGCCCCAGGAAATCTGCATCCAGCACAGCAAGGAATGCAATGCTTTCAATAATCTGCCCCCCCAAAGTGTCCCTAATTGAATAGAGAGCTGTGGCCTGGCAGGGCTGACAGCCAGCCACGCTCCTTTCTCAGTGTAGTTGTTTATTTGGTGTTGCCTTCACTGCATTTTGGGGGTTTAAAATGTTTCATCACTTTGAGTAATCTTTTCCTCGAGTCTCGGCTGCTTGGGAATGACGGGAAGGACAGAAGGGTGAAGCTTTTTGGAAACTTAATGCAACTGGGCATCATGGTAGGACAGGGGGGAATGGCTTTAAGCTGAAGGAGGGTAGATTTAGGTGGGATACAGGGAAGGAATTGCTGGCTGTGAGGGTGGGGAGGCCCTGGCACAGGTTGCCCAGAGAAACTGTGGCTGCCCCTGGATCCCTGGAAGTGTCCAAGGCCAGGTTGGACGGGACTTGGAGCAACCTGGGCTGGTGGGAGGTGCCCCTGCCCATGGTAGGGGTGTAACAAGATGAGTTTTCAGGTCCCTCCCCACCCAAACCATCCAGGGATTCCGTGATTATCAAATTCACTGATCTGTATTTACAAATAAATAAATAAACTAATAAATAAACAAACAAACTGCTTTGTTTTGTTTCTATTTAAGAAGGTCTGGGAATGTGAGTGATGCCATCATGTGATCTCCAGGGTGGAAACAGCTGCTCTGCTACTATAACTGGTAGCTGTGACTGCACCTAAACAGCTTGGTGGGGAGAGGAAGAGCGGGAGGATCATAAAAAACGCTGCTTAACCGTGCCATGAGCAACAGCACTTGGTGTCTTCTGCTCCCTGGCTCATCTGCTGATGCTCTGTTCCAGGTCTTGCTTGCAAGCCCACGGTGACCTGGCAGAGCTGAAGGGAGGCTGGTCCCTCAGTTAATGGCTGTGGTTCTATGCCCACCCGGTCTTCTTCCCTCTTCCTTCTCATCACAAATTGGCATCATCTGTATTAGCTTTCTCAGTTTTTTATTTTCTAATTCTGGCAGGAAACTCTTGAGTGGATAGAGGAAAAAAAAAATAGCAGGAGTAGTACAGTCCCTGCTTCCACTAGCAAGTGCTGTTTAGGGTATTAATGTTGGTGACAAAACTTTGTGAAACCTAAGAGGATTTTTGCTTTCATTTACCTTGAACTGTTTGGATTAAGCTAAAGATATGTAGAAAGCTGGATGAAAGGTATAATTCTCCCCTTTTCCTCCCTCTGTGCTGATCTGGAGCCGAGGCACTACCTCACATTACTTCTCTTTTCAGAAAATGCCAAGGTGAGCAGCAGAGCCAAGAGTCAGGCAGCAGCCTCTGCTGTGTGTGGGGCTGATTGTTTCCACTGCTGCCATATGCTTTGTGTCCTTCCAGCTCGAAAATCCATGGAAAACAGCTCACAGAGTAGCCTCAACTGTAAATGAACACAACTACTAGCACACGAGTGATTGAAGCATCAAAACCCTGTGTTAATATAAAGCCTTTTCATGATATTTTGATTGTGAAGCTTCTTCTACCCTGATTTTTTTTGCTGCATAACAGTGTTTTATGTCAGCTCTGTAAAATCACAGCCAAACATGGGCTACTGTTGCAGCTCACGTAGAATTCTCATGTAAGAAATCTGTGACAATACATGGTATTTTGCTGTGCTTGCAGCTGAGATGAGCCTGAAATGCTGGTGGTGGTGTGCAGAGTGGTGCTGGAGACACCTCTTTGCTCTCAAACTCTGCTCAGGAGAGTCTGGCACCTGAAGTGTTCCATCAGCCTCAATGTGAACTGGCAGGGAACGGCTTTTCCCTGTGAGCAGCCAGGAATTTGGATTTGTTTTTCCTTGGTCTGGGGATATGGGCACCTCAGGCACTCCCCAGGGGAACACCAAAAACTGCTGCTGGTCTGGGGAGGTCACGAAACTCGGGCAGTGTCACAAGTCTGGAAGGGCTGATGGGCTTCCAGAGCAGTCCCAGTGTCACTCAGCCTCCCACCACTGGTTTTCCTCTCTGAGCTTTCCAGGGGCAAAGCTTCCCAGCACGGTCTGTAGCCGAGTTCCATCTGTGCTGCTTCCTCCTCCTCCTCCTCCTCCTCCCCAGCTGGCAAATCCTCCCACTGCTGTGACTGCACAAAGTCAGTCTGGACGGGCTCCCTCTGCTCTCAGTGCCTCATTCCTGGAAGGTATCAGTGACTGGGAGGCAGCACCGAATCAACATCTCCGGCAGCTCTGGCTCCCATCAGATGGCAGGGCTCATCCTCTTCCCGCTATTCCCAGCCTGCCCACCAAGCTCTACAGGAAGAATTCTGAGGAGTCTCAGTTGATGCACTTGGACTCGAGGCATGTGGGCAGTTAATTCTGCTTTGGGAACCGAGCCTGAGCGTGTCAGTAAAAAACACCTGGAAATGTGACTGTTCAGAAGCTCCACGGACAAGTTGCAGGCGGGGCTCACAATCCATTAAGGTGATGCTCAAGCACAGATCTGGGGAATGGGAAAAACCCATTTCATTTAAATTTCATTTAAATACCTGCTGTACCTCCCTCTAAGGCTGTGCTAGGACAGTGTGGAGCTTGTTCCCTGGCTGCTGAAGCGGGAGGGCTGAATGAAATGTTCAGCTGAGTGGCTGCTGAATCAGGCAGCACTACCAAGTAACTACCACTATCAGTGTAGTTACCAATCCAGTGGCTGAAACGTTGACTGGGGGGAAAAAAAAAATAAAATAAGTGTTCAAGCGTCCTATCCTGATCTGTGCCTTGGATTTAATATAAATTAAACATCACAGACAGTGTAACACAGGGGCTCATTTGTAGACCTAACAGGAAAGGGATTAACTGAGGAAACTGAGGGCGTAAGGACTCCATCCAGGAGAAGTTAGAAGGGAAGTGTAGCTGATGGTTGGGAGCAACAATTCACTTAACTGGGACTGCTCCTGTATCTGTTCACAGTCCCAAAGCCTGGCTGTTCCTGTGATTACTGTTGGTGTGAGCAGTGCTTTGTTTAATATGCAGGGAGTGTCTGGAAAAATACAGGAGACAGAGTGTTAGAGATGCATCCTTGTGCCTACTGATACTGATGTTGCCATAAAGACTGAAATCAAACCCATATGGAGACATCAAGTTTTCCTGAATTATCTTTACCGTACTCTGCAGAGAATATAAAATCTTAAATAGGTTAAGCTTCCCCTCATAACAAATTGGGATGAAATTCTGTTATTTTACTGGGTAAATATTTGGGTCAGTCAGTTACTATTACAGAGTGATTAGATTGCTCAAGAGGCTTTGAAACAAATGTAACTAATGAATTAACCTCATTCAGGGAGTGTGAAATCTGTTCTAGGAGAAATGCCAACTAGTTCAAACAATACTAATTATGGACTCACAACAACAAGCGGCTGTGGGAGCTGGAGCTCATTCCCCCTGTCAGAAACTGGGAAAATGCTGCTCTGCACCAAACCTGCTGGAAAAAAAAGGTGGTGTGGCAAAAGCAGCCTGTTTTTCTGGAGGTGGGAGCACGGATCAAACCCCTTGCAAGGTCAGGTTATCCTACTTTAAGGGTCTTCTAAGCAGAAGTGAGGCACACACTGGCATTGTGCTGCAGAGCAGATGAGCCAGCAGTAACTCTGTGTGCTCACCACATGGGGAAAGGAATCCCAGAGTCACTCCTCAATTCTAGCCCCAGGGACTTGAGTTTCCACCAACCAGAAACTCCCTGAAATGTGCAAAGGGACCCTCTCTTGAACCGCCCAAGTTTTGGCTCCTCGTCGATCTAAGTTCCACCGTAAAACCATTTGCAACACTGGCAGATCTGCATTAAACCCAAGTCATTGCTTAGGTCTGCAGTTGTGCTGTGGCTTTCCTCAGGCTGAAAACAGTCTAACTTTAAAGCAGAAACTTAAAGTGTTTGCGGTGAAAATAAATGCCTTCAGGTGAAGGTTTTAGGGCCCAAGTTCTATCCAAGCTATCCAAGGCTCAGATAGTTTCATAACAGCAAAGACTCGAATCATATACACTAAAAAGAAGACCTGTTCAATTGGTACCCCTGAGTCAGGGCTCAGTAACATCCCGAATTTTACAGCAGAGCAACTCCAGTGACAACTTCACGTGCCAGTTCCAAGGTACTCAGCACTTCATTGAGCTCTTATCATGGCTAAATATGATTACACTGAAAGTGCCTCTAAGCTCGTTGCCGTTGTCACCTCCTTGATGGAGAATCAATATTTGATTCACCACGTAATTCCACGTTAAGCTCAGGCCTCACTTCAGCTGTGGCACGCTGACAGGGCTTGAAAAGTTATGGAAAATTGTGGGCTCAGTTGTTACCTTTGAACTTTCAGACGTGGGCTAGTGATTTAATGCAGAAAAGCCACAGGGGAGGTTGCTCTAGATTAATTCAGACTCATCTTTTAGAACAGTTATCTTAATGTTGAGTCACATTGTTGTATACTGTGACATCCAGTGACAAGGGAGGAGGAATAGGGATAAGAAATTGATACAGCAACCTCGAAACAACCCAGTTGGAAAAACCTTTGCTGGTGAAGGTCCCGTGTGACTTATTTTAGGAGCATGGCATTGTGCAATTGTCTAACCCAGCGTCCCCTAAAATGTGGATTTTTGGTGACAGATTGCACAGTTCAAATAGCAACTTGAAATCGTTTGTCTGATAAGAAAGCAAAACGTTTTCTTTGGTGTTAGGAGGGGTGTGAACCACTCCTAATCAGTGAAGGGATGTAAAAGAGCCTGATAACAAAGCTGAGGATGGTAGGTAGGGCTGGTCATGGCACTTCCCTACATTTCAGATGAGAAACCCTGTTCCTTTTGCCCTTGGCACTTGTGTGTGTGTGTGTGTGCACTAGCAGCACAAACAGAGCCAGACTGCAGCTTGAGAATCACTGAACCACAGAATCACCGAGGTTGGAAAAGCCCTCCAGGGTCATCGAGTCCACCCTGTGCCCAATCCCCTCCTTGTTCCCCAGCCCAGGGCACTGAGTTCCATGTCCAGTCCTTCCTTGGACAGCTCCAGGGATGGAGACTCCACCACCACCCTGAGCAGCCCCTTCCAATGCCTGACCACCCTTTCCAGCAAGAAATTCCTCCTGATGTCCAACCTAAACCCCTCAGCACAACTTGAGCTGTTCCCTCTCCTCCTGTCCCTGTTCCCTGGCTGGACACCAAAGGCAGTAGTTCTACTGAAGGTGCTTTTTCCTGTGTGTGTTTGACATCAGCACCACCCAAATCTGCTTTCCTTTGGGACTTACAGCTTCAAAATCGGTGAGATTGACTTGGTGCAGTAACTCCATCCCCTCAGCTTTCCCAGGTGAGGAATTCCCCCCGGGATAACTTGCAGCACAATCAGCCCCTTATCCCCAGTGGACAGTGCTCCTGATGGCTGTGTCAGAAGGGGGTCCCCAAAGGGGACATCTGGGACACAGTCACCATAGAAACTGGTGGGATTTGCTGTGTGTCTGTGTCAGTTCTCTGAGCTGCTTAACAGCCCGTTGATAACGACTCGGGTTGTGCAGAGACAGGGCTGTGCCAGCATCCCGGGAAGAATTCCCTGGAAAGGCCCTGCTACTCGCTGCTCTCCTGTGCCTCACCTTGCATGCCCCCTCTCTGTAGCTGCAGCTTCCTCATAAAAATGCAAGAAAACCCCATGGGCTCTTTGTCTGGAGACAAGGAAGGGCTCCTGGCACATTTCCACCCTTTGCATTTCGCTTATGGTTTGACCAGGTTTGTCTGACCTAGTTCTGTTCATAAACTGGGCTTAATGGTGGAGTGCTGGAAGGATTCCCAGCTGCTAAAGCCAGGCTATTCCCTCTGCAGTAATTAATTGCAGTTCAAAAGCCCTTCACCAGCCATGTATCATAACATTAACATAAAAAAAAAAAAAAACCAAAAAAACAACCATGTTCTCTGGGATTCTAAGCTCTGAGCAATCTTCTTATGGTGGCGAGGCTTATATTCCATAGCACGAGGGCACCGTGGGACCCTGCTCATCAGCTGCCTGCTCCTGAGTGCAGGCTGGACTGGAAAAATCTCTTTCCTGTGTCCCCGTTGCAGACCCGTTATCACAGAACAAAATGAAGCCTGTTAGGGATTGTTTTTACTAAGCTGGGTGTGATTTTTCATTCCAGCGTAACTTTCCATCACTTGCAAAAGGAGAACTTGAGGACATTTCGTTGCATCATTTGATGAAACTTGATGCCCAGTAATATTCTGAACGCTGTGAGGCTCTGGGAGGGTGTTCAGCAGACAGGGAGAATCCTCAGCACTAATAAAGAGGCAACTTTTGGCTGAAGCAAGGATACCTAAATCACACGTCTTTAGCAGAGGGAGAGCAGGAGGCTGCCGTAATACCTATTGATTTCACTGTTTTATGAAAGAAAGAGAGGTCTGAATTCCCCTGGAACAAATATTCAGGTGCTTAAATCAGCTACTGAGAATGTGAATTGCAGAGGAACCTCCTTCTAGCGCTGCAGTTCCTGTGACGGCTCCTTTGGGATTTCCTGCACCGATCTGTGTCACTGCTGCTCTTGTTTCCAGCTCACTGGGAAAGGTGGGGCTGAGGCCATGGGCTGGTGCAGAGAGAGCCCAGGACCTGCTGGGCTCCTGCCCTGGTGAGTGAGGAGGGCTTTCCTGAAATGGCTCCCAGTCAAGGTGCTCAGCCTGAGCTCTCTGATATCACCCAAGACCAGTTCAATCCCACAATGAATTGGCACGTTGGCAAAGGCCAGGAATTCTGTGTAAACAGCACTTCTTCACATGGTGGAAGTGACTGGAAGTTACAGTGGATCCTACCCTGCATAATTGATATCCTTCCCTTCAAAACTCAGTACATAATTTCATGTACACCCAGTCCTGGCCTCTCAGCAGCATCCCTGTTGCTCATTAGCTCATGTGCAACCACTGAAGCAAGCTGGAGGATGAGATTTTAAAGCCTTCTGTTACCAAAGATTAAGATAGATTTTTTTTTTTTCCCCCCTCCCTGAAATAAGCGTCTGCAGACTGGTGCCAGGGCTCAGATGTATTTTGATCTGCATGGATCCTTCCTTGCTCCTTTTCAAGCGTCTGAGCAGTCACAAGCACGAGCCTCGCTACCCTTGGACCCTCAGCTGAATTTTGATGACCTGTGTGGGAAGTGTTTAAAGCTACCACTGCAGGCTGCTCCCTGCTCAGGACAAGGCTGCAGACTCTTGGTTGCACCAAAAAGGTTTAAAGTCAAATCAACCACCATAAAATCTAATAAAGGGAATTCAAAAGCATTCTGCTGTGGTCTCCAGTAGCACCACTTCAGGTGTGCCTTCTCGAGAACTGTAAACGCTTATTTGTGTTTTATCTCTTCACCACTCGATTTAAAAAAGGTGTAGCAGACCTTTGAATACTCCCTGAAGAATTTGGGGGGCCTGCAGTGTTAGGTATCTGCTGGGGCAGAGTACTCTGCAAGCTGAGATAAACCACTGCAGCAGCAGTTCTGTGTCTTAGCCTGGAAAACTGGATAGAAATCTCATTCCTCGTACAGCTGACAGACACATGTCCACATCTGCTGCAGCTGGGCATGCCAAGCAGACCTGGAACTGCTTTTGCCTTGCAGAACATGAAATCTGGATGGGGAATGGTTATCTAACGTGAAACAGTTGGCAGAAGCCTCAACAGCTAATTTCATCCTTGTTCTTTTAAGGGAAACAGGTTTAATTGGAAGACAGCTTTGTTAGAAGCACCTCGCTCTAAAGGACAAAAAAATTACTGGATTTGGGGAATGGTGTAAATCCTGTAGGTGCAAAGCCATGGGCTGTTGGAATTAACAGAGGTAGAACCTCAAGCAAAAGGCCTTCAGGATGCTGGTTATCAATGGCAAACTAAATTGCACATATCAGGAGCTTTGCTGCATGGCTCTCACGTCCAAATAAACTTTGTGAGTTCAACTAAGAAAGTGCTCCCAGGAGGCACCAGTCCTGCCCATAAACTTTTGTTTGCCTGATGCCAATCTGAACAACTTACACGGATGGGAAAAAATTGCTTTCCTGTCCTGAGAGCCCACCTTTGGGGGACAGGGACCAAAGTTCTAGCTGGGCTGGTGCAGGTAAGGATCAGCGGCCTCAGCAGTGATTGGAACTGCAAGTTCTGCATTCTGTGGGTAAATGGACTGTTCAGGGCAGAGGAAAGGATCTAATCTTTTCTCTAGGGTTGTGGGTGGAATCCCTCAAATGTTGCAGTACTCAGGGCATCCTGACCTTTTTGGGTGCCTAATCTGAAGCAGAAAGCACAATGTGGCATCTTAAATCTTGTGAAAACAAGACCAAGAGAAAGTGTGCCCCTAAGTGAAAATGGGGGAAGGACTTAGCAAGTGAAGCAACTTCATCACCAAAACAGCATTACAGCATTTCAAAGAAATACGGGGAAGAGCCACTTCCCAGAAAAATGTCCCTCTGTAACAGTGAATTCATTTACTAAAGCAAGAGTGAGCAGCCTTGGAGTGACTTGGAGCTTCCCTTATTGCAGTGACTAAAGCAAAGATGCAGTAGAGTTGTTGGTTCCTCTAAACTGCACAGAAACCTTTCAGAGGGATCTCAGATGTTTGTGGGAAGCGTTCAGAGCAAAGCTGTGCTGTAAATTGGTCCGTTTGGGGCTTGCGAGGACAAAACGCAGCACACGTGAACTTGCAGCATTCCAGCGGTTGGGAACCTGCATTGCACAAGGTTATGGATCACCTGGCACGAGGGGAAGGAGTCTGGCCTTGCTGAGGCCACTTGCACAGAGCACTGGGCTGGCACTTGCTTCTGGAAGATGAGTCGCCTTCTTTTGCTGCACTGCTGGGTAACAGCGGGGTTTTTCCTGTGTAAAAAAGAGAAAACACAGTAAAATGTTTCAACATCTAGGGAAAGCCAAATTCGGAGATGTCTGTGGTATAGAGGTGCGTCTGACCTGTTGCTGAACTGCACTGGCAGAACATTGTTACAAAGAAAACCATCCCGGCAACACCCAAACGGTGCTTTGCAAGGAATGCAGTGTGAAAGGAGGTGCCAAAGAAGTGCGAGGCGGGGAACAATTCACCATGCACGTGGTTGAACGAGACTTTTTGCCCCAAAGAGGTTAATTCTCCAAGAACAGGTCGTTTGGCAGCTGGAGGGCAACAGAGATGCTGGTGGGGGGGAGAGGGAGGGGAGGGTGACTGATGCTGACATAAAGTAATGGTCCACTTTTAGTCCTGCCTACCCATGATGTAATAAGATGTAACAGAATTACGAGTTGGTCACGGATCTCAGGCTTTATTAATCATCTGAAAACCTGTAATGGTTTGGCACAATGCGTATGATGGAAGAGCAGCTTCTGTGTCTCACCAGCCTCTTTCCATCATTTTAAACTGCTGTTTGAACAGTCCCAGCAAAAGCTTCACTGGGGTGTCCTCCAGAGAGTCCTGGGGGTGACATTCACTTCAGCATTTGACTGGTCAGAATAAACCATAAAAATGTGTTAAGAGCTGACTGGATCACGTCTGGACAAGCTGAGGACCAACTCCTGCAGGCCAGTCTTTATCTCGGTGAATTAGACTTTAGACTTCAACTCTCTCAGCTGAAAGAAAGGAAACATCCCAGTATTTCACGTGAGCTCTTGCTCTGGGACAAACAGTTTCTCATCTCATGCAAACTGCTTGCAGATGGCTGGTGTACAGTATCCTTGCAAGGATAAAAAAAGGAAATAAAATGACTGGAGAAGCTATTTGAGAGTTCCACATCCTCAGGTGCTTTTTTACATAAGCTCTCTTTCTTCTTTTTTTGTTGCTGTTTCCCACATAGATTTCAACAGAAACTGTGCATGAGGTGAAGCTGGTTGTGGCTGGGGCTGGCATGATGTGATCCTTTCTGTGTTCTTGGCTAGACAACTTCTTTTGGCCGTGCCAAACTAGGCTGTTAGGCTGAACTATCCTTTCCTGTGACCTGGCCAGGTGGTGGGTGCTGCACTGAAATGCTGCTGAGCACTTCCAAGGCATTATAAGGCAATGACTATTTCTCAGCCTTAGTGTTAAGCTGGGTGCTGATTAATTTGGATTGGTCAAGAGAACGGACACCCTTGCCTGTTTAAAGCTTTACAACGTGCAGCTTGCCATCATTAATTAGGAGGATGCACTAATTTGCTGAAAACAGAGCTCTAAACTCGTCCAAAGAGAAAAGCATGCACTACATAAAAAATATACACTTGGACTCCAGCACTGTGCTAAACTCATCCTGCCTGATGAAGCATACAGTGACATTTGACTGACCTTGTCAGCTGGAGGGGTGAATGGATAAAAGAAATGAGCTTTCATTCTCTGGCTGAACATATTTAATGTGCTGGGTAGGAGGTCAGAATGACTCATCCTTTCCCTGTGCTGGATGGCCTGGGACTTGCACAGAAAAATCTGTCCTTCTGTCGAATCCCTCCAGAGATGTTGATGCTTTGTGGCACTCGAATCCACCCCAGGTGCCTTTTCCAAACTGATACCCAGGTTCTGTAAAGCTACCACCCCCCTTCCCGTGGCTGTCTAAATGGGATTTAGTGTCAGTACTGGAGCAAGGATTCCTTGGCCCTTATCAGCTCGCAAAGGATGGCTAAATGCAAAGAGGAGACGGGAGGATTTGCTGCATGCAAAGGGATAATCTTTTATTTTCTTTTTTTTTTTCCCCCCTTTTTGTCCCAGCTGTCTAGACAGCCAGACAAATGCCAGGTTCATTTTTCAAGACCCCGACTGCAAGATGTCTTAACATTTCATCCTTTATCAGGGGTGCAATCTGCCCGGATTGCCCACTGGTTATTGATCACACATCCAACAGACCTGGAGGCTTTTCAAGGCTGTATCGCCTGGAAAAGCAAAAAGTACCCCTGTCCAAGATGACAGTGAGTTTGGCCTGTTTCTAAGCTGATGAACACCACGTGAAGGTGGCTGAGGTTGTGAAAGCAGCACAGGAGCAATTAAAGACTGGAGCAGATTGGTGTGAGTGCCAGCTGTAAGCACACATCTCCTCATACTGATGTACCTGCTCTTGGACTCCAAACAGAAGGAGAGTTCAGAAAAATTGCAAGGCTCAAAATCAAGGCACAGCCGTACTCTGTTGGGCATGCAAGCGTGGAGAAACGTGGGTATATCCTCCTAGCTGTGCCACTCTTTGTCTCACCCTTCTCCCCTCCCAGTTCTGCTGCTGATGTCACTCCTCACCAGTCTGGTGCACGAAAAAGTGTTTTGTAGGTGTGAGAGCAAACACCAGACTCCCTCAATATGTTTCTCCGTGCCATGTGTGTCTGTTGCAGTTCTGCTCAGGGCTCAGCTTCTGCTTCTGACAGACTCCACCAGGCCCTGACTGCAGTCACAGTATGTGAAATTCAGAAGGTGGCTGCTGGGGAAAGCCTTTCCAGGACGAAAACCCAGCGTGGTCCACCCTGCTCTGCCTCAAAAGTGTTGTGTTTGGGCTGAGCACTGGCATTTGGCACACTGTGATGGAGCAGGAGGCAATGGCACTGCTGACATATGATGGGTAACAAGCTCGTGGCTCAGAGCAGTTGCTCACATCAGACCCATGGGAATTCATACAGGGTGTGATTTAACACTTGCTATCAAGCAGAATCTTAAAAAGCTGTTCACAAAGAGGGAAGGAAAGCTGGTACTGGTTTGCAAGGATGGCTCTCACAGAGAACCAGCTCTCCAGCACTTCCCAAAAAAGCCATCTGCCACACTGAGAGAGCACAGTGGAGCTCATCCTGATCCCTAATGTGGGGCATGACCTGCAGTGCTGCAGAGAGAAACCTGGGCATGACATTCCTTTGATGTAGCTGGGATTGTTACCCACACTGAGCCCACCAGCAAAATCCAAACGTGCTCTGTCAGGGGTCTGTTGTGCCCAGCCTTGGGATGTCACAGCTGGAACTGCTTCACAGCCTACTGCAGATGCAGGAAAGATCAGAGAATCATCATGGAATATGGGATGGGCGGGGTTGGGAGGGGCCTTAAAGATCCTCTTGCTCCAAGCCCTCACCCTGGGCAGGGATGCTCCCACGAGTCCCAGACTACTCTGTGCCTGTGCCCTTTGCAGAATTCCTGAGGAAAATTTAGATGTGCTGCGTTACTGCATCATAAACATCAGAGAGCTGATTGGCACCAGAAGGTTGGTCCCTTGGGTGGATGATCCACGTAGGGAAGCAGTAAAGCACAAACTTCCACACATTTAGGAGCATAAATGTCAGGCTCAGGCAAGCACCTCCCAGGCTTGGTGCAGCAGAGAGCACCAGTTATGCTTGCTGAAGCATCAGACTGGAAGATGGAATGGGATACTGCGTGCTGGAAAAAAACCAGCTGATCAGCTTTCAGTGCTATTCTCAAAATTGCTTTTCACTGTTCAAGCAAAACCACTCCACTGTCCTTACAGAACAAGAAAACCTCTTCCTTCGGCCTCTGACCCTGCTCCTTGTTTCCATTCTCTTTAGGTGCCTAGTTTGCATTTTAGCTGAGTTTTGACTGCTGTTGTGTTTCCTGGAGGAGCTGATTTACGGTGCAGCTGGTGCTTTTCCAGCAGGAGAGACTTTCTTGCTGGGGAGACCCCAGAAATCATTTCTAAATAATCAATGACTATAACATATCCCAAGTAGAGGTCTGCCCTGGCTTCTAAGGGAGACAGGAATTTACTAATTTAAGCAAAGTAATGTTTATCCTTGGGAGTCAGGAAAGGGTGTTGTGTTCCGTAAAGATGCTTGAGAGGTGTGAACAGGGTCTGATGTGCTGTATGGGAATGTTGTGGTGGTGGTCAGCATGGCTTAAACCTGGCTGATAGGCCTGTCTCCTAACCAGGACTAGTTTTGGTGGACCGAGGAATCGAAGAAATTCTGTCTTTTCCTTCTGTTTCCCCCTGAAATGCTGGGTATTGTCCAGTTGATTGTCTGGGAATCAGTGACTCCTCTCTCTCTGAATGGGACTGTCACAGCTGACAGCCCTGCCTGTGAAACCTCTTCCCTGCTCTTCAGACACTTCTAAGTCATTTCCCACAACCATATGGTTGTCACGAGGATTTAACCTCTATTCTCGGGGGGGCTTTCATTCCCACAGGCAGCTGAGGACCTGCCATGTACTATCCCAGTAAATACCACTGCCACGGATTTGTTGGATCAGCAGAAAACACACGAGCTCCTTCCTGAGAAATTCACCCACTGGAAGAGGCCAGAACACGAGGAAGAAGAAAACTGAAATGACAGAAGGAGAAGCAGAAGAAAGCTGTGTGTGATAAATGATGGGAACTGCTGCATCATTTTGGTGCTGACGGTCCCAGTGTAGGAGGTGAAGTGCAGCGCAGTCCCCTGGGTCTGTGGCTGACTGGTTCCTTGGGGCAGCAGCTAAGCTTCAGCCATCCTAGCAGGGGCTTGAGGCAGAGATAAGTCACTTAATATTTTTATCCCATCAGGCACGTGTTTGTTACGGGACCCCCACACCGGGAGAGCCCGTCTTCCAGATTTGCATTATCCCACCCTGACTGGTGAGTTTAGAGCTGATGTGGGGAAGGAAATGCCACAAAGATCAATTAATTTTCTAGTGATTGACTCAGCCCGTGTTTTCTTCCACTCTTTCACACCAAAACTCCCCTTATTATTCATTTCCATGTGCAGGTTTTCAGGTCAGGCTTAGACCAACTGTTAGTGTTACCTGCTGGATGCATGTGAAAGGAATATTCTCACAGTGGGAGCTGTGGTGGCAGCAGGAGGTTTCTAAGAATATGTTACATAGTAGGTGTGTTGTACCTTCCATGTCCTCTCTGAGCTCTGGAAATAATGGACTGAACTATTGCAGACTCCCCACCCCCCCCAGGCTGGTGTTGGTTAGGGAAAAGCAACACCAATTTGTCCCTGTATAATGAGGTTTATTTACTGTTTGATGCCAATGAGCTCTGCAAACTCCTGAGCATGACATTTTGCAGCTAGACTCAAATGCAGAAAGAAATATAGCATAAACGTGTCATTGAAATTTGAATTTGAGGATAAGCAAACCAAAGTGATTAGGCTGGAAAAGGGAACTCTCTCAAAGGCACGAGGCGTTTTGTGCAGATTCCATTAAGGATTTTATGAGTTTAGCAATGGCTAAGCACAATGCTTCTGCATGGAGCGACGGCGTGATGGATGATGATTTTAGAAGCCAAATAGCAGTGCTGCTCTTCAGCTGTGCTTAGAGTTTTGCTCACCAGCTTTTCTCCTGAGGCTTAATTAAAGGGAATACGCTGTCCATCTCCATATGGAAAAACTGGCAACCCGGAAACATCCGCTCGCTTTGATCTTACCGAGTGGTGCTCAAAAAAGCAGATGCATGCAGGTGTCGTGTTTTTATTTAATATGACTGATTGTCACAAATACTGCTATTTTCTAATAAGTCCCGAATCCCAGAATTCTGGCTCTGGGCAGCTGTAGGAGGTACAGCCGGTCTGGGGACTTGGAAGAGCAGCACACTCGAAACAACTCCAAGTTGTTCCGTGTCATCCATCATCATAAAGAAATTCTTCTGCCCACTCCTTCCTGTTGCCTTCTGGATGGGAGATGATCCTGTGGGCTCGTGGGGAAAAAAGGCCTTTAACTTTTAACTTTGATTTAAATTCATCTGAAGGACAGGATTTGCTTCAGTACAAGTGGGACATCTCTTCAGTGAGTGAAGCCTTCACCTGAGTGCAAGAGAGCCACAGCTTTTCTTATCTCTTCTGTAGTAACTATTAAATGCATAACTGGCACATATGTGTTAATGAAGCATCAAAGCCAGCTCAGTCACAAATCACTGACTACTTCTATTGCTGAAAAGGCTGGAGAACTGCTCATTCTTATAAGATGTGTGCTGTTATATCCTGCTAATCAGTATAAACAACCCCTTTCGTAATTGTCTGCTATTTGGGATGGTTCTGCTTCTGGAAGTTTAGTCCTAGCTAAGTGACTGGAATAAATGTCAGGTAAGAGCAGCTCAGACTTGATCCCTCAGAATCAGAATCAGGAGTGGTGGTTCAGATGCTCATGATTTGACTTGGTCACATCAGGAAATTTTCAACTCTTTCCATTCTTTGGACAGAAGGTGCAATCAGCTGCCACTTCAGCTGTGTGTGTACATTGGAGCTTGGTCCTGTCCAACAGGGACAGCACCTTCCCTGCTCTGAGCTCCAGGGATTCCCACTCGAGGCTGTTGCAGCCGGGTCATTCGTACACCTTCCAATCTACTGCTCATCCTTCGCCTATGAAATCATTTAAGAGAAGATGCAGGGTCTCTGCCCCACTTTTCCTTGCAAAAAGTGACATGGTAAAATGTTAACTTGGGCTTCATGTTCCAATTTTGAGTCCATGGAGCAGGTTTTCCTGGGAGCAGAATTAGTATTTTTTCAGCGCTGAGCATTCACTGAAGACTTCCCCTGTTTTCCTGACTTTGGTATTTGGAGTGGAAAAGCACAATGGTATCTGCTCTGATCTTCTCAGCTGCATTGAGTGTAGCTGCTGAACTGAACCCTGTGCTAAGTGAAGTGCTGGATTTACCGTGGCCAGGCTGGGAGATTCCTGACCAAACTGCACGGTGCCCTTCTTGGCTGCTGTGCAGGTTTCTGCAGTTCCACGAGAGCCCCTCTTCTCCTGTAGGGAAGGTGGGCCAGGTGACACCTGAAATGTGACCTGAGGGAACGCTGCTGGCTGAAGAGGAGCAGCTGATTTTTGGTTATTCTGGGAGGCTGAGCATATGGTGCAGCACGAGGCCGAAGAGGTCCCTCCCTGTGCTTGGCCAGCCTGTCCCTCAGCGTTCCCTGCAGGCTTCTCTCCCACTTTGGCAGGCAGGACTTCTGCACGCCTCTTTTTTCTTGGTTGAATGTGTTACTGTGTTTTTCATAATATTATCAACCCTGGTGTCCAAATTACCTTCACAAGTGCTGACACTGGCCTCTGCTCCGCTGCTGCCTCTCTGTTTTGTGGTTTTCTGAGCTCAAAGATGAAGAAAGCGTTTGTTCTGGACTAAAATGAACTGGCTCTTAAAAGGCAAGGAGAACTGATCTGAGCCTTGATTAGAGCCAAGACCCTTCACCAGAATCTGCTTGCTAAAGAAACCTTTATAGTTCCTTGGCATTGACTTTATCTGGTGGTTGGATCTGGCTGACAGTGAATTATTCTGTTGCAATTCCGTGAGGCTGAAGCACAACACAAGAGCATTAGGCAAATCCTCTGAAATCAAGAGCATGGGAAAGTCTAAAAAGAGAGGAAATACAGCGGTGTAGCAGTGGATTTGCAATTAATTTGATAAGATTTCCAGGCACTGGGTTAATACTGTGTGGTGGAGAGTTGATACTTCCAGTGGTGAGCTCACTCTGTTTAGGTGGATTATGCTGATGCTGATTCTGCACAAGGCAGAATCTCAAATATCCAGGCAAATACACGCTTTGGGATGCTTTTTTTTTTTTCCCCCCCACAATTGCAATGTTTTTAATCTCCAGTGCGAATGGCTTGCTCAGTTTTCTAATAGCGCAGCTCAAACATACTGTAATTTGGTTTTTGGACAGCACGTCCTTTTAATTACAGGACCATGCCTGTTGCATTAGCACAGGAAGCTCAGAATTGCAAGTGGTTTCTCAGAAGCAGAGACACAGCCAGCTCAGCTCTGAGGATGCACAGCCCACGGAGGTGCATTTAGCTGAGGGCAACACAAAACTGTGCAGCTTCTTCGAGATTGTTGTGCAATCAATTGACTAAAAACCAGTAAAAAAGTCCTGGAGCAGATGAAGCCAGAGAGGGCTGGCAGTAAGAGCAGCACTGGTTCCACCCCGATTGCCCTACCCAGCCTTGAATTTTTCATTCTCTCAAATTATTTTTTTGCATTTCAGCTGTGTAGTTTTGGACTCAGAAGGAATTAAAAATCTATCTTACCAAACAGCATCATTCATTTTCCTTCTAATCTATTTCAGCAGCACAGTCCACAATCCCCTCTGGCATCTCTACTCTGGACCAGAAGGACTTCAGCTTCAGCAAGGTTAAACCTGAAATGGGTTTGGTCCCTCTTAGAATCACAGCAGGCCTTCAAATAGACCTAAATCCAGTCCGTTTGCAGAGCTGAGAAATGGCCTCTTGGCCCTCTCTCCCCTCTGAGCCAGGGCTGTCGATTAAGAAGCCGTGACAAACAGGTTTTGTAGCCAGAGCTGATACTTTGGGCGTTGTGATAATGCCCCAAGCACTGGGGCAGAAATTCCAGCAGCTGATTCCAGAGAGAAACTGTGAATTTACACTGGATCCTGTTGGAGCTACAGCATCTACAACAGGACTAATTAACATTCAGGGCGAAAAATCGTTACCTCTAAAACACGGCTTTTATTCTCTAACACTTGTGGTGTCAGCTATCATGTAATGTGAACCTCGAGAGAGATGCTTGGTCAGTGAGAATCCCACTTCAGCTTTGTCAGGCAAACCTGCACCCCTGAACTTGCTGAAGAGACCTAAAGAGCCAAAAATCTCTCGTTTCACTGATTCCTGCAGCAAGTATTTGGAATGACTTGCCAGTGTACACAGGGCATTAAAAGACTCCAGCACGAAATCTTCTGGCTTTGTTGCCTAAGTCAAATCTGAATTAACCACAGTCCATATCATATCCTTTCCTGGGAGGAAACAGAGGTGCCTGACTGAAATGGTGTGTGGTACCTTAGAAATTCCCATAGTTAGGGACTTTGGGATGGCCTGCCTGCTAAATCAAGGGTGCTAGAGCTCCACAGGACGGTTGGCCAGCTGGAGATTACAAAGACCATAAGGACAGGATAAAGAAACAAGTTCTTCCTGCAGGGAGGGGTCAAAGCCTCAGTCGGGTTTCTGAGAGTGGCTCTGAAATTTCCATCTTTGGACATGCACAGAATTCAAACCAGATCAGGTCCTGAGCAATTTAATCTAACTTGGAAATGGGCCTGGGCTTGGGCAGGGAGGGAGGGTCCTTGGCCCAGGTGGCCTCCAAAGGTCCCTCCTGCCCTGCAGCAACCTCAGATTGTCCTATTCCAGTGGCAGGAGCGGCTCCCTGAACCAGATGCCCAGGTCTGCCTTCAGAAGCCCTTTCACGTCCCGATTCTCTTCCACGAATTTATCCTCGAGTTTGTTTTTTTTTTTGAACATAAAAACTTCTGCTGCCCGTGGGTTCGGAGCAAAGCCTTCTGCAGCTTTGCCTGTGCTGTGCCAGCTGCCACCCCCAGTTTCCACGGGAGCTGCTTGTTTCCTGGGAGCCCTTCCTGCCTCACACGCCGTGCAGTGCCACGAACGTCACACGGGGCTTCCTGGACGACTCCGTGTGCCTCCTCCACAGGGACAGATAATATTTTCCATGAGTCTGTCTGGTCTTCCAAAGAGTTTAGAGTCCTGTGATAGAGGTTATGTCACGGACCAAAGCGTATTCCCTGGGTCAGTGCCCAGGAAGCCAAGCCTGGCACACCTCGCCCTTTACTTGAGGGAGTTAAGATGAGAAATTGTCTTTTGGGCAAGAGACATGGGAATATTCCATA
The DNA here is from genome assembly GCF_022539395.1 of Myiozetetes cayanensis. NCBI lineage: Eukaryota > Metazoa > Chordata > Aves > Passeriformes > Tyrannidae > Myiozetetes > Myiozetetes cayanensis. Next base: position 1,012,134 of record NW_026088185.1, on the reverse strand, counting down.
AAATCGGCCATAAGAACTAAGAGATAATATTCTGACTCATCTCCTGAGTGTGAGGAAGGAGAAGACCAAACCCCAGATGAGGATGGGGCGTGCTGGCTTTGTTTCCCTGGAGCAGACAGCGCCGGAGCTGGGCATCGCATTGACCGACCTGTGCATAAAATATTCCACAACAACCAGAGCAGCTCATGCCTGATGGAAAAACATGAAATGTTCCACTGGGAAACAATTGCCCTTTATGCAAGATGCATTTCTTCTCTCTCTCCCCTTTTGTTCAGGGAATCTGACTGGGAACAAAAAAAAGCTTGTCCCTTCAGACACCCTTCTGTTCGTGCTGCTCCCTCCCCAAATCAGGGCCCTAATCCCTTGTTTGGGCGACATAATCAGCTGCACAAATATCAGTGGAGATGGCACAGACAGATTATGGCTCCCAGCAGGACGAGGGAGGATGGGTCAAGCCTCAAATACCTCTGCCTCTATGCAACTGTTTTTCCTAAGGATAAAGCAAGAGGAACTTAAACAGGGATCCTTTAGGCAGATGGCCTTTAGTAACCTCTCCACGAGGCATCGGCAGCTTGTAAATTATAAGTGGTCCAGAGGGCCAGCCCCGAGTGAAAGGGCTCTCCAGACCTGGGTGTGGGAAGCTTCATGCACGGCTGAGGGGGAAGATGCTCTTATTGGGGGGGGAAAAATGATTAAAAAGGCTGATAATTAACAGTAAAAAAGTGAAAGCCACTGTAGAAGATGGAATTCTTTCTCAGTGTTAAAGCACAGCTGACAGCTGACTCTGGCAGCTCTTTAGTGCAGTGGTGGCTGACTTGGGAAGATGGGCAATACTTCCAGGAGCCCCAAACCACAGGCTGCTCCTATTTCCCACTTGATGTGGCACAGAGGGGTCCTGCCCTTGGGTGCTTCTGCTTCCTTAGGGAGCATTGCTAAACTTGGAAGGAAAAAGGAAGCTTGGCCTGCTGAGATTTAAGTACTGGCTGTGACAAGCACCTGTTTCTAATCCAGGTCCATAAACAGAGCCCTGAAACCCCTACAAACCCAGCCTATTTCCCTGACAAATTTCTACACGTATCTTTTGCATGACTGAGCTAAAAAACCCTGGCACAGGTTGCCAAGAGAAGCTGTGGCTGCCCCTGGATCCCTGGAAGTGTCCAAGGCCAGGCAGGATGGGGCTTTGGAGCAACCTGGGATAGTGGAAGGTGTCCCTACCTGTGAACAAGATGAGCTTTAAGGTCCCCTCCAACCCAAATCAATCTGTGCTTCCATAATTCTGTGATTATTGCTGGAGGAAATTTAAATGTATAATTGCATGCAGAGTTAGACATCCACTTTTGCAAAGCATTTCCGTGCGTGGCTGAACAACTGTAGAGGGTAATTATGCCTATTTTCCCCATTAAAACCTAATAATAATTTAAAAAGCCAGGTTTGACTGCCTTAACCTGTGTCTTTGTGAGCTGTAGTTCCAAATTAGCCCTTTACCTTTAACCTGCCACAGAAAAAAATGGACACTTTGGGAGGAGATTATGAGAAATGAATTGGGAAACTTGCCTGGCAAAGGTTTTTTTCCCCTTTAACCAACACACATGTAAATTGTGTAGGCTGCATGCCCAGTGTGGGGGTAAGGCTCAGTTATGATTCAGCTCGATGGAATGTAAATGAAGGCTCCTATAATGAAACGAGTGGGAACATTTTGGACTTTCATTAACTTCCCACTGTAAAAAAAGATAATTCAGAGAGCTGCTTCTCGCTCCTGAAAGATAGTTTTCAAAAACCTGATTAGAGACGGATAGAAGTGGGTCTTTTGTTGAAGCTAAACCTTCAGTGAGAGATGTCTGCAACATCCTCTTATCCTCAGTGCTGAGCACGATTTGAGAAGAGAAATCCTGAGCGTCTGAAAGGCGCAGACAAATTGAATTTAACACAGAGAGAGAGAGAGGCTGCCAGGAGCTGGAGTGAGGCACTGGCTGAGAGCTGAAGAGCTGCTGGAACTGGGAGCATTTTTTAGTAAAACTGGTATTTAAGTAACAGCACTTCAGCAACTTAAGCCAAGGGCCAGAGAGAACAGGGAATAAAGTGGGGTGGTGTGAGCTTGACTAACTCACCACCCTGGGAGCTCCAAACCAGCAGGAGTTTAGCCATGAGCTTTACCCAAAGCTTTGTTCGATGGGTACTTGCACAATGCTTCTAAAAACGACCTGGTGATGCTGCAGGTGGTCTGGCAAGTGCCCCTAACCTGCACTTGATCAGATTTTAGGGAAAAAAACCCCACCTTTAGAAGCTGAGACAATCAACTCTGTACTGTTTTTGACCCTCGGTTTGCTGGCTGAGCGGGTGGAACGATGCAGAAACAGAACAGCAGAGCCTGTGAGGAGGGACTGGGCACTGCACATGGAATCACAGCACCCCCCAAACTGGCAGCCTCTACCCGAGATGCATCTGCTGAAAGGATCACCAGGAAACATCAGGGGAACCACGTGTGCTGTGCCACCAACTGGATGCTGATGAGGAGAGGATATAAAAGGAACGTAAATTTAATTGTAGGTGACACAAAGAGGCGCATGAGCCCAAGGTAATTTTGTAGAGCTGCTCCAGAGCAGTGTTGAAAATTAGCTGTTCCAAGAGCAGATTGTTTGCACAGACCTTTTTTTTTATTTATTTATTTTTTTCCCAGGAGGAGGAAAAGCTGTTTGTATTCAAAGATGACAGGGTGGGTTAGAGGCTGGAGGACAAGCTGTGGCCAATTCTGTCGAGGTGCCTGCCCTGTGCACAAGTGCTACCAGCCTGGGCCATGGCAGGAGGGTGCAAACCATGGCAGGAGTTTGAAATTCAATTGAAATTTGAAACTCAGCGAGCAGATTGAAAAGCAAAAGTAGATTTTTTTGCAAAGCAAAGAGACAGAAGAGGGTAAGGGCTAGCTGGTGAGTTGCCTGCTGCGCTCACACACACGATGACAGGAAAACATGGGCAGCACTCAACACCTGCAGCCCTGAAATAATTCACAGGTATGAAAGGAAGAGGCCTCACAGGACACAGAGGTCTGGGAGTCCCTGTGTTTGTGTTACACTACAGGCATGAGCCTTTAGATAAGGTGGAAAAATCCAGTCTTCACTGCATGAAAGCCTGGAAAAATGATTGTGCTCTCTCCTTGGTGGGTAAGAGCTCGACAAAGCAGCAGCTCAGAGCGTGCTGCTGACTCTCCTCACCATGATTTACCCCTGGTTGTCAGCCTTGGGGCTGCCTAATGCATTTACATCCCAAGAATTCCAGTCTTAAGGCTCACATTACGGCACGTGCCCTATTTAGTAAGAGTGAGGATGCCTGAAAATGAGCCTGCTCTCTGGTAGTTTGTCCTCGCCTTTAGGTGCTAGCAGGCTGTACTGAACTGCTGCCTGATCAAATTAAAATTCTGTGGCACTGCAACTCCTGAACTAAAATTTACAAGTCAGAAAGGGAGCTGGCTGGGAAAAGCCCAGCTGAGTGGGAACAGAGTCAGGGACAAGACAGGCTGGAGGTTGTTTCCCTGGGCTGAGAAAATGGCCAAGCCACAGCTGCTGGTCTTGTCTGCAGCAGACAGCTGTAGGAAACATTATGCTGTGCAGCAAAAGGGCAGATATCAGGATGCCACGAGACTCATGGGTGGTTGGGATTGCACAGCTGAGCTCCTGCCCTCCCTTTGGACCAGCACTATTCTTAGGGGCGAAGCAAGAGCAGAATTTGGGGCTTGGAGCAACCTGGTCTAGTGGAAGTGCCCCTGCCCGTGGCAAGGGGTGGAGCAAGATGGGCTTTAAGGTCCCTTCCAACCCAAACCATTCCATGATTGTATAAATTTGCCCTGCTACCAAGCAGCCATGAAGCTCCAGATTTTATAGCTGAATGATAAAGGGCTCATTAATATTATACCACAATCCCTGTGTGGGAGCTGTTGCCAAACACCTACATGGCAACAGGAGCAACAGGGATGGGTCTCATTGCCAGCCTTCAGTAAGTGAGCTGAAGTGAATTAAAGTGAATTAAAGAGATAAACAGGGACAGAAAAAAAACCTGCTTTGTGACTTTGAACAGCGGCTGGACAGCCAGGTGAAAAGGTATTGGCCTGCTCTGCTTTTATAACACAAGAAAATAAATCTTAGGATCTTGTGAGTCGTGCCTGTGTAATAAAACTAAAAGGATTTAAGCTGGCCTAGGACAAGCTAAACTCTTGCTCAAGGGAGCATCATTGTGTGAATGCAAGAGAAGACACTATTTTGCTTCAAATATTGCTGTGATTTAAATAAAAAGTTAAATGTTGATGTGCATCCCTGATGCTGGGTAGCCACCTGGAAACAAAAATATCTCCATGCTGCCCCTCCCATGATCCCCGCTGGTCAGCACTCAGACTCTTCAGCAGCACTGGGAAATGGATCTGGGCAGGCAGCAGGGACAGGAATGGAGTATCAATCCACAGTTCTCATTGCCTCAGAACCCATAGAATAAAATCACAGGTCCTTAAAATATATTCCTTTTCCTTCGTAGATTAGGAAAACATTAAAACTTAGGAAGAGTGTGAAACTTCAGCCACGCTCGTGACATAGTATCTGTTCCTTGTCATATTTTTCTTTTTCTCCTTTCTTTTTGGCACTAGAACAAGGTCTTAACATTCAAAACTGCCCCAGTGTTTTCTTCCTGTGGACTTGGGAGAGCAGCAGGATCTGGGGGGGTCAGACAATCGCAGCTTTTGAAAAGAGAACGGGGTGGGAGCACCAGTGTCATGATGTACAGCCAGAAAAGAATGTTTGCAACAGAAAAGATCTGTTAATGAATTCCGAGTATTTATAGCTCCGTGAGCTTTCCTGCAGGGTTCATCTCCATGGGAAGTTATTAGCTCAAAAGTGAGCTTAGTCACAAGCCGCTTATAGGGAATATTTCTATTTATAATATTCTCATTTCAGCGGCCGGTGCTTCTGTGACATGGTTATTTACCAGCTGAGGTGCCCAGCACTGCCCAGGTCAAAATCTACCCCATCCAGGTACAACTGCCTTAATGGGAAGAGAGCTCTGCAGCCTTAGAGGAACACCTGCCATGCGAGGGTGGGATGGGAAAGCAGGAGGAAGGGATGCTTTTGGCTCGCCCGGTAACCCCTTCCACACCAGAGCAGCACGCTGGGAATTCCCACGGCAAGGGGAGCAGAACATGGGCAGTGTGTCAGTGCTGAGGATGCTTTGCCATCCCTTCCCTGCCCTCTCAGATCCCTGGGCTCCGAAGGCAGCGTGCCTTTTGCAGGCAGGGGCGGACGGGGGGGCACATATGTCGGCACAGCAGAACAGCTTGGAGCGTGAACCGACATCGAGGCCGGTCGTGCATGAGGTAATTTGTTTTATAATAGCAGCAGAAAGCCTGCTGATGCATCAGGGAGATGCAGCAGCCTGGGAGCCATCGGGGAGCTGAAGTACCACTGTGCTCTGGGTATGCTAATACACGTGAACTTGTGCCCAGATGGATTTTTATTGGCTCTCCCTGATTTCCACCACAGCCACGGGGCTGCCCGAGCAAGGATGTCCCTGCAGAAAGTCATGTGTAGAGGAGCTGGAATTGTTTCCTGCAGCTGGAGCTCCTGGTGTGGACGTGGCTCTGTTGCTGCTGGAATGCCCCCATATAGGCTGGCAGTGGCAGCTGCAGCTCAGTGGAGGTGATGGTTGATGCAGCTCCAAGGCTGAAGCCAAGAAACACACTGGGCTCCTTAAAAGGTTCAGGATGTCGTCGTATCACTCGTTATTATCAAAATAAGGACTGTTTCCTGAGTGCCCTTTTTTCTCTCGCCCAGGGAGCCATAAACACTGACTCAGTTCAGAGGGTTTATCGCTCAGTGCTCGTGTTTCCTTAGCAATTGCAGAGTCATTGAGGATTCCATTACCAGGCTCCCCTCAAATGCAGCTCCCAGCAGCCTCTGCCCACTGTGGTTTAAAGCCATCAGTTTTGTTCCTTGACCAAAAAAATCTCTAATGCCACTCCAGTTCCTGTCACTGGGTGTTGTTAACTGTTGCTCAGGACCCCTGAGGGTGTATTTTTCTTTTTATTAAATATGCTAAACAGCATTTTAGCAACCCTTTGGGAAGCTGAGGTTGGCTTGAATTCTTGGTGGGTGAGGCAGTACCATGATTCATGAAACCACAGCAGTTCAGCTAAACCCTGCCCTGCAGCATTCTGTGCCAGCAAACCCCTCAAAATGTGGGTCAGGAACCTGAGCATTCCAGTGCTCACATCTCCATTTGCAATGGGATTCACTGGAATGAAAACCCAGATTGCTGGGCTGTAAAGCATCCATTTTTGACAGATTTATTTTGGTTTTGGCGTGAACTGCAGGCTTTGTTCTACCTTAAATGTGTATGAGAATGAAAACAAAATCAGTCTTGTATTACTGAGAGGGAGAAGTGGAGCTGCAGATGCTTTTACAGCTGAAAGGTTTAGCTGGAAGCACAGGCTGCCACCAACAAGCCTTGTCACAGGCAGGCCCTGATGTGATTCCTGCACTGATGGGTCCCTGACTCCAGGCATAACAAGCCCTGATGGTCAGCCTGAGAAATGAGGCTCCACGCTGTCATTTGTCTGCCTAAAGTCACTCCAAATGATGCTTCTTCCTCTTGAGACTCGAGGAAACTTGTTCCCAGGTGCTCCCAAGCCATTTCCATCTCCTAAACGCAGGAAGTCTGTCAGCCCACAAAAAAAGCATCCCTGTGCCAAGCCTGATAACGAGAAGCTCCAAACAAAACAGAGCGGTGTAAAATTTTTTTAATGCCGCTATAAATCACTTTGAAATGAAGCCTGTCAATGCCTTGTGTGGAAAACCAAACTGATGCAAACAGCACCGAGGAGCTGGCAGCATTTCATGGGTTTGTAGGCTCGTCCCACACGGAACTGGCTTCACTTCTGGTTGCACGGGCAGGTTTTTACCCGTCAGCCTTGCTGGTGTCTCACGTTGACATCAGCAGGAGCCTTCATCAGATGCATTTGTCTTCACACTGGTACTTTTTATAGAATTGGGCTGCTTGCCACTCGAGGAAATTGTCGTTTCAGGGGAGTTTCAAGTGGTTCCTCAGTATAATTCATTCCCAGGGAAGATTAGGAAAGGCTTAAATCTGGCAGCACGACTACTTTGCCTGGAAGGAGCAGGGAGTATTTCTTACCCAATCTGACAGAAGAAAACTGAGGCTCATTTGGGTTTTAATGAAAAACAGAATGTCACTAAATATAAATCCATGCTTCAGCTGTCTTCTGCAGAGGACAAACGACCCGGTGTGCCCTCTAGGGAGCTCCCATTATTTGCCCCAGAAGTTCAAGCTTTAAGTGAAAGTGGATATACAGCAGGCTCCAAAATCTGTCCTGTCACAGCTTCCAGGCTGCTGCCCCTCTCACCTGTGGGACACACAAATTTATGCAAAGCAGGAGGAGCGGTGCAAAGCAGGAGGAGTCAGGGCACAAGTGTCAAGAGCTCCCCTTCTTGCCTGCTGTTCCTTGTCAAACACAGGAATATGGATATGGCTGAAGGGAAATTGCCTGGTTATCAGTCAGTCTCGGGGAGCAGCCTTGGAGTGACAGCTGATGTTTGGGAACCAGTACCCAGCAGGGATTAAAAATCTGGTGATAAACGCCTGGGAGCTTAAGTGACTTGTTGGCTTTATATGATACTGAACATTTGATGTCACAGACCACCTTATGCCTCCAGAAATCACAGAATCAGAGAATCCCACAATAGTTTGGGCTGGAAGGGATGTGAAAGCTCATCTAATTCCACCCCCCTGCCACTAGTCCAGGTTGCTCCAACCTGGCCTTGGACACTTCCAGGGATCCAGGGGCAGGTCCATCCCTCTGATCACCTTGGTGTCTCCTCTGGGCTCTCTCCATGAGCTCCATGTCCTTCCTGTGCTGTTCCCCAGGGCTGGAGGCAGCTCTGCTGGGGGAGGTCTCACCTGAGAAAGGCAGAGGGGCAGAATCCCCCCCTTCCCTGCTGCCCACGCTGCTTTTGATGCTCCTTTTTTTCGATTCTTCTTTACTATTCCACACTTTTCTATGCTTTTTCTCCTTTTTTTAGTCGGAACTGGAAGTTTAGTGGGAGGCTTGTCTCTTTTTTTTCCTGCAGAAGCTTTTTGGGTTTTAAATGTTGTGGAAGAAGATGGTGTGTGGTGCAACAGAGCACTGGCTGAACCCTTCCCCAACACTCTGAGGGAGAGAGGGTGTTGTTTGCTTAGCTGACAGCAAGCTGGGCTCTCCAGAAGCCAAAGCAGCACTTCAGGTGGTAAGGGCAACCTAGTAAAATTGGATCTTGGCTATTTGTAGGATGGAAAAAAACAGCATGGAAAGAATATTTTCTGCTAGAAGGGCACTCAGTCAGAGTTTCACTCTGAGCTTTTTTTTTTTTTTTTGAACAGTAATTGATTATTTTCACTGCATATCAGTTACTTATTTACTGCTACACAGCATTTCATTTCAGTGAAGAGGGACTGGAACACGTGCTCCCCACTGCTTGCCCTCTGCAAGCTCCTGAGCATGTGAGCTGATGGGTAGGAGCACACAAATAAGCCACTTGACCCACAGAAGTATCTAGAAAATTCAGTTTAGGCTCCCCTGGCAAAGGCACTGATGGTCTGGAAGGCAGCAGAGAGCTGAGCTGTCGCTGCAGGAGCAGTGCAGGCAGAAACTCATCTGTGTGAGGACAGGGCCAGGGCCCCGAGCAGCAGAGACAGATTTCCTGGAACAAGGACTTCTGTTCCTGCTATTTAAATTGTTAAATGCAAATTGGTGTGCTTCCCTGCCAAGAGACCTGAGTTTTGTGAGAGGGAGGACATGACTATCAAGCAGTTTGAGAGACAGGGGTTAGAAGGCAGGTCAGCCCAGGTCATGGGTAAGAGCTGAAGGCAAACTGAGAATCAGAGGAGGAAAGCTGGAGAAGGAAGGATAACCAACAGGAAATGAAGCTCCAACAATAAACCTTATCCTGAAAAATGCCAGATTGTTTTGCATTCCAGTAGGAATATGTGTCTTGGTTCTCAGGGTAGAACTCCATTTGCTGGGACAGTAAAGAAAACAACTGGTTCTCTGGGGAAAAATGTGACGTGCCAGAGAGGCAGACTCTGCTGTGAAGTGCTGAAGAAGAAGAGGGAGAGAGCTGTTTGTCATTCCCAGAGCTCCCCTGAGCCCAGGGTTTACTTCCTCCATCTCTTCATGTAGCAGGCTTTGCACCCTGTGGTTTCCTCGGGCTGATCTTGCTGTAAATGTGGCTTTTTTGGAGAGCAGGAGTTGTGTGTGAGCTTGTGTGTGGCAGTCACGGCTCACCGGATTTGAACGGTCTCTTTAAGCCCTTTAAAACACTGCACGTTCCCGTGGAAAAGCTTTGTTCAGGAATGACCTTTCTTTGCCCCACTTCCAGCTGAAAAACACCAAAAATCCAGCAGTAATGGCCTGCAGCACAGCAGTGGGTTTGGATGCTGCCTGCCTCAGTAATAAATGTATTCACAGGTACTGAAACAAAAACTATCTTAGGGACATGGATGTCCAACGTTGATGCTCCCTCCACGTGTTTTCAGGATCAGGGTTTGACCAATAAGTGCTGGACTAAGGACCAAGGACGGTGTTTGAGTGGATTTAAAAATGATTAAGAACAATAATATGTATTATTGAGAATAATAAGTATTACTAAGAGAAATGGAAAGGGAGGGAAAAGGGGAGATGGAACAACCCTCCATTGCCCGTTTGGTTGTTGTCAGTAGTGCAACTTGAGGAAAGCTGAGCATTCAGGCTGACAAATGATTTACCTATCCAGGCTGGAGAAGGAAAACTGCTTGGTTTCTTTTGCCAGCTATATATATATATAATATCTAGATATTAGAACTATAAACCATCAGGTGACACCACTCTTGCAGAAATGTAATTTCTTTTTGCTTGTCACTCCTCCCTGGTGTCTTTATAGCCCTTGCAGATGCAGAGGGCCATTGGGAGGATTAAGTCACGGTTTGCCAGTCTTTGACACAAACTAAAATGCTTTTGGGACTGAGTCTTACGGGATATCACGCCAGGAGATGCCAAAGAAGCTCTAGGAAGATGGAAGCGCTTGTGGTTTTATTAAGAAATGCAAGGAATGTGGAATATTTCACTTCAATAAATGTCAGTCTCTAGCTTCTGGCTCACTACTGCTGAGACAATTTCCTCTTCCTTGAGCAGAGGTCTGGAAGGATAACATAACAACCAACCTAGAAAATGTTGGCTATCAGCCTCTGTCATGAAATGGAGGAAAAATAACACATTGACCTTCTTTTCTTTCCAGTAATTCCATCATCTCTGAGATATTGACACAGGATCAGAAATCCTGGTTAGCTGTACAGAATAAAAGTACCTTTCAGTGCACTGGGATCATCAGGTCCAGCTCCTGTGCCCTCTCTGGCTCTCGCTGGCACAGCCAGGTACCCCCAGTACGTTCACCCAGCTGGTGCCTGGGGCTCACCAGCAGCCACCACGTGCAGCAGAAGCAGCTGCCCAACAGGAGTGTTTGGGGTTTTGGCCTTCCGTGCAGTCAAGTGGAAATTGCAGCTCTGTGGCCAAACAGTACCCAGACAGCGAAGGACATTTTAATACCAAATCCACGAACAAATCAATTTACTGCAGTAAAGCTACTTAAGGGGCCCATCTGGTAGCTGCTAATTTACAGACTGGGCCATCTGCCACTATCACAAGCTGGGAAGACTGGAAAAGTTACCCAACATAGCCAACAGTTTAGCTTTGTTTTCTCCTTTTTTTTTTTAAATTTTTTTTTTTTTTTTTTTTCCCCCTTCAATGCTGTGTTTTGTTTCCCCTGATAACTGACAGCACGGCAGTGGTTTCTCTTCTGAAATCCAGATTTCTCAAACCTTGGGTAATCTCGAGCTGCTGCTGCTGCTGCTGCTGTGACTCAGCAGTTGTCCCTGGGCATGTTTATGCAGCAGGGAAGCTGCTGACAGCAGGATGGTTTGGGAAGCCGGGTTTCTAACCCAGCACCTGCATATTTTAGGTAGGTGTGACAGGATAAAACGTATTTTAAATGTGTGCTGGAAGATGGAGCGGTGAAGCTGAGCTAAATGGCTGGAGCTGTGTCAGGGCAGGGTTAGGTTGGATCTCAGGACAAGGTTCTTCCCCCAGAGGGTGGCTGGCACTGAACAGGCTCCCCAGGGCAGTGGTCACAACCCCAAGGCTACCAGAGCTCCAGGAGGGTTTGGATAACACCCTCAGGGACAGGGTGGGATTGTTGGGGTGTCCTGGGCAGGGCCAGGAGCTGGACTGGATGGTCCCTGTGGGTCCTCTCCAGCTCAGGATACTTTATGACCCCATGATAAATGTCTTACTACAGTAGACAATTCCATTTTGCCTTAGTCTGAATAGCTTTCCTTTGAGAATTCTGCCCCTCAGAGAGGGTTGGAATTTAATCCAGGCTTTTTTCTGCGCTAACTGGATGATGTTTGATGCACTTGAGCAGTGGAAGTGGTGGAATATGGGATTTACATGTTCTCCAGCAGATGGTGAAAACCAAATCAGCGCAACAGACCCAGCACTGATCTCCTGACGGTTTGACCCCCAGGACTCCTTTGGGCTTCCCTGGATTACGGTGGCAGCTCATCTCAAAAGGAAGAAAACTCAGCAACAACAAAGCCCTGCAAACCCAGATTTTTGTTGCCAAGGCCAGACCCAAAGCCCTTCTTTCCTTCTTGAGACTGGTGGTGTTCTGCTCTCCAGGGCAAAGGCTTTCCACGGGAAGTTTGGGGCTGGAATTTCTTTTTCATCTGAGCATGCTTGTCCTCACTTAGTGTGATTGAACGTGTTATCCTTAGGGGGCACTTTAATTGAATTCTCTATCAGCCTCTGCTTTAAGAACCAGGAGGGCCCAGAGGACAGATTACCAAGGGGGGTCCTGTGGATAAGGTGATTAAAAATTATTTGGCTGTGGAAGAGAGGAATGTTGTTGTTCTCCATTGTGTCTCTCTGCAAAGAGATAACAGTGCCTACAGAGGTGACAGGTCATACATGTTTAATGCCAACACAGCTATAAAAAGAAACTTGCAGCAGGGCTGCTCATTGGGAATTTATTAAATAAAAGTTATTACCATAGCTCAGTGTAATCCCAAGGATATCTCTTCATGTCCTCCTCTTGGAACACAAGCTATCGAAATATAAGTTAGGAAGTGGTTGTGCTAAGAGCAGATTAGATCTGGAAGGCAGAATTGTATTTTTATTTTTTTTATGATGGAACTTGGGTGCTGAGCACTGATTTGTGTTTTGCTCACAAAGCTCATATGTCAATGAATCAGGGAATCACAGAATATCCTGAGCTGGAAGGGACCCACAGGGACCATCGAGTCCAACTCCTGGCTCTGCACAGGACATGCCAACAATCCCACCTTGTCCCTGAGGGTGTTGTCCAAACCCTCCTGGAGCTCTGGCAGCCTTGGGGCTGTGCCCACTGCCCTGGGGAGCCTGTTCAGTGCCCAACCACCCTCTGGGGGAAGAACCTTGTCCTGAGATCCAACCTGACCCTGCCCTGACACAGCTCCAGCTCCTCCCTGAGGCCCCACACTGCTGTCAGACTATTCCAAAGCTGGGATCTAGATGCTCCAATGAAACAACCCACCCAAGGCTGCCCCAGGTCCCCTTGGCACGGCTGTGGTGGGTGCTTTGCTTATCCAGCTCCCATCGCCTCTTGGCACTTCCCTGCTGGGGCCAGAGTGACCCTGATGGCCCTTTGTGCTTCTGGAGAGATCCTGCAGGGCAGCAATCTGGGGGAAGGAAGGCAGCTGTGAGGACACAGGCTCTGCCCCAGCTGTGCCTCGTTCCCCCAGGGCTATAAATGAGGCTGAGAGGGAAGGGCACCACCCTTTCTGTGGTGTTGGGACCTGGGGAGCTTGGTTACAGCACCATGAGCTGGGAATTCCTTCTCCTGTGATCCATCAGCTTTTCCACCTCCTTGTGCACCACGAGTACAGCATTGCTGGAATGATAACACACCTGATGGAATCAGCTCTTTATTCTGGGCACTGAGGTAAGCAGCTGGGTGGAGATGCTGTGATGGACTTTCTGTTTCTGAAACTAAGTTAAGAATTACATATTGCTTTGCCATGTGTGTAATTTGGAGATGATGGTGAGAGAGGCTTCAGCCTTGTCTTTGAGGGTTGTTCTGCTGGCATTCCCCACTGAGAAGGGACCAATATGAGCTCCTCACGTTTCTTGCTCTGGAAAATTCTCCCCAGGCAAAGGAAGTTCCTTTGTCCTTTGAATCAGGTAATCACTGACTAGTATTTGTGATTGTTCCTTTCCTTATGGGAAGTTGGGGTTTTTTTGCTCAGTAAAGTTTCAGGTGTGTCTTTAAGTGGTTTTTTTTTTCACCTGTAACCTCAAAGCTTCGTTTCCTCGTTTATGGCAGGAGCAAAATCTTGCCACGTGTAAAGCAGCCTGAAAAGCCTTGAGCAGAGATATCTGCAAGTGCAGCTTGAGCTTCTGAGCTACAGGGAGGGGAAAAGATCCCTGCAAGAGAAGGACTGCACCTTTAAAAACTGGTCAAGAAAACAAGTCATTTCCTCATGCTGAGTCTAGGCTTCCCTTATTTGTTTTTTTGGGGGGGAATTGTTGCTGCCTGGGTGTTTCAGCTTGTAAAATAATCACGTGGGAACTGAAGGGACTGGCAGTGCAATAGTCCAACAGGGTCTAACAACCTGTCTTTGCCTTGGCCACTGGTTTTGCACTTGGCTGGTTCTTTTGATGCAGAGAAGAGCCAGGTGCCAGCTGGCATTGCTTGGCTTTTGGGTACCTGGAATGTCCCATTAGAGCTTGTCTTCGGAACTAAGTTTAAGTTAATCTAACAAAGAATTCCGGGATCATCCTGAGGCCCCCAAAAAAAACCCAAACCCTGGGTTGGATTTGGAGTTCTGTAGCTCTGAACTGCAGTTATGTTTACAGGTTAGGGAACATTTCCCCCAAGCTTAGTAAAAGAGTCATGCATAGCAAAAGTACTTTCTTTTCTTTTTAGGGTTGGTGTAAATCTTGACATGAAATGGTTTAACTTAATCATGCAGTGCTTTAATAAAGCTGCCAAGAAAGCAGTGAGGGCTGTGTTTGCCTTCATTATTGCAGAGAATAAATCTTTCAAGCTCTGTGCAGAAAGAGGCAGAACAGAAGACAAGCTGACTCTCCCATTTCCAGGGCTTTAAGGCTGGCTACTACTTGCAGTGTGAGCAGAGGTGGGCTTGCCACCCTTCCCCAGCAAGGAGATGTTGTCATGTCCTAAAGGGACAGCTGGAGCTCTCATGTATTTGAGGTTCAAGTGCTGAGAGTTGGGGATCTGTGAAGAGGTTTAACCTGGTCCTTGCTGAGTAATCCATCCTTGTTGGGGCATTCACTTGATACTTCACCCGTTCTGCTGTCGCCCAGAGACTGCCAGAGGGCAAATCTGCTCCAATGCTTTACAGCCCTCACTGTTACGTCCTGGGTGCAATTAATAATTTGGATTTATGATGCTTATGTAAGAGTTGTGAAGAGGAATCGTCTCTCGTGGCAGGTCGGTGCTGTCAGGCCTCTGGCTTGGTCACACACTAGGAAGGGAGGCGTCTGGCAGTGGCATAAGTCACTTTTTTTCCCGTTCTTCATAATAAAGCTTTTGTTTACCTTGGGGTTTCCTGATGTAATATTAGTCCAATTCTTGTGTTTTCAAACCTCTCCTAGGTAAAAAGCGGTTTTAAAGCGTGACTTAAAACCAAACTGGTTTTATTTTTTCACTCGGCTGTCAGTCAGTTGACTGCACTTCGTGACTGTGTGATGAACACCTTTAATTTCAGCTGCCAGTAAAAGGGGATATTTTTTGTGCTGCTCCTATTCAGCTTAAAAAAAAAAATAAAAGGAAGGGATTTGTCCTTCCCACACACAGCAAACCTTCCCTCTTCACACGAGGGGTGTGCTCACGGCCAGCATCTTTGCAGGTCATTTTAATGGCATTTCTGTATGAACTGAGCCAGTGGGCAGCATCAGCTCTGCCCGCACTCACGTGTGCCCAGAGCTGGTCCAGAAGCTGCTCAAGGCAAGCCAACTTATCCCTTTCCCCCCAGCTCCTCAGGGAGGGAGGTGTTGGAGCTCTGAGAAACGCACATCACAAGCTGCAGATAATCAGCATTCCAGTCCAGTGAGGAGGGGAAGATAAACTCCATGTTGTTGGCATTTCCAGCCCCAGAGAGGGCTGGGTGAGGGCTTGGGTGAGGTTTGCCAGCTGTTCCCTGCTGTCCCAGCTCTCTCTGCCTCTTCTCATATGAGAAGTGCTCCTGTCCCTCCCGTATTTTTTTGGTCCTGCACCAGGTTTACTCCCACTAACCTGTATCTTGTACAGGGCAGCCCACAGCTCACAGTTCTGCAGATGTAGCCTCACTTGTAACCAACAGAGAGGAAGGATCATCTCCCTCTGCCTCCTTCATTCCCTTCAGAAAGGAAAGGAAATTGTACCTTTCAGTTACAGCCATGGCAGTCATTGGGAATAACAAGGGGAAAGAAACACCCAAAAAAACAAAAAAACCCCACAAAACCCAAGACCCAGTTATGTAAAAAGCATTATTTGCAAAGCAGCTTGGATAGGGTGTTAAGAATATTTTCATGCATAAAGACAGCCTTCTCCTGTCAGGGGAGTGCATGCAAAGGCAGGGAGAGAGGAAACCACGGAGTGCAGGTTTTGTGAGTGGTGTGTTCCAGTGCTGGGCTGTAGGGGGGCAGAATGCATTTGTTTTCTGAGGAAATAGCCAGGAGGAGGCAAGTAGGGAAGAGGAGTGCTGGATGAATCCATGGCCACCAGGAACTGTAAATTCTGACACTGGATAAGGTGGGAATTTGTTCTGCCTAGATGGGTAGAAAATACTGTTGTCCAAAACTGTAAACTCAAATATTGCTATTTTTAGAGTTGTTATTCCTCTGTAGCTTTTTTTCTCAGTGGGTTATTTTGCCTGTAGTGACCTGGAGGTGTGATTTTTTTTTTTTCCTTTCTCTTTTTTATGGGTCTTCAATTCCTTCTTGCTAACATGTGTCCCAGCAAGTGCTTACTGACTATTCCATCCGAGTTACGTGTTCACAGATTCCGATCAGGTTTCAGCTGAAGGGCTTTAACCGTGGAGTCCCCCATCTCAAACCTGCCATTCAAAAGCAGTGTTATATTTAGATTTTATATATATATTATATATATTTTTTTTTTTTTTTTTTTACTACTGGCAACTTCAGCAGCTGAAATTGGACCTTGGGGCTTCAAAGCAGCTGCTTGGCTGAGGAAGCATCGCTGAATAAAAGCTCCCCGCTCCGCTCCCTCCCCCTGCTTTACTGCGCTCCCAGCTGTGCGAGCCCAGCAGCGAGGAAGGGAAGGCGGCCTTGAAGTGAATCTAAAGAGGGCCGGGAGTGAGAAGAGGGGAGGAGGAGCCGGCCGGGGAGATGCAATAGCAGCCCGCGGCGTGGGAAGATGAGAAAGCGGCAGCAAAGAGGCCGGCGCTTGGATCGCCGTGCGGGGGATGCTCCGCGGAGCAGGGGCTGAGCAGGGGGGAGGGCCGGGGAAAAGGCAGGGATTGCACTCCTTCCAGCCTGGAGTGACAATCAAAGGGAAGAGGCGAGGGGGACGGAGGAGTGAGCGAGCGAGCGAATTCAGTGCCGAACGCCGCTTAAAGGATGATCCTTTCATAAGCCAGGGGCTGTGAAACCTGGAGGACACCCTGAGATATCTCCCCTTCGCGGGAAACAAAGAGTAATAAACAGTCGTGTGAGAATCCTCTAGGCACGATCCTCCTGTTCACCGTACTCTTATTCTGATTGTCTAACTGTGCTCTACATTGTCCCTGGCAATGGTGTTTTAATCCTTAGTGCAGCCCGGGTGTTATCGAGTATTTCACTGCATGAAAGGAACTGGCAAATACAGTTTCTTTCCTTATTTAACTTTTTTTTTTTTTTTTTGGTAAGAGATTAGCAGAAACCTGGAGACAATAGGATGGCATTGACTTCCTATAGCACTCCTGCTCTCAAAAGCCAACGGGGTGGCTTTTAGCCAAGCCTAACAAATTCAAGTTGAACTCTGCATATTTTAGGCAGCCGCAGGTAAATAAATCTGTCTTAAAGGCACTGAGCAAAAGTATTCGGGCTCAGGTCACTTTGCCACTGCTGCAAGTGACTCAACTGCAACTTTTTTAGCCCCTCCAAGTGCAGCTGGATCTCCCCTTGGTTACCAAACCCAGGGCTGTTTGGGTAGTCCTGGGTAACAGCAGCACTTGGCTCACCCTTCCTTTCCTTTGGCAATGCTAACAGACCAGTGACTCATTAGAAAAGGCAAAATTTACTTCCAAGGATTTTCAGAATTTAATATGCCTCTGAATTTCATTCTGCCAGCCAAGTACTGCTAAGTCCTTAGTAAGAAGGAGCTAAAACCACTCGCTCTGTTCCAGTTTCCCATATTTTCACTGAGGGCTGGAGAAAGACAAGGCTGGTGTTTAGAAGTCCAAGGGTACTGGGCCTTTGCTGTGTTTGTGGAGCTGCTGAGTGTCACACGTGGCTGGCTGAGGAGCAGAGCAGCTTTCCTTGGGCTCTGCCTTGTGGCACAACGCCCGGCTCCCCCAGCTTCCTGCTGGGATTGGGGTGGTTGCTGAATGACAGGATAAATCCATGGGTTTTTTCCCCTCCCTCCTTCCCAGCTCTCCCTCAAGGCACTCCTGCAAGCTTTGCTCTCTGAAAGGCCTGTTGGAAGCCTTAAAAATGCATAAGAGTATCGGAGTGTGACGTGAGAGAATAATCTGCATAATCAGATTTTTGGGTTTATCAGGGCTTTTTGCATGTTCAGAGCTGGAATCTGGGCTGTGATCTCTTCTTTCACCCATTTTTCTGTTGATTTAGCACGCAACAAATGTTTCCTTTTTGGTCTAACTGGCATGAAAAGAAGCATTGGAGGCTAGAGGAGAATTCCAAGTGGCTCTTCAAGATGCAGAGGCCCAAAATAAATGAGATGGGTTTTCTGTGCTAGCAAAGAGGTACTAAATGAGAATGGGGAACAACTGAGGTTGCCTGATGAGCTTTTCAGATCAGGTGAGTCTGGACTGGCTGTTTGGGATGTTTCTTGTGGCTCTGTGTTCCTGTGATGCCACGGAAAGCAAACAAGGGCAGGCTGGGTGGAACATGCAGGTGATAATGGATGCTTTCCACCGTGATTTAAAGACTTTAATGGATTGGGATTTATGGCAGGGGGACTCAGGCCAGGGATAGGGACCTCTGGAACACGTTCTCTTTGCAGTGTTCCTGGAAGTGGTGGGTGGGACAGTGAAGAGCTGCCTCTCCTGGAGGAGTCAGTGGCAATGAGGTACATTTTGTGCTGGAGGATTTCAAGTTTGATGCAACCCAGAGAGCTGCAGCTGAGACTGGCACTCCCACTGACTTGCCCTCGAGGTCTGAGAGCAGATGGTGAGAAGGTGAAAAGGTGGTTCTGAGCAAGGCAGGGGTTGGCAGCCTTTGGAATTATTTTTTTTTTTTGACCAAACAACAGCATGAAAGGGGCACAAAATTCAGGATGCCATAATGTTTTGTGCCATCTGTGACCCATGAGGTGGTAACAGTGAAGAGAACAAATAGGGTTGGATAACTCACTGCCTTGGACAGCCTGGGGAAGAGGTGAATCCAGAGCCATCCATCTGTGCTGTGCTGGAGCTGTTCTTGGGAAGGATCCTGGAAGCTGTGTCCTCTGAGGGAGCAAGGAATGAGTATACAATGACTGCTCTAGCTGAATTTGTTTGTGAAATGATGGCTTTTCCCAGGAAAACACAGTATGAAAACAGCGGTCAGCCCTCTCCAGATACAGAGTGCATGGCTGTAGGCTCAGCTTTGGAGTTCACCAGTTGCTGCAGCTTCTCCAGAGAGGCTGAAATGCTTCTTTAATAGGGGTGACCTGAGAAATCAGGTTCATTCCTGCATTCCCCCACCTGCAGGCTCAAAGGAGTCTGAGGCATTTAAGAAGAGTTGTCCCAAGTGGAGCCCTTAAATTCTTCAGTGCCTCTGATACCAGTGCTGGAGAGCTCAGCTGTGCTCCCCAGGCAGGCTCTGTGTCCCCAGAGAGCACATCCTCACAGCCTGAGCTGTGTGTAAACCCACCCTGAGCCCTGCCCCTCCTCTCCTCACTGCTCATGGGTTACACCTCAAGCCACTGTATTTGTCAGGTGCACAAAGGCAGCCCCCTCTCACCTCTGTGAGCTTTTGCCTCAGCTGAAAAAAACTACATGGACTGTTGGACTCTGCTGGGCTGAATGTTTCCTTCAGCCATGTGGAATGACTCCTGCTTTTGGCTGAGCTCTCTGTTAGGCCATTACAGAAATTAGGCAGCTGCCCAAAAGTCTGCCAAGGGGCAAAACCTCCTTGCCATTAAAGCTTTTAACAAATGAGATTGGTAAATCCGTGACCACCTGGGCCCCGGGATTCACGTGGCTGTCAAAACCCCTGCCCAAGTTCAGCTCCCCCTGAACTGGTCTGTTTTAGAAGTGACCTACTTGAAAATACAGCCAGTAATGTAATTATCATCAGGAAACAACTCACCTTCTGTTGCTTAATTATATTTTCCTTGTGTGTTTAGTCCCTTTCAAAGAAGCTGCCATGGATGGCACGCAGGGTTTCCCCTTAATTACTGCTGTATGGTAATTGCCTTGTAATTATGCTGTTATGAATTTAATGTGCATGTATCATTGTGGGGCAGTGATTTATGGCATGTAAGCATATTTTAGAAGTGCTATAGATGTTTTTGCTAAGCCCTTTAATGACAGGAGTCTCTCACAGCCATCCAGTGTTTTTATTTCCCCGTGTTTAAGGTCTCCTGTAATAATGCCACTTCATCATCCAGTCAATATTCTGGGAATTACACTGGTTGCTTGTGGTGAGGTGTTTAACAATCCTGATTGTGCTTGTAAAATGTGCTAGTGCAGAAATGAATTGGGCATCGTGGCAGGACAAGGGGGAAATGGCTTCAAGCTGAAGAAGGTTAGATTTAGATGGGTTATTGGGGAGGAATTGCTGGCTGGGAGGGTGGGCAGGCCCTGGCACAGGACCCAGAGAAGCTGTGGCTGCCCCTGGATCCCTGGAAGTGTCCAAGGCCAGGTTGGATGGGGCTTGGAGCAACCTGGGCTGGTGGAACTTATCCCTGACCACAGAGGGGGTGGAATGGGACGGGTTTGACTCTTTTACTCTAAAAAGTATGAGGGTTTGTAGCACTGGAAACCTGAACACAGATGATGTGGGTGAAGAGCTCCTGATGGCTGAGTGTGCTGAGCACTGTGGCATCCCTGCTGCTTGCAGATGGAAGTTTGGAAGGACAATAGCTTAGGTATCATTAAGGTTGGCTCACAGTTCAAAGGTGTTTGTGGTGGGTGGCTTGTTTTTCTTTTTTTTTTTTTTTAAGGTGTTTTTAGCCCCCAGTGCTGGGCTGCATTGTAGGGACTACAAAAAAAAACAAACCTGAAGGCTGTGTCTAAATGCCAACCACTAAATCAGCAGTGCTTGCCCTTGCTGCCCTGGTGATGGCAGAGGAAATCAGTCCCAGAGGTCCCTGGCTGAGGAAATCAGCTCAAAGAGGAGAGGCACCCACTTGGCAAGACCTTGTGCAGCAAGGACTATGTGATGGGTGATTGCACATTGCCTGAAAAAGGCTTTCTGAGTAGCACAAATTCCTGGAATTAGGATTATTTTCGTCCTTCTGTGTTTCTGTGGCACACACTGTAGAAGTGAAAGCTGTATCAGGAAAAACGAATCTCTGGGTTTGTGCTTGTGCTGATGGCACAGATGCTGCCCTTGCTGTGCTTTCCCAAATTTAGCAAAGCTGGAGTGACTGGAAGGAGCTCAAGTGCATCTTCCTGTCTCCAGTGGAACCAAACGTGATGCAGTCAAGTCTGGCTAAACCACGCAAGGCAAGCACATTTCCCCCCTGAATTAAATTTGTCTGTGGGCTTCGGTTCACTGCTCTGCACAAAGGGTGAAACTGGCTGTGAAGAGCACAAAGAGCTCATCACAAACACACGGAATTGCTCTGACACTGCCCTGCCAGGGCAGTGGCTCTGCTCAGGCTTGGCTGCAGCTGAGCATTTTTGGTGAGGTTTTTCTTCTCGGCTCAGGCACCAGGCAGATAATGACATGCAAGTCCCATGCTCAGCGTCCTGGTGGCTGTTTGGAGCAGGGTAGTCGATAGCCAGGCATCCTTGGGCACAATTTCCCTGCATTTTACCCCTGCCAGGCCAGTTACTCGCTGCTTTCCATCTTCCCTGTACCCTGATTTTTTGTCTGTTATAAATGAGACAAAAAGAATTAAGTAACTTTATCCTTTTTTTTTGACACTCGTTTCCTGGTATGGGATTTTGCCCCAGGACACACACCCAGCTGGCTGGATGAACCTTGGCTGGTCACCCGGTGCCCACCAAGCCAGTGACTCTCTCCCATCAGCAGGACAGGGGAGAACAAAATAATAGGTGAAAAACCTCGTGTGTCCAGAAAAGGGCAGGCAGATCCCTCACCAATCAGTCATGGGCAAAACAGACTTGGCTTGGGAAAGCTTCATTTATTGCCACTTAAAAACAGAGTAGCATAATAACAAACTAAATTTTCACCCCCACTCCCCGTTTAGAAACTGTGAGAAAAGGGTTTATTTTTTTTTTTCTCCCCAGTTAACAACCAGTTAACTCGTGAGGCTCTTCCCCAATACCTGATTAAGCCAATAATCTCCGGGTTTTTCGCTCCTCTTCCACCCGTGTTGCTAAGATACCGGTGTGAAGTGTGAAACGCCGCTAGGAGGGCTCGTTTACGCTCGCCGGGCTCTGTGTCGGCCGCAATTAATTACAGCCGGTTACCAGAAGTGGCTCAAGCAGCATCTTTGAGGTGAAGAGCGCTCCGAGCCTGTGCGAGCCCCTGGCACCTGCGGTTCCATGGCCCTCTTCTAGGAGAGGGCATCATCCCTGTTCGTCATCTCGGGCTTTTGGGGGACTGGGTGTTCTGCCAGCGGCCGGACAGTCACAGTGACTCTTCTGTGCTGTGATTGTCAGCCTGTGTGGGAGTGGCAGAGAACAGCAGCTATTTAACAGGAGATGAGCCACTCAGTGGTGGGCTCAAGCTGATGGAAAAAGCGATTTTTTTATTTATTTTTATTTTCCCTCACCCAAGGATGAAACTGGTGGGAAGAAGGGGAGGGGTAGATGATAGCATTTCCCAAACAGTCATTTGTCTGTTCCCTGTGAGACTGAAGACTTCATTTCAACAGCAGCCTTCCCACAACATACTTGCTGTAGTAAATGCTAGGCTATGAACAGCAATGCCTTCAGAGAGGATTGGGAATGCTGGAGTGATTGCAGGGATTGTTCTGGTCAGCTGTCCTGGGACAGGGCTCCAGCCTGTGCTGCTCCTTTCTGTCATTCAGCATCTTCTGTTTATGGCAGGAGCTCAATCTTCTGTCCTGGGAAGAGAAATCAAGAGGAGAGGAGCGAGAAACAAACAGCTGTTGGCTTTGCACTTGTGCTCAGTTTGTTCCTTGCATCCTGCTGTTTGTTATCATTCCACCTCCTGCCTCCAGTACAAGGATCAAGCTTTCCCAAATTCACTTCTGCAAGTTATTTTTATAAACTTTCCACATAACTTGTAAATAATATCGATGTGAACCTATTGAGCAAAAGCCTTTTTTTTTTTTTTACCTCTACTCCTCCTAATTGGATGTTGCTGTAATTGATATCAGTGTAATAGTATGCAGCTGCAGGATTGCACCTTTCTGACCTTGGGAAATTATTCCTGGGTGCCTTCCCTATGGAAGTGATGCAGTTGTATCCCCACAGCTGCAATGTAAACTTGGTTTGAAGCATCTGAAAGAGCCCCCTTCGTATCTGGGATAAAGGGGTGTCTGTCAGCTGTGACAGCACCTCCCTTCTGGTCCCAAATATTATACATATTAAATAGGTCACGTGCAGCTGAATCAAACAATTTTTGTAAGTAAGCCTTCAATGGGGACTGAGGCTGAACACCTTTGAAATAGGATTTATATTCCTCCCCCCACCACCACCTTCCTCCAGTCATTTATTTGCAATTCATATGGCACCCAGCTGATGAGTCTGCAAGTGTTACTCGGAAATCATTGAAATACTGAGGAGCTTGGGTATCTCTTGTGCCCCAAAACTGTTTCTGTTTTATGAGCTCAGAACAGAAGCTGCTGATGGAGTGAATTTGAAAATTAGGTCTTGCTCCGTTCCCAGGGATTTGCTCCCTGGAGGTGAGCTGGTTTTGAAGCAGGATAAGTGTGTAAACCTACACTAACATATAGGGTAGGTTTGTTATTTGCTTCCTCTTGCTCTCATAAATGATTAAACCTTTTTGGGAAACGTTTACAACATAATTTAACTGAGCAGGGCTTTTTTTTCCAGGCTGACAGAAAACAACAGTAGAAGGTGTCCCTGCCCATGGCAGGGGGTGGAATGAGATGGTCTTTAAGGTCCCTTCCAAACCAAGCCATTCAACGATCCCATGGAAAAGTGTTATGTTAACTCTGTGTTAATGACATGCTTGTGGTAAGAATAGTGATCTGGAGCAGTTGAAAATGTGAGGTTCATGTAGCTCAGTTAGAATTATGGGAGTATTTTTTCCTTTAACTGAGAACAGGAAAGATGAGCTCAAAATAAATCCTGCAACAAAAAAGCATTACCCTTAAGCTATATATCTAAACAAGAGACTTATGAAAACAAGAAATACACAGCGTTTATGAGCTGATGTACAGGATTTGTCAGCAAAAGCAGCTGCACTTTAATCAGGTTGCACAGCATGCAGTTACTGTGCTTAGAGAATCCCAGGATGGTTTGGGTTGGATGGGACGTGAAAGATCATCCAGTCCCACACCTTCCACTAGCCCAGGTTGCTCCAAACTCTCCAGCTGGACTCTCTCCAGCTCTCCTGGAGCCCCTTTAGGCACTGAAGTGACAGGTGTCCACACCTGCAATGAGCACCATGAACCCAACAAGAGCAGCTGCTCCATTGCACTCCACCCCAAATGACTGCCAGCTCTTAGATTTTTCTTATTTCAATACCAAATAATTTACCTTAGCTGACAACGTGGTATCAGGCACATCACTGAATTGACCCCAATAACTGTGTACAAGCACTTGATTTAAAATACAAGTTGCAAGTGTTGACCAAACCTCATCCAGCGTGCCCAGTAGTCTCACTAATTGTATTCACTGAGTGGATTTTAAATCAGAATCATCAGGTCAACGAGAAGGGCTGAGGCTTTCATTTCTCAACAGCGCAAACAGAATTAAATTACCTCTTTCCCTGCTGGGATGTAATTATTGGATTATTTTGCGCTGTTTTTTTAAGTCCAGGTGTTTTGTTCAGTTAAACTTATGGCTGTTATTTTGTGAACCCTCACTAACCCTTTGCTAAACCTAGAGACTGACTTCCAGCTGGCTTAGGAGGATTTGGCCAGCACTGGCACAGCTCAGATTTGGAGTTCAGTGCTGAAATACTTTAAGCCCTGTGTCAGATGTGTTTTGAGCAGGGCTCAGTACTGCATCACTTAACCTCTGCACCCAGGCAAGCATAAACTCTCTTTTTTAACTTTTATGGGCCTGAATTGTTGTAAATCATGGTGGCCAGGCTGGCACTAATGGTTAATAAATGAGGCAGGGGCAGTGAGCTCTGAGTAGTGCTGTGCCCAAGCCAGAGAGAAGGAGAGACTTTTAACCTGCTTTTAGACATGAAAACCTTTCCCTGTTACACACTGGACACAATCCCTTGGCCTGCAGAAAGGGAATGGAGTGTTCAGTGGGACTCTGATATGTGGCTATAACGGGGGAAAAATAGGTGGAGGAATAAAGGGGAACCCCAAGCTCTGTTCTGGCCATCCTGTGCTCAGCACTGATCACACCCAATGGATTTATGCTTGAGCATTGGCAGTAGCTGCATCTGCTGTAACCTGTGCCAGTAAACTCAGCTCTTAGGATTTAAGCTGGATCTCTTCTGTGAATAGGAACGAGCTGTCAGTCCCAATGCATTTTTCCAGTGCAGATTGAGTTCCTCACTGGAGCCAGAGCACATGGATATGACAACTCTACCAAGCTCTTTTAGGCTGTTTTGGCACTCTCCAGTAGTAATAACAAACAGCTGCTTTTGGTGGAATGGCTTGAGCCAGTGGCATTCTGGAGGAGCTGGGGCTCTGCTCGTCTGGGCTGCCTTCCATCAGCTTCAGTTTTTAGTGGTTATGACAGTGACAAAATAGGAGGACTTGCTCCTCCTTGAGCTCCCAGCTGAAGTGCTGGGGAACTCCTGTTCTGGGTATGTGCAGGATTCCCACCTGGATTCTTCTCTCTCACCAAGTGTAAGTGTTCAGCAGTTAGAGCAGAAAGCATTAAGGTGCTGAAGTGGAAGGGATTTGAGATGTTTTTACTCTCCTGGGGAGCTGGGAGGGAGGCCCTGCTGCCAGCTGGACAAGCTGTCTGGGCAGTGGGGTCCATCTGGTGACACATGTCCTCCACAAGGCTCAGAACACAACCAAAGGATTAGAAGGAAATGCAAGTGGCTGCTCCTGCAGATGGGTTGTGACTTTCATTTGGCGTTCCTGGGATGTACGAAGAAAAAACTTCTAATTGGATTTCCAAGGAAGTCAGAGGATCAGGGAAGCAAAGGGAGCCTGTCTGGGAGAATCTACTCTGGTGTTACATTGCAAGGGGATGCTGGAGGCAGTACAGGTGGAGACACAAAGAGGTTGGGTCTCTTTCAGGACTAGTTGAACAGCCCTGACTTGGGATTTGAGACCTGGAAAGTAAGCCCCTTTCCAGGTGGGAATTGCTGTTCTGGACCAGAAAGCTTAGGCTCATCTCAGTGGAGAAGAAAACATCTTTCTACAGGGAAGAACTGTCTGGAGTGGCCTCTGGCAATGTTTCATTGGCAGGTTCTGAATTCCAGGCACCTTGGCAGAGGTGATGACTTGTTCTCCTCAAGGCATGAACTTGATGATCTTGGAGGTCTTTGCCAACCTTGGTGACTTGATGGCTCTGTGTGACACTGTTTACCTAAAGCCTTGAAAAGACTGTTCTCCTTCTCTGTGTCCCTGCCTATTTTAGCCAAAGGTAATGGCAACTGAGGGGCAAACAAGGTGAGAACAAGCACAGACCGATCTGTGTGAGGAATTTGGGCCTGCCTGGTGCTGGGATGATGTGGTGGTGTGTGAGCTTGGAATGTTAAATAGGAGGTTTCAGCTTGCAGTGTTTCCAAAGTAAATGGGCAGATAGTGACAAGGGGTGATGCTTTTAAACTGCCAGAAGGTGGGACTGGATGGGGTTTGGGAAGGGTGCACAGGTTGCCTACAGAAGCTGGGGCTGTCCCTGGATCCCTGGAAGTGTCCAAGGCCAGGTTGGAAGGGGCTTGGAGCAACCTGGGCTGGTGGAAGGTGTCCCTGCCCATGGCAGGGGGTGGAGTTGGATGAGATTTAAGGTCCCTTCCAATGCAAACCAGTGTGTGATTCCATGGACACCCCTCTGAGATGCTGAGCTGTGGTGGTGGAGCATGGCAGGAAGGTCCAGGCTGCTCCCCAGCTGGGTGCCAGTTTCCCTTACGCTGTAATCCTCTTTTTATCTTCAGTCCTCACTCAGGTCTATCCACAGCACGTTGTATGTTTTGTATTCTGCAGAAATAACCGTGCTGGCCCCCTCGGAAGTGTGAGCAGTGTGCTGACAGCAGCGTGTCAGCTGGGTGGGAGCTGGGCTGTGTTAAACAGAGGTGCTGATACCCCTTGGTTCCTCCTCACTTTGACTCCAGTGAAAGGCATCAAACAGCGGCTCTGCCCTGGATTTGTTTGTAAATGTAGACACTTAACGGTGAAAAGAGGTATGCCAGCACTTCCCAGCCTGGAGGGGAGCGGCTCAGCACTCTGAAACCCTAATTAAAGAGTTCCAGGCGCGTTTGGCTGAGGAAGCCTGTTAGCTTGGCGGGCAGGGGAATTGTTTTCATTGCCACGTCAAAGATTAATCCCTAATTACCTGGTTGAACACTCGGTGTCATATGAATGCAGGGGCTGAAGATAGATTTTTTTCACTTTAGGGGGTCTCTGTAATTGCTGGGGCAGCGACGTTCCTGATCCCGTCGGGTTTTGCTGCAGGATTTTGACACGTTCGAGTCCCGGAGGTCCCAGTGTTTCTTCTGCCGATTTTTCAGACTGCTCCTGTAGCAATATTGATTTGGAAAGCTCGGGAATTAAATATAAAATTAATGGTGGGACTAGACTGGCTTTTTTTTTTTAAAAAAGGATATAAAAGGAAGGTAATGATGCCCTGTCTTACTGCACCAGTTTGGATGGGACAGTTT
Organism: Myiozetetes cayanensis; assembly: GCF_022539395.1. NCBI lineage: Eukaryota > Metazoa > Chordata > Aves > Passeriformes > Tyrannidae > Myiozetetes > Myiozetetes cayanensis. The sequence continues at coordinate 984,779 of NW_026088185.1, read as the reverse complement.
TCTTCCCAGCAGCCTGCCTGGTGCTGTTTGGGATTTGTGGCTGATGCAGTGTGGATAAGACAGAGGTGTTTTGGCTAACGCTGAGCTGTGCTGGGTGAGGAGCAGGGACAGGGCACAGCCAGGACACCTGACCTGAGCCAACCAGAGGGATGTGCCCTGCTGGATGAGGATTATATCAGGGTGCCCAGAGAAGCTGTGGCTGCCCCTGGATCCCTGGAAGTGTCCAAGGCCAGGCTGGATGGGGCTTGGATCCACCTGGGTTAGTGGGAGGTGTCCCTGCCCATGGCAGGGGGTGGAACAAGAGGGGCTTTATTAAGGTCCCTTCCAACCCAAACCATTCTGGGATTCTGTGATATTGTGCTTAGCATTAGGAGCTAATGGAAAGTAGGAGGAAGGGGGGGTTGGAATGTTCTATAGTTCCATAGTGCCTCTTTGACACCAGAGAAAAACAGAGGCAGAATTACCTGCTGTACATGCCCTTCAGCTGCTTTCAGCTGTGCTCAGGAGCATCTCCCGGAGCCTGACCTCGGGTGCGAGCTGCGCTCTCCCGTGTGAATGCTTGCTGTAAACAGCGTGCTCCTTATCAGGGAGGTTAAAAGCAGGCGTGTTTGGAGTCTGAAGGGAACGAGCGTTTGCCAAAAGATAAACACCCAGCGGTAGCTGCTTCCCTTTCCCCTGGGCCGAGGGAAAATCACCGGGGACATCAGCTCTGCAGCAGCTGGTACGTGGGAATGACCCGAGGCAGTGACATCCAGCGGCTGTGCCTGGCTCTTCCTGTGGCTTTTTTTTCTGAGGCTTGGTTGGTATGCTGTCCACAGCAACTCCGGGCATCTTGCAGAGTTCCAAATCCTTAGTTAAAAATGCAGCTGCACTGCTGAAGCCTTGACTCTGCGTGAGAGCTTTTTTCTCATGTAAGGAAAAAAAAAAAAAAGGGGGGGGGGGGTGGGAAGGAAGAAAAGGTGGACCAAAAAAAAAAAAAGCAAAGATAGAAAGGGTTGTGATAAATGAATGGTTTATTAAAGAGGCTCAGGAGGAAGGAGACCAAGAAGAGATGATTTCATAGGAGGGTTTGTAAGGAGTACTCGGGGGAGAGAACAACCCCAAGGCTGGGAGGTTGAATCTCTGGGGTTTTTTCTTTTAATTTGAAGAAGCAGGAATTGCTGCAGTGGCTGGATGAGTGTTAGACACTGGACAGTGCCAGGGGGGCCTTTGTGGGGCAGAAGATGACAGACAGGACATGTGATACTTGTGGGATGCGTGTCTATAGCTCAGTCCATTTTAAGTCTCTGTATCCCAGTCTCAAAACTGGAGGCTGGACCACGCTCCTGGCCTCTCACCATGGGAGGATGGACTGACCTTTCAGTGCAAAGAAATCCCTTGATACCACTTTGTTCTTGCTTTTTTATGCTGTTTTGTTGGAGAGTCTCATCCTTTCAGGTCTGTGCTCAAAGCAGGAACTCGGGATTGCTCCCCCAGCAGCCTGGGGGGTTGTGTCTCTCCCCTGCTCGTGTCTGCTTACATTTTTTTTTCCACTTGCATGAAAAGGCAGCCTAGCAAATCAGAAGCACTCAGCAGGCATTATGCTGCTGTTAATTATGGAGGAGCCCAGATGCCATTCACAACAGCAACAGGAAAACTACCAAGGCAAAGGCAGCAGAGTGAAATGCCAGGTTAAGGTCTCAGCTCCTGAATGCAGCTGACATTACAAGTGGGTGCTGGACACAAAGCTGTATTTGCAGGTGGGACCATGTGGGAACCAGAAGCCTGTGGAATCATTAGGCTCTGTACTGAGATTTGGTGGCACTTCTGGGTCCCTGGGCTCTCCCAAGGAGAAGGTGAATTGCTCCTCCTGCACCAGACCTGAGCAGAAGGGGTGGCACAGCTGTCACAGTGTGACTCTGGTGTTGTGAACTGTACATCTCCTGGCTTCCAGGTGTTCCAGGCTCCTGGAGCTGCTCTTTGTGAGCCTTGGCAACAGGCTGCCAGCCTGGAGGGGTCAGGGGGAGTGCCAACAGGCTGAATTCTGGCCCTGAGACCAGAGAGTTAAAGAGAGAGCAATCACTGCATCACCTTTCCATCAGCCTTTTGGACCACATCATCTCCAGTTCATGCCCTGCTGCTCTGTGACACCTGGGTTATCACCTTCTGTGTGTTACTTAAAGCCAAGCTTTTAATTCTAGGTGAGGTCTGAGCGTGCTTCTTGTCTTCTGTGGGGGATTTTTTGGCTGATGGCACTGTGGGAGTCACTTGCACAGTTCTCACTGTGCCCTCATGGCACTGGCAGTTCTTTGCTCTGCTCTGTTTTCATGTTGTGGCTGAGGTCCCTAGCAGAGAGACTGGGCTGGACACAGTCCTAGGGGAGCTTTTATCTTCATTACAGCAGTGCCTGCTGTGCTGTCTGAACATGAGGAACAGGATGAACATGTCTGCAGGGAAGGAGGAATCCTGGGAATGTGTGTTTGCTGTAGCTGGCTTGACAGAAACCCCTGGTGTTTTGTGTTTGTGACTGAGGAGTTGCTTGCTTTGTTTGCCACAGGTAAGACCTGTAGCTTCCTGCTGATGACCTGGATTGGAGCTGTAACTTCAGCCAGCAGTGCCAGCACCTCGTTTGAGTCCAGGTACTTTAGGTAACCGTGAAAGTACCAAAAATTTCCGGCAAATCCGAGCAGGTCCTGAGTTGCTTCTCATTCTTGTACAGGACAGACCTCCAGCCATGATCACTCATCCAGTGTCTGGCTCTGGTCAGACATCCCAAAAGCCAACTCCTTATTGTGTTAAATCTGCTTTGACCTCTTTCTTTTTTTTTTTTTTCTTTTCTCCTCCTGTAACTGCTGAGCTTGAAAAGCAAACATTCTGAGTGATGACCTTATATCCTGATATAAGTGTATGTATCTGAATAGATAACTACATGTTCATCTTTCTAAAAACAGTACAAAAAGATGCACTTGGATGGGGGAAACACCCCTCTTCCTGTTTTAGACAGACTTGCTGCATCTCTTCCCCATCACGATTTTTCAAGAACTAGGAAAAGATTCCCACTGCTCTTCTAGGACTGAGTGCACCACAGGACAAAAATAACTACTCATTAATATTGCAAATGCATGTTTTGCCAGAGGATGGCAGTGTGAAAGGGTTTGCGTTGCTCTGGGAATGCTTTTGTCTCCGCTGGGGAAGGAAAGCACCATCTGCGTTCACAGCAGAGTCAGCAAATGCGCCCAGACAGCTCCACCTGCAGCCGAATCGGGGCACTGGTGGGTTAAATGGAATTAAGATTAAGGACTACCAAACCAGTGACCTTCCCTGACGGTGCTGTCTTAAAAGGGAGAGTAATCTACTGAAGAAACTATTCGTTGAAATACGAGTGTATGTGTGGTGAGAGTCAAATGTGTATAAAACACTATGGGAACTGGAGCAATTACATAAATAACACTGTTCAAAGAGTTCAACTAGCAACCTGTGGTCCTCTTGTCATAATTCATGAGGGAGTAACACTGCAAAGTGGGTATTTTTGTCCTATTTGTATTCCATCAGATGAGTTGGTACAACCTTTAGGATGTTTATCAAAGTATTCATTGCCAGCTTGCAAGGGAGGAATAATTGAAATAACATGTTCATTCTCCTCTTGATACCAAATGCAGTGTGTTGATTGTGTCTGCCAGGTGTTGATCCAGTGCTTACAGAGAGTTCAGACAATCCCAGCCTGTTTTCCAGGAGCTGTCCTGCAGCCTGGTGTCAGAGCCAAGCCCTTTTCCCTTGCTCTTACCTGGTGCCAGGGGGGGAATTTTGGGTGAACAGGCTGCTCCCAGGGCTGGGTTTGTGCCTGGCTGTCCCACATCCATTGGCTTTGGAACAGCAAATACTGCAAAGTGACTTGTGAGAGCATGAGATGTGTCCAGGGGCTGTTGGTGCCACGGGGGTCCTGCTGGTGAGCTGGGTTTTGTGTCTCTGCATCCCACCAGCCTCTTCCTTCCACCTGCACGTTCACTGAGGTTTTTTTTTTTGCTGATGGTACCTGGAATGTTTACTCCCCAAGTTTGTAAGAACAGCAAGTGTTTCCAGGGACAGATGTTGATCAGGCAACGAATCCCAGTTTCTGACTGCCCACATTCCAGTGGTGTTCCCAGTATCCCTTGAAAAATCAAGGACAAGCACAACAGGCAGCCCCTTCTGTGGTTTCCACAGGGCAGCTCCCCAGCTGAGTGAAGCTGAAGATTTCTCTCAGCTTAGCTGTGTTCTGACAGTCCTGAGGGCAAAGCTCCTGAGCTGAAGGTGCTGTTGAGTTGCTGATCTGCTGTGGCTGAGGAGAATTGTTGCAGAAATAAATCCAGGCTTACCGAGGGAATTGTACTGTGCAATTTGGCATCTGTCAGCTGAGTCCTGGGCCAAAGCCACTTCCCTGGCCTCTCTCTCATCTCAATCCTTAGCTAGTCACTTCTTGTAATCAGATCAAGCAGCCAGAATGCAGAGATCAGAGCTGAGACCAAATTCCAAGCTGACCACAGATCACAGGAGCCCCTCCTCACACACTGGCTGTGCATCCTCTGCCAAGCTTGTTATGCTGGGGAATTGTGACACTCCCCATGCGCTGCCCTGCACAGCTCCGTGCCTGCAGATGAGACACCTCAAAAGCAGCAACAAGCTTTCTCAGAACTCAGCTGGGCTCTGTGCTCATGAATAAAACATCCCCTGCCTTGGTTTATTTACAGGGCTTGTGTGCTGAGACGTGAGTGGTAGCAGAAAGACAGGAAACTGTTCTGCAAAGTAAAAACAGGGTTTATTTACATGGCTCCCAAGTGGTTGGTGTCCACACTGGGCTGAAATGGTGCCCTCCTTGTAGCAGGAAATACCTGCTGCCCGTGGGGCTGTGCCAGTGGGGGATGCAATCCCTTCTGGCAGGCTGACAGTTGTTCAAGTCAGGCTTCAGAGCTCTCCAGTCCCATGGAAGGCAGTGAAGTCATCGTGGTGGATGAGGGGAGACCTTGGGAAAGGCGCTGGTCTCTGTGGTTAAGGCTGATGGTAGGGCAGGGACTTAAGAGGGGCAACAAAAGGAAGGTGAGGGACTGGTGGAAGGTCTGGAGCCAGTCCTGTGAGGAGCAGCTGGGGGAGCTGGGGGCTCAGCCTGGAGAAAAGGAGGCTCAGGGGGGACCTTCTGGCTCTGCAACTCCCTGACAGGAGGGGGGAGCCAGGGCAAAGTCAGGCTCTGCTCCCAGGGAACAGGGACCAGGAGGAGAGGGAACAGCCTCAGGTTGTGCCAGGGGAGGGTCAAATCTCAGGGTGCAGCAAGAAGCTCTCATGCAGCTGTCACTTCTGGCCAACTGCAGAAACAACAAGTTATTTCTTATAAGAAAATCTTATTCTCCCTCAAATAAGTGCAATGGGACCATATCTTGCACAGATGGGGTCTACTCAGCACTCAGCACGTGGCTTGGTGCCCTCTCTGATGCTCCACCACCTGCAGTTCCCAGCATCTGAGGGGACATCAAGTTACCTGTACTATTTTCTCCTCAGGATGTTAACTGTAATAAGTAGTTTTTAAGTGGTTCCTTAGAGTTCTAGCCCCTGACAGTTCATTTTAATGTTGAAGTAAACATCCACTGGGAGTGTTGCCACGGGAGAAACACCTTCCCTGTAGTGCTTCCCTGCTGGAGTTGTATTATTGTTAAAACTTACAGAACTAAAGCACAGAAGCAACCTGAATATGGGATTAACATCTAATATGCCACAAAAATGGCAATGAAATATCAATACAGCAAGAATCTTTTGTAGGCTTTTACTGATTTTTTGAGAAAGCTTTTCCTGAGTTGAATCATAACCTAAGAGTTCAAAGAGGCTCGAATAAAAATCCAAATCAGCTCACAGCACTCCCATCTGGATTCTCCTCTTACTTGTGGGACATCTAGTGGCAGAAAGGAGTCTGGATCTTCGAATACAAAATGGTGTTTTAGAGCGTGGTTCTTATTTATAGAATAAACAAAACAAAAACAAACAAAAAACCCCCCAAAATTAAAAAAAAACAAACAAAAACCAAAACAACCACATCTCTCAAACTTTTTTTCCTCTTCATGAGCCCCAATAATGGACTCAAGAGGTGTTTCCTAAAGGACAGCAGCCCTGGGCTCTGTGTGGCTTGCACAGCAAGCATTTTCCTGGGCATTTTTGTGCTGTTCCATTCCACTGGCTCTGTAAGAGTAACTGTGGAAATAGAATGTTCTTCCTCTTTCTCTTTACTTTTGTTCTTTAGACTTGTCTCTCTTCTTGGCAAAGCCCATGCAAACCTTCTTTGATGGGGCTGAAGGGCTGATGTGGGCTTCTGTAACAGCCTTGGACATTTCACTGCAGGATCAGATCTGCAGAGAAAATGCACCTGCCTTTAAATCTCTGCTTTAATGGTGTGGGTTTTATCACCTTTCTAGTACATGACCTGTTTGAGGTTTCTGGTGTTTTTTTTTTCTTTGTTTCCATTATGTTCTGTAGCCTTAAGGGCACAGAATCCATTTAAAAAGCAAATTGATGTTCCTCTGATGCTAAATTTTGGGGGTTTGTGTAGCAGGGCCCTGATGGAAAGATCAGCTGGAGTGTCTGAGCTCTGTCAGTGGATTTCTGCCCCTCAGGGTCTGCAGAAGGTCACGGCTTGTGACTCTTTCCCACTCCTGTAAGAAGGGACTTGGAAAAAGCACTTGCAGGATGTGAGCAGGGGTTGTGTGTGAGGTGCAAGAGAGGGAACAGCACATGGGAAAGAAATGTGCCTGAGGGCAGCAGGCTGGAAGGAGCCAGGACTGCCTGGGGCTCAGGGGGTGACTCCACCTCCTTGGGTGTCTTTGTTTGTGCTTGCAGAGTTTGCTCCGTGCTCAGCTGGGAAAGGACATCAGGAATGGCAGCTTCTTTTTCATCCTGGTGGGAGAATGAGCTCCTCAATGTGTGTGTCCCTGGAAGTGTCCAAGGCCAGGCTGGAGCAGCCTGGGATAGGGGAGGGTGTCCCTGCCTATGGCAGGAGGTGGGACTGGAGGAGAAAAATCCCTTCCAACCCAAACCATCCTGTGATTTCATGATCTCTGGTCAGAGTAACACACACACACACACACACACACACCAGCCTGCTGAGCTCAAGGAATCTCTGGGCTGGAGAACAGCAGGATTTAGCACTGGAAATCCAAACTGCAATGAAGAGAAATGCTGCCTCTCCCGTTTCTCTTCTGTCTCCTCTCACTGAATGATTTAGGTTGGAAGATCTCTGAGGCTGAGCCTGTTTTCTGTATTCATGCTGATTGAACCACGTGTGCATGTGCACTTAATGCTGGTTTTCCAAAATTAGCCCCAAAACTGTGACAATTGGACACCTGAGAAGGGGATTTTCCATGATGGGCAGGGGGAGAGGCAGTGGGATAAGTGAGGGATTTGGAGCTGACAGCTGGGAGCGGATCAGAGATGTAGGGAGCGGATTTGGGCAACTAAAAATTTCAGCAGAGCCCTTGCTGTGCTGAAAACTTTGCTCTGGAGATGGATTTGATTTTCAGACACCAAGTGTTAAGCTGGTCCTCTCTCCATTTAACCTCACCTTCTGTGTGATGGAAAATTACTGCCCTCATACTCTCAATTTGTCCTGTTGCAGTCCTAAATACTCGGGGAGATGTTTATCCATGCTGTTAATGTGTAGTAATGGGATTGCTATTTTAAAAATCGATACAAACCTCACACTAGAAAAGAAAGGCTTATAGATTAGTCTGTCAAGAGCTGTTTTAATAGATCTGTCTGACATTTGAGACACTTTTCCCCAAAAGTGCTCTTTCAGTTTCAAATTGCTTCTTAAATGTTGCTGCCTGCAGATTCCAGGCCAGGCTGTCAGAGTGAAAACCTTTCTCTGCAGCTTCAGAGAAGCTGGAAATCATAAATGTTTTCTTTTATTTTTTTTTCCAATTGATGAAGAATGTGTTCTCCCCTAAATTAGAGAGCAGCAGTTTCAAACACATGCTTTACTTCTGTGGTTTCAGCCATCTGGTTAGGATGGAGAAGCTGGAGAGTTGGGGATGATGGGGAAGTTTAGAACAGATCTTTCTAATACTGCCACTTGCAGCGGGAAAAGCTGAATGGTGCTGACTTGCTTGAGACTCCTTTTTGAGATGCAAAACATTGCTAGCAGATGGGATATGCATTTGTAATCTAGGTGTTTGAAGTTGGCTTTAATATCCTTTTTACATCTTAACAATATTCCCTACCCTTCTCATTTTCTTCCACAGCTCGGAGTTGGATGCCTCTGGTGCTCCTCTGTCAGGGGTACTCACAGCCCTTCTTGTTCTGCTTCCTAAGGCACTGTTAATTAGCAATAACTGCAGTAATTCATCAAATTCAGGGCCATGTCTTTGGGGTGTGTGTTCTGGTGAGAGTCTGAGACCAAAGCACGTTACCAGTGCCAGTAACTTGAAAACTTGCAAGCCTTGCAAGAGTCACTGCTGCTGTTGCTCTCTCCATGACTTAACCCTGTTCAGAGAAGCACCAGAGTTTTGTTTAGGGCTATGTTTGACTTTTCTCCACCCTAAGACCTGCAGCAGAGGCTTGGATCAGGTAGATATTTACCTCAGGCAGACTAAAGCCAAGCCTGAAGGTTTTAATGCTTGCTATTACAGGGAGAGAAGTTAATCTCTGAAAACTCTTTGCCCACTTTTTTTTTTGTTTATAATTTATAACATGTTTCTTTCCACCACTTTTCTGATGCTCCTCGTTCCCAGTGGTCACCCCCCGTAGCTGTTTTTTGAGACAGGTACCATTTCTGTGTCGTTCTGTGCTTTTCTTCCCTTTAAAGCTGATCCAACCCCCCACACTTCCCCAGACACCAACTCCTTGTGGGCTTGGGACAGCAATGAAATGTATAAGTGAGTGGATCAACTTCATGGTTTACTCTAAATCACTTATCTCTGCTTTTAATGTGGTGTGATGGACATAAAATCAAATTGATAAACTGCCCCTTATAAAGAACTCATTGCTTGGTGTTTTTAAGCCCATGGGCTTGACAGCACCAGCTGATTAATTATTAATTAAAATAATGGTCAAGGAAAGAAATATACCTTTGCTAATCTATAATTACCTGAAAGCCTCTTCATACATTTTCCATGAGAGTCTTTTCCTTGTAGGACTCTGAAAAAGGTGTATTTTGTGTTTGTTTGCTTTCAGCTCTGCTTTTCAGCGGATATCGACTCAAACAGTGTCTTAATCAGCCTGACCTCAGCCTCCAGGGGACTTTTTTCCACTGACTCCATCTCTTCCTCCTTGCCTCTCCCTGCGTGCTGAAATTCTTGTCAGAGCCGCTGCCTCTGTCTATTAATGTTGCCTTTAGTGCTTCTTTTTCAAAGACTCAAAACTCCTTCTGAACGTTCCTCCCCTGGGCGGGTTGGGGAGGGTGGGCAGTTCTTGCTGACTGACCTGAGCTAAATTTCTTGGAAGCAGTTTCCCCCCTCCCTCCTCCTTCTCTCCAACTGACTTTCCAGCAGCAGCTGTGCTGAGAAGAAAGCACTCAGTAATACAAAGAATTTTAGAGGCCTCGAGGAGTGGGGTCTTCTGTGCGGAGACCACTCCAACTGATAATTCAGTCAGCTTTTCCCACCTCAAACCTGGAGTTGTGGCTGTTTTATTTTTTTTCCTGTGAATTTGGCAACTGGTTCTTGTGTTCTGTTTGTTGTCTCTGCATTCCCTGACACCTATTCTGTCATTGCTTCCCATTTCAGCAAGTTTTAATGAATCCAGCTTTACTTCAAGACATGAAGGTGTCCCTGGCCTCTCATCACTGTTTTTAGAAAAGTTGTTCAGAGGGATCTGGGGTGACTGTCACAGCTGATTTGGTTTCTACCCTCACTTTCCAGCTGAACTCTTCTGGTATTCTCTTAATATTATCTTCAAGTGATTGATGATTGCTGTCCCTTCTTCTTCTGTGGCAACAAACAGAAAGCAAGCAGGACTTGGACAACCTGGAGCAGCTTCTTTGGATTAAACTACAACTTGAGAGCATTTTCTTTGGTGTCACCACTTGTCTTTGTGCCACATGGCTTTGATTTCTGGGTATGACCTTAGGCATGCAAAACAGACATGTGAATGTTGCTCATAAACTCTCAAAATAGAAAAATGTATCATTTAGCGTGGCTCTATTATGAACTTCACAGCAGTGAGTGATGCCAGTGATTGCTAAGGATAATACTCTGAATCTTGCAGCAATATTACCATGAGCCTTAAAAAAAGTGAATGGACTTGATATTTTTCTTAAATATTCTGGGTATATTCAGATGTATTTAAAAAAAAAAACAACCAAAAAACGAAAACAAACACAAAACCAACAACAACAATTAAAAAAACCACCCAAAACCACAAACAAACAAAAAAAGGAAAGAAAATAGAACCAGAAAAAAACCCACACCTTTTAAAGAAGATGGTTTTGATGATGCTTAGATTTGGTGCAAATGCGAGGAGAATTTATTGCTACTTTAAAGTTCAAGGTTTTTTAGTTTTGACCATTTTAATTCCTGAGTCCATGACTTCAAGAAGTGCTGTGTCAGCGCTGTCACTTCCCTCTGATTGTCATCAACTGGATTATTCTCTGTTAATGCACATTTTTATTTTAATTCTAGCTCAGTTCCAAGAAATCCATGGAGCTGGAGCTAAGCTGTGCATTGAAAAACTGGTGGGAGTGAGTCTCCAACTCTAGTGTGCTGACTAGAAGCTTCTTGTTCCTTTTAAGTTTGGGTTTTGGTTTGTTTTTTTAAATCTGATCTCAAGCATCCAAAGCTTTTCCTCTCCCCTCATCATTTTTAAAGCTTGATGAAACTTTCTCAGAACATTTCCATCAAATTAAGTGCATAAAAGCCTGAGGTGCCCAATTTCTAGTCACTCAGCATTGATAAGCTGAAAATTACATAATTATTTTTGGTGGATTTCTTTTTTAATTATATTTTTAGGGCTTTTACAGAAAGAATCTGCCAGTGTTCTGTTCATGCCTATTAATATTTCACACCAAAATGCACTTTTAAAGCTTTCTGGGCTGACAGGCACACGGGCATGACTTCACTGTTCTTCAAATGCAATGCACTCTCACACTTAGAGGAAATCCAAGTGTCTGCATTTAGGAATGTAAATTGTTAAATAGGGTTTAAAATGCCTGTGGACAGCAGGATGGGTGATGAGAGAGGGCTCAGCCAGAGCGCTCTGCTCTGGTTCAAGGTCCCATAATTGTAGGACTTTATCTCTGCAAGGTCACACTTCTATTTGTCCAGGAGACTGTCCTCTTTCAGTGAGAGTAGTTCCACACGCAGATTAATAAGTGCTTAAAAAAAAAGGATTACTGATGGAATTTAAAACTTCTAGAACAGTTCAAGTATCAGGAATTACCAAAATATTGCCATTTTGCAGTAGAGTGCGTTCCCTCTGCTGTGCCCCGCAGTGTGTCATTGTAGGCTTGGCAGAATATTCTGTTCCATCTTCAGGCAAATGGCTAAAAAATTACAAAAGTGCTTTCAGTGATGAATCTGAAATCCCTGTGACTTGAGCAGCCAGCCAGAAATCTGCCATTTTAAAGGGGTTTCCATGTGCACCTTGGTTTATTGTCAGCAGAGCCCCTGCCTCCCCAAATACAGGAAAAGATGAGGAGAGCCCAAGTGCTGCCTGTTCACAGAACTGAGCAGTTGTCTCCACAGAAAAGTGCTCTTTGGGCTTTTCTAAGATGATTTGGGTTTTCAGGCAGTTCTGCTGTATTTTTGTTGGTGGAGTTGTATAATAAAGGGACTTACCACACCTGTGCTTTTCAGACAGGACTCTGCTATAGTTTGAGTAGTTTTATTTACCCTTTTTTGCAGTGAATCCCTTCTGTTGCTCCTCATCTCACTGAGCTTTAATATAACCCAAAATTAAGGCAACAAATAGACTGTATTATCTCAGGCTGGTGGCTGGTGTGTGCATCCCAGGGGTCCACACACACAGAAACAGGAGTCAGATCTCTCACTGCCAAAAAAAACCCCAAACCCACAAAACTGGGACAAGTTTATCCTTGTCCTCTTGTTTGATTTAAGTTTTCTCTGCTCTCTCTCAGTGCTTTTGGGGGGTGCCTGTTGCCAGAATTTTGACCTGCCACTGCTGGAATATTGAGCTGCCATCTGGGCAGCAGCTTCAGATATCCTTCCCCAGAGCTGGGAAATGGCAAAAGACACAAACAGGGAACTTCCCAGTTGGTCTCAGCAAAGTTAAGCATTTAAGGAGCCAGGTGAGGTAGAGATACAAAGGGCATGGAGTTCAAATGGCAGCAGTTCTCTATTTCTCCCTCTGGTTTTTTTGTGTTCATTGTGTTCAAGGTGCTTTTGAGGGTGGAAGTGGTCAGGTGTTACCTCACAGTTCCTCCTCTGCCTCTAATGCTGTTGAGAAATGGAGTGTCTCAACTGGAAATGTGACAAACCACTTCTCCCCGGGGGTTATGGGTCCAAAATCACATCATGAGAAGGGTGAGGAGCCACACCCAAGCTGTTCCCCTCTTCAAGGGGAATTTCTGCAGTTCGGGAAAGAAGAGAAGTGGATTGTTACGTGAGCAATAAATGGGATACAGCAGGCAGGTCGTGCCCAGCAGATGGAATTCTGTTGGCAGCTGCATCAGTGCCTGTTTCCCTGCTCAGAAACAGGAGCAGTGTTAACAGCTTGCAGCCAAAGCAAGAGAAATCCGGAGGGATGCCTTGGATGGGAATGTTCTTTGTGAATCTCCCTGGAACGCTTTGTTTGAGCTGCTGTAATGAGTCTGGCTGTTCCACCACAGTGTTTGACACTTCGTTCTCCCTGGTGATCCCCGGGGGAGAATTTAGCCAGGGGAATGGTGGTGATTAGCACTCAACAGAGGAAGTATTTCACTTTCTTGCCCATTTGATCCATCAGAAGATGAACCAATGGCTTCTGTGGAGCCCAAGCTTTGAAACCCTGCCTGATCTGTGGTGAGATGCTGAAACAGTGGGTTAATAATCACAGAATCCCAGAATGGTTGGGGTTGGAAGGGACCTTAAAACTCATCTCATTGCAACCCCTGCCATGGGCAGGGACACCTCCCACTAGACCAGGCTGTTATAAAATGTGTGGCTCAAAGCTCAGCAGCCAAAACAACCTTGTTCCTAAAAAAGGATTTCTTGGCCAGTAATGGTGACTTTATTGCTGTCTGCCCATGACAGTCTCCTTGGCATTAAGAATTTTCCTTGGTGTGGTGAACTGAGGTTAACTTTAAAAAACAAACCCCCAAAAACTCCCCCCCCAGTAGATTTTACAAGCAGAATTAATATATATTACAGAGGCAGATAGTGAAAGGACAAGGGGAAATGCTTTTAAACTAAAAGAGGAGGGATTTAGGTTTGATATTGGGAAGAAATTGTTCCTGGGAGGGTGGGCAGGCCCTGGCACAGGTTGTCCAGAGAAGCTGTGGCTGCCCCTGGATCCCTGGAAGTGTCCAAGGCCAGGTTGAAGCACCCTGGGCTGGTGAAAGGTGTCCCTGCTCATGGCAGGGGGTGGGACTGGATGAGCTTTAAGGTCCCTTCCAACCCAAACCATCTTGGGATTCTGTTATATTATTTAACTTCACAGGGGCAGCATGAATTCTGCCTTCACCCACAAAAAACCCCTCTCAAGCTCTCACAGGTCCTGGGATAGAAGGTGATTTTCTACCAGCCATGGAATTAAATCCTATTGGACTTATTTTTCTCCACCGTGGGAGAAGCAGGGCTCAAATCTCTGTAGCTCTTCAGGCACCATTTTCCTTAAATCTGTTTTCTGGTTTCATGCTTTTCAAAAAAAAAAAAAAAAAAAAAAAGATTATAAGGTTTATTCACATGCAGAAGCATCCTTCTTCCTTACAGCTTCTTCTCTGCTCTCAGTGCAATGGAAAATGCTTTTATATCTACATGAATTTGCATTTTTTTGTAGTAGTAGAAGTGCTTTCTCCATTTTGGTTCCTGCATCAGTAACAACAGTGCTGGTGCTGACAGCTTTTACTTCACTCATTGTAGAAACAACTCTTGGGCCAGAAACTCAGAGAGTGTTTCTGAATTATGCTTGGGGTGCCCAGTTTGGCTTAGCTGCTTGTCTTTGGTGTTTATGTTTTCTGGGCATTCCTTAGGGGCAGTGGATCACTGGATGTGAACTTTGGGCTGAACCGCCCCCAGGTGACAGGGAGCTCTTGGATGCTGCCCTAAGTGATAATTCATGCACATGGAGATGGGTGTATGCCAAGGTCATGTGAGATTTAGGATAATAAACCTACCTTTCGTCACAGAAGGAAAGATCATCCTGAGACTTAGAATCCAGGAGTGGTTTGGGTTGGAGGGAATCTTAAACATCACCCAGTGCCACCCCCTGCCACGGGCAGGGACACCTTCCACTAGCCCAGGTTGCTCCAAGTCCTCTCCAACCTGGCCTAAAGTGGCTTCAAACTGGGTGATTAAAAGGCTGTAGAAGTTTCTCCAGCAGCACATGGTGCAGCTCTGCTTTCTGAAAGGGGAGAGGACTGGGGATAATCAGCCTCTCCAAGGACTCACTGAATATCATCACTGCAATAGGAATTGCTCTTACCAAAGTGAAAAGCCTTAACTTAAAGGCAGGAGAAAGCCAGATGACTCCCTGCTGAGTGCCAAACAGAAAATTAGGACACTGCCTAATATTTTTGGGGGTCAGAGCATCACCTGCATAATCCTCTGCAGCGCTTCACCAACCTCGCTGAAAATCAGATTAACAGGTGTCGATTTTACAGGCGCTTCACTATCTTCTGCTGCGTTAAAATCTGATTCTTTATTCCCCCCAGCATTTTCTTATACCCCTGGCTTTTCAGCGGTGCTGTTTGTTGCTGACAGGAACGAGCTGCAGCGCTGCTGGTCCAGGGGCAGCAGGTGGGCACAGCAGCATCGCTGCTCTCATCTCTCCGCCCCGCTGCACTGAGCGGCTTTCGCTGCTAATTGATGAACAATCCCGCTGTTCCCCTTTGCTCCTGATCCCTCCCTCCCTCCCCCGCAAAAGGAAGGCGTGACACGGGTAAAGGTGGGGCTTTGCGAGCCGGAGTATATCAAAAGCTGCCTCCCGGAGCCGTGAGCGCAGTGGGGCTGCTGGGGCACGTCCTGGAGGCTCGGGTAAGTCTGGGGTACCCGATTAAACCTTGATTCGTTTTCTGTCCTTAGGAGTATAGAGTTTGAATTTGCCGGAGTTCGGCAGCATCCTCTGCTTCCTGAGAGCTTTCTCACAGTCAGCTGCTGGGATTGATTGTGTTTAACGCTAACAGGGGTTATATTTATTTATCTGGAAGCTGCCCGGGAATGGAAGCTGGTGTTGCTTTCTCAGTTGCGGACCGGTTTTTAAAAGCCTACGTTAAAAGTCTCTTTCGAACTAGCTGGGTTTTTTTTGTCACTTCCCTTTCTTTTTAGTCACCTCCAAGCTGAAGGTTTCCTTGGGGATATGCTCCTTCAAGCGCTGTGGAAGCCACAGCATTAGCCTTTATGTTTTAGAGGATTCTTGTGGTGTTTTTCTAGTGGCTGTTACTCTCAGTATGTGTTACTTTAATAAAGTTATGCTTTAATACGTTTAATATCTTATATATTTAATTTAACGGGTTGGAAATGTGATAAAAAAATGAACTGTTTGCCTGTTCTGTGGGATGCAGCTGTGTCACATCTTTTAGAATGTATGTTATTGCTGTGTTACCTCCAACGCTTGAGGAGTTAATGGGCGTCGCTGATACCAGCCAAACACTGAGCTATCAGTGATGCTTTTCAGAACTTAAATTTAAAATTAAATCCCACGTTTTCAGGGCTCCTTTGTGCTCTCAAACTTTTTTTTTTTTTTTTATTTGCAACACATTCATTCTTATCAATTCTGCAGCGGGGCAAACTTGTAATCCTGTAGTCTTTGGAATTAATTATTTAATACCCTTTCCTTTTAATCTTCTCTGTACAATTGTGTCCATAATCAGTTTCCTGGTGTTAAACTTATTAAACAAACCAACAGTGCCAGTAAAACTGTCAATAAATAAGTTGCATAGATCGGGACCAAAACGTAATTTCCCTCCACGGAGCTTTTATCTGGAATTACAGCTTTGAAAACATCTTTACACTGAACATTAATCATATGAAATGGTAAGAATTGCTTTCTGGGTTATTAGGAAATATGTCTCCCAGTGCACAGTTAACAATATCCTCCAACCTCAGGTTTCCATCCCTATCAGCTGCCCAGTCCCAGTCTCCTGAGGTTTCTTGCAGACTGTGCCTGACAAGGTGGGGTTTTTTCCATGTCTTTATCTCCACGGTGCTTCACTGCCAGGTTGGAGCCTCTCATCCACCCCTTCACTTTCTGCCTTTTGCCTTTTCTTGGGTTTAAATCTCTCCTGTCCTGTGCAGAAGCTGGGAGGGAAGAAGAGGGCTTTTTTTTCCTGTCACTTGGCAGTGATGGAGATCCCAGGCTCGCTGCAGAATTTGGGAGAAGCAGCTGAAGGCTTCTACCATGCACAGAAAATGACGAGTCAGTCGTGCTCCCCCTCAACACAACGTGATTTTCGAAGGATTTTTAAAATAACTATAAAATAAAAATGTATGTAGTTTTGTGGAATCTTGCCTTTTCTTTCTGCTTTGGGGGTTGCCCACATCACACTCCCATCATTTTACTGACAGCTGCAGCTTGCACAGCCTGTGCCAGTCCTGCTGTGTCAGGTGCCCTAAGGAGATTGTTTCACACTTGCTGGTTCTCGGCTCTCAGAAGTTTTATGTATTTACAGGGGGATTCCTCAGCAGGGCAGCAGGATGAGTGTTTCTGTGCCTGGCAGGGATGCTTTGTGCCATGCAGTGGCAGGGTCACCCCAGAGGTCAAGGCAGGAGAAAACAGCATTGGAAGGACAGGTGGACTTTGAGTTCACCATGTAAGCTGGCTGACAGCTTTCCTTTCAGGAAAAGACCTTTTCCAGTATTATTCAGAAAGCAGCAGGAAGGGAATGGAAGTGCTTGCAGTAGAGTAAGTACAGTCTTTGTCCGTGCTTTGCTGCAAGGGCAGTGATGCTCCTTCAAAGAGGGTGAGTTTAATACAGGGATGTGCCTTAGAGGGCACCTGAAGTCACTTTGCTCCCAAGGGTGACTTCCTAACTCTTGGATCCAATATCCAGTCCACTCACCCTTTGGACTGTGTGTGTTGACTGTGGTTGTTCCAGGCTGGACAGAGCTGCTGCTGGAAGCTCCTGGGTCACTGCTGAGCCACGTGCTTCCACACTGCACTTTGCCTTCTTTGTACTCAAAATGTACTCAAAAATCCCCTTTAATCTGTAAATACACTGGGCTAGGCACTGCTCAGGTGCCTGAGCCCTGAACAGCCAAGTCCTGAGCGTCCCATCAGAGACAGAGTTGAGATATGGCCATGAATTTCATGGGGTGGCATATATGGTATGTTCCTCCCTCAAAGGATGTGTCCTTGGCATTCTTTTGGAGTGGGGAAAGAAAGAAGGAAGTCTCTTTGAGGTATGAAATAACAGAAAACACTGTTTTGGAATGTTTTGCCTTTTGAGGATGGTACTTCCTTAATCTGTATGGTGGGATTGAAATAACCTCTGCCTTGCCTTCCTAGGGCACGAAGTGTCCTTGCTGGTGAGAGAAACCTGCTCCTCCACCCCCACCCCTCTGCCGTGCTCCTCCAGGTTTCCATGGGCACCATGAGGCACCGGAGAAATGGCAATTTCGAGAGCTCCAGGCTGTTGTACTCCAGCATGTCCCGCAGCATCGACGTGGCCTGCAGCGACGCCGTGAGTGCCTGGCACCCCTGCTGCCCTGGGACAGGGACTGGGGGCACGTCAGGAGCAGGAGGATGGGTTTGTCACTGCTCCCTTAGCGGAGGGGATTCCCCAGGCAGCGCCCTTGGGGCAGTAGCAGTGATTTGCTGGCATCTCTTGAGGATGTGCTGCGTTCCTTTCCATCCCTGTAAAACTCTTTGTTGTACGTCCTCAGCCCCTCCTGGTTTTAAATCTTTTCTCGTGTTTTCAGAGGGACAAATCTGAGCAGCTTGCTGGCCGAGGCAGACAACACAGAATTACGTGAAGCACCCCCTTTTGCTGGAATGATTTGCTGACTGCAGCAATTGTCTGACAGATTCCCTGCTCCTGACCGGCTTGCTGCTTCTTAGGGCTTTAGCAAGTGCCTCCCCCTCCCTTTTGTCTTTTTGGTCTTGCCCCATTGTGACTTCTACTGGTTAAGTACATTCCTTTTGATTTTCTTTGGTTTGGATATTGTACTTTGTGTGTTTTTTCGACCTGGAATAACTTGCTCTAGTTGCTGTTTACCCACAAATGCTGTGTCAAATTAGTAAACTTAACTGTAGCTTCAGGTCTTCCCCTCTTTGTCCTGAGCTAAATCTTGCCTTGCAAATCCAAGAAAACAACCCTGCCGACCCTTTATCAGCAGGTGAGAACTGCGCTGTGCTTTGGTAGCTGGCAGAGGCAGGTCAAGGAGGAATTTGCATTCCCCGAGTGTGAAAGCTTTCCCTGGGCTCCTGGAGTTTCGAGGTTAATAGGAGAGTTAATGGTTAAACAAGCTGGAGAGGCTTTGTATTCTACTGAGCTCCCATAAAGCATGACTTGAAGTTGTTCAGGTCTCCTTTGGGGGTCTTAATGTGTTGAGTTCAAATAGCCTCTACCCTGGAAAATGTTGTCCTTTTCTTTTTCTTTTCCTTCTTTTCTTTCTTTTCTTTCTTTTCTTTCTTTCTTTTCTTTTCTTTCTTTTCTTTCTTTCTTTTCTTTCTTTCTTTTCTTTCTTTCTTTTCTTTCTTTCTTTTCTTTCTTTCTTTTCTTTCTTTTCTTTCTTTCTTTTCTTTTTTTGTTTTCTTTCTTTCTTTTCTTTCTTTCTTTTCTTTTTTTGTTTTCTTTCTTTCTTTTCTTTCTTTCTTTTCTTTCTTTCTTTTCTTTCTTTCTTTTCTTTCTTTTCTTTCTTTTCTTTCTTTTCTTTCTTCTTTTCTTTCTTTTCTTTCTTTTCTTTCTTTTCTTTCTTTTCTTTCTTCTTTTCTTTCTTTTCTTTCTTTTCTTTCTTTTCTTTCTTCTTTTCTTTCTTTTCTTTCTTTTCTTTCTTCTTTTCTTTCTTTTCTTTCTTTTCTTTCTTCTTTTCTTTCTTTCTTTTCTTTCTTTCTTTTCTTTCTTTACTCTCAGGAAGAACCAGTGTTTGCTGCGCTGTTTTAAGTAGCATCTTGGTTTAAACTGACTGCTGCTAATTAGGTTTCTTCTGTTTCTTGAGTTGTCAGAAATAAACTTCTAAAAATTATCTTCCAGGATTTGGCCAACTTCATCCAAGAAAACTTTAAGAAGAGAGAATGTGTCTTTTTTACGAAGGACTCCAAGTCAGTGTAAGGAGGTGCTTTCCGATTGTTTTGCAGGGGTGGGGGGCTGGCAGCTGAGGGTGTTTCTAAGGCAGGGAGTAAACTGCTGGCTTTTCTCTTTTTTTTTGTTAAGAAATGAATTTAGCAGTGCAACCACACCTTGGTCTGGCTTGTATGAGTTGCTCCCCAAACAACTCGATGCAAAACTATGGGTCTGACCTTCCAGCAGCTTTGTCACAGGGTTTAATTGATATCAAATACCCTATTTGAAGCATAACTGCAGCAATGTACAGGTCTTTTAAAGGATGCAGTACTGGTATTGGTGTGTAACGATGTATGTATGTGTCAGAGGTTTGCATAATTTAAATTTTCCTCTTAAAGCCAAGTCACAGATTTCATGCACCAGCCTTTACAGCAGAGACAGACACTCCCTAGGTTTTGCTCAGGCTGATGTTCTCTTAAGACAAGATGCTGTCCTGGCTCCATTTTCAACCACAGGTACCTGTGCAATGCAAGTTTGGGGACCATAACGTTGCTTTCAGGGACTTTTGGTGGTTTTTTTTGTAGTCTCAAGAGAAAAGTGATCAAACTAATGCAGCTGCAGAAATCCCAATATAGAGCTCTCAGAGCTCTCTAACCCCATTCTGCTCTGAAGCTGGGAGGAAAAATGCCTCGGAGAGAGGGAGGGAAATTAATCTCATTTCAGAAAGTCTTGCTTAGGGTCCTCCTCTGCCACCTAAAATGGGGTGTCTGGCAAAGGACCAACAGGGGATGGAGGAGCTGGTTCCTCTCAGCTTCTCTTCCTCCGAGCCCACGGGGAAAGGGTTGCAGAACTCGCTGGGTTATTTTGGTCTGTGTGGTTTTGAGGTGAGCTGGTTTGATTTGCAGCGGAGTGGAGGGAACCTCTCTGGAGGGAGAGAAGCAGTGACCCTTTGTCCGTGCCCTCTGAGGGATGTGGCTGTGCAGAACATTTCGTGGGTGGAGGTGCAGCTTTTCCCAGGAAGAGTTCTCCTAGCTTTCCCCACCAGTGCTGCACAGCCCAAGTGCAGGTTGCTCCTGCCCTGCTGCAGATGGTGTGGGTGAGGAGGGAAGGGGCAGTGCCTGCACACCAGGAAGGGATGCTGGG
This sequence comes from Myiozetetes cayanensis, assembly GCF_022539395.1. NCBI lineage: Eukaryota > Metazoa > Chordata > Aves > Passeriformes > Tyrannidae > Myiozetetes > Myiozetetes cayanensis. Next base: position 964,330 of record NW_026088185.1, on the reverse strand, counting down.
CTGGGAAGAGAGAGAAAGAATGGAGCAAACTGCCTGGAAAACCTGCTCAGAGACCAGACAGCCCTTCCCTCCTCATGTGAGTGCCTTGGGTGTGCTTAGACACCACTCAGGCCCTGGGTTTGCCTGGGAGACAATTGCACTTAACGATTCTGCCACTCTGTGATTATTAGGGTTGGAGAGGGCCTTTAAGATCATCAAGTCCAACCATCAACACCACCTTGTTCACCACTAAAACATGTCCTCGGGTGCCACACCCACATGATTTTTGAACACTTCCAGGGGTCTGTGCCTGACCGCTCTTTCAGTGAAGAAATCTTTCCTGAGATCCAATCTAACCCTTCCTGGTGCAACTCGAGGCCATTTCCTCGTGTCCTGACAGTTGTTCCCTTGGGAGAAGAGCCTCAGTGAGCTCTTGCTGTCTAGTTCAGAGCACAAAAAGGGGAAGAAGCCACTCTCCCACCTCAGGTTGGCAGCAGGTGGGGTCACTGATGCCACGTTCTGGTTCATTTTCTTCGTGAGGGCACACAGTTGCAGAGTTCAGCATAAAGCTGCTGGTGACCTGACTGGGTTTGTCATCAAGGGTGTCTGTTCCCTTCTTCTTCCAGGGGAAACTTGTGTAAGTGTGGATACCCCGAAAACCAGCACATAGAGGGCACCCAGGTTAACACCAGTGAGAAATGGAACTACAAGAAGCACACGAAGGAGCTCCCCACCGATGCCTTCGGGGACATTCAGTTTGAAAACTTGGGAAAAAGGGGCAAGGTAAGTGGCTGGTGTGTTAGGGGTGCCCCTGAGGCCCCTGTTGGGTGCCAGTGGAAGCCCTGGGAAAGCAGGGAAGGTGAAGATGAAGTGGATTTTGGTCTAATTGAAGGAGTAAGGCTAGAAAGGAGATAAGCTGGTTTCTCAAGCCCTGAAAAAAGGGTAATAAAGAATAACTACTGCTGTGCTCTTTGTTGCCTAGGCTGGTGATGGGAGTGAAAAGAGATTATCTGTTGCTAGGTATGGCAGGAGAAGGGGTGAATGAGGGTGATGCTCTAGTATTATTTTACATCCACATGGACCAGCTTGCTCAGGCCTATAAGCAATTGAATATGGAATATTTCTCAAGGTGGAGATCTGACAGTAACAGTAAATTCTGGAGGGATGCAAGAAATCAGTGGAACCTGAGAGGTTTTATTCTGTTTGCTGTTTTTTTCCCTGTGTTTTTACTTGGAGTGGGGGCAGTGGAAAGGAGAAAGCTGGTATTGCTGTTTGTGATGATTTATACTGATACTGTGTGAGGAGTCACGTGTGGCTGAGCTCATCTGCCTCCTAAAAGACTGATGCTTCCCACCAGTGCAGCTTGCTTGAGACACTCAAAATAAATGAGAGAAATCAGAGCCCACTGTGTAAATTAATTGGGTTTGTTTTATGCAAAGCAGCAGGAATAAGAGGCACTTGAGTGGGAAATAAGACTGAGGGTTTTGAATCACGCTTAGACAGAGCTGAACACTTCAAATGTTTCTTGATATGCATATTTCAGCTTCCATACTGTGTGTTGTAAACTGCTGTGTGACTTTACTGGAAGAAGAAATGCGTGACCCTATTGCAGTATTTCAGGGTTCTCAAAGCTTAAATGTTCTTTCCTTTGGTTGTGTCCCCCCCTTCCAACCTTGGAAATCAGTTTGTGTGTGCCCACAGTTGTTTCATGAGGACTCTCAAGGCCGCTGTGCACGTTTCAGAGCATACTTTGTTCAAGACTTTTGTCTCCAAATCCATCCCATCAGCACTGGAGTGGCTGGAGTCACATTCCCTGCTTTCATTCCCTACCTAGCAAGGGTACCTGCTGCTCTCAGAGATTGCAGAGTACTTCTTGTTGGTCTCATGCTCGGTGGGGAGAACTTCAACCCCAAGGTGACCTGAGAATTGCTGTCCATTGTCGGTGAGGGATGGGAAGTTTTATAGCCTGACTGGTGCTTTTTAGGAGAGAGATGAGTCCTAAAACGTTCTGATCAGAAATCAGATGTCCACAAACACATAAACAGGTTTGAGGACAGGCTGAGAGAGCTTGGATTGTTTAGCCTGGAGAAAGGAAGGCTCTGGAGAGACCTGAGAGCCCCTTCCAGTGCCTAAAAGGGCTCCAGGAGAGCTGGAGAGGGACTTGGGACAAGGGATGGAGGAACAGGACAAAGGAGAATGGTTTCCCACTGCCAGAGGGCAGGGTTAGATGGGATATTGGGAAGGAATTCATCCTTCACCACATGTGAGGGTGGGCAGGCCCTGGCACAGGTTGCCCAGAGAAGCTGTGGCTGCCCCTGGATCCCTGGAAGTGTCCAAGGCCAGGTTGGATGGGGTTTGGAGCAACCTGGGCTGGTGGAAGGTGTCCCTGCCCGTGGCAGGGGGATGGAACAAGACGTGCTTTCAGGTCCCTTCCAGCCCAAACCACCCTGGGATTCTGTATAAAATCCCTACCATCAGTAAGTCCTGCTTTCGAGCTCTTTGTTCCCACCACGCTGCTCGGACCCTGCGACACCCAGGGACATCACAGTCGCTGTGTTTTGTGTTCTGGGAGCTGTCGATCCCCAGAAGGCTCCTCTGAGCCGTGGCCGTGGTCAGGAGCACTGTCCAGCAGCACCAGGAGATGGCACCGTTGCTCTGTGGAGAAGGGAAGTGCCGGAGCCGAGGGGCTCTAATGAGGTTTGCCGTGGGCATGGCTTACTGGCTCACCAGTTAAATTTACTGGTAGCCTCCACTCTCCCAGGAGGAGAACCCTCTCCTGACAAACACCCAAAGCTTTATGTGGCTCAAGCTTCTTAGAGCAGAAGCTGAGGGAGTCCCTTAGCTCTCCTGTGTGGGTGCTGCAGCCTGCCAGTCATCCCCTGTGATGTTCTGTTCTCAGCCAAATGCCTTCACTCCTCCTGGGAACCCGTCCTGGAACACAGGCATCTGTTCTTTCATTCAACTTCAGTGCCTCAGGGGCTTTTCTTCCTCAGATGAGTCTTTTGGTTTTGCTCTACTGGGCAATCTCTGCAAGGTCTTCATGAATCAGGTCTGAGCTGCTCCCTTTCGTCCCCCCGATATGGGCTGTGTAGCCATAGCTGTCTTCCAAAAGTCCATCCCACCAGTTGATGGAGTTGTGAAGAGGCTCTTGAATGGCAAAGCAAGACAAAGCCAGAGTCCAACCCGTACCACATGTTTGATACAGTTGTTATGTGTTACACTTGAAACGCTCCTATGGGTGTAGTCCAGGACTGGGATATTTGGTCATCCCGCTCTGTGTGTTCTCCCCTTTCCTCTCCCCCAAGTACATCCGCCTGTCGTGTGACACGGACTCCGAAACGCTCTACGACCTCATGACCCAGCACTGGCACCTCAAGACCCCCAACCTCGTCATCTCCGTCACCGGCGGAGCCAAGAACTTCGCGCTCAAGCCCCGGATGCGCAAGATATTCAGCAGGCTGATCTACATCGCCCAGTCCAAGGGTGAGGACCTGCCGTGGGGCCTGGGGGGGTTGATCGCTGCAGGGCGGTGTTGGGAGAGGCAGCAGCTCAAAGGGTGAGGAGGAAAGCAGAGCGTTCCCTTTGCTTCTGCCCGGCTGGTGCGTTTGGGACTCGCGTGACCCCACGGTTTGGGAGTAACAGGGTCGAGGGTTAGCGTGGGGTGAGTCGTGTAGCACATCTTCTGTGTTTAATTGAGGAACAAACACCTCCCCTAAGGTCACAACAGGGGTTTGGGTGGTTGTATGTGAAGGCAGAGGGCAGGGTGGGTGTTTCCCTGCGTTCCCCCCGGGTCACTGGGTGGTGTTGTTGCAGGGGCCTGGATCTTCACCGGGGGCACTCACTACGGGCTGATGAAGTACATCGGGGAGGTGGTCAGGGACAACACCATCAGCCGCAGCTCCGAGGAGAACGTGGTGGCCATCGGCATCGCGGCCTGGGGCATGATTTCCAACCGGGACACCCTCATCCGCGCGGCCGACAGCGACGTGAGCAGCGGGGAACCGGGGATCTCACGAGGTTGGAAAAGACCTTTATCGAGTCCAACCCCCACCTAACCATGTCCCCAAGTGCCACATGGATGGGGTGGTGGGAGAAGAAAGAGGAGGCTGTGGCCTCAAAACGTCAGGTGCTCCTCCCAGAACAGGAGGAAACCAGAGTGTCTGAGATGGTCACACACATCAGGCCTGGTGGGGAGGATTTCAGCTGTACCAGATTTGAGCATGTCTGTGTGGAAGTTCAGCAGCCCTAATTCCATGTCTGGTGTTGCATTAGGGAATAACCTCTTCCGTGGTTATTCTAAGCCCCAGGAAAATCCCTGTGCACTCACCCATAGTGGGGTTTCCCACCAGCTAAGACAAGTTGTTCTTGCTGCTGTTGTTAAGGATCTTCACTGATACTGTCATCTAACTTTGCATGGCTCCCCTTGCCTCTTGTCCACTAGACATTGCAGAACACATCTAAAAAACTGTCCTACTAGATCTCTAAGGATATTTGAGGGTTGAACTGGATGATCTCAGAAGGGCTAAAAGATTCTGCGAGGTGTTGAAATGATGTGACTCTTGGGGATGGTGCTGTGCAGGGCCAGGAGTTGGACTTGATAATCTTTTCCAATTTAGCATGTTCTGTGATTCTGTGAAAGTAAGTTTGCCACAGGTGTAATGTTTTGGATGGCTGAAGGAAGCATGAATTTAACTGGATCTCTGAAAGGACTAAAGTGTTGGCTGAGGTGGAGTTAGGAGAGGATCATCACAAATCAGGCAACTCTTGTGAAAAAAACTTTCTCTGCAAATATTTGTGCTGTGCTCCTGTGCTGGTTTCTCTCACTGCCTTCTGCTGCTGTTGGTACTGCCACTGAGCAGTGTCCTGAGTCAGGAAATTTGGACTCCCAGCTAATGAGGAATAGCTGGTGGCTTGGGGTTCAACTATCGTGGCTTGTCATAGAATCACAGAACGGTTTGGGTTGGAAGGGACTTAAAGCCCATCTCGTTCCATCCCCTGCCATGGGCAGGGACACCTTGCCACCAGCCCAGGTTGCTCCAAGCCCTGTCCAGCCTGGCCTTGGACACTTCCAGGGATCCAGGGCCAGCCACAGCTTCTCTGGGCAACCTGTGCCAGGGCCTGCCCACCCTCCCAGCAAGGCGTGCTCTGCCCCTGGCGCTCTGTTCAAGGCTGTGCTTGTGCTCCTAGGGCAACTACTTGGCCCACTACATCATGGATGACCTCAAGAGAGACCCCCTGTATTGCCTGGACAACAACCACACCCATCTGCTGCTGGTGGACAACGGCACCCACGGGCACCCCACCACGGAGGCCAAAGTACGAACCCAGCTGGAAAAGTACATTTCGGAGCGGGTTATCCCAGGTTGGTGTGGGGGTCGGGGTGCAGAGCTCCTCCTGCTCATCCTTGCATGCTCTTTAACTAACTTCTTAGTTAACTAACTTCTTAGTTAAAGAGCTGGTTTTTTTTTTTTGTTGGGGGGGGGAGAAGTGTTTTGGGTTTGGGGGTTCTTGGAATGTCTCTCAAACACTAACTCTTAGAGTTTGGAGATTCTTAGCTTTCCTTTACAACTGAAAATGTGAGCTCAGAGGATTGTATATCTTGAACTTGTGATAAGAACCTTTTGCTGAGACTCAAAATGGTCAAAGTAGTAGGTAAGTGCAGTAAAATCATGTTTTGGAGGAAAAAATTTTGACTTCTAGCAGGAAAAGGCTTCTGTTGGAGAAGCAGATCTGAAGCCAGCTATGCAGAATGTTAGTCAAAACTGAGTTTTCCTTAAAAACAGGAAAAGCTGTTAATACCTGTGGCAAAATCAACGTCAAACTAGTTTTTGCATGAACTGCTTGGAAATTCTTTCACTGTACTCAGGAAACAGAAGTTGTTCAAACTGCATTAGTAGGTTTAATCTCTGTCCTTCTTTTTACTTTTGGCCTGTTTCACAGAATCGAATTATGGTGGGAAGATTCCCATTGTGTGTTTTGCCCAAGGTGGAGGGAAGGAGACTTTGAAAGTAAGTTTATTTCTTTTACTTATTGCCCACGATGAAATTGAAGCAGAGTGACATTTATGATTTATTTTGCTTGAAGAGGTGATCTTGGTACTTTTCTGTTCTCCTGTTAGTACTGAAGTTAATCAGTACTAACTGATTTTGCAGGTCTGCTACCACTTCACTGCTGATGTTAATCAATTAGTCTGAACCCCTGTGTGAAATTTCAGTTATCCCAGCCCTCCCTGAGCATTTCCTGGGTGTTCTGGTTCCATTCACCTGGTCAGTTTTTGCTTTTCCCACAGATAGGTTGTAGGGCATTGTGGATGCAGAGCGTTATTCAGAGGTCCTGAGGTGAAATGAAGGATCCATTCAGGTTTTAGGGGAAAGCTGTGCTCAAAAGGTGGTGCTGAATGTGTCCATCTCCTTTTAACTCCAAACTGCTGATGTTTAAGAGAGGATCTGGCCATCACTGAAGGAGCTGGCTCTACGTGCTGTGGATTTACGTGTGTGTTACAGAGACACCTCAGAGCCACTGTTAGGCAATGACACCTAACACAGACTTAGTGGCTGGTCAGAATGAGTGAAAGCCTTGTCAAACCAAATGCATAATTCCTAGCAAGAGGTTCCTCTGGAAGGTAACTTGATGATGGTTCATTTCAGTATCCATACCAGTCTCGTGGCTATTTAATAGAATCATGGTATTATTAAGGTTGGAAGAGACCTCTAAGACCAATTCCAACAATGTAGCCCCATCATGTTCTCCACCAAACCATGTCCTCAGGTGCCATATTCCACAGTTTTGAACACTGCCAGGGATGGTGACTCTGCCACTTCCCTGAGCAGCCTGTTCTGGTGCTTTGACAACCCTTTCAGTGAAGAATGTTTTCCTGCTGTCCAACCTCAGCCTCCCTTGGTGCAACTTGAGGCCGTTCCCTCTTGTCCTGAGTTTTATTTCTCAGTGTCACTAAGTGCACTGAGACACCTGTGTCTCCCTTCTTGCTCATTTGCAGGTTCTGTGTTCATCCCAAATGACAGAGCAGGTTCTGTGCTGTGAGGGTCTGTCCTAGCCAGACCTCAAACTTAGAAATGTTGGCAGGGAAAGGCTCCCTCTTTCTCAGCTTCTGTGAGTGATGACAAGAATCAGCTTCAGCAGAGGAGAAATAAAACTGTTCCAAGCTTCTGTTTTAAATTCCCAGTGATGTAAAACGTGCACTTTAGCTGAACCCTTCTTTAGAAAACCACTTTGATGTAGTTGGTAAGAGAAAAACACCTTGCCTTTGTCACAGACCTGCTCCCCACCTGACAGGAGGAACCTGTCTGTGGTTTTGATGATGCTAAGTTGATTTTATTTTTTTTTTAAATTCTCAGAAAACTGTCTCTTTGCTAATGTGTCTTTCCAGTGCTTGATGATCAACTCAAAAGCTGAGCAGTCTGGTCTAGTGGAAGGTGTCCCTGCCCATGGCAGGGGTTGGAATGAGGTGGTCTTTAAGGTCCCTTCTGACCCAAAACACCTGTGATTCTATGCAAATCTGGCAGATGGTGATGTCTGCCCCTCGGTTTCTGTGGGACTTTCTGCAGCCCTCTGCCATTAGATGGGTGATGTTTTAGAGGCTTGCCACTGGTCATGTGTGAGTGGACAGTAATAAAAACACTCTTCTGCACTGCTGGGTTGCTCTCTGGGCTTCCTTACTCAGTAGCAGGCTCTAATAACGCAGTCACGCTCCAGGTGATCCTCTCTGCCTCCCTAGTCCATCAACGTGGCCATCAAGAGTAAGATTCCCTGCGTGGTGGTGGAAGGCTCTGGCCGGATCGCTGATGTCATTGCGAGCCTGGTGGAGGCAGAAGGCGCTCCTGCTTCCTCCTGTGTCAAGGAGAGCCTGCTCAGGTTCCTGCCCCGCACCATCTCCAGGCTCTCGGAGGAGGAGACTGAAAGCTGGATCAAGTGGGTGAGTGTGTGGGATTGTGGGAGAAGGGTCGAGGGATGCGGGGATGTTGCTGCCTGGTGATGCCTGTGGGATGTGCAGGGCTCCTTGCCACGTTATATCCACGGGGATTTGAAAAAAAAAAAAAGGACAATTCCAGACTCTCACAGGGATCGGGATACAAGGAGGTGAGGGGTCCCAGTCTTTTAGGAAGTCAGCACATGTCCCAGGAGAGCCAAGGCCAGGTGTCTTGTGACTGTCTGCTCCTGGACGCTCGTGACTCCTCTGAAGCACTGGCTGCTGGATGTGCCTCTTGGCTGCTGAGCTGGTTGGTGTTGCAGTTCCAGAACTGCTCAGAGAGAAGAGGTTATTGCTGCTGCTCCACAGACCTTCAAATTGCAGTGATTCTTCTTCAGGATTCTGTCACTTCTTCCCTGAGCTCCTTTATTAAGGCATGCAGGAAGAAAGCCGTGGGGCAGGAGGGATTTCCCACCAGGAGTGGGATGTTTAGGGCTGGAGGCTTTCTGGGTCAGTGTTTCACCCCATCTCCACTGGGACTCTGTTAGGTGGATTTGCCAGCTCTGTGTGCATGGAATGCAGTTAAAGGCACAACAGTGTAGTGTACATACACCACAACATTATTCTGAGATTATATGTTTTTGGTTCTGCATAGGGGAATCAGTTATTTGCTGTATGTTCAGAGGATAATTAATCTTGTACTTAATGTCATTATCTACTTCTCTTTGGGCCTATTTAAATTTTAACTATTGGTGGAAACGAGACTGATGAGAAACAACTTTACCACAACGTGGTGAGAAATTTCTTTTTCAAATGCTCCAGGAGATCAGCTACTAGACAGCCTTGATTGCTTTGAAATGGAACTTTTTCTTTTTGTAGATCAAAGAGGTCCTTGAGAGCCCTCATTTACTGACAGTGATCAAAATAGAAGAAGCTGGAGATGAAATTGTGAGCAATGCCATTTCTTTTGCTCTGTACAAAGGCAAGTAATTGTTTTTTTTTTTGTGGTTGAGGTTTGTTTGGGTTTTTAAAATGAATGGGAAAAGATGGTTATTTGTTTTCTAGGACAGTTTTCCTTAGAGCAGTGCCATCTCTCTACCCTCCTGCCACAGGGTAGAGCTTGTCTTCATCTGGGGTGGTGTGGGCAGGGTACAGGAACAGTGTGGGATCTGTTAGTGTGGCTGAGGTCCAAACCAGGTAATTGGGAAGGGATTTAGGAGAGCTTTGGGGATGCTGGCAGGGCCCTGTTGGGAAACCTTTTGCAGGACCCTGAGGAACCTGAAGGAAACTCCTTCTTGTGTCCTGCACGACACTTGTGTTGATTGTGGTTATGAGGTAATCTTGGCAGCTTTTGTGTGGCCTGTGTTGGACCATATGTGTGTCTCTGAGCCTCCAGCATCCTCTGAAAGCCTTTCAGGAACATGGGAAAGACACTTGGAAGGAGTCTTGTCAGGTAGCATGAGAAGCAGAGCCAAGCATGCCAGGAAGCTCTCTGGTCTTTACCTAGAGGTTGTTCCCCCCTGCAGCTTTCAGCACCAATGAACACGACAGGGATAACTGGAACGGGCAGCTGAAGCTGCTGCTGGAGTGGAACCAGCTGGACCTGGCCAGCGATGAGATCTTCACCAATGACCGCAACTGGGAGGTACAAACCCCCTGGGGGAGTGCAGCCATGTGGGACAGGGGGCTCTGGGAACAGGGGCATCCCAAGGCTGCCAGAGCTCAAGGAGCGCTTGGATGACGCTCTCAGGTGCAGTGTGGGATTCTTGGGGTGTCCTGGACTCAATCCTCGAGGGTCCCTTCCAGCTCAGGATATCCAGTGATTCTGTGGTCACTGTTTCCAAGGTGATCTGCCCATGCCAAAAGTGCTCTGGGCCACCCAACAAAGGCAATTGCATGCAGAAAAAAGCTGGTTCTGGTGAAGAGGTGAGCAAGCCACGTGTCAGGCCAGAGGTGAGCTTTACATGGCTCACGTGCTCCCTAACATTGCTTTCCCGTTTCCTCCCAGTCTGCCGACCTACAGGACGTGATGTTCACAGCCCTCGTGAAGGACAGGCCCAAATTTGTCCAGCTGTTCCTGGAAAATGGCTTGAATCTGCGCAAGTTCCTCACCACGGAGGTCCTGAGAGAGCTGTACACCAACAACTTCAGCAGCCTGGTGTTCAAGAACCTGCAGATCGCCAAGAACTCCTACAACGACGCCCTCCTCACCTTCGTGTGGAAGATGGTTGAGGACTTCCGAAGAGGGGCCAAGAGGGATTACAAAAACAGCAAGGATGAGATGGAGATTCACCTCTCAGTAAGTGGTGGATCCCACTGGGACTGAGGTTATCTTTGCTTCATGGGTTAATGCAGGGAGTGACTGTGGCTCAAATGTCCTGTAGAGCCACCTTTGGGAAAACAGGGAGACTGATGTAAGGCTTTACTATAAATACCAAATATAACCTAACTCGCCACAGTGTGTGACAAGTGGCTCAGAGCTGAGGGAGAGGGTCGGTGGGCGGGCTGTGACAGGAAGAAAATGTGAAAACAAGAGAGTGGCAGGCTTGGATTTGTGCCAGCTGAGAACAGTTTGGTGAGCTGAGGTCTGAGGGATTGCTGCTCTCTCTTTCAGGAGGAGTGTCCTATCACAAGGCACCCATTACAAGCTCTGTTTATCTGGTCAGTCCTTCAGAACAAGAAAGAGTTGTCTAAAGTCATTTGGGAGCAAGTAAGTTGAACTCTCCTGTATTCCTTACATTGGGGTTCTCTGTCTCTTGGTTTATAGGCCTCTGAAGGCTCTGGATCCATCTTCAGACACAAAACCAGGAGACATAATTGCTAGGTGACTCTAAGTAGGTTTAGTGTTGCCCATTTAGAGTTTGGTGGGGTCATTTCTTAGGGTCATGTGTGAGTCAGCAGGCCAAGCCAGTTTTATGTTCTCATCTGTGCTCAGGCTTGGATGCCGAGTTCCCACCCACACGACCTTTTCAGACTGGCTGCAGAGCTGTTCCCAATCCACCACACTGCTGGTTATCATTCATTCGGTGGATCTTCACTTCCCAGTCTTGACAGGGAACTGAGAAGCTGCAAAGAAGGGGATAAGTTTTAGAGAATATGTCAGCTTCCACCTGGTCTAGTGGAAGGTGACCCTGCCCATGGCAGGGGTTGGGATGAGATGGACATTTAAGTCCTTTCCAACACAAACCACTCTGGTTCTGTGATTCTGTGACCATGTTCCCTTCACAGAGGGATTTGCATGGCTTGACTCTCTCCCTCTCCACAGACCAGAGGCTGCACTTTGGCAGCCCTTGGGGCCAGCAAGCTCCTGAAAAGCATGGCCAAGGTGAAGAACGACATAAATGCTGCTGGTGAGTCTGAGGAACTCGCTAACGAGTATGAGACAAGAGCAGTGGGTAAGTGCCTTCTCCTTAAGTTCTTTACAAATTTAGTAGGAGGGGTCAGAGATCAGGGAGTTGAAAACTAAATATCCAACGTGAAGTGTTTTTCTTTAATGTCAACATGTGTTCCTGCTGCTTGGAAATCTCTTCTACACTGTCTGTTCCTGGTAGACACTGTGTGTCCTTGTCTGAACAGCTTGCCTCCAAAAGCAGGTGGTGAGGGATGGGGTTTTTTGGGATAGAGAACCTCTCTTGTAGGATAATAAAAGCTGCTTTACTCTAATGGCAAGGCTAGAAGAAGGGTGTCGCACAATCAGGGAGGAGAAAATGGAAAAAGAGAAGCTTTCCCCATGAGCACTGGTGTAATATTCAGGTTGGGAAAAGCCACCCTTCAGATTGGCAGGAGCACTTTTGGGGAGTGAGAATAAATGGCAGGTAAATAGTAGATTGGATCCCTAAATTCTGAACTGAAAAATCATATCCCTTCCTTATTCTAAGATGACAGCGTTGGGCTAATGATTGGAGTCAGTGATCTTAGAGGGCCTTTCCAACCTAAATGGTTCTGTGATTCTATAAGGAGTGGTACAAGGCCACACTGAAAATATCTTGCTTGTTATCAGAAAGCATCTCCTACTCCACAGGGCCAAAACTGCTTCAATAAACTTTCTTACAAGTGTCTGCATCCCTCAGGTCTGATTTAGCAAGACACTGAGGAGTGAATGGGTGAACAAAGCATTTCCCAGTGAAAAAGCATCAGATTCTGACGTTTCCCAGCCCTTAATATGGGAGTGACTGTAATCCATTAGATCAGTGCCAAATGGAATTTAAGAAGACGAAATAGGTAGAAATGCTGAGTCATTTAAGGAAAAGCTCATATTTTTACTCTGCGTTTTAGTGCAGATCTCAACCCAGCGCTGTCCCTTTTGTCAGCTGATTTAGTGTTAGAGTTTCCCATCCAGCCGTGGGTTGTAACACGTGCAGGTGGGGTTTGTAAAGCAACACACACGTTGTTCTACAGCGGGGAAAACGTGAAGGGAGTTCTGCTTGTCTGCACGCTCTGGTACTGCAGATGTTGTTATACTGAAGGCAGTTGCACCCAAGCTGGTGGGAAGTGGAAGCTGGAGCTCAGTGCGGGGCTGCCTCTTCCCTCCAGAGCTGTTCACCGAGTGCTACAGCAACGACGAGGAGCTGGCCGAGCAGCTGCTGACTTACTCCTGTGAAGCCTGGGGAGGGAGCAACTGCCTGGAACTGGCAGTGGAAGCCAGAGACCAGCAGTTTATTGCCCAGCCAGGCGTGCAGGTGGGTGATGGCAGTGCACAGAAGGTGCTCAGATGGATGGCTGTAACTCCTGACCACGTGTGTGGCTCCTCTTGTGGAAACAGGAGGTGGCTGATTTACCCACAAGTGCTAAGTCAGGAGGGAAGAATCTTGATTTAAAGCTGTAAATCATAATGAACTGGATGGTAGAGAGTGCCTGAAGTGATTTCTGCCTTGGCACGGCGCTGTATATGCACAGTGTGGATTTAAGACCTGGTGTGGATGGGCATTACATAAAAGGTCATGATTTATATGTGTCTTATCAATCAGGTCCAGTCCTGCTCTCAGCCTCACTTTTAACTCCTCATCACACAGATGGAGAATGGCTGGACTAAGGACCTGGCACATGGTTACTAATGCAGAAAGCGTTCTTTATTGTTGAAACAGAAGTCTCAACTATTTTGATTGAAATCTCAAAGTTTTGGTTTTTCTTTTTACTAAATCAAATGCTTTTTAATAGCACTTCTAGGTTGTTTCATTGCTGTTAGAACAAACGAGAATGTGTTCTTCCTCCCTGCAGAATTTCCTTTCCAAGCAGTGGTATGGAGAGATTTCGAGAGACACTAAGAACTGGAAGATCATACTGTGCCTGTTCTTTTTCCCTTTAATAGGCTGTGGTTTCATCTCATTCAGGTAATTAACTGGCTTCTCATTAGCAGAAAGCAAGCAAGTCAATTAATTGCAGAATCCTAGGGCAGTTCAGGCTGGAAGGAGATCACCCAGTCCAACCCTGTGCTCAGACTGGGTTGACTGGAGCAGGTTGCCTGGGACTGTGTCCAGTTGGGTTTTGAGTTTCTGCAGGGATAGAGATGCCACAGCCCCCTGGAAAACCTGTTCTAGTGTTCAATCAGTCTCAGAAGTTGAGTGAACTCTTAACAGTTTGTGTCTTCACTCCAATCTTGGAGTTAAGATTGCAAAATTCCAGACTGGTTTGGGTGGGAAGGGACCTTTAAAGCTTATCTCATTCCACCTCCTGCCATGGGCAGGGACACCTTCCACTAGACCAGGTTGCTCCAAGCCCCTCCATCCTGGCCTGGAAGCTGTACAAGTGTTCTGGAGTGCCCGAGGTCAGTGGATGCAGGATGGCCTCACCTCTGAAGTAACATCCCATGCTAGACTCTGCACCTTTCCCATTTTTGCTTTGAAGAACACAGGTGTTACCAGGCATAAAAGCTATGATTTGAGACCTTTTCCCTCTTTTCATCCCTCAGGAAAAAGCCTGTGGAGAGGAGTAAGAAACTCTTCCTGTATTACGTGTCCTTCTTCACCTCCCCCTTCGTGGTCTTCTCCTGGAATGCCATCTTCTACATCGCCTTCCTGCTGCTCTTCGCCTACGTGTTGCTGATGGACTTCCAGAAGGAGCCCACCGCCCTGGAGATCATCCTTTACGTGCTGGTCTTCATTCTGCTTTGTGATGAAGTGAGACAAGTAGGCAGCGCTTGCAACCCCAGTGTTCAGTGTTAGAGCCAAGGCCTTGTGGTTTTCCCTCCCTGTAGTAGTGTAAGGCAGCACAGGCTGGTGCTCAGGGGCAGGGGGATATCTTGGGGTGATGGGGTGGGTGTTCAGGCAGCTCAAGGCTCAATAGATATTTTATTTTCCTTTGATATTTAATTCCTACTTGTGCCCCAGTAGCTGCAGGGTCCGTGCACCAAGAGGAGTGTGTGGATAAGCTGATGCCAGTGGAGATATTTCTCAGGAATGCTTGGCTTGCCAAAGCAGTTCAGAACAGAGGATTAGATTTAGCACATTTATCTGGGTGCTTACCTCCTAGATCAAGTGATTGCCGCTTCCCTTCTCCGCATCCCACCCCTTTATGTATTTCTGTTTAGCTTTTAATCATCTGTACAGTTCTTACTAATTCAATGTAGGAGCAGATAAGCTGTGGTGTGGGAGCAGCATGCAGGACAGCCTTTATAGCCAGCCACGTACTGGTGTCTTCTCACTTCACGTGTAAGGGGACACATGAAATGGTTGGGTTTTGGGCAAGCTGGTCCCTGCCAGTCAGTGTTCAGAGCAGTGGGAGCATGCAGGAGAAAGCAGAAGAGCAGTGGCTGGGTGTGTGGTTTGGTGTTTGCAGTGCTGTTTTCTGGCTCCTGTAAGGCACACTTTTTACATGAGCTCAGGTGACATTGCTGACGTTGATGTTATTGTGGTCTTTTCCCTTTTTAGGAACCTTGTTTATGTCAGGTTTACTTGCTGAGGAAAGTGGGGGAGAATACGAGACTCTTTTGCAGTGAAAACACTAATGGAGTGTTTGTTTCTGCTGATTTAGGTTCTGGTGTCTCTGGACCTGTCCTTGCACTTCCTGTGTGTACCCAGCAAAAGTCCTGGGGAAATGCCTTAGGGATAGAAACTTTAAATTCCTCCCAATGTCCCTTTTCCTTGCCACCCTGAGCAGGTAGAACAGTTGCAGATCCCAATAATCCCATTAATAACTAGTGGCCAATTTGGCTGTGGGAGTGGAGGCAACTAAAACAGAGACTTTGGTGAAGATTTAGCTATGTCAAGCCAGTGTCCTGACTTCAAAGCTGTTCTGCTAAGGAGCAGAATGCAGAAAAGTGTTCCAATCCTCTTAAGTTTCTCAGGGAAATTTCTCCCTGGCTTCCTCCAAGATACATTGTGTGTGCATTAGTCTAACTCTGCATCAAAATACTATCTGTGTCCTTAATATTAAAAAAAAAGAAAAAGAAAAAGAAAAGCTAGGGATGTGTCAGATTTTGTTTTCACATCCAAGGAAAAGTAAGAGTAGTGTTGGCTGGGTTCCCACTGTAGCTGCTGCAGTTGGATAACCAGTTTTGGGGACAAATCAGCCCTCTGTTGGGTGAGCGGGGCGGCTGTGGAAGTGACAGCTACTAGACATTGTTCCAGCCTTAGAGCAGGAGAACTGAACCATGTATCCAAACCATGAGCCACTGGCTCAGCCCTGTCTTCTGTTCTGCTGGTGCCAGAGATGAGTAAGTGGCTGGAGCTGCTCTGTCGTGGCCACAGTGACATCGGAGGGGCCTTTTCCCTGCTGTGTCTGTAGCCACACGGATGCAGCCTCCAGCCAGGTGAGTGGGTAGCCTGGTGAGTGTGCAGGAAAGCTCCATTTTCTCAGACAGAGGAGTCAGGGCAGAACCTCTGAAGCCCCAGCAGCAGGAAGTGCTTGGAATTTGAGGACTGACCTGCACCGCATTCTATGTTGTTCTGTTTGATTTAGGGAGTTCCTGGGCAGAGACAGCCTGATGTCACGGCTCTGAGATGTGCTGTCCCCGCTCAGTGCTCAGCCTTTGGTGCCTTAAGGTGTAAGAAAGGGCTGTGTGTCCCCTGAAGTGCTGAAATGCTGCCTGGCATGAATTCCTAAGGTATTTCCTGAGCCTGGCACCCTGGCAGCTGCCACCTTGTCCATTTTAGCTGTGCGTCCCAGCACGTGAAGGAAGTGCAATTGGAATAATAAAGTGGGGCTCTCTACTTCACAGCTTCTTTTCCACCTGGGAGAGCACTCCCCTTGATCTCTGTCCCCCATAATGGTACTGAGAGCAGAATGGCTTTCCTTGGATGTGCCAGTTAGATTCACTGACCAGTACTCCCCTAAACTTTGATCATTTCAGTGAAAATTAAAAAGAATTATGATCAGGGACACCGTTTATTTCTGTAGGCCTGGCAGAGCTTTCTCCTGATTAACCTTCTTTCCTCATGAGTCGCCTCTGAACTGATTCAGGACGTCGGTTCTTGCACAAACTTTGGATCCAGGCTGCACTGCCAGTTAGTCTGGGAATGGGCAGAGATTCTCACTGGACTTGCAGTTCATAAATGGAGAGCCAGGTCATTAAAGGAATAAATTCAGTCTGCATCTTTGATCCAAAGCATGTGCATGTAGCCAGGGACAGGTTCCTGAAGACCTCTGTGAAAGAACAGAAGCCAGAATTCATCAACCCACTTAAGTGACTCCCCCTCCTCCCCTCAGTGTTTCATTGCTCTTAGTGGGTCACACCCAGATTCTGAAAAACAGGTGGCCAGTAATTTCTGGCATTGTTGGATATATTAAACCCCCTCCCTTTGGGGGAAATGAAAAGCAGAAAGAATTGGGCAAGGAAATCGTGTTGTGTGGGGGTTACTTTCTGCTCTTTTTCCTTCCCAGTGGTACATAAATGGCAGTAAGTATTTCTCAGATCTGTGGAATGTTATGGATACACTGGCCATCTTCTACTTCATAGCAGGGATTGTGTTCAGGTGAGTAGCACCTTTTCTTCTGGCTGTGGTATGGCTTTGCTTCCTTCGTGGGTTTTGACTACAACCTGTAATGAGATATTAGGAAACAATATGTTTGTGAAGCTCCCTGTTCTTTATGAAACCCCCAATACTACCAAATCTTAACTCAAAAAAACAAACAAAAAAGAAGTCAGGAGATCTTTGGGACTCTCCCTGGCTCCTGTTACTCACTACTTAGTCTGGCAGTCTGGACTCTTTGAGCTTCAGTGTGCTGTGTTTAAGGGGCCTGTGATTGTCCCTCCCACAGTCTAACAGTGTTGTTATCTCCCAGAACCTGTTTTACTTGATGGGGTGAGTTAACCATGGCAAAGAAATGATGCAAACACTTTTTCCAGGCTAGTTGTTCATTCAGCTGTAGGTTATTGCTGGTACCTCAGTGCAGTGGAGGGGTTGTTGCCCTGTGTGGTTTTGGAGGGCTGTGGGAGTAGCCAGAGGTACAAATTTCTTTGTTGTTAACAGTTCTGAAGGTAAGAGGAGCTGCAGGGATGATGTAGGAAAGGTGTGCATTAAACACTTCTATCACCAGGTGGGAGAGGGCTCTGCTTTACAATTTACTCGCTTTTCACTCTCCATTTCAATGTTTCCATGTGTTTCTGCCTGACTTCTGCATGTTTCACCCAACACTTGTCTTCATTTTCTTTTACTGTCTCCGTCAGGCTTCACTCTGATGAAAGCTCTTGGTATTCCGGGAGAGTCATTTTCTGTTTGGACTACATAGTTTTTACTCTGAGGCTGATCCATATTTTCACAGTTAGCAGGAATCTAGGACCCAAAATTATTATGCTGCAGAGGATGGTAAGATTCTGGCAGCTGTTCAAGAGAGTCTAAATAAATGATGCAACACCTTTCTTTTTGTTTTTTTTTTCCCCTCAAGAGTGAAATCACCGCGTTTTGGTGATGGCAGCAAGTTCAGCTCTGCTGAACAGGATGAATTGAGATTTAAATAGGATGTAATTAAGAGCAGGGCTTTTTTCTGTGCTGAGGGAAAGAATAAGCATCAGGCTGAAGAACAGAAGAGGAGATGTTGCTCCTGGTAGCTTCCATGTCTCAAACATTTCAGTGGTGCATCCCATCACTCCTGTTGCCCACGTGGGTGTTCCCCAAACAAGACAGTGATACTAAATGGTTATAGGAAGAGGATTTTTGTCTTCCACTGCATCCATCACACAGGTGCCTGGAGAAGAGGGTGGTGAGGAGTCCCTGTTACAGTGGTTTTGAAGAAGTCTGATAATAAGGGTGTTTGGGGCTAGTGGAAGGGCAGATCTGGAGGTGGATCTGTAGTAACTGGGGAAGCTCAGCTGGAGTATTACCAGCCTTCAGTTCTCTGTGCATTGTTAAGAGCTGGAAATTCAAGGAACTGTTAGCCTGTCTGGGCTATAAATGCTAGTTTGAGCTATCCACAGGGGTATTTCCAGAAGGAGTGGCTGCTTTCACCTGACATGGGCTGCCAGGGGCTGCAGCCACAGCCCTTGTATGTGATTCTGGCTCTTGTGGAGCCTGTCTGGTGCCAGGGGGATATCCTGTATTTGAAACATGCTGTGCCTTTATGGTTGGCTGTACATTTTTTGGAGTTCCCTGAGTGGGATTGTTAATTTTTTTTGTGGATGTGTGTTGGTGAAATCGGGAGCAAAAAACCACGCGTGGCTTGGAGCAGACGTGCGGTTGGGGCACTGACGCTTGTCGTCCTTTTTCAGATGATAGACGTCTTCTTCTTCCTCTTCCTCTTTGCTGTGTGGATGGTGGCCTTTGGAGTGGCCAGGCAAGGCATCCTGAGGAAGAACGAGCACCGCTGGGAGTGGATCTTCCGATCGGTCATCTACGAGCCCTACCTGGCCATGTTTGGCCAGTACCCTGATGATGTGGATGGTAATTACCTCCTGGGGGGATCTCTGCTGGGTGGCTGGGTGGAAGACTCTGTCCTTCTAGAGGTTGTCCAGGCCTGTGTTGAGCAGCAGAAAGAGGAGGAGAGGACTCACAGTTTGCTCTCCCCTCTGAGGTACCACCTACAACTTTGACCGCTGCACCTTTTCTGGGAACGAGTCCAAGCCCCTGTGTGTGGAGCTGGATGCCAACAACCAGCCCCGCTTTCCCGAGTGGATCACCATTCCCCTTGTCTGCATTTCCATGCTCTCAACCAACATCCTCCTCGTGAACCTGCTCGTGGCCATGTTTGGGTACGTAAGAAAGGAGCCATCACTTCCTTGGGATCTCTGGGAGGGGGAATGGAGTCCTGGAAAACAGCAGGAAGCCAGCCCTCGGGCTCTGCATTTCTCACAGCAGTCTGATGGAAGCTGGTGCAGTGTCCTGGGGAGGGATTAAGGTTCCTTCCAGCCCAAACCAGTCCGTGACTCTGTGGCTCTGTGAAACCCTGCCCTGGTGCAGCACAGAAATGCTGTATTCCCTGGCTCTGATGGGGCTCTCTGAGTATCTAATCCTGGGGGGTGTTTTCTGTTTCTTCACCCATTAGTTACACGGTTGGATCAGTGCAAGAGAACAACGACCAGGTGTGGAAGTTCCAGCGTTACTTCCTGGTGCAGGAATACTGCAGTCGCCTGACCATCCCCTTCCCTTTCGTCATCTTTGCCTACATGTTCACGGTGATGAGGAAGTGTTTCAAGTGCTGCTGTCAGAAGGAAAGCAAAGAGCCATCCATTTGTTGTGAGTTGGATTTGTCCTTACTGCCCAGAAGTCGTCTCTGTGGCAGGTGCATTGCAGTTCCTGCTTGGCATTCTGTGCCTAATCCAGGCAGTTGGTTGTTTACTGGGAAATTACCAAGGGCACTGTAAGACCTTGGAGGAGCTGGTTGTGCTGGAAGGGAGAAGCAGCTCATAAGCAAATCCACTGTGTTGCTGGAAGTCTTTGGGTAAGATTCAAATCTTCAAGTCAGAGTTATCCAGTGTTTTCTTGTCCGAGCCATTTTGAGGTAGAATTACCTCATGTGTGTAAATCAGTGAAGACTTTGGATTCATCCTATCAGTTTAGGGGTGCCTGTGCTGCTTTCCAGCTTTGCAGGGTTGTGGTTTAGTGGTTTTTTAAATGTGTTCTGTTTGCTGGAGAGTGACAGAAAGAGAATAGAGTTTCCTGGCCCTCTGGATGTGGCCAGATGGGCAAAGGACCTCAAAAATGTGGCCAGTCAGTCCTTTAGCTATTTCTCCCTCATTTCCTCCGTTAATTTTAGTTTTGTATTAAAACACATGTGGTTTGTGCTGTCCAAATGGAACAGGACTAAATGCTGGAGTATTATCCTGGAGGACTTTGCTGCCTCCAGGTGGGTTGCTCTGTGTCACTACTGAATTTACAGCATAACCAGGAGATGCTTTTTAGAGAAGACAGTGCTTCATCTTTCTGAAATATTGTAGTTCAATGACAAGTCATGGTTCTTAACATATTTCACTCTTAATGTTCCAATATGGGATAGTGTGCAGACAAACAGAAAGCTCAAATCCACATAGGAAGTTTCTGGAATGTCCTGTACCTGTTGAAGCAGTTGTACCTGTGGTAACAGACTCCAAAAACAATCCAGAAGGACTTTTGGAGCTTGGAAGTGTGGGGGTTTTCTGTTGGTTTTGGTTGTTTGTTTGGTTTTTTTTTCCCTCCATATTTCCTCTTTTTAACCAACTCTGTTGCCAGGAGTTGAAGGGAAGGGGAAAGTGGGGCTGTGAGTGCTCAGGATGGCGAGAAGGGAATCATTAACCTGTGGGTGCAAGCGCTGACCCAGCCTTTTTGCATTTTAGCATCAGAGAGACAAATTTAACTATTCTTTTTTTTCCCAATATATTTCCCAGGCTCAAGAAACGAGGACAACGAAATTCTGGCATGGGAAGCTGTCATGAAGGAGAATTACCTTGTCAAAATCAATACCAAAGCAAATGATTCATCAGAAGAGCATGTCTGCCCCTCTTTCTTTGTCTTCCTTCCCTTAATTTTCTGTTGAATATTTCTAGTGAAGGCAAGTTTCCAGCAGCTCTAAATGTTTACAAACGTTAATGAGTAAGTAAATAAACTCAGCGTAAATGTGCTTTTTATTTTTAATTTTTGAAGTGAAATGGTGGCTCTTTTTATGTGCTGCAGGGAAGAAAATGTCTTGCTGTGGTGTTTTGAGATCTCATCGTGGAAAGCATTGCTATTACTGACTATTCTTGTGATGTTGGAAGTTCAGGTTGGATATTAGGAAGAATTTCTTTACTGAAGGGTTGTCCAGCCCTGGCACAGTGCCCGTCCTTGGGGGGATTTAAAAGCCATGTGGGTGTGGCACTTGGGGACACGGTTTGTTGGTGGCCTTGGCAGTGCTGGGTTAGGATTGAACTCGATGATCTCTCCCAACCTAAATAATTCTATGATGCAGTTAGCAGAGAATATTTAGCATTACACCTGGAATATCAAACATTCCCACAGCATTAATCTGTATGGAGATCTGTGCTTAATAGCATGAGTGAGGAGAGACCTCTGGGGAGGGGAAGATGCTCTTTGGAATGATGGGATTGGAAGTTTGGGGCCTTGAACTATGCTTCTTGGAGTGCCAGCTTGTGACACACTATCTTCGGGATCTGTCTCAGTGTTTTCAGAGTAGTAGTCTAAGAGGAAAAACAAAAAAAACAACAAAAACATAAATAAAGCTGGAAAACAGAACAGTAACCTGATCTGTGTGATGGCTGAACTTGGTTGCTAACTTCCAGCAGCTTGAGTATTTCCCTGAATCAGATGGGAGGGAAGAGCTGATCAGAATGGGCGAGAAACACCAGACTCTTCTGTGCCCCTGCACATGAACGTTGCTGTCCACAGATAAATGTTTAAGTTGAGACTACCCAGAGGCAACCCAGCATTGCATAAGAAGCCAAACAAATGCCCAAAAAGCAACTTTTGTATTGGAAGCAGAAGCGTCTTGAGAAGGAAAATGGAACAGCATCCTATTAATAGTAGTTCATGTGTTAGTTCATTTACTTGTCATGAAAGCAATGCCAGTCACCTGCAGCTGCACCTCCTTGGGAGGATGGAGCACTGGAGGGGAGTGTGGTAGTTAGGCAAGGTTTCTCTAATACCTGAACTCAGCCCTTTCCTCCCTGTTCTCCTCCTGCTTTCAGGATGGTGCATCGATTTAGACAACTGGATGCAAAGGTACCTGTGTTTGAAATTGCTCTGGGAAACGTGATTGTCTCTGGTAAAGCAGGTGATGGGCCACTGTTTTGCCAGTCTGTTTTGCCCTGGGAATGAGGATGGATTTAAGGAACAAAGACACCAACTTTAAAGAATGAATGTCTAAGTTTACTATAGTGCAAAACAGCAAAGAATTACAGAAGAAGCAGTGGCTTATGAAAGATACACTTGGCAATGCATCTGATCACTACTACAGAGAAAGGTTATAGTGATCAAGTAATGAAGTGTCCCCTTCCCACACATGTCTGTCAGATTTAGCTTCTAGAGCTGAAGGCATGAAGTAATTAAGCAATGGAAAGCTACCGGTCTACTAGAGAGCACATCATTATCAGAATTGTCATACAGGTATAATTTTTATGACTGGGATACTGAAAAGACCTTCCCAGGGAGTATTTTCTGAGGCTTGATTGAATTGTGTATTTGGCCTCTGAAGCAGGGAGTTGCTCTGGCGTGAAGAACAGACTTCTTAGAAGTCCAAGGGTGATAAGACCCACATAACACTTCAAAATACATCTTTTGATTGCTGTCAAATAATTTAGACTGCAAAATAATGGCTTGCTCTCCAGGCTGAAATGGAAATGGTGAGTGAGTCTGTGGCTAGTGATGCTCTTTGTGAAACTGAAAGGAGATCTGATAACCACAATTCTCTACTGAAAAGTAATATCCATATTGTGCTTCTGTTCCTGTTAACCAGCTGAAATACATCTGCATCAGGGCTCACTGCATTAACTGCCCGATGAACCCTCTAATTGGAAGTGTCCTTTCAAGCACTGTTGCATTTAATGTAATATTTGGAGAGGCAATTGCTTGTTACTCACATAACTTGTGAGCATTGCTTTTTATGAGCTACATTGACTTTACATAAATAACCTTTTTTTTTTTTTTTGGTGAAGCTCTCTGATTTGAAAGGCCTTCTGAATGAGATTTCTAACAAAATCAAATGAACGCAGCTGAAATCCAAGAGCAGCTGCCTGAGCAGGGTAAGCCCTCTTTAAATCCGTTCTCTGGCTTCAATAAGGTCTATAAGCATTTGTAAAGCCAGATGGGTGTTTTTCTGGAAGAAGAGTTAGTATTATTTATTGATGCTTGTATTCATATTGTCTAATACTGGAAAAGGAATATGAGCCAAATTCTCTTCCTCGTTTCTGTTTCTTAAAGCCCATCCAGTGCCACCCCCTGCCGTGGGCAGGGACACCTTCCACCAGCCCAGGTGGCTCCAAACCCCGTCCAACCTGGCCTTGGACACTTCCAGGGACCCAGGGGCAGGCACAGCTTCTCTGGGCAACCTGTGCCAGGGCCTGCCCACCCTCACGGGGAAGATTGGCCTGTACAGGTGCTTTGCCTGCAGGTGTTTCTTTTGCTGTCCCTTCTTTCGTGTCTCTGCTGCTCCCCCAGGGCACTGTGTGCTGGATGGGGGCTGCAATGAGCTCTTGGAGCCCGAGTGTTGCACAGGGCATCCAGTTATCAGAGCTGATGTCAGGAGGATGAAAGCAAAGCAGGGGCTCTGCTCTGACATTCTTTCTGTTGCTCACACAGGTAGCAGTTCCAAGGAGTGATTTCTCGGAGCTGGCAGTGACCACCAAGCAGGCGGTAACTGATCCCCCAGAGTGGCAGTGTCTCGACAGGAGTCACTACGGTTTTCTTGCTATTTTTACTCTTTTTTTTTGACAAAACAGCCCTTTGTGCTTGTTGCAAGGTGATGATAAAGCATGGGATGACTGTTCATGTGCTTGCAGGACTCCCATGTTACCCAAACTCTCCTTTTTCTCGTCCTCATCCAAGTCCAGTGGCAGCAATTAGTCCTTGTCAGCTGCTGTTACAAAGCACTCCTCATTCCAATTGCTATTGCCAAAATCACTTTGCTTTTCCATTTCACTCAGAGGGGCCTGGTTTTGGGTTTCCTTTAGCCACTAATTGCTTGTCATGAGGAATCAATGTCCCTTCCCATTGCTTTGTGTCATAGCCAGATGTAGGTTGTTCCTTGCATGCTCTGTCTGTCAGACCTGCTGGAGTCTGCAATACTGACGTGCCAGAACACAGTGCATTTCAGCATCATCCCCCCCAAGGAAAACCTTTGGTCCAACCCTGTACCCACATTTTGGACTGCACATGAACACTGTGGAGTTCTTCCTGCTCTCCCTGGCCTGTGCAGCAGTGTAGAAGCTCAGCTATTACAACCCTAGACTATGGGAGAGACTTTAATTCATCTAGGAAGTGTTTGCTTGTTGCTTGTTTCCTTAGTGGTAATTTGTGTGCTGGGAGCCTTGCAATTCATTTGGCTTTGGCAAGCATCTGTTTGCTGATGGTTGTGTTTGGAAATGGGGAAGAGCTTGTGGGCCAGCTCTTGATATTGCACTGCTTCCTATGGGGAGATGGCTCTTTGTGCTTTCTGTCTAAAGGAGCAGCTGAGTTTTGTCTGCTTTTGTTCAGTGTAACTGGGTGATATTTATATCCTTATTATATTATCAGAAAGGTTACTGCTCTGTCCTTGCTGCACCTCATGACCTGACTGTACTGTGCTGTGCATTGCATGATCCTGAGGCCTCCAGCACTACCAATAGCAGTGTTACTTGTTCACATGGGACAATATTGGTGTATTCCTGCTCAACAGTTTCCAAAGGACCAGGTTTTCATTGACTGCCCTGGCAGTTAGCATGCATCCTAAATTTTTGAGATAAGTTTCCTTTCTAGAAACTATTTTTCCCCACATCATTTGTATGCCTTGGATGCAAAGACTGTGCTTTTAGTTCATTCCTTTCTTATCTAAAACCTGCTGTGTATTTGCCCGTGGCTCCAGCAATCTGTTCTGTTGTGAGTTGTTGAATGTAACTGTGAACTGTGTTCTGTAAACTCTAAATCTGGGAGTCTGCCCCTTGCCCACTGCTGCAGCCTGTGGGACAGGCAGCTCCCTCTGGCAGCTCTCCAACTGCCCCTCTGGGCCAGACTGTGGGACTTGATAAGGGAAAGGGAGTCATTAAATGCTGTACATTGAAAAAGCTGCTAAATCGTGGGTGCTCCCAGTTAAGCCTGGATTTGTTAATGTGGATGCATTTTTCCTTTAAAGTTTTAATAGGAAATAGCTAAGAAAGAACTAATGCAGAGTTATTTTAGGCCAAAGTCATGTACACTTCTAATGTAATAAGAACCTTGCATTTTTGCTTCACTTGCTGAGAATTTCTGAACTTTTACATGAGGGATATGCAAGTGAAGACAGACTGGGAGAAGAACCTCTGCAAGTAGATAGGATGCATCTTTTCAACTGACAAGTAGGCAATCAGCACTGGACATTCAAGGTGGGAAAATAATGCATTGAAGACAAAAAGGATACATCATACAAAGGATTTTTATGGACTAGAAAGAAAGGACTTACATAGTAAGGAGGCGTAGAAAGGTGGGATTGAACATGAATGTGTAGTGACCTTTGAAAATGTAATATGTCATTTTGCCTTTGTAATTCCATGGGAAGATTATCCTCAATGCTTCTCCAGCACTGCCAATAAAAAGGAAAGCTGCTCAACACTGATCTACTTGGGTGTTTCTCTAAATCAATTTGGGGAGCCATTTAGGAGCCTCTCTATCTGGCTGTGGGCCCTGCTGAGTCGAGAACTCTCTTGGGATGCCCTGGAGATTTTCTCTGGAGAGACAAGACCTGCTGGTAAGAAGCATTCCTTTCCCTCTCTTTTGGGTTTGGGACTGGTCTTTAGTGCCAAACTCCCTCTAAGATGTGGAGGAAGGGTCCTTAGGCGAGACAGCAGATACCAAGCCAGATTTGGAGTCCCTTTTGGGCTGTCTGCCTATTGTAACAACTGTTCTGCTGTCCCAGGATTGTCGGTGTCTCGTTGTCCCCCTACTTGCTTTTGATTTTGATACCCCTTGTCATGATTGATTGCTTGTTATTAGCCTTGTAGTAGTTTTGTTGTCCTGGGATTATTGGGACTTTGTTGTGAGCGCCCTGAACCCTTGTGTTTAAAACCTCTTGGCCCTGGAATCAGTGAGGGTGTGTTAATAAGAGTGTGCATATACAGGGATGCCTGTGGTCAGTCGTGTGTTGGCTGTGAATTTAGAGTGTTTGATGTGTATTAAATGTTTGTTTGCAGCCACTCTCAGGATTGTGTCCATGAAGGGGTTCAGCAGTAGGGCTGATGGGCTTTCGCCCCAGGGGAAGCACCAGAGTTGTCTGTTTGAAGGAAAGTAAAGTTCAGTCTTCTTGCTGAAAGTGTATGTAAAGTACATTAAGCATCTTGTTAAACTATGCATTGTAAAGTTTGATCTAGTTCTTTCCAGCTGTCACCTGGAAAAGTCTGAAAATATTGGCTGTTTGGGCAGATACAAGGTCTTAATTCAACAACAATCTGTGTCTTTTTGAAGGTGAAGTACAATTTGGACAGTGCAAACTAAACTGGTCTCTCTGCTGCTAAATTTAAAAGGCCTGAAATGTGTCAGAGTGTTTAGATAAATAGTAACTGTTGTGCAGGGTAGGTGTGCTTTGCTTGTATTTTGTGTGTTATGTTAGGATTTATAAGAAGGTAGCTTTTGGTGAAGGAAAAGGCTTAGTTCAAAACCAGCTTTGTGTTAATACAAACTTTGCTTTTCACTGGTCAGGCTGTGTACTCGTGCAACTTCTGCAACTGCTTGTTGGGTTTTGAGTTATTATTACACAGACAAGTTTCTTCTGCTTTCAACAGGCCAGGATCCTGTTTAGTCTATTATTGTTTTTGCAGAGAGAAAGAACCTCACAGTGAGCCCTATGGCAAGTACAGCGTGGCACCACAAAAATTCAAGAAATCGTACCCTCAGCTGACAAGGCTGGAGAACATCACTGGTGGGACGTTTCCCTAGGATGCACTTCCCCAACAGCAACACATGTCTTCCACTTCCTAATACATCCAGTACTAATCCTGATCTCCGTGGTCCTGTTCCTGACAATCCTAAACCTGTGGATGTGGTGGAAAATTAGAGCTGTTGCCCACCACGTGCATGTTTTATGGACTGTAAACCAAAGATTGCAAACAAATTTGCAATAGGTACAGAAAAGGGGGGATTGAAATAGAGCCTGGATGGTTTAGGCTTTGTTAACATTAAGTGTGGCTTAAGGAATATAAGGTGACTGAGATGTTGCTTTGACAGAGGTGCACTTTGTAGGGTGTGCACCCTGTGCTCTCCCCACCAGTGCTTAATAAAGGTATTTTGGTTTACAGTCCATCTATGCTTTGATTCCTTTGAATCAGTCCCTTGAGGGCTGGGAGGATGTCGGAGGGGTCTTGGGACTCCTGTGTCCCATAATAGGGTTAGAGGGATGTGTTAGGGAGATGTGTGTAAGAGAGAAGGTAGTAGCCTGAGTGATAGATCCAGTTTGAAGCAGCCTCTGTGTTTTTGCATAGCTTTGGTTCTGGAGGGCAGAAAGAATATCTGTGACTTTTGTTTGCTCTCTGGCCTCGTTCCATCCAGGCAGAAGAGGAGAGCACTGGACTTCACTGGCCATAGCTCTCTGGAGCAGAGGAGGATTAGTGCTTTGCAATATCCTGATTTGCTTGGAGTTGCTTTGCAACTCTGGTGAACTTCCGTTCCTATTGAGAGCTTTTATGCATTAACCCAGGTATTAGGTTATTAGTCTTGGCAGGAGGGGTGTTTGAGAATAGGCAGGTGCTTGGGGTTCTTGTTTTCCATGTTTGGTGCTGTGGCTGATATCAGTGGACAGTCTTAGGCCAAGAAGTGTTACTAGTTTGGGATCAAATAACACCAAAATACCCCATTCTCGATCCATTCAGTTAGCAGAAAGTTGCTTTGTTTAAACTACTGGTATTGAGCAATGAAAAGTAATGTGCATTCCTGATTTCTTGAATTTAGGACTATTAAATGGCAGAGGAGGGGAGGCCCCAGGGCAGGTAACTAGTATCTGTTCTTGACTTACATTGACTTCTTCTTTAGGATCAGAACAGGCCCTTACAGTGCAGTAAATCTCATCCCAGGTATTAGTCATGCCCAAACATGTGCTCTGGGGTGCCAGCCAGGACAGGCCAGGACAGAGAGCGGTGCTGTATGCAGGCCCAGCATGTAACTCTTTCACTTGCGGCCGGAGGGCGTTTTTGGTGGTTTCTTGTTCGTGCGAGTGTCCTCGAGGCCAGACCGTGGGACTTGGTGACCCGAACTCTTGTGAGGTGTCTCCAGTCCCTGGGCAGGTGCCCTCGAGGCCGTGCTCTGGGACTTCGTGCCCCGGAGCTTTTTGCTGGCGTCTCCATTCCCTGCAGCAGTGCCCTCGAGGCCCGACTGTAGGATGGCCGAGAGACGCTTCAGCCTGGCCAGGCTGCTCAGGAGGAAACAAAAGAGGGAAGGCCCTGGGCCTGCCCCAACAGAGCAGCCTGAAGAGATGGAGCAGCCCCAGCCCCTGCAGGAAGGTGAGAGGCAGAGCTGGGCCACAGGGCTGGTGGCTGTAGTCAGATGGGCCTCTTCCCATCCCATTCCATCCCTCTGTGGACATGGCCAGGGATAGGGAAGGGGTAAGAGGGCCCATGGCTGATCCCCCGGCAGCTCCATGCACTGGGCATCCCAGGGCTGGCCCTGCCATGGAGCGCAGGGCTGGGCTGTGTTCTCCGGGCTGTCCCGCAGCCCCTCAGCTCTGACCGCGCTCGCTCTTTGCCAGATCCAGGCCAGGACCGGACACAACAGCACGACCGTGCCCGTGGCCGCTTCCGCAGGGCAGCACAGGTACCTGCAGGGTGTCACAGGGCCCTTTGTGACATGTGATGCCATTGCCCCCTGCTCAGCCTGGCACTGCTGTCAGAGCTCTCCATGACACATCCCTCTCTACCCTGCCCTTTATTTCTCCTGCAGGCCTTCCTGACATCCTGGAGGCGTAGAGGGGCCAGGATCACACCAGCTGTGGTCGTGGCACAGCCGGACCCCACGCCGAGTGAGCTCAAACCAGAGCCTGATGTCGGCACCGTGCCGACTGATGGCAGAGCCAACGGTGACAGCGCGGTGACCGATGAGGTGACCAACTCCAGCACCGCGCTGCCAGAGCTCACCACAGAGGCTGAGGGTGCAGTGGATGAGGCCATCATGGACACTGACAGCACACCCGTTGAGTGCCTGCCTGATGCTGTCAGTGTGGACAGATCTTGGGGAGGAAGTCGTCTCTGCTGAGGTAAGCAGCCTGTGGGCAGGCATTGTGTGGGCCCTCAAGTCAGGTCTGCTGGGCCCTGTCAGCCTTTGAAAGCAGCAGAGTGTGGTGGGAAGGGAATGAGTTGTCAGGGAACAGTGGGCAAGTTGCTCACTCTGGTCACTCTGCCATGTGCCCCCTCCAGGCTAGAAAGTAGGACTTGGTGACCCAGAGGTTTTCCAAGGCAGGTGACCTCGAGACCAGATCATGGGACTTAATGGGCTGCACAGCTCCCAAGTCTTCTGCTGCAGGAACCATCAAGGCACAAATGCCAGAGTTGGTGACCCAGAGCTTTTCTGTGCCATGTCTCCTGCAGGCAGCCATGACTCCAGTCAATGACATGGAGCAGAGACCCCCCCGTGTGCCCAAGCTGGCCTGGCTAGAGGAGGAGCAGGAAATCCCTGGGGCTGCCCCAACCCAGCAGCCTGAAGAGGTGGAGCAGCCCCAGCCCCTGCAGGAAGGTGAGTGGCAGAGCTGGGCCACAGGGCTGCTGGTTGCAGCCAGATGGGCCTTCTCCCATCCCATCCCATCCTCTGTGGACATGGCCAGGGATAGGGAGAGGGAAGAGGGCCCATGGCTGATCCCCCAGCAGCTCCATGCACTGGGCATCCCGGGGCTGGCCCTGCCTGTGGAGCGCAGGGCTGGGTTGTGTTTTCCGGGCTGTCCCGCAGCCCCTCAGCTCTGACCACGCTCACTCTTTGCCAGATCCATGCCAGGACAGGACACAGGAGAAGGGCCGTGCCCGTGGCCGCTTCCACAGGGCAGCACAGGTACCTGCAGCCATCGCCTCCTGGGCTGGGCCTGCTGTCCCTGCCCAGCCTGGCACTGCTGTCGGAGCTCTCCATGACACATCCTACTCTTCCCTGCCCTTTGTTCTCCTGCAGGCCTTTCTGACATTCTTGGGCATTGGACGGAGAAACACCAGGACCACACTGACAGAGGTCATGGCACAGCCGGGCTCCACACTGAGTGAGCTCAAGCCACTGCCTGAGCTCACCAAGAGGCTGAGGGTGCAACAGCTGAGGACATGGCAGGCACTGAGAGCACACCTGTTGAGCGCCTGTCTGATGCTGCCAGTGTGGACGATCCTGGGGAGGAAGTTGTCTCTGTTCCAGTAAGCAGCCTGTGGGCAGGCATTGTGTGGGCCCTCCAGTCGAGTCTGCTGGGCCCCCTCAGCATTTGGGTCAGCACAGAGGGCGAAGGGAAGGGAGAGTTCTCAGGGAAGAGTGGGCGAGTTACTCACTCTGGCCTCTCTGCCACGTGCCCCCTCCAGGCCAGAGAGTAGGACTTGGTGAGCCAGAGGTTTTCCAAGGCATCTCAGTTCCTGTGGCAGGTGCTCTTGAGGCCAGATCATGGGAATTGATGGGCTGCACAGTTCCCAGGTCTTCTGTTGCAGGAACCTTCAAGACACAACTGCAAGAGTTGGTGACGCAGAACTTTTTTGTGCCATGTTTACTGCAGGCAGCCATGGTGCCAGCAAGAGATATGGAGCAGAGACTCCCCAATGTGCCCGAGGTGACCTGGGAGGAGGAGGAGGAGGAAGAGGAGGAAGAGGAGAAGGAGGACGAGAGAGGAGGGAGGGAGAGAGGAGGAGGAGGAGGAGGAGGAGGGAAGAGAGAGGAGGCAGCGAAGGAAAGGAGGAGGAGAGGAAGAAGAAGGAAGGAGGAAAGAATAGGAAGAGGAGAAGGAGGAAGGAGGAAGAAAGAAGGAAGAGGAGGAGGAAAGAGAGGAGGCAGGAGGAGGAAGAGGAGAAAAAGGAAGAGGGAGAAGAAGAGGCAAAGGGAGAAACGAGAAGGAAATGAGGAAGGAGAATGAGGAAGAGGAGTCTGAGGAAGAAGTACACGAGGAAAGAGAATCTGAGAAGAAATGCGAGGAAGAGGAATGCGAGGAAGAGAATCTGAGGAAGGGGAAGTCTGAGGAGAGAGGTACGAGAAGAGAAGAACGAGGAAGAGGAGAGCAGGGAAGAGGAAGGCAAGGGAAGAGGAGAACGAGGGAAGAGAGGAGGAACTGAGGAAGAGGAGAAGGAGGAGGAAGAGGAGACGGAGGAGGAAGAGGAGACGGAAGAGGAGAAGGTGGAGGAGAATGCAGAGGAGACGGAAGAGGAGAAGGTGGAGGAGACAGAGAAGGAAGAGGAGAAGGTGGAGGAGACAGAGAAGGAAGAGGAGGAGGAAGAGGAGACAGAGAAGGAAGAGGAGGAGGAAGAGGAGGAGGAGGAGAAGGAAGAGGAGGAGGAAGAGGAGGAGGAAGGCCCTGTAGTATCCCCAGCAGAGCAGCCTGAGGAGGTGGAGCAGTCCCAGCCCCTGCAGGAAGGTGAGTGGCAGAGCTGGGCCACAGGGCTGGTGGCTGCAGCCAGATGGGCCTCATCCCTTCCCCCACTCTGTGGACATGCTCAGGGAAAGGGAGAGGGGAAGAGGGCCTGGGGCAGCTCCATGCCCTGGGCATCCCGGGGCTGGCCCTGCCTGTGGAGCGCAGGGCTGGGCTGTGTTCTCCGGGCTGTTCCGCAGCCCCTCAGCTCTGACCGCGCTCGCTCTTTGCTAGATGCAGGCTGGGACAGCGTTGCAGACACCCCCAGCAGGCCTGCTCAGAGTGAGAATTATGCTCCCACTGGGGATGTTGCTGAGGAGAATGGTGTCCCTGATGCAAAGGAAGTAAGCAGCCTGTGGCCAGGGCTCAAGCCACCCTAGGCTTGTGTGGCCCCTCAAACCAGCTCCTCTGGGTCCACTCAGCCTTTGAGGCCAGCACTGTGTGGTGGGAAGGGAAGCACTTGTTGGGGAAGCTGGGCAAGTTGGCAGCTCTTCCCCCATGCCTCTCTCAGGTGCCAGAGTTAGGGGCATGTGAAGGACTGAGAGGCACCGGCAGTCAGAAGGAGCTGCTCAGGGGAGTTCGGATGTGAGCACTGTGCCTCACTGACTGGCTGATCTTTTCCTACCTGCGCTGTCACTCATCCTGTGACAGGTACAGGACCCCCCTGTGCTTGGGGCTCGGGGCTCTGATACGACCCTGCTTGTAAAGTAAAATGCAAGTGCGTGGCGGTCTTGGAGGGATGGGTTCAGGATCTGACTCTGTTCCGGCGCCAGCGCCGGCTGATCGGCCGAGGCCATCACCATATCAGGGCGGCGACGACGCGGGTGCGTGCACGTGCCTGGAGAGGATCGCCATACTCCTGAAAGTGGCCCTGGGAGAAAGTTCTGAAACCATCTCTATGATGACACAAACAATTAGTAAAACTACTCAATGAATATCTATATATTATCAACAGCAAATAGTTTCACAAATGACTGCAGCTCCTTCCAGTCTCAGTGGTATTCTCCCCTTTATATGTTTTGGCTAAAGTGTTGAAACAGTTCAAGGCTTTCAGTCAGGCCTCCCTAGTCTCTAAGTCTCCCTCACAGTCAGCCACCACATAGACATCTAGGCTTTGGAAATATCTGGTAGTTGTTTATCTTTGCAAGCCAACCAGGTAATCCCAGGTCTCGTGAAAATCATTGCAGATATAATGATGATCTCTCGTCTCTGTAGGTGACCATGCTCTTCCGGAGTTCTTGCGGCACGAGCAGATGCCGGAGGGTGGGAACGGAGGGTGCGGGACGGCAGAACCTTCCATACGGCACAGCCAGGTGGCAAATGCATTATCACCGTGTGGCCACAGCGCGCCGGGCCTGGGCCGGGGCTGCCGGCTGACATATTTCTCACCGGGTTTGCAAAAATGGAAGTATGCTGAAAGCTAGCACCATAGTACGGATGTGGTGTTCTCAATGGAACGCAAGTGTGGCTGGGACACGCTCCTCAGGCCTGACACCCACCACTACGCGGTGGGTCTGCTGGCCAGGTGAGACCCCCTTGTCCCTGCTGCCCCTGTCATTTCTGCCTGTGCACGGGGCACCCCCACAGTGCCCGTGGTCATGGGCCAGAGGGCATTGTCACCCTGGGATGGCTGATCAGAGTGGAAAAGGCTGGGAGAGGCGGGGGCACAGGAGGAGCCGTCTCCCAGAGTGCCCTCATCCCCTCCTGGGGTGGTGGGGAAAGACCAGGCCTCTGTGAGTCCATCCCAGCAGAGGTTTTCCCCACCCAGCTCAGGTCGATGGTGCTTTTTTCCCCCTGCCAGAGAGATGCGCCGTGTCTCCAAGTCCTTGTGTTCCCGGATCACATTCCACCTGCTGGAGCTGCAGGGCAGGGAGGAGCCCCACTTGGAACTTCCCACCATGGCATTCCTTGTGGAGGTGAGCCTGATGGCGAGCGCTGCCTCGCTCTCTTGGAGGGCCCAGCCCTGCTCAGGTCTGGGCTCCTGCTGCTCAGGCACCCCCTCACTGCTCCGTGCCTTTCAGGTCCTGGACTGGGTGGACGTGAGTGAATGGGGAGACAGCCTTCTGCAGATGCTTTCAAGGCACCTCCAGAGCATGTGCCCAGAGCGGTGTCGCCTGGCACTCAGAGCTCTTGTGGTGCTGAGCAGGGATCCTGCGATGGTGAGCAGGGGGCAGGGGCTGAAGCCGTGCGGGCAGCGTGGGGCTGGGCAACGCAGTCACTTGGGCTGGGCTGGGCTTTGGGAGCTGTGGCAGCTGCTCCCAGCTCTGCTGCCTCCCTGTTCAGCTGCCCCAGTCCCTCGGGACAGGCCTTTGGCCTCCAGGCCGCGTGGCAGCACCTGGGGCTGCCCTGCCTGAGCGGGGTTGGCTCTGCAGCCGTTCATGGCTTCACAGCACAGCCTTGTGTTCCTCACAGGCTGACGGTGTGTGGACCCTGACAGAAAGCCTCACGCGCCTACTGTGGGATGCAGATGAAGAGCTGGTCAGGATGGCTCTCTCTGTATTCCTCTATGAAGTTCAGGGCAGACACACCCCAATCTCCACCCTCCCTGCCCAGGAGCTGGTTGTGGCATTCCCGACACTCTTTGGCTACGTAAGGCTCTGTGCCCCCCACCACAGGCCCTGGGTGCTGTCAGGAAACTGTGGCCTGTGCATTTGCAGGCCTGTGCCCCAGTGGGCCTGGAGCAGCCAGTGCTGAGGTCTTTTCTTCTTCCTTTGCATCAGGACAACATCCGTGTGCAACTGCTCTCCGTTCACCTCTTCCGAAATGGTGATGGAGTTGGTAGAGGAGGAGGGAAAACAAGAGCTGCAGACACACGTGATCCCGAGCCTGCTGCCACTCTTCTTCCTCTCGAATGGATGAGAACGAGGATCTGGCAGATGTGAGGACTTTCTGGATTCTGCTGTCCCCGCGGGAGGGGGCTGGGCTGTCTCCTGCCCTGGTGCCTGCTGGGCTCCCACATCCTCGTGGCCTCGGTGCAAGGACACGGGTCCTGTGGCCTGGGCTGTGGTGCCATGTCCTGCTCCCTGTTGCTCTGCAGGCCTCTTGGGAAGCGCTGATTTGTGCCTTCAGGTTCCTGAGGAGAAAGGATCTGAAGTACCTGCTGCAGGCGGACAAGCCCTGGTGGTTCTGTGAATGCCTGGTAAGGATGGCCATGAAGGCCCAGCCCCAGTCTTGAACAGCCCCAGTCCCCGATGCCCCGAGTGCGGGGCTGGCACTGTGCCCCTGCCCACTGCTGCAGCCCCTGTGGGACAGCAGCCTGCGCCCCAGCCGCTGCTGCCTTCCCTGGGGCGTGCGGGCTCCTCTGCAGCTCCTGTGCCCCCGAGCCAGGGTGCCGCTGGAGCCCCGGCCCAGCTGGGCTGTGGGGCAGGGCGGCCAGTGCTGGGCGCAGGCAGCGCCCGGCCAAGGGGCAGAGCCCCAGCCAACCATTCCCTCTGTGCCCTGGTGCTCTCTGCAGGTGGAAAGCGAGAAGGAAAGAGTGGTGGAGTTCATGTGGCATATCCTACCATACGTGGAGAGCCCACAGGAGCACCTGAAAGAGATGGCTCTCAGGTTCATAGGTGAGCCACAGGGTCCCTGCCCGCCCCGCTGCAGCTCGGCCCCAGCCCCGGCTGCTGCAGCGGCAGCAGATGCGGCCAGGGCTGTGCTGGGGAGCCCCGAGTGCCCTGGCGGTGCTGCCGCCCTGTGCCAGCCCAGCCCTGGGGCGTCCCCAGGCGGGAAGGGCCCGGGCTCAGCCCTGCCAGGGCAGGAGGGTGTGTGGCCAGGCTGGCAGTGCCACTGGGGGGGAGCTGTGACACCGCTGGGGCCCTGACAGCATCTGTGTTCCCAGGGATCGCTGCCAAATATCTGAGAAAGGGGGAGGAGGAGGATGAGTCCATCACAGAGGTCATCCTTGAGGGTGAGTGCGGGCAGTGGGCTGTCAGTGGGGGCTGGTGGAGGAGCACAGACCCTGGGCAGGGAGCTGCAATCCTGCCCCAAGTGTGGAGGGCTCTGCTCCCTGCGTGTACAGAGCAGAGAGAGATTTCAGGGCCATGAGGGCTGTTGGTGGCCAGCACCTTCTGGCTGATCCCATTGGGCCCTTGCTCCCTCCTGGCCATGGCAAGAGCTGGGTGGGATGGCCCTGGCAGGAGGGGCTCCTTGGGGCCCTGCAGATGCTGGCTCTGATCTTGGCTCCGTCCTTTTCTCTTCCAGCCCTTCAAAGCATGACTGCTGACAGCCGTGCCATCAAAAAGCGGGCAAATGAAACCATGAAAATCATCAAGGATTTCCAGAAATCAAAACCAAAACGGAAACGGAAGCCCGCACCAAAACCGAAATCTTAATGGAAACCCAGATTCCGGTAGCCTACGTTCCTCTCTGTTCCAGCCCTGAGGAACGAGCGAGGACATCAGAGTGGGCATGGCAGGCCTGTCAGTTCCAAACCGTACATGCTAAGAGCTGGACAGACAGCTCCCTGCTCCAGATTGCAGCAGCTCCAAGAGTGGCTCTGGAGAGGAAAATGGCTCTTCTCTGCAAGGACTGCCTTTTACACCAGCGTGGCAATATCAAATACATCTCTACCTCTTCTCAAAGACAGAGACTCAGGAAGTTTTTTTGAGTGCCTGGTGTCCCTAGAGGGGAAGAGGGGAAGAAGGGCCCTTGTGCTCAGCAAGACTTGCCCAGGTGTGCAGTGGGGAGGGGAAAGTGCCCCAAAGGCCCTTGGCCTTGGGGGGTTCTGCTGGAGCCTCAACGCTTGCAGCAGAGCGGATGGGCAGAGCCTGGAGCTGTGGGGATCCCTGAGAAGCTGGTGCTTGGAGGTGGCCACACGGTCTGTCCCAGCCAGGAAGCAGCACGTGTGGCCTGCCCGTGTGCTGCTGTGTGGATTGCTGAGGGCTGGGAGGTGCCTGCGGAGCCGGCTCCTGGGGAGCTCCTTCAGGGCTGCGCCGCTGCCGGGCAGGTTGGCGGGGCTGGGGGAGACCCTGAGGGGACGGGGTGCTGGGAGGCCATGAAGGGCTGAGGTGCTGCACCTCCTCAGCCAGGCACCCACCAGGATGCCAAAAGTGGGGATGCTGTGGGCACAATTGCACGGGCTTTGGCCAAAGGCTTCAGGAAAAGTGGCCACAAGGGCTTTCTATTGACTGCCCAGCCTCACAGCAGCGCTTGGCAGCTTCAGCCTGTCATCCTGACTGACTTCCATGGCCATGCCTGAGGGCAGACTCACCTGCCACACTCAGGCGTCCCACAGTGGTGGCACTGCTGCCATCCTTAGAGACTGGGATGGGATATCAGCCTTGGGGTGCAGCTGCTGAACCTCTCCTCCATGCAGGCACCTCAAAAACACATGCATGGGCTTCTGAACTCTAAATCCAGGCCTTTCTGGAAGGGAAGGAAGAAGCAGCAGAAGCTGAAGCAGAGCCTCATATGGCTCAGCTTCCAGGATGGGGGAAAGTCCGTCCTTTGGGGTCTGCTGTGAAGATGGCCCAGTTTATGAGCAAATGGGAAAATGAAGGCAGAACCTGCAACCATCCTGGCTTAAGAGCGAGTTTTGAGTGTGCTTGGAAGCAAAGGAAGAAGCAGCACACACTGCCTGAGACACAGACACGTGCCCATCCCACCGTAGGGAGCGCTGCCAGGCAGTGCCTGGAGACTGTGGCCAGGTCTGGTCCCCACAGTTTGGGAATCGCAGCCCCTGCATCCGACACAGTGTTCCTCTGAGCCCTGTGCAACAAGGCCTTGGACACCTCCACAGATGGGTGTCCACACCTCTGTGCAACCTGTGCCAGGGCCTCACCATCCTTACAGGGAAGAATTTTTTCCTAATGTCCCATCCGAACCTACTCTCAGTTTAAAGCCATTCCCACTTGTCCTGGCACTGTATGTTCTTGGCAAACTTCAGTCTGAATTTGTGAATCTGAAAGATGGATGATCTGGAGCAGAAGACTGAAAAAGCTGAGGTTCTTTTTGGCTGACAAGGAAACCTGGTAGGTTTGCACTAAATGGTATCCTTTCAAATTTCCCTGGGGGAGGGTCTGGGCCTGTGACTACAGAACCCTGAGAAAGGAAAAAATTAGCAGACATCTCAGGGTGGGGATGGTTTGTTTTAAGCGACAGTGGTGTGGCAAAATGATGCAAACTGTGACTTGCAAAGTTCATTTCTTACCACCTGCTTCCTTTTCAAAGCAGTAAGAGCTGAAGGGTGGGGAAAGGAGGGGTGGAAGAAGTTTGGGTTCTCTGGAGCTGATGAACTGCAAATGGTCCTGATGGCACAGAGATCTGAGCCTCACAGAGATGCTGTTATGTGTTCTTCCTGAGAAGCAAGAGAATAAAGGAAGGGAAACTTGGGGAACTGCACTGTATCTGTTGGAGGATTTCTGGTAACCTGAAGATGTGAGATCTGCACCCTCATTAGATTTGGTGTAGTTAGTTGATTGATGAATAGGTTAATCTTTAAAACAAAACCCCAGGCTGTGGGTTTTGGGTATTTCCCTGAAGAGGAGATCAGTGAATGCCTGTTTGGCTTTGCCAAGGGAGCAAACCAGACCTGATCAGTGGAAGCAGGCTAGAGATGTAATGTGGTTAAGGGGGCTTTTCTCCCTCAGCAGTGAAATCTACTGAGAACTTCTTTTAGTGGTAGAGCTGTAACTGTGTTTTCTGTAGATGTGCTGTGACACAATCAGTGCTGCTGGACTTGGTGTGGAACATGGTGCATGCCAGAAGAGGAGATAAGCCACTGGCTGTGGGATTTTATGGGGTTTTTTGATGCCAAGCAGTTTATTCCTCCTCAGGATACAACAAAACTCTTTTCTTACCTTTGGGATCTGAGTGAGTGGAGGTGCTCTCATAATCAGAGACCACAGATGACTGGCCAGTCTCATGGTATCACCTCTGTAATTGAATGTTGCTCCAATATCAAGAAAAGTATCTTTAGGTGGTAATGTGAACACACCACTGTATCACTAAAATTATTGTTTGTAAGATCCACTCTATATTTCATTTCCTCAACTACTGGCTTTTCCTGGATGTTTCTAAGTGTGGTCTCAGCAGATGTTTATCCATGTGCTCGTGGAAGTGAGAATGTACATTCCCTACTCATTTGCCTCTTCCTGGTATTGATTAAACTTGGGGGTTTTTTGGATTGTTGCAGTCAGTAGTTTTATAGTTAGGACTCCATTTTTTGTTTATTTTTGTGTGTGTGGACTGAAGGATTGCTATCAGCAGGCAAAATCTCTGTTGCAGAGTTACTTGTGCAGACCAACTGTTATGGATTATTGCTCTCCCTCTTTGGAGTTCTCCTTTCCTGTGAAGGTGCTGAGTGATCACAATGATCAGTATAAGCACAACAGCAGACCCTTTTCTGATCTTTTTTGTTTCTTGGATGTGCAGACATGGATGGAAAGGATTTGCAGGGAGGCATGGGTGGGACTCACAAGCTGACAAGACTTTCTGAGCAGCTGCAACATAAAAGAGCCAAGATAGATTTAGTGGTGGTGGAGAGTTCATTGTTTCACCTGCACGCTGCTAAAAGAGAAAAGTCATGGTGCAGTTTGTGAACCTGAAAAGGGAAAACGTAGGAGAGTCTGGATCCTCATGGGCTGAATGTCACCCATTGCCTTGTTCAAAATTCCACCTGTCCCCTCAAGCAGCCCTTTTCCCAGAACACTTACATTTAGCTCAGTGGAGAACAGGTCCTCAGATATTTGTCTGGAGATGGTGAGTTTACCACAAGGACCTGACTTTAGTCTTTCTTTCCTCTGAAAAATCTTAGAGGCAGCCAGATCTTTCTGAGTCCTCATCTGTCCTTCAGCCTGGGCATTCACACGGCAAGAAGAGATGCTGATTTAAAAGAAAACAATGCCCAGCTTGGGGAAGCAGAGGGAGATCTGGCCTTGAATGAGAAATGAAAACGTGTTGTTGAGTAGAAAAAGACTGAAGAGCAGGTTAATAGATTACAGTGTGGCTCTGGGAATGCAGATTACTTATAGAAGCAAGACCTAAGCTTTTCCCTTGCACAGGGAAATGTCATTTGCTCAGATTCTCCCTGCTCTTGTGCAGACAGGAGTGGGAATTTTTTCTCTGCTTTGTGAGATTCATATCAGCAAAATGAATATTCAGTATTTCTGGAGTTCTTTGGAGGGCAGCTTCACC
This sequence comes from Myiozetetes cayanensis, assembly GCF_022539395.1. Classification (NCBI taxonomy): domain Eukaryota; kingdom Metazoa; phylum Chordata; class Aves; order Passeriformes; family Tyrannidae; genus Myiozetetes; species Myiozetetes cayanensis. The sequence goes on along the minus strand of NW_026088185.1, from coordinate 924,738 downwards.
ACTTGTTCAGAGTTAGTTTGTTGAACACTTGTTTTTCTTGAGAAATAGGAAATATTTGTGTTCTCAAATCTGCATGGTTTTTACTTCTATTTTCAGAGATCCCTTAATATTTACATAGAGATTTTGTTATCACTGTGTTGGTGGAAGCTCTCCCTTTTTTGCTCTCATGAACTTAGAAGTCTTCCAATTTTTCTAAGTGAAGATAATTCCTCCCAATGTAATGCAAGAGCCAAGTGGATGTTTGAGAGGTTCGAAGCCTTTTGTCTTGTGAGTAACTGTTTCACATAGAGCCTTCGGGGTTTTGTTTTCAGACAAGCTGTGAAATGCACGTTTTCATTTCTTCTGTGCCACTTGCTGGAGCTGGAAATACTCTGCAAAGATAGCAGAAAGTCAATAGGATACTGCAGCTGAGCTAATGTCTGGGGGAGAAATGGAAATCTTTGCTGTCTTAGAACCGTGTTTGTTTTAAATCTCTTGGCCCTGGCAAAAGGCTGAACAAGGACAATGTGTTTCTGTAGTTTCCTAGGACTGTCTCGCCCTGGGGGCAAGAGGTCTCTCTTTAAAACCCATTTCCCATTCAGTTTCTCTCCGGGGTTTCATTCAGTTCCCACTGTATCCAAGTCTTCTGACTTCAAGTGGATTTGGATCAAGATACAGTGATTTTAACTGTGGATGAGGTTAATAGAACCGACTAAGTAACACTTCAAAACAAGGGCCCTGTGGGCTCTGCTGTAGCAAATAACATGGATTTTTCTTCCATCTCCTGCAAAGGTGAGCAGTAATATTGACTCTGAAATTATAAGCTTCAGTGTTGGCAGTTTTTTGTCATTAGAAGTGACAGATGAGCAGATTCTTGGTTTAGTCCGCTGGGACTGTTTTGATTTTTTCCATAGAAGGGCACAAAACTGTTACTGCAATTTTTAATTTATTTTTAATAAGAAACTTCACTCCTTAACTTTCATTAGCAAAAAGAATATTCCAGGGTAAGTTGGATGTCCTCCCTGTGAGAACCTGCTCCAGAGCTGACAAGCTGGGGAGGATGTGGAACGCTGATCAAGCTGAGGGAGAAGTTCTTTCCCTTTTTTAGGAAAATTATTACTGTAAATTGTACTTATCCAATTTTCAGGTCTTGTTGATCTCCTAAGAGCTTTTAATTAAGCATTCTTCACTAGAACATGACTTTGCAGCATTTGCAAAAATGTTCTTATGGTCTCGAGAAAAGAATTTAGAAAGAATTTCCCATTTAGAAAGAATTTCCTGTTTATTTTCAACTTACCTGTCTTCCACAGCTGGCACTCAGACCACCAGGCTGTAGGAAGGTCATTGCAGAGCTGATTTGCCTGAAGAAGCTGGGAGATCCTCCAGGTATGCCTGGTGAGTTCCTTTGAGAACAAGGGGTTAGCAGTACTCCAGAGGAGGTCTGGAAGACCAGCTGATATCAGTCTGCATCTGTGCCTGTTTCTCCAGATCCAACAGCACTGGAAAACATCCTTGCTCCTTCCCATTCCCCCCCATCCCCAAACCACCTCAGGCTGCTTTGATTTCACAGGAATCTCGAATGGTTTGGGTTGGAAGGGACCTCAAAGCTCATCCAGCTCCAGCCCCCCTGCCCTGTGTCAGTGAGAAACCATTCCCCCTTGCCCTGGCACTACAAGCTCTTGTAAATAGTCTAGAGCCAGTCTGAGAGTGGCCAGGCAGCCTTCTCTGCAGGCAGAGAAACCCTTCTGCGTGTGCTGAGGCCTTCAGAAAGCGAGGCAGAGCAGATGGAAACCTGTGAAAGAGTGGGAAATACATTAATTAGCCTTTGTTCCCCAGTTTCTTCCAACGTCTTTGCACATGGCAATGAGTCATCCTGAAGCCTTGTCATTTTTCCCATAGTTAAGAGTTCCCAGACTTTTTGTGAGACGTGTGCTGTTGGAAGCATGGATTTACTCCAGCCTCTTTTTCAGGGGATCTAAGCTATGATAAACAAATGTCAAGGAAACCTTAGCTCAAAACTTTTTTATCTTTTTTCTTTTTCTTTTTCTTTTTCTTTTTCTTTTTCTTTTTCTTTTTCTTTTTCTTTTTCTTTTTCTTTTTCTTTTTCTTTTTCTTTTTCTTTTTCTTTTTCTTTTTCTTTTTCTTTTTCTTTTTCTTTTTCTTTTTTAACAGCTTTATAGCTTTAATATTTTGGCCTGGAAAATTGTTTATTCGGGCAGCCCAAATTAACTAACACTCATATAATGTAATAATTTTTGCAGGCAAAGGCAAACAGTTTGGGACTCTGAGGATAAACTGTGATATTTAGTAGTATGTTCACAACACGAGTGTGACTGGGGGAAAGGGGCAGGAAAGGAAATGTTAAGAAATCCCAGGGTCTGGAGCATTGTGATATGTGATGTTTTTGTGTGCCTGATCGCTCTGGACCCTATGGAAGGATGCACCTGAGATGATAGGTGAGATGGATTTATCCAAAAGACTCTGGGAAAGCAGTTTAGAATTGAAAGAAGATAAGGCAGTACGGACCCAGAGATCCCTTGGCAAGATTATTAACTGAGCAAAGGCTTGTCTTAGGTTTGAGACTGAGTTTAGAGCTGGTTCCTTTGATTTTTATTTTTATTTTTTTCATTAGCCCAAGAGCACTTTGACAGCTTTGCAGCCCTCCCAGATGCACGTTGTGGCCAAAATGAAAACCCTCCCAGTTCAGCAGCTCAGGGATACCTTGCCATGTCAGTGAGACATGAAGGACCATGAAAGGCAACCTTGTGTTGAAAACCCTGTGTCCTGTGAGCTGACTGGGAGTAGCCACAGCATCCCTGTGCCCGTTAGCCCAGTGACATACTCGGGAATGAATCAGTGGGGAGAAAAGCTGTCATAGGTTCTGGTGGACAATTTGCACCCACTGCAAACCAGAATAGCTCTCTGACCTGTCTGGGAGCTTGACTCATGCCAGGAGGAGACCTTTCTCTCCAGTTTCTCAGCTGCTTTCTGGGCTCATCTGTTCTCCTTGCAGGGGTGGTTTGTGCTGCGTGGACTGCAAGGAGAGACACATCTCTGCTCCTGGAGACCACCAGTGCCACAAGGCCCTCCTTGAAGAGGTTAGCCAAATGGCTGTCCTGGGTTCGTGGTGGGATGGGGCTGGTGGGAAGTGGAGTGGTGTGCAGTGCCAAAGCCATGATGTGTGTGCTCTCTCTGTCGGGAACACTGACTCATGAAGTGGAGTGAAAAGCCGTTACATTTCCACATGATGGAAAACGGGCCCCAGTCTCGTCTCTCATGTGTGTCCACACAGTCTCTGTCCAGTGAATGCTTTTCCTGTTGTAGCTTGTGAAAGCTGGCTCCCCTTGGTAGAAATTCAGTTTATTTCAGCTGAAAAGAATGGGGTGTCATCTTGGAAGGGCCTTCTCCTCACCCCTAGTCAGGCCAAGCACTGGAATTGTGACTTTCTAAATACAATGCAGGTCACTTATTCTCTGCGATTCTAATTCAGCTGAGAAGAGCTTGGCAATGTCTCTCTTTGGTTGTCCTGTCAGCTGGTTGCACTGTTGATCAGTTATCCAAGCTATGCTTGATAGAAAATAGAGAAGGAAGCACTTCCAATAGCCATGGTTCCCACTTCTATCTCCTGTTTGAAATGCAGAGTGTAAGATATCAACAGGAGAAGTAGATCAGATAATTAGAGGCAAGGAAGCTTGGGGGAGGATGTGAATATTCCCAGTGTGTCCAGCAGAAGGAGCAATAGTTAAGGACCAGATTTTATTGCATGATGTGCTGCAAAGTGATTGTGATGTGGTGTTAGACCAGTGCAGTTTTCTTCGTAAGTAGATAAAGTTCAGGCAAAAACCACTCAAACCTCTAATTATTGCAACTATGAATTGAAATACGCAGTTAAGATGCAGTTTGTATTACTGTGACTATTGTGCCATGGGCTCAAACTAGCTGAGATTTCTGACAATGCCTCTTTATTTGCCTGAAAGAGGAGCAAATGCAGTGTAACTGAAATGGTGTGACAGAGCTTGAACTGCCTTTGGTAGCAGTGGCACAGTAGAAGGTAAACAAACTGTCAAGAAATGTTAAATTGGACTCAGTGATCCTTGTGAGTCTCTTCCAGCTCAGGATATCCTACAATTTGATGACTAAGAAAGAATAAGAGCTGCTTTGCTTTACACTGAGGCTCAGACACAGCCTGAGGAATCACTGCTGCTCGTGCACACCCTCACAGTTGGTACCTGTGTGACCTGTGCCTTAGCCAAAGCCTGTTCCTGAGGTTTTGTGCAGGTGCAGACTTGCAGAGGAGGCTGGCTCAGGCATAGGTACAACCCTGGAGCAGTTGCACTCCATGTGCTGTGGACAGGGGGCAGGACAAAGTCCTTCCTTGCCTGGAGCCAAATTATCAGTGGCAATCGTGTGGATGCTGCATTTTGTGCTGCTGGCTCTCATCACCTGCTGCCTGAGTGCATTTTGGATACATTATGAGCTAATGGGTGTCCAATCCAGGTGTTGTGAAGATGGCATTGCTGTTGTGGAAAGACTTATTCTTTCAAGCAGTATATTCCATAATTTATTTTATTAGGGGAAATTCTGCTCTTCTACCCTCCAGTGGGACGTATGGGAAAGTTACTTGGTGACTGTTGGACTTCTCTCAATGTCCTGCTTGGGCCACTGAATTCAGTTTTAGTGAGCTTAAGTTGTCCTAGTGAAAAACTTCTTGTTGCTTGGACTTGGCTCACTTTGACCTGTGGGGTTTTCATGCACTCTGGGAGTGCATCCTTGCTGTTCAGCCCAGTGTTCTGGACACACAGTGTGTGTGAATTTCTGGAGGCAGGGTGGTTTCCCGCTCACATGGGAACACAGTTAAGAGCCAGGAACTCTGTTTAAATCCTTTTGTTATTAGCAAAATGAACTGTGGCCTTTGGCATCCCCTAATTCAGCTTCTCTGCAAACTGATAGATAGTTATGGTAGTTATGGTGCCTACCACTTGTGGGAATGTGGAGGATCCTGGGGAAGTATGTGGCCTCTCTAAATCTGTGCAGTGATACATCTGTTGAGTATTACTGGTTTGTTAAGTTTATTGAGCACTTTGGGACTGTTTAATGAAAGACCTTGCATAAAAGGCACTTCATACTGCCATTGCCAGAGAAGGGCTTGCACAAGAGCAGCAGTTATCTGGGAATCTGCGAAACAAAGGTCTGCAGCGTGCTGCCAGCTCTGCTACCACTTCAAACTTACACCATGAGGCACTAATCTGGAGAGGTTCTGCAGTCACTGAGCTGTGGCAATCCTTTGGTCAGGTAGGATTGACACGGGGATGGTGTGATGCTCTGTTCACAAACCTGCTTTCAGCACTGCTGTCTCCTCCCTCACAGAACTGAGCAGAAATGTGCACTGGTGTTTTTCATCCATGACCTCAGGTGTCCTCACAAACACGGGCAGGACTGCGCTGCAGAGCACAGAGCAAAGTTTTCCAAGGCAGGTAACGAAACTTTCTATTTCTAGGAGCTCTCACAGCTCCTTGAAACCCTTGGGTCTCAGCATGTGGAAAAATCCATTAGTGTGTGGTTTTTTGGCTCTGGCTCTGCTTTGCTTCGCTTCTGGAGCAGTGGGAAGCTCGGTTTGAAGAGAAACTGGGAACTTTGCAACACCAGTCTGCTGTGAGTCATCCACCCAGTGGCTTCAGAGGAGAGAGGATGAAACCTCCTACCCCCAAGGCTGATTGCCAGTGACTGTGGCAGCCTTAGTAGGCCCATTTCCCAGCAATTTCATGGGCACTCTGATGAATTCACTGGCAAGCTTCTTCTGGCCTTTCTGTGGTGTAACAACAGCAGAGGGAACAGGGCAGGGCGACAAGGTTTATTTAATGCTTCTATTTATGTTCATATTATGGACCAATAAACTGTCAGCTGGCTGATGACCAACAGGTTTGCTCACAGTCACGAGGAGCAGGTGGTGGTGGCTGCTGAAGTTTTGTGTCTTGACTGAACTAAATTCTTCCCCAGCACCTAAAATGGATCTCTTAGACATTTTGGGTATATTCAGCTAAAAACAAAGCCCATAATTCATTAAAGAAGGTGCCACTGCTCTCTTTAACCTACTAGTTAAATATTATCCTGGGATATGGAAGCTTCCAAATCTTGTTTTGATAGCTATTTTTGGCTTTTTATATTGTATATGACCAGGAGCTGTGGAAAGAGGCTCAAGACAGAATCTTAGATGTGTGAGAACCCCTCTAGGACACACAGAAGATCCAGCTGGAGGTTTCATTTATGTCAGCCTGAGGAGGAGTTTGCTCTTTGGAGGTCTCCCATGTCACACAGACCTCTGAATCACAAGGGGATGAGAAGGGAAGGCTCCACCTCCGTCCCCTCTCTGCTCTCTCAACCAGCATCAAATTCCTTCTGCTGTATTTGCTTCCACTTGTAGCTGAGCTGCTAGAGCCAGAAGGAAGATCTCAGAAAAAGAACCTTAGATTTCCTCCCAACCACTGATAAAAGGGTTTGCTGAATAATAAAGTATGTATAACGTAGAGTTGAAATACCATTATGACCATGGGTGGCACAAAGAAGAGACGCAGCAAATAAGTATTTTTCCTCCTGTTTGATCTTCCCCAGTCTTAGGACATTTTTGTTGCTCTTTCCACCCCACAGAGATGAATGTTTCCTCCAGCAACTGCCCACCCAAGAGCCCAATACCCACACAGGCCTGTGGTTGCTCAGCACCCTTGCATTAGTAATGCTTTGGCCAAGAGCTGTGTCCTGTCCTCAGTCACTGCTGTGATTGCTCTTGCACTCGCTTTGCCAGAGCACCAGGAAGGAAGATTTCCTCCACAGCAGCCCTTCCTGGCTCGGGAGAGAGCGGTACCATCCCCTTTTCTCGAAATGCCAGAGACCAACTGGTTCCCAGATAACTTCGTGGTGACAGGAGCTGTAATTTCTAGAGATGAATCTATGGTTTTCTGGGTTGGACTGTGAGCCTGTGGCTTTCCCACTTGCGTGCTGGACTGGAAGAGTGGAAATGTTAATTTGAGCGTGGAAGGTTAGTCCTTCTGCCAGTGGCTCAGGAGAAGGGAACTTGGTATTTGTGCATGCATGTGAACTCTTGTTTTGCAGGAATCTTGTTTCTTTGTGGAGCAGCAGATACATATTTCCTTTCCAAGGCAGGCAGGAGAACTTTGCACCTCTGATTTGTCCGTATTTTGCCTAGACTTTGAGATCTGACCACATCTCAAACCATGCAAAGTAGTGCCTGTTGTGTCATTCCCAATCCAAACTGCTTGGCTTCGCTGCTTTGTGTTCTGTTCTGCAAAGTTATTGATGCTTAAAGGGGTAACTCCCTCAGTTAATAAGGAAACTGATTTTTTTTTTTTTCCCCCCCAGTCTTGAAGCTTCCCAGTAGGAACAATTAACACTGACTCCTGATATTTTAACTTTGGCATTTCTTTGGATACTTTTCTAATCAAACAAGGTCTTAGTAAGTATTGTTGGTCCCTCTTGGTTTAGGAACAGTTAAGTCAGGACATCAAAGACTTAAAACCAGAAAATTCCTTTTCCTACATCTTCTATTTCTAAACTACATCTTCTATTTCTAAACTACATCTTCTATTTCTAAACTACATCTTCTATTTCTAAATCTTTTGGCCTTGTTAATTCCTATTCCCCAGGGCTTCCTGAACAGTAATTGGTTCTTTTTTTCAACAAAATGATTCCCAGAGCAGCATTTTGAATAAAATACTGGGTATTGCAAGAGTTGACAGCGTTGATTACGTAGGGTGTTGCTGGTTTGTTCTCTGTGCCAATTTTAAACATTTCACTGGTCTTGAATGTTGCTGAGAGTCTGATTAAAATATTCCTGTGCTCATCCTCGAGTTGTGTCCACAAGAGGAGAGCACTTGGGCTGGATTTGAGGCAGATAGGATAGCCCTGCTGTGAGGTTTCCAGCTTTTAAAATCTAGGCTCTGTGTGGAGCACACGGAGCATCCCCCTTGCTTATGCATTCCCCAGCAGGGGAACAGGGGTCAGGACAAGGACCAGAGTGCTGGGGAGAGGTCATTTCCAGTGTTACACCAGGGGCACACACAGCTACAACAGCCCATGGTGTCAGGGAGAGAGAAATCCTGGGCCACTGCAGCTCAGCTTGCACTCCAGTGCAGCTCCAGCCTCAGCTCCTGACCCAGAAACGTTCCTGCCAAAGGCCTGGCCACAACTCCTGCTCCCCAGCGCCAGCCACTCGCTCTTTGCAAGGTGGGGAACTGCTGGGGAAGGGAAGCATTTCTTCATGAATCACCCAGGCTCCTGAGCCTCTGCCTACCCACTCATTCCCAGCCAAAATACTTTCGCCCTTATTCACACCAGATGCCACCTTCACTCCAGAATCTCTTCCATCTGTCCTGCAGGCTGCTGTGCATAAGGAAAAGGAGGTGAGAGGCTCCAGGACTTCTCTGAAAGGCCAGGCAGCTGACCTGAAGCAGTAAATATGTGTGTGCCCCCATCAGGCATTTGAGTTACCTCAGTGACTTCTGTTCTCTCCTGTTCCCGCTGCCAACACCAGCACAGGGGTGACAGCAGAAAGATGTCAGAGTTGCCCATCAGTTTGCCTGTAGTATTATCTTGCAGCTTGGCAAGAAGAAGCATCGGTTTCTCAAGTGGGTGCCTGAGGAGCTTTCTCAGCTCTGATAGCTTCCTGTGGGACTGTGCTCACCTTTCAGAGGATGTGTATTTGATAGCAAGCCAAGAAGGAGAATTACTTTGGGTCTTTAGCTAGTGGCAGGGATTTGTTGCAGTGTGGCCTGTTTTAAGCACGTAAAAGCACGTGCTGACCGGTGTAAGACACTCTAAAATGGCTTGATTTTAGGTTTTGTGGGTGTTGTTGCCAGACAGGTACTGTGTTCTCTCTGTTAATATTTATGAGCTCACTGTGTAGAGAAGGGTCAGGTAATGGTTTTGTTATTGGCATGGAGCATTTGAAGGACCTGGGTGTGAGTGTCAGGCAACACCTAAAGCTCTTGTGATTTCAGGATAATAGCAGAGCCTGGAAAGGAAAAGGTGGTGATTTTCTTGCTGATGTGAAGTGGTGAAAGCTTCCTGTAACTGGAACATTAATCATGAAGGTACAGGTATTGATTGCCCTTTCTGCCATATGTTGGAGTAGTAAGAGGGGTGTTTTTGCCACAGTCCTCTTTCTTTTCCCATATCCATGCAGTAAGGGCGGTCTCTTGCCTGTTCTTCTTCCTAGGGGCAGTGGAAGGATATTTGTCCTGTGCTTTGAGTTGGTGTTTGGATACCGAGTGACATGGATAGGCATTAACTGGCCAAATCCCACTAGGCTTATCTTGTCCTCAAAGAGATTCCCAGGGCTGAATCTCCTGGCTAGAATAAGTATTGCTCAGATATGAGTAGGGCCCCTTCAGCTGGTTGCTGATGTTGAAGGCTGGCAGCAGTGACTGCAGCTGGCTCTTTCCTCCAGGAGGCAATGCCAGGCAGGAGTTTGTCACTCAGTGACTGATGCTGTTACCTCCACCCTGCTCTCCTCCCTCAAACTAAAGCTTTCCATGGAAAATTTAGCTGGGTTGGCTCTGGCTGAGGCTTCAGGCCTAGAAACATTCCTGCCCTCCTGCTGCGTGCAGGTCTTAAATAAAGCACAACAGTGAGCTTACACTCTGGCCAGTGTGGCTTCCAGTGATTGATGGATGTGAAAAGTTGGCGTTTGCCCCCCAAAATAGTGGTTACTGTTTTCTTTCTAGTCATGTCTGGCGTGTTCAGGTTACAGAGAGGGGGTGACTCAGCTCTACCAACATCTGAAGTGCCTTACAACATTGTCTGTCCCTTCACTAAGCACGTAAAGACCTCGAGCAGACTCGAGGAGCTCAGTGCCTGCTGTTGGCTGGGTTGAATCTTGGCAGCTTCTCTCTGAGTCAGTGATAAACCACTCACAAGTTAGGTTGGCACTCAGGGTTAGGAACATTTGTTTCGGAAAGAAATTTGGCGTTAGAAAACAAAGGGTCAAGGCGCTTCTTTTGTTGAGCACTGAGCTGCAGAGAATTTTCTGGATGTGGTTCTGGCTCTTTCTCAGGCACGGAGTAGCGTTTTGTGTTCCTCACAGATTTATTCAATGCCATGAGTTACTCAGATTTTAAGGAGCTGGTTCAGCCAGAGCCAGGCCTTCAAGAATGTGCAAGTTCACACCAGGTGTCTGTGTCAGGGCTAGAAATAAACCCCATGTCTCCAGGGACTTCGTTGTCATCACTGCAAGGAAGTTATAGAGGTGCTTTTTCCTTATATTACGTGAGAAGAAGGTTAGGCTGGAGCATCTGCCTTGGCAGACGCTGTTTTTCCTTTTCCAGGGAACGAGGGGAGATTCACTCCTTCCAGTGGCAGTGAGAATTGCCTTTGTGTTCGAGTTCATAAACTGCAAGAGATGGAGCTGAACAGCATGTACAGATTAGAAACGTAGGAGCTAAAGATGCAGGAAAGGGAGGCAGAGCCTTGGCAGCAGCAGGGAACATACAGCAAGTTCCTATGCTGGGTGTGGTGGTAAAGCCATTTCTTATGGACATTGCAGGACAGTTTTGAGGCAGTTCTTCCAGTGATTGCTGGAGGTTTTCTGGTAGCAGAGAACTCAACAGAGCTTTTGTCTGGACCAAACCAGCTCCTTATTAGCCTTAAATCTCTGCTCTCCAAGCTGAGTGGGCTCCACTGCTCCGGGCAAAGTCATACACTTGCCCTCAGTCATTACACTGAGGCACTCTGGGCTTTTTAATCTGGGAGGCAGAGGCACAAACACACCTAGAACAAGCTATTTTGGCTTTTTTTCTTTTCACCGTGTCAGGGTGGGGAAGAGATTTTTTAAATAGCAATGAAAAAGATGAGCTGTATCTCTTTTTTTTCCGTTTGGAATCTGAGGGGGTAGAAATCACACCTCTAATAAAAAGAGAGAAGTGTGTTATTGGACCTGTTGAGGACATGAAAAATGTCTTTCATTTCAGTCCATCTTCAACAGCCCAGATTTGGAAACCGAAATCCGTAGAAGAAAGAAACATTGTTTTAAATGAAACCATTTCAGGCTCCAAACTTGGAACTCTCCCCTCGAAAAATGTTACAAGCGAAACATTTCGTGAAATTTGAAACTTAAAACTCATATGGAATCACTCTTCCCTATGAGCACTCTCATTTTCAATGAGGTCTCTATTTGCTCCAGTGTTCTAGTGAAATATTCCTAAACAACTTATGCCCCTGAAAAAAAAAAAAAAAAAAAGTGGCTCTTCCCTGCGTTCAAACCAACTGTTATTCCAAGGATATTTTCTATGGAGGGAGAAGATATATCAAGATATGTTTGCAGTGGAGAGCACCTGAAGTTCAAAAACAGATTTCAGAGGCATTCTGATCAGCAGGGTGATGCTTGGGACTGAAGAGACCAGCTTGCTGAAAGCTCGGTGCTTTGTGGTTTTCCTTCTGGTTTTGAATTTCTGGCTGTAAACACACCAGAATTTGCTGATGGGCTTTGAACAGTTGGGTATCAGAACTTGATCAAACGTTCCCATCACTTGCACTCCGGTCTCCAAGGCACTTCAGGGCAGGGTGGGGAAAGGTTCCTGCCTGGGGCAATTTGGAGCATTTTGAGTAGGTTTCTGTGGTGCCTGGTCCTCCTTGAGGGGTCTCTTTCTCTCCTAAGTGATTGCAGGATAATTCTGGCTGGTTTCACTGGATCCCTAAATGAGTGGGATGTGATAATCCCCCTGTGAAATCGTGGCTTGCAGAAGTGAAGACCTTCCAGTACCTGAAGGGAGCCTGCAAGAAAGACAGAGAGAGAACTTTTGAAAGGCATGGAGTGACAGAAAAAGGGGGAATGGTTTCAAACTCAGAGAGTAGGCTGAGATCAGATGTTAGGAAGAAATTCTTCCCTGTGAGGGTGGGCAGGTCCTGGCACAGGTTGCCCAGAGAAGCTGTGGCTGTCCCTGGATCCCTGGAAGTGTCCAAGGCCAGGTTGGACGGGGCTTGGAGCCACCTGGGCTGGTGGAAGGTATCCCTGCCCATGGCAGGGAGTGGAACAGGATGATCTTTAAGGTCCCCTCCAACCCAAAGCATTCTGTGATTCCCTGATGAGTTGACATTCTTATTCCATCCAGCTGTTCTGGGGGCTCCAGTGTTAAAAGCAGAGCCACAGGGAAGGCGTTTGGCACCAGGTGACGTCATGGACTGTGATTCTTGAAAGGCTGCTACGTGCACAGGAAAGAATTTGATCTTGTACAAACAGGATAGCCATGTGCAGTTACAGGCAGCTTCTGTGTTCTCTTTCCCAGGGAATATCTGCTGTTCAGCTGAGATCCATCCCTCCTGGTTTCACTTGCCAGCAGTCTTCAGCTGACATCGTGTTTGCACGAAGGCAGCACCAAGTAGGAACTGTGTTAACCATTTATTTTCACCCCACTCTGATATTTCAATTTTATCCCTTTCTGTTCCTCTCTGTCTACTGTTTTATACAAAACACTTTCAGTAGAACCATACTGGGGGCTTGTTTTTATATGCTATTAGTCGAAGACAGAGTAAAGCTACAAAAAAATACAGGCAGAGAGAACAGGACTCTGAAAGGGGGTGCTGGGGATGGTGGGGCTCTGGTTCTTAAAAGCTTTAGACCAACCAGGCTGTTGTCATGTGTCTGACTTCCACCAGGTCACCACTGGGCAAGGGGTAGAAGCAGGACCCTGAGTGACACTTGATGTATGCTGTGAGACAAATTTGGTCGCACAGTAAAGGAGGTGACTAAAAATTCCTGGTGGGTTATCTCTCACATCCCAGCAGCCAGAGGGGCATCAGTGCTCCACACAGCCAGGAATACCTGGTATCCCATGGCTTCCTGCTGAGCTGTCTGAGTACCAGCAGTGGGATATGGATGGAAGCTCTGCAGGTGTCAGCTTGGGCAGGGCTGGATTAATTTGCCCGGGCTGTGTGTGAATTTCGTCAGTGAGGTTCAAAAACAGCAAAGCAAAGTTAGTGTGAAGCAGTCAACAGTTGAAAACAGAAATCTTCTACATTTAAGAGCATAAACGTGGCAGCCACATCCCCATCACTTTTGCAGGCACTTCGCAGTTTAGACCAAGTCTCATTTGCATTAGGCAGCACAGGCTGATGAACTCAAACACATGTAGGGATAATGCCAAGCAGTAACCCCTGCCATGTTCCTGGACTGCACTAGAAGTCACTCTTGTTCTGTGCTGAGGCTGTTCCAGTAACTATTTGGCAGTTCATAAAGAAATATGTCACCATTAAAGATGCCATTGAGCTGAGCCTATTTGTCTCCTGGTGGAGACATTCCTTGTCTGACTTCCTGGTGAATCATGGGGAGAGTGAAAACTTACTTGCCAGGCCTCCTACTCATTTTTTTTTTTCCTGAGAATATTAATCCAGGGTCCTACCACTCTTGTCCAAAATCCTCCCCAGCAGCCAAGGGAGGACATCAGGAGCTGGTCCAAAGTCCTACAGCTTCCATTCTTGTTTGCACCACAAAGTTTCTGGGGGGACTTTGGGAGACCAGAGAGAGTCCAAGCACCAAACTGACCAGTGTGTGAGATGCACTTCACCAGTTTCAGTGCATCAAACTGACAGGGAGTGGGTTTAGATGGGACATTAGGAAAAAACTCTTCCCTGTGAGGGTGGGCAGGCCCTGGCACAGGTTGTCCAGAGAAGCTGTGGCTGCCCCTGGATCCCTGGAAGTGTCCAAGGCCAGGTTGGACGGGGCTTGGAGCCACCTGGGCTGGTGGAAGGTGTCCCTGCCCATGGCAGGGGGTGGGACTGGATGGACTTTAAGGTCCCTTCCAACCCAAATCGTTTTGGGATTCTGTGATCCAGTGAGGTCAGCAGGATCCAGGTAGAAAGGCTGGTTTTGCTCTCTCTCCAAAAACTGTGATATGATTCAAAGAACTTCAGGTAGGATTCCCAGAAGCACTGCAGACTGCTCTTTTCTGGTGTAATTCTGTGAAATCAGCTCTGTTAACTGCCCTGTTTCACAGCCCCTCTTTTAGAGGCAGACACATTCACTTCCCAGCCTGATTTTACAGTTGTTTCAGTGATTTGGGTGTTTCAGTGGAATAGTGGGTGAGGATGCAGACCTGAAGGGATGGAAAGGTCTCAGGGTTTCAGAGTTTGGATCCAGTACTTCAGAGGGTGGTTTTCCAGGATTTTCCTGTCCTGGGGGGCTACCATGCCAATAGGAACACTGTTACTTTAAAGACTGATGCTTTCCTTTCCTTTTTGTGCGCTAGAGCCTCAACCACAAGCCTTGCTTTAATTTAAACTTTAAACAGCAGGCTGACACACACGCTATGAAGAATTATGGGGTGTCGCTGCCAAGGATGCCATCAAGTGATTGAGCAAAAGGGAACATTTACAAACTAATAAAACCTCTTATTAAGGGGATTATTAATGAAAGGCCTTCGAGCAAAATAACTCCCTTCTCCTCAAAGTGCTTGAAGTTACTTTTTGGTAAGCTCCTCTTTGTTTTTCTTCTCACTAAACTTCATGGGAAGATAAATATCAAAAGGAATGACTGGAGAAGCTATCACCATTATTTGGGACCTTTTTTTGGGACCTGGAGGTTTCGCAAGAGCTCAGGTCATGTGTCTGTCCACCCCCACTATTTTGCACAGATGTAGCGAACTTCACAGTCCATTCTAATTAACACCAGGCCTAATGAGGAGCTATGGAGTAGGAATTCAGGAGTCATGGGGGGAGGGGGGAAGGGGGAAGGGGAGAGAAAAATATTTCCTGCTGTTATTATTTGGATTTGGTTAGTGAGGGGAAAATGGTTGTAGTCTGGAAAACACGCCTTGGTACTTAAGGTTTTGTTTAGCAAAAGGAGTAAATAGCTGGGAGACAGGGGAACCGGTCTGTTTTCCTGATTTTTGGATCATGTAGGTAGGAGTTTGCCTGTCATGTCACCTTTGGGGACATGGTTTGGTAGAAATTGAACCACTGGAAGTGTCCAAGGCCAGGTTGGATGGGGCTTGGATCAACCTGGGACTAGTGGAAGGTGTCCCTGCCCATGGCAGGGGGTGGGGGACAAGATGAGCTTTCTGGTCCCTTCCAACCCAAACCACTCTAGGCTTCTGTGATCTTGCTTCCTGTGAGAACCAGGTCCTTACTCTAAGATGGCTAAACAGAGGAGAAATTCCTCTTGCTGTGCAATTCTGGCTGCCCAAGGGTGAGGTGTTGTAGGAAGGGAAGCTCATTTCTGAGCTGGAGACAGGCTTTTCAGGGAAGCCAGGGCTTTTCTGGGAAGCCCTGAGCAGCTTGGCAGATGCTTGTGAGTGGAGATACCCACAAGAGAAAGGCAGGAATTGATCAGTGTGGAGAAGAAGGAGGGCAAAGCCAAAGCACCTGGGATGGAGGAGGCAGCCTGTACTCCACGGAGGGGTCAGGGAGTCAGGGCCCTGCAGCTCTGCTCTGACTGGTCTGACTCTGGTTGTGAGCTCAAACAGCTGGTAGAAAATGGATGATGCAGAAGAAGCGCCTTTGGAGTTGGAAGCAGCAACAGGCTTGGCTTCTTCCACGGCAAATGTTCCCAGGAACCGGGGTGGAAAAAAAATTCGTGTGGATTAGTGGTGTGCAGCTGGGAGCAGGGACTCTGCCAGTTCCTCCCTCCTCGCTGTCACTGTGAAGGAAAGCTAGGGAATGTCTTCAAAGGGATTTCACATGGTGCAACTGCATCTTCCTTGAGGTTTGGGAGGCAGAGGCCTTGCTGATCTGTGTCTTGTTTCATCAGATGTGGATTGTCCCTGAGGTCTCTGCCTTTGCAGTGCAGCTGCAGTTTGCTCCAGATAAAATAAAATTCTCTGGCTTAAAGAAATCAAGGAGCTGAGCTGCTGCTCTGCTGAAGGAAGCACATATTCCACGTGTGGCACTGGACTGCTCAGTGGGAAGCTGTGAAAGGGAATAAACGGGATTTGCTCTGTGTCCAGTGCTCACTGCTCTCTTCCTGCCATGTCTCTAACCTGGTGTCGCCCCCAGGATGCAGAGTCCTCTCAGCACTGCTGAGCAGGGATGTCCTGTGTCAACTCAGCCAGGCAGCTCCTACAAATCCCTGGAAAACACACCCCTGAGTGGGGCTGAGCAGGCTCCACAGTGGTTCCCCAGCAAGCAACCCGCAACGTGTGGACCACAGTCTTTGGTTACTGGACACGAAACTGAGATCCCCATCAAGCCATCCTGTTCAGGAGCTGCCTCACCTCAGAAGTACAACTTTCCACGTTGCTACAGCTCCTGCATCTGGTGTGGTACGTGCCCAGCATGGCTGCTGCTGGGAAAGGAGGTCAGTGTTGGAGGATTTGGGTGCAGCTGCGGCAGAGCTGGTCCCAAACCTCCCCAGCCTGGCTCTGTCCCTCACTGTACTCGTTAAGGCAAGCCCAGAGCACAGGATTTACCTCATGGCTGAGGTCCCCCACCAAATCTACTTAAGAGAAGGCAGCATCCTCCCAGTTTTAGGTGGTAGCCTATTCAGAGTGCTTCTTGCATGCTCCTACCCCTTCAGTGGGGTTCAAACCCCAGTCCTTCAGGAGGATCTCAAGGAAGGCGCAACAAACAACATGTGAGCAACCTGGTCTAGTGGGAGGTGTCCCTGCCCATGGCAGGGGGTTGGAATGACATGGGCTTTACAGTCCTTTCCACCCCAAACCAGTCAGTGATTCTGTAATCTTCACCTGATAGGGCTCTTGACTGGCACAGGGAGCAGGGGGCAGGTGTGTCAGGGGTATGGCACAGAGGAAGGTGTGGACAGAGAGATCCATGGGGAGCTAATGTAATGTGAGTAGCATTTGGGAATGGTTTCCTCTTTGCTTGCTCTTGATGTGACTCTGTTGGCTCAACTCGAGGGGTCTCTGCCTTCTGGGCTGAGTGGGAGGGGAGGATCATCCGTTCAGCCTGCATCCTCTGGGCCATGAGGAGGAGCAATATTCCCAACAGACATCTCTCACTTCTCTCTTAACAGTGTAAGATGATTAGGGCAGCTGTGCTTTGGAGTTTCTGCTCTAAACCCACGCCACATTTATTTTGAAAGCTTTCCCGTGTCAGATGTTTATGGTTCCGCCTGTAAAACGCTGCTTCCTGACATCCTTCCTCAGAGTCCTCCGTGCTTTCTTTCCTTGGAGGTTGCCACTCCCCAGTTTTGCTTCTGGATTTGCATGTGCCCTCTCCCCATGCTTTCTGAACACTCTCTTTGGCAGCCCTAGGTTGGCTCGAACCCCTCCGGGTTGTCAGCGTGACTGATGTCTCTCAGGCATGTTGAAGTCAGTGCTCAGGATGTCTGTGGGTTCCCCTTAGTCTGGGCTGCCTCTGCCACCTCAGGTGGCACCACAGTGGGTGCAGGGCCAAGCAGCATCCATGGATTTACTCTGCATGAGGACAGGATCACAGGATGGTTTGGGTTTGAAGGGACCTTAAAGACCATCTCATTGTACCCCCTGGCCCTGAGCAAGGACACCTTCCACTAGACCAGGTTGCTCCAAGCCCCGTCCAACCCAGCCTTGGACACTGCAGGGAAAAATAAGTCTTAATGTGAAAAATCTCTATTTTGGTCAGAATACGCATTTTCCACTGGAGTCAAGACATATGGAACATTCTGACCATCCGTGCAGCAGCTCCTCACTCCTGACTGCATGCAGTTGGTTTGGAAGAATAAGCTTATTTAAGGTTCAGACTATTGAAAACATCTGCTTTCCCATGTATCCCGAAACACTGCAGGGTCTGAAAAAGGAGAACATGTATCATGCTTGTCCTGCCACTATAAAACCTCGGCTCCAGAGTTTAAATTGTGGCTTTTAATGATGGTGTATCTGTATTATTCAGTCCTGTGTAATGCACTGTTGGTTATGGTGCTGTGATCCACTTCCCTGCGTTGGAGCTGGGCCACCTGACCATATTTTCGGTGTGTGGTTAAACATCAATCTGAATAAGCAAAATAATCACTTCCAGACTAAACACAATTTCAAATTTGTTTAGAATATCGAACAGGCTTTGTCACTGGTAGATGTCTCTTCTGTGACATCAGGCTGCATTGATGTGTCACTGCTGATGCCAGTTTCTTTTTCCCCTGTTTTGGGACTAAAAGTACAAAATTCACTGAAAGTGCTCCTTTGACTGTGGTGACTTTTGGCTAAGGGTCAGTCTCTGTGTTATCTCTGAGCATTAATATCTACTCCTTCAGTGGCCACTGTGGGGCAGAAAGTTATATACAGTTATCCTCTTCTTTCAGATGGACAAACTGGCTTGAGAAGAGACAATAAAAATGCCCATCTGCTTAGCTTGGAATGACTTGGGAGAAGCTGGTGACAGCACCAGAGGACAGCAAAGATTTGGCATAGATTGAGTTGCTAGAGGACCCTTACATTTTTTATCAAAACTGTTTGCTGGTGGTCAGGGAGAAGGGAAGGAAAGATGCTTTATGTCTCAGGAGTGCTGGAGGAGCAAGTAGAGCCCATGTCCGTGTGTGACTTCTATCCCTGCTGACTCAGTGTCATGGTTATGGTTTTTTTAGGCTTTTTTCTGTTTTGGGTGTTCAGCCCTGATGTTGTCCTGATGGGGTGCTTTTCACTGCTTGCTTTGTTTCCCTTTCTATTTAGTTCTCTGAAACCCTGAGGTTGGAGCCTCTATGTTGATATCGTGCCCTGGAGATGAGCAGTGAGAGCTCCAACTGAATAAAATAAATCCTTCTCTTTTTTTGGCTAATTAGTCTGTCCTCTTGCTGTCTACACTCCTGCAGTTGTGGCAAGAGTTTATAAAGCACCTGTGGCCCTCAAAAATTCTCTGCCCCCCTGTTTCTCTGGAGGGAAGGGTGCTATTTAAATTCAGCCTCCCACCAAATTCCAGTCCGTGCACAGACCAGAGTCCCAAACCAGCCAGGATTCAGACACCCACAACACCCTGAGTTGTTGCAGAAAGAGCTGACATGCTTCTTCCCTGGTCTTGCACAGTGGGAATGATGAATAAATCAAGCCAAATAATGAGGTTGGTTCCTGAACCAAAAAAAAAAACAAAAACAAAACCAACAAAAAAACCCCCACCAACAACAAAAAAAACACAAACAAAACCAACAAAAACCAACAACAAATAAAAATAATTTAAAAACACACACAAAAACCCCAGAAAACAAGAAAAAGGTGTCTGCAGTCAGTAAGGATTGTGCAGTGTTAATGCTGAGCTTTCACGGGGCCACAGTGAAGGAGCTGAATAGGTAAAGGTCTGGGACAGAGTCAGCAGGCTGATAGACTCCCACCAGGAAGGTTTCCTTTGAGTTTTCTGTGGCATTAAAGCACATACCTCAGGGCAGAGGGGAGATTTTGGCCCCAGTGGCAATCTCTGGGTTTAAAATCAGGCAGAAACTCAAGCGTTCTACTGCAACAATGCTTTGGATAAGAGTTAAAAAATGTTTTCTTAATTGAGCTCTTCCCCACCCAGAGAGAGTTTTCATCTTGGACTTCTGAATTTCTTTAGAAATGAACCCTCCCTTGCCCTTTCAAAATATTTTCTCTCGAATAGCAACATAGTCAGTCATTTCAACCTGCTCCTGTAATGTTTGTGATTGCTGAAATTATCTTTGTATGTTCAAAAGCGTCGTATTTTTTCCTGTGATTGTACCTTTATAGTAAAGGACACATTGCAATGGATAGCACACTGTTGTTTTTAAAAATCATCTGAGTACAAGAATGAGGATGGAGAGTCTGTGGCAAGTTGCTGTGTTGGTGAACAAATGGGCTCAAAGGATTTACCTTCCCAAAGTACCTGCAGCCATCAAAAAGCCCTTCTCTGTGTTTTTGGCGTTCCTGAACACATTCTTATCAGGATGTTTAGTTTGAAAAATACTTTTTTATCTACTGAGAAATGTCTATTCTGGTTTTTTTTTTCAGAAGTGAAGCTTTGAAACTTTAAAGAAGTGCCTCCATTTATATTCCAAGAGCAATCAAGACTTTCTTTAGGATGCTGCTTTCCTCAAAGTTTTAAGAACAGGGCATTTGGAGCTGAGGCTGGATGAGTTCTGCCATGTTTAGGAAGTCATGAAAGCATCTGGATACACTACAGAAACCCTCAACCAAAAGCTTTTTGGAGTCTCTTTCTAATATAATCATCCAGGATTACTCCACTAATCCAGGTATGTATTGGATTTGGATGGGAGACGAGGAGAGAATCAAACAGATATTGTGGAATAGAAATACATTGTTAAGATTGCACCACTTAAGGGAAATACCCCTAAATTGTGAATATTAATTGCATGCACTTTTCAGCACCCAACTGGTACTTCTACAGTTGATTCACAACCCTCCTGAGAGTCAAGCAGATCAACTGGGAAGCAGAATCTGTTCAGTGAGCAAGTGTCAGGGAGCAAAGAAGCAGAGTATTTGGCCCTGAGTTTTCAGGGCATCACTCATCTTGGCCTTCATTGCATCAGTTTCCTAATTACCATGTGGGAATAAATATAAATAATAATAATAATAATAACAACTCTAAATAATAACAATAAATAAGAAAACCTGAGACCTGAGGCACCACTTAGTGTTTGTTGCCCCAGGATAAAGAGCTTCCCCCTGTGAAGTGTACACCAGTACACAAAATAATTCAACATGTGGTGTATTAATGACCTGTCCTTATTGTAATTTACCTCTCCACAGTCTTCATCTCCTATAAAATTAGCAATAACGTTCTTAATTTTATTTCCCAACATCTGATACGTTGTGGATTGTGGCTGCCCCATCCCTGGGAGTGTTCAAGGCCAGGTTGGACGGGGCTTGGAGCAACCTGGTCTAGTTTTAAGTTGTCCCTGCCCATGGCAGGGGATGGAAAGAGATGGTTTCAAACTGTCCTGTGATTCTGTGATTTCCCCTTACACTCTTTTTACCCTTCAGCAATTTTCAACCCAGGCACTACCTGAGTCTATTTATCTCCAGCTCCTTACATGTTTTTTTTTACTATGCCTCTGCCTTAAAATTTTTCAGGTATCCCAGCTGCACTTCAGAGAGTGTGCATTTCCAGGCTGAGCAGAAGAGTTTAGTTAAGCTGCTGATTAATGTGCCTTTTGGTTTTCCCACACAGCAAGGTCACAGCAGCTCAGTCTGTAACAGGATTTACCCCT
This sequence comes from Myiozetetes cayanensis, assembly GCF_022539395.1. Taxonomy (NCBI): domain Eukaryota; kingdom Metazoa; phylum Chordata; class Aves; order Passeriformes; family Tyrannidae; genus Myiozetetes; species Myiozetetes cayanensis. The sequence goes on along the minus strand of NW_026088185.1, from coordinate 903,653 downwards.
CTGTAAGCACTTCCAAAAGAAGCCCTTGAAGTGATTCAAGAAGTCATTTGAAACGATTCAATGAAAAAGAGATTGGGATAGCTATAACATTTATTTCTTCCTGTTTGCCAAGCCAAGAGGAGCTGGAAAAGAAAGGAGGGATGCAAACAGACGTACAGGAGTGTGAACACTGCTGCTGGTGACTTTGTTCTTCACGTTGGGATGAATTCTGCTACCAGCCCACCCCAGGACAGCTGGTGACACCTCACTGCAGGTACTCCAGAACCAGCTGGATGCAGTGCTGTGCAATGTGCTCCAGGATGACTCTGTTTGAGCAGGGAGGTTGGACCCACTGTGGTCCCTTCCAGCCTGACCCATCCCATCTGTGAGACCAAAGCCAGCCAAAGGGCTTTCATTTCCATTCTCTTGAAATCCCCCCATCTCAGTCTAGGCTTGGGGGATTGCTGGACTGTAACAGGTAAGGGAGACCAGAGCAGAGGTCACTGCTACCTGCAAAGCTGCTGTGGGAGAGTGGCTTGTATGAGCTGGAAGCAGGTCAGGGACTGGTGGATCAGTTCCCAGCAGCAGCCATGGGGAGGGCCTGGAGGAAGCAGCTGAAAGCAAACAAACACTGGGTTTTTACTGCTTCAGAGAACTGTCTGGGTCACCTCCTTATCTGTGATTTGTGTTTCTCAAGAGCAGGCTGCTCCACTATCTGGATGAGAGGACTCACCACCTTGGAATTAAAGCTGGGAAATGCTTTTGGAAAAACAGAAGAGGTGCTGGAGGAGAATAGCGTTGTCTCTCTGGCCTGGCAGGTTTGTATAGCTTTGGTTTTTTTCCATTAAGATGAGAAATTGATTACTTTACTTGGAGAGAGGTATTCCTTGGAAAAACCATTATTTGCTCACACACCGTGTCCGTGCTGTCCTGTTGCTAAGATCCCAAAAGAAACAAACAGTTTCCTTGTCAAAAACACACAACTCTCTTCAGCAGGCTCTGTGTGTCTTCCTGCTCCTCCAGACATGCTTCCCCTTCCTCCTTTTTAGGCTTTCTTGAGTACTTAAAAGACGTGTTGCCTTGCCTTTCTTCCTGTCTGTGGATCTCAGAGGCAGCCATTAACAGCTTCCAAAGGGAATTGTGTGTTCTGGAAGGACGAAGATTTTAGCTCTGGGTTAAAACAAGATGACATTTCTACTGGCTTTTCTTTTGGTCTGACTCTTTAGACTGTGTATTGCATCTCACTTTTCTCAAAGTGGTACTCCTCACCCCTTGGGGACTTCAGAGTAAGGACTTCTTAGCTGTGTCATTTGTTAGGGCTGGACCACAACGTGGGGCTTCCCCTTTCTAGGGTGGCTGCTGTTTGCTCTGGAATTTCCCAGCAATATCCTACTCTGGGTGCACAAACCATGCCCAGCCCTCTGAGAGCTGGATTTCACTGAGCTGCCATTCACCACTGTGCTGGTCTGTCAGATATTTGCTGGCATCTTTGACTAAGGAGGAAAATCTTATTTGTTTTTCTCTTATTTGTTTTTTTTTTTAGACTCACTCTTGGGGCAGCAAAAAAACATAAAGAGATACTGATATTCAGTGGTGCAGCCTGACCCTGCCTGAGCTGCAACAGGAGGAAATTTGGCTTGCCACCAGAGTTATGTGTGTGCCTGTTTCCCTCAAACCAAGTGGGAAAACCTTTGGATCCCGTTCAACAGGTTGAGATGATGACTCAGTCACCAAACCCAGACTCCCAGCTGAGCTGGGCACCCTGCCCCAGTACGTACAGTATGTGACACAAAGATTGATCCCTGTTGGCTCACTTACTGGGAATATTTTTGTAGCACGTTGCAAAATCCTGTCCTGTTGAACTCCCTGACAGCTCCTGCTCCCTGCTGTGCCTCGTGGTGGGAGCTGGACCTTCATTACCCTCCATGCACAGTGAGGAATGGGCAGATTCTGACCTAATTACGTGGTCTCAGTCTCCTCCTTATCATCATTATTCCCAGGTTCTGTGGGACATTTCTTCAAACACCTCATCTCTGACGGGCTCATCTCTATGGCCTGCAAGAGGGGGCAAGATTTTCATAAGCCTTTAGCAGCTGTGAGAGGTAAGACTTTTCCAAAGCACTTACCCTGTGAACTCCACTTCTGTGGAAATCAGTGGTGAATGATCTCGATTTCTGTGAATTCAGGGTAAGAGCAATAATAGAATTCTTGAAAAAACCCCAACAGATTAAGCCAAGTTTTCAGCACTTACCATCCTGAATTCTCTTTAAGCACAAGAAATTAAATCCCAAACAAGAGCCCCAAGGAAACATAAAATTTTCCCCCCGTGTTTCAGCTCACAACATGGGAGCACACCTGAATGTTCCTGCCTCTGTTTGTGCTGTGAAATGGATATCAAAGAAATAATCTGAACAAAAGGTGGACTTTTCAGATAGAGGAATGTGTGATCTTGAGTTAAATGAACCTTGGTCTTGAAGTATCAGGACATTTTCTGAAAGGCCTCTGCTCTAAAGCAAAGATAACAACATTGGTCTCAGGGGGAACAAATTCCTCCTAAAATTATCACCATAGAATGGTTTGGGTTGTGAGGGTCCTTAAAGCCCATCTTGTTCCATCCCCTGCCATGGGCAGGGACATCTTCCACTATCCCAGGTTGTTCCAAGCCCTGTCCAGCCTGGCCTTGGACACTCCCAGGGATGGAGCAGCCAGAGCTTCTCTGAGCAACCTGTGCCAGGGCCTCCCCACCCTCCCAGGGAAGGATTTCTTCCTGTCCTGTCCCAGAAATCGGTGTCATTAGGCTGTAAATTTACCATATGACCAAAACGAAGTGGGTAGGTTACATTTATCTTATTTTTATTAATCAAGGAACTGGGAATTTCATCTCTTTCAATGACACTCTGTGAGACAGACTTGCCGTGGTGAGCCCTAAACAGGCAGATAAAAGGAGTGTAAAGCCCACTAAAGCCAACCCTTATGGGAGCTCTCCATCTCCCAGATGGAAGGGCTCCAGCTGTGTAAGGAGGCAGCACGGAGCTGCCTGTCTGAATTCCTGGCTCTGCATGCCAGTGTGGGAAAAATAACCATATTTTTTTATTTAGTGGAAGGGCCTAATTACCACCTGCTCTGGGGCTTTTCTTCAGCTGAGACTGAGGAGATATGAAGAATTTGGCTGCTGTTTCCTGCTGCTGCACCACCCAGCCACACTGAGAGCCAGAGCAGCCCCGTGGCTCCTGTGTTTTCAGTGGCCCCTCTGGTGGGAAGGGATTAGAGGGACTTGCAGCTGCTTCAACACCCACCCCCTTGTTCCAGGCACGTGTGTGGCAGTCCCCAGCACACCCCTTGGCTGTGTCCAGCTTCAGATAAAAGGGGGACACTAAAATCTGTTTACAGGCAGCCTGAGCAGCCCGTTATTCGGGCTGGGTTGTTGGCTCCTGCCCATCTGGTATCATTCAAAGGCTTAGGTATTGCCAGTGAACAAAAATAAGTGCTTTTACTCCCTTCTTGTCAGCAGAATTAACTGTTCTTAAGCTGATATTTGCTTTCAAGGCAGAAGCAGTGCATCCCAAAGGTCCTGTTAATAATGTATACATGGCTGAAAAGGTGCAAATCTGGCTTTTCTTGGGTTTATGATGATGGAAACAGAAGTATGAAGGCAGCAAAGCTGCCAGAGAGCCTTCAGCTCTGTGTCTGGCACTTATGTTCATCTCTGCTAAAAGAACCTGCAGAAATTATAAGGGAAGGAGGCAAAAGGCAGCCCTGTTAACACCACGGGTTCTCCCTTTTCCACGGTAGAGTCTTGGAAAGGCCCTTCCCTCCTCCTCCTCCTCCTCCTCATCCCAGCTTGTCTCAGGAGTATTCTCTTTGTTAAAGAGAAACTCCTCTGCTTCCTGTCTGTTGGTTTTTGGAGTCAGTTGTTAAGCCCTGAATCGCTCCCTGGGGATGTGCACTGGAAAACTGATGGGAACCCATTTCCTATCAGCGGCTGGGATGGAATCCTTGGCTCCCCTTTCCTAGGGAATCACAGTGTGCAGACCTGGACAGCGTCATGTGCGTGGTGCAAGAGGCCAGGCACCTCCTGAGGGCTGAGTGTGTGAAATCCTGAGGCAAATACTTATTGCAAACTCAGGGCACGAGGGAGGTGGGAGGGGAAAATATCGGCTCATAAAGCTTTGCCTGCTGGCTCGGGAGCAGCAGGGGAAGGAATACATAAAAAGTGAATATAGGTCTGCTTCTTTTCTAGGTCACAGCTGAAATTAATCATGAGAGATTTAGCACTGAAGTGGAGGAGAGAGCTGAAACACTAGGAGAGGAACTGCTCGAACGCTGGTGAGCCCAATGCCTCCTTCCAGAAAGAAAGGTGCAGGATTTCCCTGGGTAAGGTCACACAGTCACCACAGAATGGTTTGGGTCAGTGGGGCCTGAAATCTCATCTCATTCCACTCCCTGCCATGGGCAGGGACACCTTCCACCAGCCCAGGTTGCTCCAAGCCCCGTCCAACCTGGCCTTGGACACTTCCAGGGATCCAGGGGCAGCCACAGCTTCTCTGAGCAACCTGTGCCAGGGCCTGCCCACCCTCACAGCTAAGAATTGCTTCATAATATCTAATCTAACTCTGCCCTCTTGTCAGTTTAAAGAATCCCAGAATGACTGAGGTTGGAAAAGCCCTCCCAGCCCATGGATCCCCGCTGTGCCCCATCCCCACCTTGTCCCCCAGCCCAGAGCACTGAGTGCCACAGCCGGGTCTGCCTTGGACACCTCCAGGGCTGGGCACTCCAAACCTCCCTGGGCAGCCCCTGCCAAGGCCTGACAACCATTTCCATGAAGTAATTCTTCCTGATGTCCAACCTGAGCCTCCCCTGGCTCAGCTTGAGGCCATTTCGTCTCCTCCTGTCCCTGTTCCCTGGGAGCAGAGCCCGACCCCCACCTCCCCAGGCTCTCCCCTCCTGTCAGGGAGTTGGAAAGAGCAAGAAGGTCCCCCCTGAGCCTCCTTTTCTCCTTTAACTGCCCAAGTCCCTGTATGGTGGCCACTTCTCCTGTTGAAGGAATGCTGAGAGCTGCTCTCTGGGTGCACCTCTTGGCTCACCATCGTGGCCATGGTGCCTTGACTGCCCCGTTGGAATTTAGGCTGATCAGAACCAAATGGGGCTTTGCCTGTAGGACAGACCTTTCTGTACCATGGCAGTAGTAGCTGTCTCGGAAATGTTCCTGGAAAGGCCGTGTTTTTCTCCCAACTGAGAACGTGGGCAGGGAATGGCACCCTAGAGGCAATATCTGAGTCAATCCCAGCCCTTTGTGGGGTTTGGAAAAGCTTCTCTAAAGTGCTTCTCAGTGTCACTGGATGCATAAAGCAAAATTTATGCTGCTCTCTCCAGGTTAGTGCTGCACGTGCTGGGCTGTGCTGCCTTTTGCCTAACTAGAAAATTTATGCCAGGCCTGAAAGAAAACCCTTCCCTGATGCAGATAAATTCCTTTCTAACAAAATCACAAAACCCAAGATTTTTTCATGAGGTGAGCGGGGAGAAAACTGCATTCAAAAAGGCACAGCAAGGAAGCACATCACGAGAATGCAGGCTAAGCAGTCATCAACAATTAGAACAGTTACTTGGAGGGCACCCTGAAATAGCAAGAGAGCTTCTTTATTTGTGATGCGTTGATTAATGATGTGCTAATAGCTGAGGCATGTCTGTAATAACTAATCTGTTTTTCAAACAACTGAGCAGAGCCAGGATCCTGATTTTGGGGCTGAAAAAAAGGGCATTTGCAGCTTCCCAGCAAGGCAGGCAGTGGGACTGTGCCCAGCAGATCCTGGGAGTCACAACCATGGTTCAGCCCTACCCTTCCTCCACAAAACTTGTGATGCACGTTGACAGGGCAGAGCAAAAGAAATATTGGATTAAAGGGGAAAAGGTTGAGTTGGCCAAGTCAGGCAGGAGGCCCCTGTCAAAGCCAGGAGCTGAAATCACCTCTCCTGAGGATGCTCTTTGCCAAAAGGCAGAGCTTGACCTCCCCCAGCTCCCTGGGTGAGATCCCAAGCTCCACAGGACCTGCCACTGGGACCCAGCTTCTTGCTGCTTGTCCCTCAATCTGCATTCCAAGGGGGACCATAAGCATCATGGACCCACAGTCTGCTTTCTGGGGGGGCATAAGCATCATGGGGAAATGCTGGCAGAGGGCTTTTCCCATTGGAAAAACACAAACAAAACACACCAAAAAACCCCACCCCAAAACCCCCCCAAACAAACAAACAAAAAAACCCCCACAAAACTCCCTCCCAAAAAAACAACCAACCAATCAAAAAAAAACCCCAAAACCCAGAAAACCAAAGAAAAAACCCCAAGCTACTACCCTACTACCAAAAACCTTCCTGAGGCTTTTTTACCAAAAACTCATGGAGAAGTTTTATGCCATGGTGGAGGGCTATGTTGTGCAGCGTGGTCTGAAAGGTGGGAGGGGCAGAAGGAGAGCAAAAATTAATCCTGTGGCATGTGGTGGAGCAAGATGTTCACCTTGCAGACAGATGCTTTTCAGCAGTTGGTGGGGATGCAGTCCCTGCCTAATTGTATTTACCCAATCCCTGACCTTTTAGATCAGTGGGAAGAGTCCCAGGCAGTCAGCAGACTTGGGAAAGAAGCCCCAGATGACAGAGGAATTTAGACCTTGAGATTTTTGAGCTGTTATTGCTTTTTGAGTCATGGCTGTGGGTATTTTCCTCTCTGTGCAGCTGCTGGGAGAGCTGGGGGTGGCTACTGGGAGGTGATTGAATCCATGTGACATCCCTGGGGTAAAAAAGCTCGATGGTGAGGCCTTAAGATGTTACAGCAATCCTATCAACCAACACCTCTGACAGGCAGGACTGAATCTGGGCGAGCAGGCTGTTGAGTTCCTGGAGTTGTTTGGGCAGTCACAGCACCCACTGCCCCCAGTGTTGTGTGAGAGGTCAAAGGGAGAGGTGGTTGTTCCCAAAAAACTGCTCACAAAAGAAGTGAGAAACAGAAATGAAGGGGCTGTTGAAAATTCGAAACGCTACAAGGAACGGGAGGATTGGTCAAATGTGGGTGCTGAGGGCTCCTCTGGCTGCTTCCAGGTGCCTTCTCAAAGGAGCTGGCTGTTTGAGAAAGGCTTTACTGAGGTGAAAAGGAGCTGATCTGCTCCAGAAGTTAGGACCAAGGGTGACTGTGTCCCAGTAAGTCCTGTAGCAGTTGTACAGACGAAGAGAGCCCCTTAACTTCTGCCGGGCTGCAGCTCCGGAGGCTGCAGGGCCGTGCTGCTCCCAGCTGCTGGCTCCTCTCACTTCCCCACTCTGCTTTCCAGAGAGGTCAGAACCAGGGCAGCAGTCAGAGTGCCAGGGAGAAGTTTCAGTGCTGATAGCCGCAGTTTCTACTTCATCTGCGAGGCTGAAAATGGAGAGAGCCCAAAAAAAATGTCTGAAGCTCCACAATGATAAAAATAATCCCAATTCCCTCACTGTCAGTCTCATCCCACCCCACCCTTTATTTCTTCTCCAGCAGGAAAATCTTTCCCTGGGATTGCTGGCACCCTTTGGAGGACAGATCCAGTGCAGGAGTCGAGCTGGGGGTCAGAGAGGTTGGGGCTGGGGCGTGGGTTTCTGTCAGGACAGTAAGTTCAGGTCACGGTCTGCCAGAGGTTCTTCCACGCAACCTTAAGCCTATCTTTTACACTTCTCTCTGCTTCAATTCTCCTGCAGTTAAATGGGCAATTTTCTCTTCAGCTGTTTGGGTTGCCAGCATTCTAGAACAGAGGCTGTTCCTGGCTGTAGCTGCTCCCATGGTACCCCTTTTAGAGAGAGAATGAGCACACATCCTCCTCTCTCTGCTCAGCACCAGCCAGATCTTCCCCTCTGGGTTCCCCCCCCAGTCAAATCCTATCTCCAAATCGTCCCAGTGTGCAAGCACAGCACGTGTTGTACCTGTCAAAGCATGAAGCAATGCTCAGCTTCATGCAAACCCATGGCCTGAGCCAGAGGGGAGCTCGGCAGCTTCCCCCACACGTCTGTACCAGCACAGATTAGCCAGGCATTTACCCAAAGCCATGGGACAGTCTCTGCTCTGAGAAGCAGCTCCCTGCAGGTTGTGTCCCAGCCTGCAGTGGGTCCCTCTGGACTGCTGGGCTCTCTCTAGCAGGACTTGGCCTCAGGACTCCGAACAGGTCGTGCGAATTTTCCTCCTTTTGTGTTTCCTTTTTCACAAGCGGGGCAAGACCATCTGCTGTGCTCTGAGGTCATTAATGATTTCCAGGATTGCCAGGAAATAGAAAATACTTCTGCAGTGTACGACACGTAGGGCAAACAAACATTATCCATACATATGCAGGGACACGGAGCAGGGTGTAGGATTTTATGAAATATTCCAGTGGAGCGGCTTCCAGCGGCTTTGCCTCAGGAAGCTGCACAGCTGCTCCGAGCTGTTTGAGCGCTGGGGAGATGAGCTGGATTTGCATGACAAAGGCAAAAACATCGCAGTGCTCTGTTAATTTTTGCTTGCTGTGCCACGCAGGGGAAGGGATGGCCTCCACCTGCAGCCAAGGGGCTCCGAGGTGTCACCCTGTCAAACCCAAACCCACCCCTTACCTGGAGAACTCGGCCGTTTTGGGGCTGTAGCCAAAAAAATCCAAATGAAACCCTGCTGGAGCCATTGGGAATCTTTCCATGAAATGCTCAAGGGTTTGCCTTGGATTTCACTTGCCTTCTGCAAATCTGGTCCGAAGCCAGTGGAATGACTCTGCTTTGGGTCACTCACGCCATCCCTTTGAGGAGGCTTTCAGAGGTTGGGAAGAGCTGCTCTCCAAGCAGGAAGGGGGGGCCCTACCAGGAACACACGGAGCCCCATGGATCTGATCACCCCAGAAGCCTTAATGCAGCTCTTGTGTGGGGCAAGGCCACTCAGTGCTGCTCTCAGACACTCGTGCACAAATCCCTCCTGGCCACTGAAGCAGCTGAGAGTGCTCAGAGGAGAGCTGGGATGTGCTCCTGGAGTTTGGATCAGGCTGTGTTCATGGATCAGTTATCAGGAGTCTGGCTCCAGTGGGAGGCAGAAAGGCTTGTGATAAAAATGTCTGAGTGTTTCATCTGCTGCCAGGAAAGAGAGCTTGGTTTTCCTAGGCTGGCGTGGGTTTCCCAGGCTTTGACACCACAGTTTTTGTTTTGACACCGTCAAAACATTTCATTTCTCTGTGCTGCTTTGCCTTTTTGATGGAGCTGCTTTTATTAGAATCTGACTTCAGTATGCCATAGACCTGCTATTTTTATAGTATATTGATAGTCTGATTTGTTGTTTTACTGTCATTGCAACAAATTATTTCTACATCGTTAAGAAGAAGAGATTTTATGCTATCAGAAAAAAAAAAATCAGCATTGCTAAAACAAACTATATTGGTATTTCAGGTGGGGTTTGTTGTTGTTTTTGTTATTGTTTTTTGTTTTGGGTTTTTTTGTGTTTGTTTTTTAAGTAATTCACCAATTAGTTTCTACAACATTATTTTTATTTAATTTGCCTTTCTAGGAGCTTATACAAAAATACTGGGGTCTTCCAGGGAACAAAAATTACACCTGCCAGCCCACCTGAGGGTGATTCTCTTTGTAGAGATAAGCAAGCATTCATTTCACTGGTGTGAGAGTGCCTTTATCAACCTGTTCTATGATCCATGTGGTCTGGCAATGAGAACCTGCAATAATTCAACATTACTGATTTTATAATCTGTTCTTACATAAACCTGACTTACCAAAGCAGCCAGGGGGTTTTCACTGAATGCCATACAGAGCCAGAGAGAGGTTGTTAATCCTCCTGTTTTACATCTGGAGAACCTGGGAATGGAGAGCACAATTGTTTTCCAAAGCTGGTGCAGGGAATTAAAGGGTGATAAAACCTTTTGTCCCAGAACTCCCATGCAGCATCAGGACCCCCAGCAGTTCCAACAGGTGCTACCTGTGTTTTCCATTCTGTCTTGCCAGTGTTTTTTCCAGATCCCAACCTTCTATAGAGACCTTGTAAAGCTCTTTCAGGAGCATCCACTCTGTCCTGTTTAAAACTGTGCTGTGTCCTCTAGGAAACAGAATTTTCCCTCCCTCTCTTTTAAACTTGGGTTTTTTTCAGCTGTAACATCACAGGAAATTATTTGGTGTGATCCTGCATAAAGCTGTTTTCTCAACAGCTTCCTGCCATCCAAAATTCTTACTTTCTGAAGGTTATCCCAAGAGTGATGGTTAGGACATGCATATTTTTGAATTTCCTCAGAATTAGAAGCTTACCAGGATTTATTCTAAACTGAAAAGCTGAATTTGAGAGTTATAAAGGGCTTAAGCAGCCCATTGTGGTTTGATGGTCCTACTCAGGTAGATAAGCATTAGATGCTTCATGTAAAGCCAATCCTAAAGTGAAAGATCTTAGGAAAGGGTTTGCCCTTTCTCTATATTGAGAAATATAGTCCATCCTCCAGCTTTTCCTCATGTTGCAGTTACCCAGGCTTAGAATAAACAGTAATGATAACCAGCATGATAACTTGCAGCTTGCCAGGGAGCTGCTTCCTTCAAGTCTCACCTACCAAATGTTTGGGCCAGGCCAGCTCCTTTCTTTACGTTGTTTGGTTGTTTTTGGTTTTTTAGCATTCTCTGAGCTTTCTAGGAAAAAATTCCTGTTGCAAGGCTCTCCAACCAAATGCAGTTCTAACTCCTACACTAACAGGGCTTTTGATGAGCTGTTCAAAGCAAATCCGTGGCAGCAGGGTTGTGTCACTAAAACTCAGGAGAAACAAGAGGGCAAGTGATGTGAGTAAATCGAACTTTCCATCTCTTTGGAGCTCCTGTTCAAAGGCAAGAGGAATTTATCCTGACAAAAACACGAGTTTTAACTCTGGAGATTGTTCTTTGAGCCTTAAAGGACTACTTCATGCTAGTGGATTGCCACATCTTTCCAGTGCTCCCAAGTGTATCTGGGAACAACTACCTTTTTTTTTTTGCTTAATATACTTTTTCATCAAAAGAAATGAACTCCAAACCTGTAGGTTTAATCCTTTGGTGACCTCTAGACTTGTGACAGCTTCAGCATGTCAGTAGCAGAATCATTTGTAATAGTAGGTGAATTGTAATTGTTTATATTTATCACATAATAAAAACGGACACTGGGCAGTTCTTGTGGTAATACAAACCACTCTCATTCGGGCAACAGGAAAATTCAGTGAATTTAAAAGAACTTCAGCTGGTCAAAATTGATTCTGCCTCAGATCTGCCCGGTTTCACCTGGCAGCCTTTTGATAGAGTGTGCAGGTCTCATGAAGCTTCATACAGAGGTGAAGGTCAGTCCATACATAAGTCCTCGACTTTTTTTTTTGGTGTTTCTGAGCTTCAAACATCACTTCTGAATAGAAACAGAGGTATTTAATCCGAGGAAGAGGTGAGGGTTTGCACAGGATATCAGCTGGCCAGGGCTATCTTTACCCAAGGAACCTCTGTTTCTAAAATCTGCTGGGTTTTGTTGGTTTTTTTTTTTTTTTTTGATCCCCAGAGAGAAATCCATGCTATTACTTTCTTTTGCACATGGCCCAGTGCTTTTAGCTGACTTTCCACCCTCCCAGTCACATAACTGAGAGGATGCCAGCACACAAAATGCCACATCTTGCAGAAAACTTATGCCCCAGACAGTTTATATGGGAGCACCACATGTGAGGGTCATCTGGAAGAGCTGCTGCCCTGCCTGCCTTTGGGATGTCTGCCCTGGACATTTGGAATGGGGTAAGATTGACCTACTGGGCTGGCTTCCCCTCTTCTCTGAGGTTTTAATCAGCTGCATCTCTGTCCTGTTTCCAGACTGGTGCCACCAAGAGAAGCATCTGCCTTAGCTGATGGGAAGAGCTGATGGGACTCCCTCTCTGTCCCCTCTTAATGCAGCTCAATGTGGGAAGCCTTTCCTGATGCCATCACACCTCGTTTTCACCAGGATGGGAGGTAAGGAAGATGACTGTGGCTGAAAATCTCCTTTCACGTGGCCCACCCAGCCCTGTGGTTTGCCTCTCCACCTCTTGTGGAGAGCTGCTTCCTGGTGTGGGGACTGCCAGTGGTGATGGAGAGATGTGCTCATCCCTTGCCAGAGATGCTTTTCGTGTGGCCACAAACCCAGAGCAACCCTGTAATGCTCACTGTTCCCTGCCACTTCCTCCCTCCTCCCAGTGTCCAGAAGTGACCTTGCAGAGGCCACTTGCAGGTTTTTCAGGCCTCCAGCAAGGTTATTGAGCCAAAAAATTTGGCTTTCTCTCCGAGTGTTGTCTCTAACTGAAATACCTCAGTGTGGACAGTGGGTCAGCCGTGTGGGCCTTCAGCCTGGCAAAATACAGGTTGTGTGCAAGACTCTGGGTGCCCTGAAACCTCAGTCCCGCTGTTCCCATGTAACCTGAACTTATAATTTCTATCGAGGGAGTTCTGAATTAAGAGGAGCCTGTGGTATTCTTCAGGGATGAAAAGGAGGGGTGTCAGAATCCCCAGGCTGGCCCCAGCCTGCTGGATATCCAATAAGTACTTGCTGGTGGGAAGAGAGGACGTGGGATACTCTGTGTGGGGACCTTCTCCCTTCTTTCCACTCCTTTGGCTCCGTGCCTTTTGCCCAGCACTTTCCATATCTGTCATCCTGGCGACTGGCCTTGCCAAATTTCTCCCCTGGTGAAGGGACACGGTCATCAGACTCACTGAGCAAAAATCTTGCCCTGGTTTGGCTCAGGCCCTGGCTGGTCACCGTTCCCAGCCCTCCCACAACCCCTGCACAGATTTCCATGCCCACAGACGCCTACGGGCTCTCTCAGACTTCCAGGCAGCCCTGTGAACCAGTTACATCCCCGTGTTCCAAGGGCTTCCCCTTTCCTCCAGATGACTCATGGCGTACGTGGATGAGAGGCCCTTTCTTCTAGAAGGCTCCCGAGCACATTGGAGACGTTGCAGAAGAGGGGAAAAGTCATCTGGAAATTATTGTATTCTTGGTAAAAAATGTGAAACGTTGCGAAGTGGGATTTGCCTTCCCAAGGGAATGGCAGGCTGTCTCAAATATGCATCCCTCCCACCTATCCTTGGACATATTGACTCACCCTGTGAGGCTTCTTCTTTGCCTTTCCATCAGATACAGAGTCCTGCATGCCTAGCTCAGGTGGGCATTTAACCTGGAGGATCTTTGAAGGACTCTGTATTGTCTTAATTTCTCTTTTCAAAAGGGTTTGGTGCACTCTGTAAGTCAGATAGTGTGTGAAATGTAAAACTTCTTGTTTTAAGCCAGGCAAAAATATCTGGGCACATACAAGTGATGTTTGGAGGTTTGGGGTTAATGTGTGTGTCTGAAGGCAGTGTTTGGATTTAAAGATCAGTTCTGTATGCTGATAAGAGGAGGCTGATTTGATTAAAGATACTTTTCCTGTAATTTTTCATACTTCTGTGACCACACATCCCTACTGACTTAAAGAACAGCCATCACTGTAGCTGTTACATCAGGAACTTGATATCTCTCCCTGGGAAAAGACACAGTTTTTTAGGGAAAAAAAGAAAAGGGATGAGAGAAAAAAAAAAAAAAGAAGGAAGTGTTCACAGAAGTTCAGAAAGCCTCAGATTCCTCCAGGGTCCCCAGCTGTGCTGTATGTTGTCCCAGCTGACCGCCAGATATTTCTGCTCTGCACATTAATGCATTCACAGAGAGATCAAAGCAGCTGCCCTGAGCACGCTCTGGATGTGTGGATGTCCTACCTCCCAACAGCCCTGAGCCCTGAGCTCCCAGCCCTTTTTATCTCCCTCCTCGTGGGCCTGGGGCTGAGCACGGGCTGTCTGGAGCTCACTGTGGCAGTGCATAAAGAGATGGACAAATCCTCCAACGCCTCGTGGTCCTGCTGGCCTGGAAGCCAGACCTGCTGCTGGACCATTTTGGGATGTGGAGGGGTTTTCTTTCCATGCTGAGGGCAAGAAGGGTAGTACCCTTCTGATGGTCCCACCACACCACGTGCTGTGCCTCCACTCCTCACTGAGGTGTCTCCTCTGGAGACAAATGCCGGTGTGTGCCCTGGACAGGGACACCTTCCACCAGAATCAGTCCTCATATCTTGCCTTTCTCTTTTTAAGGAACCATGACTGAGCACAAAGGGAACAGGGAGATCTGCAGAAAACTGAAAATATTGGAGACTGTAAAGTGTGTTGTGCAAGGGCTTCTGTTGGCCAGAAGAAGTGAAATAACAGCTCATTTCCTAAAATGGACATATCCCCATATTTTGTTCCTGGCTGAGGACTGGGACAAGACCAGTGAGTGGATGGCAGTGACTGCAACCACAGTGCCTGAAGGAAGGAGAACAGTATTATTTGCCAGAGCTCTGACAAGTACCAGGGCATCTTGCACCCTATAAAATTCCTGTAATTTACCTGAAACTGCCAGTAAATTGGATTAAACCTAAACAGTGTATCTTCCTTGAAAAGAGGCTGCTGTTCTCTGCTTTTTATATTGCTCCCAGATTCCCTAGGGCTTAAATGTTTCGGGCATGTTGTTAGCACAACAAATTAAAACGGGAACTTGTAAAATCCTGTATTTTGAATTTATTTGCACAGTTAATCAGCAAAAGGCTGTTCCTTGAAAGGGGAGAGCAGTCAAGGTCCACCCATGCAGTGTGGGGAAAATGACTGGTGGGTGACAGTGGAGGAAACCCAAATGTACCATGGGAGCCCTCACCCTGGGAATGATCTGTCATTCCATCCAGAGGAGCAGGTAGCCTCTCTCTCTCTCTCTCTCAGTTTGGGATCCCAGGATTGCAGGTTTATTTTGATTTTAATTTTACCTTCACTCACCACTTAACCCTTCCCCAAGACTTTGGGCAACGTGGCCCTCCCAAAACCTGAGGTACTGCTCATGTTCTTCTATCCCAATTTTCACCTTTTTTTTCCCTCTCCCCTTGAATGGCTGCAGCAGGATTGCATCTTGAAGGTATTTCCAGGTGAGTTATTCAGCCAGATAGCTCATTTGTTTAGCAGTAGCTCTGGACACAGTTCCTCCCAGCTGTCCTGGAAGCTGGCAGTGTCTCGCTCGCGGTGCATCAATCACTGCAGTCTCTGCCTCGCCAGAGCTCATGGACAGCATTTGTCCTGATGTTGCTTCCAATGGATCTGAGCATTTTTATCCATTTAAGGACTAGGGACTTGAATTGCTTCTTCTTCCATGAGTTCTCCCATAGTTTTAGGCATTTGACCAATGCCAGCTCTTTTTTTGTAGTGAACTTTTTTCCCCACATTCATTTGTTCTTTCCCATTACGACTTGCCCAGCCCCTCACCCTTCTGTCTTCTTAAAAGCTCCTTGATGGTATCTGTGGACTTGTTGTCTTGGCTTTCTGGAGCAAAACTCCTCTCTTTTGGGATGCACCCTGTGGAGTTTCCCTGCCTGCCCCGGCAGTCCAGCTCAGCTTGGCATTTTATATTTGTTATTGCCCTCAGGGTCTCAGCCCTGCTTTGTTAGCACCCACCTCATGCCCCTCCCAGAGTCTGGCCCTCCACGTGGCTCAGTGGAGCTTTTCAAGACCTCCAAAGGTCTTCAGAAATGAGGTTTTTACAGAATTGATGAGAACTGCATCCAGCCCACATCATGCCTGCACACAGACGTGTCCTCCAGCATGTCAGGTGTGGATGTTCAACCAAATTAGAGCTAGTTAGCGAGTTTTTTTCCTTAAACCCCTCTATTTAAGGTAACATCAGGATTTTCTTGAGGTTTGACTCAGTTTATTTGGGAAGAGCTGAGGGAGAGATGCAAGCACAGCTTCCCTAGGGGCAGTGGCAAGGATGGAGCAGGAGATCAGAGGGATCTGAGGTCTCCAGCATCAGCTGCTGTGAGCAGGGAGGATCATTGCCATTTCCTTGAGGCAGAGCTCAAGGAAACTGAGAAAGGTGGGAAATACTCTCTAACACAAACTTCCTTTCGAAGTCTCCAGCTTGTGGTTTTTTCCTAGTCGTTCACTAGCCTGAAAGTGAAGGTTTTTGGAATGGGAGGTTCCTTTTATTTGACTGAGAAGGTGTGTGTGTGTGTGTGCCTAACACAATTCCTGGGGCAATGTGTGTCCAGCTCCTTAGCTCTGGGCTGGGATTCAGTCCATCAGCTGCCTTTGAGAGTGGTTGTTTTCATTTCTGTCCTCCTTGGCACAGGAGGGACACAGGCCATGACTAAACTTTTCTGGCTTCTGTGCCAGTGCAATCATGTGAGAGGCTCAGGACTGAAGAAAATACTGAGGCCACACGCCTGAAACAGGAGGGATTTTTGCGAATCAGATGGAAATGAGCAACCTCAGGGCATAAAATTCAGGAGAAAGATGTTTCTCTCTGCAGGACAAAATCCAACCAGCAGCACTTCCCAGTGCTGGTCAGAAGCAGCAGCAGGAGCAAAGGGTGAATGCAAAGGGCATTTGCAGCCTTTCTCCTGGGCTGGCCCACAAATCTCTGCCCTGGTCCCCCAGCCCCAAATCTGCTCTTTTTCACCCCAGATCAGCCTTTCCCACCTCAAAAAAACCCCCTAGGCTCTGCAATCTGCTCCATCTACACAAAATGTACCATTTTCAGCCACAAATATGCCTCCAGACCCCAAAATCTGCCCCTTTCACCCAAATTCTGCCATTTTACTGCAAAATCTGCCTCCAGACCCAAAGATCAACTTTTTTTTTTATTTTTTTTATTTCAGCATTTCCTCCCCACCCCCTGAGTCTGCCTTTTTTACTTAAAGATCTACCCCCAGTCCCCTAAATCTGATTTTTTTTTACCTTGGAAATATTCTCCCACCCCCTAAAATTTGCATTGTCACCCCCAAATCTGTGGTTTTCACCTCGACATCTCCTTTTACCTCAGGATTTCCCCCCACACTCCAAAATCTACCTGTTTCACCCCAAAATTTGTCCCCGGACCCCAGATTTTTTTTTTACCTCAGAATTTCCTCTCACATCTCTCATCTTCTTTTACATCATAAATGTTCCTCACCCTCAAAATATTTGCCTTCCTCACCTCACCCTCAAAATATTTGCCTTTTCACCTCTAAGGGGAAGGGGGATGATAAGGAAGAAGGGGGAGACTAAGTCCATCTCTCCCTGTTTTCTCATACAGTAAAGTCCCCACGACATGAGAGGGATGCAAAGTTCAACCAAAGCTTGAAGTTTTCTCACATTAAGGTATTATTATTAGATTAAAAGGTATTATTAGATTAAAGTATTACTAGAAAGCAGCGAATTTCTTTAAGCCCAGCTTGGGCTGCTGTTTCAAGAAGGTGTTTGGCTGTCCCTGTAAAACATGACGCAGTAAAGCTCTCTGCAGAAAATTGCACCAGGGAGGTAAAGGAAAAAGACACTAATTGGAGGAAATTACTAGAATTTCTGCCTCGGATCAGCCAGTTTCTGAAAAATGGCAAAGCCAAGGGCTCGGAGAGCTGTATGAGTTATTGGCTTGTTTTTGCTCTTTCGCGAGGAACTGGCCACGTTGGTATCGAGGCTGGTTTAGTGGTTAAGGACTGGGACGGTGTGAGAACACTGTGGGTTAAAAAATGTGGGTAGAAAGCTGCAATGAGAAGGGTCATTGCTGCAGAAGGATGGAAAGGCCCCATCCCCGTGCCAATCTCCCACTTTTAGGGCAGGATTGCATCCCCAGGGGTGGAGAAGCAGCCCGCTGCTCCAGCCCGAGCTCCCCACGTGGTGCAACCCCAGCCACGCAGGAACCAGAGCAGACGATGGCAAGTGCATGAGTGTTGAAGTTGCTGTGGCTGTTGATGAAATTCTCCTTTTTTTTTTTTGTTCCACCAGCCCGGCCCCTCGAGCAGGAGACAGCAGCTGTCATGTCAGCAAGGGAGCTCTTCCAAATCTCACGCAGGGATTTGAGGCCACAAATCATCCCCTCGTGTCAACCAGCTCAGAGGGGAGACCAGCCAAGCAGGGGCTTCAAAAACACACTTGGCTCTCCCCAGAGAGGGTTCTTTACTTGCACCCCTCCCTGCCTGAGCGTGTGCTGGGGCTGTTGCCCCCTGCCAGCCTCAGGGAGAGCAAAGAGGTCTGTGAAATCCCAAAACCATCCCATTTTCAGCCCCTTTTCAGCCCCTTGGGCCAGGAGAGTTCCCTGCTTGGACGTGTGTTAAATACACACACGGCTCAAAGCCCCCATTTCACATGGGCTCAAAAGGCATTGAAGTTAAGATGATTTCCCACCCCATTTTTGGGTTTGGCAGGGAGAATGTTTTCAGCAGGGAAAAGCTCCCTTGGCCCTGCCCTGGTCCCCATCCCACTCCTTGTTCCTTCCCTGAATTGCTGTAGGTCCATGTGGACTCAGCTTCAAGATTTTTATTTTTTTTTATTATTTATTTTTTCTTTTTTTTTCCTTTTTTTTTTTTCTGTTTTACTGTTTTCTTTTTTCCTCTATTTTTTCCTTTTTTTCTTTTTCATTTTTTCCTTTTTTCTTTTTTCTTTTATTTTTTCCTTTTTCCCCCCTTTTTTCTATTTCTCTTTTTTCTTTTTTCCTTTTTTCTTTTTTCTCTTTTTTCTAATTTCTGTTTTCTTTTTCTTTTTTCTTTTTTCTTTTTTCTGTTTTTTTCTTTTTTCTTTTTCCTTTTTTCCATTTCTCTTTTTTCTTTTTTTTCAATTTAATTTTTTCTTTTATTTTTCTCCTTTTTCCCTTTCTTCTTTTTTTTTTATTTTCTCCTTTTTTCTTTTTTTCCCTTCTTTTTCTATTTTTTCCTTTTTTCCTTTTTTCCTTCTTTAAATTTTTTCCTTTTTTCTTTTCTTTTCTTTTTTTTCCCTTTTTCTTTTCTTCCCTTTTTTCTTTTTTATTCCTTTTTTCTCTTTTTTATTCCTTTTTTCTTTTTTTTCCTTTATATTTTTTCTTTTTTCTTTTTTCTTTTTTTCATATTTTACTTTTTTCTTTTTTCCTTTCTTTTCCTATTTTTTCCTTTTTTCCCTTTTTTCTTTTTTCCCTTTTTTCTTTTTTTCTCTTTTCTTTTTTCCCCCTTTTCCCCATTTTTTCTTCTTTTTTTTCTTTTTTTCCTTTTTGTCTTTTTTTTCTTTTTTCCTTTTTCCTTTTCTTTTTTCTTTTTTCCTTTTTTTTTCATTTTTTACTTTTTTCTTTTTTCTTTTTCCTTTCTTTTTCTTTTTCTTACTTTTTTCTTTTTTAATTTTTTCCTTTCTATTTTTTTTATTTTTTCCTTTTTCCCTTTATCTTTTTTCTTTTTTTCTTTTTTCTTTTTTTATATTTTTCCTTTTTTCCCTTTTTATTTTTTATTTTTTTTCTGTTTTGTTTTTCTTTTTTTCTTTTTCATTTTTTTAAATTTCCTTTTTTAAATTTTTTCTTTTTTCTTTTTTCTTTTTTTCCTTTTTCTTTTCTTCTTTTTTTCATTTTTTCTTTTTTCCCTTTTTTATTTTTCCTTTTCTTCCTTTTTTCTTTATTCCTTTTTTCTTTTTTCTTTTTTCCTTTTTTCTTTTTCTTTTTTCCTTTTTCCTTTTTCCTTTTCTTTTTTATTTTTTAATTTTTTACTTTTTTCTTTTTTCCTTTCTTTTTCTATGTTTTTTCCTTTTTTCTTTATTCTTTTATTTTCATTTTTTCCTTTTTCCTTTTTTCCTTTTTTCGTTTTTCCTTTTTTTCCCTTATTTATTTTTCCTTTTTATTCCTTTTTTCTTTTTTCTTTTTTCTTTTTTCTTTTTTTATTTTTTCCTTTCTTTATCTATGTTTTTTCCTTTTTCTTTGTTTTTATTTTTTCATTTTTTCCTTTGTCCTTTTTTCTTTTTTCCTTTTTTCCTTTTCTCCCTTTTTTCCTTTTTTCCCTTTTTTCCCCTTCTTTTACTTTTCTTTTTTTGTTTTTTCTTTTTTTCTTTTTTTTTACTTTTTACTTTTTTTTTCTTTCCTTTCCTATGTTTTTTCCTTTTTTTTTTTCATTTTTTCCTTTTTTCTTTTTTTAATTTTTTTTCCTTTTTTTCTTTTTCTTTTTTTCTGTTTTCTTTTTATTTTTTAGGTTTTATTTTTCAGTTTTTATTTTTCCTTTTTTCTTTTTCCTTTTTTCCCTTTATTTTTCTTTTTTTCCTTTTTCCTTTTTTCCTTTTTTTCTTTTTTCTTTTTTTCCTTTTTTATTTTTCCTTTTTTCCCCTTTTTCTTTTTTCTTTTTTATTGTTCTTTTTTTTCTGTTTTCTTTTTCTTTTTTTATTTTTTTCATTTTTTCTTTTTCTTTTTCCTTTTTCTATTTAATTTTTTCCTTTATCTTTCTCCTTTTTTCCTTTTTTCTTTTTTTTTCTTTTTTCATTTTTCCTTTTTACTTTTTCTTTTTCCTTTTCCCCTTTCCCTTTTTCCTTTGTTCCTTTCCCATACCTATATACTTCCCATTTTCTTTTTTTTACCTTTCCTCTTTCGGTCACGTTGGACTTAATAATTTTTTGAGGTGTTTGCCAGTCTTAATGACTTTTCCCAGCCTTAATATTTTATAAGGTGCTGCTTGGCCACTGAAACACGGCCTTTCCACCTCTTCTAAATCCCTCCATGTGCCGCTAGCAACATTCCCGGGGATTTACAGCTGGGAAATAGCAGCGACCCCCTAAGAGAGCCTGATGTCACAAGATTTTTCAACTTGATTTCCAGACCAGCGGTCTGGATGCGCTTCAAACTTCTGACGGCTTTTTCCAAGAGGAGTCGTTGCTCGGGATTTTTTGTCTCTTTTTTTTTCCCTGCACTCTCTCTTCCCCAGTGCTGGGACCATCTTGTGCAATCGCTGTCCCTTCCTAGGCAGAAAGGCAGAGATTTCCTGAGAGCAGCGCCGTGGAAATTCCTGAGATTTCTGGTGCAGGCAGACGTGTCTCCTCCTCAGGCTGTTTAATTAACCCCATCCCTGGGGGCTCAGGCACTGCCACCTGCCCTCTCTGCTCACCTCCCACTTTCAGGATGAAGCTGGCTTTGATCCCAAGCACTTTGGAGCTCCTTAAGCTCTTCCAAACTCCAGGTATTTCTGACAAGGCTTTTGCACGTGGTAGGTGTCAAACCTGCCTGATCCACCCTGTCCTGCTGGGAAGCTGGGCATAAAGGTGCCCTTTGGGCTGCACTGGCAGGATGCTCTGAGTTGGCTGGCTTCAAGAAACAGCCTCCCCTGGGATGACGATTCTAATTCTGCTTGCTAGGACAACTAGCACACCGTAATTTTAGTTTCCTAAAATTACAGGCAGTCTGGAGATGTCACCTAATGTGGCTGCCACGAGTCCAGAGGTCCCCAAGCTGCTTGGTCTGTGTTGTACCTGTGTGAGGAGCTGTGGCTGTTCTCAGAGACCTCTGTGGGTTTTCAGGGTAGCATTTGCATTTTTAGGTGCCTCATGGGCCAATCTGCTGCTTTATTCCCAGACTGGCACCTACAACCGACAGGCTTTTAAGGTAGGAAGAGGGGGTGCAGCTTCCAGGCTGCTCTGGAGGTGCCCCTCTGCCTTTCTCCACTCTGGGGGAGAAATAGCATTAAATAATCCATCCTGAGGGAGAAATAGCACTAAATATAAAGCTTCTGCCAGACAGGACCACCTGCATCTATTTCTGGGAGAGCACACAGGATGATGCAGAGCTGTGGTGCCTTTGCCCATGGTTTGCATCCCAAGGGAAGGGGATGAAGGAAGAGAGAGCACAGAGAAAAGGAGCACAGTGCAAGTGGGGATTCTGAATAATTATTTTGGAAAAGGCTTCAGGATCTGGTGACTTTTTTGCTGTGTGTCAAGCTGTCAGTCAGGTTATCCAAAATCCACCCCTGTGTAACTCCAAGTGCTGGGAGTTCTGGGAGCTGGAGCTGCACCCAGCGAGCCATGCACAGCACCCAGGGAAGGATTCTGGCTTTTCCAAAATCATTTCTCATTTCTAGCAGCCCTGAAAAATGAACTGGGGCAAAATGCAGTGCCATGAGATCTGTGGAGCTGTGGGTTTTAATGGGAAAGGTCAGCTCATTGTGTCTAATCCTCCTGCTGCAAAACTTCCCTTTTAAACCATTGATTATCTCTTTTTTTTTTTTTTCCCCTTAGAAAAACTATTCCTGCCAAAAAAATTGCCAGATTTCTGGGGAAAAAAGAAAAAAAAAATGTGAGAGCAGTGAGTGAGTTTATTTAACTTTCCTTTCCAAATGGCTCTTGTTTAAGCTTTTAGCTGATAGACAGTAAGTGGCAACGTTGTCATCCAAGACTGGCCATCAGTAAATATAAAGGATCTTCTAAGGGCTGGAAGCAGCAGGGGAGCCTGAAATCCAGACTGTGTGGAAGAGTGGCTCCAGTTATTTTTTCAAAGGCTGTGTCATGCCCTCTGCAATATTCCAGTCAGTCTAATGCAATGCTCATTTTTTTTCATTAACCTCCAAGGCAACCTCCCCATCTGCCGAATTAATCACTGCTGGAAAGATAGAGGGGTATTTTAGAAATAACAAACTACTGATTTTGTCCCTAGCAACCCCTTTTTTTTTTTTTCCAGGCCATCAGTTCATTGACCATGCTCACCATCTTGCAGAGCCCATTTATAAGCTTTAAATATTATATATATATATATATGGATATGTATATAAATTCACTCACATTTAAACAATTTCTGCCTTTTTTCAAGAACAGTGGTTTATTTGGCCTTTGCCCCGTGGAATATCCTAAAATTGAGATGCTCCCATCTCAGAGGGGATCCCCAGCAGCACACTGGGGTGCTTTCAGCCCAGATTTGGAAGTTAATTTTCGGTAAGTGAGAGCAGGATGTTATTCCTAGGGTATTTCCTTGGTTGCAAGGCTAGGAGTTTGGAAATCAGAGAATCCTTAAGTTTGGGTTGGAAGGGACCTTAAAACCCATCCAGTGCCACCCCCTGCCATGGGCAGGGACACCTCCCACCAGCCCAGGTGGCTCCAAGCCCTGTCCTACCTGGCCTTGGACACTTCCAGGGATCCAGGGACAGCCACAATTTCCCTGGGCAACCTGTGCCAGGGCCTTCCCACCCTCACAGGGAAGGATTCCTTCCCAATATCCCATCTAACCCTGCCCTCTGGCAGTTTGAAGCCATTCCCACTTGTCCTGTCATTCCATGCTCTCTCCATCTTTCTTGCAAGCTCCCTCCAGGCCCTGGAAGGCCACAGTTAGGTCACCCTGGAGCCTTCCCTTTTCCAGGCTGAACAATCCCAATTCTCTGGGCCTTTCCTCGGAGCAGAGGTGCTCCAGCCCTCTGATCATCTCTGTGGCCTCTTCTGGACTCGCTCCAACAGGTCCATGTCCTTCCTGTGCTGGGGGACCCCAGAGCTGGATGCAGCACTCCCCATTTTGTGCCTCCCCCCACAAACAGAGCCCTCCCAAAAGCTTTTCATCCCCAGTGGCCAAAAGCTGCCCCTTCCCTGGGAGCACAAGGCAGCACCCACCACTCTCCCACATCTCCCTCCACATGTCTTGCTCCTGATATGGGAAAATCCTCAACCTCTTGCCCTCAATCCCCCTATTCCTGCCCTTTCCAGCCCCACTGTCCTGGAGGGCAGAGTGAAGGGCACATCCTCAATCTTCTGCCCTGGTTATACCTCTATAATATCGGATTTTGATGGAGCAATAGGATGAGGTCACCCCAGCCGGCCTCACTTTGATTTTGGTGTGGTTGCCACAGCAGCAGAGGGCGAAACAAACATATAGTTCACCAAAGCAAAGTTTTCCTGGCTCCTGGGGTTCATTTTTCTTTCTGAGCTGGCTTTGGGAAGGCAGCGCAGCGGCAGCTCATGGAAACTCCAACGTCTTTCTCTCTCCCCTGTCTGCTCCTCCGTCTCCTCAGCCCTGGAGATAAAGGTTAGACATCTGGTTTGGATCTGCCCCGTTTTCACTGAGCGAGAGCCGTGCTCCTGCTGCCTCGTAAATCATCCCACAGCTGGAGCGCAGCCCCGGCCGCTCGCTGCCGCTCCCCATCCCGCCACGCTCCTTCAGGGAGGCTGTGCCTCCAGCAAGCTCCCTCCTGCCACTCTCTGAGTGATCCACAGCTGCTGGGCAAGGGGCTGAGAAATGGTCATGGATTTAAGATGATCCCGTGGATCTGAAGCCGCCCAGGATGCTGGGCACAGGTCAGCTCAGATGGCAGGAACGGTGCTCGCTCGTGGTGAGCCAGGGGGAAACCACCCTGCCCTGAAGAGCTTAATGGGGCTACAGAACACAGGCAGAAAGCAAATGAGCACCTGGAAAATCTAGGGGCTTCCAAATCCCTTTCTCCCAGCTTATTGTTACTCAGAGGGTTAACGATTTTAGGCTTGGGAGATGATGTAGCATTTCCATCTCACGAGAAGAAGGCTGCAGGAAGGACCAAGGGTAGGGTGATGGCCACACAGAAGACCCCTGGCCAAGAAAATGCCCATATTTCTGCCCCAGTTATGTGAAGATCCTTTCCTCCAGGCTCAGCTGCTTCAGGTTTATCTGCATCTATGCTGAAGCACTTGGATACAGTCCTAATTTCCAGGAACACCCAGCGTGGAAGACATCCTTTTCCTTCAACTCTTGACCTTGCAGTGTCAACACTTGCCATGTAGGGCATTGCTGGAAAACCCTGTTTAACTGGAAGGATCTAGGCAGGTACATGTGTACATCTATGGACTGGCTTCCTTTATTGGTGTAATAAATTTAATACCAGCTAATAAAATTTGTCAGAGCCACTTTGCCTCTCCTTGTAAAGGTCTCCCAAGAAGGCTATGATTAAATGCAAAGCTACAGCATTAAGGGAACCTAACCAAGCATTAAATGCTGCTGATGCCTTAAATTTAAGGGTCTGCTTTCAGTGTTTAATTAATTCGCTCTAGGGAGGAGGTGTGGGTGCAGGAGGGGATGTAGGATTTTGTGGCTTCTTCTGGGCAGCCTTACTGTGAAATGCTCCATGAGGAAGGTCACTGGTAAAAGAAGGGCTGGTGGCTCTGCTGACTGTAACTCACCCATCTTCCTTCAGTACCTGAAGGGACCCCACAAAAAAGATGGAGGGAGACTATTTATAGGATCACGAAGGGACAGGACATGGGGTGACGGTTTCAAACTGACAGAGAGGAGGTTTAGATTGGGTATTAGCAAGAAATCCTTCCCTGGGAGGGTGGGCAGGCCCTGGCATAGGTTGCCCATAGAAGCTGCCCCATCCCTGGAAGTGTCCAGGGCCAGGTAGGATGGGGCTTGGAGCAACCTGGGCTAGTGGAAGGTGTCCCTGCCCATGGCAGGGGTTGGAATGAGTTGATTTTAAAGGTCCCCTTCCAACCCAGGCCATTTTATGATTCTGTGACAGAATTAACACTCCGATTTGAAGACAAAGCATTAAATTCAAGGATCTCTTGGACTTTATGCAGGCCTCCAAGTCAGGGTCAGCTCAGCCTACGTCAGCCCTGCGAAGGTTTCCCTGACCCATTCCTGCAAAACTCTGGAGATTTAAAGCCATTCCAGTGAAGTTCTTTTATTCCACAACGCGACCTCAGCTTGGGGTGGGGGGGAATTCTAGGCTGGAGTCTGACTTTGATGTCTCTGCCGTCCCACTCCTGGGCAGGGGTTGAGGCGACGCCGCTTCTGATGCAGGAGCTCTAGACAGGATGTCTCCGTAAGAAATCCGGCTCAGAGGGGGCTCTGAGGCCACCCCAAAAGCAGCAGGGCGTGGATCTGGGGGCTCCCCCCCGGGACAGGCGGGAGCAGAGCGGGCTGAGCTATTTTTACTCGCGGTGCGGTCCCGCAGCCACGCTGGCAGATGCGCTCCCAGCTGCAATGACTTCCATGTGCAGCCCCTCGTGGCCGCTGGCCGGGGGCCCGGGGCGTACCGTGCTTCCTTAAAAGGCTCGGGAGAGGCGATGCAACGCCCCAGGCATGGGAGGGAATGCGGGGCCCCCTTCCCAAGCCTCCTCCTCCTCCTCCTCCCCCCGTTCCCGGCACGTTGTGAAAGCCCGGGCTGCTCCTCTGCATCCCGGAGGTCTGCACGGTCCATTGAAAGCAGCTTTCCCGGGAAACGGGGGCGGCACAAGCATTGGGAAACCTCTCCCGTGCTGCAGAGGGGCGGGAGGACGAAGGGAAGGATCGCTTTAACCTAAGTACAGCTCTCATACTCCATGAGAGCAGAGAAAGGGGGTCTGGGGCATGGTCCATTGGCGGTGAGGGGCAGGGCGGGCTGCTGTGTCCTCGGGAGCAGCCACAGCCGGGTGCAGCCCTTGCAAGACCCACTTACAGTAATAAATAAATAACATTTACCCCTTCCCCTCTTTTTTTTTTTTTTAATGGAGCCCATGTGATGTGCTGGGAGAGGGTGCCAAATAAACAGTGCACTTTCCCAAGTGCAGCTGCCACGGCTCGGCTCATCCCCAGCCCAGCCGTGTCCTGCTGTGCCCTATCCCCACGCAAGTGGCTTGGTACTGACGGGAAGTTTTGGGATCTGGGCTGCTCTGCGTGCCAAGAACGGGGTGCCTAAAACTGTAAAGCCCCCATGGGAAGCCCTGTGAGCTCTCCTTGCCCGGCCTGTTGGATTCCAGATCCCTATGGATCTGCGGCCCCGCTCAGCCGGACAAGCCCAGGTGAGGCTCCTGGAATCCTGCTGATCATGTGCAGCACTGAACAGGGAGCCTGAGGTGTTGGATCAGCTAAATTCAGCCTTGTAAACTGGTGCTGTGGAGGGCAAATCATCCTGTTGGGGTTGGTGCTTCCAAAGGCGTCGAACACAACACACATGTGGAATGTCTCACGTCGCGGTCCTTGCAGACCCACCTGAAGGGCTTCAGAAAGTAGCACCTCAAAATGTGGGGTGGGAGAGCACCGAGCAGCCTTCTCCTTGTGACAGTCCCACCCTGATTCATGGAGGAAAACACTGGATAAGCCCTAAATCGTAAGGAGCCCTGGCTCTCCTCCCCAAGATTTAACCAATGCAACCCCGTTCTCCAGAAGTCAATGCCCTCTCTCTTGGACCTGCCCTGCTTTCGGCCTCTCCATCCCACGTGCCTGCAAGGCTCAGTTCTTCCTTCCAGGCACCTCCAGCAGGAAATGAGAAAAGTTATCCACCCCCACCTGCAGACCACAATGGGGGCTCAGGGAAACTGAGAAACATCACCCCCAGAGCTGCCCCGTGCCCTGGGGCGGTCACATTCATCTGCTTTGTGCTTTTCAGGGGGGATTTTTGGAGAGGCAGGGATATGTGCATTGTTTCTGTGAATTTTGGCTTCCTTGGGTGAGCTCAGATAAGGACAGGAATAGCCTAAGGTCAAAATCATGGCTAAGGACAGCAAAGGAGACAGATGAAAATACTTATGGGGTCACTGAGTCACAGCAGTTGGAAGGGACACCCAGGTCCAACACTCTGCTCAAAGCCAGCTGAGGCCAAGTTACTCCATGCCATGTCCAGCTGAGTTTAAATTCCTCTGGGATGGAGATTTCACAACCAAGGCATCTCGGTTTCCACTCTTTTCCAAGCTGGAAAACTCCAGGTTACCAGTAGTATCTCAGTGATGCTCCCCTCAATATCCATACTACATCTATCTCGCCTTTAAGGGACAGGGGGAATTTCCCAGCAAATAATTGCTTTCCAAAGCCTGGAAAATGGTTCCACTGATACCCACTGTGGCTTTAACAAAGACAAACCCATGAGTTTCTCAAAACCTCCATTAGACTTTATTTAAAAGTTCTTTGTATAGACTTCCTGACACAGAACCCACAATAAAAATAAAATCCCTCTCCCACCCACCGCTCCCCCCTCCCCAGATTGCTTTGCTTCGTATTTTATAAAACATACAACATCAGAAGAATGCCAGAAGAGGCATCCTACACCACAATTTAAAAATTTGTTAAACTGAGGCCTTGGTCCCAGCAGTGCATTTGCATTCGGAAACTTGGCTTCCTTTTCCTTGCTAGTTCGGTTGGCCACGTGTGTAACAAATGCATAAAAAAAGAGATCTAGTCTGAGATCTAATCCAGCAAAAGGAGAAAGACAATAAAAGAGGAAAGAGTGAAAATGGAACCACTTGTTTATCTGAATCAGCCACTCTCTTACACAAAGGCTTCCCCTGTAAAGGCACGCTCAGCTAGGAGAAGGTTCAAAGCAAGCAGGTAGCAAGTTGCAGTGAAATTATTATGATCCTTTTTTTTTTTCTTTTTTTTAAACTAATTTTTATGGTGCCTTAGACAGGCAAACTGCCGGAATCAGGATAAAAAGGGGGTAATTTAGAGACACGTTGAGAGACAACAGCAATCTGCAGTTTGGTAAATACTCGGCAGTTTTGAAGCTATACAATATAACCCTGGCATGTGCAGCACTCAGTCCACAAACAGTTTAGCACCATATTGATAGGTCATGCAGCAGAACCCTTCCTGAATCAGGGTCTGCCTGGAAGTTAAAAGCATGAAACGTTACAGTGCAAGGTCGTCTATACCCTCAGCTTCTATAGGGGCAAGGTGGCAGCGCTGACGCTCCTGGCTGGCCCAGAGGTATGTGTTGGTTCTATGTTCCTATTGTCGTCACCACGCCAGGGTTGATGTTCCCTGCAAGGGGTTTGATGGAGAAAGAGGAAATAAACAAGGTTATTCCACGCAGGACAGCGGGGGGAAGGTAAATGAATTAATTGCCAGGGCTTGCCGAGGAGCCCAGCACGGCGACACGAGGGACTGGGAATGCCAGGGATCAGGCTGGCCCCTCCTTACCAGGGATGCAAAGCTTTTCACATTCTTTCTGCGTGTTAAATCTGTTCTCGTTGCCGCCGCAGCCGCCGTACCAGAACCGGGCGCAGCTCCTGGTCTTAGGGTCGTAGTGCCACTTCAGCACAAAGGTCCTGCAGGTCCCCTCGTCCTTCTGCAGCTGGCAGATGTCCATGGCTGCAGAGAAAAGCAGCAGCAAGAATGGTCAGCGACAGCACAGCCCCTCCTGACCATGTTTGCACGGCACAGAAATGCCTGTGAGCAGGGCTTGGCATGCAAGCTCAGACAGGGCAACCAGGGCGTTGACTCTGCAAGTCTGCTGTGACTAAATCCCATCTCTTTCCTTGCAAAGAGAGGGTCTTTCCCTGGAAGTCACCAGCCCTGGCCCAAAGCCCTGGTCCATGTTGCTGCCATGAGTGATGATGAGATGCAGGAAGGGCACTGCACAGCAGCAGTTGCCTGCAAATCCCCTGGATCTGCGGGAAGTGATTGGCAGGTCTCAGATCTGGGAGAGGACTGGCTGGGCTGCAAGGGAAAATGTACTGGCACCACCATTTTCCTGTTAAAATGCCTGCCTTCCTCTGAAAAGAGAAATCTTCCGTGTGAAGGTGCTCCTGGATCTACCACACCCTGCCCACATTATCCTGCATCCCTTGCTGGGTGAGCAGGGAACAAAACAACACAGCACTTGGATGTGTTAAAATGAAACCTCCAAATAACTTATTTTAAAATGAAATGTGATATTAGCCATTAATTTACCATGTCACAAGCCTCCCTGGCACCCAGGGGTGCAGAAGGAGCTCATGCCACCCCCCTCATCCTGGATGAGGGGGAATCACAACACACAGAGTGTGAGTTCCTCTTGCTAGAGGGGTGTTTGCAACCAGGACCCTTTTTTAAGAAAAAAAAAAAAAAAAAAAAGCCTTTACCTTCTTTCCTTTTTTTTCCCCCCCCAAAAGCAGAGTTAACTCAACCTGTCCCAAGCAATAAGGAAAAGCATTTTGTGAGGGGTTGGAAGTTCTTACCTGGTTTCTGCTACACAAAAAAATATACAGGAAAGACTACATAGCTAGAGGGTGAATATAAACACAGATGCATTTGCCAGCAAGCTTCTTTAGTGCCTGCTGAAAGCAAAGGTGTATCAAACCCCTCTAACCTATTTTAATAGGAAGAAGGGCACAGAGGATTATCCCTGAAATCCCAACTGGAAAGTAGGTCTGGCAGTGGACCCAAAAGATGGGGAGAGCCATGGCAAGCCAGGGTTTTAATTCACCCCATGGAGTAAATGAGCCTGGGCTCCTCAGTGGCACATATAGTTACTTTTGTCATGGTAAAAAATTAAAATTATTATTATTATTATTATTAATAATAAATTAATCATAGATTCATTCAGGTTGGAAAAGCCCTTGAGTCCAACCATTCCCCAGCACTGCAAAGCCCACCACTACAACACCAAGCACCACATCTACACATGAAATATATATGTATATGAAGTCAATAAATAAAGGTTATCACAGCTTTTAAAAGGCTTCACATGGAAGGTGTGTCTGAGGCACGTTTTTGTACCCCAAGAACCCTACGGTCTGGGAGAGAGCTCATTTCTCAGTGTTGCACCTGAACTGAGAGCCCAACCCAATGCCCAGCACCTTAAAGCTGAGCTGCACGTGAACCCTGTGTCTCTTTTTCCACGGGGGATTCAAGCTCTGGTTTTCCAGAAGAAGGAGAGAGGACGAGGTGGTGAGCGGAAGGCGGCGGGCAGAGACTCGAGCGTCCCTGCAGGGCCCCTCAGCTGCTTTTCTTGACTGTCTGCCTGGGGCAGAACGGTGCCAAGCTGATGAAGTACAATTTTAGCCTCAACAACAGTTGCTGGAAACACCATCAAGGCATGTGAGGATGATCAGAAGGGGCTGGCCCATGGGTTGGGGCTGGTGAAAACAGGGTCCTCTGCAGAAAACCACAGCGGGGGGGTTCCCTGCTCTGTGAGGGTGCAGTCCTGCTCTAGGCTGAAGACATGTAAACTGCTTCCTCTGGCTCAAAACTCCTCAAACTGCAACCAAGGCATTCATGATCCCCATCTGAACCCCCAAAGCACCTTCAAACCTCCTTTTTCCAGCCCAGACATCTCCGTGGCTGGTGGGGGCCTCCTCTTTACTTGCCTGCACCTTTCTTTAGGGGCATCCACAGCTGGACTAAGGCTGTCAGTGGCAAAAATTCCCAAGCCTAATATTCCCAAGCTCCTTTTAAGGAGACTAAAATAAACCTAAGAAAATCAATAAGGTGGGAGGGGTCCCTAATTTGCCATGACCCCTCAAGGACTAAAGCCCTGCCAATTAGGTACCAGAGCTGTCTTCACTCCTTGCTTTTCCTCCCACCTCTGCAGAGGGCCCTGAAACACCACTGGGAGGGGGAGGCTGCTATGATAAGGAGGCTTTGCTGGGATCAGATTCCCATCCCAACCTTGCTCAGCCACCACAGTGGTGATTGGAAGTCTCTGCTCCCTTCCCAGGTCTTGAAGAGGTTTGCAAACACAACCCCTTAACCTTAGAAGCTCCTTGAGGAGAGGAGGTCACTGCCATTTTCCCACGTGCTCCTCCCTCAGTCTTGATTTTTATCTTTTGGTGCAAAATGAAAACATCTGCCTGCAAGGCCTGAGTCTCTTGGAGTCCTTTCCCATCAAGTGTTCTGGTTACTGGCGGTGAAATGTTTGGAATTCTCTGCATCTCAGCAGAGTGGGGGCACTGGTTGGTCATGCAACGAAAGCAGGGACTGGTTTGGGCCCGCTCCACGCTCCAGGTCACCAACCCCACGTTTCCCACGAAATCCACTGGGTGGCTTTGCTGTGATTTGCAGTCAGGCTGTGCAAACAAAGCCTGTCCTGCTGTGACAACACCCGTGCAAAGGTGACCTGCTCATGCAAAGAGGGTGGCCTTGTCAGGGAGCAAGTGAAAACTAAGTCTGCACTACTCAGTGGTAGCCCAGGCAGGCTTGGACACATGCTGGGAAAGGGTCAAGGTGAGAGAATGGATTGGCTTGGTTTGTGATTATTAATGGGTTTTTTGGGTCTTACCTGATGGTAATCTCTTCTCAAGGAGTGGCTGCTGCATGGCTTTCTCAGCTGCTGCTGGAGGAAAAAGAGCATGGGTTTGGATTTTAAACCGTGTCTTCTCTCCCATCCAAACATCATTTGACAGCAGGGTAAAACACAGAAGGATTCATCCCCACGTGGTACTTACATGGCTTTAAGCATTTGCTAATGCACTCTGCTTCGGCCTCAAATCTATTGGCATTACCTCCACAGCCACCATACCAACCCTGGCTGCAGAACTTGTGTTTGTAGTCAAAGAACCACACAATCTGATAGTCCTTGCACTGCATGCCCATGTCAAAGTCCAGCAAGCAAGGGTCTGGCCAATCTGCATGTCAAAAGGTGCAAAGGTTAAGTGACTCTGAAAGGGTTAAAAAAGCTGAAAAAGCAAAGAGAGATTGAAAAAAAAAAAAAAAAAAAAAAGGAAAACAAAGCCCAGTACAGGACTGGTGGCATTTCCTTCTCCTGTGATCTCCCTTGCTGGATGCAAACCTTCCCCAGCCTCCAGCTTACCTCTCCTTGCTCTTGATGTTGTCATGCATCCAAACTCCAAATTGGAGCAGCATGGTGGGAGCCCCTGACTCCCTGCTGGTGCACTCGGGATTTAGCCCTCACACAACTCCCCCCACCATCTACTTTCAAAGCTTTTTGTCTTGGCTGCAGCTTTGAATCTTTAGGAGTGTTTATCTCCAAAAGCAAGCTGCACCTGGGGGGACT
This sequence comes from Myiozetetes cayanensis, assembly GCF_022539395.1. Classification (NCBI taxonomy): domain Eukaryota; kingdom Metazoa; phylum Chordata; class Aves; order Passeriformes; family Tyrannidae; genus Myiozetetes; species Myiozetetes cayanensis. The sequence continues at coordinate 871,264 of NW_026088185.1, read as the reverse complement.
TGAAGGCTTGGTGCAGATTTAAACATGTCTGCTTTCCTGGCCCCAAAACAGATAATTTAGGTCCACACCACAGAATTTTAATCAGCAATGCTAGTCCACCCATGCTATTTTACCTATAGAAGGAGGGCAGAATTTGGGGCTTCCTCCAAGGTCTGTGAGAAGATTTGCACGTGGGTCTCTCCTGCTGCACAGACACTCAGATAAACCCTTCCCCAACTCCCTGCCCTCTTTAAGGTCTTCAGCCTGGTGAAAACCTTCATATTAGCATCCCTGGGGAATATTCCCCCCAGTCTCCCAAACTGCCATAAATCCTCAGGCAGGGGCGTTTGCTGCAAGTGGGTCCTCAAGAGGAGCTGAGAATGAGAGGTTTGTGTGGGAGCACAGGGCGAGCACATCCATCTTGCTTCGAGCAGGAGAAGCCTGCAAACCTTGTTTCCAAAGGGCTGGCACACAACAGGCTAAATGAAGCCACGAGGGTGGGGACAAGGCTTCTGAGGGGATGTCAGTGCCAGGGAGAGGGAACAAATGGGAAGGGTGGGATGATGGGCCATGCAGGAAAGCAGAAAATGAGATGGTCCCTGCCTGGCACAAGCCCCTCCAGTGGTGCCACCAGCCAGGCACGAGGTCCATGTTCATCCCACTCAGCACAAGCAGCAGCCAGAGCTCAACAGCAGCTTCCCAACTTTTGGCTGAGCACACTGAGCAGCAGCATCTCCTCGGGAAGAAAATGAGCCACAGCGCAAGCAAAGTGCTTAAAGAAAAACATGGGAGTGATGATTCAGGGATGGGTTCTGGACAACAGTTCCATGGTTGGATGTGCTGCTTGATGAAGGCTGAGAGCCCTTCCAGGTCCTTGGAGGAAGAGCTGCAGCCTGGCATTGAGGGTACAGCTGAGTGTAATGGTGCTGATATAATGAGCTTGATGTCAACTGAAGCGATGAAATGACGCATTAACAGCTACAGTGATCATGGGTTATTGACACAGGTTAATGGGATCAACCACAGAGCAGGAGCTGACAGCTCACTCATTTAGCAGTTTACTACATAAACCACCCGTGGCAGAGGAGCAGGGGATGGGCAGATGGGTGAAACTGGAGGGAGGGTACCAATTAGTCTGATTTCTGCAAATCTGACTTCTGGCAATCCCTGGCTGCTGGGCGTAGAATCACAGAACACTTTGGGTTGAATGAGATCTTAAAGTCATCCAGTTATCCCCCCGCTGCCATGGGCAGGGACACTTTCCACCACTGACCAGGCTGCTCCAAGCCCTGTCCAGTCTGGCCAAGCCCTTGTTGGGAGCTGTGTGTTAAAACAAGAGGCCAAGACCTGTTTTTTGCCCCAGATGGGGAGGGAGGGAACGAGCAAGCATCAGGTGATGTTCTGTACCCACACCTACATCTACAGATGCTGCCTACATGGGACACAATTTGTCCCTGAAGTGTGGCCAGCACTTGGGTCGTGGCTCATCTCCCATCCTTTTACAGGAGCAGGACCTGGTTTGAGCTCCCCATGAACACCACAGCAACTTCAGGGCGTTCTGGATCCCTCATGGGGCAGAGACCCCAACAGAGGGCTCAGACCCACATGGCCAAGGATGTCACCTCGGTCATGACCTGTCGGCTCTGCAAAGCAAAGGACTCACAGATCCTCCCGTCCCGAGGGGACTCCAGGAAAGGACGGATTTAGGAGCAGGTAAGGAGAAGGCTGGCTCCCAGTGGGGTCCTGCCAGAGCCCCCCAGCCCAGCACTCCCACCACACTCACCGCTCTCAGGCCCTTCCAGGGGCTCGGTGTTGAGCATCATGTTGGCCAGGGACACCTTGGTCTGCACCGAGGCCTCTGTGGAGAAGGAGCAGGGGGTCAGCCCAGGGGAAGGGCATCTGCAGCATCTGCAGCATCTGCAGCAGCGCCCTCAGCTCAGCCACAAACAAACTGCCTGGCCCCAGCTCCGGAGCAGGGGATGCACACGGGCTGCAGGAGTCAGGCCTGGATCTGTTTACCCTACACATCCATCTCAGAAATGTTTACTGGAGGCAGCTGAGGGGATGAGTCACTCACAGCCACCCAGCTGTGCCTGGAGGGCTTCCCTTCCCTCCCGGCCAGCGGCTCTGCTGCACAACCCAGCTCCCATCCTCAGGGGTGCTCGCAAGGCAGCACCCTCAGGGCCCCACCTGACTGCTGGGGAGGGTCACCCCACAGCACTGGCTGGGTGGGGGCTCAGGAGCTGGATGTGCCCACTCTGTAGCCAGTTTAACTTTGCTCTTCTGGCCTTAGAGGCACCGCAATAAAAACGGCATCCTCCAGGGGACCACATCCATGAGGGGCCCTCTCTTGTTCCCTCGAGGACTGTTTGTACGTTCCCTGGCTCCCTTGGGCCACACTCCCTAGGCAGCAGGAGCTCCAACTCCGCACACTGCAAATGTTACTTCTCCACACTGACGTCGTTTCTCCACGTTTTTGTGGGAATGTTTATTGCTGGTGAAGGTAAGGGACTGGTCCAAACCCACTGAAGCCAAAGGAAAGGGCTCTCCGTGGGCACTGAAATGGGATCTGAAGTGCCAGAAGAAGCCAGACACACAGCAGTGGCAGGACCAGCACAAACTCCACACCACCAAGCCAAGTCACCTCTGTGCCAAACTGTACTAAAATAAACTGACTGTGTCTTGGGCATGCCAGAGGGTTCAGGTTGGTGAGGTTCACATGGGACCTGTACACATGGAGCTCAGATCCCCAGATCCCCAGGGGCTAAACCCCCCATTTAATCTCTCTCTTGTGGGTTTTATTTTTGGATAGTATGGGAAGCAGAGAGGAGGATATGGAAACGGTGATTGGAGAAGCAGTTTTTCTTGCTTATTTTGCAATCAGGCTGGGCTGAATTTACCAGTTTGACTCTTACTATTAATTGCAGCAGTGCTGGCTGGACCCCCACCCAGACCTTTTGCACCATTGTACAAACCCTCCAGCACGTACAATAAGACAAACCCCATTCTGGGACTGGCTTTAATTATCCCACAGTCTGTGTCAACTCAACCACACTGCAGTTTAACTTGCATTTTCAAAAAGAAACACATTAGCCCCGTGCCATAACCTGCTGCTGGCCTGGAGGATTGCAGACATGCAGCGACACAGCTGAGCGCTGCCAGGGCTGGGGCTGTTGCTACCAACTGATTCCCTGTCCCTTAACTTACTTTTCCCCCCATTTTCTGTGTCCACCTAATGAAATAAACCCAAAAAAAAGATGTGTTTTTCCGAGGTACTCACTCGTGGTGAACGTCCCCGTGTAGGTTACTCTGGGCTGGGATTTCTGGTAGCCGGTGACGACCACGACGTATTTTTGCCCGCTCCTGAGCCCTCGGAGCACGTGCTCAGTGCCAGTGAGGTTCTGCCTCTGCACCAGGGAGTGGTCGTGTGCCGAGGTGACGGTGATGTCGAAGGCCTGGTGCGGCTCAGGGCTGGCCCAGCGCAGCCTGGCGCTGCTCTCCGTCACATCCGTGATCTGGATGTCCTGGGCCTTCGCTGCAAGGCAGAATCAGGAGAAAGGTCTCAGGGAAAAAAAGTGCCTCAGTGCTGCAGGATCTTCACCCTAGGCCACTGACAGCCAAGGCATGTGAAAACAAGGCTGGGACTTTGCTATCTCTGATGCTCAACGCAGCACACTGCAGGGGGGCTTTGCTTTCCATAGCCTAGATGATTTATTTATTTCTAATCATCTGTTGCAATCTAGCAAATCAAAGATTTTTTTTTTTCCCCCTTTTTTCAAGATTTACACTGCCTGAAATTCCCAGCACTTTCCCAACAACTCTAAACATGTCCAGTCAGATCCTTCTCTAGGGTGCAATGGCTTCACAGCTGCTTTCTTCCCTATATTGCTTTTTATTCATTATTTATGCAGGGACATGTCTTCAGTGACCGGGTAAGCATCCCTGTGCTTTGGCACATCTTATTACTTGCTCAGCTACTGCAGATCTGCCTGTACCCCCTTGCAAAAACACATGGGAAGTCTCTGTTACATGAACTGTGCTCACATGAGAGTGTTTTAGAGTTCCCAAATAGGTCTCCACGCTGATTCAGTGATGAAATAACTATTCACAATAGCTGAGAGGGAGTTCAAACAATGCCACTGTATGAATCATCATCAACAGCAAAGCCTGGCCAAGGGGTAATGCTGCGAGGAAATCATAGAAAGCAAAAGGGCCACACTAGAAGGAGAAGCTCCCTGTTGCTGGATGGACTGTCCCACGTTTAGCTGTTCTGCTCATGTTTCGCCTGGGGGCAGCCTCTCCCCCTCCCACTTTTGCACAAAATTCTGCACACAGGTTTGACAAGTCAGCCGCCAGCGCAGGTCTCCAGGTTTGCACCTAAAAGCTCGTTTCTGCAAGCACAAAATCTGGCCTCTTTGCTGGCATCTCCCACAGGTGTGACCCCCCCAGGGAGGAAGGACAGCCACAGCCCAGCGTGGCACAGAGGAGGGGTGGCAGTGCTGGGGTGGGGAGAGCCGTGCACAAACCTCCTTGCCTCCTCCTACCACCGGCCGTGGCGTTGGCGTTGGCGCGGGCGGCGGCTTTGGCATGGGTGGTGGTGGTGCTGGCAGCGGTGGAGCTGGCTGGCAGGGCAGCACTGGCCGTGCTCTGCTCGCTGGCTCTGCTCTGGGCCGTGGTGCTGGCAGTGGTGGTCCTGGCATGGGTGCTGGCTGCAGGCTTGATGGTCGCGCTGAGCGTGGTGCTGAGGGTGCGGCTCAGGGTCGCGTTGGGTGCCGCGTACCTGCCGGAGCGAGAGCGGCTGAGATGGCTCTCCTTTTTGTGAGCAGAGAGACAGGACAGAGAGAAACACTGGCAAGAACCCACCCAAGGTCAGTAGTCTTTGCCAGCTTCTGGTTTGCCCACAAGCAAGTGCTGAAAAGAGCTGCAGAGCACCGCTCGTCACTCAGGGCACAAGTCTATCTGTACACCAACAATAATACACATGTGAGAGGGTTCCAAGTGTTTCAAGGTCAGCTTGGACAGGGCTTGGAGCAATCTGGTCTAGTGGAAGGTGTCCCTGCCCAGGGCAGGGGGTTGGAACTTGATGAGCTTTCAGGTTCCTTCCAACCCAAACTGTTCTATGATTCAGCAGACAGATCTGTAACGTGCCTAATTTCAAGGGGCTCAAAAACCTTCCAAAGCCAGCACAGCTCTGTGCCAGCAGGGAATCTTGGTGACACAAGCCTTCACTTCTCTTCAGAAAGTACTAGGATGCATTCTGTAATGGATTCTGTCTATCAGATAATCCAGGGCAGCCCAGCCTCTGAAAATAGTGTGTTGAGTAGAAATCCCCAAATTAATTGTGATTTCTGGAATTCCTGACCTGCACAGTCAAAAGAGCATATACATCCTTCATATTTTTATACATGTACATACCTGAAATTTAACCAAACCTGAAAATTATATGTGTACTTGTCTACACCTCTCTATAAGATATCTCTGTTGCTCTTTTGACACAGCACTGAGGGAGCTATCAAAATTAATTAAAATATTATTAAAATTATATTAATTAAAAGATAATCCTGATCGTTGGTATTGGAGTTACTTTTTCTCTCTCTTTCCAAACAGGAACTGGGAAGGGAAGGCTCCTCTCCAAGAGAGAGAGAGACACAAAGCAACACTTCCTGTCTGGCAGACAAACCAGTACTTACACTGCTTTCTGCCCAGTGTGGACAGGATGCTGGCTCCTGGCTTGCTGGTCATTCTGGAACCACTCACACTGCTTCCTTATCTCTGGAGACAGGTAGAAAGCAAAGTCACCTGGAGACAGAGAGAGAGAGACATTAAACACTGGTGTTGAGGATGGTGGTTACCCACCAGCAATACATTACATATGTTTTTATTCATTAAAAAAAAAAACCCAGCTTCTCTCTTCTTGCTTGCTATGGAATATCTTTCAATGTTTGGTGTGGCTGCTGCAGCACCCTGGGCTGGGAGATCTGTTGTTCCAGTTTACAAACATCAGAGCCATAGCTACAAGATACCAGAGGGCTGCGTGTCTCAGTCTGTCACGTGTAAACAGATTTCTTGTGACAGGGCACTTCCAACCACACAGGTGGATGTTTTTTCAAGAGTTAGAAGTTTCCAGGACTGCTGTAAGCAGTTAATGGAAAAAGCAAACTGAGAAAACCTAAACATTTATTTCCAGATGTTTGCTTTCTATCTAGTGCAAGACATTCCTGAATCGGTGGTTTATCAGCCCACCAGTCTAATTTTCAGGAATTTTTGCTAAGACTAGCTTTCCTAGAGAAGGTCCATTCCTTGTCCTTGCTAGCTGGCTGTGTTTAGGATCCCTGGCTGCTGGAGATCCAGCCTGGGGTCTCCAGCTCAGCTAGATGCATATTTTCAAGGCACAGTCTGCACACCCCAAACACAGCAGCATTGTTTATCCCTGAGCAAAGAATCCTGCCCATCTGGTCCCTAAGCCTGCAGGCAGCAACTCCAGATCTCAGCCTGAGCCTCCCAAGTGCCTGCTAGACATGGTGTTTATGGTGAAATTGGAAAGAAGGATTTGCTGGGTGTTCAAGGAGCTCCAAGGAAGTGCTGGCAGGCTGCAAAGGGCCAAGAGCCTCAGCAGGACCAGACCCTATGGCACACACTGCAGATGTGAGTGGCAAGCCACGCAGGATGAGGTCAGATCCCCACAGGTGAGCCCATGGAGACCAGGTCAAAGCAGACAGAAGGACATACTCTACTTGATGAGCCCACAAGAGATGGGATGGGATGGGAGAGAGACTAATTTCAGTGGGCCCCACTGCCCAAAGAGGTGGTCCTGCTAGAGCCACCCCCCCACCAACAACAGGCAGGCAGACCAGACCTGTGAGATTAACCCCTCTGAGTCGCCCCTTCCACAACACTCTGGCTGCAGGATGTTGGACTTACTTCTGATAAAAGATGGCATCAGTCTGCCAAAGCGCAGTAAGGGCTCTTCGTGGAGCTCTCCTGGTTTATCGACCAACTTGAAGAACACATCAGTCGGCTCACTAGCGAGGCCGTAGATATTCTTGGCATTCACCTTCCTGCCGATGCCCAGGACAACGAAGAAGTACCCTTTGCACTTTGCACTGGTCACGACCCTCTGCAGGTACTCGAGTTCTTGTTTATCCACTTTGCCTGTCATCATCAGAACGATGACTCTCAGATCCCGAGGGTTTGGCGCGCTTTCGAAAACGTGAGCTATCGTGTGTTCAATCGCGCTCCCCAGAGCCCTCGTGCCCTGCAGCTGGGTCATCTGGTTGTGAAGGTAGTTCATGATCTTCTCTTTGGACCCGTAATCTGTTAGCGAGAACTCAGTTTTCACCGGTGGGAAGCTCGAGTTGGCCTCGTGTTCGTAAGGAGCTTGCTGGAGAACTGCCACCCTCGCGTGGTGCTGGGACACTTTTGGCTCCGAGCTGATCTCCAGGTTACTTACGAGGTGGGAAATGTACTTCTTCATCTCGCTGAACTGCAGAGGGGTGGTGGACTCCGAGCTGTCCATGATGAAGGCTATGTCAGTGTCAACATCTGTCGGGGCTGCCCTTCTGTCTCTGAATCCAAGTCTCTGGGTAACAGCACCGCAGATGGGATTGGGGTCACACACATCTAAGGAAGAAACATAGCAAGTTTCACCTGAAGGAACTAAAACTGACCCTCTTTTATCAGAGTAAAAATCTCTTGAACCATACTAAATACTATCAAGCCATGGACATTCACTGGTCCATTACTTGACACCAAATTCATTTCACGCTACATTTAGTTATGCACTTAGAATTTTTACATGCTCCTTCGACCAAGGGGATCTCTGTCATAAATGGCAGAAGGCCACCTTTGAGAGCATTTACCTACCAGTATTTGGGCTGTTAAAGTGGGAACCAGACTAAAAAGGAGCTTCTCTTTACAAAGTGGAGAACCCCCAGTGGGCCTCGCTCACAGTGCCAGTGTTTTTTGCTCAACCCAAGAACCCGAATCCCTTGCCCTCATCAGCACAAGGGCTGACTCCCAGCAGGGCTTCCCTTCTGCACCACTTACAGCTCACTGCTGTGTGACCAGAAGGATTTAGCACTGTCTAGAGCAGAAACTGGATGCCTTACCCAGACAAATGTGACAAGTCAGGAGCCTTAGGATAGTTTCATTCAGCTGACTGCCGCTGGTTGGAAGAACAATGGCGTGGCCAACCGCTGTGTTGTTGATCTGGTTAGACAGAAACAGAGAAACACAGTGTTAGCAATGCTGCCTTCTCCTGTTTCCAGCTCAGAGTAAGGGAAGGCAGTGCACAACTCTGAGAGATTCTCTGCTCAGCACAGTGGCCTTGGTGGATCCCATTTGGAGGAGCCTCAGGGCCCTGATGTGTTAGTGGGACTGGTTTAGAGTCATAAACTCCAAGAAAAGGATCAAGTGCTTGAAACAGTGCTCACTGTGGGGCTTTTTTCTGGCTTTAAATCTCTGCACATCCACTCTCCCTCTGCCAACAATGCTAACGTACTTCCAACCTTCCCACCCTTTGCCTTTTCTGCCAGACCTTTCTCACTACGGAGACTCCTTCCTCCTGTTTTACAGCACACCTGGCACCCTGGAGCCATGGCCTGGAGCACAAATGACTCATGATAACCCCAGTAGTGTCTCACAGCACGTGCTGTGGTGACTGTGGAGTTAGGATTTCTCTCCCAGGAGACACACTGGATGAGTTTGGCCAGCAGAGCTTTCTCAGCGCCGAGCACTCGAGAGGCCCATGGGAGCCAACCCCTCGCTGCCTGTAGGACCCAATGCCATCAGTCCCCCTGCAAGCCAGACTGAGGTCACCAGCAGAGAAGGAAACAAAGAGTGAATGACCCCAAACCTCCAGAGCTCTGCTGAGAACCGCGTCCTGCCTGCTGGTGAGGAACACAGGCACGACCCCGGCGTCGTAGAGCTTCAGCACGGCGTCGTTGAGCTGCGGGGAGGCTCTGGTGTCCCCGTTGCTGAAAAACACAGCCACCTTCCGCATGAGGAAGCCACTCCGGGCGCGCTTGAAGGTGTTCCTGGCCACGAAGGACATGGCAGTCTCCAGGCTGCGCGGCTTTGTGGTCAGGGTCGCCTGGAAGTTTTGGATCTGCTGGAGGAGGCTGGATTTCTTCCTGGCGTCGGCGAAGCGGATCTCTGTGGTGACCTCGCTGTTGTAGGTGACCAAAGCCACCCGGGCACCCCGAGGGCAGTTGCTCTCAGCGATGGTCAAGTTGTTGACGACTCTGAGCACGGTTTGCTTCATCCTGTTAAAAACTTCCCTGCCCACGCCCGAGGAGGTGTCGATAGCGAAGGCCAGCTCGGTCGGGAACACAGGGCACTCCTTGGGACCTGCCGGGGATGTGCAGTGGGAACAAATCAAGCTCCAAACACCTGCCAGAGCTGCAGGGACCGCGTCCTCAGCAGGGCTAAATCACCCACACCATGCACACGGGGAGGGTAACAATTCTGGCACCCTGGGGTTTAAAGGGCCAAACGTGACTTACCATAGCAGCAAGCTGTGGAGAGAAAAAGCAGCATGGTCAGTGCCAGTCACGTAACATGGTGGGCAAAGAAGGGCAGAGAAAGGGACTCAGCAGAGCACTGATGTACTCACGGCATTTGTCCTTGATGTTCCGCACAAGGGCACATTGCTTCAGGAAAAAGAGGGGAAAAAGGAGATATGTCACACAGCCAGCCAGAGGGGATTTCAGAACAAGAGAGAAATTGTGCCACACTTACATCTCTGGATTCTCCTCTGTCGCCCTTAAGTCCCTGTTTAAAAGAAATAAATAAATGAATAAATAAACTGGGAGCAATGTGTATTTTCAGGGTACCACATGAACGCTGTCAGAATAATTACTCAACCACACGTTATGCAGAAGCCAAGGGAAAACCTGTCTGTTTTCATCTGTGTTTCGAGCACAGGGGGAAGTGCTTTCCCATGTGGGGACTAAACACAGCTGAGACCAAACCCAAAATGGGGGTTTGAACTAGATGATCTTTAAGGTCCTTCACAACCCAGACCATTTGATGACTCTTTGCTTCTATAATTAATGATGCTCTAAGTTCAAGTCACCTTGGACTCTTTAGGATGCTCTGTGCTAGCCAGGTTCAGTCATGGACCATATCCTGTGGGGGGTGATAAATGATAAGGAGATGAGAATCTCCCAGAAGGAATTTTAAGGGGCATATTGCCATGGGGAAATCCTAGTGCCTGGTAAGAGTGTGTCTCTTGAATTTTTCCTTCAGTTTGAGGATGGGTAAATATTTATCAGTGATAAACAGCCAGTTAGAAATTTAGAGACATATCCAAGACAAATAAAGAGGGATTTGCCCAACTTGAAATCAGCAGGAGGTGGTGATGGGCTTATTTTTCAATCCCTGACACCAGCAGGGACCACCACATTCCTCAGTCAGGATTCTCTCTGGGGGTGAAGCCAGAGGCTCCATCAGCAATGCTGATGTCAGCTGAATGAACACTTACCGATGGTCCAGGATATCCAATCTCTCCTTTCTGACCAGGTGCCCCAGGTTCTCCTGCATCTCCCTAGAGACAAAGAGCAGAGAAGTTCTACCTGTGAACATCTTCAGGAGGAATGCCAGGAGCACTTGGGGGAAAAGATGTGTACATCTTTTCAGGGCATTCACGCAGAAGGGGAAAGTTGTGCCACGATCCAACTTACTCTGCGGCCTCTGTTTCCTTTTGGGCCGGGGCCTCCGGCAACACCGCGGTCACCAGGCCCACCCTGGTTGGGGAAAAACACAAATTATAGCTCTTGATCTGCAGGATCATGGCTACACTCCGTGGAAAAGGAATGCACAGCCCATGGGCTGCACCCTACCTTGGGCCCAGGGTAGCCTACGAAGCCACGTTCTCCCTGAAACGACAGAAAGGTTTGTTTGAGTGTGTTTTAGAAAATGCCCTCCTCCATCTGCACTGGAGACCTTGGCAACTTCCCTGTCTTTGTTAAGGAGGTGGGCACACTGAGCATACACCTACCTTTCTGCCTTTAGGACCTGGGCCACCAATTCCATCTCGTCCATCATCGCCCTAAAATCAGAAAGCCAAAGTTGTTAATATGAGTCATATTAAATAGCTGAAACCCCACATGTCCAGCAGCATCAACAGAAAGAACCCACTGAAGCTACAGGTCTTTGAGAAACTCTTAAAGGTTCCTAAGACTTCTTTAAGTGTCCCCAAAGGTGTGAGGGCGTGGTCACACTTACCATCTCCCCTCGTGGGCCCGGCTGTCCATTCGGCCCTTTGGGTCCAGGGTTCCCAGGCTCACCCTGCGAACAGGAGCATCTGTTAAAGCATGTGCTGGAACTCCAGGCAGCTCTGAGCCTTTCCCACCCCCCATCAGCACTGGTTTCTTTACCCAAACCAGTCTGCAGTGGTCCTTGTGGCAGAAAGGCACGGCTGGACCTACACAGCCAGCAATTCTGGAAAATTCTTGCTCTTTAGTGGGGCCTTTAGTGATTTCAGGAAAGATAAAAATCATATGGAGGGTCTGGAGAGATCCAGCACAACCACCTTCCCACGTGGGCATCCTCTGAGAATCTGCCCAGTTCCTTGATGACTTTTGCCCCTCTGTTCAATGAAACAGGAGCCTAATGAGACAACCAGAGCAATGACCTTGCTTCACTCCACACTGTACAAGCAAGAGGTCCATCTCATAGATTTTTTTAAGCTCATGCAAAATCCAGAAGCTTTTCAATGCTGTTTTGGTTGCTGATGCCAAGTGGTCATGAAAACATACCTTCTGTCCCAGGGGGCCGATCCTGCCACGCTCTCCTGGGGTTCCTGGGGGTCCACCACCAGCCTGGAATGGAAATGGGGAGAGGCATGCTGTCAAGAAAACTTGGGTACCAGAAACCAGGGGTTGGGGTGACCACAGAAAATCATGTACTGACTAGTAGGGTTGGTGCCTCTCAAAACACCTTGGGAAATTTAGAAGTCTAATTCATGAAGAGTTGGACACCCAGCTCAGATCAATAAAAATGTCAGCAGCAACCTCATATTGCCCTTAGAGACCCCCCAACTCTGGGAAAGCAGGAGGGGAAAAAATCATGCTGGGGATGGGGAAATGCAAGATTGTCTGGCTTTATGTCCATGCAGTAGAAGAGAGAAATAAATACATGGGGTCCCCAGCAAGCATTTGAGATGGTCATGCTCTGGCTTCAGAGGTTGAAAGGTCACAGAAAATGCCCTGCCAGTCACTCAGGGGTGCTCTTCAACCAAAATGGTAAACCATAACAGGTCAAACGCTGAAGTCCTGACCCCTCTGTGGTTGCTTTTAACTTTTTTTCTTCCATAACTCTTGATCAAGAAATCTTTAGCGTAAGTTGAGAAGAGAATCATGCTGGAAGAGTGTGTTATAAGAGAGTGGAACAGAGCTGGAGCCCTAGGGAATGGAAAGACACATTGGCTTAATCTTGTTAGTTCAACAGGGATATTGTTGGGTCAATGCCTGAGAAGCAGCAGAAGGTTTACCCTGGGTCCAGGAACACCCTGCTCTCCTCTTATGCCTGGTGTGCCAAGCTGGCCAGGCGGGCCCTGCATGGAGAGAAAAGAGAGACTGTCAACACACAGAGGCAGAAACACACCAAGTCCCCAAGGAAAGCAAACGCTGCAGCCCCTGAGAGGTGGTTCCTAAACTCATCACACTGCGGGTGGTGTGAGCACACCAGGCTTGATGTCCCAGGGCAGCACACCCAAAAACACCCAAATCCTGACAGTCCCCCTGCTGATGAGACCCTTTGGGTAAGGGGCTGTGAGGAAATGACACAGCAGCCCCAGGAGGCAGGACATTTGCCCTGCTGCAGGCTCACTGACCTGAGGCCCTCGCATGCCTTGTTCTCCAGCCGGCCCCGCCTGACCCGGAGCGCCCTTGGTGCCCTGCAAGTACACAACAGGTTGGCATGGCAGGAACATGGTCATCATCATGCCAAGGGAAAGGAGATCTCAGGGCATTTGCAACTGCACAAAGAGCAGGGAAAAACAGATTTTTTTTTTTCTCTGGGGGGGAGGAGGGTTGTTGTTTGGTTTTTTTCTTGGTTTGGCTCTTTTTTCAGGATATAGTTATAGCAGAGAATAAGCACAGCATGGGTGGGGTAATGTGACCCCTACAATCAATGGGCATCAACCCCCTTTATGTTTTGGCCCTGTCACACTGCTCCAGCAGCACGTGGAGACAAAACATCTGGCCAGGGAATGCTGCACAGGACAGGCAGCCCCAGAACGGCTGGTTCTGCACCCAGTCCAGCTCGAAGCATGCAGGGAGATGAGCCTGAGCAGGAGGAGCACGGAAATCTAGGGGAGAGAGCAGGTGAGAGGAACAGACCCATCTCCTGGCACATGTCTTTGGGTGCTGGGGCTGCCTGGCCCATGGTGTGGCAGGAGCTTGAAGTGCTGTCCCCATCACCACTTACCTTAACCCCTATCTGTCCCCTTCGTCCTGTCATACCCTGGAATGGAGAAACAACGAGGTTTGTTACTGGAATATGCAACCACACGATTCTCTATGGCTTTTATGTCCATATATCTACTGTTGCTCTGAGTCCAAAATTAAATTTGAATTGTTTAAACTACTGGGGACAGAGGGAGAGAGAAATCTTCATGGTCAGCTGTCTCTAATCAACCTCTGGCATGTTTTCTCCCCCCTCACGTCCCCCAACACTCCACCATGTAGGTGTGTTGCAGGACTGTGTCACCATCCCTGGGATGGGAGCAGGGAAGGCATCTGTAGATGTTCCAGCCACACCAGCTCCAGTTTGGCTTTCTACCTTTTCAAAACCAGCAGCCCAATGCAGATGCATATCACAGCATCATGGAATGGTTTGGGTTGGAAGGGACCTTCAGGACCCTAATTCCCACCCCCCCTGCCATGTTGCTCCAAGCCCTGTCCTTACATATAAATCAGGTGCAGCTCCACTGATCTCAGCACTGAGTTATTTGCATGGGAATAAATTCAGGGTCAGACCTTTAAAGTCTCTACAACAAGCAAGGAAGCCCTCAGGCTTTTTCTTTTTGAGCTTGGGTGGGTTTGTTTTGGGTTTTTTTTTCCTCTGTTGGTTTTTGAGGTTGCATTCCTGATGGTTGTGAAACAAAATACGTGGGAAGGAGGAGGGAAAAAGTTCTTGTCAATCTAAGCTTGGCCCCCTGCTGACCGGGGTCTGGCAGCTCACCTTCCTCCCGACTCCACCGTCTTGGCCCTTGAGCCCTGGCAGTCCTGGTTCTCCCTAAGGGAAAAACACAAGTCAAGTGAGAGCCCTGAGCTGAGCAGGCACTGGGAAAATAGGATTCAGTTCTCAAAACCTGCATCCTTTCATGTTCTCACACGAGGTACTTAATAGTCCTGCATTGGTCACAGAGACTTCCCATCAAGTTTCTGAGCCAGCACAATTTGACATCCCCATTCTTTGGGAGTGCCTTCTGACATTTTAAGGTGCATTTTTATCCTGAGCTGATTTGAAAACAGACGGGTTTTGAAATTTTCCAAAGAGAGTGTGGGGTTTTTCCCCCCCCCCCAAGGTTTCAGGTGAATCAGGAGGTTCAGATTTGGTATCATCTAAACAGTTCTCTGTTTCTGTTTATGACCCACAAGAACATGTGAAGTTAATTTCCATAAACAAAGTTGTTTTCAGTGAAAATATCAAAAAAAGACATTGTAAAGTAACAAATTTTTTTTTAAAAGGCACTTTCTATGCAAAACATCTTCTAAACTGACATCTTCACAGAGAAAGTTTTAGTTGCAAATGAGCAACATTTTCCAGAAATGCTCTGGAAACATCTTCTGGAAAAAAACCCATTACATCTGACAAGGCATGATGAGTTTAAGAAACCTGCACCTTTTTGGCAGCACCCTTTTTCCTTACTTTTTCTGTGCCACCCTATTGTAAAAACCAAACAACAACACAAGACAACAAAGAAATTTTACCATTGGTCCAATTTCACCCTTCTGGCCTCTGGAGCCCCGTTGAGTGTTATCAGCTCCTGAATCTCCCTGAAAGCAACAGAGCAATGAGAAACATCTGTGTAAGTGGGACACAAAAATCAGGCATCATAAACTAAACTGCTCTGCTAGAGCTCAGAACCAACTTTTATTTTTTTCTCTTTTTTTGACTGAAATAAATGAAGTATTATTGTTGTTTTCAGGCAGACACAGCTTTTCAAGGGAGAAATAATAACACTGAAGAAGGGGAGGAAGGGGGATTTTAATATAGTGAGATGGTGATTGGCAGGTGGGTATCAAGAGCCACGTGGTGCCCACATGTCACCTCCCAGCTCCTGCTCTGTCACTGGACCTGCCACTGTCCAGCACCATTTAATTAGCCGTATGATGACCCCCAGGAGCGGTGGGAAGGGGGTGTCAAACCAAGCAGATGCCTCAGCAGTATTTACCGGATCTCCACGGAGCCCACGGTCACCTCGCTCTCCTCGTTCGCCTTTAACTCCCTTATCACCCTGCAGGAAGACACAGAGGGTTGGGAGAGCAGCCCTGGCCTGTCAAAAGCATCTCTACCCAGGCCCTCATCCCTCTACCCATCCTCTCCCCTGGCTTGAATCCACCTTGACACCACCCCTTAGCCCCGCTGAAGGAGTGGTTAAAATCCTACCCTCCTTCCAGAGTATCCCTTCTCTCCAGAGGAGCCAGGCAAACCCTTGTCTCCCTAAAAAAAAAAGAAAAATATTTCAGCGTATTTGCCACCTCCAAGGTGCTCCTCGAACACGCCACTGAAGCATGTTGATACAAAGAGCAAAGCCTTTAAAATGACTGACCTCTTCTCCATCAATACCATCCAGGCCCATTTCTCCCAGTTCACCCTGTGGATGAGAGGCAAAGGGCAAATGCTGACTGAGGGAAAAGGGAACAGGGGGATCCAGCTGTGTCCAAACATTCATGCTCACCGCCGTGGCGGGAGGGAATTGCTCCCTACCTTCTCTCCTGGGAATCCACGAGAACCCTAAAGAGATCAGAAAAGGGAGTTACTCCATTTTTGTCCGGTTCATTGCTGTGGAAAGTGGTGGAGAAGGAGGGTTGGGCTTGGTGGCAGACCCAGAGCCAGGACCAGGGTAAGACTTTGCCTATTTCCTCTTATGCCAACATTTTTCTTCAGCTGCCTCCTCACGGTTTGTGCCAAGATAAAATATGTGGATTGTGGGGTTAATCCAGCTTATCCAATAAAATAGCTCACTCCTTAGCCACAACTCTTTCCCCACTGACTCTTTTTTCTCCCTGCACCCACTTTTTTATTAATCTAGAGCCAGTCCTGATGCCTTTGACAAGGCTGGACAGACTTTTTAAGAGACTCAGTATCTCAGCTGCAACTAAAGGGCTTGGTTCATGCACTCCTTTTCTCCCTGACAGAGGATCCTGGGGTCAGAGCAAATGGAAACACCCCCTTAGTTTCACTGAGTATTTCCCATAAATATTATATGTTTCCCCACCTTTTCTGGCTGCTGTCCTGAGCCATTAGCTCGAGGTTCCTCTTTAAAGCTGCAGCCATGGCTCACTTGTCTCCCTCCACCCCAACAGCAGATTTCCATCCACACACTGTCCCAGCTCTGAGCCACTTTGGGGTGTTGTGAAGAGATCCATCTCTTCCCAAATCTTTTCCCAGAGCCTGACTGCAGAAAATAGCCT
Source organism: Myiozetetes cayanensis (assembly GCF_022539395.1). Lineage (NCBI taxonomy): Eukaryota > Metazoa > Chordata > Aves > Passeriformes > Tyrannidae > Myiozetetes > Myiozetetes cayanensis. The sequence goes on along the minus strand of NW_026088185.1, from coordinate 854,639 downwards.
TGTCTGTGGATTGAGCCTGGGTATCTCTGGACTTTCCTTTCACTCTTCACAGCAACACTAAAGCCACGACTCGTGCTGAAAGCCTTGGTGCTTGGCCAGGTGGGCACCACCACTGGAGTGGACGTGGCAGCTGCTGTGTCACCTTCTAAAGCAGCAGGAGCTGCCCTTGGTGGACTCCCACCCACTGGACTCTGGGTCTGCTCCGTGCAGGCTGGTGCCACACATACCTTTGTTCCTCTGTGCCCGGGGCATCCCTGGAAACCCTGTGTCCCGTTCACACCCGGGGGTCCACGCTCACCCTGTTGCGTGGAGGGGAAAAAGCAATGGTCAGGGTTTGCCTGCTAAGCATGTTTCTGTGGCTAACTGCTACAGGAGGCACAGGAGCAAATGGAACATCAGGTTTTGCTGGATCACCCCACCATCTGCTGCCTGCAGCATTCCTGGCGTAGAGACCAACTGCAAGGCCTTATTTATCACTGGGAGAGAAACACCCTTCCCAAACCCTCAGCTACGAAAGAGCTTTATAAAACTTCTCTTTCAAAAATGAAATGACGAGGTGAAACCCCCAGAGCTCTGCACAGCCACCTAATCCCACCCTGGCCTCCAAGCCCCAGGAAAACACCGCACTGCAGGCAGTGTCTCACTGCAGCCCTTGGCCCCGGCCTGTGCTGTTGGCCTCGGCTTCACCTCCCAGGAGTGATGCAGGGGATGATGTTTATTGCAGGGGTGACGTGGGATTCACGAAGAGTTTGGATGAAGCAGTGCTAGTGAGAAGTCATGGGACTCATGTTGTCTGCCATGTGACGGAAACATCCCTCTTGGTTCCATCCTTGGACTTGCTCAAGTCTTTCAGCTGCAGGAAAGCTCTGGCATAGGCTGCAGCTTTGATGAAGCTGGGGATTTTATTTGCCTTGGAGGAACAGCACAGGCCTGGGTCACATCAAGTAATGGGAGTTCTTCCCCTGTCATGCCTGTCCAGCTCTCAAGAAGCTCCTGACTGACTTTATCCCAGGAGCAGCTGGGACCTGAGCTGCTACTCAGGCTATCAGGAGGGGGCACCTCAAAGTTCTGCTTTCTGTCTCTTCTAACCCTCACCCACCTCCCCAGCAGAAAATATTTAGTGGAAAAGCCTCTAAATGCTTTGCTGTGGTGAGGTCCCTGCTTGAGCAGGGGCAAGCACTCACCGGTCCTCCTTCATCACCGGGATAGCCCGCGTATCCAAGGTCACCCGTGACACCCTGGAAGACAACAGAGAGAATTATGCATTTCTTTCACAGTTCTGTGATTGATATTCAAGATTTCCCTCGATTTGCACAAAGCAGCCGCTTGGTCATCCGTGTAAACAAGTTAATGAGAGAAACTATCTCCTTTTAACATCCCTAAATTGTTTCACAAGATGCTTCACCTCCTCCTTTCAGCCACTCATCCCTGCCCTCTTGGATATTTCACAACACAGAGGCTGTGGGGAAAGGGAAGAAGAGCAGCTCTCAACCCCCAGTGCATGCATCAGAGTCAGTTTTAAAATGAGGGGAGTAAGTGGAGATGATCTCCCCATTAACAACACCCACAGCTCACCCACCCATCACCACCGGGGTCCCTTGCACCTTTTGTCCCCAGACGAAGTGACCTACCTTTGGTCCTATGGGGCCTGGCACACCTCTGTCCCCTCTCTGTCCTGAGCACTTGCACGGGACCTTGCAGCACGTCCTCTCTGCGATGTTGTCCTGCAGCAAACAGCACAGGACACAACAGGAAGGTGTGTTGGCAAGACTGGTCAGGTTACATGGTTAGGAAGCAGAAGCCAACACTGTATTTTGGACATCAGAGGGAAGGGTTTAAATGGGAACTGCGTGGGGCAGAATTCCTAGAGTGCATTTAGCAGGAGATCAGTCCCCAGAGCAGAGCCTGTCACTGAAGAGAGAAATCTCATCTCCAAAGAAACCAACCCAGGATGTGGAATAGGTCACGAGACAGTTGTGGCAGTGAGCAGCTCACCAGCAACATGCAGGCTGAGAATGATTTGTGAATACATAATAAAAGACAAAAAAAAAAAAATAAAAAAGAAAGATACGGGCTCAGAGAAATTGCAGCTGGTTTTTGCATCATCCAGCAGAAAGAAAAAAAAAAAAAATCACTTTCTTAGCCAAGTACATTGCTGGCTGCAAATGTTTCCTGCCAGCTTTGCACATTTACATTTTGGAAGGGTTTTCCCAGGCTGAATTACTCAGGGATGGGCTCAAGACTAGCTCTTACCCCAAAACCCAAGGTTCGCTCCCAAGTGGCAGCACTTTGATGTGCGGGGAAGGGCTCAGCAAGATTACCATGGGGATCAGTGGCTAAGCCCAATCTTATTAAATCTACTGCAAAAGGAGCTCAATCATGATGGTAGCAGCTGAGAAATTGGGAGGAACTGGACATTCCAAGGTTGAGAGCAAATAACAAAACAGACTCAAGAGGATCTATGTATATGTGAGGGCAGTAATCTGTGGAGAAAGAATCATGGAAAGGGTTGGATTGAAAGGGACCTTAAAGGATAACTCCTTTGTCTGTCAAAAGCACGTCTGAAATACAGTGACTTATAGTTTGTTTGCTTTTTCTGATTACATAAACACTAAGCAGAAACTAACCAAACAGGATCTTGGGGAAAGAAACCTAGACAGCAGTGCCTCTGCAAGAGGCCAGGTATGACAGGGCACTACCATAAGGTTAAAAACCCCAACAGCAGAAATACAGGCAGAGGGTAGATTTTTGGCATGGCAGCCCTGCAGGAGATCCAGCCACGGGCTTTCCTCCAGCATTACAAGGCAGCGCTGCCTGTGCCAAGGTACTTACGAGCTGCTCTGCCAGCTCGAAATCCAGGTCCAGCAGATTAACTCTGAGAGGTCTGTTGTAGGTGAACCCACGGCCGAACTCCAGCTGCATCACTCTGTCAAAATTGCTCACTCGGTCCAGCCCCACGAAGATGAGAGCGCTGACACCTGGAGGGGAGAGGAGCAGAGGGGGCTTTGGGACGGGGCAAGGTGCTGTGCAGAGCCTGCACACCCTCCCCTGTGCTGACACATCCTCATCCACCTCTCTGATTGCAAAGGGAGCTTATTTGACTGAGAACAGGCACATTCAGTGCAAGATACCCCCGTGCTTAGGTGGCAGCAGGCAGCTGAGTACCACAGGAAAGCAGTGAAGAACAGCCAGTGCCTGCAGAACTCGTGAAACCCTTATTCCTTACTGCCAAAAGCCAGTGGATTCATGAGAAATGGGGGTAAAATGGGCCACATGCTAACATGGACTGTAATCACTGCTTTGAAGAGTAAAAGGTTTACCTTCTGCATGCAAAGTAGATGAAGCAGTCTCCAGCTGATCTATTGGGGCGTCTGCACCATCAGTAAAATGGATTATGACCTGGGAGAGAAGAAATAAGTTTATGTCACAAAGTTTCAGAAACACGATCAAAGTGCAACCTGAAGGGCCTTTTTTTCCAGGGGACGCTTCATCTGAGATGAGGTGGGGGAAATGTCCTGCCTTTTCCAGGCCATTTTTTTTTTTCCAGGCATTTCTGTGCCAGGTTCCTGCACACTGTCTCATGCAGGTGTGCCTGTTGCTAGAGCATGGTCAGGGAAATGCCTGGAGAGCAATAGTTTGCAGCCAAGCAGTGGCTGTGGGCACTGGCTGCAGCGATGCTCGGTCAGCTGTCAGGACAGCACCCTGACAATGAAGTGAAGAGTGCAGGAAACAGGCAGGGGTTTAAGTGAAACATTATGAGTTTACAGTCTTTTTTTTTTTTTAAATACACCAGAAGCCAGCACCCCCCAGCAGCTGTGGATCTGACCCACCTTGGCGCTGCCGGAGGGCGAGGATCGGAACTTGCTGAGGTAGGAGCTCAGCGTGTCGGCCGTGAGCACGTAGGGCCCGCGGCCCCGCATGTCCCGGAACCTCTCGAACAGCTCGGGCTGGTACTCGGAGAAGTCCAGGCCCTCCACGGGCCCGCCCTGCGCCTGGGCCATGACGGCCACCCTGACGTTGGGTGCCTGGTTGCCGGTGCAGCTGATCCTCTGCATCTGCGTTATCCTGTTCAGCACCGACTCGACCCGCGACTCCAGAGCCCGCTGGGAGTTGAATATGTTCTGGCCGGGCCCAACGTCCGTGACATCAAAGCCCAGGATCACATCCAGGTCACAATCTGAAAGGGAAATGCATCATTGAGCAGCGTGATGATTGTTTTTCAGGTAATGGCTTTTTTGGTTACTCTTTTAGTCACTGGCGACATGAAGACATTCTGCATCGAGAACTGCCACCACTTGATACACAAGTGCCTTCTATTTCCTTTCACCATAGCAATGACAACCTGGAAAAATTTGCATTTTATTAATTTTAACTTTTTTTCTTTTTCTTTTCTTTTTTCATTGGGAGGAGCTGCCTAAAACAAGTCCAAGAGAAATTTTCATTTTCACCAGGCAGCCAAGACTGTTCCTTTTTTTCCACAACATGAAAACCTGTCAGTACTTGCACAGTGTACCTATACCCTTTGCCTGTGCTTGAAGTGACAGTCCTCCAGCCTCAGGGATGCAGAGGGAGGTGACAACCAGGTAACTGATCCCAAATCCCTGGGAAGTGTAGCTAGGATTTACATGGCATAGCTGGGAATTAGGAAAGAAACAGGATTTGAAGATGCTCAGCCCAAGCTAACAAGGTGATGCCCAGTCTGCCTTTCTGCTGGAATATTCAGTGTGGGCAGTGGAACCACCCTGCAGCCATCAAGCTGCCCCTTGGTCTGGAGCATGGGGAAATCAGGCTGCTTCCCACTGACAGAGGGCGGGGTCAGATGGTACTCTGGGAAGAAATTGTTCCTGGTGAGGCACTGGCACAGATTGCCCCATTCCTCAGCACACTACAAAAGAACCGTGCTTACCTCTTGTCACCTCCGTTACTCCTGGGCACAGCTTCTCCTCCATAGCGGCTTCCAGCGTGACCAGGACCTGCTCGTTGAGCTCAGACAGCTCCTGGGCTGTGGATGCTCTGAAGCTCGTGGCGCTCTCGCTGGCCAGCATGCTGACTTCCTTCAGGTCGATGTTCCTCACGCCCACTGCGAACACCTTCACGCCTTTCTGTGTGATTTCCTGCGAGGCCCTGGGCCCGTCATCCGTGGACCTCCCCCCCGTGACGATGAAGGCGATCTGGGGCACCCTCTGGTCGATCCTGCTGCCGGCCTCCTTCACGAAGTGCCTCTCCTGGATGTGCTTGATGGCAGCGCCAGTGTTTGCCACACGCCCGCCTTTGTAGATGACTTTGTTGATCGCGTCTAAGATCTGAGGTTTGGTGGAGTGGTCCTTGAGGAAAAACTCGTCGGTGACATCTGAGTTGTACTGGGCCAGTCCCACCTGGATAGAGTCCCCATCCCTATAAATGGCGTCCACCACAGAGTAGACAAACTGAAGAACTTCCTGGAAGTTATCTCTCCCCAGATTGATGGAGCCATCCAGCAAAAACACAATGTCAGCCTGCTTTTTACCTCCTGAAAAGAAATCACAAACACAGTGGTTAACAATTGTTTGCAGCATCTATAATATTAAAGTGGCTCAGTGCTTTGTGAAGCATCACTTTGCAAGGTGAAGTTTCCCTCTCTTTTCTGCCATTTTAGTTTCATCAACCATTGGCAGGATTTTGCATCCACACAGGAAGAAAGGTTTTGTGTAACACTTCATACAGCATTACTTGTTTTTGTGATAGACACCCTCACCTCCTTTCAGATTTAATTCCATTCTTTCCTGTGCTCAGTAAAATCTATTTCAAAGTGTTCTTTTCATCCATGTGACTAAAAGGGACGGGAATCAAAAGGTGTAACTAGGGAATCATTTTCACACTGTACAGATACAATCTGTGCTCTGTTCAGAGAAGTCTACCCGAAGAATAGCAGCCTTACCAGGTAAGAATGGTCCAGGTATTTCTGTTGTAGGTACTGGAAGCTCTTCGAGAATGTTCTGTACCCTCTTTTCTAAGGTTGAGAGCCCTGTGAAGTCCTGTACCACCAGCACGCGCTCAGGATCGCTGGTGATGATCTGCAGCTGGTCCCTGTCCACATTCCTGGCTCCAACACCCAGGGGCTTGATGTTGGTTGAGGTGATCACGTTAGCAGGCCTGTTCACGTCGTCCTGGGAGCGGTCCCCGAGGATGACGACGAGGTGCTGGGGCACTCCATCTTCTATCCTGCTCCCCGCAGACCTGATGAAGTAGTTCTTCACCACGTAGTCCAGGGCTTTGCCAGCGTTCAGGGGGGACCCCCCTCTAAGCCTCAAACGGCGGATGGCTTGCAGGACGGCATTTTTGGACTTGTGGGTCTTCAGGTAGAACTCGGGGAAGACGTTGTTGCTGAACTGCACCACCCCGATCCGCACTTTGTTCGGCCCCACTTCCAGCTGCTGAACGATCCTGCTGATGAAATCCCGGATGTGAGCGAGCCCGTCAGGCCTGACGCTGTCGGAGCTGTCAATGAGGAAGACTATGTCCTTCTCCTCACCAGAGATATCTGCGGGGAAGCAAGAAGAGAGGAAATTACCAGCGTGCCAAGCCTTTGCTGGAGGATTTCTGCGCTATCTGCTCTCGTGTGAGATAAAGCCATGTGGCATATTTTAGTCAGCTTTAGTCATGGTGTTCTGGGGAGCCTCTCCAAAAGGGTTTGTGTGCAAGCGGGCATGTGTGTGCTAACAGTCTGCCTGATATTTGAAGCATGCCTCACTTAGAACCTCATCTGTTTTGTTCATTAATACTCTTATCTGGATTTGACAATGTTTCCATCTTTATACCTGTTTCCTAAGGAGTTGCTAGATAGGAACAGGCAACTGCACACGTTGCAGAATTTGAACTGAAAACCTAAAAAGGCAATGTATTGACCTGAAAGTTATAAGTTATGATGTATTTTAGGTAGTTGGGTAGAATTTCCACCTATCTGAAAGTTTCCTTCCAAGACTGTACACGTGCTGCATGTTTGCTTTTATCTAAGGAAAACCTCAAAACTTAAGGGAAGTTTTTTTGGGGCAACATTTACTTGAGTAGCAACTCAGAGATGGTCAGTCCTGACAGCACCTTACCTATGGGGGGCTGCACATCTCCCAGCAGCTGCCTGATCTGGTCCACAGTCAGGGTTTCAATGGGAGTCAGCAGCTTCTGCTCGAGGCTGGGCAGCTCCTGGAAGCTGGAGACTTGGAACACGTAATCGGGACTAAGGGAAATCTGCACCATCTCCTCGGTGTCCACGTTCTTTGCTACCATCATGGGCGCCACCCCCACTTGCTTGACCTGGAGCGACGGGGACTCGAAGTCGTCGTCGGACTTGCGGGAGGAGAGGATGATGAGGAACTGAGGGACGCCCTCCTCTATGCGGCTCCCGGAGGGCCGGGTGAAGATGGTCTTCGCCACGAACTCCAGGGCCTCCCCCACGTTCACCTGCTGGCCGCCCTTCGACCGCAGCTGCCTCACGGCGCTCTGCACCTCGTCCTTGGTGGAGTGGGTGTTGAGCAGGAACTCCACGTGGGGGTGCTCGCTGAACTGCACCACCGAGATCCTGGTGGTGTCAATGCCCACGTCCAGGTTGCTCACTATCCTCCCGATGAGGTCGCGGACGAGGTAGAACTCCTGGGCGGCGTGGCGGGAGCCGTCGACCATGAACACAACGTCCCTCTTCACGCCCGCTGCAGGAGAGAAGGCAGTGGTCAGAGCTCGGGGTCCAACACAGGGACAGGACCAGTCTGCTAGGCACATCCCCAGAGGGTGCAAGAACAGCAACTTCCAGAGCAAAGGAAGCAAGAGGGAGCAGGGGACACTTGGAACAATAATTCCTTGCGGGATGTCCACCCAAGGAAACATGTCCTGGTGATAGTCCTTACTCAGGGCAGGTTGCTAGGCAGCCTGGAATGGTTTTACACTCAGAACCACCCCTCTTTCTTTGGGTTTGTCCTCTAGGAAACTTTCTATCTTATTATTCTCTCAGCTTCTGCCTTTCCAGGATGGCTTTTTGATTCCTAATTAAGTGTTTCCTGCAGTGGTAATTCAGGTCAGAGCTCAAATTATTGCAGTACATCTCCCTGATAAGTGGGGATGGAGGAAGGTGGTCTGGCTTAGAAGGGAAGGAACAGACAGAGAGCAGAATGGTGAACTGCTAAGGGACTGATCTGGGGTATTCTTCATCTCAGGCATAACTGGCTGTATTTCACTCCGAGTGAGACCAGAAATGGAAGATCTGATCCTTTTCCTGATGCTCACTTCAAAGTCCCCTTCCCCTGGTGAATGAGGGTGGCAAATATAAGAAAAATCAGCAAGTCTTTCATTTAGCAGAGAGCTGACCTTGATTTATAGTAGTGTGACGGTGTTCCTGTTGCATCTAAATGATGCAATTTCCATTCCAGAAGGAACAGCATGGACTTAAAATCCATCCACTTAAAACAAGATTAAGGAAATAGCATTCACTTTATGGGTCTTCCGTGTGGATATAGCATGGACCACCTTGAGAGGCTGGGCTTAAAGGTGGCTCAGCTTAATTACACAGCTCCTACCAACCCTGAGCAGTGCACCAACAGTGAGACCAAGACTGACTTGGAGTCTTAACCGTGACCATCTCTGCTTTTCTCGGTTTGTGTTGCAACCATGATGTTACTAAACATCATACTTTGCCACTGGCTCTCAGTGCAGACACAAACATCTTCTCACCTGGGCTGGGAGATGTGAAAACCAGGTCAGGGGCAAGGGACTCTATCTCTTTCTTGGTCAGCCGGATGACTCTGTTCGAGACGACCTGCTGCACCGAATCCAGCTGGCTGAAGTCGGGCACCGAGATCGCAAAATCCGGCAGGAAGGAAATGGTCTGCAGCTCTGTCAGGTCAGCATTTCCAATCCCAATGCCGAAGGGCACCGTGCCACTCGTCTTCAGGACCACTGAGGGCCTCCTCACGTCGTCCTGGGAGCGGTCAGCAGTCAGCAGGATCAGGAACTGTGGGACGCCCTCCGCTATCCTGCTGCCGCTCGACACCGTGAACACATTCCTGATGAGATAGTCGAGGGCTGCTCCAGTGTTCAGAGGAGACCCTCCCATAACCTTCAGCTCCTGGATGGCGCTGATGAGATCTGCCTTGTCCTCGTGGGTGTCGAGTAAGAACTCAGGCTGTATGATGTTGCTGTACTGCACGACAGCCACACGGACCTTGTCCCGGCCCACATCCAGGCTTTCCACGACCCTCTGGACAAACGTCTTCAGTAAAGGGAAGCCTCTTCTGACACCATCCGAGCCATCGATCAGAAACACCACGTCCTTCTTCTCACCTCTCTCAACTACTGTTTGAGACAAGCAAGGGAAGGGGGGAACAGGTGAGATGCTGTTTTGCAGTGATTAATACTCTCCAAAGGAGCACAAAAGCCCGGGGAGGGGAAAGCGAGGTGTTGGGACAAGTGGTTCAGCTCCTTTGCCATCAGATCCAACCCCTGGTGGAGAGGCAGATGGGTGGAAGTCGGTGGAAGACACAGTGCAGTGGATGCCACGCCTTACCCACCGGGTCATAGAATCACAGATCCAAAGGAAATAGGATGTCAGGGGACTCTGGGTGCCATCTCCTACCTGAGGCTGGGAGAAGCCACCTGCTCCTAAGGGAACTGGGAAGTTGGCACTGGCTTTGCAGTATGCAGGTGGAATCTGGGGCATCAGGAATATTCTGCTCCCAGGAAACACTGAGTCTTGGGATGAAATGGCATATCACAGGGAGATGGTTAAGAGAGGGAAAGAAAAGCTTTTCTGAGGCATCACTGAACTTAGAAACAAAAACTTCTGCACATGCCCAGAATAAAAATAAGAAATTGTTGAAAGGACATCCAGCTGAAAATGCTGAAATGCTCTTCTAAAATGTTAGATACTGCAGGGGAGGGGGGTTGTTGGTTGTTTGTTTGTTTGTTTTTACTATTTTCAGGCAGGGAAAAAAATAAATAATTATGACCAAACATTCTCTATTAAAAAAAAAAAAAAAAAAAAGAAAAAAGAAAAGGAAAAACCTCCAAGAACATGAATTGTCAAAGATCAGAGAATTGCTGACGGATTCTGCTACTGATCAGCAGAAAATTGCAAGACTTTGGCTTAACCAAGCAGAAAACATCCCTGGCTCTCAAACACACCAACTGCTGGACAGGATTCCCAAAAGTGTCTTGGCAGGAACATGATCTCTCCCTCTGAAGAAAATCTTAAATATCTGCTTATGAATGGTAGAAATATAAAGACATAACAAGGGCAGTTGAATTCTTAATGCAGCCTTCAGAACAAATGGATTATTTAAGAGGACTGTTGGAAACCTGATGGAACATCAATATAGGTGGGAAGAGGGAGCAGACATTGCCTGGTGTTTCAACTTCATATACTTCCTCTAAAATTCAGAAGCAGGGAAAAAGTCCTATTAAAAGTCTCTAGGTAGTGGATAAAGAAGAAAAAAATATGGATGCTCTAATGAATTGTCTCTCTTTTAGCCAAGAACAAAAGGAAAAGTGGGTAGGTGCAGCTATCAGTGAGCTCAACAGCACAGTTATCAAAAGTTCTTGGTGGTCCAAGGGATTCAAAATGATCTTGACATGACACAAATGGTTTGAAAAGGGAGGATGGAATTCAAGAGCACAGGTTGCACAAGTTTTTGTTGGGGCAGGAGCTGCACAAATACGGGAAGGGTAATGAATCCACATGGAAAAGGTGGGGTAAGAGATAATCAGGGGATGCCACTGGTGCACTCAGGTCATTTGGAGCAGACTGATGCTGGAGAGGATAGGGTGAAAATGTAGATGATGATCTACAAGGCCTACCAGGAAAGACTGAATGAGCTGGGTACAGACCTGGTGACATGAGGACAGAGACAAGACATGCATGGCACACAAAACACGGGAGTGAGCTGACATCTGAACCCTTCTGGAGTTGAAGGAGATGTAAAAGGCTTCAAGTGTCACTAAGGAGGCAGAAGCTGGACATTAAGGGAAAATGTTTACTGATACAGATCAAAGGGATTGATTATGGAGGCTGGGAAATCTCCACCAGAGGGTTTCCAGAACAGATTAGACCCATGTCAGCTGGTTCTGGACAAGAAGATCCTGTTGGGGACAAGGGCACGTAGCAGATGGCACCCTGAGGTTCCTTCCAGCCCTATTTCTTTTTTATGTTTCTATGATTCTAAGTCCATCTGCCCAGGACTTTTATGGAGAGATGACGTGGATGTCACTGCTCTTTTCCTCATCTCCACCTCCTGTTCGGAGATGAGGTAATGCTCAAATTAGGGCTGCCTCAGGAAATCACACAGCTGGACATTCATAATTTCCAGTACCACAGAGTGAATTTATAACTGGCAGTGTGATCCTCTTTGTGATTCTTTTTTAAATACTCTTCAATTAATCCATCTCATCTACTGAGTTCCAATCACAAGAGAGTGGAGAGCATTTTATTTATTGGTGCATAGGAACAAAACCTAGAAACTGCCATCATATCCTGTAAGAAACAACAGAGCAAGAGTGAATCCAGTGCTCTGTAGTGCTCCCTACTCCCTACCACTCCTCCAGAAAAGGGAGGATGGAAAAGGAAATTGAGACAAGCCTGTATCTGCTTCTTCTAGCCTTTGCCCAGCATTGCACATCAATTAATGCACTGTCTCTGGGGCAATGGCTCCTTCTTATTTCAGGTTTGTACCCATGTAACAGCACCAGCTGCAGCTCATCCAGCTGAAGAAAAGACCTTTCCCTTACTTATCTTTAAAATTCAGTTTGAACCTTAATACTTTGCTGGATCAGGGTCTGAGGAGAGGAAAACCTAAGTGCAACAGCATTTTCTACTTGTAATTGTTTTAAACGCCACCAGACCCAAATGCCTCAGTTGCCAATTGAGATGGGGCACGTTAAGCAATTCCTTTCAGCCTCTTGGAATCCCCGGGGCTCCCTGTACCTGTTGGCTGAAGCTGGACAGTTTTCAACAGGTTGACTATGTTTGGCTGGTACTCTGAAATCCGAGGGAGGGATTCGACGTTCACGATGAACTGCGGGGAGTAGACGATCCTTTCCAGCTCTGCGAGGTCGGCGTTCTTGGCTTTGATAGCAAAGGTCACGACTCCAGTTTGCTTCAGAACGTCTGATGGCTCCTCCACATCGTCAGCCGACCTCCCAGCAGCGAGGAGGACCAAAAACTGGGGAACCCCTTCCTCGATCCTGCTCCCAGCCTCCTTGACGAACAGCCTCCTTATGGCCTCATCGAGCGCGGCTCCGATGTTCAGCTGCTTCCCGGTTTTGATCTTCATCCTTTTCACTTTGAGGAGCATGTCTTGCTTGGACGTGTACTCGGCGAAGTCAAACTCGACTTGGACGGTGTCGCTGAACTGAGCCACCGCTACGCGCGTGGCGTCGGCGCCCACGTTCAGGTCAGAAATGACTTTGTGCACAAAGTCCCGGACGGCAGGAAAGCTGCCCAAGAGGTTGGCTGAGCCATCGATCAGGAATAAAACATCTTTCTTGCTTTCTAGAACAAATTCACAAATGAAAAGAGGGGGGGAAAAGAGATATGAAGGCATTTTTTTTCTCCTTACATGTCATCCTAGAAAACTTCTCTATGGGTCAGCTGGGTTTCAGCCTTTCAGTATTCCCATTTACCAAAGTATTCCAAGGTATATTACACAGGATTACACAGCCCCTTTGACTTATTTATCTGAGGAAGAAAGGGAAGCAAGAACACCTCCATCCTAAGACCCAGTAAATTCATGCACCAGACAGACACACCACATATTGCATCACACCAGATAAATTGGCTGATTCAGTGATGTTTAAGGTCTAGCAATACGTCAATAACACAAGCATGAAGTAAAACAGCAGTGTTGGGGTCTTTTTTCTATTTAAAGGCTCAGTAGAAGACAAAGAGAGATTAGTTCATACACACACACATAAAGCATGTTCTGTATCTTTTGCCATTTGCATCACAAGGAACAACTAAATCCAGAGGCAAGTTATGACTCTGGGAGGAGGAAAAGCCTTTTACCTGTTTCCATTTGATGCCCTTTTAATCTCATTGAATTCCCAAGATAAACCCAAGCATCTTGTGCCTGTCTTAACATCTTTCATATGAATCTTGATGGTCTTTCCACACTAACCAATCCTGGTTGTTCTCATGTCTTCATAGGCACATAGCCACAATAATGGAATTAGGGAGAAAATACCTGTTTAAAAAGGGTTAAACCTGCCAACAGCTTTTGGGTTTAATGTTGGAGGATAACACTGGGAGTCAAACCCAGCCTCTGTGACAGCCTGGTAACATCACTTTGACCAAGTGGTGCCTGGCTAGACCTCTGCTTCTCTGTGCTCTCTGGGGTGGCTTTAACCTTTCCACACCAGCCCTTGTGGTCAAAAGCTCGTGCTCCCATTGCCTGATTTAGTGCATGTAATGCATTTACAGGTTGTGTCACCATCATGGCAACAAAAAAGGGAACACCTGAGGCAGTGACTGGTGGGCATAGACTCACTCCAATCCTCTTTTGGTCCTGACCGACCAAAAAGCTTAAAATTGTGCTTTTAAAGCATGCTGGCAGTGACTTAAACAAAATGAAGGGCTGCCAGTGGCAAGCCATGTATTCACAGACTCACAGAATGGTTTAGGTTGGGAGGGACCTTAAAGGTCACCTAGTTCAGCACAGCCATAACCTCTTTGATGACTCAGGGCTTAGACAGATGCCAAAGTGTACACTGGAAAGGAGAAATTAACTTAAACAAGATCAACTTAATGCAGTCAACATGAAGGAAGATAGGTATTACCTGTTGGGGCGAGTGGAACCTCTTCCACACCTCCACTAACATAGGTTGTTATAGGTTTACTTAATTCCTGGGGTAAAGCTGCCAGAGCACTGAAATCATCCACAAAATACACCATTCTTGGATTAAAGGCAATCTGTTCAAGCTCTGCCTTATCCGCACTCCTAACGCCAACAGCAAAGGTCAGCACTCCGGCTCGAGCTAATTCATTGGAAACTTGCAAGAAGGGGTCTGCGGACCTCCCTGCCGCCACCAGCACTAGGACCTGCGGCACTTGTTCATTTATCCTGCTCCCACCGGCCTCCGTGAAGTGGTTCGAGAGCACAAAGTTCAGTGCGGAGCCAGCGTTCAGCACCGACCCCCCCCTGGGCCTCAGCTGCCCCAGGCGCTGGATTATGTCTGCTTTGGTTTGGTACGAGTACAGGGAAACTCGGTCTGGGGGGTGTCGCTAAATTGCACTAAGCCAACCCGGATTTTGTCACTGCCGACATCAAGGTCGTTAACTAGGGTGGCGACAAAGTCCCGCACAAAGGGGAAGTTGGCACTTCCGACGTTGAGGGATCCGTCCAAAAGAAAGATGATATCCCTTTTGGTTACTTGAACTGCGGTAGAGCACAGAAAACAACGTGAGACATCACGGCAAACAAACAAAAACGGAAATATCTTTCTCATGTGTGCATGCAGCGTACGCCGTACACGCATGGAGGCCTTGTTAGGAGAGACAGACAGAGAGAGGAGAGCAAGGGCGAGATCAGCACAGAGGTAACGAGGACCTTGGTGGAAATGCCTGAACTGGGCAGGGAAGGATTCTGACTCCTACTGAAAACTCTTCTCAATGTCAGGCTTATCAAGAGACACAGAGAGAGAGAGGTTAATTTTGGTGGAGCGACACCAAATTACACCTACAGACACCTTGCTCATCTGCAAGTCACCACAGATGAACCTGGGACTTCCCTGCAAAGCTTTAGGGAATTATATCGCTTTCTTTAATCGATTTAAAGTTTGCAGCTACAGACATCCATCTTGGGGGCTGGTGAAGGAGGAGAAATTTCCTACTTTGGGCAGTAACCAGCCAGTTCTCGGTTCCTTTTGAGGGTTAAACCCTTCCTGGGCTGCATCCCCAACACCTGTGCCCCAGCACACAGATCTACACCCCAAGAAACCACAGGACTATCACCCTGTGTTGTTTTTTCTTTTTTTGCTCTGAACACGTCATGTCCAGATCACAGACCAAAATGCCAAGATTTTAAATGAGATCTCAGAGAATTGATAACTCATCTAATTCATTCCTCCTGGATGCCTTCCTCCAAAGAGTTATTCAAAATTTATTTATGCCCATTGCTAATTCTGCCCATTGTTTTTCTCTTTAAAGCATTTATGGCTACATTCATCCATCCCTCTAGCTTGCCTTGTCCCTGTAAGCATGCTGTCCTATATATAAAATATATAAATACTGAGATATTTAAAACGAAAGGGGGGGAAAAAGGACTGTTTGGAATACAGGAATTGTTCTCTGATCTTACAGATTGTCATGGTTTACTGTATTTTTAATTTTTTTCCCAGAACAGTGCCATTCAAGGCCCAGGGTGAGACAATATCCAGCTAAAATGGAAGTGCCCAGTGTCAAAATCAGTTTTGTTACTGCTACTAATAATTTAAAGGAGTAGGATCTGATCCCTTGCTCATTATGTATGGGAATTGCTGTGAGTACAGTAGAACAAAAAGACTGGAAAAAAGACACAGCTGCTCAAATGAGCTTGAAACAGGGAAATATAGGAACATTTTGAATTTACACTGAAAAATAAAAATGCAAGATCTGGTGTATAGCCATGCAAAACTGTATTAGCAGGAAACACACTCTGAAACAAAACTTATTAAATGATAAGTCCTGTGATATGCATCTTAATTCAAGACAAGTATTGGTAAACTGACCTCAGAATGTCTGCTCTGCATGTAGATCAGCCATAGGCTTTAATTCTTTATGGGCTCTTTCCAAACATTCTGTTTCTTTTGCACTTGGTTTATAATTTTAACTTACTTTATAAAGTAGAAAAAATACAGACATGGTTCAACAGCCACTTAAGCTGATGGGAACTTCACTATTGACCTTACTGAGGGCTGGAAGAAGTCCTGTTTTTTTAATGCCATGAGACGGAAATGCAAGGTTCAAATCTGATCTAGCACAACGTGGATTCAACCCCAAGCATCTCTGTGGGGAAGAAATCCTGAGAAATCTGGTATAAAATCTCTGTGGGGAAGAAATCCTGAGAAATCTGGTATAAAATCTCTGTGCACCCAGAACATGTCTTGAAGTGCAGGGGAGACTCCCTCAAAAGCCACGACCCTGGCAGCTGGATTGCTTCCAAAGTCTACTGGTGTCAATGGCAAGACCAACTAAAAAGAATCCACTGGCTCCATGGGGCTCTGGATCATCTTCTGAACAGACTAAATGACAAACAACACTGCAGTATTCTCAGCTACACCTCTTAGGGCTTGAGTTTAATAAATTATAAGGAAATTGTAACTATGTTCTTAAAGGGCGAGTCTCAGTCCAACAGTGTCAGGGTAGCTTTCTCTGGACATTCTCCATGAACAAATGGGCTTATGTTCTTCACACCCCAGAGAAACTCCTATGTTCCTGAGCAAGTACCCACCACCAGTGATTCTCAAACTGAGGAAGAGATTTTAACATTCCCTGTGTGCCCCATTAATAGGTTACACAAACCCTAAGTGAGGGAAGACAATTTTTTGAACAATTTCAGTACCTATCTAGTAAAGCACATCTTCCACATCCAGGCCCTGGTGACAAATATGAAACAGGACAAAAACCTCCAGGGAGGGGTGATAAAGCTGTAACAACAACCGCACTACCAAGCTCACCAACCTGTTCATGCACTTACTGAACCGAGAGACAACGTTTAACCACGCTGGAACATGTGTTTGATGCTTTTTCCCTGCCCATTATCTACACATGGCAGAGAAATAAGGGTTGACAAACATATAAATTGTATTAATTAGAAAAAGGTAATTAACTACCTGAGGGTGGTTCTTGGACAATCAGCCCTCCTGAGAGCGTCCGGATAGGCGACAGCACCTGAGGTAGAATGGCTTGCATGAACTGGAGGCGGAAGTCCTCTGGGTTGAACACAAAATCTCTCTCGTGGGCGATCTCCTGGAGCTCTGCCAGGTCGGCGTTCCTCGACCCCACCGCCAGGGTCACTATCCGGTTCCTCTTCATCTCTGCCGCAGCCTGGTCCACAGCATCCATGGACTTACCCCCGGTGACGAGCACCAGCATGGGCAGCACCCCCTCCTCCACCCTGCACCCGGCGGCGCTGGTGAAGAAGTTGGTCCTCACGAAGTCCAGAGCGGAGCCCGTGTTGAGCGCCGTGCCCCCCATGAGCTTCATCCTCCTCACGTTGGTCATCACGTCCTTTTTGCTCTGGTGGGTGTTAAAGTAGAACTCCGGCTTCACCGTGTCTGCGTACTGCGCCACCGCCACCTGGATCAGGTCAGGTCCCACCTCCAGCCTCTGGACAATTTTGGCAACGAAATCACGGATTGAGTTAAAGGGGGCAGCCCCCAGAGCAGTTGAGCCATCTATCAGGAAGACTATGTCCTTCTTGTTCACTTCAATAACTGCAAGGAACACATGAACATCACGTTAGCAGAGGTCTTCGCCACACTCCGCATCATTTCTACATCAACAGTTCAGCAATGTTTGGAAACTTCTTGTTTGCCTGAGGTACTGTTAATCTCAACACCTTTAAAAGGCTCTTGCTTCCAAAACAGAATTGCTTTTTAGGTTCTAACAGAGGGCTAACAGTAAACCTGAATGTTTCCCCTTCCTAAAACACAGAAGAGCTGGCAAAAATGGTGTTGTTTACAAGCTTTAATATCAAACTGTCTATACCTGTCAAAGCAACGAATGAAAGCCAAACAGTGAGGAGAAATCTTGGCACTCAGCTGGCACAGCAGATGAAATAAGCAGGTGATGCTCCCTCTATCTGCGGTGAAACCATCTGAATCATGCTTGAGCCTCTCAGAAGGATTAGTTCCCAACACCAATGACACAAGTAAAGAACAGTCTCCACTTACTCAACATACCTGATTTTGGGTCTTCAAGTCCTACATTTTATTCCTTATCTAACAAAAACATGTTAGGATTTTTCCTGGCACAGCTAGCCCAATCATGGAAGAGCACTCCAGTGCCCTGGTTAGGTTTGAAGAAGGATAATTAGGGAGGAAAAAAACCCTGTTGTGCAGCATTAGAACCAAAGCATCATCACATTTAATACAGCAAATATATTTTTAAAAAGGTAAATATTAACAAGACCAATAACATTATGATAACAGCTTTCTACATGATCATCACTGGGCCTAATCTTAATACCATCTTTTAGAAGACCCCACTCACATCATCATGTCCCTGATTTCACACCACTGATGTTGAAGAGGAAACTCTGTGCTGCTTCCCAGTTCTGCTGAGCACTGTGACTCACTGTGCTTTGGACTTGGGGTGTCCTTAAATCCCCTACCCACCTAAGAGCTCCTGAGATGGAGTCATTATTCAAGGAGGCAGCCCCACCACCTCCCAGGCTCGCTGCTATGCCCAGTGCAGGGCCTGAGGGGAAGAGGAGCCCTGGCATGTTTGGGATCTCACAGCCCTCAGGGTGAGTGGTAGCAAACACTGCCTTGCCCTGCCTGGATGCAGAAGGGCAGCCCCTCAGGGCTCCTCTGCCTGCAGGTTGTTTACTTTGGATTTCAGCAAAGAACAAAGCTTTGGCTGCAGTCCTCCCTGGCCAGACACCAGCTGGCCATGGATAGCAGTGCTCCCAAAGGCTGGTGGCTGTCAGGTTCCTCAGCCGGGCTAGCCCAGGGAGTGACTTAGAGCTGGCATGACACGTGTGATTGAGCTGCCCCTCTGCCCTCAGACCTGCCTCCACCAGCAAGCCCCAGCCTTTGCAAAAGCCTCTCCCAGATTTGTGCTGCAAACAGTTTTGTTGAGGTCCAGTTGTCAAAAAATGAAGTTTGAAATCGCCCCCCATGGTGCTGCTGGACACGGAGTGGTGAGAACGTGCCCCAAGTGAATGTGGTGGTGCCCTCCCTGAGCCACAGCCGCAATGTGAGTGGTCAGTGAGCTGCTTTTGGCTGCCCAGGCTGTCAGAACTGAGCTATGCAACAAAGCAACGAGCATTTGTTTCAGTGATCCCATTCCCAGAGCCGTGACTTCCAGCATTCATCCCTCCAGCCAGGTTTTTACTCTCAGCAGTTACTCCAAGGAGGAGAGGGCTGAAAACAGGAAACTTTTCAAATTGATAACAAGGGTTGAAATCCCTGCTTTTTGCATCACCCAGAAGGGAGCCCAAAGCATGTCCTTAGCTTGTCAGCAGCTAGAAACCCAAAAATGGAGACCCTGGAAACTTTTGACTCTATATAGAAGATTGGGGAAAACATCAAAGGGGCTTTAGAAAGGTGAGGGAGGCCAGAAAGGAAGAGCTCCCTCCACTGCTCATTCCTCTTGCAGCTCTCAAATCCTGCACTGTGATTCCCTAGAGGAATGCAAGAACCAAAACCAAAACCCAGAGGAAGAAACAGCACATAATGCTGATATCAATGGATACAATTAGAGCAAAAGGCTTTAAGCAAGGCTGTACACATCTCCTAGTGTTTAATCCAAAGCCCTATACAGCTGATGGCAAGTCTCCCAAGAATTTCAAAGAATTTGGGATCAAAGCATTGCATCTTTGACTCCAAAAGTTGGGAATGTAAGAGGGTGTCAGCATCAAAGCCAGCCCTGCATAGTTCCCTCCTCACTGCCATCTCAGCTACCTTTGGTGAAGCACCTCATCTAATTTAATCATCCAGGCTCCCCCAATACTTGAAGGACAGAGGAGAAGAGAGGCAGAAATTCACTGAGATATCCATTCATCCCAGGAGGATCAGTGTACAGCCAGAGTGCTAAAGTGAAGTGAGGTGACGTCAGTATTTCACAGGAACACATGGCACCCCAGTGGCTTTGGCACCCACTTCAGGCTGTGGTGTGTCTCCCAAACCAGTGTTTTACACTCCAGGCTTCCAAGATGCTGTTGCAAACCAAGCAGAGCAGTCAGAATTGATTTCCATGGGTGCTAGGGATAGGAAATTCCCTAAAGGTCCTTTGAAAATAGCCACTTCTCCATTTAGCATATCCATCTGCATATAGTTGCACAGGCCAGTGCTGCTGTGGTACCCTCCACGAATGAGCTGGCATTCTCAGTGAGAAACAGGCAACTGCAGGTGAAACCAAATGCACCCACATTTTCAATCTTGCCATACAAACTGTTAAAAATCAGAGGGGAGGAAAGAGAAGTTTTCCACTGACTTGCAGGGGTCCTAGCATGCACATTTTAGCCAGACACACTGACTTCATCTTTCTTAGCTAAATATGGTGCTTGGAGGATGCTATAAGAAAAAGCTCTTCATGTTCTTTCCTGGAATAATCAAGCCAAGGTCATAAAATGATCTTTTAGGCAAATTCCTCCCTTTGATTTGAGCCACAGGACAAGCAATCATGTTTAGACACAGATCAGTGAAGACATCTGGAATGCAGTTTTATATGTCAACATACATCATGAGGAACAGCGTGTACAGAACTCCAGACTGGCAATGGGATCCCAAAAGTGCTGTCTGCATTAAAGCATCCTGTTAATGAAGTGCAGCAACTCCAGCCTGGCCCTTTCCATACTGTGTCTGTCATAAAACCTCTCCATCACTGGATTTAAATTAGTCCTAAACCCAGAAGGTGAGAAACTCATAATCACCTGCTTGCTCTGTAAATCCAGATCTGCTGATCCCCAAAATAATGCTAGTCCAGAAACAGTCAGTGGGGCTTAAGGGTGACAAAGTGACCTAAGAGGAACATTGACACCTGCATTTTGATGCCCCATGGCCTCGTGGAAAGCTGTAAACTTTCTCAGCTAATGGATCAAAGGGAAATGCACATTAGCCAGGTACAGATTTCATTTTAGAAGCACCAAGGGCTGCTTGCCTTTTAACCAAGTTACCAACACAGGAATTTCACCCTTTTCCCAAGGACAGCCCCCAGCTTCCATGAGGTATGGAATTTTACTGTTTTAGCAAGATGGTATCTTCAGCTCTGGTAAATAGGGATCCATTAACATCCCTGTTAGCTCCCCCAGTCACCTTTTATGCTCATGACACTTTCAACTGACGTATAATGTAAGCTTACATGACATAAATGTTTTACAGCTGACAGTGCTGCTTAGATATCCCAGTAAGGATTACATATGAGCCTTTTAATACTCCTTTTTTATACTCTGCTTCTGTCCTTTAAAACACCATTTCATGTGATGCACTGTAACAAAACCTCATGGTTTTTGAAAGATAACCCAGTGGTCCACTGAGTTTCTGCACATCAGCCACAGGACTATTTGTCTTTGTCCATAACCAGACCAGAGAGGTGAATTGAAAAAGCAAAAAAACTCTTTAGATAATTAAAGAGCTAAATTAAAGAGTTTGTCAGGTGTGCAAAAGCTCATTCATTCATCAATTCACAGAAATGCAAAGGTCTAGAATGACATACATACCTTCGGTCACAATGGTTGGGGCCGCTAACAAAATGAGCCTTTGGGCCACTCCAACAATGTTGGGCAGTAATAATTCTCGAAGAGCATCGAGGTTACGGATATCCAGGGCAGTATATGCGAAGCTTCCATCAGTAGCAATCTGCTGCAGCTCTGCACTGTCAGCATTCAGGACCCCAATGCTAAACGAAAACACACCAGCTTGCTTCACCGCTAACAAGCCCTCTCGGATATCATCACTAGACTCTCCACCACTTATCAGCACTAAAATCTGAGGCACCGCTTCCTCTATCCTGCTGCCT
Source organism: Myiozetetes cayanensis (assembly GCF_022539395.1). Lineage (NCBI taxonomy): Eukaryota > Metazoa > Chordata > Aves > Passeriformes > Tyrannidae > Myiozetetes > Myiozetetes cayanensis. The sequence goes on along the minus strand of NW_026088185.1, from coordinate 832,963 downwards.
CCCGCCTGGGTGAAGAGGTTCTCCACCACAAACTCCAGTGCCGCACCGGTGTTCGCCTCCTCGCCACCGCGGAAGCCGAGAGCCTTCACGGCATCCAGGACATCCGCTTTTGTGGAGTAGCTGCTCAAGGCGAACTCCGCTCTGGGCTGGTCACTATACTGCACCACCCCAACGCGTATCTGCTGAGCTCCAACTCTGAGGCTTTCAATCAAATTTACAAGGAAATCGCGTATGGCTTGGAAATTGACACTTCCGATGTTGTTTGATCCATCAATAAGGAAAATAAGGTCAGCGGACTCTTGAGCTTTAAAAAAACAGAAATGCAAAAGGTGAAAGCATTAAAATGGGTGATTACATGCGGTTGTACAGTGTTCTGACACGTTTCTTGGAAAAACCAGTAAGAAACACAAAAACGAGAAAACAAAACACGTGATCGCTGAGGAGGTGACATTTGCCTCTTAGTTCTGCATTCTGATTGAATATGAACTCCCAGCCCTTTTCCCAGCAGCATCCACGACCCATCAGGAGAGGGCTCGAGTGGACACAACCTGAGCCGGTGGCTGTATTTACACAGGGGTCAGCAGTACTGGCACACAAGGAGAAAACTTAGCAAAATAAAAAATGTGGGAAACCAAGATCCATTCCACCAGTACTGTCCTAATGTTTAGACAGAGCCACACGAAAAAGGTGGATTTTGGTGGCAATTCACACCAAAGTTGGCAGGTGAGGACAGTAATATTCCCTGGGGGTTTTTATCATTGCAGTCTCTCATTTTTTGGAAGGTAAAAAGCCAGCATTTACTGGATGCATGGAGTGTTTCAGCCCCTCTGTCACAATGCTGCTCTCTTCTGGTTAAACTCAGGGGCTGAATATACTGGCTTCTCCCACCACGAAGGACTAGTATTTGAAATGCATTTGTTAGAAACAATTGAAAAGGTTTAGGTTGTTTTTCTTGCACTGTAACTCTCTGACCAGCTGCCAGCATCCAACTTGTCCAGCAAAGTGGACCCACACAATTCTCAACCCGGGCCATGCAAAAACTGTCTCACTTTAAATATTATGCACAAGGACGGGTTGGTTATTGCTAGAGGGGTCTGATCTGTGTTTTTCCTGTGGACTCTGGATATTCAATCAAAGAATGCAGAATCAGGTTAAAAAAGGGTGATGAAATCAGTCATGACACAATTATCCAACTCTATTTGTTGTGACCATATGCAGATGATCACAAACATTTGCTGAGAGTATACACACACCAAACAAAGCTTGGATATGGCATGAACACGGGGTTGAGGGGGAGCATTTCTGTTGTGAGACTTACCAAAGCAGACCCAAAATGCCCTGGTGTCTGCTCTTACTCCTTTTGCTCAACTAATTTTACCATCAACCTCACCAAGAGCTCTGTGCATGGAAAAAAGTAGCAAATACCCCAAGCATGCTTGGGTATTTCCACGCTATTGATCTCCAATCTTGTGAAGAACTCAAATTTCAGACTATTTGCAAATGAATGACAAGCAGCATTTAGAAATATCAATCAGCTCTCAACTTTTGAAAGCCAAAGGTGAAACCAGTAGAAAAACTGATATGTAGTTTGGCAAGGCCAGGAATAAACTTGAGGTCTCTGCTATTAACCAGCAGTGCCAATTTGTTTATTTATTGCCCGTTAGATTGCTCTTCTGTAAATGTTTTCATTCACTGCAATGCCCTCTAGAGATTCAAATAATGCTGCAACTCCAGTAACAAGGTCTCCAGGTCACCATCACTGCCCTGGGCCAACTCAACAGCCAGTGCTGGCTTGGAGAACTTCAACAGGGTTCAGCAAAGAGCTTCAGGAATTATTTCTCCCTGGAGACAAAATTTAGGGGTGCTTAGGGCTGTCTTTCCTGTGCCATTTTCAGTTGGGATGTACACCTTCTACTTCATCGTACAAATGACAGGGAAATCTCGAGGTGGTTTTGCCCAGGGCTGCTTATCTCTTTTGAGGAGCAAGATTTCAGCCACTAATGGGTGCCATCACACCAGCTCGGGCCGCTCCCACCAGACAGAAAACAGATCTGAAACAGATGCGTTGGATAATTTGTCATCACTGTAAAAAAAAACAAAACCTTGTACTTCAGTGCACATTTATGGAACAAGGCGGTGTGGAGAACAAGTGAAAAGCGTGCTGGTTACACAACTAAGCAAGGAAGGTCAGATGAGACAGACAGCTCAGCTTGAACAAATCCATCAGGGCAAACTCGGGGCTGATGGCCCTGCTTATCAGCTCAATAAATGACTCCTTGAACTCTTAAACCAACAGTAATTTGTACCATGCTTTTCAATCTACTGTCATCCGAGGTTTAGGACCTGTAACAACTATTCCCATGTTTAAATGATACTCTGTGTACTGCCCATGAAAGTCACACAGGGGCAAAACTACAATAGTGGGATTTTTCAAATTTGTGCTACAGGATGGGAAAGAAATACTTGCAAAAAATACCTTTGAGGAGAAACAAACTTGGAAATTTGTGATACACACAGAGCAGGATTTTGGCTTCAATGCTTTTAAAGAAATGTCTGTGCCTCCACACTATGGGGTTACCTGCTGGCATGGCCCAGAGGAGGGCAGCCAGCTGCCACAGACCAGTTCCTCTACTCATTTCAAAAAAGAATCACTGGGGTCCTTCATGGTGAAGATGCTCAACAGCCACTGCAGTGCTGTCATCAGGTTGGGTGTAACACCCGTTTTTCACATATATTGGTATCATTTTCTTAGTATCAGTGAGCTTTTTGTCACCTTTCTGGGGCAGCTGCTCCCCTGTGGCTTCCACGTGGCCTGCATAGTTGCCCTGCCAAGCGCTTTGCACGAGGAAAACACACATGAGCACGGCCTTTTGGTGCTGCTGGGCGTCATGCAGAGATGGAGAGCACCCAGCGGGGCTGGTGTGAGGGTTAATAGGCAAGACAGCACAGGGAGATTAATGCTACGCTGCCTCATCACACTCCCGTTGCCTCACGTCACCCCACAAGCTGTTGACCTTCAGATGGAGTCCCAGGAATAAAAAGAAAGGTTTGATCTCCAGGACTTGTGTTTTGAAACACAACAAAGCTGCTCAGAAGGCCCTCTCCATGCTGGAATTTATGTCATAAACAGAGGAGGGACGGAGGGAGACTGTCTTATTTTGTTTCCAGGAAAACTGGGCCCCTCTGTCTTGCGGTCAGTGCAGATCCATCGAAGCCAACGTGGCTTGGAGGGAGGTTTTGGTTGTAGGAAGGGTCCAGCACTCCAGCAGGTGGACTCTCCATGACTCTCCAACCACACACCTTCTTCAAGTGCGTGAGGAGAGGGGCTAAGGGGTGGGGTTTTCAGCAGAGAAATTCTCCACCCAACTTCTTTTTGCTGTCTTCAGCCAAGAACGTGACTTCCTGGAGTGGCACATTGCCTGTCTCCCCCCACAGCTCACCTCTTCAGCTGTCCCAAATGTACAAATGGAAATTTAAATACTCCAGACCCGACTGAACCACATGATCTGGCTGTGAGGTGACATCCTGCATGGTGTCCCTGCCATCAGCAGTGACCTTATCGGTCTCCAGAGGGTTTTCGGTCAGGATCACCACCAGGTCTGGTGTGTTCATGCCCTATTTCCCTGCCTTGGGAGCGAACAGCATGGAGCAAAAACTCTGCAGGGCCCCCTGCATTTGCATTTCCACACCACGTGTGCCAAAGGACGGGTACGGCGTGCTTGCTGCCCATCCAAGGACTCCTGAGCTAATTCCCAGCAGGGATACCGGCCCGGTCTGCAAACAACAGCACGCTCGGTAGCCACAAACACCGGGCCACACGCTTCAAACCTTTGTTTTTAAACCTCTGAACGTCCATCTCAGTCTCGCCCCTACAAAGGCTCCAAACAGCGCAGCGCCAGCAGATGCCACCAGCCAGCCATTACCTGTGACGTCTTTAACCAGTCCTTTGGCCCCAGCCTTTTCTGGAGTCATGGAGGAGCGCACACTCGCCACTAAGTCCCCAACTATGCCGTGGAGAGCGGTAAAATTCTCTAGGTTGAAACGGTGCGCATCGAGGGGTCCGCCCGCTCTCTCCTTTAGCTGCCCTTCCGCGGCGTCCTGCACGCCGACCGCGAACACGTTTACAGGGGCTGAGTTAGGGACGGAGGAGGGCAGGGCCACGCCGCCCTGGGGCCGGCCGTCCGTCAGCACTATGATAACCTGGGGGACGCCTTCACTGGCTCTGCTCCCAGCAGCTTTAGTGAGGTGCTTCTCGATTAGGTACTCTAATCCTTTTCCAGGCTCGGCGCCTCCCCCCGCGTAAGACATGTTGGCAATGTGGGACAGGACGTCTCGGGTAGAGGGGTAGGTGTTTAACTGGAACTCTGTGTGGGGGTTTCCGCTGATCTGGACCAGGGCAAAGCGAAAATCACTTCCTCCCACATCTAAAGCTTTTACAACATCATACAGAAACTCTCGGACAAGTTGGAAGTGTTCCTTCCCAACGCTCCAGGAGGAATCCACTAGAAATATTATATCAGCCACGGCAACGGTTCTGACAGCTTTAAAAAAACAAATGGGGGGGTTTAGGAATTTCTACGGTCAGCACAAGCACGCCTCCTCGCCCGAACAACCGGCAGCCCGTTCCGCGGGGTGACAGTGAAGCTGAGCTTCCCCTCATCGCCCGCAGCACAACGAGAAGCGCTGCAGAACACCCAGGCAGCCGTCAGCGCCCTGACACCGCAGTGCTGGGGGACAGGAGGGGACAGCATGCGCCCTACCCTTCCCAGGGAAGGGGTGCCGAGGTGCTTCCCCACTCCCAGACCCTCACCTCACAGCTTTGGACAGCAGCCCCCAGCCAGACAAAGACGCTGGCAGCTCCACATGTGAATTTAGGCTCATTCCATTTCAGTCTCCTGCACGTTTTTTGCTGACTCAGGGCTTTGCTGGCTCTGTGGTGGTTCTCAGGGAAAGGAAGGGCTCCTTGGTTTAAGCAGCCTGGGTGCTGGCATGAGTTTTCCACATTTTTCCTGCTGTTAACACCCAGCTCCGGTCCCAAAGGCACCGGCACCTCCTCTTAAAGCAGCCTCCCTGCAGGTCAGCGGCAGTGCTCTTCTCACTGCAAAAGCCATCCTACACATGCAAGGAGGGCACAACAGCTCTGCCCACGTGAACACCCTCTCAGGGCCACGCTGGGTGCGCATCCCACAGCCCGGTCCCCCACAGAGCACCCTCCAAGGCACGGCACGGGCCAGCGACATGCTCGGGAAGGCACCGCGCGCACGGGTGAGGTCTGGGTCCCAAAGGACCCCCAGCGAGGTGGGAGCTGCAGAGCAGAAGGTCACCAATCCACGACATAACCATCGACATGCATGTTAAAAACCAAACAGGGCGAGCTAGTGGCTCATTTGTACAGGGCCAAAGTCAGGAGAAGCGGTCCGGTCTTACCTGCCTGCTGTTGGGCACGAACCGGGCAGAAGCCTGGCAATAGGAGGCAAAACAGTGCCACAAAGGGCAAATGCCGGTGTTTCCTCATTTTGGGTCTTTTATCTGAGATTTTCTTTTATTCCCTTCGTTTCAAAGCACCCAGTGTGGGACCTGAGGGAGAAAAACAGGGAGAGTGAGAAACAGTGGCAGAGCTGCCCAGGCGCAGATGAGGTGCAAGATAGAAAAGCCAAAACCACGCAGTGTTACAGGGCTTTGGGGGCACTTGGGCAGGAAAGAAAATATTTTACTGCTGGACAATCTACTTCATAGCAAGCAGTCCTTTGCAAGAGGAATCCTCACTCACATAACTGACATTTAATCACCCCTGTGGACTCAGATGGTTTTCTTCTTGCCTGTCCTGTCCCAGGTAATACTGAATACATAGGAAGCTGCTGAGCCTACATTTCTACCATCAAAATACGTCATTGCCTCTCACCTGCCCTCCTCACTCATGGACAACCAGCTGAAACATCTTGGCCAAGATGTTCCCTCTTGCTGTTGCCATTTTCTTCCCTTATTTTTTTCTAAACACCACAGTAATTGCCCTGAACATCCCACTTAGCCTCAGCTCACCTCTTCAGCTGTCCCAAATGTACAAATGGAAATTTAAATACTCCAGACCTGACTGAACCACATGATCTGGCTGTACAGCAAAAAGGCCTTGGACTCCCCCAAGCTCACAGCACCGGTGGTGGAATGGCCTGTGCTGGCTGATCGTATTTTGGAAAGGCCCCAGGAATAATATTTTATCTCTTGGAGCCAAAACTATAATTTAAGCAAGTTTGTTATCTGTGATCCACCTGGCAAGCCTTCTGAAACAATGTCTCTGTCAGGAAAGCTGTGTTTCTGTTGCCATGGAGATGACAAATTTAATATTTAATCTTCACTTGCAAGCATACGGAACAGAAACCAGCAAGGCTTGCTTAACTGAGAAAATATCCTCCCAAAAGGGAACACAGTGATTTAATACTTTTCATTCCCCAAAAGGAGCTCAAATACTCAAATCAGCCAAAAGTGACTCAAATACATCAAACTGTTAACCAGGTCATCATCATAATAAAATAATAATAAAAAAAAAAGGTAATTCAATTTTCTTCATACCATCCTTGCCAATTCCATCAATCCAGAGAGTTATGACCAATACAAAGAGCCTAAGAAGGTTAGGGGGAAGACTAGCCCCCTTTTTGAGGAAAGCCATGGTAACTACACTGATGGCCATTGCTGGCACAGCTGGAAGCAGAACCAAGAGCTGGGAATTTGGGAAAATTTGGAAATAAACAGCTAACCCCACTTTCACTGAGGAAACACTCCTCAGGGTATTCCACTGGGCAGTTCAGTGGAAGGGAGGGGACAACTTCCACCCGGTTTCCCAAAACCTGACTGGATCCTGACTCTGGCATTTATGAGTTTGGAAAAAGCTACCTCCTACCTTCCCCCCACATTTGTGAATAATAATTATAATGACAATACTAAGAGTAATGATGCCAGATGGAGAGACATTTGACAGACACCCAGAGCCAGCAGTCAGCACACCATGTCAGTTAAGACACAGCAAGTCCTCCCTGTTATTGGCAATCCCTCAATCCACAGAGGCAGCTGCTGCATGCAGCCCAGAGGTATCGCTGTCATTCATAAATAAATTAAAAAATCACATTTGTAAGCTGGCACTGGTCCATCCCCCTGGCTGTTCCACTCCAAGCCCAGCCTACCGGTGCCTCCAGCGGGAACAAACCTGCCCTGCTGGACTGCTTCCCTGATGGACAGCTTGCTCCTGGAAAAACTAATTTCACCCAAAGGACACGTGGAGAGGGAAAAGCTCTGCTTCCCCATGGAGGCAGGATTAGCCACGGGGTTTGACCCCTGAGCACACCAATACACAAAGTTGTGCAGGTCCCAGAGCTGAGATTCGCAAGAAAACACTGAGCTCATGACAACCACCCATCCAACCCCACTGGGGCATCTCCCTTCTAGGAAGAAGAGGTTTAGGGAAGAGCTGCAAGTTTTTGGAGAGGGTTTTGGGAGTGTGCAGAAGCCAAGAAGAGCTCTCAGGCACACGGTGGGATTGTTGGGGTGGCCCATGCAGGGCCACGATCTCTGTGGGTCCTGGTCCTAAGATAAAGGGGGCTAATGTGTTTGTCAGAGATCAGGGCCTGACAGACCAATTTCCATGCCAAGTGTGTAATTTCCTAATAAACCTGGGTAAGCTTTTGTGGACCCTCTGACTTTCATCTTTCCTTTCAACCCTGAGCACCCAAGAACCTTGGGTGCTCCCTTCCCCTTAAGGGTGGGATGCCACAGATTTAAAATGCTGCAAGCAATGAATGAAAACTGCGAACTAAAATTCATGCTAAGGAAAAAATAATGCTGTCAAAGTGCTCACATTTCTTTTCCAAAGCGTAGGAAGTCACGTTATCATCCTGTGTTATCAGAATGCTGGCAGCCCATCCCAGCAACAGCTGGGGACGAGCAGAGCATCGGGATAAATCAGTGAAAATGAATGTCTTGCCAGCTAATAAATGACAGGACTGAAGCAAACATTTGGGAGCTCTGGGGTTTTTACCCTGAGCAGCTGCACAGAGCCTGTTTACAGCCACGAAAGGCAGCAGAAGGGAAAAGTGAAACCCCCCTAGTGCTACAGAATCCCCCCTCCCCAGCCCATGGGATCCCCTGTGACCTTCCCACAGCCCATGGGCACCACAAGATGAATCTGGATAACACAACACCAAAGCAACACCCTGTCTCAGCTTTTCTTTCTTTTCCCTGACTGGGAAAATACAATGCCCTTTCCCAAGCAATAATAAATTGGCTACCCTTTCTAATCATTGATTCATGTGCTAAAAGACTAACTCCTGCAGCCTTAAATAATCTGAAGGGTTTATGTGTGTCTAGGGTTTATATAGTGTGTGCTGACCTCTTAGTATTACAGTATGTCCTCCATCAGAAGAAATACATCTGTTCCTAATAGTGCTCTCAAAAAGCAATCATTTCTATCCCTGACACAATGAAGTGATTTCCTTAAATATTTTCCCCAGCAGCTATTTTTTGCATATTGCATATTTCTCCATGCATAAAATTCGACATTTTACATCTTTTTTTTCCTTTTTTTTTTTTTTTTTCCCTTGAGGCAATGTTTCAAATTCACTTTCTAAGCAATCATGTGCTTGTGTGTGTGTGGGTTGTTGGTTTTTGGTTTTTTTTTTTTTCACTGGAGTGCATTTAAAAGAAGATCTGTGAGAGTGCAAAGCAGATGAGAAGACTTAGAAAGCAAAACATAAAAGGCAGGGGAAAATTCCTGCAGCTGTTGCATACCACTTTGGTTCATCCTATCTGCCTCTGAGCTGGGCTGCCTGGCTTTGGGAAGGAGGGGAAGCATCCCTGGCTTTGGCCATAGGAATGTGATGTGTGTCATGCAGGGATATAGATAGGTGCAATTAGTAGGGTAGAGGGAATAACTGATGTTGCAAAATCCCTCCTACATCTGAATTCTCAGCTGGACAGTGCTTCAGGCACTGATGTTATCTGTCATGCTGGACTCTTAAGAGAAGGCAATAAGCTGTCAGAGGGGTTTTCTGTCCTGGTATTTTGTAGTTTGATGCTTTTTTCGTTAAGGTTAAAGGGCTGAGGTGGACAGAACCGACTCTTGGCATGTGCTAAGCAGGAAATCCAAAATCTTAGCTTACATTTTGATAAGGGAATGGAGTGACAGGATGAGGGGGAATAGCTTCAAACTGCCAGAGGGCAGGGTTAGATGGGATATTGGCAAGAAATTCTTCCCTGTGAGGGTGGGCAGGCCCTGGCACAGGTTGCCCAGAGAAGCTGTGGCTGCCCCATCCCTGGAAGTGTCCAAGGCCAGGTTGGATGGGGCTTGGAGCAACCTGGGCTGGTGGAAGGTGTCCCTTTTGGGATGGGACCTTTGGGATGCCCCCCTGACTCATAATATGGTACATGTGGTCCAATTTTCCTGCCCAGCCCTGGAGGATCCCCAAAGAATATATTGAGTAAAAAAACCCTGAGAACCAATGTCATCTCCTAAATTCCCTGTGCGTGGGGGGTGCACCACGTTGGGCTGGGGGAAAGAGGTGGATCTGCAGCTGGGCCCCAACAGGCTTCCTGAAAGGGGATCAGGGAGGGCAAAGCACCATCCCAGAGATGCTGCAGGAGATGAGGTGCTCTGAGCATCCTCCACACCCCTCTAAAAGTCTGTCTCACGGGGATGTCAGAGTCAAAACCGAGCTGCTTTTGCCTTCACCTCAGTTTGCTTTGTGGGGATCTCCCCTTGCCCATCATCACCCTGTTTCCCAGTCAAACTGCTCGGCCTCAAATCCCCTCGGCTTGGCTGTTCTCTGCTGGATCTACATCCATAGGAAGTGGCAGTGAAGACAAGAGGCTGCTGTAAGCCCTGTCAGTGCCTTGAAAGTGGGTGCCAGCCACCCAGAACAGCTATTTGCACCCCCAGCAGTGGGATATGCATCCGGTCACAGCTGTGGAGCAAGCTGGGAGGAGAAACCTGAACTCCTGACGTGGAGCCACGGAGGCACAGATGGTATGCTTCTCTCTTGCCAGCATGAATACCCTGTTAAATTCCTCTGAGCTGGGCAAACTGTTAACCAAGAGCCACTTCTGGCAGCGATTTGGGCACATGTCAGGCTAAATGCCAGGATTTTTCCATGTGAAACAGCTGGGTTATCTTTCCAAGGGGCATTAAGTGTGTCCCATGCCTGGCTGCCTCTTCATCACAGAGCACTGAATCTCACCTGACTCCACAGAGTCCAGGAGAAGCAAAGCTACTTCTAGAGGCTCAGGGTGAGCTTGAACAGGACAGATCCTGGATTTATTCATGGCTACAGGTGGAGCCATTTTAATTTGCATGGGCTCTTCTGAAGCGTTTCCATCGAGGTTGCTGCCATGTGGCACTGGGAAGGTGAGGCTTGTTGGGCTGCACCTGAACACATTTATTGTTCCCACAGAGGTAGATCTGAATATTAAGAGCAAACAAGCCTGAAAGGGTGGAAAATCTTCCTCCTTTTGCAAGCCTTGTGAGCTCCAATTCAGCAAAGTGACAGTGTTAGGCTGTGTTTATGTCCTACCCAGGCTAGCTCCCTGGCTGTTAAGAGTCTGATATGAATCATATACCCATTTTTGTCCTTCTAAGCATGCTGCTGGCTTAAAATCTAGTTGTTTTCTCCATCCTAAGGCTGAGACTAAAATAGAGGTGTTAATAAGGGGAAAAGGAGTATTTGCTAGAAAAGAAGAGGAAACTCCCTCAAAGATCAATGCCTCTTTATGCATAGCAACTGAAGCCTCCCGGAGCCTCTCCACCCAAACCAATCGGCTGCTTAATGTGGAACACAGAGCACTTAAAAACGTGGAAAAAGTGATGGGCACGCGGAGGGGTAAGGCTGGCTGTGATTCACGGCAGAGAGCAGGCACGCACTGCCACCCTCTGCCGGGCACGCCCAGCACAGGGACGGCCTCACCCCTGGAATTCCAGCGCATCCAGGCTGCGGGAATACAGTCCAAGGCTGGCAAGGCTGTGCAGTTACCACAGTTTGTACTAATGGAAGGAATAAGATGTTCCCTTCCCTTCCCTCCTGTTCCTGGACAGGCACGTAGCAAAAGCAGAAGAGGAACATCCCCCCCCCTTACATGTGGGAGTAAAGCAGGGGCTGGTTTAGCTCACCCTGAAAGCGGGGAGAGTTAACGCATCTGGATGGAAAATGGCAGGAATGTTTGAAAAACCAGAAAGAGGAATGGGAAGAGTGCTGGAAAATGGGAAGGGAATGAATGAATGAATGGCAATGTGGTGGCAACAAGCACAAAGCCCTCCACTCCTGTCCTAAAAATGCCATCACAGCTCTGGTCATGGCCAACCCCTCTGCCAAGAGCAGGATGGAATGAAGGTGTAAGTTTGGGGATGAAAAGTCTGTTTCCCTGAGCCCTGATACCTGTGACTCAAGGGATGGTGCCAGGGAAGTGCAGAGTCTCTCCTCTGCCACTGCATTCCTACACAGCCTTGGAGGAATCCTCCAGCTCCCTGCAGCACACTCAGGCCGGAGACATCTGTCTGTCCTCCACAAACCTCCTGAACCGGGTGGCTGAGCCCCAGAAACAGCACTATGTAAGCACAGTAATTATCCAACCACAAACACTGACTTTTTTTTTCTCCCTTAAACCAGTAAGGAACGGGGTAAAGCCAGAAGTCTGAAAAACGCAGGATTCCTCCCCCGAGAGCACACATGAATCATCACAGCAGGCAGAAATGAGCTGAGAGTTTCCCAGTACACCCGCTGGAACCAGAGTGGCTTTGGCCACCTCTGCCTCCAGCCAGTTTTGGCCCCCGTGCTTGGTCAGGAAACCAGCTTGGCCACAACCATTTGTGGCTCCAGGCTCCAGTTGGGAAGGGAGGGCTTTGCCGAGCGCAGCGGTGTCTCCAGCATTAGTCAGAGCCGCCCCCTCAGCGAGAGCACTGCTGTTCAAAGCCCCAGGGAGCCGAGGGCAGCTGGGGCTACGGGGGAAAAGGGCTGGGGAAGGCTGCGGGGAGCGTGGACGGGAGCTGTGGGGACAGGAGGTGACAGCAAGGCTGGAGAGCCCCGTTCCCTTAGGGGAAAGTCTGTTTGGCTCATTTCCCTCTCTGGGGATGACCACAAGAGGATGAGGATTATTCCTGCAGCCACATCCTGGCCCACCCCGGAGCGGCGGGGACACGCCTGGCAGCAGGACCCGAGTGGCACGGAACCAGCACCTCTGCCAGGTTCATCCCGCCTCGCCTGGCGACAGGAGGGGTGAGGGTGGCTATCGAACACCCCCCGAGCCCTGGGAGCAGGAAAGAGGCACTGAGACACCCCCTTAGCCGCGCTCCTTGCAGGCTCCCATTCATGCTCCCACCTCCTTGTGCGCAAGAAGCTCCCCAAAATATTATATGCCCCTCTCGGGGCATGTCATCCTGCCCCGATCCCATCCGACTGCCGCTGCAGTGATTTCGAGGCATCAAAGGCAAAACCCACCCCGCAGGAGCAGGGGAAAATGCTCCGCTGAGTTCTTTTGAATGGATTCGTTCACCTGCAGCGGCGTGTCCCCGAAACAACTGCGCTGCATCAGCTGCGAGAGGACACTCCCAGGGTAGCAAGCCGGCAGAATCGCCCTCCACCCACACACCCCGCTTTTCCAAGACTAATGCAAACCTGGGAATGGGTTTTGTCCAAAATTCCTCGAAAACTCCCCAGGTACAACAAAAGCCCTCAGTAACACCCCGCTGACGAGGGGATAAGCGGCGCAGCAGCTGCCCAGGGCCGCAGCCCAGGCTAAGGGCTCCCGCGCGGAGAGCAACGCTTACCCCTGAGCAAACCTCCAGAGAGAAAAAAATTTGCGTGTTCCAGGACTTTCTGCTCCGAAGCGCCTCTTTCAGCCTTGCTTCATGGCACGCGGTGCCGCTCAGCCTTGCCGGGGGCTGCCTGCCTCGCTGCGTGGGACGAGGGACGGGGCGCGCTGGTCCCCGCGCGGCGGCTGCCGTGGCTCTGTCTGTCTGTCTGTCTGTCCGTGTGTCGGAGCGCGGCCCGAGCGGGCGGCGGGCGCGGCAGGGCCGGGGGGGCCGGGCCAGCCGGCGCCGCAAATTGGATCCAGATGGTCGGTGCTGGCGCTGCCGGGGCTGAGCTCAGAGCTGCTCATCACACACAATCTCCGTCCCCCCACCCCCCCGCTCCGGGGTCGGGGGACGCCTCCGCGATGTGTGGCTTCCCGTTCCCGCGCTGGCCATGCGGTATCCAAAGTGCCTCCCCCTTACCTCTGAGAAGAAATGTATAAAAAAAATATAAATAAATAAATAAATAAGCCCTGTGGAATAGAAGGAGCCGATTAAACGATGCCTTCTGGTCAGGAGGGGCTGGGCTTGGGGTGTATTTGCAGGAGCCAGGAGGTGCCAAGGACCATGCTAATTTATGCAGGGCTCCAGCGAAGCGCCGTTCCGAGATGCTCGAGGCTGCGGGAAGCTCAAACTCTCCCCCACTGGACAGTCACGGGCATCTACACAGCGGCAGTCTCTTCATACAGTTTCCTATTGAAATCTGCTGTTTCCTACTGAAAACAGCAGGGGTTTTTTACCTACCCAGATGCGGAGGAAGGAGTGGGGATTTATGTTATAGCATAACTCACAAATAAAAGCTAATTCCTTAGCATAAGGACACGTACTTTAAAATACATATAGGTTTAAAGTTTAAAAGGCAACAAATCGAGTTCTGGAAGTTTTTAAACTTCTATAATGTGAAAGAATACCTTTAACCTTTTATTCAGCAGAGCGTAATAAATTTGGGACTAATTTTATTCCTCCGCCTTGAGCGAGAGCAGATCACTGGTCAAAGTTAAACATTTCAGCCTAGGCTGGTTTTTGGGTGGTTTTTTTTCAAGAAATAGTATGGAAACATTAATTCTTATCTCTTGCTCTTGTTTGGTTCCATATAAGGCTGGAACAGAGATGGAGTCCCTGGAATCAAACAGTCAAGTTCTCCTCCTTTCAAATGGGGATTTACGATGTTTGCTCTTGGGTTTTGTCCTGTTCGAAAGACCAGCCCCATAAAGAAATAGCTGGAATGTTTCAGGAAAGTGCTGAGCCCTCGGGGTGATGCAACAGCTCGTTCTCGAAATGGTGCTTGGCTTGGTGCTGGCAGAGGCTGAACGCCGAGCTCGCAGGGGGATCCAGAGTGACCCTCCCCAGCCTCGAGCCTCAAAGAAAGCCGGGTGTGGTGTCCCCCCTCCAGATCTGTCAGGCTGGGTGTTCCCAAATAACAAATGTGCCTGGCAGGAGGGAGCTAAAGCTCCTCGCTGGGGGTCGGTGGGTGCTGAGCAGGGATGGTGGGAATGGGAGCAGCTGGGAAGCGCTGACAAGCAGGTTGTTTTTGGTTTATTTTAATTCTTTTAATTTGCATTTTCACTCACAATGGGTGAGGGACAGCTGCTGGAGGATAAAATACATATGATGGAGGTGCATTATGTCAGCAGAAGCATCCAAACCAAGGGCTTTTCCAGGTGATTTTGGATGTCAGGCAGAGAGCCCAAGTGGGCTGCCCCACCTCTGGAAGTGTCCAAGGCCACGTTGGACAGGCTCCAGGTTAACCTGGTCTAGTGGAAGGTGTCCCTGCCTCTGGCAGGGGGTGGGAGTGAGATGGTCCTGAAGGTCCCTTCCAGCACAGGCCATTCTGTGATTCAGCAGCACCAGCACCCCAGCAAAGCAGCAGCTCATGATCCTGTATGAAGAATTGCATCCACCAAATGGGGTCCAGTGGTTTCAGTTTGCCACCACCAGTGGTAACCAGTATGGTCTGGTCATATCAGTTCAGTAGCAGCTGGGATCTTTATTGCCTTTACTTCAGATACACCTCCAAAAACCAGAATTTTCTGTGTGGCAATGAAGGAGCACGGGGAAATGTTTTTATTTGACTGAAGAAAAACCCAGAAGAACAAACCACGGGAAAGTTCCAGGCACCCTCAGAACCACAGTGAAAACAGCCAAGACAGAGGATTCCAGATAAATAATGTAACAGTGCTAGTAAAACGTGCACGACCTGTGCTGAGTGCCTATCACAGCTCGATTAAGAACATATTCAACTGGGTAGTTAGACTCATTTCTTGTTGTGGTGTTAGCATTTCTTTCTTCTTTTTTTTCTTTGTCTTAATATGGTTTTAATATTGAAATGACTTCTTTTCAGTGCTCCAGTAATTAATGAGGCTGTAAGAGCTGTTCAGTTCCCATCTGACTGCCTTTATGGCTGTACTAACCGAGCTGAGAGGTTTTGCTTTCCAAAAAGGGGCTTTGTCACTGGCACACAGTTGGGGAGCAGGGAGCCAGGACGCTCAGGGCATTTTGGGGTGGGGTTACTTTTTTCCCCTTTCACTCTTTCCAATCCTTCCTTTAGCAGTTCCCTCTCTGTTTGTGTTGGTGACCCCCAGAAAAGCTCTCCCAGTCCATCCTGGCAGCAGACAGGAACCCAGGCAGGTCCCTTCTGTGGCTCCTGGGACGATTCTGAGGGTGAGTGACACCCCGGGGGAGAGGGTGACAATCTGCAGGCACAGACTTCTTTCCATCCCCAGACACCAGCAAGCCCTCTGATAATTAATAAAAGACTGAATCACATCACACTGGTAATTTGTAGAGGCGGCTGGGATTAAGTTTAGCAAGATTTTGTCCCTGGTGTATTAATAACTAGACGTGATTAATGCTATGAGTCAGGAGATGGGTTTTGAGGAATTCTCTTTCTACCCACGACAAAAAAAAAAAAAAGCCACGTGTGCTACATCCTTGCCTGGATGCAAAGGGGACCTTGGTGTCCTCCCATCCCCAGAATAAGGGTCCCAGCTGGAGCCCTCCTAAAAAACTTCAGTGAAACTGGTGGAGGTGGTGAAGTTCTGCAGTTCTTTGCTGCTGTGCTTCAGCTGGGCTGTTTCTCCCCCTGATTTAAGCAGCTCTGTGGATTTCCCACGTGTGATTCACACAAGCTCGGGGTGGGGGGGGGGCTGGCTCTGGGTCCCCTGTGCAGGGGGACACCCAGGAACATCCCACCTTGGCTCCATCCTTGAGCACCATCTGCTGGCTTTTCCTCCAGGGACTCCTTGGGCAGCCACCAAACCCAAAGTCATCTTTTCCCCCTCGAGTAGAAACTGCCCCTGCAAGGTGGGGCTGCTGCTCACCCTGAAATCAGGGACTGCCACCAAAACCAAGGGTTGCTCCGTTACTTTTCCATCCCCGGCTGAGCACCCACACAGTGGATTGGAGATGTGGGGTCCAGCTGGGGCCTTCACACCCATCTTTCTCCTGGTTGCAAATCAATGCAGAGAGCTGCTCTGCAGGAACAAGGGCAGGGCTGCAAATCACATTTTAATTTTGCTCGCAGTAGATGGTTTTCATTAGTTTGAAATGACTTGCTTTTATCTCAACTGCTTCCCATACCACCAGCACCCTGAAGCTTTTCCTGGTTCTGCTTTTCTCCTTCTCTTTCTGTTTGTCTGTCTGCCCCTGTGCAAATGTTTCTTGATGTATTTCTGTTGCATGCAATACCTCTCTAGACTTTGAAACTGCCAGGGAAAAGGGCAAGAGCATCTCTGGATGGGCAGCACTGGCCAAGATGTTAAAACACCTCTGTAAAACCTCCTTCCCATCCCTGGAAGTGTCCAAGGCCAAGTTGAACTGGGCTTGGAGTGACCTGGGCTAGTGGTAGGTGTCCCTGCCCAGTGACAGGGGATGGAACAAGATGGGCTTTCAGGTCCCTTCCAACCCAAACCATTTTATGATTTTTATAATTCTATGGGATTTTTTTTTCCCCTCCTAAAAATCTCAGCAACAAAAGCAAGCCTGCCCCAGGCTGTGTGTGTATATAAACTCTAAGTGTATATATATATATATATACTCTTAATCCATGGCCTGTAGGAGAGATCATAATTCAAAAGGTGAAACTTGGAGCCCTGACCAACTACATCCTGCAAAAAAAGCCCTTCTGCTGGAAGAGATTTTCAGCTTCTGTGATTACAGGGAACAAACTACTGTCAAATATGTAAATAGCGTGGATATTTCCCCCTCTCACACAACGTGCAGCTTCTAGGTCAGTGAAGTGTGATGTGAAGTGTGATGCCCCGCTTCTGTGAAAGATAGCTACGCTCTTCTCCAGAATAAAAGATAATTCAGGGAGCACAAGATGTGCTTTGGCCAACACAGACCTTGCCAGCCGTTGCTTTGGGTTGCTCCTGCTTTCTTGTCATGGACCCTTCCAGGTCAAGCCTTGCACAAGGGGATCAAAAAAAAAAAAGTCTTTCCAAGTCCTGTCCTCCCAGTCCTGTGGCAACACTTGGAAGCCCTGTGCTGCATAAAAGCTGTTTGAAACGGGCTGAATTTCAGCAGCTCAATGAAACTTCCAACTCCTGTGATGGAAAAGCCTGTTACTAATTACGGGGAGAGAGGTGAGGTGGCTTGAAAAGAGCTGGAGTGAGGGAGAAGCCAGAAATACTCACTGCCCACGCGGACAGGATGATGTAACGGCAGACGAGCCGAAGAGGAATTATAGGGAATTATTTGTACTCAAAGAGGAATTACAGAGAATTATTTATACCCATGAATGAGTGCTGTGTCAGTCAGGAAGATATGGAGGGGAAAAAAAGACCTGAGAATTTGCTGCAGCCAGTTCATTGGAAACCTGTGGTCATTGTGCACCAGTGGCAAAGAGCAAAAATCTTGTGTTATGATAAAAAGGAGAGGAGAGCCCTGGAAATGTACTGATGTGCCATATATCCCAGCCCTCAGGGGTATGTTCTTGTTAGGGTTCCCTATTAAAGAAATAAGAAAAAAAAAAAAAAAAGCGCCCATGTGGGCTTTTATGTGATAAATAGAATTTTCCATGAGTTCTTTTGCTTGGGTAGAATGAGAAGGAGCCCAGAGAGCAGCAGTGCTGGAGACTGAAATACCCTGTGGGCATCCTGCCAGGTGATCTGTCCAAAATGTTGCTGCTTTTTAATCTTTGGAGCAAAGTCGAACAGGCTTAATTCAGCTGTGAAAACTGGGCCACTCTCCTGACTTGACAGAACTCTGAATTAAAGTGGGGAAAACACCTGCACTCTGCTCCAGGGATTGGAGGAGTTGAATCCCTTCTCCATCTCCTTCCAGAGGAGCACAGAATGGTTTGGGTTGGAAGGGACCTGAAAGCTCATTTCATTCCACCCCCTGCCATGGGCAGGGACCCCTTCCACCAGCCCAGGCTGCTCCAAGCCTCGTCCAGCCTGGCCTTGGACACTTCCAGGGATCCAGGGGCAGCCACAGCTTCTCTGGGCAACCTGTGCCAGGGCCTGCCCACCTTCCCTCTCACAGGGAAGAATTCCTTCCCAATATCCTATCTAACCCTGCTCTTTGTCAGTTTAAAGCCACTCCCCCTTGACCTGTCCCTCCATCCCTTGTCCCCAGTCCCTCTCCAGCTCTCTTTCAGCCCCTTTAGGCACTGGAAGGGGCTCTGAGGTGTCCCTGGAGCCACTGGGTGGGCACAGGGGTCCTGCTCCCTCCTTTGTAAACATCCCGTCAGTTGATGGGGAGCTGATGTAAACAGCATCTCCACGTCCTGGCTGCTTTGTTTGGAGTCAGCACCAAAAAAAAAAAAAATCCCAGGAAATAGCATGTATGTGGTCAGTATGTATTTACTCCTCAGGGGCTTCTCCATGATTTACACTGAGCATATGGAACAACTTGTGCTGGAGATGTTTGTTTGTCCGAGGCGTCTGGAGACCCCGAGTTTCTAACAAGGAGGTAAAACTTGTTTCCACCGTGCTGTTCACTGTGTTGGGTACAGCTGATGAGGCATCATATGGGAGCTGCTGGATTTTCCCCTTGTAAATGGCTGGAGCTCCTCTGGAAGCTAAAAAGCCAAAGGTTTTGCCCAAATCCATCTAGAAACTCAGCTGAAGTTGGTCTATTTTCAGGCAATTTTCAGAGCAATGGATTTTTCTGCATGAGAGCTCTACTGGAGAGTTTTTGTTTAGGCAAACATCAGTTCCTTGGCACTGCCAGGTTATTCCCACGCAGTCAAACACAAGCTAGTAAGAAAGTGAGAGACCCTAATTTGGTATTGAGGTTATTTTCAAGTGTGGAACAAAACCCCAATTTCATCTGCTAAAGCTGCACATGTGACCAGGTGCCAGCTCCTGCTTACAACTGGGGTAAAAGGGGCAAAAAAAAAGCATTAGCAAATTATTTTCCTGGGGAAGATGACGTTGTTTTGCTAAAATTCTTAAGTTTTGTCAGTGAGTTTGTTGTTTGGTTGGTTTTGGTTTGGTTTGGTTTTTCTGCTGAGGAAGCCAGCCTGGTTTTACAGAGCCAAAGGAGAAGCTGAGTCTTTCTTTGTCCTGTAGCTC
This sequence comes from Myiozetetes cayanensis, assembly GCF_022539395.1. Lineage (NCBI taxonomy): Eukaryota > Metazoa > Chordata > Aves > Passeriformes > Tyrannidae > Myiozetetes > Myiozetetes cayanensis. The sequence goes on along the minus strand of NW_026088185.1, from coordinate 813,622 downwards.
AGTTTTGGGGAGCAAACATTGGCTGTGGAGGCTCAGGAGGTTGTTCTCCTCCCTGCTGCTTCTGGAAACATCTCATAGTTCATGGGAAACCTCTGCAAAACTGAACCTTTCCCCACCTTCAGGTATCTCTTTGGGCAACCAGCACCTGCAGCTCTGATGGTGCCAGGATCCTGCTGCAGCCCCTTGGCTGGGGATGTCCCTGGATGAGAAAGATTAACCTGTGCTGGGGTAGGAAGAGGTGGGGCTGGCTTTGCCTGGTGACTGTTGCTGTTTATCACCCTTTCCAACCACTCGTGGCAGAAACGAGTGGAAAAACAGCCTTCAGCTCTCCATATAAAACCCAGAGCCAGCGGGCTTGCCAGCCTTACAAATGTGTCCTCTGTCAAATGCCTCATTCATTCATCCTGCAGTGGGGACACGTGAAAATCACATCATTTCCACAGGGCGGAACAACAGTCTGCTTGTCCCTAAAAAATCCCTGTGCTACCAAGCAGCAAGTCACCTGTCAGCTCCAGTGCAAGCTGGAACAGGGATGGTCTTTATGGGTCTGAGTGTCTATGGGAGTAAAACTCGGGAGGAGTGAGCCTGAGTGCCAGCAGAGTCTGATTGGACATGTTCTGGCTCTCCCCATGGGCTGCACCAGTGTGCCTCAGCACTAACCTCACCTTGCCCACCAGCCAGCTCCTCTTCCTCTTTAGGGCTGGGTCCCAAAGCTTGGATTGTCCTGCTTTACTCTCTGTGTGGTTTTCCCTGTTTTATCCAACACTCAGGGGTCTCTGGTCCTCCAAGGAGAGAGGAGAGGGATGCCAAGCAGCCCCCAAGCACCGTCCACCAACACCAGCATTTCTTTCACTGGTTTCCTCTCCCAAGTCACAGTTAATCTGTGCTGGGCTTCCTTCCTGTCTTCAGAGCAATCTAATTCTTTGGGAGGTTTGTTCTTTGTCCTCTGGCCCAGCAGCTTTGATTCCTCAATGCATCAGACTTACTGTTCTCTTCTAAATATTTAAGGTGCTTATTTTGGGTGCCTATCCGAAACCTTCCTTGCTGTGCTGGTTCAAGGTGAGTTGACCACCAGCCAGAAAATTATTGTTCTATATATTGGGTGAATGTGGTCCTTTTCTGACTCTTAGGGAAGGTTTGTCCACCTTAATGCATCATGGAAAAGGCTGCATCCTTCAGAGGCACAGCCCAGGCTGCAGCAGCGAGGGCCTAGGCTGTCCATCAGCTTTTTCCAAATCTCCCTTTCCCCCTCAGTTTTGGTCCACACCCTAGCAGGTGAGCTCTGACAGGTTCACATGATGCCCAGACCAAGGAGGGGGCCTTGCTCTGTGGCAGCTCATGGTCCAGTCTTTGGGCTGTGATGAACTCAGGTGCCTTGCAAAGCTCCCTCTTCACCTCCCAAGCCTGGCACTTAATGGGCATGAAAATCCCAGCTGGTGTCCCCAGCTGAAGGGGCAGAGAGCAACCCGCTGTAGAGCTGACACCAAAGGGTTTTTGTGGCTGCAAAGGATGAATTTCAGTATTTGACCTGCCCCTCTGCACTGCAGGGAGGCTTCGGTGGAGCAGGAACGTGCAGTGATGCAGAGAGCACAACGTGTACGTGGCTCCTGCTGACAGCAGCGTGTTCTCTCTGCACTGATCTCCATCCCTGAGCGGGGCTGCCACTGACATCCTCCTCCCTGGGCCACAGAGGAGCACGGGCCTCCTCAGAAAACATCTGCTCACTGAGTTTTGCCAGCTCTCTGCTCTGCAAGCCCCTGGATCAAATCAGATGCTCGTGGGCTGAAGGAAAAGCCGTTGTATGGGAACGAACTCCCTGCTGAGAGCTGCAGCTCGGAGCAGGCAGCAGGGATGTCTGCAGGGCTGCTCTGCCTCGTGCCTGAGCAGTGGGAGGACTGGTTATGGTGACCTGATGCAATAACAACATACCTGGCAGGGAGGTAATTCTAAATTCTGAATTCTCAAATTTAGATGGTTTGTTAAGGGAATCATTTTTAAATTATTTCAGAAATAAAAAGGGGTGTGCAAAATGTCCAAGGATCATTCCTATGTCCATCAAATCACTATAACTGGGAGCCTATGAGCTCACCTCAGTCCTTGTTATTGTTTCCTGGAAAACCCTATGATCCCACAGTTTCGAAGAGAGATCCACTGGAAGGACCAGGTGTGCTCTGACAGAGAGCCAGGGGGCTTTAGATCACTTGTTCCTCTGCATCCTTACTCTTTAACCAGGCTTCCCCCAGAACTGTGATGTGGGAGAAGGTTGGAATTACTAGAAATGGATCAAGTTCACATGTCATCCCACTGTTTTCCCACTATTTCCAAATTCTTGGAATTGCCCTCAAATGTGCCCTAGAAACCCACTGTGACATAGCTCAATCAGAGGGACATCTTGAAAAAACCAGATCCAGCAGCAGCCCAAACAATCCCATGGCTCCTTTTACCCCGGTCTCCAGGTGCTCCTGCCAGAGCTCCCAGCAGCCATTCCCATTCCCAAACAGGCTGGGTGGTGCCATGGAAGACACTCACGATGTCCAGGAGAGTGAGGAGGTGCTGCTGGATGTGCTCTTTGCCATGAATTCGAATGCCAGAGTCCAGATGATCTTTGTGGTCCCTTCCAACCCAAACCAGCCTGTGATTCCATGAGGTGATGAGCACCTCTTCCAATTCTCAGCCTAATAGATCTGGCCCTTTTAGATATGCTGGAATTTGGCTCCTTCTCCCAGAGCTGCACAGAGCAGCTTAACACCAGTCACTCCATCCTGCTTTCATAGCTTAATATTTATTTTTGCCTCAGCCAGACACAGCTTTAGCAAAAAAAACCCGAGTATTTCTGCAGAAAATTCTGTTATCAACACCATGACAGCGAAGAAAAGATCCAGCAGAATAAAGTTTAAAAGCAAAGGAAATTATACCAACCACTGGAGCTCCTCAGAAGACAAGGATTCACTAAATCCCTGCCCAAAGATGCTCTCATGCTCCTGAAAGAATTCTCAGGTTCAAAATGCTCTATTTTTTTACTTATCTTTCTTAGGTTAAGCCAGGTCATCCGGCTTATGTGCCACTGGGTCAGAGCCAGCAGCAGAGGAGCAGAGCAATCACAGCATCTCCTTGCAGCTTTTGGTTAAAAATATTCACGTGAGGTTTAATCCAAACCACTCCAAAGTCCAAACCAAACCCACTGCTTTGTACTTACCTTTTATAGCTGTCCCGTGTTTATAAGCAGCGTCAGCCTCCAAAACATCCCTAACAGAATTCTGTGCAGCTTTAATTAAAAACTAACACCCAGTTCCTCGAAAAGGCTCCCTCGGTGTTTCATGAAATAACAGCTCCCCCTACCCGGCTTTTGAGGCGTCCCCGTGCGAGCTGCAAAGTCCTCTCGCCCGCCCCGCTCCAGCCCACCTGGAAGGGCATTGGTGCATTTGTAAGAACCGTTTTCTTATCTGATTGCTAGAAATGCAAAATAAAGAGGCACATTAAGGCCAGTAGGAAAGCACCTCGGCTCACTGCCTGCGTGCCATAACTGCAAGAGAGATTTCTTACTGACATGCTTATATTTACACTTGCAGTCCAACAAATAACATCAGGAAAGCAGGAGCACAAGGAATTAGCTGCACCTTTCCCCCACCATGGAACTGCTTTGACATATAAAAGGGAAGAATAAACAACAACTAGTGGCAAATAATTTACAAAAATGCAACCATTATCCAGAACAAGGACATGATTTCAGTTCACTGCCCCATCACTTCTCTTTATAACAGTCTCAGAATCCATATACCCATTTTATTAATCATCACTCAGATCTCTCTGATCTCACTCAGTACCAAAAATACCCAGGGAAGAGGTGCCACCTACCTTTCCCAGCCTCTTCCACAGGAAGCCCAAGGAAAGCTGCAAAATCATCTGCAGCTGTCGATGTCTGAGCCTGAGAAAGCAGGGCAAGGGCCTGTCTCCCACTGCCATCTGAGGACACAGAAACACTGGGAGCAGACACAGGCAGGAAATCTGAGAACACTTTCCCAATTCTGACACCTCTGGAAAACCACAACCAACCCCAAAGTGAGCCCTTCCCAAGTTCCCCCTCCTTGCCACTCTGCACTGACCCATCCCAGTCAGCAGCCAGAGACAACAACTTGCTCTGCCAGGACCAAACCCCTCAGAGACCACACTGACCTCCAAATGCAGCGTCTTGGGCACTCCCACCAGTGCATAAACCACTCCAGGAAACCCTGCATCTGATGGCATTCTCCACTTGCAACAGGCCTGTGTGTCAAACAGGTCAGAAGCAGGAAAAAGAACCGACAAAAACAATGAGTTAAACTACTAATGGCATCTAGAAATCAGCTGTTTCTAAAGCTACAGAGAATTTGTTATTGCAAAATAACCTCAGAAGGCTTCTTAGCAGTCTGTGCTGCCCTCTGGTAGCAAGAATTTGCTTGTTACCATTTCACAGTCTCCAAAACGTTTGTCTCAAGTCACAGGTAACAGATAGACCTTTTTATGTGTCCCAAGGTTCTGAAATGGCAAGCCCAGTTCCCTAAATTACTGCTCAGAAGTCTGATAAAACTGGGTAACCAATGGTCTGTTTTGCTGTTACAGAACAAACCACATGGTTTATGAAATTCCAGTATAAAAGAATCTACAATCACAGGCACAACCCGACTAAAAACAACTTGCTTTGTTTTTACAAGGCCCTGTCGTGAGGTTTTTATTTACATCTGACACCTAAAATTCCTTCAGGAAAACCTACACAAATTTGGCAACAGTTCTGATTTCTCATAATTACTGTCTGAGCACACAGGAATCACTTCAGGCAATTCCCTGCTGCCCACACAAGGTCACTTTGGACCTCTGAGTGCTTCCAAGTCTCTCTGCCAGGGAGATAAGACACCTTTAAGATAAGACACCTAGTTTGTAGATGGAAAGGATGTATGGTTCTGTATTGCTTAAAAGGAGAAACTAAGCAGAAATTTGCCATCCAAGAACAAAGAAGAACCAGTTTCAAGGCTTGGAAATGGGACAAATGAAAGGGAGCTGTTAAACATAAATTTTGCAAACAGATAGAAAATATCTTTGAACTGGCAAGCAACCAGTCAGCATTCAAGGCTGCACAGTGAAAAGATACAGCACAATAAAGGATTAATTTATGGACTAAAACCCAAATGCTAAAGTGTTTCAGAGGCTGCAATTGTCACAAAAGGATGCTGGATGGCAGCAAAGGCCGTGAAATAATAACAGTAGACTTGTAGTGTGTGGCTGTCAACAGGGGCTGGCAGGAGGAGCACAGACCCTGGGCAGGGAGCTGCAATCGTGCCCCAGCTGTGAAGGGTTCTGCTCCCTGCGTGCACAGAGCAGAGAGACATTTCAGGGGCACATGGGGCATTGGTGACCACCTCCTCAGGTCCCCACAGACCTGGCCTCTGACCTTGGCTCTCTTTCTCTCTGTTCCAGCCTTTCAAGGAACCCCAGCATCTCAGCAGTGCTTGGCAGCTTCAGGGGCAGCCTGTCATCCTGACTGACTTGCACGACCGTGCCTGAGGGTAGACTCACCTGCCACACTCTGGAGTCCCACAGCGGTGGCACTGCTGCCATCCTTAGAGACTGGGATGGGACATAAACCTTGGGGTGCAGCTGCTGAAGCTCTCCTCCATGGAGCACTTCAAAAACACATGCATGTCCTTCTGAACTCTAAATCCACGCCTTTCAGGAATGGAAGGAAGAAGCAGTAGAAGCCGAAGCAGGGCCTTGTATGGTTTAGCTTCCAGGATGGAGGGAAGTCAGTCCTTTGTGGTCTGCTGCAAAGATGGCCCAGCTCACAAGCTCAGGTTTTGCTGCTAGAGGATGCTACTTTGGGCTTGCTGGAGCCCATTCCCTACCAGTGCATGGCCCTGCATTGCTCTTGGATCAAGTGTTCTGGACACGTGGGTACACGTGTACCCTGTGTCCACGCAAGAGCAGCAACTGGCAGAAGATGTCTGCTGCCAGCATTGTCTGGGCTGCTCCTTCAGTGGGGTGGCACCTTCATCAGAGACACAGAACAGGTTTGGATCCCAGAGTCCTCCCTATCCCCTTCACTTTCCCCAGTGCCAATGGACAGCAAGAGCTTTCTGAACGGGAGGACTTCATCTGGGAGGGATCTTCCTCCATCCTGAATTTTGGCAGTCAGATGGCCAATTTCAGCACGGCGCACCCGCAGTCCAGCGACTGCCGTTCCACCCGGGGAAGGAAGCCCTTATCCTCCATCTCTCAAGCACAGCTGGTGCACCACTCTCGGCACTACCTGGACAGCAAGAGCTTTCTGTTGCTGGTCAGCAAGAGAATCATTTATTATTTGTTTCAAGCCTCTATTTATAGAGGAACTCATTTCATTTCTGATCTGTGAGCAAAGCGTCTTCAACCGATCAACAAGCTGTTCTTCCTTTCTTCAGTCGTCTTCTTGCTCTGGGTCAGGCGAAGATCACACCATCTGGGTCCAGGGACTGTGGTCACCACCTACTATCTTCTGCTGTGTTCTTTTCCGTTCTCTCCAAGTCCGCTGCTTTGGTAACCCTTTGTCTGGTCAGGCTGGTCAGGATCCTCCACAGGGAATGGGCTCCAGCAAGCCCAAGTCAGATCTTCTAGCAGGAAAGCTGAGCTTGTGAACTGGGCCATCTTTGCAGCAGACCCCAAAGCGCTGACTCAGGTGTCCCCAACAGACAGAGCTGCCTGGATCAACCCTCCACACATCTAAAGCAGAACAGGCACGCACAGCCTCACTGAGAAGGGTGCGTATTCCATGCCCTGCAGAGCTGGTCTTGGAGCTGCTGCAACCTGGGGTAGGGAGCTCTCTGCACAGCTGTAACAAGGCTGATGGTTTCTAGTGCCAGCTCTGAGACAGCAGGGCTCCTGTCATCTCTCGTGGCTTGAAGGGCTGGAACAGAGAGGAACAGAGCCAAGGTCAGAGCCTGGATTGGTGGGGACCCGAGGAGCCCCTCCTGCCAGGGCCATCCCACCCAGCTCTTGCCGTGGTCTGGAGGGAGCAGGGCCCAGTGGGATCAGCCAGAAGGTGCTGCCCACCAACACCCCCGTGCCCCTGAAATCTGTCTCTGCTCTGCCCACGTGGCCCCTCGTCCGTGCAGGGAGCAGAGCCCTCTGCAGCCAGGGCAGGATTGCAGCTCCCTGCCCAGGGTCTGAGCTCCCCTCACCAGCCCCCACTGCCCTCACTCACCGTCAATGATGAGCTGCAGCTCTTGGTACTGTCCCCTCAGGTACCCTGCAGCGATCCCTGGGAACACAGATGCTGTCAGGGCCCCAGCGGTGTCACAGCTCCCCCAGTGGCACTGCCAGCCTGGCCACACATCCTCCTGACCTGGCAGGGCTGAACCCGGGCCTTTCCCGCCTGGGGACACCCCAGGGCTGGGCTGGCACAGGGCGGCAGCACCGTCAGGGCACTCGGGGCTCCCCAGCACAGCCCTGGACCTTGTGGCTCACCCATGAAGGTGACGGCTGCCTCTCGCAAGGGCTGCTGTGGGCTCCACAGGTACGGCAGGGCCTGGTGGATGTACTTGGCCACTTGGGTCCGGTCCTTTTTCAGCTGCAGAGAGCGGCAGGCACAGAGGGAATGGTTGGCTGGGGCTCTGCCCCTTGGCCGGGCGCTGCCTGCGCCCAGCACTGGCCGCCCTGCCCCACAGCCCAGCTGGGCCGGGGCTCCAGCGGCACCCTGGCTCGGGGGCACAGGAGCTGCAGAGGAGCCCACACGCCCCAGGGAAGGCAGCAGCGGCTGGGGCGCAGGCTGCTGTCCCACAGGGGCTGCAGCAGTGGGCAGGGGCACAGTGCCAGCCCCACACTCGGGGCATCGGGGACTGGGGCTTCAGGTCCGTCCTTACCAAGCACTCGGTGAACCTCCATGGCTCCTCTCTGGTCACCAGGTGCCCAAGATCCCTTCTCTTCAGGAACCTGGTCACAGCCAGCAGTGCTTTCTGAGAGGCCTGCAGAGCAACAGAGACCAGAACTTGGCACCGCAGCCCAGGGCACAGGACTCGTGTCCCTGGACCAAGGCCGGGAGAAGGTGGAGCCCAGGAGGTGCCAGGGCAGGAGGCAGCCCAGCCCCCTCCCACAGGGACACCAGAGCCCATGAGCCCAGCCCCCTCCCACAGGGACACCAGAGCCCATGAACCCTCACCTTTTTCACAGCCATGTTCTCATCATGCTGGTGAAAGTAGAGTGGGAGCAGGCTCAGGCACACGTGTGGCTTCAGGGCCCTCCTTCCTGCTCTCTCTATCAGTTTCACCACACGAGTGAAGATGACCATGGAGCCCTCCCGCACACTGCTGTCATCCTGGTAGAAAGAAAGAGGAAAAAACCTCAGCACCAGCTTCTCCAGGCCCCACTGGGCACAGGCCTGAAAATCCACAGGGCACAAAGTTACCCAGCAGTGCCCAGAGCCCGGGGTAGGGGCACAGAGCCTTACGTGGTCAAACAGTGGCCGGAGTGCCTCAGCCAACTGCAGGCCGATGGGGATGGATATCGGGGGGTCTTTGCTGTGGACCCTCTTGTGGAGCTGTGTCCAGACACTGCTCCAGAGCATGTTGTCCAGCACAGAGAGGGTCATCCAAACCACATCTCTGTCTTCATCCCCCAGTAGCTGCACGAGGCTTTCGTTCAGGCTCCAGATGTTCTTGTCCTGTGAGGAACACAAGGCTGTGCTGTGAAGCCATGAACGGCTGCAGAGCCAACCCCGCTCGGGTGGGTCAGCCCCAGGTGCTGCTGCAGGGCCTGGAGGCCAAAGGCCTGTCCCGAGGGACTGGGGCAGCTGAACAGGGAGGCAGCAGAGCTGGGAGCAGCTGCCACAGCTCCCAAAGCCCAGCCCAGCCCAAGTGACTGCATTGCCCAGCCCCACGCTGCCCACACGGCTTCAGCCCCTGCCCCCTGCTCACCATCAGGGGATCCTGGCTGAGTGCTGTGAGGACTCGGAGTGCCAGTTGACGCCACTTCTTGTTTGGGCTCCCCAGGTTCCTTGAAAGGATCTCCAGCAGTCCAGGACCTGAAAGGCACAGAGCAGTGATGGGGTGCCCAGCCAGCAGGAGCCCGGACCCACACAGGGTTGGGGCCTCCAAGAGGGGGAAAAGAGAGGTGGAGGCAGTTGGGTGAGGTAGCACTCGCCATTAGGCTCACCTCCACAAGGAATGCCATGGCAGGGAGGTCCCAACATGGCTCCTCCCTGCTCAGCAGCTCCAGCAGGTGGAGTGTGATCCGGGAAGGCAAGGGGTTGGAGACACAGCGCATCTCCCTGGCAGGGGGAAAAAGGCACCATTGGCCTGAGTTGGGTGGGTAAAACCTCTCCTGGGATGGACTCACAGAGGCCTGGTCTTTCCCCACCTTCTCAGAAGGGGACAAGGGCACTCTGGGAGGCAGCTCCTCCTGTGCCCCCGCCTCTCCCAGCCTTTTCCACTCTGCTCAGCCATCCCTGGGTGACAAGGCCCTCTGGCCCAGGCACTGTGGGGGTGCCCCGTGCACAGGCAGAAATGCCAGGGGCAGTGGGGACAAGGGGGTCTCACCTGGCCAGCAGAGCCACTGCACAGCGGCGGCTGCGAGCGTTGAGGAGCCTCGCCCAGCCACGCTTGTCTTCCACTGAATTCACCACATCCTCACAGTGGAGACAGCAGAGCAGGGCCTTCATGGTCAGCACGGCAAAGCTGTGTGCAGAGCAAAGGCCAGGTCATACTGGGAGACCTGACCCAGCCCCAAGGGCATGAAAATGAGGGGAGGACTGGGATGGAGCACCTGCTGGGGTTGGTGGGAAGGTCGTGTTGCTCCTGGCATTCCCTCCAGAAGGTGTCGACCTCCTCTGACATCTGCTCTGTGCTGACAAAAACTTGGAAAAGCAGAGCCACGAGGAGATGGGGGGAATAGTCCATCACTGGTACTGGGCACTGGGGCTCCTGGACAATCATCCACAGTGCCAGAGTTGCCTGCAAAGAACAAACCACCCAGACACAGCACTCAGTGCCAAGACATCCATGTGGCAGGGCCCAAGCGTGGGAGGGAGAAGCCAGGGGACACTGAGGGAGAGAGCCTGGCCTGGTGCCCCTGGACCTGCTCCTAAATCACATTTCCAGCCCAGTGCCTGCAGGGAGATGGGCAGGGAGATGCCATGCTGGGGGAGGATGGAGAGCTGCCAGAGAGGCAACCTGGGGGCAAGCAAAAGTTGCAGAAACTCACAGCCAGGGCAAAGATGTCTGTGTGGTCCCCATCAGAGGTGGATGTGCTGTGCCACGGCCAGTCCTCCATCACACACAGCAGCGGGGGCAGCACCTTCTCCAGCGCCGTTGCTGACGAGGCAATGGTCCTCCACATGCTCACAGCAGCTCTGGGGAGTCACAGCTCTGCATCAGGGGGGGCTCGACCACAGCACCCTGACCTGGGCAGCTGCAGGGCCGGGTGCCAGAGCCACGGTGCTTCCAGGGGCAGGGGGCTGATGGGCTCTGAAGGCTGGTGAGCTCTGAGCCCTCCAGGCAGGTGGGGTCGTACCTGTCACATGAAGGGGCACAGCGCAGCAGGGAGATCACGACATCCTCGGGGTGTGCCTCGGTCAGTGCTAGAAGGGTTTTACCCAGCACAGGCCCATCAGACACACTGGAGGTCAGCCACCAGTGGATGTACCTCACTGCAGCTGGCACCTGGAGAGGACACAGGGGAGAGATGGAGAGCTGCCAGAGGGAGCAATTCCCCAGTTTCCCCCAGGAAGTGCTTCCCTTTCCACCACACTGCTCTGGCCTCAGAGGCTGAGGGGGCCCAACAGAGCCAGTTTGAGGGCCCACACAATCCCTACCCACAGGCTACTTACTTGAAAAGAGACAACTCCATCACCAGAAACGTCCAGGCTGGGATCATCGAGTAGACACTGAACAGGTGTGGTGTCAGTGCCTGTGGTGCCCTCAGTCCCTGGGATGTCAGTCTTCCTACACCCAGCAGGAACATATTTCCACACCCTGGGAGGTCTCCATTCTGGGTCTCTGGGGGGGAACCTGGTTACCTGCAGGAGACATGGCATCAAAAACCTCTGGGTCACCAAGTCCTGCAGAAGTGCCTCGAAGGCACCTGAAACAGAGGAGCCTTGGGAATGTTCAGGGTCATCAAGTCCCACAGTCTGGCCTGGAGGGGGCATGGGGCATTTGGAGAGCTGCCAGACAGAGCAACTTGTCCAATTTTCCTTGAGAAATGTTCCCCTTCCCACCACACTGTGCTGGCCTCAAAGGCTAAGGAGGCACAGCAGACCCAGCTTGAGGGCCCACACAATCCCTACCCACAGGCTGCTTACTTCCACGGAAGCAACTCCATCCTCAAGAATGAGCAGTCCAAGAGCCTCAACAATGGACTGAACAGATGTGGTGTCAGCGTTTGTGATGGCCTTAATCCATGGGGCGTCATCCTGGGCCCTCAGCTCGTTCTTATTGAGGTCAGGCTGTGCCAAGACCTTGGGTGGTGAGGTCCTGGCCTTTCTACACCCAACGGGAACAGATTTCCGCACCCTCTGCAGGAAAAGGAAGGGCAGGGAAGATAGGGAGGTGTCATGGAGAGCTCTGACAGCGGTGCCAGGCTGAGCAGGGACAGCAGGCCCAGCTCAGGAGGCGATGGTGCAGGTACCTGATCATCTCTGCGGGAGTGGCCACGGGCACGGCCCTGCTCTTCTGTCCGGTCCTGGCCTGGATCTGGCAAAGAGCGAGCGCTGTCAGAGCTGAGGGGCTGCGGGACAGCCCGGAGAACACAGCCCAGCCCTGCGCTCCACAGGCAGGGCCAGCCCCGGGATGCCCAGGGCATGGAGCTGCCGGGGGATCAGCCATGGGCCCTCTTCCCCCTTCCCTATCCCTGGCCATGTCCACAGGGGATGGAATGGGATGGGAAGAGGCCCATCTGGCTGCAGCCACCAGCCCTGTGGCCCAGCTGTGCCACTCACCTTCCTGCAGGGGCTGGAACTGCTCCACCTCTTTAGGCTGCTCTACTGGGGCAAGCCCAGGGCTTTCTTCCTCCCCCTTCTTCTCGAAGCCCAGCTCGGGCACCCTCGGAAGTCTCTGTTCTGGGCCTCTGTAGGGCATCACCTGCAGGAGACATGGCATCAAAAAGCCTCTGGGTCACCAAGTCCTGCAGAAGTGCCTCGAAGGCACCTGAAACAGAGGAGCCTTGGGAATGCCCTGGGACATCAAGTCTGGCAGTCTGGCCTGGAGAGGGCATGGGCCAGTTGGAGAGCTGCCAGAGGGAGCAACTTGCCCACTGTCCCTCATGAAGCGTTTCCCTTCCCACCACACTGTGCTGGCCTCAAAGGCTTAGGGGCCCAACAGAGCCAGCTTGAGGGCCCACACAGGGCCTGCCCACAGGCTGCTTACTTCAATAGAGATGACTCTCCTCTTAGGAACATCCACACGAGGAGCATCAGGCAGGCACTGAATGGGTGTGGCGTCAGTGTCTGTGATGCTCTCAGTTGTTGCTCTGGCACCCTTGTCCTGGAGCTCACGAGGTGTCAGGTCGTGCTGTGCCAGGACCTTGGTTGCTGAGGTCTTGGCCTTTCTGCGTTTAGCAGGAAGGGATTTCTTCATCCTCTGCCGGGGAACTAAGGGCAGAGAAGAGAGGATTGTGTCATGGAGAGCTCTGGCTGTGCATGGAGCTGCCAGGAGATCAGCCACGGGCCCTCTGACTGCCTCCCGTTTCCTTGGACATATTGACAGGGACGATGAAGATTAGATAGGATAGGATGGGAAGAGGCCCATCTGGCTGCAGCCACCAGCCCTGTGGCCCAGCTGTGCCACTCACCTTCTTGCAGGGGCTGGGACTGCTCCACCTCTTCAGGCTGCTGTGCTGGGGCAGCCCCAGGGCTTTCTTCCTCCCTCTTCTTCTCCAAGCCCAGCTCGGGCACCCTGGGAGGTCTCCCTTCCGTGTCTCTGTGGGGTGTCACCTGCAGGAGACATGGCATCAAAAACCTCTGGGTCACCAAGTCCTGCAGAAGTGCCTCGAAGGCACCTGAAACAGAGGAGCCTTGGGAATGCTCTGGGACATCAAGTCCCATAGTCTGGCCTGGAGGGGACATAGAGGAGAGCTACCAGAAGGAGAAATTCCCCAGTTTTCCCCCAGAAGTGTTTCCCTTCCCACCACACTGTGCTGGCCTCAAAGGCTGAGGGGGGCAAGCAGACACAGCTTGAGGGCCCACACAATCCCTACCCACAGGCTGCTTACTTCCACAGAGACATCTCCCTCCTCAAGAATGACCAGAGCAAGGTCATCCTCCAGGCACTGAACGGGTGTGCTGTCAGTGCCTGCCATGTCCTCAGTCCGTGGGGTCTCAGTCTTGGCCTTCACCTCGGTCACATTGGGATCTGGCTGTGCCATGACCTTTGGTGATGAGGTCTTCGTCTTTCTATGCCCAACAGGAACGGATTTCCGCACCCTCTGCAGGAGAACAAAGTGCAGGAAAGAATGTCATGGAGATCTCTGACAGCGGTGCCAGGCTGAGCAGGGACAGCAGGCCCAGCCCAGGAGGCGATGGTGCAGGTACCTGATCATCTCTGCGGGAGTGGCCACGGGCACGGCCCTGCTCTTCTGTCCGGTCCTGGCCTGGATCTGGCAAAGAGCGAGCGCGGTCAGAGCTGAGGGGCTGCGGGACAGCCCGGAGAACACAGCCCAGCCCTGCGCTCCACAGGCAGGGCCAGCCCCGGGATGCCCAGTGCATGGAGCTGCTGGGGGATCAGCCATGGGCCCTCTTCCCCCTTCCCTATCCCTGGCCATGTCCACAGGGGATGGAATGGGATGGGATGAGGCCCATCTGGCTGCAGCCACCAGCCCTGTGGCCCAGCTGTGCCACTCACCTTCCTGCAGGGGCTGGAACTGCTCCACCTCTTTAGTCTCCTCTACTGGGGCAAGCCCAGGGCTTTCTTCCTTCCCCTTCTTCACCAAGGCCAGCTCAGACACCATGGGAAGTCTCTGTTCTGGGCCTCTGTAGGGCATCACCTGCAGGAGACATGGCATCAAAAAGCCCTGGGTCACCAAGTCCTGCAGAAGTGCCTCGAAGGCACCTGAAACAGAGGAGCCTTGGGAATGCCCTGGGACATCAAGTCTGGCAGTCTGGCCTGGAGAGGGCATGGGCCAGTTGGAGAGCTGTCAGAGGGAGCAACTTGCCCACTGTCCCTCATGAAGCGTTTCCCTTCCCACCACACTGTGCTGGCCTCAAAGGCTGAGGGGCCCAACAGAGCCAGCTTGAGGGCCCACACAGGGCCTGCCCACAGGCTGCTTACTTCAATGGAGATGACTCTCCTCTTAGGAACATCCACTCGAGGAGCATCAGGCAGGCACTGAATGGGTGTGGTGTCAGTGTCTGTGATGCTCTCAGTTGTTGCTCCTTCCCCCTTGTCCTGGAGGTCACGAGGTGTCACGTCATGCTGTGCCAGGACCTTGGTTGCTGAGGTCTTGGCCTTTCTGCGTTTAGCAGGAAGGGATTTCTTCATCCTCTGCCGGGGAACTAAGGGCAGAGAAGAGAGGATTGTGTCATGGAGAGCTCTGGCTGTGCATGGAGCTGCCAGGAGATCAGCCACGGGCCCTCTGACCCCCTCCCGTTTCCTTGGACATATTGACAGGGACGATGAAGATTAGATAGGATGGGATGGGAAGAGGCCCATCTGGCTGCAGCCACCAGCCCTGTGGCCCAGCTGTGCCACTCACCTTCTTGCAGGGGCTGGGACTGCTCCACCTCTTCAGGCTGCTGTGCTGGGGCAGCCCCAGGGATTTCTTCCTCCCTCTTCTTCTCCAAGCCCAGCTTGGGCACCCTGGGAGGTCTCCCTTCCGTGTCTCTGTGGGGTGTCACCTGCAGGAGACATGGCATCAAAAAGCTCTGGGTCACCAAGTCCTGCAGAAGTGCCTCGAAGGCACCTGAAACAGAAGAGTCTTGGGAATGCTCTGGGACATCAAGTCCCATAGTCTGGCCTGGAGGGGACATAGAGGAGAGCTACCAGAAGGAGAAATTCCCCAGTTTTCCCCCAGAAGTGTTTCCCTTCCCACCACACTGTGCTGGCCTCAAAGGCTGAGGGGGGCAAGCAGACACAGCTTGAGGACCCAACACAATCCCTACCCACAGGCTGCTTACTTCAACAGAGACATCTCCCTCCTCAAGAATGACCAGAGCAAGGTCATCCTCCAGGCACTGAACGGGTGTGCTGTCAGTGCCTGCCATGTCCTCAGCCCTTGCACCCTCAGTCTCCGTGATGAACTCAGGCACTGGTTTGAGCTCACTCGGCGTGGGCTCTGGCTGTACCATGATCACAGTTGGTGTGATCCTGGCCCCTCTACGCCTCCAGGATGTCAGGAAGGCCTGCAGGAGAAAAAAGGGCAGGGAAGAGAGGGATGTGTCATGGAGAGCTCTGACAGCAGTGCCAGGCTGAGCAGGGACAGCAGGCCCAGCCCAGGAGGCAATGACATCACATGTCACAAAGGGCCCTGTGACACCCTGCCCCAGTCTATCCCATTGGTGACACCCAGTGTGTCACAAAGGGCCCTGTGACACCCTGCAGGTACCTGTGCTGCCCTGCGGAAGCGGCCACGGGCACGGTCGTGCTGTTGTGTCCGGTCCTGGCCTGGATCTGGCAAAGAGCGAGCGTGGTCAGAGCTGAGGGGCTGCGGGACAGCCCGGAGAACACAGCCCAGCCCTGCGCTCCATGGCAGGGCCAGCCCCGGGATGCCCAGTGCATGGAGCTGCTGGGGGATCAGCCACGGGCCCTCTTCCCCCTTCCCTATCCCTGGCCATGTCCACAGGAGATGGAATGGCATGGAATGATGCCCATCTGGCTGCAGCCACCAGCCCTATGGCCCAGCCCAGCTTTGCCACTCACCTTCCTGCAGGGGCTGGGGCTGCTCCATCTCTTCAGGCTGCTCTGTTGGGGCAGGCCCAGGGCCTTCCTTCTTTTGTTTCCTCCTGAGCAGCCTGGCCAGGCTGAAGCGTCTCTCGGCCATCCTACAGTCGGGCCTCGAGGGCACTGCTGCAGGGAATGGAGACGCCAGCGAAAAGCTCCGGGGCACAAAGTCCCAGAGCACGGCCTCGAGGGCACCTGCCCAGGGACTGGAGACACCTCACAAGAGTTCGGGTCACCAAGTCCCACGGTCTGGCCTCGAGGACACTCGCACTAACAAAAAACGTCCAAAAACGCTTCGGGTCGGCAAGGAAAGAGTTGTCTGTGCGGGGGCTCCGCACAGCACCGCTCTGTCCCGTCTGTCCCGTCGCACGCTCCGAGGAGCACTGAGGCGTTGCCACATCAACACCAGTATTTATATCATCCCGTGTCACAAAGGGCCCTGTTCCATCCCCTCGGCGATGCCCACCGTGTCACAAAGGGCCCTGTGACACCCTGCCACCTGCCCTGGGGCCTCCCCTCCTCTGCCATTTAATAGTCCTAAATTCAAGAAATCACATTACTTTTCATTGCTCAATACCAGTAGTTTAAAAGCAGGTTGCAAACTTCCCAGATTAATTGGCATGACCTGAGAACGTAAAATATTTGGAAGTTTGCTTCTGATCCCAAACCAGCAACTCCTTTGTCTTAACAGGGTCCACAGAGAGTCAATTGCAAAAAATAAACACTAAACAGAGGGAAAAAAAAAAGAATTTGGCATTGTTTGGTTTTCAAACACTTTTCTGTTAAGGAGTAAGAACCTAATAATTCTATTAAGGTATAAAAGCTCTCAAGGAATGGAAGTTCACTCAGAGTTGCAAAAGCAACCCAAGCAAATCAGGATATTGCAAAAAGCACTAATCCTCCCTCTGCTCCAGAGAGCTAAGTGGCCAGTAAAGTACAGCTCTCCCCTCTTCTGCCCTGGATGACAACCAGTACCAGTAATAGAGAAAGAAAAATCATAGATATTCTTTCTGCCCTCAAGAACCAAAGCTGTGCAAAAACACAGAGGTTGCTTCAAATTGGATCCAATTTCACCCAGGTTGCTCACCTTCTACACATCTCCCCACACATCCCCCCAACCCCACAGGGGACACAGGAGTCCCAAGACCCCCCGACACACATCCCCCCCAGCCCCCAAGGGGACTGATTCAAAGGAATCAACTCATAGATGGACTGTAAACCAAAATACCTTTATTAAGCACTGGTGGGGAGAGCACAGGGTGCACACCCTACAAAGTGCACCTCTGTCAAAGCAACATCTCAGTCACCTTATATTCCTTAAGTCACACTTATGTTAACAAAGCCTAAACCATCCAGGCTCTATTTCAATCCCCCCTTTTCTGTACCTATTGCAAATTTGTTTGCAATATTTGGTTTACAGTCCATAAAACATGCACGTGGTGGGCAACAGCTCTAATTTTCCACCACATCCACAGGTTTAGGATTGTCAGTAATAGGACCACGGGGATCAGGATTAGCACTGGATGTATTAGAAAGTGGAAGACGTGTTGCTGTTGGGGAAGTCCATCCTAGGGAAACGTCCCACCAGTGATGTTCTCCAGCCTTGTCAACTGAGGGTACGATTTCTTGAATTTTTATGGTGCCACGTTGTACTTGCCATAGGGCTCGTTGTGAGGTTCCTTGGATTTTATCATTTCTTCTCTATCTGGATGGTACAACATCTTGTTTAAAATTGGAGTGTCCATTCCAATTTGCAGTTTAGACACCTCATTACACAACATATATTCACCAGAAATCAGCTGAGATGGGGTAGTTGGAGCGGAATAATGAAAATCACAGCCCTGGATCTCAGTAAAATTCCCAACACAGAAGTTAATGCCGTTGGTTTCTTCAGTACAGTCATCAATGCTTACATTTGCACAGGGTGTCCAAATACACGCCCCCCCTTTTCCCACATAATACACTTGTGATTGTGCATGGCCTGTGGGAAGCATCTCAAGTGTGCATGTACTGTCTTCAGCATGGAGGCATCGATCCTCCTTTTCTGTTACTGCATTTTCACAGATACACCCTCATTGTCCCAAAGGGATACAAGCCTCAGTACCAATGGTTTGCCATTTCTCTGTGCCATCATTATATTTAGCCCATGCATTAAGCCCTACTGGCCTTACCACAGCGTCTCGATGGATTGCTCCCAGTGCCAAGATCATTGGAAAAATGTCCCAAACATTCTCTTCCCTGAGAGTGAGGACATAAGTCTCTCTTTGTCCCTTTTTTTCCTTATAGCTAAAATTGACCAACTGCCACCATGCCTGACATGGATTTCAAAAGGGGTGGTGGTATCATTTTTAGCAATTATTTCCCTAATTTCTTGTGGTAAATCCCCTACAGTTCCTGCCCTAATTCTGTCAGAGGCCACTGTCTGTAACCATAATTGAGGCTGTAAGCACTGAGGGGCCAGGGACACATTTCCTTGTAAACCCTCTGTCAAAGGTGTTAGTGACTGGAAATCCCCTGTGGTGTGATGGGCTCCCAGAGGAACAAGAGCTGCCGTTGGCATCTGTGGTTCATCTGGAGTGATCAGTGATCACCTCAGTGGGAGCTCCAGTTTCCCCAGATCCGAGGTCACTGCACTGACTTTGTTTGCCACTACCTCTTGGTCGATGGAATTCGAACTCCAAGCCCAGACCCCAACCAGCCCATCAAATCCCTCTGCATTCTCGATCCTGCAAGGTTTTTCTAAGCTCCAATACGCACTCATTTTATCTGGGGTGTGATTAGAGCTGGTTGTGTGAATGGACATTCTGGGCCTTGACACCTTATTGCTCTGGGTAAGGGTGTATCTCTCACAGCTTCCCTCATGGGAAGCTTCCCTTGCTCAGTGCTATTGGATCTTACAACCAAAGCAGTGTTCCCAGTGTTTGTCTCCCCAACACAACTAACTGCTCTTCTAAAAGTAAATGGATCACTAAAAGCCCTCCTTTCCACTTCACAGCTTACATTTTTCCCCTGCTACTGTGTAATTTTTGTACCTAGCCTCACCCATTAATCCATTCCTTTCCCCGTGGTGAGCGTTCCAGCCTGGGGAGGGAATAAATTCAGGAGGGACTGAGGGTGGTTTTGTGGTTCAAGTCTTGTGCAAGGTCATCACTTGCACTGACTGGGGCACATCACTCAATGCCACCTGCCTAAATGCCTTGCACAAAGTTCTCCAATGAGCCAGTCTGTAGTTCCTCACGGAGGAGGTGGCTTGCATGTTGTTGCCCCTGGCTGTCTCCTGCTTTTCCATTATTAATTTGATTTAAGACACTGATATGATACTGTCTCAAGGCAACTCGGTGTTATTATTTTCCTGCCTCACCAGTGTAAGTTGGCAGTAGCTCTTGCTTTATACCATTCCTCTTGTTCTTTTTGTGTGTAGGATGTTAATGTAATTCCAACAACAACATTGTAAAGCTGTCATTGAAGGAACACGTAAATCTGATGATCTCCCTGTTAATTTATGTTGAGTGTTCTGCTATCGGGAAATCTTTCTTGTGATAAGGAATGCCAATGAGATTATATAAAAGCCCCCCCCCTTTTAAGAGGTTCTTAGTTTGTTTAAAAAATGTAGATTTGCTTTTCTTGGTGAATAGCTGGAAAACATTTTTGGTTTATCTGCAGTGTGGGTTTGGTCTGGGAGATTCTGAAGTCACATACAGTTTAAAGGATCAGCTCAGAGAAGGAGATATGAGTAAGGGAAGGCTGCAAGTGTTCTGCTTGCCTAAGCTGGTGGCTTGTATGCAGGTATTTTGAAAAGAGATTAATGTAATTTAGACATTAATCACGGGCTGTAATTATACCTTGATTGCAATATTTTTTTTTTGCTTTTTGCTTTCTGTGAAATCTTGGATTCATAAATTCAGGATGGTTTCAGCAGGAACAAAAATGCAGCAGGGTGAGGTTGGAACCTCGTGGCTGGATTGACTGCAGCAGAACTGCTCCAGGTGAAATGTTCCTGAGTTTCTACAGTACATCCCCTTTGGGCTGGAGGGTGCCCCGTTGCCAAAAGCAAGGGCTACTTTGTAATTTGTAGTGAATAATTTATTCACAAACTTCACCTTTCTTTCCTGTTCTGCTCTCAAAATAGTGAGCAAATAGACAACATTTATTTGGATATTAGATTTTTTTGTTGTTGTGGGGTTTTTTCGTTTGTTTGGTTGGGGTTTTTTTGTTTGGTTTTTGGGGGGTTTTGTGTGTGGTTTGTTGGGTTTTGTTTGTTTGTTTTTTTGTGGCTGGTATCAATGTAGAGCTGGAGCTGTGAAGTGTTTGGGGTGTTTGTGTAGTTTAAGAATCTCCACCTAAAAGAAAAAAAAAAAAAAAAATTCCCAAACCCACAAACTCCAAATCTCACTTCAAGCCCTTAAAAGGGTCAGCCAGGCATAAACTTCAACTATAAAATCCACAAATCCGGGGATAACAGCCTTCCCCCCTTCTGTAATTTTCTCCAGGCTTTCAGCCCTCTCGGTTTGACGCCCAATTCCTCGAGTGGCAGGAGTGCCGAGAGTGCCTGCGATGGCTTTTCCCACTGGAAGCAGGCAGCGTCACTCCGCGGGGATGGATGGCCGCGAGTGCGGCTGCGGCAGGTTGGCTCCAGGCGGCAGCAAAGCCTTCTCCCGCTGGGATGAGAGCGTGGAAAGGGCAAAAAAAGGAAAAAAACTGCAATTCTAGGTTGAGACAACAACAGTTTAACAAGTGAAGAGTGAAAAACAAGAAAAACAGCGATGCAAAAGCAGTCACTCATCACCAGCCTGGCTGCAGGAGCTGGAACGTCCTCGTGTTACCAACATTCTCTTGGTCATTAAATCCATCCCAGCCAAACCCAGTGCAGCAAGTTATGGTTTGGAACAGCAAGCTGCATGTTGCAACAAACATGACAAAATAATTATGTACCCAGGAAGAGACTGCAAGGGATGAGGTTCACTTGGAAATGGGTGGCTGGTTTAGCTGGAAGCAGGTCGGAGAGGGGGGCAAATGATGTTTGAGGATGAACTTTTTGGGTTCATTGTGAAATCTCATGAAGGATTTCGACCCCAAGGGTTGCCTCCAAGCACAAATGAAGGAAGAGGTGTTGCAGTACTTCGGTGAAGCAGAGAGGATCAGCTGGCTTTGGCAGACTGGGTGTAAAAGCTGTGTCAGGTGACAGGGATCCCAAGTTCAACTCCTGTGCTGCCACCACCATGGGGGTGAGGGGGTTAAGCTTTGTGTATGTGCAAGGGGGTCGATGAAAACAGTAGAACTACAAGAAGTTAAGATGGTCCTGCAAGGTCCCTGCCTCAGAAGAGAGGTGATGGAGCAAGGTGCCTACTGACCACGATCACCCAGGACCTACTGTGGATCCTCAGGTGGGTCAGGTGTTTCTCAGGAGTGGTCCCTGATGCTGTGAACCTCCTGCCTGGGCTCAGAGAGAGCCTGACCTGTGCTCTCTCCCCAGGACATCAGGCTGTGTCTCTGTGTCTTGTTTTGGTGGTGACAGGATGAGGGCAGGCTGATAACACAGAGGGCTGCAGCAGGGCCCCCATGATTTTCCTGCTCAGGCCTTTCCTGCTCTGGTCCTGGAGCTGCTTTGCTCTATAAATCTAAAATGAGGGACACATAAGAGGTCCAACAGGTCTTCTTCACACCATTTCTTCCTTCTGTGGGGGTGTAAGCAATCACTGCTGGCTGTTTGGACTCCAGAATACCTTGTCCTGCTCCCCTTGGCTGCACCTGTGGAATAGCTGAAGTTTCTCCTGGAGGTGTAACCAAGCACCACCATCATCCTCACTGCAGGAGGGACCAGCACCCACTGGAACCAGGGGGTCCAGGGAGTCTATCCAAGAGGAGGACAGGAGATGTGGCCAACACTGTGGTCTGGATGCATCACAGAGTGCCCTGTACGTATGTGATGGGTGGGCAGGGGCACAGCACGGGGAGGGACTGGTGATTGCAGGTAACTTTCACTAAATGCAAGGATGTACCAGCAGAACTGATGGAGAATGTGCCCCAGAGATAGGGAGAAAACCTTGGAAATGACCAGTACGGTCAGCTAAACATAAATAAATAAATACATTTAAAACCAGACATAGCTCTGTGGCTTTTCAAGTACCAGCCTTTGGGGCTGGAGGTAATATTTGCCTTGCATCAGCTACTGGGTCGTGCCTGTAAGAGCTGTTCCTGCTGACCAGGCAGGCACAGGAAATCTAAATATTTAAAGTTTCAAAGGCTCCAGGTAAGGCAGTGGGGCCTCTGAGGTTCTGCTGCAGGCTGTGGTGTTTCAGAACACCCGCCAGGGGTGTGTTACTGAGGGTTTGTTTGCTGTAACTTGTACTTTCTGTTGCTTCACTCTCAAAGTCCACTTCCAGCAACACCAGTAGGAGCTGTGGAGGGTGAGGCTGTGTCCATCGGACCTGCAGTGCCAAAGGGATTAGACACTCCTCAGAATCCCAACATCACTGAGGTTGGAAAAGCCCTCCCAGCCCATGGATCCCCCCTGTGCCCCATCCCCACCTTGTCCCCCAGCCCAGAGCACTGAGTGCCACGGCCAGGCCTGCCTTGGACACCTCCAGGGCTGGGCACTCCAAACCTCCCTGGGCAGCCCCTGCCAGTGCCTGAGCACCCTTTCCAGGGAGAAATTCCTCCTGATGTCCAACCTGATGAAAGTGCTAAGGAAAGAGTTGTCTCACCCCATGGAAAACTAATGGTTAAAAGTGAACAGAGTAACTACATTCTACCTTTGGCTATGGAGATATAGGGAATTCAGTGCTCCCTGAATTCTCCTATTGGGAATTCGGTCCTGGGAAAAGGGCACTGCAGCCCATCCCTTATCAGAGAGCTACTGCTAAAGGGAGAAGAGCTGACAGCAAATATTTATCCTGGGATCAATTCTGTTTAAAGTGCAATGTTTGTAGCAGAGCTTGGGCATGGGGAGGTCAGGCATGGGATCAAGGCTGCATTTATATAAAGACAGAGCAATATGCACTGGAAATCCCTGCTTAGAAAGGGAGAATTTTCAGAGACACACCATGAGAGTCCTAATTTTTCTCCTCACACTGAGCGTTCTCTCGTGCTCGGGTAAGTTGGAGCCACGTCCTCTTCCTCAGGGTGGTTTTGGGGAGAAAGTCCACAGTGAATTCCTAATGGAAGTGTGCTTCCCTCTCAGGGTTTCCAGCCTATGACTATGAACTCCCTGTCATGGAAGAGGCTCTCAATGCTTCCATTGCACGGATCAACTCCCAGTCCTGGGGGAGAAACCTGTATGGTGTTGTCAGGAGCCACGTCACGGGAGTGAGTGCACAGGCAACGGGGATCCTTTACCCCAAACGTGCTTTGCTCTGCAAACCAGCTCTGGAAACCCAGATTTAGTTGGAGTTTTCTGCTTGGAAGAGGGTGGGCTTGGGGCATTATCCGGAGTCATGGCTTTAGGAACAAAAAATCCTTTGTTTTGTTGGTTTGTAATTAAAAATACTTTAGGAGTTCAGGTTTTTCGCCCTCAGAACAGAAATCTTTGAAGGATGTGTTTGTAAGATTTTGTTCAGAAGTGTTGGTTTTGAATATCTCCAGCTAACTGCTTTGCTTGGGGCACCAAGCAACCTGGTTCATCTCAATTCATCTAATTAAATGCCACCACACATTCTTTCTCCACTCTGTATTTGTCACCTGTCTGAACCACCAGTTGTGGTTTAAATCTGCTGCAGTCTAAATGCAAGTAGGAAACCTCTATCTGTTTTAATTCGTGGTGCTAAGAATTAAACTGGATACCCAGAGTTAAGGAGTTTACGCTTCTTAATTCAAGGGTAGCATGTCCATGCTCCTGAACACCCTCAGAACTGTTTCTATAGGTGGTGTGTATCCAGTCTTCTGCAAGAATGAATGACAAGATGACTTTTGAACTTATACAGTCTGGAGAAAAACAAACAAACAAACAAAAAAACCCCACAACAACAAATATCTGAAAGCAATGCTGATTTGTTGCTGCCAATTGAGGCACCTGAGCTGGCATGGGGAGCCTCTATAAGCTGCATTAAATCACCTGCTTGCACTCAGGGGATTTGCTTTCCAAGCCAGGTGTTTGCAATAGACTATGTTGCTGTTACCAATAAAAGGCTTTCTCACCCACAGCACCCTGCTCTGAGTTGGGCACTGACCCCCAATGCCCTCGTGCCATCTCCTGCTTGACAAATCAAAGCAAGGCTGCCATGCAGTGGGCACAGGAGAGTGACAAGCACTAATTACACGTTGTGTTGACCTTCCTTTTGCCAGGTTGACATGTGGGACAGTGATGCCTACAGACTAGAGCTGCAGTTCAGCATCCGTGAGACCGTGTGCTCGAAGGCTTCGGGGAGAGACCCCTTCACCTGCCACTTCAAAACTGGGCCTTATGTGGTGAGTGCCTCTGGGGGGAGTGGGAGCCCTCCCCTCCCTGCAGGATGCTCTCAGGATGTGTTGGGAACGCTACTGGTGCTGAAAAACAAGGAATGACTGACTGGCTTGCTGAAAGCCTGAGCAGATAAAACCCCCAGCACGGAGTGGGCGTTAGGTGGGAAGGGTCAGTGCTGGCAAACTCTTCTGCCTGGTCAGTGGGGAGGGAATACAGGGGCTGCTGTGAGCTGAAAATGGGACTTGTGTCTTGGAGCAGCATGTAGGAAAAGTGTCTGTGTGCTCTGGGGCCAAATTCCAGAAGGGATGGCTTCTCCTCTAAGATAAGGTGGTTGGAGGAGCTGATATTTGACCTGCTTGAGCCTGTTGTGCATCTGGGCATCACATAAAGCTTTCTCTTCCCATGCAGTGCAGATTCTCTCCCTGTGCTGATGGCTTTCAGCTCTTCAGCTCTCAGCCTCAAATAAACAGGTTCTTGATCCCTGGACCCTAAACAGGCACCATCCCTCTTGGGCAATACAGTGTGAAAGATAGTGTGAGGATGCACTGGAGTGCAGGTTTTACTGGAGCTTCTGTCAAACTGCAGAGGCAACTTTTTTTTTAAAAAAAGGTAATTTAACTTTCAGAGCTGGAGCTGCCATTGGCATGGCCCTGCACTGACCCTGGGTTTTGTGCTTGGTGATGCCAGGCCAGTGAAAAGGATGTGGAGGTTGTACAGCCAGCAGGTAGCTGTGGAGCAACAACCTGTGTGTCAGTCATGTATAATCTTTCTTGAGTGTCTTTGTCTTGGAGTTTGTTTTCTAGATCCGTGAGATTCCCACCCCCAAGGAAACTCTCATCTCCTGGAGGTTTGCCCTCTGAGATTTGCTCTGTTTGGTTCTGTTGCAGCCAACTGCTTCCTGCAGGAGCGTTGTGGAGGTCTCTGGTGAGCAGGTCTCCAGCGTCATCGTGCGCTGCCACCACGGCACGGTCAGCTCTGAGTCGCTGAGCAGCGAGGAGGTAAGGAAAGGGAAAACTGCTTTGTGCTGCCTGGGGGACAGGAAAGTCTTCTCATCCTCTTTTAAAGAGAAGTCAGGTGTCTGTGTGTGTGAACTGCAGCTCCAAAACTGGGTGTCTTGATCAGAAAACTGCCCGTGGTTTGAAATCCAGCGGTGTCCTGTCACGCTTCCCTTTCCATCAGCTGAGGGGTGTGACCTTGCTCAGTGTGTGAATCTCTGCAGCAGCCTGGCACATCCACCAACTCCAGCACTTCCTTCCTTGGTATGTGCCTGGAGAACAGAGGCATGTCTTGGACAGAGCAAATCCTGGTGGCTCTGGCTCTGTCACCAAACCCCGCTCTCAGCTGGGAACGTCACCACAGCACCACTGAAGGACGTTTGCTCTGCTGAGATCTCTGTGTTCCCTTTCTGAGCTCTTGTTTGGTTTCTAGGCTGTGATGAAATGCTGACCAAACCTGGGGATTCCTGCTGGCTGTTTTCAAATCGTGCCAGTGTTCATGTTATCTGTGAACTGACACCTGAACCTGGGTGCACTTTGAACACAGCTCTACACTGGGTGTTGTGCTTGAGGGAACAAAGTTTCTCCAGGAAGCACGTGGACAGCTTTTAATTTTGGAAAGTGTGAGCAACTAAATTAATAATTTGAACCATGGAATCACAGAGTGATTTGGGTTGGAAGGGATCTGAAAGCTTATCTAGACCCATCCCCTGCCATGGGCAGGGACACCTTCCCACTAGCCCAGGGTGCTCCAAACCCTGTCCAACCCGGCCTTGGACACTTCCAGGAACACAGGGGCAGCCACAGCTGCTCTGGGCAACCTGTGCCAGGGCCTGCCCACCCTCACAGCCAAGAATTTATTTCCAATATCCCATCTAACCCTGCCCTCTGGCCATTCCCCCTTGTCCTGTCACTACAAGCCCTTGTGAAAAGTCCCTCTCCAGGTGCCTTGTAAACAAATAGGATTCTGTGTCACCTTCACCTGGCTTGAATTGCCAAATTAGCTTGTCATTTATTCTTTTTCTTTTTTCCTCAAAATCTCTGTTCAGAGCTAGCTGGTGGGTGCACCACAGGAAGCCTTGATTTGCAGAGTGGAAAGGCTGCATGTGAAGCCCTGAAATGTGGGACAGAGTGTTGGATGTTCAGTCAGTCCTCTGTGGGTTGACATAACTGTTGTTTAATAGGGCACTCAGCACAAACACTTGCTTTTACAAGCAGACATCTTTCTGCGAGTCTTCCTTCACCATCGCTTAAAATTCAGTGCTGCTGCCACCAGTCCTGCTGGGAAATGTGTTTCCTGCAATGTTAATAAGGAATAAATGCCAAAGGGAATTATTGCACTTGAAAAGGGAAGTGTTTCCCTCCGCAGAGGGCTGCAGCAAGTGCACTGTAGCTCTTGCTCGAGAGCTGTAACTCAGCTCGAGGGACCTCAGCCTGGCAGAGATGGTGATGGGGTAGCTGTGGTGGTATTTGGGGAGAAGGATTTGTGATTGACTGAGGCTGGGATCACCAGGGTCTCCTGAGCTGGAGGGAACACACAAAGATCAACAAGTCCCACTCCTGGCCCTGCCCAGGACACCCCAACAATCCCACCCTTCCCTGAGGGTGTTGTCCAAACTCTCCTGGAGCTCTGGCAGCCTTGGGGCTGTGCCCACTGCCCTGGGGAGCCTGTTCAGTGCCAACCACCCTCTGGGGGAAGAACCTTGTCCTGAGATCCAGCCTAAACCCCTCATGGCACAGCTCCAGATGTTCCCTTGGATCCTGCCAGTGCTCACACAGAGCAGACTGGAGCTGCCCTGCAGGAGGAAGCTCAGACTCTGATGAGGGCTGAGCTCAGTCTCCTCCAGCCTGAACAAGTCAACTGATCACGACCAGTGGGATCTCGGTACCGGGTTAGAAACCAATAAAACAAAGCTTTTAAAAATACAGCTTTGGATAAATGTGTCCTGTGGCTGCAACAGAGTAAGAGCTGTGCAGGCTCTGCTCCCCTGGCTGTGTCTGCACTGCAGGGAGGTGAGGTAAGGTGTGAGGCACGAAGGATTCTGACCCGAGAGCCTCCCTGTGACCACGAACTTCCTGAGCAACACCCCTACTCTGCAGCAGCATCAGCAATGCTTGTTTTCAGCAATGTTAGTAATGAGGTTTGGAGTTCCTTTAGCGATCACCCCATGCCTGAGGAAAGGGAGAGGTGGCCTTGTTGACGGATGAGCTTTTCACAGAAATGTCTTTAATTTACAGATGATGTACGGGCCGAAAATGATCCCCAGCCGGCGAGGCAGCACTCACAGGGAAGGTGAGACAGCCCTGCCACGATGGACTGCCCTGGCCTGTGCTTGTCCTTTGTAACATCTCATGGTTACCTGTGTGAGGGGGAAGACAATGTGGAAGATCAGCAGTTTGTGCTCTCATAACCAGGACTAGTGTGCAGCCTTGAGGGTGCCTTGATTTTGTCCTGAATGCTGAATGTTATTTATTTTACACTCCCAGACTGGTTTGGGTTGGAAGGGATCTTAAAGCCCATCTCACTCTACCCCTGCCATGGGCAGGGACACCTTCCACTAGCCCAGGCTGCTCCAAACCCCATCCAACCTGACCTTGGACACTTCCTTGGGCAGCCACAGCTCTGGGCAACAATGACCACATGTTTGAAAGCATCTCATGCTCATGTATGTCCCCATGTTCTGTTTTAGAAGATGCCTTTGCTCCTGAAGCCTTCCCTTCAGGGGGAAGGGGTGGCAGCCGTGGGGATTGGCACAACCCCAGCTCTGACAAGATGGAATAATCTGGTTTGGGTGAGTACAGTTCCAGGTGGAGCATTTGTACACCCTGGGTCTGCAGTTTTTGGGGCAGGGGGGCTCAGCCTGGAGAAAAGGAGGCTCAGGGGGGACCTTCTGGCTCTGCAATCCCTGACAGGAGTGGGGGGTCAGGGCAAGGTCGGGCTCTGCTCCCAGGGAACAGGGACAGGAGGAGAGGGAACGGCCTCCAGGCTGTGCCAGGAGAGGCTCAGGTTGGATGTTAGGGGGAAAAAAATCCACCACAAGGGTTGTAAAGCTTCGGAACAGACTGCCCAGGGCACTGGTGGAGTCACCATCCTGGAAGTGTTCAAAAAACATGGAAATGTGGCACCTGAGGACACGGTTTAGTGGTGAACAAGGTGATGGTGCTGGGCCTCGATGATCTTTTCCAACCTCAGCAATTCTTCTGTGATTCTGTATCTCTTTATTGGCAGACTCATGTTTCTGCCTGATGTTTTGTGGATTCTTTGGACCTTGTCCCAAAACACCTTGACCCAGGGGCCACACAGCTTAGGGAACAAAACCTGACCGTGGTGTGATGGATCTGGGAGGATCTGGTGCTGTTTGCCCAGGGAAAAGCATTTGTTGCAGGGAATCTGTGAAGGAGATGTTTGGAGCCCAATTAATGGGGATGATAACGAAAGACACCCATGATTTATTGGAGCTGGCAAGGCCTATCCTACACAATCCACCTTTGCTGACCTGCTTCTGAGGCTCTGTGTGGGAGCAGCTCTAATTGCTGCTGATATCTTACCTGCCATTTGAGGGATTTAATCTAAAGGGGAGTGCTTTGAAAGAGTTTTGGCAACGCAGAGCGTGCTCTGTTCCTTGGCATGCTGAACAGGTTTAAAGCAGTTGGGAAAGGAAGGTAGTGCTATGTCTTTGTGATTAAAAAGGCTTCAAGCACTCGTTTAGGTACATATCATTAGCAGGTCTCTGTCCCTGGAGAGTGCCAGAACTGAGCTCAGCTCAAGCCTCCTGCACTGGAGCCAGTTTTAAATGGAATTTAACACTGATGACTCACCAAAAACCTAACACATGTTACTCATAAGCGTATCCCTGGTAAACCTCCATGTGCTGAAGGAGACAAACCCCCCTCCCCTGCTCTCCTGGAAACAAGATATGAAAGGAAAACCCAGGCACTCAGCTCCGTTTGTCCAAATGATTTCTTTAAATCCACGTGCTATTTTAGTTCATCCATGAGCCACTAAAGCCAATAGGCTGTTTTAATCACTGCCTGTCTCCTTAGAGGAATCCTGATTTTCCTTTGCATTTGGGAAGTGCCAGGTATCTTTAATCCTTTGGCTCCCAAGAGGAGCTATCCCCGTTAAGCTTTAACAGGAATGCTTTGTGTTCCTGTACCTACTGTCTAGCAAATCTCCAGGCCAAAAGCAAGCTGTAAAATCTTCTTGAAAGAGAAAGTGAAGTACATGGGGAGAAATTTATGGTTCTTGAAATCCTGAGCAGGTTGAAATTTAATACTTTCTGCTTGCTCTTGAAGGGGGGGTTGCAAGTGTCATCTGTAGAGCTGTGTTTCATCCCAGTGTCCTCCTGGATTTTGGACATCTCAGAGGCAGATACACCATGAGATTGGGAGAGGACATCAAAACACCCCAAAGCTCCCTGTTTATTTATTTTTTTTTTAATCAATTTGACTTTTTAGCTGTAAAGTGTGGAGAAAGGTCTTCTTGATTTCAGTTGTTTCCAGAATGAGAGGGTTTCATCCCTGGGTTTAATTTGGAGCCACACACCCCCTCCCCTCAAATGATTTCATGTTTGAGGCCAGGGAAAGTTATTCCTGCCTGTCTTCCCTGGGTTTTGGCACCTGTGTGATCCTGACTGGAATTATTATAAGCCATAGTGCGATGGCAGTGTTTGGTGGGGCATGGGAAATGAGAGTTGAGATGGCAGCAGCTCAGCTGGCTCAGCTTAGCTGAGAATATTTTTGGGGGAGGCTGGGGAAATAGCAATTTAATAATAGAAGACTTTCATCTCTTCCTCAAAGAGCCTGGTGCTGACAGGCAAAGCTAGACAAGTTCAGGTGAGAAATGAGATGTGGTTCCTTTTTTTTTTTTTTTTTCTTGCACAACAGGATGGGTAACTGGCTGCTGCAAAAATTGCTCAGGCAAGTGGCTGACAAGAGTTTTTCATGCTGGATTTTCCGTTTCCTGAACCAGATCTTCTCATCTTTTTGGCTACAGGAGTTATTTCAGGGGAACTCTTTGCCTGGAATTCTGTGCAATAAGCTGGGCTAAATGATCTCACTGGTGCTTTGTAGCTCTTTTTGTTTATTAGAGTGTGCTAAATATTCGAGGGGGGGGGGAATCAGTGCAGTTGTTACACAAAGAACATTTTGGAGTCTGCAGCCGTCAGACCCACCGGTCTGCTGGTGCCTGCAGGAGTTAGAAACTGCATCTGAAAAACCCCATCAGTGATTAATGACCTCCAAGCCCAGAAAGCAAAGGGGTCCCAGCGTTCTGCTGTTCCAAAACCACCGGCCTGAGGAAGTTTTCCTGTGCCTGACCCGTGGCTTTCATCTGGAATCCCACCAGCGATGCTTCATTGTCCTTGAACAGGAAAATAAGGCAGCAAGTTCCTTGCCTTTGCAATGTGAATGCTGATTTTTTCTTATTAATCACACAAGGAAAGCATTTTTTAACAGAAAATCAAATCCCTCCAGCATCAAGGCTGTGATTTCCTCCTCGAGTTGTCTGTATTTTCCTGGCAATTACTCTCTCTTACCTGGCACACCTTGCTGCTGGCAGGAACATGGTGGTGGCAGTTGCTGGCAGCTGATTAGCAGCCTTGCAGATGCAGAACTGAATGGTCTGGCATCCTTGAATATCAGGGTTTGTTTTTGGGGGTTTTTTCAATGGAAGAGTGACTGGCAGCATTGGGCCTCTTTTCATCCCAAGAAATCCAGGATCCAAACCTTCAGAGTGAAAAGGATGCTTGTTTATCTGTCTCCTATTAATATAACACCAGAGCAGGGTGCAAAGCCCTCCTGGGGCCTGGAAAAACGAGCTTTAATCCCCGGTGTCCTCATTAAGGAGCTGCTTGATTTTAGTTGCCGTTTCATATCCCCATGTCTTAGTTGTTGTTTTTTTTCCTCTCTCATTCACCCACTCACCTTCTACAGTTCTCAGAAAGCAGCTTATTGCTTTCTGGGGAAAAGAAGAAAAAGAGAAAAAAAAAAACAAAAAAAGTGAAGCACCAGAGGGCAGGAAAATCCCTGGAGAGTGGGATCTGTTGCAGAGTGTGTGAGCGCCGTGTCGGATCAGCTCTGGGAGCGAGAGCTTGGGGAATGACAGGCTGCTGGCTCAGTCCTCCTGTGATGGCTGAGCCCTTGGTGGCACCTGGCAGCTGTGCCCTGCCCTGGCAGGGAGGACAGCAAGCTTTCATCTGCTCAGGGGGAAAGGACTGGGATGGAAACAGAGACCTTTCCTGGCCGAGGTCAGAGCTGTTCTGACAGAGAGGGGAATCGCTCTGACAATCTCCTGTTGCTGCTCTGAGCAGCAGCAATTTCTGCCTTGCCCTTTGTCCACCCCTTCTCGATCTGTGTGGAAGGATTAGACCCACAGCTGCGTGGAGGAAATTGTCCCTGCTTCTGGGGGATGCAGAGCTTGGATGACCCCTTAGGCTTCACAAGCCCCTTAATCAAATTCCTGGAGAAAACCACCAGGACTTCCCCCCCTGGAGGAGCAGAAAGGGCTCTTGGCTGCTCTCAAACTGCTGCCCTCAAACTGCTGCTCAGGGTTGCAGTTTGGAAGCACTGGAATCGAGCTTGTCAAAGGATCAGGCAGGCTGGGAAGGACCCCTCAAAGCAAGGCTGGGTTCCTGAGGCTGCTTTGGATACCCTGAGATGGAGATCCCTCATCCTCTTTGGGCTCTAGAGAGCAGCACTCTTGGGGGAAGGTTTTTTTTGCCTTAAACTGAGCTGGAATTTCCCATGTTCCCACTGGTTCCTGTATCTTCTCCAGTCAGTTGGTCCCCAGTGGTGAGTGCAGTGGCTGGTCCTGGTCCTTAGCCCTGCATTCCCTTCTCCAGGGCTGGGCAGGACCCAGGTGCTCCTGGACAAACTGCTCGCAGAGCGGTGACTCTGTTTCATCACTTCCACACGTGGGGATGCTCCTTTCCAACCCGAATCTAGCCCTCAAATTTTGCCAACAGAATTGTCTCAGGGAAAAAATTTTCAGGTTGCCATGGTGACCAACTTGCTGAAGAGACAGTGTAGGCTACAGAATGCTGGGGAAACAGTCACATGTTCCCCCTGAAAAACACATCTCCAATTTCTTCTGCATATTGAAGCTCTTAATTCAGATCCATTTCAGAGCAGACCCGACACCAGCTCCAAGCCTCGACCATCTCTGCTTTTGAGACTTGACAATGCCTCTTGATTTGTGTACTTATTTCACTGCCGTTAATTTTTCTAACAATCTGCTGTGCTTTTTTTCCCCTCTTTTTTTTCTTTTTTTGTTACCCTAATTAGCCACTGCCATGACATTTGTGCACATATGAAGTGTTTTGCATATGCAGGTTTCTTTCTGCAGATTCCACGTGGTGGGACTCTGACGCTGAGCGAGTCAATAAGCGATAATTGGTGAAGCTGAACACCCTTTTCCCAAGGCTGTGGATGTTTGGTTGGTTCTGTGAAGCATGAGGCGAATTCTCAGCTCTGATATTTCTCCTTCCTCGCTGTTTTCCAGATTAGGCTGGAGAATGTGAGGAGTCAAGATTCAGAGATCCAACGTGGGAAGGAAGAACCTGATGCTGTGTCCTTGTTTGTTTGTTTGTTTTGCTGTGAAAAACTGTTCTGCAGTGAAAGGAAGTCTTTCCCCAAACTCAGTTTCTGCAGTGATGGCAACTGGATGAGCTCATGAGATGCTAAATACACACTTGTCCATCGACAACCCCTTCTGATGTGCGGGCTCTCCCTGGGAGGACTCTCAGGCACCGAGTGCCACCGTGTCCAGGATATTTGTGCCATCCCATACTGATGCTATTAAAAGCTCGTTATTCCATCTGTTTGTTCTAGGTTGCTCTCTGTTTGCTCGTAATTTTCTGTAATGGTCTCGGCTAATTATTGATTATTCAAACAAACAAACAAACTCACTCGATTCCTTTTTCTCCCGGGGTGCAGCAGCTGCAGAAAAGGTGCCTTCCTGCAAATCCAAAGGCTTGAGTTGTAGCCCACCAGGAAATCCGGCTTTAATGGTACTTGGGTCGCTAATGTGGGGAGCTGAGGGACGCTGATGACGGTGATTGTCAGGTACTAATGGCTTTAGGAAGGAGGCCAGGTTAGAACAGACCTCTGATATATTCCTCTCCCGGGAAACAGGTCTGAGCAGTCTTGTCCCGT
This sequence comes from Myiozetetes cayanensis, assembly GCF_022539395.1. Classification (NCBI taxonomy): domain Eukaryota; kingdom Metazoa; phylum Chordata; class Aves; order Passeriformes; family Tyrannidae; genus Myiozetetes; species Myiozetetes cayanensis. The sequence continues at coordinate 780,206 of NW_026088185.1, read as the reverse complement.
TCCCCTCCACTCCATGCCCAGAGCCCACCCTGCAGCTCTTTGTGATGGGGAAAGCTTACTGTGCAGTTTGGGGGGGTTTCTTGTTGAGTTTTTTAATGCTTTATCAGTTATGCCACAGTCAAAATCAACTGATTTTTCTGTCTAAAGCGGCTCTCCCACCCAGTTTGGCTCTCAGTTAATTTTCCCTGCTCGTTGCAGCAAGGTGACTTAATTTGTAGGAATTTCTGTCTCAAAAGCAGGAAGACACAGAGTCAGAGCCCTCGATGATCAGCTGTAGCAGAAGGAGGTGAAAGGTGCTGATAAGGTGTAGAGGTCCAACAGAGGAAGGGATGTTTCCTCTTCCATGGTTCTTCTGGATTGCTTGACTCAACAGAACAATCAGCCCTTCAGGGCCAGCTTGGATGGGGCTTGGAGCAACCTGGTCTAGTGGAAGGTGAGCAGAAGAACCTCCTGGGCTGTTCCCCCAAGACCTGTCTTTGTGTCCTAGGGAGGATAAGGTGGATTGACACATGATCCAGCTGGGTTTGTACTCCTCCCTGTTTCACTCCTGCATTTCCCAGTTCCTAACAGACAGTTCTCTTGGCCTAAAAGCAGTGATGCGGGGCCAGCAGTTGGACTCAGTGATCCTCGTGGGTCCCTTCCAACTCTGGATGTTCCATGATTCTATAGAATGCTGATGTATGATAATCAAATGTGCACTTCTCTATGAAAAAAAAAAAAAGGCAAAGAAAACCCTTTATTTCCCCCCCCCCACCCAGCAAAATGAATTCTGCTCCCTGCTGCGTGTATGCAAATGCCTTCACACCTAGAAGCTGACGTGGCATCTGCTGTGCAGATGTTTATCTGGCAGCAGGGAGTAGTATTTCCTTTGTCCTGGTCTCAAATCGCTGACTCAAGCACTGGATGCTCCAGCACACCAATGACAGTTGCTGTGGATGTTCCCTTCCAGCCCCCCTGGCTGCAGTCGGGTCTGTGTGAGCGGACCACGCGTTTGGTTGTGGGGTTTTGCTCCGGGAGTGCAGATTTATGCCGCAGCAGGGACAGGGAGGGAGCTTTCCCCACGCCCTTCCACATGCTCCTTGCCCTGGCAGGAATGTGCAGAGTAGAAACTCTCCTCCTGCAGGGTTTGAGGTTGCTCAGAAACTCCGAGGCAGCAAAAAAAGGAGCGATGGCTGAAGGGGGACGGCAAAGGGATTAGAGCGGGACTTGGGGTGTCTGTGTGGTGGTTGGTTTGAGTGTTGCCTCACCAGAAGCTGCAATATGGTCACCCTTTCAATGTGTAGGATGAGGGAAGAGGGGAGGATTTATGTTAATTTGGACTCGTGTAGTAATTTGGGGAATGAGCAGGAGCAGTTTCAGCCACCTGCAGCGGCAGGGGCAGTGGCAGGACACCCGGCCCCTGCACAGCCCATGTGTCCCTGGGGAAGGATGGAAACTGCTGACCTTCTGCTCTCTGGGAGAAGTAGTAAAACCTGCATCCATGGCAGAATCACTCCTTTTGTCTGCATTTTCTCTGGGGTTTTTTTGTACACCCCAACACTTTTTATGCTGACAGTGTCTGGGCAGGAATTCCCATGGTGTGGGACGGGTGAAGGACACCACCATCCAGTGATGCTGCAGAAAAAACGGGCTCAGTTCCCTTCTCATCCTTCAGCCAACACTTGTGGAAGCACAGTGGGATTTGGGCTCCAGGGTGTCACGGCATCTCATTTCCCAGACCCTCTTTTTGGCATCATACCCCACATGGACACCCCACCCCTGGAAGTGTCCAAGGCCAGGCTGGACGTGGCTTGGATCAACCTGGGCTAGTGGGAGGTGTCCCTGCCCATGGCAGGGGTGGAAAGGGATGAGCTTTAAGGTCAGTTCCAGTCCAAACCAGTTTGTGATTCTGTGGTCACTGCTGGGCCCTGGTGTGGTTGGTGCCACCACAGGATTGGTGCCGGTGCCTTGGTAGCCCTACAGCAAATTCAGTTCATGTGGAATAGCTGGGAATGAGCAGAACTCGCAGCAACACACGGGGGGTTTAGTCCTACATGAAACTGGCCTAAACCACTGTCAAAGAGCAGAGATGATGAGCTGGATGGAGCCCAGCCCATGTCAGAGAGAAGGTTGTTGCTCACCCTGGAGGAATGCAGAGCTTTCCTGGCACATGCTCTGCTGTCAGCAACCTCTTCTCAGGTTGCTAATTCGGACTGACCCCTGGATGATCTCTCAGAAACAAAGGAGAGGCCCTCGTTGCCAAACCCGTGTGGTGATTCAGAGAGCAGGGAGATGTTGGGATCGGGACCTGAGCGATTTCCCGTCCTGACTGAGCGCGTGGTTCGTCCGCACGTGCAAGCCCAACACGGAGGCTTGGGAGGGTTTCAAGGAGACACAGCTGTGCTGAGGGTGGAGATTGTCCTTTGTGGCAGGATAAATCAGTAGCCAAAGCAGTGGCTGCTGGTGAGAGCCTGGTCGTGCTGCTCCTGCTTTGCAGTGGTGCCCACTAGATGTCAGGATTGAACAAACGCAAGGGTAGGCAGGAGCTCAGCTCTCAAATTATTCCCCTTTATTTTTTTTTTCCACCTGATTTCTGGCCTGCTGTGTGGCAAAATGACCTTTGGGCAAGGAGGATCTGTGTGTTTAAATGGTGAAGAGAGCAGGGGCTGCAGAGGAGAAATGACTGACACAAGAAGTCCTGGCCAGGTTTTAAAGTGCTTGTTTTGCCCGTGGCAGCCCAGAGCTTAAATTCTGCTCCAGGCACAAAGATGGGTTTGCTTTTTAGTCCATGGGGCAGTGGAGTTTTCTCTCTCCTATGTGACAAACTTACCCTTTTTGATAAAGTGGCTTTAAATAAAACTTTAATCCAATTTTCCAGCCTCCCCTTGCCTTGGCTGTGAAGTGCCTTTGGTAAGAGAAAAGGTAGCAAAATAAATGCTGGTTGTGGAGAGGTTTTAATTTTAGAGTTGAAGTTTTCTACCTGCTCCCAGCTGCCATCTCTCCTCTTATTCAAGAGCTCAGCTCACTCACTGCAGCTGGTTAACATTAGCAAGGGCATCCTAATGGTTCATAATGATTAGATGTGCTAATTAATGCTTCCACAACCAGCAAGAAATTTGCTGCTGTCTGACATTCACAGCTGCCATTGTGTTTGCTCCTTTCAGACCTTCTGCAGGCTTTAAAATCCTGATTTTTCCCCCCTTCCCCCCTCTCCTTTTTCCCAGGATGAGTTGCTGCCTCAGTCTCGTGGCAAGGTGGGGACTCTCTGTAGGAAATGGAGCACCAACCCTTGACAATCATCGTGTGGTGAGGGATTCTGAGAAGGTGGTGGTGACATGTCCGTGGGCACTGCTTGTTCTCTGTGACAAACAGGGAGCCTGGGCTAGAAAACCAGTGTTGGACCTGGAAAGGGAAGCTTAAAACACGGGTTTTAACTCTTCTAAGAAAGTAAAGCTCCTGGAAGTGATCTAGATGTTTGGTTGAGATTAAATCAGGGGGAGATTAAACTGGGAGAAATGTAGTGCAAGAAGGAGATTGGGATTTTGTGTTGGCCTCCAAACTGATTTAGGGCATAATTTATCTGTGAGATTTGAAGGAGGAGACCACCAGGAAAACCACAGAGCCTGGCAGGATCCCAGGGATTACAGGCCATGATTAATGAGAATTTAAAAAGAATCTTAAGTGCTTTTGGAGGCAGAACCTTCTTCTGAGCAGGGGGAAGGTGATGGTGTTGGCTGAGCCTCCTGATCTGGGCTGAATGATGGAGAGGGGAAAATACCAGCATCCCAAACAGAGGGCTGTGGATTTAAACAGCAAAAAGAAAGCCCATAATCTCATCGACAAGGGGTCCTGTGCAGAAGAATGGGGTCAGAAAGATTTAAACCTGGGGCTTCAGTGGCACCTGTGGGTTACTGGGATAGACTCATCGAAGCTTTGAGGTTGTAAAAGACCTTGAAAATCATCCAGTCCAACTGCCAACTTAATGATGGGGCAGCAAAAGCCCAATAACATTTTCTGTGCATGTTTTAAAGGTCTTTCTGTGTTTGAATATTGAAGGCAGCCTTGTTCAACAGTGAGAAATCTCCATTAAGCAGGTTTTCCAGGTATTTTGGAAGCAGGCAGAGAGGATGAAAAAAAAGACCAAGCAGAAAACCCTGGGATGGTCTCTGATGCAGGGGCTGCCAAGGAATATTTTCAGACCTTTCCTGTTTAGTGGAATGGTCTTACAAGGTATTTTGAGGGGAAGAAGCCCTGACAACAGGAAATGGTAGAATTGATTGCAAGAGCCTTTGACTTGCCTGGTTTTCTGAGCTGGTTAAAACCTGTAGTTTTATTAATTGCAGACTTGGAAAGAACGGAATGAAACACTTGTCCATGGTATTTTTTTTCAGCTTCTTGAGCTCCTGAGTGCTTTGAAAGGACTCACAGGTCCTGCTGGTTAATTTTCTGGAGCAGGCTCCTTTCCCAGCAGAGAAAAGGACTCAAATAGATGAGGTTTGTGCACAGATCTGTGCGTCTGCTAGTGTGCTCAGTGAACCAAAACACAGCTTTTTGTCCAAAAATCCCACGTGCCAGAGCCTGCAAATACACCTGCTGAAGTGGGGGTGTCTGGGAAAGACCAGAAGGGAATGGCTGGGTTGCTGTTGCTGTTTGAAAAGTGTCACGGATTTTAGTTCCTTCAGTGGAGGAGATGGAACAAAAGCTTGGAGCTGAAATATTAGGCCTTGGTTTTCTGCCATGAATATATGACTGTATCTTTTTTTAAATGACTAATCACTATGCCTGTTTAGTTGCTGTCTGGTGTTGGGCAACAGGCTGTGTTCTGACACTTCTTCATTTCTGATCCCTCTTCTGGCTGAAATAACTCAGCAAAAAGTTGCCAATAAAATCCAGTTCCCCTAAAAAATCCTATTTTTAGGAGAACTTACTATTTACTGAGCACGTTGCCTGGCCCCACTGTGAACAAGAGCACGGATTCTCAGCGTGGGGCTCGTGCCTGTCATCAGTTGACATTTGCAGTGTTGGCTGTGCTGGAGAAGACCAGGAGCAGAGGGCTGGAATTGCACAGGGATGTGCTGGGGGGGCTGGAGTCTGCCACAGTCTGAGTGTGAATGCTGCTGGTGCAGGAGACTCCATCTGGTTTGTACTCCTGGTCCTGCAGGGGCTCCCAAAGCCCGAGGAGCTGAGTGTGACCTTTGGAATCTGGGAAATTCACACCCATGGCACACAGCAAAGCTCAGCCAAGGCTCAGCTGAAAGTCCTGGGAGCACTTTCCCTCATCCTTTTCCGTGTGTGTTCTCTCTTACCTGCTGTGAGTGCAGAGTGTGATGTGATTCCTGTCCTCCAAACACACCTCCCCAGCCCCTAATGTGTTAAAAAAACACGGCAAGTGCTTGTTTACAGCGCTGGTAAATGAAGTTCTGAGTGGCTGAGCCCAGCGTGGGGCAGAGAGAGCCCTGTGCCAGCTTCCCTTGCACAAATCCCAATTAATGTAACCACAGGACACGCTGCTGCAGGAAGCCACAGAGCAAAATGCCTTGCCATGGTCAGGGACCTGTAGATACTTGCTGGTCTGGAGTGCTGCCCACTTGGAGGTGATTTGCTCTTTTGAGTCCGCTGTTAGAGGAGAATTAAACGAGTCAGCCTCCATCTGGTTCCAAGGCACCGATTTTAGATAAAAAACCAGTCATAAACCAGCCTGTCTTCCCCTGGTTTCTCCCACCTCATCCTGCTCTGCACTGCTCAGGGACAGGCAGGTCAAGTGTGTAAGGATACCACGAGCTGAGAGCACGAGAGGCAGGGAGACAAGGCAGCTCGGAAAGTAGGTTAGAGATGAAAACAAGCCTGAAATTTGGCAGCTGCAGGCAAGGCTGGGTGGCCCAAAGGGAAACGGCTCGAAATGATTGATGAGATAAATGATTAATGAAACGCTGCGATTGCGTTTGGATCCCAAAGACACGCCCCGAGAGGGGAAGGGCGGGTGTGAACGATGCAGAGCAACAAGTGCAAGGGCAGCATCTCCCAGAGGACAAGGAGGTCACTCGAGTCAGCCTCATGTTGGCTTTATTGCACCCCGTGGGGTGTAAAATATGCCCCTGTTTGGAGGATTGACTCGTCACTTGGTGCAGGATCTGCCACCTGCACAGCTCTGCTCAGGCAGCTCAGACAGACGGGATTTCACTGGAATTTCATTTGGCACACTGGCTTTGCTCTTGCCTTCGCTGCCATCCCCGCTGCAGAGCAGGATTTTTGGTGTATCAGGAATGTTGGGTCTCCTGGGCTGTTTGTGTAGGGATGGGAGTAACTTTGGGAGTGTCTGTGTGTGTGTGTGTTGGGTGCTGTGTTCAGGTCTCACTCTGCTTTTTCCTGGCAGATATTCCTTTCAGGAGAGCAGGATGCTGGTGTGAGTGCTTCAAACAGCAGCTAATCTGTCATGCTGATAGCTGTGTCAGTGGAGCCTAAATAAGAGATCGATCTGTGTTTACACACCCCGCCAACTTCTCGGAAGATTTTGGAACTGGGGGAGTGGCTTGTGGGGACTCAGTTGCATCTGCCATCAGATTGAGTAGATCCAGGCTTCACAACGACAGAGCTGTGCCCTCAAGGGTTGGTTGTTGGTTTGGTTTTTTGCCAGTTTAAAAGACAGATGCATCATTATGTGATTCTGTGTGATGACTGCTGCTCAGATTGGCTGGGATGGCTGGAGACTAATACGAGAGGTATAAATATGTCTTTAATATGCAGATTTTCTTCTCCCCCTTCACTCCACAGCCCTTCAGCTGCTGTTGTGACCTCAGGAAAACCAGCCCTTGCTCATCATGTACTCTTTTCCCACCTGTCCCCCTTTCCTTCTGCTGGATGTGACATTCACATCTCAGGGTGTTGGGAATCCTGACAGTTGCTGAATTCTGTTTCAGAAGCCGGGCTGTACTTGCAATCTGAGGTTTCTTTGAGTAAAGTGAAGGCTAAAAAAAAAAAAAGAACAAACCTAATCTTTTTTAAAAGATTGGATAGCAGAAGAAAAAGGTGCAGAACAAAAAAAAAAAAAGAGTGCTGAAGGAGATTGACAGGGTGGCTTCATCAGCTGCTTGCTCTCACAGTAACCATATAATTTTTTTATCCAGGAGAAAAAGCTTTTCCAAGTGAAAAGTATCTTCAGTGCAGCTGGTTGCACCTTGTCTGCTCTCAGGGTAAGTGAAAGGCAGTGCTGACTGTTCCCCTGAACGTGGCACTGAACAAGCCAGCTCTGCTGCCAGCACATTCCCAGGTAAAAGGCTCTGTGCAAATGCCAGAGGAGTGTCTCTGTCTCCAGACTGGAAAACTCAGCTGTCATTGCTTTCACCTTAACATGAAATAAGATGCAAAGGGTGTGTGGAGGAGAGGACAGACAAAAACTGAACTCTGAGCCAAATTCGGTCTGCTCTGAAAGCAGTTTTGTGTTCCAGAGGTCCCTTTCTCTCCACATGGGCTGGGCTGACCTTGGGCAGCTGCCAGACGCCCTCCTGGATGTCTCTCACTGCTCCTCCTTGGCAGGACAGAGGGAGAAAATAGGATGGAAAATCTCCTGGGTGGAGATGAAGACAGGGAGATCATTCCTCAGTTACTGCCATGGGCAGAACAGACTTGCCTTGGGGGAAATTAATTGATTGCTAAAATTTGTGCAGCCTGGGGAACAGGAGACTGGGGGGGGGATCTCACAGAAGCCTAAAACTTCCTCCCAAGGGGCAGCACCGATCTCTGCTCTGGTGACCAGTGACAGGAGCTGAGGGAACAGCTGGAGCTGACTCAGGGGAGGTTTAGGGTGAATATTTGGGGAAAAGGTCTTCCCCCAGAGGGTGGTTGGCACTGAACAGGCTCCCCAGGGCAGTGGGCACAGCCCCAAGGCTGCCAGAGCTGAAGGAGCTTTCAGACAGTGCCCTCAGGATCAGGGTGGGGTTGTTGGGGTGTCCTGGGCAGGGCCAGGAGTTGGACTGGATGGTCCTTGTGGGTCCCTTACATGTTTTTTTGGGTGATATCTTTATGCTTTTATTTTGCCATATTACTGTAGACAGTAACAACCAAAACAGCTACATACCTGTTTCCCTTTGCAACCACATTGTTCTAAAGTAAACCACACACACACATGTATCTATCTGTAAATACTGATCTCCTAGTATTGATGTGCTTTGAGTCACCCCAAGGGATCTATTAGCAAAGAACAAAAGTTATTTCTGCCTTTTGGGGCGGGTTGTAACAGTCCCTTCCAACCCACAGGATTCCCTGATTAAAGTAGATTTGGATATTGAGAAACAAAGACAAAAAATGGAGCAACACCTTCTCTCCACCCTTCTTTTTCCAAGCCCAGCTTCACTCCTTCATTCCCAGCTCCTCTGTCCCTGAGGGACTGGGAATGGTTGTGATCAGCCTGTAACAGCTCCTCTCTGCTGTTCCTTCCTCCTCCCACTTTTCCCTGGAAAGTACTGGGCAGAGGCACCAGAAGCAGCTCCAGCAGTGGAGAACACGGGCTGAGACACCCAAAATCTGCTCTGTGGGCAAATGGATTCATCCTTAAGGCTTTCCTTTCCAAGTCCAAGTGCAGGGAACAGCCTCGACCTTCCCTCGTGGAATATTTGGGGCTCAATTGCTAACTGTCCTATTTGAGGGTGCCAGGTTATTTAAACCAAGTTATTTAAAATTCCCACCTCCCTGTTTGTTCTGGCCTTGCAGTGCAGTGTTTAATGAGTCCTTTACAACAGTGAGAATTAAAGGCTGCCTAATAGCTTGTCACTTCAAGTCTGTGTTATTTCAGCATTTGCATAACTGCATGCAGGGTTTTGGCACTTCACACGAAGCCACCGCAGAAGTTTGAGCTCCTTGGCTCAGCCAGCCAGAGGGAGCAGGTTTGGGGGTAGATCACAAGGGTTCACTTTCCTGTGGGGTGGTAAAAATAGGCAGCTTCTCGTTGAGCCAGGCTGATGTATCTGAAGTCTGCGGTCCTCCCACTTCTCCTCTTCTCTGGCAGCTACTCCAGCAGCAACAGCTGCTTCTCCAGCCCAGGCAGCTGAGATCATCTTCCAGAACTGAGAAACCTGGGCCCAATTCATCATCTCTGTTAAAAGCCCCCGTGTCACATCACACCCAGTTGAGCTGACTGGCTCACTGAGCAAAACCCCCAAATCCCTGGAAGCTGCCAGCAGTTCAGCTGGCTCTCTGGAGCAAAGCACCTTTCTGCCCTTCCCCTGGTTGTGTTTTCCCCCATGAGCCATCACATTTTCTCAGGAGGATGTGCTTTTAGGAACCCAGCCTGCCATGTGTTGGATGTGGACCCAGCTTTTTGTTGGGAAGGAGGTTTGTTTTTTTGCCCGTGCCAGTGAGAACTGGCTGAGGTTCCTTTTCCAGGAGATTTGTAACTGTGCAGAGTAACCACAGTTTCACAGCTGGGCTCCAAAAGGAGCTGAATTTCAAGTGCTGATGCAGGAGTGCCACTGTCTCACAGCGCTCCAGATGCTTTCTGCCTGCTCTGAGATGGTGAAATGGATGCTGAGCTCCTGTTTGTATAGATCTTCTCACCTGTCACTGTCCTGGAATGGCATTTTTAAGCCAGCTTCTAAATCTTAAAGGAGAACCTCTTCCCCATCCCCCTGACTGCCTGGCCATGATCTTTACAGGTGTGTAAAGCTGTGCTTCCCCTTGTCCCTGTGGTCTCTGACTGTGCTGGTGATGCATCAGGCCTCATCTAGGTGGTTCCACAATCCACATTTTAACTCTGTCTGCCAGTGTGAATATATAGGTACTTTTCTTTCGTAAGGCAGATTCCTTAAACCCTTCTAGTTCCTGGCTTATTTCTCGGAAGCAGCAGGTGCCCAGGCAGCAAAACACCATCCATGGAGCCCATTTGCAGCCTTGCCCTCTGACAATTTTCCCACCTTTCGCAAAATCACTCTGAGAGCTCTTTTAAAACCGGTCCTTCTATTTTTGGAAGCCCTTTAGTTGAATCTTGACCTCAAAATACCTGAGTGAACCTGTGCCAGATTCGATACCCTTCAAGTTTTGAGTGGAGAGGGTTGTGGGGTTTTTTTTTGCCGTGTGGAAAATAGGCACTTCCACTTTGCACCAGCTGTGGTGAAGGAGTTTTTCTTAGGACTTCTGTAGGAAAAGGCTCCCTGCTAACGTGTTAGGAGGAGGGTAACAGCTGCTGTGAGCTGGCAGTGCCCCTGGAGGCGCCTGGAGTTCAGAGAGCGAGGGGCAGAGCAAGACAAGGGAAGGTGAAACCAGCAGCTGGGGGAACGTGGGGAATGAAAACAAGCTAAGAATACCCTTTAGTCATACCCTTTAGTCATGCCAAATGTAAATGTGAACATTCCCTGTGGCTGGCATCCGACTAAAAAGCGGAAACGAGTGAGCTAATGAGATGCTGGAATTAATGTGGTGTGTGAGAATGCCACGGATCCCGAGCAGCTCGGGGAGCAGAGGGAGGTTGAAGCGAGGTGATAGTTTCATTAACATCTCCCCCCCTAATCTTTCTGCACGCTCACAAAAAGCCTTTGCTGAATTAGAGAAGCTTGAAGTGTGTCTCCTGTCTTCCATGTGAGTGCTTGCTGCTGTTTGTGCTCCCTGATTTTAAATTATTCAGGCGGAACGGAGGAGCAGCTTGTTGAACAAGAAACCTGTTAGAGAGCGAGACCTGTGCGTGGAAAGAGGCAGAGGGAGGGCTGGTGGGGCCGTGGTGGCTGCTTAAATTAGCTTTGATCCCAACCCTGATACAATGACAGGGTGGAAAAGCGAAAAGTCCAATGGGGGGCACATCCTTGGCTCAGCCTTTTCCCGTTGGTTCCCCTTGCCCTTCCATAACAGGATCAGCTCTGCTGCAGTGCCAGCACTCCTGCACTGCCAGAAAGGGTTCCTGTTTCCTTACCCTGAGAATGACACTCAAATTCACCCCATGGCTCAGAAGCTGGAGAATTAAATGAGCTGAGACGCGTATTTTAACTTGCTCTGCGCTCAGGGTGAGGAGCTGAACGTTCTCCGTGTGGAAGCGGAAATTTTGTTGATTGCTTGAGTCAGAAGTGGAGGGAAAGAAGCTCCCTCCCTGCCCCTCCATCCTTCCCTCACCGTCAGTGACAGACTGTAAGTGTCACAGCATGAATGTTGGCATCTCCTCCCGGGGCTGCTGGGAGCCACTTTTCCCAGGATTTAGCTCTGGTGGGACCTGTGAGAGGAGAAAGGCCTTAAAAAAGCAGACAAAGCCACAAAATCTGAGTCCTTGCTCTTTGCCTTCAGGCAAATCCTGGCAAGGCCAATTTGAGTGGCTGCAGAATGGGACAAAACATCACTTGTATCTACATCTACCAGTCCCTCCATACATCCAGATGGGAAGTAGTGGAAACTACCTCTAGCCAGGGCTCCCTGTCCTCCTGGGAAGTGCTGAGATCATACAGAGCATGACCTTGCATACATAAATTTGTGGCAGTTCCCATTTCACCCTTTAATTACTTGGCTTCCAGAAACGTTTTTACCACCCAGTTACGTACCAGTTAAAATTTACCTCTGCAGAACCCAACTTGGTTGGTTCCCTGCATATCACAGAATAATTTAGGCAGGAAAACACCTCCAAGATCGCTGAGTCCAGCCTTGATATAAACCAAGAAATGCTACTGCTTTTGAATGCAAGTCAGTGGTGCTGCTGTGGTGGTAGAAATCAAATCACACACTGGTTTGGGTTGGAAGGGACCTTGAAGATCATCTCATTCCAACCCCCTGCCATGGGCAGGGAATGCTGCTGAGTGAACCTGTCAATTCCCATGGGCAAACCCAACACCATCCTTTGCTGACATTCCTGGCTCATGTCTATGGAGAGTGAGTCAAGCCAGGCTCTGATAAGCTGTAGGACCTGTCATTACTCTTATCTGGGAATGCCACTGAGGAGGCACTGTCAAATATCCTGGTACACTCCCAGTCCCAATCCCACCTCAGCTTTTTGAAAGCAAACCAGCTTTGTGTCACGTGTAAACTCTCTATTTTGGGTTATGTGACCCACGCTGGTTTGCCAGCACCTCACAAAAAAAAAAAAAAAAGTGGAAGAAAAGCCACCCTAATGTTTTACACCCCAAACCCGACTGGTAGTTCCAAAATCAGGGTCAGCCAAGGTGATAAAATGCCCTTGAACAGGGATTTTGAAAGCTTTCTCTGGAGCAGTTCTGCAGGAGTCAAATGCCAAGCAGCCTGAAAGGAGTCTGGAAATCACCTTTGATGGGGTTTGTAGCAGCTTTCTGAGAGACATCACAAAGAAAGGAGCAAAACTCAGCACCCCTGGCACTCTTGGGTGTCCTTTCAAATTGTTTAGCACCAAAATGATATTGTCTCCTGAGGAATGAGACCCACCTGTGTACCTGGAAAGACAGGTAGGTGCTTTTCCACTTTGCCAAAATCGTTGTTTAATGCTCTGACTCGCTGCTTAAATTAGACCTTATATTAAGTGCTCTATTATTAATTAGCAACCACAACAACCCTTGCATTGTAAGACAATTATTGTGCCTAATAACACAGCACTTGCCAGGAAGTCTCTGCTCTTCCATCAGCTCTAACTTGCCCCTGGCTTTCCTGCTGCTTGCTCTCAAAGCTGACAGCTCTCAGTGGCTTTGGAGAGGCTTTTCCTGGGAAGGGTTGTTGTCACACTGCTCCAGTGATTGTTTCTCTGAGCTACCACAACTGAGACTGCTCCCTCAGGGCCTTCCTCAGACCTCTTCACACAGTTTACACCCTGTAGCTGTTGGGGATTTCAAATGTGCATAGGATGTTGCTGTATTTCTGGACTACTCGTTTCCTACTCAACTTTCTGTTTCACGATGCATTTCCCTCCCCTCCACCCCCCTCCTTTGTTCACCTTTTTATTTATTTATTTATTTGGAGGGTTGTGAAATCCTCCTCACTGGGAAAGTGAAGGTGGAAAGAGCAGAGCTGAATTTTAATTCTGTCCATCTCTGGCTTGATAGGTGAGCTTGAATCATCTAACCTGGCTGGGCTCGAAGCTGTGGCAACACACACAGTGCTGTGGCAACGAGTTGAAAAGCACTGATTGGAAGCTCTGCAATTAGAAAAATACATTCTGGGAGATTTTTTTTTCAGGCTCTTGCTTGTATTTTAACAGCAATGCCAGTGGGACGTATGGCACCTTATAGGAATAACTGCAAGACATCCTAGATTGAAAATAAGAGGCAAAACCTTTACAATCTTCCCAAAATAGCAGCTGGGAGCTGTCAGGGGGACAGGGTCCAAGACATGTCAGGTTGTTGCTTCAAGCTGACAGCTCAGCTCTGGCCCTGCCCGTGTTTCTGTGCTGCCTCCCACCTGCTGGCACCTCTGCTGAGGTTTCCTCCCGTGCCCACAAGGTGCCAAATGGGCATCTCCAGCTCACTTACTGCAATCCCAGGCAGGGGATTTATTTATGTCTTTATTCTCCTATTTTTAATGGCACCTTTTGCACGTCCTGCAGCGACAGATCCCCCACCAGAGGAATCGAAACGCGAGCTCAGAGCTCTGCGCGAGCCTCGAGCTGCTCGGGACATCTGTCGGTGCCACGGGCAGGCTCTGGAACAGACAGTGCTGCTGACAGCACACAGGAGAAGATCAGTCTGGACAGTGTTAATCCCAGGCTCTGGCAGGCTGGGTGTTGGGACCAGGCACAGATGGCTGCCCGTTCTGCAGTCGCTTCCTCCGAGGAGCTGCGGCTTGGTGGGGTTTTGTGAATCTGTCTCATTTTAGCACATTTTGTGGCTTGTGCTCTCACCAGGCAGGGACTGCCGTAGGTTTGTTCTGCAGTGACACTCAGCTGGCTGCTCAGCTTCGATTCCCCACTGCTCTCCTCCCCACGCTGGGGCAGGACGTCCTTGTGGCTGGAATCTCCTGCCATTCCAGTGGCTTTTATCTGAAGGGGTTAACAACAGAGAGAGAGAGAGATATCTCTGAGCTGGAGTAATACTCCTTCCATCCCAATCAAAACATCACCGGGAGCTTGATTAGGAGGAAATGTAATGCAGATCATTGAGGAGAATATCCTCCAACAGCTTTGCATCTGGAAACGATCCTGGAAATCCCATTGTTCACTGACAGCTGATTAACAGCAACTCTTCACAGGGTCATTAACATACCTGGCTGGGGCCTCTCTCATAATCAGCTGAGTTAATGCTCTCATCGGGGTGACAGAAGGGACAAATCCAGTCTCGGGGTGTATTTTCAGTGGCTCTGCTGACAGAGCTGTGACTGTGAAGGTCACATCTGGGTGTTGCTCTCGTGCTGCTCACACCCCGAGCGGACAATCTCAGTGGAATCCCAGAATGGTTTGGGCTGGAAGGAACCCTGAAGACCATTCCAGTGAATCCAGACAAATCATTTACTGATCCCTTAGTGCTGTGTGATGGATACCGGGGTGCAGGCGTGCCTGTCCAGTTTTTGAAAATGTATTACTTAATATCAGGCTCTGAATGAAATTTGTTTTCTGTGTAGATTTTTGATGACTAGATTAATGAATCGAGCATCTCTATTAATATGTTAGCCTGTATTAACTCTTAGAGTGGCGAAAAATCAAAATCCTTGGGGAAATCCTGACCTCTGCAACACTGATGTAAATTGGTGAATTAATATCAAACTGAACAAGAATAGAATTTATCCCACTTATTCAGGGGAGTTATTCTGAATGTTGCCATCCTTGGCTACTTCTGTAGAGATCTGCAAGAAAATTATATCTTAAGAAAGCAAAACTCTTATCTATGCAGTGAAGAGATCTGTGCCTAAGAAGGAAATAAACCATAGCAGGGGTTGTTTTTCATGTAGTCAAATAATTCCTTGTGTTGCTTTATGAACACCACAACTGTGTTCTGTTGCTTTCTGGTTTTTCTCATTTCCTTCAGGAGATATCCAGTCTTAGGGAAGACTCTGGGGCCACGTGAAGGCTTCTTCATGTGATGAACATCACCGATAAAACGAACCCCGGGAGTGAAGGCTGAGGAAACTCGGGACATAAAATGTGTTCAGCCTGCACAGGGCAGAAAGATTGCAGGTGTTTGAGTGTTTATAAATCTAAACCGCAAGAGAGTTTGGGGTGGGTGATAATGGAGAAAGTGGGAACACCTGCCTTTAAGTCCGGGAATTCAGATAGCTGTGAGACAGCAGGGGGTGAGGGGAGGTGACCCCAGGGAAGCTCCCAGGTGTTTGCAAGCGGCTCTCCACCCCGGCAGCCACAGGTGGGGCATCGCTGCAATCACGCCACTGAAGGAGGGGCACACACAGCCAGGAGCTGTAGGAACTGATGGGAGAAGGTGAGGAGTGGAAGGTGGTCTCTGTGCAAGCAGCGAGTCGTCAGTGGAGCAGCTTTTGTGCGGGGTTTGTAGGTGCTGGGGGGCAGCTTGTTCGACCCCAGTTCCTCAGGGAATGTGGCTGTTGGGCAGTGCTGTTCTTGCACGCTCACAAAGGTGCTGCTCTGCCGAGGATGTGCCTGTTCCCGGCTGCCAACCCTGCGCTCTCCCCTCTCCAAGGTGGGTCCCGGTGTGTGCTGTGCATGGAAAGGGAAATGAGGCGGAGAGGCTTTGCCTGCTGATTAAAATCGGTGCCTATAAATAATTCTGATGTTAAATGCTGCCTGTGCCCTGCAGAGCTGTCAGGGGATGTCTTCTGTTAGTTCAGCACATAATGGGAGTCTTGGGAGTGAGTGGAGCTCTGTGTCTGAGTGGGGACTGACTCACTCCCTGTCTGTAGCCCAAGGGGTGGCTGCTCATACTCCTTGTGCCCAAGTCCAGCAAGAAAATAGCCCTCCTGCTTAAAATTTGGGGGAGGTTTGGTGACAAACTTCTCACTGGGGTTACATTAAGTGCCAGCAGCACACCCGTGCAACCAGGAGAGCTCATCCCAGTGCTCCATACCTGCCTTTCACCAAATGATGCCCTGCAGTGCTGCTCCCTGCAGTGAGGGCTCTGATAAGCTGCTTGAAGGGCCTCAAGGATATTCCCCCAGCGTTGTGATTGTTCTGGAATAGGGGGTATCTCCTGGAAAAGGAAGGATGTGGGTGATTTTGTAGCGTGCTTTTGCAGGCAATTACCCTGTGCTAGCAGAACAAATTTCAGTGAACAGTTGATAAAATTCATAATTAATGAGCTTTGGCTACCACGATGCTGATTCTGTTCAAAATAAGCTCACATCTCATGCCTGCTCTTTCCAAATATAAATGAATCTGCCTCTAAGTGGAATCAAATGTCACTTAGACATATGTAGCCTGAGGGGGGAAGTACATCCTTCAGCTGTTTAGTACCTGTCCCAGTCTGTTGGCAGGGATGTGCTGATTTTTGGCCTTCTGGGCACAAAGTAGCAAGAAGAAAACCTTTCTCCTCTGTTCTATGTAAAATGCTGCCTGTGGGGCAGGCTGGATTTGTATGGGGTGAATGCTGGAAGCGTGAATTGGATGGAGATGCCTCTACGAGCTGCCTTTGATATCCTTGTTCTCCCTCTCACTGTTTTCCTCTCCCCTGGAGGGAATATCAAGAGAATTTTCTCTGGCTTGTCTGGAGAACACCCCTTAGCCAAATGACAGTGCAAGTGATGGGTTTGGAGGATTAGAAAGGCTTTGAGCCCCCCATGGAAAGGGGGAGAGAAACTGTAAAGAATTTTCAGCGTTCAAGGCGGGGGGGGAGAGTAATTTTTAAGAGCCCTGGTGGGGGAGATACCCACAAAAACACCAGGATTTTGACCTAAAGAGAGACACCCAAGCAGTGCAAGGGACAGCAAAGAGCAGGAAATGGCATTTTCTGTGCTGGAATCAGCAGTGGGGAACATCAGCCCTCCTGTGTCTTGCAGTGGTACTTGGAGCTGAGAGCTCTGGGACAAAATCTCCCCTGGCCTCGCGGGTTTTCTGTGGTTCTTCTTGCTCAGAGATTTCTCCTGTTTGAGGCTGACCCAGTAACTGGGCCACAGTACAGAACTGACAAGCTTCAGAAAGCGGTAGCAATAAATCCTGACTCGTTTTGTCAGTGGCAACAGCTGAAGGAGTCCCTGAACGTGGTGGTTGTGCTTTTTCAAGCAGTAGCAGCAGGTCCTGCAAAGCCCCTGGCAGATATTGGAGAGATTTGCACAGGAATTGAGGGACTTTGCCTGTTATGATGCTGTGTTGTCTCCTTCTCCTCCTCAAAGCAACCTTCCTGTGACCCTACAAATGGCCATGAGAAAAGCGGGCTGGGACAGAGAGGGTTGGAAAAAGTCTTTCAAGTCCCTTCCAACCCAAACCATCCTGGGATTGCTCAGACCAGCATCAATGGATTCACTGATGCCTGCAGAACATTATAAATTACTTCTGGCTACTCAGGTAGCCAGGAGAATATTCATGAAACAATTAGAGCTGAGAAAAAAAAGTGATCTGGGGAAGTTTAATTGGTGAAAATGAAGGCAACCCCAGCAGCCAGCTCAAGTAGGTTAAGAACTGCTGTGTGATGAGATGCTGGCACCTGCCAAGCCAGAGCAGGGGTTTCAATCTTCAAACCAGCCTTAGATTTAGCTCTGCCCCGGCAGAGAGGCTGTAATTTATCATTTGTCATCTAATTGAGTGAGCTGGTTGCCTGAAGCGTGGTGAGAACTTATAACCCGTGGGCCTGTTGGGTAGGCCAGAGTGTTTTCCCTGCTCTTGGATCTTGGAGACTGTGTCTTGTAGGAAATTACTGTCCTGAGGACACCCCGTGGGCACTTAAAAGCTGTAAATTCCATTTACAGCGAGCTGAGGTGAGGTCAGGACAGGACAGGGACCCTGTTCATGGGTGGGAGGTCCTGGGGGCACCTGAGGCAGCACAGGATAGGTGTGACCTGTCTTGCAGGTGGAGTGGAGGGTGCAGTGTGGGTATAAGCACCTGGTACCTCCCACAGGCTCTTGGGATGCTGGCAGAGGGTTTAATATTCCCGTAGTATCCCAGTCCCTTCGTGGACTAAAGCAGTTTGCAGGGCATGACAGAGAAATCCAACTTGGTAAGAGAATTCAAAGGGGAAATAATGACTCGTGGTCTGCTTCAAATAATTAAAACACGCAGATATTTAGTGATCTATCAAGGGATATGAGGGAGTAATAAGACACTCTGTCCAATTTGTTTTAGGGCTGGATTTGGAGCGCTGTAGTATAAAATTATAACCTACAAATTAATCACAAGAACGTTCCCTCTATCTAGGTCAAATCCACACGTGAACCTCCACAAAACTTTTGCTTCATTCAGCTTTTTCATGATTACTTTCTGGTGCCTCAAGGGAGGTAAAATCCCTTTGATTTTTAAAAAGAAAAAAAAATAAAAAAGAGGGTTTGTGTTGTGGCGCCTTTTTTTTTCCCATTTTTTTTTTTTTAACTTCTCCATCCTGCCTCATTTTTAAAGTAGAAAGCTTTTTCCTTTTAAACGGGGTGCAGAGGGGGGGAAGGAAAAAAGGGAGGTTTTTTTTAATGCATGTTTTTCACAGCAAATTGCTCGAATTCAACCAGTCCTGCTGTGGCTCTGAAGGAGCTGTAAAATTTCATTCCTGCTTTTGCTCAGAAACCAATCTGGGTGTCCGAGGCTTGGCATGCTGGTCTAAAGATCCCTCCCTGCCGTCCCTGCGTGGCTGCCAGGTTCAGCTCATGTCTGCTCAAGTGTTTCTTCTGGGACTGAAAGCAATTAAAGCCGTGATGAATGAGGGGCTGTGCGTTTGGGTGAGCTCTGGATCCCGCTCTGCAGGTGACTGTGAGGCTGCACTGCTCTCTCTTGTTCTGACTCACACAGAGAGGGGTGAAGAGGGAGCTCTGTGGGGTCTCATCTTCTCACTTCAGCTGAGGGTCTGAAGGCTGGCTGTGGTTTGGGGGGGTTTGTGGGACAGGCACTACTGAACCATCATCTTGTGTTGGTCCTTCCTTGGTGAGGTCTCAGCCTCTTCCTCTTCAGGAATGTGACCAGGTTGGATAAGGCCTTGAGCAACCTGGGATAGTGGAAGGTGTCCCTACCCATGGCAGGGGGTGGAATGAGAAGAGCTTTAAGGTCCCTTCCAACCCCAAACCATTCTGTGGTTCTATAAATGCTCTGTAGGAAGATTTCCAGTTTTTCTTGGATTGATGGCAATGCCTGGTAGTCCTTCCCTTCCCTTCCCTTCCCATTCCCATAGTGCAGGCACAGCAGGTCACCCAGTCTGCCTTCTCTGGGCAGGAGTGGGATGAACTACATGGGACATAGGAAATGGTAGCAAAGAAATCCTATTCCACTCCTGTACCTGCCTTTGCTCTTCATTAATAGCCCTTCAAAGAGCTTTAAAGTGGCCATAAAAATAAGAATCAAAACGTTCAGCTCCTATTTTCTCCTTTTATGTTAAAGCTCTTAACCTCAGATTCCTTTGAAAATGAAGCATCTCCCTCAGGTTTGAGGCACTAGGAATAGTTCCTGTAAATCTTCCACTTCTAGAGGTGAAGGGAGCTGGAATTTTGAGCATGTGTGGAATATCTGAAGGCATTTTCCTGGTGAGTGGTGTCTGGGATGTGTCAGGGTGAACTCCTGGACCCTGAAGCTGGGACAAGATCCAACCCACGCTCTTTGGTACCTCTGTTACTGTGAGAAGAAAACCAAGAAAGCGCCTTGATTTTTGGCAGCACCCCCCAGGTGTGAATTGCATTGCAACTTGCACCTTGCTACCCCAAAATTGCACTCTTGGGCATGTTTATGGCAGGTTTTTTTTCCCTGAACCCATATACAGAGCCTGGTGCTGCCTCTCACACTTCTGTCCCATGCAGTAAAGTGTACCTGGAGCTCTCAGGTCTCCCTGGAGCCTCCTCTTCTCCAGGTGAACCCCCCCAGCTCTCCCAGCCTGGCTCCAGAGCAGGGGATCTCTGGTCACAATAAAACACTGGCTTAAAATATCGCTCTGCTCTTTTCAGGCTCACAGTTTGACCCAGCCTAAAGTCCATCCTGACCACTCTGCCCTGCATTTGCCTTGATCTCCACACCAGGGTTTGCTGCAGTTGCTGACCAGTGCCACGAGAGCTGATCCTTTCCTTCTCTGAACACCCTCCTGGCGTCCCTGAGGGATCAGTCCTCTCCTCTGGGGCAGCAAGGCAGTGACTGTTCCATTTATCTACTCAAGGCCTGATTAAACCCAGGAGGACTCTGGTGAAACTGCCCTTGGCTGCCCTGCCTGGCTGAGCAGCAGGGGTGGGGATGGAGGCTCATCCCTGGGCATCCCACATGTGCCAGAAGGGCTCTGTCCCAGCCTGGCTTCCTCAGGGTGAGGAGATCTCTGCTTTTCCTGCTCATTCTCACCTCTCCTGTGTGGCCTGTTGGACAACAGCACAGCCTTTAATCAGAACAGACCCTTCTGACAGCCATAATCTGAATAAATATCTTTCCCTCTTGCCAGCTTTCCATTCTGATTTTGCTTTCCCTGGAGATTTGCACTCTCACCACCACCACCACCAAGAAAACACATTTATTTTTGAATGTGTAGCTAAGCTGGCAGCAATGTAACACCTTCTCAGCACTCGCTTGGTGTAGCTGCAAGAATAAATAACTCCTTTCTCTTTCTAGTCCCAGGAATGTGGGAACTCAGGAATACTGGGAAGCACCTGAGCCAGGCTGTGGGAGTGAAAACTTCACCTGGCTGTGGTTAGTGGGCTGAAAGGTGGGCACTTGGGGTTGAAAAAGAGGTGGTGGCAAAGGTGTTTTCAGCTTGCAGGAAGATAGTTTGGAGTTCACACTGGAGCAGTTGGGCATCCAGCAGTCACCCCTTGCTGGGGCACGAAGGGGTTGCAGCCAGAACTTTTTGGTCTCTGCAGCCCCAAAGCCTCTCCCTGCAGGTGCCTCATTCCCTCGTGAATGCCCTGAAGTTAACGATATAAAGCTGGAAAGCCAGCAATTCCCTCTGCCAGAGCTGGTCCATATGGACCACCTCTGCTTGCTGAAACGGGAGACAACCTGCCCTTTTGACTGCATTTCCTAGTAGGATTCTGGGATTTTTTTTTTTCCCCCCTTTCGCTGGCCTCCCACGTGGAAAATAATCCTTTCAACATGCAGATGGCAGCTCTTCCTTCGTGGAGGGGCAGGCATGTGCAGAAGGCTGTATTTTCACTTTATTCACAGAGCATGTGTGTGTGTTGCTTGCAGGGTGTTACTCTCAGTATTAAGTTAAAAATAGCTGGTGTTAAGCTTCTGATTCTTAATCTTTTTTTTTTTTTTTCCCCCCTCACACTCCTGATTTTTGTGATTTATGGTGTAAAACCTCTCTGTGGTTGAAAGAGCTAGTCTGGCTTTCTAGGAAATGGCTACAGCTTGCTTACAAAAGCAGGTTCTGATGGCTCAAACCCCTGAAGACACTCGATTTACTGGACTGCCATGCCCTGGGTTGAATGCTGGTGCCTAAAAACACAGAATTCATAGAATGATCCTGAGTTGGAAGGGACCCCCAAGGGTCCTTGTGAGCAGGAGAAGTTCTGGGCTCAGGGACCCGGCGGGGCTGTCGCCGTGGTTATCGTGTCGGTGCACGTGTAAACTCCAGCATCATCTCCCCCCTGAAGTTATTAATGAAAATCATCACCCTCATTTAGGAGCTGCCATCACTCAGCAGATTAACCTTTATCAAGCAACTTTGCTATGGCAGCTGCACGGCAAAGTAATTACTTTTAATGGAATCTGCCCTTGATTTGAAGCCACAGGGGAAGCAATTAAACTTAACAAAGGCAAAAGCCATGACTTATAAATGAAGATGGATGGCTTTTGTTATCTGTTTCATAAATTTTATTGTGTACAAGTATTAGAAAATACTCAGTTCCTCTCATGTTTTGAGGAGGGGGGGGTTAAAATGTGGTATTAGACTCTGGCTCTATGGATGGATGGAATGTCATCAGCACCAGCTCTGGGATTTGGCTCAGAAATCAGGCTGAGTGTCATTTACACGCTTGCAGGGGGGCTTTTTGAACTTGAGCACCTCAAACCTTTGACACTTGTGTTCAGCACGAAGAGTTCACAGAATGATTTCTTGGATTACCTGATCTCTTACCTCGCCCTGACTGGTTAGGGAGTGTTTTGTTGAAACCAAGGTGCACCTTAAATTGCTTTGTGTGTCCTCAAGGGCTGCTTCTGCTCTGGAGAGCAAACTGAGCATCTCTGGGGGGGCAAAAACTTGTGAGCCTCAAGTCCTTCCTCTGAGATGGGTGCTACCCTGAGCAGCCTGTCCCACACCTCTGCAGCCATGCTGAGGGGGGCTGGATGATCCTTGCAGGTGTGGTGACCCATCCAAGCTCCTCTGCTGTGCCTGTACTTGGAAAGCCCTCAGTCCCCTCTGGGAGCTGATTTTTACTTAGAGCAGCTAATGCAAGGAAAAGTGTGCCAGCTCCTGGGAATGGAGCAGCTTGTTAGGAGGAAATAGGTTTCATCATCTGCTTGGAAGCTTTGATTACTCTCCTGGGAGCTTTGCTCCAGCTCTCCTCTTTTGCTGCTGGCAGAGCCAGGCCAGGAGCTCTGCTACCTACATGTTCCCTCTGCACTGCCCCTCGCCTGGGATGTGCTGTTCCTTGGATTTGGGTACAGGACACGTCTGTAACACCTCCCTGCTGGAGGGAGGGAACAAGGCTGAGCTTTTGTCATCCTTTGCTTTTGTCTCTGCCACGTCCACCTGGGTGTTCCCTGCCAGTGGCTGGGTGCCTGTCCTGCTTATGCAGTGGCTTTATTCCTCCTTAGGGAGGTCAATCGCGATGGAGGGGATGTTCTCTGACTGACTCTGGAGTCAGTTGTCTCATATACAAAAAGAGAGGCGTTAGAGGCTGCTCCAGCTCTCTTTGGTGAGGAGGAGCATGTGCACGTTCCCGAGCAGCTCCCCGGAGCAGCTCCAGTCTGGCAGGAGCAGCTGCCTGCGCACGTGCGAGGCCGATTAAGATTCAGCGCCGCTTCAGAGCTCCCATTTGGGCTCCAAACAGGCTTCTAAAAAGCAGGGGGAGGAGAAACCAACTGTATTAAAAAGCAGCTTCCAAGTTAGAATTGTTTGTTTCTCTCTCTGAACAATCAGGAGCCGAGTTTTTCATTTTTTCTCCTTTTTTTTTCTTTTTTAATCCCCCGTCCCTACAGAGCATCGCTAATCCATCTGCAAGTCTCTCCTGCTGCTAAATTGGGTGGGTGTTTGGCATGGAGAGGGTTGGAGTCACCTTCCAGCCTGTCTGCAAGTTCCCAACAGCCAGGAAAGGCTTAAACTGTGATGTGGGTGCAGGAAAAGAATGATATGGTAATAAAGGTCTTTTTACTAGCTGGGGCCATATAGTGACGTAGGAATACTGTATCTTGTGATGCAGGAGAAATTAATCTGGATTAATTTAAGAAACTAAACATGATTAGAGTCACTCCTTTGGAATCAGGGGAGCTTTGTGTTTGGTTTGGCATAATTGGCTTACAAAGGTTCTCTAAAGGATGTTCATACCCACGCTGCCTACGGGAGCGTGTGCTCTGAGCAAACGCTCCTCTGTGTCCTCTGGGACTGCCTGGGAACAGAACATTTGCTTTATTACTCCATGTAAGCAAAGAGAGACACCCTGCAGGCTTGCTGTCACCTGGGATGCCCCAAGGGGTGGCTGGTGCAGGTGGCACCGTCCTCTCAGCAGGGACTGGGAGTGCAGGAGTTCTCAGCACCCCAACGCAGGGGTTTAAGAGCTGAGGAAAGAGGCTGTGACACCATCAAGGGCACAGAGAGCAGGCAAAGAGAATTCCATGCTTGTGTTCCCTTCTGCCAGGAGAACAAAGAGGGAGCAAACAGCACTGCACACTGGCACTGGCCCTGTGATCAAAGGCACTTGTGTGTTTTATAAGCAGCCCCAGGGATTTACTGACGAGCCAAGGCTCCAGCATTCCCAAGGGGATTATGTGCACAAGTGACAATATTCCCTGGAGTCAACATAAAAGTGAAGTGGAGTTATGAAAAGGATTTAAGCCTTCTTGTCTGGGGCTCTGCCACCTCTGGCTGCTGGTGCTTAGGCAGACCTGGGGGGGTTCTGCACCCACAGACAGCAGCCCCTCCAAACAAGAAGGGCTGGGGACCCCATGAGCTGCTTCCCCCAGCCCAGAAGGGGTTGGATCCCAGCCTGAACAGTCACTTCCAGCCTGGAGGGATGGGAATCCAGTAGGTCAGAAGGAAATCAGGGGTGTCTTTGCAGCAGAGCAGCCGTGGGGTGTTGTGCCCTCTGTCTGAAGTGGGAGACTGATCCTCCAGCACTGGCACGTCAGGGCTGACTCTGCTTTCCAGCAGTGTGAGCAAACTGAATTTTGCTGCTCTGAGGCTGGATGGTCAGGCTGGATCCATCCCAAAAACAGAGGGCAAGGCCCTGGAGAACCAACCTTGTGGCTCTTGCCTCTCCCAAGGACAGAAAGGTGTTCACTGTGGGTGGAAAGGGTTCTGTGTTGTGCAGCGATGCCCTTGGTTGTGCTCTGAAAAACCCCAGAGCTGGACCTAAGGCTTTCAGGCAGTGTTGCTGATATCTTTCCCAATTTCCCTGCCAGCATTCTGCTGTCCTTTCCCCATAACAGCTGCTTACAAGGGCAGTCCACAAGATTTATGCTCCTGCTGACTCCAGTTGCACCAGGAGAGCCCCCAGCCCTCAGGGGCTGCTGTGGGGCAGAGACCTTGGCAGGGAAAAGTGGCTTTGGCCAAGCTGGGAGTCACCTGTAGAACCCCTAACACAGGCAGGTTCCCTCCTGGGCGTGGGATTTGACAGGCAACTCCCAGAACAGGGAGGAGGAACTGCTGATGGTGTTGCAGCAAAGTGTTGGAGATGCAGCTGAGATACTGAGAATCTCCCCAGAGAGTGTGTGTTTGTGCAGGTGCAGGGGTTTGCCTTTAAAAATCACCTTGCTGGGGTCTGTCTGTGCCAGTGGGGCTCTGTCTTCATGTCACTCTTTGTTCTAAGTTACTTTGGTGCTTTTTTTTAACCTTTTTTTCCCCCCCCTAGAAAAATTTTAAATGGGTCTATATTTAGAACAGGCTGCTGTGCTGCCTGAAGACTTTCTGACAGCAAATAATGATCTTAATAGAGCCCCCTGATACATAGCAGGAATCTTCTGCTTCTAACACTCCATAGTTTGAATCTTGAAGGTGTTTGGGGTGTGTTTTTTAATTCCCCCCAGGTGCTGACCACCTCTTGGTAATTGAATTTGAGCCAGCCTGGGCCTTCCTGAAGATGAGTTTGCTGTAAAAACAGAGGCAGTATTGGAAGTTGTGCAGTCTGTGCCAGGCAGAAACCAGTGGTGCAGGTGGCTCTTGGCCATGAGGATCAGGCACTGCTCAGTTTGCTGGCCTGGCTGGGATGGAAATGTCAGCAGCCCTCAAGGTGCTGTGTCCTTGGAGCTTGTTGTATGTGAGGAGGCAGGAGCTCATGGAGCAGGGCAGTGGTTCCATGCCTGGGAATCTGCTCCAAAGGGCCCTTCCCTCTGTAGTTCTTCCCTTCCTTCCCCAAGGAAGTTGAAGGACCAGCCAAAGGGCCACATCTGGCTGGTTCCTGCTTCATATCCAATTAAAGGGTTGACTCCTGGTGCTCTGAGTCCAGGGATGAGGATTCCTGCCACCAATGGCTGTTCTGATGTCCTCTGTCAGCTCTCAGTGGGCTCCCTGGATGCACCAAGCGTGCTGATGCTCTCCTGCCTCCCACATCTCTGCCTGTCTCTGTGGAAAGCTGCCTCCCTGCCCAAAAGCAGAGTCAGTTGTTTCTGGTTCTTCACAGCTCCCAAACGAGCTGCTTCTCCCCTGAAGCTTCTCCAGTGGCAGTGTAACTTCTCCTGTGGGCAGCACGGCGTGGCTCTGACACCTGCTGTTGTGACCCATCCCGCCAGCCCCTGATTTCCAGGGGCTTCTGCAGCAGCACCAGCTGAATTTAAGAGCCTTTTTTTTGTGTTATCTTTTTCAGTGGCCCATTAGCTGTTTGCTACTTTGAAATAGCTGTTGAGTTAAGCTGCCAACAGGCACTTCTTGCAAATAGAGGGAGGGGGAAGGCAAGATCGAGGCTTTAAGGAGCGCTGTGTTTCCGTGTGGGAAGCTTTCCCGTGCTGGAATGTTTTACCTCCTTGAGCGCGTTGTTGTTGTTTTTCCAGCACACGTGGAAGGCTGCAAGAACCCCTCTGTTCTCTGCTGGGTGCCCCCCTCCCTTTGCATCTGGGGCAGGGGGATGCCGTGGTGGGCAGAAGGAACAGCCTCAATCGTTGCACGCCGCGGTTTTAACGCGGCGCAGGTCACGGCGTTTTAAGTAGGTAGGATAAATATTAATTAAAACAGGCGGCCTGAAAGGCTTGGAAAAATCAGTTGCGTTCCTCTGAGGGGCTTTCTCGTCGATACTTTTGGTTTTTTGATTCTTCCTGAGCCTCGGTGTCCTGCTGTGCTCGCTGGACCTGTGGTGGTTCCAACGCTGCTGCAGCTCGGAGCAGCTGCCCCAAACCAACCCCGACAGCGGGGATGGGGAGCACTGAATTTCAGTGGGGAGCCTGCCATCAAATATGGAGCAGCGATGCTCAAAGATGCCGTGGTGGAGGCATGGAATACATGGCCTGGCAGGGGGAAAGGCACTGGATTCTCATCTGCTCAGGCAAGGATGGATTTGACTGGAATAAAAACTCGCCTCGTCCTGGTGCTCTTTCTGCGTTCTGGCAAAAGTAACTGTGTGTTTACACCACTTACAGCCACTGATGCTGATGAGAAACTGCAGCACTTAGGGATCTGCCTGCAGGGATTGTAAAGTGTTCCCAGGACAAGCAGAGTAATAGAGTAATTCAGGTTTCATTCTCTCTGCTGTCTCTTTTCAGTAAGAACTCCACGGAAAAGCTGCTGCTGCCTCTGAATTGCTGCTCTTCGTTGTCTTGGGGGAACTGCCATCACCAAGGATGGGCTTGGAGCAACCTGGGTTAGTGAGAGGAGTCCCTGCCCGTGGCAGGGGTTGGGAATGGATGAGCTTTAAGGTCCCTTCCAACCCAAACCATTCTGGGATTTGATGGTTCCTTAAAAAATTATTTTCAATGGTGCTTTGCAAACAGAAAGGTCAAGGAAGGAGCGAGCACCTCTAGCAGGAGGAACATCCCATCCCACCCCCTGCCATGGGCAGGGATGGCTTCCCCTATCCCAGGTGGCTCCAAACCCCATCCAGCCTGGCCTTGGACACTCCCAGGGATCCAGGGGCAGCTCACAGCTTCTCTGGGCTCTTTCACAATGTTTCTGAAATAGAATTTAATAAAAGTGGGAGTGGAGGAGACAGGAGCTCTTTAAACGACCTTATAAATGAAAGAAATCATGTTCATGGACAACTTGCACAAAGCAAATTGAGGAGTCAAGTGCATGTGCAGGAACTTTTTTCTGCAAATCATTAGAGAAATAAAGCTCCTCCTGTCACCAGCTCTTTATGTGAAGAGACAGCAGGTAGACTTTGTGGAGATGAACAATGAAGCTGCATTAACAGAATCATGAGGGAGAAATGAATTTAAAAAAGAGACTTTTCTGTATTCTTTTCCCTCGTTTTCTTGACTCTGAAGTGATTTTTTCAGGTCAGGAGGGTGTTTAAGTTGCAGTTCTGAAGGTGGGAAGTTATCCAGTGCGATCCCCTGGACAGCAGGAGGTGCAGAGCTCCTGTCACCAGCAAAAATTGAGATGGGATGGCAGTGAGGGATGTTCCTGAGTTTTGAGGCTGAGAGAGACTTGGGTGAATAAATTAAGCTTGTGCCAAACTCTGTCCTAGCATGATGTGGACAAATGGTCATGCCTGCTGGAAGTGCCTAATGGGAGACAGGATGTTTGGGGGTGAATGATGCTTCAAAACTCATCTGTAAGACAGGGATTGGATCCTGGTAGAGCCAGACTCAGACACCACTCTAAAATCTTGCCCTTCCCTGCTGCACTGTATGAACTCAGTGCATTTATTAGGCTTAATATGTCTTTTAAACTTATTTTTTTTTCTCTGCCATCCAGAGCTTTTGCTTTCTTTTTTTTTTTTTTTAAATGTTGATTCTTTGAGCTGATCTTTCCTGCAGCTGGTGCTACTTGTGTTCACTTCTGCATCTTTAAACCAGCTGGCAAGTGCCTTTTTATCATGCTGGAGCCTCTCTCCAGAGCAGCATTATTTAGAGATAAGATACTATCTGTGATCAGTCGGCTGATAGTATGTGGAGTGGGCTCTTTTTTTAGCTAAAACCAGCGTTTCTCTAAAAATACTCCCACTCAAACATAAGCATCAAAGGATTTCTGATCCCTGGGATTATTAAGCATGGCACAGTGTTATCTTGCTGGGATTGGCCTTCAGCTTCAGAGGAAGAGCACGAGCCTCCCGCTGGAGCTGGTAGTTTATAAAATTGCTGTTGCACATGTCAAGCTCCAGGGCTGAACCCCCGTGAGCGTGATGGGCTTCCCTCATCTGTCACCCTGGATTTAGGGACAGTGCCCAGGAAGCATCACATTTATGTGATGAATGTACAAGTCCTTCCTTCAGTAAATTGGTTTTCTGGTGGGTTTTTCCTCCCCCTTAAAGGGTGGCTGAAACTTTAAACTTATTTTTTTATCTGCGTGTGGGGGATTGGCTGTTGAGGCAGAGTCCAGCCCAGGGCTTATGTCCATGTCCTTGTTGTGATTCACACCCTGGATCCCTCTGGGAATATCTGTAATTACTATTTTCCAGCATGGGCAGCTCTCTAAAATGACCTGGACAGCTCAGTCTGAGTGGCTTTTGTCAAACCTGAGTCTTTGAGGTGGTGCCAGAGCACGTTGTGGATGCCAAGCAGTGGAAAACAAAGCACAGCTTCGACCTTTGGCATGACTTGCTCTGCAGAGGGTTTTCTTGTCTCTGCACCATCAATCCACGGTTTTCCTAATCTTGTTTTCCTCCACCACATTTCCAGCTGGTGGCTTTTGTGCCTTGGACTGAGGGAATCCTCTGCAGGATGTTTCTGTCTCTCCCTGTGTCTGTGTGCTCTGATCACAGGGATGCCCTCTAAGATCAGAACTCTCCATGTTTTCCAGGTCTCCCAATAATTTTTAGACTTGTTCTGCAATCCTCTGCATGGCTTCCTTGGGATAACCATGAGTCAAGATAAAAAGAGGAAGACTGAAAACTCTTTTTAGCCAAGAACTTGGTTTTACCTGGCAATTCCTATCTTGCTTGTCCTCTTGCTATGCTGCCTGGCACAGTCTTATTTTGTGGGAATGATCTGCATCCCTGGTTCCTGGATGTGACCTATTTGGCTGTATTTGACTGTACCTCTGTGTCACAATGTGATCTCCTTGAAATTGTTCTTGCTGTTTAACCTTCTCCAATAGTTTCCATCATCTGGAGGCTCAATCATACCTTAGTCTCAATCATCATGAACCAGGTGAATCCTACAATATTGGGGTAGAAAATTAGGGTATATAACCCCCAGGTTGCTCAGAGAAGCTGTGGCTGCCCCATCCCTGGAAGTGTCCAAGACCAGGTTGGAGGGGGCTTGGAGCAACCTGGTGGGCTGGTGGGAGGTGTCCCTGCCCATGGCAGGGGTGGAATGAGATGGTGTTTAAGGTCCCTTCCAACCCAAACCAGTCTGGAATCTGTGATTCCCTGGATATATCCCCTTTAAATGCTGATTCCCTGCAGTGCTGACTCTGTGTTGCTTTTCAGACCTTCAGTGCTCAGAGCAAGGAGAGATCTCTCCACTTATCCAACCTCTAAATCAAAACTTATAGAGATCATGTTATCTTAATGAAACCCTGCATAATTAATGGCAATAAATATTACAATCCTTTAAATGCTTCTTAATTTGGTTTCAGTCCTGACTGCTGCCCTGAGCCCAGGAGTGATTCTGAGAGTCTTATAAAGCACTGAACTGAAGGCTGGAAGAAAAAGGAGGAAGGAGTAGGAGATTTGTCAGCAGATGAGAGATGACTGAAGGGCTCCAAGAGTTTTAGGGGAATGTGGAGCTGGAGGGGAACCTCCTGTTGAGGTTTTTCTCTCTTTCTGAGGCACTGGAGGGGAAGAATGCATTTAAGAGATGTGTGGATGTGGCACTTGGGGACATGGGTTAGTGGTGGCCTTGGCAGTGCTGGGGGAGAGGTTGGACTCTGCTCTTTGAGGGCTTTTCCAACCTAAGTGATTCCAAAATTCCAAGAAGAGGTGGCTGGCTGATTGCTAAGCCACAAGGAGACTGAGAGAGGATATAGTTGGGAGAACCTACCAGCTCTTTTTTTTGTTCTCATGAAATAGGTGGGGAAAAATAAATCCAAATGAATTGGAGCTGCTGTGGCCAGAAAAGACACCTGTGGGGTGGATACCTTTAGGAGTTTGATAGAGGATTACTGAAGGCTTTAGGAATTTCCCTGTCAGTACTGGGGGGGTGTTTCTGTGAATTTTACTGAAATGGCTGCTGGGGGTGCAAGTAGTGGGAAGATTTACGTGTTGTGCTGAAATGGAGTTTGATTCCTCAGAAAATCCAGCGTGTTATTTGAAATGAAATGCCCCCAAGTAAGTAGAAAACCCATGACTGTTCCTTGGAGGGTGCAAAAGAAGTAGAGCAGGGAAGGTATTCCCAGGAATGCCAGCCCCAAGGAGGTGAGGAAGAGGGCAATGCCCGTGCCTGCCTAAATTCTGAAGAAATAATTAATCTTGGGATTACTTCTTGGCATGCCAGAAATAGCAGCACTATTGCAAAGATCCCTTAAGCTCATGTGAAGTTGTCTGGATGTCGAATTATTTGAGTCCCCATCCCTTCCCCATGAATATAAACTAGGAGTGGAATAAGTGATTTGCATCAAATCCCCCCCTTACTTTCCCTTCTCCTCTCCGTGAAGATTACACGTCTCACATCGCTTTACTCTGGCCTTTCATCCCCCGGGGCCTTTTTTAAAAGAGCCTTCCTCAAATCGGGGTATTTGTGGTTGTCTGGCACTCCTTCCTTTTTGAGGAACAACATCCTGGCTTTGAACAAACAAACAAACAAAACCCCAAAAAACCCACACACACACACAAAAAGACAAACAAACAAAAAACGACAAACAAACAAAAAAACCCAAAACAAAAAACCCGCGAAATTTAGGTAAGGGAAGCTTTGGAAATGTCAGGATGCATCACTGACTGCTCCCCTGGAAAGAGTTTGGTGCTTAACGACACCCATCAGCTCAGGAGCAGAAGAGCAGGCTGGAGATAATGTCCCTCTGTCCATGGATAATGCCAGGGAGAGCAGCCCTCCCCTTCCCGAACAGGTTATGAGCACTGACTCCTTTTTATTATTATTATTACTTTAATATATATTGGAATCATGCAAATTCCTCCCAGAAGGTTTCAGTGATACCAGCTCGGTCAAATTCGTGCTCTGTAAATGAGCAATTCCCATTTCTCTTGTTTATCACCCAGGTTTCTCCCATCAGGGCAGAGGCAGTTACAGAATTTCCTCTCATCCCTCAGTGACTTGGTTAATGTTGTTCTTGACATTGTGGTTTCTTTGTGCTAAATGGAGAGTCATTTGTTGGCCTTTCCTCCTCTTTCTCCTTTCATTCCTTGCTTTTCCCTCTTTCAAAATCTTTCTTCCTCACATGGTTTGTGTCTCCCAGAGGGACCCCCCAAACCCCTTTGTGCAGGTACCAGCAGGTTGTCTGAACGTTCCTCCTGTTTTCTCCTGCCCTGATCCCTTGCCAGGATGGTGCCACGTGGGCTGTAACCCCCTGGTGATTATCACAAAATCCCAGAGTGGTTTGGGATGGAAGGGGCTTGAAAGGCCATGGGACACCTTCCACTTGACCAACATTTGAACTGTTTCTCTTGCTCTTTGTAACACACAGACTCCAACTTTGGTGGGGATTATCTAGCTTTATATTTATATACATATATATGTTTTAATACCTGACCCAAGTGAGCTGCAGCTTTTAAAAGCTCCCTCTGGAGAAATCCCGTCTCTCTAAATGCACACAGGTAGTCAGAGCAGCCTTGATCTTAATGCACCACTGATTTATGGCCAGAAACTAGGGCAGTCATGGGAATAGGAGGGCTCTTGCCTCAGCCAGGGAATGCAGAGCCCAGTTGGAGGCTGCCTTGCTCTGAATGCCGGGCAGGTCTGAGTGCAGGGATGGGTAACCTGCTGACTGATGCTTGAAGGACATTTTTTGACCCCCCCTCGCCGGTTCTGTGGCAGGCAGGGGGATGCAGATGGCTTGGTCTTGCAGTTTCCACTTCAGGATGACAACCTGAAGCATCCCCCGTTCAGGGAAGGAGAGATTTGTGAGAGGAGGAGGTGGAAGCATTTGTGAATCCAAGGTGAAAGAGCCCAAAATAGCCGCTTTTAATGTGTGGATTTATCCGGGTGCTGCCTGGAGGAGATGAAAACCATTGACAGATAGAGGGGTCCTGGGTCCAGAGCCCTCAGGAGGGGGAGGATATCTCAGGATCCAGATGGGACAGCTCTGTTTTGCTGGTTCTCCTGTGCCAGGAATGCTTGTCAGGAGAGAAGGACCATCTCTGCTGCTGCCTGACCTTTCCTTCTGCTGGCTCTCCCCTCTGGGCCCTCCCCACTTAGTGCTGGAAGATTTCTGGGCTCCATTTACCTTTGGGAGCAGACTGACTGAGGTGGGCCATGGGCATGGTTATGCAGGTCCTGTGGGCTGAGAAACTTCCAGGCAGCCCTAAAAAAAAAAAAAAAAAAAAGCTTTCTAGACATCCCTAAGGATGGAAGATCTTCAGCTGCATCTTGAGTTTTGAATTCTAGTCCTCCACCTCAGTGGGGAGAGCTGTTCTGCTGTGCCATGGAAAAGCCTGGCACAGCTGCTCCAAGAGCTTGAGGCTGGGAATCTCTAAGTGCTGCTGTGTCCAGGGTCCTTCTCAAAGAGATCTCTGCTCTGTTCCTTCCCTTTAAAGTAGCCATATGTGAGGGAAGGGAGCCTTTGAAGACCTCTCAAAGCATGGAGGGGCTTCTTCTCTGTGGGGATCAGCAATACTGACCGATTGAAGGCTTCATGAAAAGCAGGATTTCCTCTCCTGCAAACCCCTTCAGCCAGACCAGCTGTGCCAGGGGCCAACCCCAGAGTGGAACAGTTGCTCTTTTCCTCTCAGCCTTGGACAGATGGTGCAGATTAGTCCTAAGCTAATACAAGGCTTGGCAGCTGCCCGGGGGGCTCAACATCTTGGGGGGGAGTGGGGAATTTCAGCCCCTTACATCCAGTGAGTAAGTCTAGACACCTCCTGAGCTGATTTCTTCCGAGCTAGAAAAGCTTCAAGACGTCCCTTTCCCAGATGCTCCACCTCGGATTGCCCTTCTCAGCAGTGGGAAGGAATCAGTGCCTGCAAATTCCTTATCCCAGGGCCCTTCTTTTGTGGCCCTGTGTCCATCCCAAGGCTGGAGTCAGCGTCCTGCTGCACTGCTGCTTCCCTGCAGATGTCCCTGATCCTCTTCCAATCCTGCTGAAAAGGGGGAATTTTGGGGGAAAGGACCAACCCCCTCCTGCATCTTTAAACTCTGCTTTTCCCAGCTTGTGCTCTGGGCAGGCAGAGCCTTTCTGGGCACTGAGAGATCTATGGGGACATAAATTCCAGGCAGGGGGCAGGATGGAGAAGCTCCTGCCCGAGGCTGGAGGAGGAGCTGCTCCAGGAACAGCAGCTGGAGGGTGGCTGTCATTCCATTCTGTAAAATCATGGAACGTCCTGAGCTGGAAGGGACTCACAAGGATCATCAAATCCAACTCCTGGGCACTCCCACCATGTGCCTGCAGGACTGGGAAGGCTGTGGGTCCCACCCTGTGCCTGTTCTGACTGCGTAGAACCAGTCCCAGGGCATTTCACAGCTCAGAGGATAAACCAGCTCAGTGTAAATGAACTGCCTGTCTTAGCCATGCTTGGGTAAATCCTTCCCTGCCCTCCTGCTGACTCCACTTTTTCTGCAAGTCCATGAAGAGAAGAGCCCAGAAGCCCCTCATACCCGTGGAGCTGTCAGCTGGAATCAGCCATGGAAACCCATCTCTTGGAGCCCAAATCTCTCTTTTTTTTTTTTTATTTTTTTTTAATCTCTCAACTCACAAAACTCTTCTGTGCCCTTACCTTGCCCGTGTTGCAGGTCTGTTCCCAGCAGAGGTGGAGGACACAGGGCCCTGAAACTGGTGATATCACCTTAAAGGAGAGACTGAAAATAGCCTGGAGGATTTGTGGGGAACCTTGTGTTGCTGGAGCATCTTTTTGAGTGTTACCTCGTTTTTGTTGTTGTTGTTGTTGTTGAGAATTGTTTCTGCTGAGATCTTGAGAGATGTGAGTGACCTCAGGGGCAGGGACTCAAGCATCCCACTGAAGAAGCATTTCCAGGGCTTCAGGGGGTGTAGGTTGGTGCATCCCTGCTGACTGGGGAGGCACAGGGGATGGGGTGCCCCGCTGCCTGGGGCTCCAGCACTGTGTGCTTACAGAACCTGCCCCTTGGAGCTCAACTCTCCAGCCATTTTCCCAGCTTACAGGGATATTGTGGAGTGTTTTGACAGCTGAAACAGCCTGGAAATAACGAGCTGGAGGCAATGTTTTCTCTCCTGTCCTCTCTCTGAGGTGTACCACTGAGCAAGCAAGGCCAGGTCTGTGTGCTCAGGGCCTGTTTATTCCGGGAGTTCTTCTCTCTCCCAGGGTCTCTTCCCAGCTTTGTCACCCACTGACAGCTGAATGTGGTTTTCCCACGTGGCTTTGGTTCAGCAGAAGGACAAGCACCCAGTAAATGTGACTCAGATTTGACTGGTGTAGCCGTTTGGACCGCAGTGTTATTTTTATTTTGTTCCCTGGGTTTGTGTTTCCAGAGCTTGCTTTTGCAGCTTTCTCTGCTCTGCAGTTGTAACCCTGCCATCTTTAATTCTGTGGCATGCAGCAGTCCTTCAGCAGTGTTCTCCAGTTGAATGGCTGCAATTTTAAACTCCCTTATCCTTTGCAGGGAAGCTCAGAGGTATCTCAGGTGACAATCCACTCACACGTGGGTTTGCCCCGAGTCCCTGAGAGCTGACACAAACTGGAATGCAAAACCCTGGTGGATGTGGATGTGCAGTAAACACCTGGGGAATCAAAATAATAACAGGAAAAAACCACACACAGGGACTGGGATTTGTGCTGTGATTCTTCCTGAGACCTTAAGTTCCTGATAGCACATTTGTGTGTCTTTTCATCATACAGAATATTTGGGGTTGGCAGGCACCTAAAAGCCACGGGCAGGGACACCTTCCACCATCCCAGGGTGCTCCAAGCCCTGTCCAACCTGACCTAGGACACTCCCAGGGATGGGGCAGCCACACTGCTCTGGGCAAGCTGTGCCAAAGCAGCAGGCACGGGGCTGTGAGGAGATGGCTCCTGGAGAGAGGGCCAGCAGATGGTGCTGAACATGCACTATCTGGGATGTGGAGAAGCAGGAAAAACCCACGTCCCGTCCCTCCAGCAGTGCCTGGAGTGCAGTGACAGGGCTGGAGTTGAGCTCCCTCCCTTTGGGGGACGATCCTCTGCGTGTCCTTCCAGGTGCAGGAGTCTCTGGCAGAGCCACAGGCATCATTCCTGCCCGGCTCCTGGCAAGTCCTTGTGTCCCTAAAGTCTTTTGGCCTGGTGGAAAAAAATCACTTGGAATTGCTTATTTGGGGTTTTTTTTTGGTTGTGGTTTGGTTTGGTTTGGTATTGTTTTAGAGGAGTGAAAAATAAGCTGTGCTTACCAAAGCACGGCTCAGACTGGCACTGCGAACAAACCCCAGCTTGGAGGATTGTTTGCTCACCAGCAACTGGAATCTGCCTCAGTGCTGGGCTCTTTCCTGCTCTTACGAGTCTCTAGGGAGTCAGATCTTTGGACTTCTGCTCTGATAGTCACCCAAAAGATCAAAACTTGTAAGAGAGAACCAAGCACCCTGAAAACAGCAGAGCTTTCCTTCAGAGAGGAGTCTGCAGACTCTGGTGTAACGTGTCTGAGCACTGACTGCTGCAGAATGTCAGGATATTTCCATAATGGATCGTTTCCATGCAGTAATTTTTAGCTCATGATCACTTAGTCCATAATACCATCCTCGCAGGGAATGATTTCACAGCAGATACTCCTCTGGATTTTCTTGTGGGGACTGTAAAGACACTTTTGGAGTGGATTTGCCACAGAAAGGTCCTTCCTCAGCAGCCATGAAGTGTGGATTGGGTAATGCCAAACCCTCTGGAGAGCCTCTTGAAGAGGGAATTATTCCTTCCTTGATACCGGTGGGATGGATGGGAGGGAGCTGCCTTGCTAGGCGAATTCCAGAGGCTGAAGTTAATTCCCAGTGTGAAGCCTTCCCTCTTGCTTGGAAAGCTTTGGGTTCTCAGGAAGTGTTTTGCCTGCAAAGGGCTGGGTGCATTGTGTCATCTTGAATGTGCTTGATTCCCCACATCAGCCCCTGCTCCACAGCAGCCCAGGTTGAGCCTCCACATGTGTTTTATTTTTGGGTGCAGGACGAGGGAGCCGTTCCACTGCAGCTGATCTGCAAGGATAAACTGAAGTGGGAGAACAACACTGACTCAGCTCAGCACTCCTGGGCTGAATTCAGCACCAACCTCTATTAATGATTTAGCACAACCATTGAAAACATGGCAAACCAGATGCTGAAGAGAATTCTGATGTCCTGGCTGACTTAAATCCACAGGCATGAAACGTCACTCACATTTAGAATGTGTTGTCTTTTGGTTGCTGGTGGGACATTGTAAATACAGTGAGTGGCTGGCAGATGAATGCAGTGTAGGTTTTTTTCTTCCTAAGATGAACCCAAATTATGATCTGGCTGATCTGATTCCACAGTTTTCCTGTCTCGGTGAATGCACCACTGGGAACTGTATGCCGAGGTTGGAAGAGGCCTCTGGAGGTCCAGTCCCCCTGGTCAAGCCATGTCACCTGCAACCAGCTGCCCAGGACCATGCCCAGGTGGCTTTGAAATGTCCCCAAGGATGGAGACTCCACAACCTCCCTGGGTGCCTCCCAGGACAAACGTGTGCTTAGTTGCCCCAAGTATTCTTTGATCTGATCCCCTTCCACCAAGGGTACGTGTTCCTTGCTCCAACTTCCCCCCTGCTCTCTGGGACAGTTATCAGGCAAACTGGAAGGACAAGTCCTAGGAGGCATCTGGAGTGGCTGGTTTTGTTTCTGGCAGGCATGGGCAGGCCCTGGCACATGTTGCCCAGAGAAGCTGTGGCTGCCCCTGGATCCCTGGAAGTGTCCAAGGCCAGGTTGGACGGGGCTTGGAGCCACCTGGGCTGGTGGAAGGTGTCCCTGCCCATGGCAGGGGGTGGCACTGAATGATCTTCAAGGTCCCTTCCAATCCAAACCATGCTATGATTTCTGTGGATGCCTCTACAAACTTGCCTTTTACCACTGGGGATTGTGGGAATTGCCCAATTTTGTTGCTTCCCGAGTGCCTTGTTGAGCAGAGTGCAGGTGGCCTCAGGGAAGGGGGGCTGGAGAGTGGCAGCTCCTTGTGAGGAGAGGAGGGAAATGGAGGCTCCTTTCCAGGCACAAGCAGGAATCTTGGCCATGGGGCTCTTTGGGAATGCGTGGTGGCGCAGGGAGGAGGAGCTGGCAGGGTGTCTGCAGCCTGGGGAGGAGCAGGGAGCTTGCATCCATGGATCTGCATCCATGTCCTCGTGAGCCAGACAGTCCCTTCCTCAGGAGCAGCTCAGTGTTCCCCCAGGGATGACAGATTTCCATATATCCATGATTTAGGTCCCCAGGGATTGCAGCACTCCGGATGGCTGCTCGCTGCTGGGCGTGTTCCCCGAGCCAGGCACCAGCAGGGGGGTGGTTTATTTTCTGACTTCCAAAATGTGCGTGTTTGAGCGTTCCAAATGAATAATTCTGGCAGCTTTGAAGCAGCCAGCTTCTTCCAGTGAGCAGTCTGCAAAGACAGTGCTGTTGCAGGCAAGCCATAAGAGAAGCAGATGAAATACTCTGGGGCTCAGATGTGAAGGGGCCAGTCCTGCAATTGCTGATCCCATGTAGCTCCTTCCACAGGGAGGTCCAGTTTTCCTGTAGAATTAGCCATGAGCTGTTGGAATCTTGTGCCTTTCTGGGGATTTAATGTGGCTGGGGCCACCCAGCTGTGCCGTGGGGATGAGCCCACCTCTTTACCCCTGGCCTGGCTGTGACCAACCTGAAAGCCAAAATCCTGCACTCCTTCAGCTCATCCTGCCTCCCTCTGTGCCACGTCCCTGTTTTTGGCAGGCTCCCTGTCTGGTTATCCAGCCTGAAATTCTCATGGGCCAGCAACTCCTGACCGGGAATCTGGGTCACTGCTGATGGGCTGAAGTGTGGAATTAAGTAGCACTTGTTTGATAAGCTTGCTCCCTGTAATGAGAAAATGTCCTGGTGTGATGTGAAAGGTGCCTTTGAAGCCTCAAGAGATTCTGGGGAGAGGAAAAATCGGTGTGTGGGGGGGGAGGGCGTGTGGAAATCTAATCCTAAATTTAATTAGCATTAGGAAGTTGCCTTTTGTGTGTTAAGATTCTGTGCCAGGGTGGTGGCTGTGCTGGGGTTATTGCAGGAGTGAGGGAGACTGTGTTTGCCATCAGCCACAGGCCTGTGTGGCACTTCCCTCCAACTGTACAGATCAGGAGCTTCCCTCAGGGGTTGATCATCTCTCAACACAAAGGCACTCACAGTGCATTGATGACAATTTGCCCCCAAAGTGACGTGGCCTCGCCAGCAGCAGGAGCAGCATCAACTGAGCTGAATTTCCACATATCCCTGGGGCTCAGTGCAGAGAATCCCAGGCTGGTTGGGGTTGGAATGATCCTTTTAAAGACCTGCCACGGGCAGGGACACCTTCCACCAGCCCAGGTGGCTCCAAGCCCCGTCCAACCTGGCCTTGGACACTTCCAGGGATCCAGGAGCAGCCACAGCTTCTCTGAGCAACCTGTGCCAGGGCTTGACCATCCTCCCAGGGAAGAATCCCTTCCCAACATCCCATCCAACCCTGCCCCATGGTACTGGGAAGCCATTCCCCCTTGCCCTTTCTCTCCAGGCCCTTGTTAAATCTCCCTTTCAGAAGTTTTGAGCAGTACTTTGTAGCCAGCCACGAGTTAAGGAGTGTACAGTGTGAGGTCACAGAGTTCATAAAGTGTTTGCAATTCCCCCGCTGTCCCTGGAGTTAACACTGGGAGTCTGAACCTGGGGCCAGGTTTTAAAAGCTTGTGTGTGTGTGCAAAAAATAGTGCTTGTCTTTGGTCATCACATTTGATGGCTGAATTGTTTTTTTTTCCGGTGGAAAGGAAGTGTCATTTTTATAGCCAGATATAGCAGATGTGAGCTCTGACTACAGGCAGGGCAGCCTCGTGGTATCAGAAGTTTTATTTCTGTGTGGTAAGTCAGGAGGAATTATGGAGGCCAGTGGGTTTTAAGACTGCCCAGTGCAGAAGCAGAATGCCTGGGGACACAAGAATATTGACAAATTGCAGTGATCTATTGTCCCAAATAAAACTGGTGCTTCCTCTCCTCATGCCCAGGGATTTTATTGCAAGTTGCTCTGATCTTCCTGCTACGATTTGCTTCTTGATTTCTTGCTGTGACATTCCCAGCTCTTGGAAGGCGTCAGAAGTAAATTCACTGTCCCAGAATCACAGGCTGGGTTGGGTTGAAAGAGTCTTTAAAGAACCTGGGCTAGTGGAAGGTGTCCCTGCCCATGGCAGGGGTTGGAACGAGATGGTCTTTCACGTCCCTCCCAGCCCAAACCGTTCTGGGATTCTCTGAGCCTGGCAGTCCTTGTTACTGCAGCTTCAGTGAGTTAATTTAGGTACAGTTCTAGTGAGTGTTGATCCTTCTTGCATGGTTTTCCAGTGTGTTTCAGCACAAACACTAAACAGGCTATACCTGTTTAGCAGCACTCTCCAAAATACTCCATTTAAAGTAGAGAAAGATGTCACATCCTAATTGAACATCTGTCCTAGAGGAGCTGGAGCAGCAGTTGTCTGCTGGCCTTGTGTCCTACACCTCAGCCCATCACACAGGTGCTGTGAGGGGTTCCTGCTCCGTGCATGCCCCCAGTATCAGTTTGTGCCAGCTCTGGTGCTGCAGGACCCCAACCTCGAGCACATCCCTCCGGTGTGAGGTCCCTGAGATACCTCTACAGCACCTCCTCTCCTCCCTTGCTGCCAAGGACTCATCCCTCTCTGCCCCCTGGCTCCCTGTGGGACTAAACCAAGCCTCTGCCTCCTGGGTATCCCTTTTCCAAGCATAAATCCCTCTTCCTTCCTGCTGTGCCAGCAGGCATTGATAGCAGGACCCTCTGTGCTGCTGCCCTGGCTCTCGTGAGCCAGGCAGAGTTGCAGCACAGGCCTTTGGGGAGGCTTTAAGGTGGAATCATTCAGGTTGGAAAAGACCTTGGAGATCATCAAGTCCAACCAGCACTGCCAGATCCCCACTAACCCATGTCCCCAGACACAGGAACCAGGACTTTCTGCATGGGCCTGCTTTCAAAACACCTGAAACCAGCCTGGACCACATCCAAAGGGTCCCCCCACATTCCTCCCCTCCTTGTCTGAGCCAGACAAAGCAGCAGAGAAGCCCCAGGCACAGGAGAACAGTCCAGGAATAAACCCCCGGCTGGGCAGCCAACAGCCCCCTCCCTGTACTGAAAACCTGCTGTGAGCAGTGCCTGCCACTTCACCTCCCAGCCCTGCAGAGAAAAGGTGAAGTCACTAAAGAATGACATTTATAATGAGAGAGAAAAGAAAATGACTCATTCATTGCAGCCTGAGGGCAAATTCAGTGGCTTCTGCATCGGTTGACTTGAAAAGAATCCCCTTAAATTCCCATTCCCTTTTTCAATGTAGTGTTTCTCCGATGCTGATTGACTCATTTCCTGGAAGTCTGGGAGCAAATGCAGCCTTCCTGATGTTGTGTATCCAGGACAATTGGGTGGTGGAAGTGTTTTTTACCTGCACTTGGTGGGGTGGGAGAGGTTTTCTATTGCCAGCCTTGGAGGGGGATGAAATAAGGGGTGAAAATGCTGATGCTCAAACCTGTAGTCACTCTAAGGAGGAATAGGTGGTGTTTGTGGCTCTTGCTTCATGTTTTGAGATCATTTGGGGTTTTATTTGTTACTGAAGATCTCCTATGAACTTTGAGGTTTGTTTGGGAGGGTGGGATGGAGGTGGGATGCTGTTGTTTTGTCCTGGATGTCCTGAACTTTTAGTTCAGTGTAAGGGCAGGGTTGGGACGAGCTCATCCTTTAAAGGTGACTGGAGCCATGGAGCTGCTGCCTCACTTTTCCACTGAAACTCATTTGCTTGATGGCCAGGCCTGCAGGGATGTGGCAGCAGCTGCTCCCCATAAATGTGCTGAAAAATGGAGCGAGGTCTCGGCTGCATCTGAATTTGGTGGCAGATTCCCATTTGGTGGGAAAAGAAGAGCAGCTTGGGTTTCCTTCCACTGTGCAGAGGAGATGAAGGCTGCCCAAGAACACACTGGAAAAACAAAAAAAAACCACAAACTTTCCTTTTTATGTTAAAAATTGAGATTTTTAACATAAAAATTCTGTGTCGTGGGGGGATGATACAGAGAAACAGAGGCAGACCTGGCAGTTTGGGCTGACGTGTTCCTGTGTGGTGTCCAAGAGAGAGCTGTATCCCAGGGTCTCAAAGCTCACAGCCAAAAGCAGTTGGTCTGGGATGCAGGGATGTTTGGGTCTGGGATGCAGATGATCCCTTGTTGGTGCAGGATTGCATTTGGAGCCGTCACAGTAGCCACGTGTTGATGAAATATCTCCAGCTGGGAGATGCCTGCTGGGGTAAATCAGCCTGGGTTCCTCCAAGGCTGTGATGACTGACAACAGTCTAGTCCTGACTTTTGGTTTGTGTGCTGCTTGCTTTGGACAGGAAAGAAGGGGCAATATTTTTATTTTTCTTTGGAAATGTGCTCTGCAGCCGTGGAGAAACCCCCCTGATGAGCGAGAGCAGAGGAGCTGCCTGGGTGAGGTGTGCTTGGTGTCTGCTACCAGTGCATCTTGCTTTAGGTTTAGGTTGGATTTGAGGGGAAGATTAGGAAGGTCAGGCCTTGGAACAGGCTGCCCAGGGCAGTGGGGGTGTCCCCATTGCCTGGGGGGAGTTAAACCCGTGTGGATGTGGCACTTTGGGCTGTGGGCAGTGCTGGGGCAATGGTTGGACTCAGTGACCCTGGAGGGCTTTTCCAACCTAAATGATCCTATGATTGATCCCCTAGTCCTGCTGCAGACCGGATCAATGAAGGCCAAGTGGGCTGTCCTTGGTGCAGCACTAATGTGAACTGAAGAGCAGAAGTAACCAGTGCCTCTTTATGTGGAAAACCCTTCATTTCATGGCCTGTTTATGTGGAACCCCCTTCATTTCATGGCCTGCCTGCAGAAAACCCAAACCTCCCAGCCTGAGCTTCACTCCAAGCCCCCCCTGCTCCTGCCTCTCCCCATCCCTGCCCTCACTTCCCTGCCTGCCTGTGCTGAGGTGAAGCGGCTGCACCATAAATCTACCAAAATATCAGTGCAGAAGAGTGGAGCCCTCCCCGAAAAAGCACGGCCAGAGAGAGAGGTCGTTTGTCTGCAGAGAGTTAAATCAATACCCTGCTGGATCACTCTGCCAATTGAATGGGCAGCCCTT
This sequence comes from Myiozetetes cayanensis, assembly GCF_022539395.1. NCBI lineage: Eukaryota > Metazoa > Chordata > Aves > Passeriformes > Tyrannidae > Myiozetetes > Myiozetetes cayanensis. The sequence continues at coordinate 737,683 of NW_026088185.1, read as the reverse complement.
GGGCTCTCCCAAGCCTGGCTGATGCCCTGGAGGGCAGGGAGGCCCCGCAGAGAGACCTCCACAGATCCCAGGCTGGGCATCACCAACCATGGGAAGTTCAACAGGAGGGATGGATGTCATTTTGTATGATATCATACATATAATTTATAGATAAATCTATGTTATATATCTAGTTCAATCATATAATGATATGATCTATATGATATTATAAATAGTAGAATGGTTTTATATATAATACAATATTATATATATTATTATATTATGGTATATATCATCTAACACTTCTACATGATACGACAATGTATGATTCAATCTTACAGGTATTACCTGTGTCATTTTTCTTTAGCCCTGCCCAGAAATTCAGTGATTTTCCCTGGAATATCTCAGCAGTGTCTGACAGAAAGTTTGCTCCAGTCTGGCCTCCTACTGATACCAAATCAGCACCAGAAAAAATAACATTAAGGAGCACGTCACAACATCTCACTTGCTTACAGCTCAAGTCAACAAACACATAAAAAAATACACAAAAAAATACTTAAAGGACACTAATCCTTGCCTATAACACTCTCTGGTGTTTTTGTGGTTATTATATGTCTGTATTGCATTTGGAGCACGACTGTGCTGGATGGATGCAAAGCAGTACAAAGACATGGATTTTCTGGATATTGGGTTGGGGTTTTTTTTAAAGTTTTTGGCATTTTAGAGATACTTTTTGGACAGGTGTGACTCCCAGGGCTGCCAGAGCTCGAGGAGTGTTTGGACAATGCCCTCAGGTGGGATTTGCTGTGGGATTCTGTAAGTACAGCCCCTCATCTCTCTCTTCATGGTTCGCTCTGCTGTTTGTACTCCAGCTGTCTGAGCCTCCTCGTCCCTGTTTTCTGAGGTACTTCAGAAAGGGAGGGATTATTCCTGTGGCTTTTTTTTTGTTGCATCAGGAGTTTTATTCCTCCGACCAGCGAGTTTGCTTTCATCTGCCCCTCGTAACAAACTCACTGCAGGGCTGTAATCCCTCTCTGTGTCCCTGCACTAAAACCTTCCCTGCAGCCCATCTTCAGACAGTGAGCCAAAGAACTCAATTAGTGGTTTATTGGTTCTTTTTTTGTTTGTTTTTGTGTTTTTGATTGCTTTGTTTTGGTTTTTGTTCGTTTGGGGGTTTTTGTTTGTTTGGTTTGGGTTTGTTTGTTTTGTGGTTTTTTTGTTTTGTTTTGTTTTTTGTGGTTTTTTTCAGAAAAAAAGGTCAGTTTTGCTGTCCAGCTCCTGGAAATTCAAGTGCATCCTGTTCCTGAGGATGCTGGGCTTGCACAGGGCAGCAGGGAGGCATCTTGCACTCTCCTGTAGGTGTGCACACACTGGAGGTGAGCAAGAGGTGGGAATATGGGGGCAGTTTGCAGTGCAGAGCTGATCCAAGGAGCCTCCCAGCTCCTTCCCATGTTTTTATTTTTTAATGGCTCAGCATCAACATTTCAGGAAAGTTGTACTAATGAAACCAGCACAGAGTTACAGAGTATTCTGAAAATTATAGATAAATGTCACTGTTGATTCTGGGTAAGGATTTGTCACCCTCACTCTACTGAACTGACCTGGATATCCCCCCAGAAAGGCTTTTTCTGGGCTATTAATCTTTCCCAGCAGGTGAAAGGTTCTGAACTGCCTTCTGCAGCCTTGGCTCAGAGCCTGTCCAGAGCATGGAAGAGCAGAGCCAAGAGCTGGAGTTCTGGGAATTCCTGAACTGAACCTCACTGCTGGGGAGGCAGAGGGGATTTGAGGCCCTGCTCATGACCAGGATTCGTCCAGAATCCCTTAAAATTAGATCTAAAACCATGGGTGTGCCTAGTGGGGCAGGGTTGGAAGGTTGAGGAGCGGCTGGGGGAGGCTCAGCCTGGAGAAAAGGAGGCTCAGGGGGGCTCTGCAGCTCCCTGACAGGAGGGGAGAACCAGGTCGGGGTCGGGCTCTGCTCCCAGGGAACAAGGGGAACTCGCTGCCCTGGGAAGACAGCGTGGCTCAGGCATAAAGCAGCTGCCTCCTCACCTGCCTGGGCATCACCTGCCTTCCCAGAGCTCGGGAGTGCTCAGCCTGTGTGCAGACACTGCCCTGGCAGGCACAGCCCTGCTCCCAGGGGGAAACCTGGCAGTGTGAGTGTCTCTGCTGTCTCCTCGGATCAGGAGCTGATGAGGCAGAGCAGGGAGGAAAGCTGAGCTTGCTCACACCTGCTCTTGGGGCTGCAGCTTCCCGGGATGGACCTGAGCCCTGACATCCCTGTCCCCTCCGGGTCTCCTCAGCCTCCAGCCTGGGACAAGCCCACCACAGGGGCTGGGGGTCTCTGCCTGGCAGGGGAAGAGGTGGCTGATAAAAACAGGGAAAAGCCCCTTTGCCGTAATCTCACACCTCCCTGGTTGCCCTAACAAAGCCAGTGCTCAGGGGAGCACAAATCCACCCTTTCCTGGGGTTGCTTGGAGTTGCTTTCCTCAATTCCTTCTTTGTTTCTCGTTCCTGAGCTGTAACACGGGCAAGAAAGGAGCTCGCACGGGGATCCCTGGAGGCAGGCAAGCTATTGTCCCAAAAACAAAGGAACTTTTCCTCACATGTGCCAGCAACAATGTGAAGTGCCCCAGAGCCTTTACTTCATCCTGGACCAGGCTTCCTGGTGTTTTCCAGGATGCTTGTCTGGTCCGGTTTAGCCATGAAGGAACGACAAACTACATCTTCCCTCTCACCAATCCTCCAAAAAAAAAGAAAAAGCTGGGCTGGTAACTGCAGGTCTTGGGGCTCAGGACCAGGATGGAGCAGAAAAGCAAGGCTGGAGCAGCAGGTTCCTGCTCAGCAGGTGAGAAATGATCACACCTGGAGCACAGAGCGGTGCGTGGAATGGGGTGAAGGGGAATCTCTGCTCACGGACTGCACAGTTCAAGAGCAGAAACACCAGCTGGGTTGTGGGGAAATCTTGCAGGACTTCCCCCCCCTACCTTCACCAGCAGCTTTATTTCACTCTGGGGGAGAAGAGCAGAAGGGAAGGAATGCCTGCAGCCAGCAAACAGGCTAACACCCCAGCGGGAGGGTTTTCCATGCACTGTCCCCTATTCCAATTTACCTCTGCAGTGGATATCAACCCCCTGGAGCTCTGAGTGGTCCAAGGGGTACACAGAGATGCCCAGGTGCAACACTGAGGTGTCTCATCCACGCTGCACTGCCATGGAGACCAGAAAGAGCTGCTGGAAGCCTCCTGGGATGGTCCAGCATCGGAACTGGAAAGGGATGCAGAGGCTGCCAGCGCCTGCTCACGTTTTCCCAACAATCCCAAACTGAGGAGAGCGTTTTTCCTTTTCCCTAGGAGGTACTGGCATTCCTCCAAGCATGGGGGGACCAGATGGAGCAGTAACACAGCTAAAATTGGGGGGGGAAGGAGAGGAGGGGAGTATCTCTTAAGGAGCTGGCTTGAAAATAGGATCATGGAAAGCAGCTGTTGCTTCAAGAAAGGGTTTTGTTGCTGATTCTAGAAAAAGATAGAATAGGGGCTGATGTGAAAAATCAGCCCTGAAGACCAGATGTGTTCAGGCTGTATTTTGGAAGACCAGCAGGTCAAATGCAGGCACTGAGGAGTGGATGGAGGAGGTCTGACTGCTGGACAGCACAACTCACTGATTTTTCTCACAGATGGTGCTTTGGGCTGGTTTTGGGGGGCTCAGAGAGGCAGCACCTTCCCCTCTGAAACCCTCAGCACTCAGGATCACAAATTCCTCCTGACACGTCTCCCAGCGTGTTCCCGGAGCCCCCTCTCCTCCCTATCAGTTCCCTGTGATGCAGACAGGGGAAGACACATCATTAGGTAACCATTTATGTAAGTGACCCGATGTTTGCGTGGTGCTGGGGTTTCACAGCCCTGAAAGCCCTGATGGCATCTCTGACCCACGGCCATCGACCCGCTCACTGTCCTGGTCGAACAGCCCAGTCCATACCCTTGTCCCACTGGGAGGAGCAGGAGCTCTGCCTCCTGTTTTCCTCTCAGGACTCTGTGGATTGCTATGGAGATGGAGGCCAGTGTGACAGGCATCAGGCAAACCACATGAGACAGTCTGTGTCCCGGGGGACTCGCTGTGAGCTCGGCGAGCCGCGCTCTGAAAGGCATCCCGGGCACAGAACCCCCATTAACACCATCGAGTGGTGCTGCTCTTCAGTGCCCTGAAAACTGATCTCACACTTGGGTCTCACACTCAGGAGTGCTTTTGAGAAGGGGGGAGGTTAAAACTCAGGGAGAGAGCGGCACTAGGGTGTGCAAAGAGGCATCACAGCTCACTGAGGACAGGAGGCCCAGTGGCCTGGTTACACCACTGTATTCTGGACTAGTGCCTCAGCTGCTCTTGCAGGAGCACGCTAGAAATTATTTCCCTTTCTCTAACTCCCTGTTGTGTTTCATGCAGGATTTTCTGCACGGATATGAGGAATGTGAGGTGAGAAACTTCAGCTTCAAGGCGACACCCCCCGCCTCAAGCCACGACACCGGGAGGGACCTGTGCTTAGAGCAGACCTGCAGGACGTGGTTCTCCCCTTTGGGTGACCACAACAGGTCACACACGGGGCCAGCAGGGCTCTAACTCCCCCCAGCACACGTTCCTTACGTAAGTGTGCTGCGCTGGCCACGGGCACAGGCGCCTGGATCTGTGTTCTGGCGATGGCTAAAGCAGCCAGTGTAGGAATTCGGTCTCCTTGGTGACGAAACCAACCAATGGAAAACACAGGGGGAAAAAAAAGAAAAGAGAAGCTAAAACCACCCATGGACCTCGCTTTTATTTTCAGAGTGGAGGATATTTCAGAGTGAATTAGCCTGTCCTTTATCTGCTTTTGTGTTTGTGGCTGGATAGCAGAGCATGGCTTAATTGTTCCATTGTTCGTGATGGATGAGTATCCTTCAAAAAAGTGGACTCCAGTTTGCCACAGACAAAGATAATCCAGCTCTTGGTCACCTGGTTTTGTCTGACAAACACAGCCAGTGCTGGAGGGAAGCACTCAGTGCCCTCAGTGGAACCAGTTCCTTGCAAAGTTAACTGGTTTCATCGGAGATCGTGCTGTGAGGTGACGTTACTGGGCAAACCCTCAGGGAATTCCAGAGTGGATGGCAGGCTGGGTGCAAGGACTGACCCTCAGCTGGGCCTTGGAAAGGTGGCACCCTCTGCAGCAGCTCCCTGCAGCTCCCTGAGATCTGCCCAGTATCACAAGGGACGGGATGCGTGCCCAGCAGGCTCCTGCCTTCATCTGAGTCACCCCAAAACAGGATCAGCGATCCCAGGAGCATCCCTGGAGATGCCAGTTAAAACAGGATCAAAGAGCCAGGTATGTGTGATGATAGACCTTCCTTCCCACGAGGGCAGAAGATGCCAGCACAGCCCCTGTGAGCTCGGGCACCGTCCTTCCCACGCAGCCTCCCCCCACACCCCTCCCAGTAACGGTGCTGGGTTTGGGTATGAAGTGACTCCTGCCCTCCCTGCAGAGCCCTGCATTAAACCCAGCATTGACACAAATGTAGGCTGGCCATGGCACCAGAAAGTGGCCACCACTGGGTGCAGCAGCAGCCCCTTCCAGAGACACGTGAGCTGTTGTAGCCCCTGTGATCCACAGCCGAGAGGGACCTGCTCTCCTTTAAAGACATCTTGAGCCCCTCAGAGAAGAGTCAGATCTCGAGGCAGCAGAAGACACCACCTCCCCAGCGTGGTGCAGCCACGCAGGGTCCAGCCATGCCTGGCTTCGGGCAGCTGCAGCAGAAGGTGGGTGGCAAACCCGTGATTTTATGGAATGGTGGCGGTCCCTTCCCAGCACAGACTTCCCCAAATGACAGAGAAGGGTCTTGGACGTTTGCACTGGGAGCATCTCACAGTGAGCATTTGGCTTGGGGTGCTGCTGGGGGGACGTGGAGGGCTTGATAGCGAGGGGCAGTTTTACCCCTGCCAGCTGCAAAGCGGTTCAGCGTGTTTGTAACATCCCTGGACACGGCTTCTCCTGGGGTCTGGTGCTCTTTTGGAGGCTGCAGGAGCCAGGGATGCTCAGAGCTTTCTGGAGGCCAAAGGCCACCTGTGTGCCCTGGAGTGCAGCACTGTGTCCCCACCAGGCTCTGCTGCAAAACAAAGGCCTTGACAGCACCCAAACATCTCCTGCTTCAGCTTAACAGGCTGGAAAGACAGATTAGGTTTCCCAGGTGGAAAATTTCCCACAGAAAATATCAGAGCCCCGTTTTTCTTTCCTGATTAATGAATGTTGTGACCCTCTCTCCCTAAGTTATTCCAGTAATGCCCCAGGATCCTAATTAAGACTGAGCCCAGCGGCTCTTGGCATTGTGCAAACACATGGGAAGAATCCAGCCCTTCTCTAGAAAGCTTCTCATCCAGTTTGGTTTAGGCAAATGCATCCATTGAAACTCTCCTTTTCTTTTTTTTTTTTTTAACTTTTTCAGCAGCACCACAATGGAGTCTTTCATCTCTACCTCTTGTGTGTATTCCAGTGTCATGCCCTCTGCTTTCAAAGGCTTAGGTTTGCCTTTAATTGTGTCGAGAGCCTTTGTCTCTAAGCCTTTAGTAATGGATTTTTATTTCTTTTTTTCCCCTCTCTGCCAGAAGAAGAGTTTTGTTTCTTTGCTGGCTTTTCTTCTAAAGCTGAAGTGACAGTTCCCCCTTCTCAGTGAGATTTACAAAGCTTATCTTTTAATTTTCAAGAGCCAAACAGAGAAGGGGGGGGGGAGGATGAAACGTCATCGTGGCTTTTAAACACCGTCGCTAAGAGGGCTTAATGATCTAGAAATGCACGTTTGCAGGGTGGCTTTGGCTTGGTTACACTGAACTGCTGCTCCTGACGGAGACAGGGATGGAGCTGGGGGGCCAAAGCCAGTCCTTTCCTCTGGGCCTAGTCCATATGGAATCCTGGAATGGTTTGGGTTGGGCCTCAAAGCTCATCCTCCTCCACCCCCTGCCCTGGGCAGGGACACCTTCCACCAGCCCAGGCTGCTCCAAGCCCCGTCCAGCCTGGCCTTGGACACTTCCAGGGATCCAGGGACAGCCACAGCTTCTCCATGGGCAACCTGTGCCAGGGCCTGCCCACCCTCCCAGGGAAGAATTCCTTCCCCCACTGGTGGCAGGAAACTGAGGCAAGAGCCTGTTGGGCACTTGGCTTCCACAGAAGAAAACAACCTGTGGTCAGCTCGAGGGATGACTGGAGCCAATTGTCGAGGATTTGAAATGAATGATGGATCCCATGGTCCCCTTGCACTAAACTCAACCTCGTCACGTTGGCTCTCAGGGCTTGCAGGGTTTGCCTTGGCAGCGGGGAGGACGGTCCTGGGATTGCCATCGAGGCATTTCCGAAATTCCTGTCATGGGAACCAGAGGGACAAGGCCCTGCTTGTCCGTGGATGGGCACAATATGCTCCAAACCTCCTATCCAGGGTGTCCCTGGGAGCTGGATTTGTGCTGGAAGGGGAGCCAGTGCTGACACACCAGGTGGGGATGCTAACAAGCCACAGGACCCCCCACCCTCCTGCCAAATCCTCAGTAACTTTATTTGGGCAGGTTCAACTCTCTCTTCCCTTTCCAGGAGAGGAGCTCCATGCCCAAGCCAGCGCTGTCCCCCTGGCTGGGTGGCACTGCATCCCCTCAGCTTGGTGTCCACACTTCCCGGGGCACCAAACCACATCCCTGCCCCCAGGAAGGGGAGGTGGGAGCCAGGGTGGGCTGGATGGGATCCTCATCCTCCCAGCCCGCTGCCTCCTGCAGTACAATATCCTCTCTGTCCTGAAAAGGCTGAAGATTTTAATCCCAAAATAGACATTTCCACAAAACTCTCCTTATTTTTTTTGTAGTTTTTTTTGGAAAGCATCTGAGAGATGCCGCTTTCATTTCAGGCAGAGGGAGCTCATTTTGAAGCCTCCGGAGCTGCCGTGAAACGGGATCATCGCCCGCCGGGGAGCTCCGGAGCCCACGTGAGGGCTCCCCATCCCAGCCTGGCACGTGAGGGAGGCAGTGCCACTCGGGAACGTCGGGAATTGGGCTGGAATCCTCGTGCTGCGGCAGCACAGGGCTGGCTTTGCAGCTCTGGGAGGATTCTGCGGTGGTTCCGGCGCTCGGGCTCGTGACTGCAAACCCCGACAGCGGTGTCTGGTAAATCACACTCACCCTACCACCAAGGGAGGGTGATTTTGTCTCATCTTGCTGTACATGAGTCCTCTTTCTTTAGTTATTTATTTTAAATTTCCTTCCCCTCACGCCCTGTCTCACTTTGCACTTTGCTGCCCTTCTCCTGCACACAGAGAGCAGGACAAACCTCCTGACTCCAGAAGCCATTCCAGGCCCAGGCATTAAAGCTCCAAAGAGGGGGAAGGGCTTCCCACTGCCAGAGGACAGGGTAAGATGGGATATTGGGAAGGAATCCTTTCCTGGGAGGGTGGGCAGGCCCTGGCACAGGCAGCCCAGAGAAGCTGTGGCTGTCCCATCCCTGGGAGTGTCCAAGGCCAAGCTGGAACAACCTGGGCCAGTGGAAGGTGTCCCTGCCCACGGCAGAGGGTGGGACTGGATGGTCTTTGAAGTCCCTTCCAAACCATTCAGTGATTCTGTGAAGATTGTTCCTCTCCACAGGTCATAGAATCATAGAATCATAGAATAGATTGGGTTGGAAAAGACCTCCAAGATCATCAAGTCCAACCCCTGATCCAACTCTAATTACTATATCACGGCACTAAGGGCCATGTCCAATCTCTTTTTAAAAACTTCCAGGGATGGTGAATCCACCACCTCTCTGGGCAGGCCATTCCAATACCTGATCACCCTCTCTGTAAAGAATTTCTTCCTAACATCTAACCTAAACTTCCCCTGGCAGAGCTTGAGCCCATGTCCCCTTGTCCTGTTGTTGGTTGCCTGGGAGAAGAGACCAACCCCCACCTGGCTATAACTTCCCTTCAGGTAGTTGAAGAGAGTGATGAGGTCACCTCTAAGCCTTCTCTTCTCTAGACTAAACAATCCCAGCTCCCTCAGCCTCTCCTCATAGGACTTGTGCTCAAGTCCCTTCACCAGCCTGGTTGCTCTTCTCTGGACCCGCTCCAGCACCTCAATATCCTTCCTGAACTGAGGGGCCCAGAGCTGAACACAACACTCAAGGTGCGGCCTCACCAACGCAGAGTACAGGGAAGGATCACTGCCCTGCTCCTGCTGGCCACACTGTTCTTGATGCAGGCCAGGATGCCATTGGCCTTCTTGGCCACCTGGGCACACTGCTGGCTCATGTTCAGCCTCCTGTCAATCAGCACCCCCAGGTCCCTTTCCACCTGGCTGCTCTCCAGCCACTCTGTCCCCAGCCTGTAGCGCTGCAGGGTTGTTGTGGCCAAAGTGCAGGACCCGGCACTTGGCCTTGTTGAACTTCATCCCATTGGAGTCAGCCCAACTCTCCAGTCTATCCAGGTCCCTCTGCAGAGCCCTCCTGCCTTCTGGTAGGTTGACACTCCTCCCAACTTGGTGTCATCAGCAAATTTGCTGATGATGGACTCAATCCCCTCATCTAGATCATCGATAAAGATGTTAAACAGGACTGGGCCCAGCACTGATCCCTGGGGGACACCACTGGTGACCGGCTGCCAGCTGGATGCAACCCCGTCCACCAGCACTCTTTGGGCCCGGCCCTCCAACCAGTTCTTAACCCAGCAGAGAGTGCCCCTGTCCAAGCCATGGGCTGCCAGCTTTTCCAGGAGTATATTATGGGAGACAGTGTCAAAGGCTTTGCTGAAGTCCAGATAGACCACATCCACAGCCTTCCCCTCGTCCACCAGGTGAGTCACCTGATCGTAAAAGGAGATCAGGTTGGTCAAGCAGGATCTGCCTCTCCTAAACCCGTGCTGGCTGGGTCTGATTCCTTGTCCATCTTGTAGGTGCTGTGTGATTGCACACAGGATGATCTGTTCCATAACTCTGCCAGGCACCGAGGTCAGGCTGACAGGCCTGTAGTTACCAGGGTCAGCCTTGCAGCCTTTTTTATGGATTGGGGTGATATTTGCCAACTTCCAATCATGTGGGACCTCCCCAGTGAGCCAGGACTGTTGGAAGATAATGGAGAGCGGCTTGGCAAGCTCTTCTGCCAGCTCCCTCATTACCCTAGGATGGATCCCATCTGGTCCCATAGACTTGTGAGGATCCAGATGGCTCAGTAAGTCACCATCTTTTGGTGGGCTCTGCTAAGCTGGAAACACCCCCTTTCTCCTTGCTTCCTTCCAGACCCCCTTGTGGGTGAGATGAGGAGGAGAATCCAGCTCTCCTGGACAGGCAGGATGCTCATCCCCAAACCAGCCCCTTCCTCCTGCTGCCAAGCAGCTGACCAGTCCAGGTGCTGTGTGTGAGCCAAGCAGCTTGTCCCCATGCAGGCTTCCAGCTTTGGAAACTATAAAACCCTCCCAGAGGATGAAAGGATCAGCAACCTGCAGCTGCTGTAACTCATCAGCTCTTTGAGATGCTCTGCTTCCCAGTGGATTTTCTCCCTGAGCTCCCAGCAGAGAATGCAGAGGCCAGAGCAGGCTGGTTTCCACATAGGTGACTTCAGGGCAACTGGAGGCTCCCAGTCCTTCCCCCCTTTTGTCCTTCCTTGGCTGAGAGCCTGAAGGCAGACCAGTCAGTCTCCAGGCACGTGCCAGGTGTGGGGTATTGGAGGAGGGCACGGGCTCCAGTGGATGCACAAGGAATGAGGTGGCACTTCTGGGAGCTGCAGTGCTCCCAATTTCCTGAAACACTGGTCTTTGCAGGAGGAGCAGCCCCCGTCCCTGGGAGTGGCCCAGCTGCTTCAGAGGGAGGTGTGGGACCACTGGGAAATGCTTGTCCTGCTGGGAATTGTCATAATGCCGCAGGTTTAATGAAGCAGCATCAGTCACTGGAAGGAAAAAACAAGTGGAAGGAAGTTGGAAATTGGAAGGGGTGTTATTTTCTCTCTGTTTTTTTGTTTTGTATTTCTTTTTTTAAGAGGGAAAGAATTATTAGCAGCTCTCCAGGGAGACCTCAGAGCCCTTTCCAGGGCCTAAAGGGGCTCCAGGAGAGTGGAGAGGGACTGGGGACAAGGCTATGGAATGACAGACAAGGGGGAATGGCTTCCCACCGCCAGAGGGCAGGGTTAGATGGGATATTGGGAAGGAATCCTTCCCTGGGAGGGTGGGCAGGCCCTGGCACAGGCTGCCCAGAGAAGCTGTGGCTGCCCCATCCCTGGAAGTGTCCAAGGCCAGGTTGGACAGGGCTTGGAGCCACCTGGGATGAAATAAGGTGAAATAAGATGGTTTTTAAGGTCCCTCCCAACCAAACCATTCCATGGTTGTATGATTCTAATTCGGTGTTTTAATAGTTTTTGACAGCTTGGTAGAAAAAGCCACATCTTACCATTGGAACTGTTTTTCCTGCTGTACCCCTTTTTTTTTCCACCTTCCCAGAGCAGCAGGCTGTTCTCACTCCCAAGCCCTGTTGTTTTGTCCTCGTGGGTGTGGCTGGTGTGGCCAAGGACACCCCAATTTCCTGGGCTGGCTGAACCCTGCAGAGAGCAGGTCTGACCATCACTCAGGGGCAGACCTGGAATCCCCTGAAGGCAAGGGCTGTAACGACCTTTCGGGCAGGACTGGGAGGTCTGGAGCTGGGATCTCCCGTTTGGATGTCATCTCGTGGGGATGCCAGCCCGTGTCGCATCAGGACACATCAGGAAGCATCAATTTGGCTTAGGGGGGGCAGACCCCCCCCCCCCCAGCATAATCCATCCCCCCGCCCCGAATGCGAAGAGGAAATGTTATTTCTATGGTGACACAGCCTTGAGAGCGCCTAATCTGGATTTATTGAGGTCGTAAGACTGACTTAGCACGGCGGTACCTAGACTGGAGGATAAATAGAAGTCTTCTATTTATAATGCTGCCAATCTGGCGCCGCTCGCGAGCGCTAAAAATAAAACCCCGTGCGAAGCGCAGCGAATTAATGGGTGCCCTCCTCGCGTTGTCTGCCAGCCAGCCCCTCATCCTGCTGCCAGTGTTTGGCAGAGGTCCTGCCCAGCCTTGCTGAGCCCCCACCTCTTTGGAGGGCTGGGCAGCAGCAGCCCCGTGGCAGCGGTTCCTCCTTTCCCTCTGGGTGTGCCCGCTTGTGCCCCCTCTGCAGGCAGGAATTAGGAGCCCTCACAGTCCAACCGTGCAAGCAGAGCCCGGGGAAAAGGGAGTTTGTTGTGCTGGAGTGCCTAGCACGTGTTTCTGGTCCCTGTCTGTGGAGCTGATCGATCCAGGCTCCCCCAGTTCGGAGCCTCCGAAGTGGAGAGGATGCACCAGACACAGGATGGGCAGAGCCTGGACTGGCACAGCAGCACAAACAACCCCAGTCCTGCTGTGCTGGCACGGTCCCCCATGCAGTAATCCCAGGACAGTGGACCTGGATTAACGTGTAAAGTGATCTGTTTAAGCTGCAGATAAACCCACCATGGATCCTCTCCCCCGGGAGTGAAGCGAGCCTCACCTTCCAACTATATGGAGTTTATTGCCAAACGTGGGTTTTTTAATATGAAATCTCATTACTGCTCAACTCACCCATGTAAAATCTGTCTTAGCTTTCCCCTGCTCAGCAGAAGGGTCCCAGACCCTGCCCCCTGCTTGGGTTGTAGTGGTGAGTAGCCTCCAATCTTTATTCTCTCCGATAGGAAAGCAGAAACCTGGATTTTATCATTAACACTGTTGTGGACAAGATCTTAAGGCAAGATACCTGCTGCTGTGATTTAACACCTGCCTGCCTTCCCTTACGAGGTTTCCTGGCTTTGTATTTATTTTCAGAGGACTTCAGGCTCCCCTTTCCTGCTGTTTGCAGCTACCGAGGTCTACAAACATCACCCTGCTGGACCTACCTGCTGCACACACAGCTCTGCTGGAGGGACAGGATGGGGTTCAGGTCATGGAATCACAGAATATCCACGAGGATCACTGAGTCCAGCTCCTGGCCCTGCATGAGACACCCCAGCAATCCCCCCATGTGCTGGAGCGCGGACGCCAGAACGGTGCTCCCCTGCTCTCCTCATGACTTCAAGAGGTGACCTGAAGGAGAAGAGCAGCTTCTGGCTGGGCAGCTGCTAAGCAGGGCTGCCAGGAACCCTGTGATGTCCTCCTGGTGCAGAACAGAGCACGGTGCTCAGCCCGTGGTTTGAGTTGGGATGCGGGATCAGACGCGACACGGAACCGACAGACATGGGTGTCCCTCTAAGCTCATCACCAGGTTTGTTGGCTTCTGCCTTTGGCTTTTTCTACCTGGGACTTCAGTTTGGAGAGGGTAAATGCCAGACAGACAGAGGAGGGAGGGGGAATCATTCCCAAACCTCCTGTCCCAGAATGGAACACAACAAGAGTGTGGGCACGACGGGCCCTGGGAACGAGGAGAAGCAGCTGGACCGAAATGCTGCTTTACAGAGCAGCTTGTGGGGGAGGCTGGAGGCAACAGGCGGCAACCTGATGGTCCTTTGGGTGGTCACACAAAGCCAGACCACCCTAAACCCGAGGTGCAGCAGCTTGGAAAGGAGCTGCAGCCCTGCCAAGCTGCCTGCAGCAGTTTGGAGCCCGGGGAGTGGGACAGCGTGTGCCAGGCAGGCAGGTGGCACTTCTTGGGCACAGTTGGGCAGTCTTGGAGAGGAAAGCCAGAAGGCCAAGTAATTCCAGCACAGTGAGTGCAGTTAAGTGCTGCCATATGGCTCCTTTTGCAGAGGAAGAAGCACACACAGGGAGTGAGCCATCCCACTGCTTTTCCTTTAAAATGAACTTTCTGCTTCTTCTGCAAGTGCTGGAAAAACTTGGTGGCCTGGGGGAGGGGGGTGTCACAGGAGTTGGCATTTCAGAGAAATGAGCCCCAGGGAATGCAGGAATTCCTCGTGGATATTCTCGGGTCATTTGCTCTGCCTCCACTACACCTAGTGGCCAGAGGGCACTTCTAAGGGTGGAAAACCTGAGGTGGATCAGAGAAGAGGGAGGAATTAAAACTTAAAGGAGGATGGGGGGTAAACCCCTGCCGTGCCAGGTGCGGAAGGAGGGAGAGGGAGTGGCTGCTGCTGGCCAAAAATGTTTTAACCTGTTAGAAAACCACTGTAACCACAAACCCAGATCTGAACAGTTTGATTTCCTGCAGGGTTTTTGATGCAAGTGGGGAGGGGACTGAGCAAATATTTCCCAGCAAGGGCAGGAAAGAAAACAGTGGGATTTTCTGCTTCATTTAGTAAATCCATCGCTTTTGTCCACAGTCTGTCTTAACCCTTTCAGCTCCACTGACATCTCTGGTGTGGGGTTACCAACACAGGCACAAAACTGACCTGCTGGCAACACTTCTGCTTGAGTGCCTCTCTCTGCAGATGGAGAATGAAAGGCTTTGGGTGAAAACCAGAGCCTGGATAACAAGTGATGTGTTTGGCAGTGCTGGGTCAGTGGCTGGACTCGATCCTGGAGAGGTTTTCCAACCTCTGTGATTCTGAGAGGCTGGGAAGACAGCAGAGAGCAATCCTTATAGCAGAGTGTCTGTGGGAAGCTCTTTTGGGGAAGAGCATCCTGAAGCAGGCTCAGAGGGAGGGATGGGAGATGGAGCAGAGAGACAGCAGGCAGGTGGGAGGAGGGAAGATGAGGAGCTTCAGAGCAGGGCAGCAAATAACACGTGTGTTTGCAGGCTGGGAATCTTTGGGGGCTGGAGGATGGAATTTACTGACTTGTAGCAACGGTAGAGGAAGATTTCTTCACCCCCCACCACACCAGGCTCCTTCCAGAACCAAACCCAGCACTGCTCCCAGTCCACAGCAATGGACCTTTAGGCACTGGAAGGGGCTCTCAGGTCACCCTGGAGCCTTCTCTTCTCCAGGTGAGCCCCTACAGCCCTCCCAGTCTGGCTCCAGCCCTCAGAGCACCTCCGTGGCCTCCTCTGATTCCAGTTCAGACCAGGAGGAAAGACGTTTTAAAAAATTACTTACTGGACACTGTGATGGAGGAGGGGGGGGGGAGAGGGGAGAAAAAACCAACAAAGAACAGGTTTAAACCCAGCATTTCTGCTGATGATTGTTTTTGAATCCCCACAGTGTGTGTTTTGCTCAGCTGAGTCACCTGAACACACACACACACACAAGTGGGATGAGCACAAACAGTGCAGCTTGTCCATGTGCCCATATCCCTGCAAACTCCAGCTGCCTCAGCCTGCTGGGCATGACCTGCATCCCACCTGCCTCTCTCCAATCCTTAGGGATGCTCCCAGCCCTGGCAGCTCTTCCACTGTCTGCTAACACACTTATCCCGTGCCAGGGAATGCTTTCCCTGCTGCCTCGGGGCTCGTGCTGCAGACAGGGCATTGCCCATTCCTGCCTGGATGTGCCTTTGTTGGAATACATATTTCCACTGGAGATGCACAGTGGTGTCTTTAACCCAGTGGCAGCCTCTGCAGCTGCTCCTGCAGTTTGGGAGTGCCTTGGGAGCTGATTTCTCCTTACCCTCAGCAGCCCCAGGCACACCATGGCCAGGGTTTCCTTGGGAATCTGGTCCTGGCTCTCAGATCAAGCTGAGCTGGTGCAGAGAGGCTCTGTGAAGCCACACCCTGCACGTGTGGACCACATGTCCTGCCAAGGGCTCGGTGGCTTTCTGTGCCTCTGACCCAGCCATTCGTGGCTACAGCAATTACAGGGGGGCACTTGAGCTTCGGGGAGGCCCAACCTGCTCTAAATCTGAGCTGTGAGAGGGTAGATTTAGGTCAGATGTTAGGAAAAAAATTCTTCCCTGTGAGGGTGGGGAGGCCCTGGCACAGGTTGTGGATTCCTCATCCCTGGAAGTGTCCAAGGCCAGGTTGGACGGGGCTTGGAGCAACCTGGGCTGGTGGGAGGTGTCCCTGCCCACGGCAGGGGGGGAATGAGATGAGCTTTAGGGTCCATCCCAAACCATTCTGAGACTCTCTGATTGTAGATTTGCAGCACTGGGCAGGTTTCTTCCTCTTCAGCTGTCACTGACAGTGTTTGGTGCAAGCAGTGGGACATCTGCAGGGAATGGTTTGCTGGGGGAGGAGGCACCTCGGGGTCTGTGTGTTTGTCCTTCTCTGTGATGGATTGGCCACCTCTGGTAGGACTTTGGCAGACCCCTGGGAGCGTAAATGGTGCTCCTGGTAAATTTTCTGCCTGCTGGGATATGGTGGAAGGAAGAGCAGATGATGGAAGATACCTGTGAGTATCCCTGGATGGGAACAGAGGACGCCAAGCCAAAGGCTGGGCAAAGTCACTCTGTCTTGTAATAAGGGTAATAAGGTGCTCTGCAGGCATGTTATCAATATTCCCAAAATCCAAAAGACCACTGCCCCAGCTGCTCTTTGCTGGTAGGGGCTGTTTGCAACCCTCGAATCCCAGAACGATTTGGGTTGGAAGGGAACTTAAAGTTCATCTTGGAGGGCAGGGACACCTTCCACTAGACCAGGCTGCTCCAAGCCCTGTCCTACCTGGCCTTGGCTCCAAACACAGGAGCTCTCCCATCTCCAGTGGTGGCTGGGCATCCAAACACGTGCTCCAGAGGCTCCCTGTGAGTAGCTGTGTCGTGTGTGTGTAGCTGTGCAATCACCAGAACGGATCCTGCAGATAATCTTCTTCCTCGGCGGAAATATTCCACTTATTTTTATCCTCGTTTCCTGTCTCTCAGCCAGTTAATTATCCCTCAGAGGACTTTCTCTATAAGTCTTTTTCGGGAAGGAAACTTGGCGAGCACTGCCTGAATGTCCTTGTCCATTTACATGAGAACAGTGGGTTCAATTTTAGTACCTTCTGGAGAAAAAGTCTTTTTTAATTTCTTTTATTTTTTTGTGTGTGTGTGAGGCTGTGGTTGTTTTTTTCCCCATCTGTGACAAGCTGCCAGAGCTTTCCTCTCTGGATCTTGCCTGCCATGATGCACGTGCAAGCAGCTGTCTCTGCATGGGGAGTGTGAAGAAGAGGCACTTGGTACTCCAACATATCCACGGATGGACAGCTGGGCCGGCTCCAAACCTGCTCACCCCACGCTGGGGTCGTGCCACTCTGCTCTCCTGCTCATCAGCCTCGTCAGTGGATGCCCTCGAGGAGGAATTTCGAATGCAAACCCCTTTTTGTTGCCGTAGCAACCGCTCGGTGTGGAAATGGGGAAACTTCCCGGGGAGCTCGGAGCCGCCTCTGGAGATGCTGGGGGGTTGTGGTGGGTGTTGTAGCAGGAGCACAGGTTCACCCCACCTGTCCCAGGTTCCTCCCTGCTGGAGTCCCACTGCCAGGTGCCAGTGATTCCCGAGGGGAACAGCTTGGGCTTAACCTGCAGGTAAGTTCTGGTGCCCACCAGCCCTGGCTCAGAGCAACCTGGGCTGGTGGAGGGTGGCACGAGGTGGACTTTAGGGTCCCTTCCAACCCAAACCCTGCTGGGCTTCTGTGATCTGCAGTCCCGACCTGGGGTTTCACATCAGCCCGATCTGCAGCCAAAGGAGCTCTCCGGAGCAGCAACCAAGACTTGAGGAGCTCCCCGTGAAAACACGGAGCGTGCTGGCTGCATCCTCCCTTCTGCCACCTGCCAGGCACAATCTGGAGCTGTCAGACTTGCTGCTGGGCCCTCCCTGAGTGGGGCCAAGCCTGGAGATTTCTTTCCATGCTGGAGTTAGGAGGGACTGGGGAGGGAGTTTCAGCACTTACAGAAGTCCACGCCAGACGAGACGGGTGCTTTGTGATGCATCACGTCTGTGTCCTCAACTCAAACGGCCTCTTTGGGTCAAAACTCAGGGAAAACCTGCCAAGGCTGGTGTGGCACTGCTGGAATTGCCCTCCTGGGCCTTGCTCTGTCCTGTATGGAATGGCACCTCCTGGGCCTGGACGTGGCCTCAGTGCTTGAGGGATCTTTGTTCGTGTTCAAAACCCTCATACAGAGCAGGGCAAGTTGCTTTCTCTCTGAGGCATCTCAAGTACTGACTTTGGGGGTTCTGTCCTCCCTCCTGACTTTTGTATCACTCCCTAACAAGACATGGTCTTTTCCTAGTGCAGGTTGGTGGAAATTCCCAGAAACCTAAGAAGGACATCAACCCTCAACTTGTAATCGATTTGGCTTCTGCCTCTCCTGTGGCTTCACCAGACTTTTAATGCACCAAAACTTGCCTGGGGCGACTCCTTCCCTGTCTCCAGAGATTCCATCCAGCCTTGTCTGATGCCGAGGCACAGACAGGCAGAGCCTGGAAGCCAACCAAGTGATTGCACCTTCCCAGGTTACGGAGTGTAAGTGAATCACAGCAGTAGGATGTGCATGGGACGTGAGTCCGTGGGATGTGTGAGGTTAAAAGTGCTCCTGGTCCTTCCTCTGTGTCGCCTCCCGGGGAGCAAAGTGCTGCCTGCGTTTTCCAAAGGGTCATCCCCTCTCTTCTGCCTCCAGTATGCTGAGTTAGCACCTCTCCATCCAGCAGGAATTCCTGCTGGGAGCTGGGAGCGGTGCCTGAGGAAGGACCCCTGTAAGATGCTGTTGGGATGACAGTGGTGTGACAGCATCCATTTCCCGGGATGCGTTCCTGGGAAATTCTCTCTTAGCAGGAACGCAGAACGTCCTGCATTTGCTTGCTCTTGTGGGAACCCCCCAGCCCTGCAATGCCCACCACGCTTCTATCCCTCCCCCTTCCCAAGGGATGTCTGCAGGGGCTCCTGAGGCAGATTGGCTTTGGCTTTTAGCTGAGTTTTGGGCCTGTTCTCATCTGGACTAGGTGATGTTGGCTGTGCCAGAGAAGCTCTTCCCACAGGAACGCATCTTCAGGCACTTGTGCCCAAGGAATGGGGCCCATTAATTTCCTTTCCATGCACAGACCCAGCTGCATGCTCAGCTTTCAAAAGCCAAAACTCATTAATGGAGAATTTTCTTCCCCAGGTGCAGCAGCATCCCTGCCTCCTGCACATCCATGTCCACAGAGGTGATTCCACCCACCTCCACTGCCTAAGCCATGGAGAGATGGCCCATCCCAGACTCTCACCCTTGGATTTAGCTCCTCTGGCCTCCTGGCAGGACTCCTTGGATGGGAGGACTGATTTTAGGCAAGGTAGCCTCTGACAATGTTTTTAACCATGTGAAAAGTGCAACTTAAATGCTTCATTGACACCACCAGCTTGAAGACATGGAGCCAAAACAAATTATCCCCTTTTATTGATAAGGGGTTCTCTTTTTTTCTTTCCAGTGAGATGAGCAAGCCTGAGCATAGCTGTGGAAACATCAGGTGGATGGGAAACAGGGTGAAGGAGAGTCAACAGGATGTGTTTGGAAGTGGTCAGGGATTCAGTTGGGAACTGACTTCAGAAATGTCTTTCTTCATCAGCTGGGCACAGCTGGAGGAGCCTGTGGATCACTTCTGCAGATGAGACAGTGGGGAAGAGGAGCTGAATGTCCCACAGGAAGGATGGAGTGAGAAGCAGCACTGTGAGCCACTGTACTGCAGGTACTGTGTTTGCATCTTTTATCTGTTAGTAAAATCTGGTTAATGTCCTGTAAAAAAACTTCTCCCACTGGCTGCACCTCTCATCCATGTGAACTGCCACAGGAAGAGGAAGTGGGGTAGAAACTAATTGCAGGATGACTGTAGGCACAGGAGGATGTTGCAGTCCTAGGAGATGGATTTAGCAGAGAGGGAAGCATTGCTGCCTCCTGAATCTTGGATTAGTCCTTGTCCAGCAAGTAGCTCAGGAAGAGCAAGCTGCCAGTGGAGGAGCAGGCAGTGGACACCCTGTCCTGCAAGGGGATGCTAAACAGTGGGTGCTGGAATCAGAAAACAGGCTGTGAGTGCAGCTGTTCCCCCCTTGCAAAGATCAGGACATTAGGATGCCGTGCCACAGGATGGGGGAACATGGATAGGGTGGGAATTCAGCAGCCTTTCCCATTCTCCTAGTGATGCCACGGAAGCACTGCTATTCCCACCCAGGAAAACTCCTGCCTCGAGTGTCAAGGCCTGCCCAGGGCAGGCTGAAAGCTGGCAAGGAGCGGGTGATTGCACCCTGATGGTTTTGCTTTCCCAGCCTGGGCGTGTGCACTTGTCCTCCAGCCACCTCCATTTCCAGCCTCTCCAAACCTGTAATCTCCCTGCCAGCTCCCTGCCCACACTGCAGCATCACCAATGGCTAGGTGAGGAAGCGACCCTACGTGTTTTTGGTGGAGTTAGTGCAATCCTAGAGTAATTAACCGGGGTGACTCTCGGTGGGAGCGCTCCCGGTGCCAGAGGGACTGCTGGGCTGGTACTGCCCTGCTGGGATTGCTCTGCAGGAGGTTCAGGGCTGGGGCTGCTCAGCAGCAACACCCTCTGGGAGGGAGCAGGGTGAGAAGTGCACTCTCAGCAGGCTGGGAATGGTGTAACTGCTTGGCAGTTCCCTCTGCCCTGTGGGCTTTCCTGAACCCAGCCCAGGACGTGCCCTGGCACGGGGCTCGCCCTCGATGCCAAGCTCCGAGCGCGGATGACTTTCCTGAGCAAAGCACTGAGCTCCCTGGGCCTGAACACTCACCCTGGCTTTCCAGGGAGGCTGTTCTGCCCTGGAACAAGAAATCCAAACCAGCATTTACTCTTTGGCTCATCCTCAGAGAGCTCTCTGTGTTTAGGTCCCGACCCTCACCTGCAGCAAGCAAGGTTAATTTGGGCAAGGAAGCACATCCCTGATGTGATTGTGAAACCCTTGTGTGGCACTGACTGGTGAAGACAGATTTTCTCAGTAAAACTAAATCAGCCTCTGCTGAGGGCCCACCCCATGCAATTGTGGCTCCTGTTGCTTCCAAGTAGTCGGAGGGAGGATGTAATTTCTGCACCGTGCAGGCACCAGGCATTGTGTTCAGTTCAAAGGTGGTAATGTGATTCCCCTCTTTGATTATTAATATAATCAAATACTCATTTACAGCACATGTTGGCAAATACAGGCTTGACATAAAACAATCCACCCCTAGGGTTTAGTGTTTAATGCAATTATTCTTCAGAGCAATTGAGCCTCCTTTGCCTAAACTGTGGCAACTGCCCCAGCCCTGGAAGTGTCCAAGGCCAGGCTGGACGGGGCTCGGAGCAACCTGGGCTGGTGGAAGGTGTCCCTGCCCGTGGCAGGGGGTGGGATGGGCTGCAAGGTCCCTTCCAACTCAAACCATTCTGGGATTCCACGATTTCAAGCAGTCCCTACCAGCCAGGAGCAGCTGCAGGGTCTGGGTTCTGTGCTTGGGATGGCACAGCTGTACAGATGTGGTCAGACTGATCCCAAGGCTCGGGAACTGGGGGAAAGCTGAGTTTCCTGAGGTCCTCCTGGACCGTGCTCGCTTTCAAGCCCATCTCCTGGCTGTGGGTGCCTCCCTCCCTGGGGCTGTGGGGAGATGACATTTCCCTGCAGTGCCATTGCCCTGCAGAGAAGCTGAGCAGCACCCCTGGCTGAGCAGGGCGTTTCGTGGCTTCCCTGCGCTCGGGAATTTTGGTCTCCCCCAGTTTCTGTGCCAGAGGTGGCTTTTTCCACCTGCTTTCCTGCCCCCTGCTTGCCTCATCCTTCCACATGAGGGTTCTTCTCCCTGGCACTGGGAGCAACAGAGAGCAGGGTGAGCTGCTGCCCTCTCAGCAAGGCACCCATGGGTGCAGCACTGGGGTCTGGATGAGTCCCCAGGGGCACAGAGGGATGGAGCTGCAGTTTTCAGCCCACAGCCCAGCCTGGCTCTGCCCTCCTTCCATGCCACGTGGACACTGCTTCTCCAAATTTGCTGGCTGAAGGGGAAGTGCCACAGCGGTGATGGATGCAGGGGAGCAGCCTTATGACCATGACACAGCTCCTGTGAGTCAGCAGCTCACCCTCTCGGCTTTCAGGCTGGCCAAGGCCTCTAAATGTTTGCTGGGAAGGCAGATGCAACTGAAGTGGCAGGGTGAAGTGCTCCCAGGGAGGAGAGGATGGATTTTCAGCCACAGGGAGAGCAGGGATTAGGAGAGGGAGGCATGATCCCACTCTGGCTGCTCTCCAGCGTGGTGACTAACCCATGGCAAAGGATTCCAGCAGGAGTCCTGCCCTCAGTGTGGCCTTCTCTGTGGGCTCCACAAAGCACAGAGAGGGAAGCAAAGCTCTCGACATCTCAGGGACTTGCTAATGACACTCGCAGCCCTGGTGTCTCGGTCTCCTGGGTGGACACACCGGACCATATCCCTGCCTGAGGTTCCTCAGCAGCTGCAGGATGGATGCCAGGGGCATTTTTGAGACCTCCAGGCTGCACCCTCTGTGTCATTCACACCAGGTGAGGGTGGTTCCTTTGTGGCTTTCCAGGAAAGGAAAACAGATCCATGCTGAGCTGCGGGGCGGAATATTTGGTGAACTTAGAGGGGGTGAGCTGGGGGTGAATCATCTGTGTGTGCCCTCTGCTCTCCAAACCACTTCTCTCCTGGGGCTTTCAGCACTGACTAATGAAGGTAATGAATCTTCCCTCATCATCCTTTCCCTCTGTGGGATCTCAGTGGCATCTCAGGAGCTCAAAGCCACCTTAGTGAGATTCTGAGGGTGATGGAGAAGAGGAGGCAGTAGGAGATTACAAGTTAACTTGTGCTGTCTCATCTCTCAGCCGTGCTCTGCCCCTTGCCCAAGAGCGTTCCTGGAGGAAACAGCTCCAAAGAGGAGTATGCAGGTGCCCTGTGGGATGGGAGGGAAGTGTCTGTCCCTCATGGGGAACGAGGGAACAAGGCTGCTCTGGGCTCAGCTGCTTGCTGACATCACAGAACCTGAGACACAAGAGCACAGCCAACGCCACGGTCACGCCTTGCCTGTTGGAAGATGTTCATCCTCCATCCCTGCCGAGCTGCCAGGCAGGAAAAGCCTGTGCCAGGCACTTACAGCTCCCTGTTGCTCTACCCTTCAGGATTTCAGTCTCCAGGTTTTGGCTTCCAGCTCGGATTTTCTCCTGGGCAGACCTTGTGTCTCTGCTCCGAGTTTATCCAGCTGTTATCAACAGATGCACTTCCTTGGTGACTCACGTTCCCCAACCACATCCCCTTCTCCCTCCTGCCCCCACCCACCACAACTGAGTCACTTGGCCTCCTGTCACAAGCCAGGAGCCTCTTTCTTCACTCGTGCATGGAGACACTTCCAGCCCAGCCTGATGTAAGCTCCTCCTGAGTTCCTCTTTCCCAGCAGGCTCCCTGACCTGCACCCTGCCCAGACCAGATTCATCCACACTTCTGCTCCCTTAACGCAGTGTTGTCCTCCCCACCAGCTCCCCAGCCCAGCCCAGTCCTAATGGAGGTTACTCAAGAGCCCAGCACTCCCCACTCTTGTGTGTAAGATGGGACTTGTGGAGGTGGGAGCTGAGAGAACCCAGCGCTCCAAAGCCTTTCCCACCTTCTGACAATCCTGCAGCCTGCAGGAAGTGCTGTGCCATAGAAAGAGCAGCTCAGCCTGATCCCCACAGAGCCCAGTGGTTTACAATTCCCTTCCCAAGCTCCCTGTTTTTGCACAGTGTCAAGTGCAGTTGCCATCACCAGGCTTTGAGGATTTGTCCCATGGCCAGACAGGTTGGGCCTGGGCTGGACACACCAGACCAAACTGGTATTCAAACTGGGGGCACACTGGGAGCTGTTTTCTTTAATGTTTCCTGCTGTTGGTCAGTGGCTCCATCACCACTCTAAGCTTTTGGAGAGGTTTTCTTTGTCAGTGGACAAAAATGGTTTCCTTTCCTTATCTCTTTATGCCAAAGCCTGTTCGTTTCTGACTCAAATTGATTCACTCAAGACTGTCATTTTTATGGAGTGCAGATTCACTGGAGGATGAGCTGAATTCCACAAAATCTCCCTGCAGGTCTGATAAATCACCTGGCCTCTTCCCCAGCGTCAGCATCGTCAGTTAAAGAGCATTTTCAGCTGCTCAGGGAGGGGAACGTTGACAGTCAAGGTGGCTGTTTCCTTGCACCCACTGCTGAGAGAGCTGATTCAGGGCCATCTCTGCCCCATTAGAGGAGAGGTTGATGTAGTGTTTCATCTTCCCAGCATCTTTGTGGAGCCACGTGGTGTCACTTCCTGGCATGGGATGGCCACGCTCCAGATAAAAACATCACCTTGTGTGTTTAGGTACAAACCAGGGTGAATTTTCACTTGGGCATCGCTGCCCTTCCTGTGGAGTAAGAGGGGCTGGCAAAGCCCAACCCATGGGGAAGGAGCGTGGTGTGGGTGCAATCCCGGGCTGGGAAGTGCTGGATCAAACCTTGCTTTAGTCATCCCGAGGGAGCAGGCGCAGCCACTGCATGTCCTGAGGTCAGACAGGGAGGGGGAAGATGGATATCAGGCTGCTGAAGTCGGGAATGTCATCATATCCCCACCCACCCTCCACCACAATCTTCCAGGCAGGCTCAGAAACCTGTGGCTGCTTCTTGTCAAGGCAGGGTTGTTGTTCTTCTGCCTGGCACCTGAGGAGCTGGGCTGGGCTGGCCCTGTGCCCTCCCTTTCCCCAGAGCCCTGCAGGAAAGGTGCAGTGGGTGGGGGAGCTGCACCCCAGTTGCCCAAGCCCCCTCCTCAGTGGCCCAGCTCCTCCTCACGTGCTGGGAACGCTGCTTAGGAACACTGCCCCTGGATGAACGTTTTGCCCTGTCCCTGCTTTATGCCAGAAGAAAACCCTCCTGGTTGTAAACACCTTTCCACTGGGAAAAGGTGGTTAATTTACCACGGTGCTGCCTGATTTACTTGGTTCTGACCTGCTCCCTTCTCCTTTTCCCCCCACTGCTGGTCCATCCATAGCTGCATCTGTTCCCCTCTCCCTCCTTGCCCTCCTTTGATCTCCTCTTTTCCATTCCCCTGCTTCATCCCCAGGACCAGCAGGGATCCCTGCCAGCCCGTGGCTTTGGCTGCTCCCTTGGGCTGGCAGGGCTCTGCAGATGTGTAAACACCTCCTCCTTGCTGCCAGAAACCACCGGACTGTCCCTCCTGCCCGAAAGGACAGAATAAATCCAGTGTTTTGGTCTCCTGCTGGAGCAGGATGGTGCTGTGTCCCTCCCAAAGGCAGTTGTTTACCTCCAGAAATGATACAGGATGACACAGGAGTAGGATTGTTGCAGAATTTTTGGAGGCTGAGTGGAAATGCAGTTGTGGTGAACCAATCATCGCTCAGAAATGTCTTTTGTTTTACCAGTGAGGGGTTGGTTTTTCCCCCTCTTTCTCCTTAGGGGCTGCAGGCTCCAAAGGCACTGCTTGCTCTTGGGATTGCCTTCCCCAGGCACAGATGCTGGAATGGCTGTGAGCTCAGGCTGCCTGGGAAGTGAACCTCAGTGCCCACCCCAGCACTGCTACGTCCCTGTCACCACCAGGGGACAACACTCCCAAGTGAACATCGAGGGCCACCAAGTGCCACTGTCACCTTTTGTGCTGTTCAGAGCCCCCCTGGGTTTCAAGGCAGCTGAGTCACTTGTGATTCATCCAGAAGCCTGAAGCAGAGCAGGGTAATAAATGCCATGTTCTCATGTCCCCAGCTGGTGCTGTAACCTCTTCTGAACTCCCTGCTCACCTCCCAGTCTCTGGAGAGCTGGAAGAGCACGCCAGCTCAGGGTGTCCCCAGGAAAGGGCCAAGCCCAGCAGAAGGGACTCAGTCCAGGGCATTTGGGCAGGGAGTGGCTGGGAATCCTGTGCCCTTCAGTCCTGCTGCTGTCTCATGGCAGACAGGAGGAGGTGGAAGGGAATTACAGAGAGAGCTGCATGGCCCAGTGAGGAACAGAAATCCAAGAGCAGGGCACTCAGTTCTCATCGTGGTTCAGAGCCTTGGCTAAACCAGAGCAGTTTCCTCCTCCCAGGGTTATCAAAGCCCATGTTTTACCTCTTTGCCTGCATAGTTTGAAGGGGGAGAAGGGCAATCCTTTGGGAGGGCAGTAGCAAGTGCACCATAAACAAGAGTGGGCCCTCAGGAGGACCCAGCAATTTAGGGACATGGCACAACAGCACCTCTTTTCCAGGCTTTTCCCTGGAACAGCAGAGCCTGGCTGTGCCTGGTGCCGATTTTGCTCTGCCTGGGGTGGTGGGGACAGGCTGGGGCAGGGCTGGGCTGTGGGAGACAGGATGGCTCATGCAGAGCCAAAGAGCATCACCACTCTGAGCCCAGGGTGCCCTGCAGCAGGAGAGCGGTGCTGGCCCTACATTTATGGACCTTTATCCCTGTTTGTGTTTGCAGACCAGGAGCAGTTCTTACAGCCGAGTTTTCCCAGCTCCCTCTGGCCTCCAGCTTCTTTTCCTGCCTATCTGTTCCCTCTGAAGATGTGAGATGCTGGAGCAGCTCCCATCCCTCCTGCAGGTGAGTGAAAGGTGGGCTCTGTGGCACGGGGAATCCCTGCTTAACCACATCCAGGCACTGCTGTGTGTGGCATTCCTCGAGGAGCCAAAGAAATGCTCCCTCCAGGCTGGGCCACGGCTGCTCTCCACATGGAACAGGCTCAGGAGAAGGTTGGGGGTTCCAGCAGCTAAATCTGAGGTCCTGGGGCTCGGTGCAGCTTTCCAGCAGCCTCCAGCTTACGAGAAGAGGTGGGAAATTCCCGTGCTGGGGGTTTCCTTCCCGCTGCTGGAGGAAGCTGCCTGCAAAGGTCCTTCCTCAGAGCTTGGTGGCAACCAGCTGGGGCACACAGGGGACTTCCAGCTGCAGTGGGGGCCACTGGTGTTCTGGGGGCTCTTCCCTTGCCAGGGCAGTGGGATTGCAGCTGCTGGAATTGCCAGTGGTCCCTTGTCCCAGTTTGGTGGTGTCACTGGGATGGAGGCATCTCCTGAGGGCACTTCTGTGGGACTGGGATAGTGACATCTGGGGGCATTCCTGTGGCACTGGGATGGTGACATTTCCTGGAGGAATTTCTGTAGGACTGGGATGGTGACCTTTCCTGGAGGCGTCTCTGTGGGCCTAGAATGGTGACATCTCCCGGGGACGTTTCCATGGGACTGGAGTGGTGGCAGCTCCTGGGAGCGTTTCTGTGGGGCTGGGATGGTGCCATCCCCTGGAGGCATTTCCATAGGGTGTCTCCTGGAGAAGCACCCAGCAGTGCATTCCAGGGACACTGGCCAGGATGATTAGGGACACACCAAAACTGCTTTATCCCCCTTCCCCCTCGGAGCTGGGAGTTCTTGCTTTGAGGAGCAGAGTGGGATGCCCCAGCCCTGCCTTTCTCCCAACATCAGGACTTTGTGCAGCAGGAGCTGCTTGCCAGCTTGCTGCATCCCAGGGCTCCTGCACAAAGCTCCCTTTCACCTTGGAGCATCCGGAAAACATAATGGGGCAGCAATTACTGGTGCAAGCTGGGGCCTGGGAGATGGGTGGCAAGGAGCCAGTTATTGTTAATTAGGCATGTTGCTCTTGGCCAGCCTGGGATTTGCTGCTGTGCAGGAATTTGTTTGCTCCAGGGGGGCTTTGTGTGTCTGGCTGAGCCTTGGGAGGCTGAGGGAGCCACGGCCCAGGCATGTGTGGCTCAGGGTCGAGCCAGAATCGGCCCCAAACCTCATGCTGAGCTGATCCCACACGGATTTCAGATCAGGCTGAGCCTGCACACTTTCCCCAAGACACAGGTGAGGAGGCATCAGCACAGATGCAGATTCCTGTCTTCTCTTGGCCAGCAGTTTTTGCTTGGTTGCGAAATAAAAGGAGACCTGGAACCTCTCCCACGTGGAAGGAGACCTGGAGCTCAAGTTTCCACTGCCACCTCCTGCCTCTGCGGGATAAAACCAGAGCTCCTGCCCTTCCCCTCCCCACCAGACCACTCCAGTTAGTCCTCAGTTCACAAATATGTACAACTGGGGGGATTCCCACCCGTGCTGCTTTGGCTAAAACCCATGAGAAGGGAAAAAACAAGACGGGGAAGGGGTGGGAAAAGCCCTTCACTGCCTGTCTGGGGAGGAGCAGGAGCAGGAGGGTCCCGGCTGCCAGACACTGCAGCCTGCTCAGGAAATGGCCTTTTCGTTAGGCAGTTCTACACAGCTCTAATTAAATTACAGGATTAGAGCCATCTCATTCCTCACTCATCTGGTGCCAAGTGCTCGTTCCAAGGGAGTGCCCTCCATCAGAGGGAGAAGTGCCCGCGCAGCGCTCGGCTCGGGCTGGCCAAGGGAGCTCAGCCGGCCACGGAGTCGCTCCTTGATTGCACTGCATTGCAGATGGGCTGTCTGGAGCCTGTCATCATCCCTGGGTGGCCTCCTGTGCGCGCCTCTGATCCTCAGCTGCGCAGAGATCCGGGGATGGATGATCCGGGGATGGATGATCCGGGGATGGATGATCCGGGGATGGATCATCCCCTGCTCGCTGCTCTGAGCTCCGGGCAGGCCGTGCAGAGCAGGAAACTCGCAGGTTGTCCTTTTCCCAAGGATCAAAGAGGGCCGAGAATCATCATTAGGGTTGGAAAAGCCCCCTGAGCTCACGGAGTCCAGCCCTTAATCCAGCACCTAAAGCACGCCCCCACCATGCTCTATAAGTACCAGGAGGTCTGCAGCCTCCCTGGAAAGGAGGAGACAGAGCACAGGGGTGTGGCTGGGCAGGGGAGCAGGGAACAGGACTTTAGGGAGCACAGCCCACCTTAAACCAAAAATCCATCCCAGCAGCCAGTGAAGGGGGAGCTGAAAGATGCACAGTGGAGTTCCTTTCAATTTGCTTTTGTTGCTTGAAGTCCTTGTGGGCAGATGGTGTGAATGTCCCGTCCCAGGGCAGACCTGGGCAGTGCCCACTGATGAGAGATTTGGGCGGTTTCTCAGCTCACATTTTGGCACTGGGTTTTCTTCTGTTGCTTTGCAGACAAGTTTCCAGGGAGACCAGGAGCTGAGGGAGAGGCTCCTCTCCTTCCACCACCCTGCTATGAGTTATCCCCATGCTCTGGGGAGCTGGGTAACCTGCAGCTTGCTGAAGGAAGGTTCCTTTGGTGTGGCCCATGCGCAGAAAAGCACAAGAGAGCTGGAGAGGGACTGTGGATGAGAGCCTGGACAGGGGGAATGGCTTCCCACTGCCAGAGGGCAGGGTTAGATGGGATACTGGGAAGGAATCCTTCCCTGGGAGGGTGGGCAGACCCTGGCACAGGTTGCCCAGGGAAGCTGTGGCTGCCCCATCCCTGGAAGTGTCCAAGGCCAGGCTAATGGAAGGTTCTCCCCAGTGGGCTGCTTCTTGCTGGAAGTCCCATTGCTGCTGCCCCTCAGCTGGAGGGAGGACCTCAGGCATCTTGGGTGTGAGCCACTGGCTCTTTGTTTGTGCCAGCTTTCCCGTGCCCTTTGTGATGCTGCATTTCCCCCTCTCCTGACTGGAATGGCCATTTGGCCTGGATCCCTGGAGTGGATGAAACTCAGGTTTCCCTTACTCGTTGTTCAGCATGAAAGCCCATAAAGGTTTTCTTGCTAGTGCTACAGCCACAGGGCCCATGGCACGGGTTGAACCTCAGCTGTCTCCCCCACTCAGTCACTTTGCTGCATAATTACTCCTGGAGAAGCCCTTTCTTTCCCTGTCTTCTCCCTTCTTGGCTGGAGGCACAGCGTGTCTTGGGTTTAATTTACTGCCTTGTCTCCTGGACAAGCTCTCAATCTCTCCTGCTTTTAAATAAAACCCAAGGAAATCCTGCCTGAAAATCAGCATCTTCCTACAGGTCAGGTTTATCCCTGGAGATGGTGAAACTGCAGCTGGACACAGCCACGAGCAAGTGGATCCGGCTGGACCCGCCTTTGAACCAGGGTTTGGACCAGTGGCCTGCAGAGACCTTTTCTAACTAAATTCCTCCTGCTGGGTGATTCCTGTCTCCTGCAGGGCCACGTTGCTCCCCTTTCTCCCCCCTTCCCCGCTCTGCTGGCCCTCAGCAATGACACAGGGAACACAAATCACGCTGTGACGGAGCGAGAGGAGCCGGGAATGAGCGACCATCCGGTAAGGGAATAACCCCATCCCTCCAAAGGGGGGCGTGGGAAAGGGCACCTCCCAACACTGCTGAGACATCCCAACCCCTGTGCAGAGAGGGGAGAGCTCAAGCTTTGGAGGCAGGACCAAACACTGTGGTCTGTCACAGGGGATTAGGGAA
Source organism: Myiozetetes cayanensis (assembly GCF_022539395.1). Taxonomy (NCBI): domain Eukaryota; kingdom Metazoa; phylum Chordata; class Aves; order Passeriformes; family Tyrannidae; genus Myiozetetes; species Myiozetetes cayanensis. Next base: position 707,706 of record NW_026088185.1, on the reverse strand, counting down.
GCAGAGCCGAGAGGAACGGCGAGAGGGGCTGTTTGCTCTTCAAACCGGACCCGCCCGTGCACGTGGAATTACCTGAGTGCCAGAAAATATTTAGCCATAAATCTTATTAACAGCACCCTGCAGATGTGAAGGAAGGGAAATAAAAGGAAACAAACGAGGAGGGGACGGGTTTGGAATGATAAAGAAAGGAGGCGAACCCTGGCTGAGCGCTCGGTTTGCAGCCAAAGGGTTTTATAGGAAGGGCTTCAGCTCCGTGAGGAAATCAGCTGGAACGGGTCTGGCAGGATAGCTCTCCAAGTGAGAGCTCTTCTTGCAGAATACCAATGATTTCCATCCAAAATAAAGTGGCTTAGAAAGCAGCTATTTCAGGGGCTCTGCCTGCGCTGGGGCAGGAGAGGGGAGGTGGAGGGAATGCAAAGCAACACCTGCCTTGGAGAGGAGGAGGGATCAGAAGGGTTGGAGGGCAGATTTTCATGCCTGCTCAGCTTTGTGTCAGAATAGCCAGGGTTTGTTTTTTGCAGAATCACAGAAGGGGTTGTGTTGGAAGTGACCTTAAAGCTCATGCAGTTCCACCCCCTGCCGTGGGCAGGGACACCTTCCACCAGCCCAGGTTGCTCCAAACCCTGTCCAGCCTGGCCTTGGACACATCCAGAGATGGGGCAGCCACAGCTTTTCTGTGCCAGGGCCTCCCCATCCTTTTCATTTGGTGCTTTTCCTGCTTTTTCTGCCTTGTCTCTGATAGGGGGACAGACTGCTGTCCCCATGTCCCAAACCCAGCCATTGTGACCCTGGAAAGTGCACTGGGGAAGGCTCTGGGAAGGGCTGGGGGTGATGAGACACCCCTCTGTTTGCAGAGGGATGCTGTGTTTCAAGCTGTCTGTGCCCACGCTGGGCTCTCCCAGCCACACTCCATGTGCTGATGCTTTGAACTCTTCCTTGCTGGGGACAGGACCCAAGAGAATGGCCTTGAAGTTGTGTCAGGGGAGGGTTAAGCTGGATATCAGGAAAGGGGTCTTCTCCCAGAGGGTGGTTGGCACTGAACAGGCTCCCCAGGGCAGCGTGCCAGAGCTCCAGGAGCGTTTGGACAACACCCTCAGGCACAGGGTGGGATTGTTGGGGTGTCCTGGGCAGGGCCAGGAGCTGGACTGGATGGTCCTTGTGGATCCCTTCCAGCTTGGCATATCCTGCGGTTCTGTGGTCTCCAGGAGCAATTAACGGCAGATGGAGCAAGGCCAACAGGCCGGCAGGAATTCCAGCCTGATTTAAACATTCCAGCCTGCCGGGAGGCTGCTCCCAGCGCTTCCCTCCCACCGGGGCTCTTGGCGCTGGCACCGCTGGCCCAGCACGGAGCATCCCCCCGGGAATGCTCCAAACACCCCTCCCCGGCCGCCCGAGGGGCTTTTTCCTCGCGTTTTCTCTCCCCGGGCTCCTGCGGGCCGAGGTGAGAAATGCCTCCCGAGCAATGCTGTTTCCCCGAGGAGCGTGGGAGAAGGCTTTCAGACAGCAAGGCTGCGCCCTGGGGCGCGTTTCCAGCAATCTGCTTCCCGGGGATGCTGATCCCCAGGCTTCACCCCCGCCGCTGCACTGGCAGCACCACGCGTGCTTGTGGCAGCACGGGTCGGGAATCGCAATCCCCAGCTCCATCCCTGCCCTGCCCTCGCCTAAACGGGCCGTGGAAATCTGCTGCAAAGCCGCTGCAAAGCTGCTGCTGTGCTGGAGAGCTGTAAGGACACGTCCCTTCGTGCCAGGAGAGGGCTGGGACAAAGCGAGGTGATGCCCGGGTTCACGCTGCCCGCCTGTCTCCTGCAGGACAGGGATCATCCCAGGGCGCTGGGAAACGGTGCTGTATCAAACCCTTTGGTTCTGCCTGGCAGCTGGTGGCAAGTGCTGGTGGCAGGAGGATTTCAGAGCCCTGATCCAAACCCTGCTCTGCTCTTTGTTCTGGGTCACCTCCGAGGCCGCGCAGAGCTCGTTTTCAGAGTCTGGCTCAGAAGGGGCTGAAGCCTGAGGAATTTATGCCTGGGGGAGCCAGATCACTGCTCCAGCTCTGAAGGAATTTGGGGGGTGGGCAGCAGAGAGGGGACAGTCTGTTTTGCTCTTGATTTCTCTTTCCAGTTGTAGTGACACCTCACTGAGACATCAGCCTTCTTTTTTAAACAGTGACTGTTAGAAAATAGTTCAGAACCCCTTCCTTGCCAGTGTGCTGTTCCTTGTGCCTTCCAGATCTTCCAAAATAAACTGCTGCTGGGACCCCACCTGCAGTGCTGCCTCTGGCACAGGAAGGACGTGGAGCTGCTGGAATGAACCCAGGGGAGGCCCCAGGGATGCTCCAAGGGCTGGAGCCCTCTGCTCTGGAGCCAGGCTGGGAGAGCTGGGGGGGTTCACCTGGAGAAGAGAAGGATCCAGGGAGACCTGAGAGCCCCTTGCAGGGCCTAAAGGGGCTCCAGGAGAGCTGGAGAGGGACTGGGGACAAGGGATGGAGGGACAGGACACAGGGAATGGCTTCCCACTGCCAGAGGGCAGGGAGAGATGGGATATTGGGAAGGAATCCTTGCTGTGAGGGTAGTGAGACCCTGGCACAGGTTGCCCAGAGAAGCTGTGGCTGCCCCTGGATCCCTGGAAGTGTCCAAGGCCAGGTTGGAGCAACCTGGAAGGTGTCCCTGCCCATGGCAGGGAGGTTGGAACAAGATGGGCTTTGAGGTCCCTTCCAACCCAAACCATTCTGTGATGATGATGGTTGTCTGTTTTATTCCAGCCTTGAGGGCTTGGAATTTGACTGTGCCAAAAGCCTGGGTATGAGCAAGTTCAGGGAAGCACCTTTTAAAGTGTTTGGTTGCTGCATTTCCCCCGTTTTTGTCAAGCCTGAGGGAGCTGATGTGCAGCTGAAACCAGCTGCTGTTGTTTTTAAGTTCCTCAGGGCTGCTCCAGGCAGGCATCTTCAGGAATGCCAGTCTGAATTGACTTCCAAATTAGAGTCATTAAAGCAAAGGAAGCCTTTGCAGGGAAGAGCTCCTGGATGGAGGCTACACTGAGCTCAGGGGGTTGTCCCAGGGCAGCTCTCAGGCTGTGCTGGGGGTGAGATGATTTAACACCCCGCAGACTTCTCCCTCATTCCCGTTTTTCCACAAGGCACAGCATGTGCCTGGGGTGTCCCCTGACACCTGGGCTCACTCAGTTTGGCCCCAGTTTGATCCAAGTGTGCAGGCATATTTAGGGTTCCCCACACCCCTGAGGCAAAGGCTTGGGAGCAAGTTGGGATTTGGAGTCCTGGAAACCCTCTTTGCTCTCCAAAACCAGAGGCCAACCTTGCAACCTCAAAACTTCACACAGGACAGTGCACAACAAGGAGAAGAAAGCACTAAATGGGCCAAGAGCTGCCAATTTCACAGCAGCTGTCAAGAAATAGTGAACTGAAATATTCCCTAAGGACAGGGGAAACGGCAAACCCAAGCAGTTGTCACTGGTTTTTTACCTGCAAGTCAGACCTTGCGTCTCTCCTTGGGGATGTTTCTGTTCCTCTGACCAGTCCCTGACCTTTCTCAAAGGGGGCTTCAACCCCAGGCTGGAGAGAAAGGGGCTTTCCCTTCCTCACTGCTCCCCCTTCACTGTTGCTTTCCCTCACGAGTTGTCACTGTCACCAGATGCAGCAGGGACATTTCCCTGTTGCTTGTTTTCCAACTGAAACGATTCTGTGGTTCATCCTTTCTTCCTCCTTCAGCTCTCCATGCTTTTAACCAAACTCTCCCAAATATTGCTGTTTTCTTGGATTTGTGGTGCTGTACTTTCACTGCTGATTATTTTTTTTTTTGGGTGGGGGAGAAGGGAAATGTGATAAAAGGGAAGAGGAAGAAAATGTTTCTTTTTCTGTTCTTCTAATTGTGGGGGTTTTTTTTTTTTTTTTTTTTTCTCTTAAAGCCAGAAATGAGAAAATGGAAAATAGAAAAAGAAGACAAAAATGCCCCAATTCTTTCAAAATAGCTCCTGGAGGATTTCCACCCTCAAGTAGAGCTTTTGTGCCTCAGTAAAAACCACAAAGGTGAGCTGTGTGTCCCCTGTAGAACACAGGGGTATTTTCCTCTGCCCACGTGTCTTGGGCACTGACCTGAGGACATGGGGAGGCTTTCCTGGGGCTGTGGTGGCCCCATTGTTCCTTCACAGCGATCCTTTATGCTGATGTGCACCTTTTGTGGTGCTGCCATCAGGGGAGGGGGTGACAAATGGAATGGGAAACAAAGGGGGTGAAAACAAGGATAATAACCAGCTGATATTAAGCCCAAGCCCGGCTGACAACAGTTAATAATAAATGGGCATTAATTAAAGCTAAATTACAGGGGAAGGTGCAGGCCTGGCTCTCAATCCAATTAGAGTAACGGAGAGGATCTGTCCAGCCTGGGAATAAACGATCAGAGGCTGGGGAAGTCACCAGCAGGGCTGTGTCCTCTGAACCCACAGCCTCGGGGTGTTCCCACACCTGGGGGCACGAGACTCGCTTTTAAACCTCGTGGGCTTTAAAGAAGCTTTGGGAGGTGCCATTTTCCAAGCACCCCAGAACCACAGCCACGAGGCAAAATACAGGGGTCTGAAAGCTTGGAGGGTTTTTAAGACACATCCAGACTTTCAGTCACGTCCTACAAATAATCTGGAAATGATAAATAGAGCCAATGGTACCCAGAAAAGGCTGTTCTGGTCCAAAGGAGCTCCACATGTTTTCTGTTTCTCCTCTGTCTCGTCTGCAGGGTGGCTGATCCAGATGTGCAGCTCGAGACTAAAGGGAATGTTCTTCCTCCCTGGGAATAAACACAGGGATTTGGGGGGTTTAATGCAGTGAAGGGAATGTGTTTTGGGCATTTTGGCTCAGCACAGCTTGGCATTACAGGTATCCACAGAGGCAATTCAGAAGGATGCTCCAGTTTAGACTTGCCCCCCCGTGGAATTACCCACCAGGTGCAGCTGGTCCATGTTTGCAGAGGCCTGACCACAGGATCCCAGAATGGTTTGGGTTGGAAGGGACCTCGAAGACCATCTTGTTTTTCAGGCAGGACCTGAGAGTGAGAGCACTTTGGGGTTTTGTTTTTTTGGAGGTTGGGGCAGGAGGGATGCTCAGTTGAGGCTTTAACAGTTCTGGAAAGAAACCAAACCCCTTTAGTCCTCAGAGGTGCAGTGGACTGAGATCCCCTACAATTCTCCCCGTGGATTGGCACCTTCAGCACCTGGACCTGATGGGAACATCCCAGGAGATGCTGGAGGCGCTGCTTAAAGAAGGTGCCTCTGCTTTGAACTCCTTCCTCAATTAAATCATGGAATACCCTGAGTTGGAAGGGACCCACGAGGATCACTGAGTCATGAAGCATCAACATTCCAGACTTGGGGGTGATGGGGTCCTGTTGTGTAGGAAACTGCCTCCAATCCCTTCAGCTGTGTCTGAGGTGATCTCTTTCCCTTCCTGACCTCCAGAGATTATTCTGGAAAAACAATTCTGAAGATGCCATGGCAGGAGGAATAAAAATAGCCCAGCAGATGAGATGAGCCGGTCTCCCTGGCAGTACAAATACTTCCAAGCGCTTCTGGTGCAGGGAAAATGAAGCCTGTAGCAGGAAACACAGGGAATCCCTATACAAAAGAAGGAAATTTGGGGAGAATGACTCATCTGGGAGAGGAAACTAGGTGCTGGGGCTGGCTGTTAGCAAGGCAAGGGTCCCCCAGAGCATCAGGCTGTAAGTTGAGCAGGGTGACATCCCAGTACAGGTGACATCCCAGCACAGGTGACATTCCTGGCTGAGCAGGGCTGCTGGGATCTGTCTCCCAGGGGGTTCTCCAGGTGCTCCAGCTGAGGAATGGAGTGGGATGAAAATGGAGAATGCCTTCAAATGCCAGCGTGGGAACTGCCTGCACCTGCACGGCATCTCGAGGTGATTTATGAGGGAAGCCCAGTTTAAGCCTCCAGTGCTGGAATCTGTTGTTCCCGGGAGGAGTGATGACAGAAACAGAACTTGCTGGCTCCTGCAGCCTCCTGTGGGCCCACAGTAAGCAAATTCCCTTCTGATCCATTTTTCCCTTCCCAGCCATCCCCCCTGTCGTGTTAGCAGAGCTGCCTTCCTTTCCCAGGGCTCTCCACCCTGGGAGGTGGGAGATGTGGAGCGTCAGCTTTGGCTTTAACTGCGGTTATTCTGGGGAAGAGTTTAACCTGCTGGTGAATGAGGGCTCATTCTTTAGAGGTGACTCCTCTACAGCACTCACAGGCTTTGGGGAAGGGAGAGGGGAGACAAGAAAATGAGGAGGAGCTGGAAAATGGGAGACTTGGTGAGGTCAGAGCAGTCCTGTGGCTCCAGGTTGGTGATGGATGGATGGATATGCCAGACCCCAGAGCAGGGGTTATCTGGGCTATGTGGGTTATTCCAGGCATGTCCCTTATCTCGGTGTCCAGTACCCAGCCCTCTCCATGATCCTGCTGAGCAGAGGACAGGTTTCATCCCCACAGCCTTCAGGCTTTCTTGGCTGCTCCTTTTCTCCTCTCCATCTGGGAAGTAAGGGAAGGAAGGAAGGAAGATGTCCCTGCCCGTGGCAGGGGGTTGGAACTGGATGATTCCAGTTCCAAACTGTTCCCCAACCTGTCCACTTCCCCAAACCATTCTCTGATCTTATGAGGTGTGCTCTGAGCAGGGAGTTGCATTAACCCTGCAGCCCAGCCGGGACTGGAAAAATCGGATGAGACACAGTGGGAGCCCAGGGAGGAAGGGAGATGGGCTTGTGATGCTGATTCCCCTCTCTCCTGTTTTATGCATCCTAAAAAACCACTTCCCCTGATCATTTCGGGAGCACACTGAGGGCTGTGGTTGGCAGATGGGTTCTTTTAGAGGTAGAAGCCCTTTGCAGGCAGCACCTTCCAAGGGAGATGTTATCTCCTTCCCAACAGATGACCCTCTCCCCACTCCCAGAGATCTTTCCCACAGGAATCACCCCAGGAATAGGAGCAGGAATCCGTGGTGGGAGCGGTGGCTCCGAGGATGTCTGGGTCCATTCCTGGCTGGATTCTTGGCTGCCTCACGGGGCCTGAATCACGCCTGGGCCTTCCTTTGTGGCAGGGCTTTGTGTAACAGCTCTCTCTCGTGTACGAGAAGAGCTGAGTGAGTGATGAATTCTCTTCCCTCACTCGGGATATTTATAGCTTTTTAGAGCTTTTTTTTCCCCTCTTTCTTCCCCAGCCAGTCACCTATTTTCACGAGGCTCGTGGGCTGCAGCTCCTCTCCCGAGGCCTGGGGGGACTGGACAAAGCACTCCAAAGTTTCTCAGCACCAGGATGGTGGATTTTAAGACCTCCCCCCCCGCCACACACACACACACCAGCCTTGTGTGTGAAATCAAGCTGAAAGCCACGAGACTACACAGTTCCCTCTTTATTTTTGGAGGCTCCGAGGGTCACGTTTCCCATCTGCTTCTCCACGGGCTCCCGTTTTCCTCCTCAGCTCGCTGAGTTCTCAGTGTTTTGTTGTGGAAGGTGTGATTAGATGGGTATCAGCTCTCCCAGGGTGCAGCAGCTCTGACCAGAGCAGGTGGGATGAGATCCAGAGCGCCTGGTGTGGGTTTGCTCCCGCTCTCCTGATGACACACGACAGGGACCGGCGCGGATTTTCACTGGGAGCTTTTTCTGCACTCTGGGTAAGCAAGGAGAGATGCTTCTGTGTCCCAAAAACATGTGTCTGGGTACCTGTTTTCACCTGGTGGGCTCAAGAAAGGGGTGCAGGTCCTCAAGATGTCCATCCATCCACCCATCCATCCACATCCATCCATCCACCCATCCATCCATCCCCCCTAAGCCACGAGGGGAATGAACACTTGCACGATGGATGTTCCAGCCTTAGCAGGGAGGGGGTCTCCTGTCCAAGCAGGAAAAAGAATTACACCTTTTAAAATACTTCACAGCCATTTGTAACTTCCCTTAAGGAGAGTTCTGTGTCTTCCTCAGCCCTGAACACAGACTGCCATGTTCCACGCTGGGAACAGCATACAGAAAGTAGAATGAAACTGAAGCAAAATGGTATTTTGAGTTGGTTTGGTTTGGTTTTTTTCTGTACCTAATTTAGTGCTTCTGCTTTCCACCCCCCTCATCCCCCCCATTTTCCTTTTTTTTGTTGCTGTTGTTCTGTTGCTTTTTTTAAAACCTGACAGAGGGAAAACAGGTGACTTCCCCACCGTGGATGCTTTAGCTCCCCTTGCCCTGGTGGTCCCCCATCTCCAGGCTGGTCTGGAGCCCAGTTTAGCCCTCACATCTCCCTTCCCCCTGCCTTGGGAGTGTTCCCTGTACCATCCTCCTGCAGCTCTGTGCACTTGTGCCCTTCTCCTCTTCCCACAGCCTGATTTATTGGGTTTATCTTTCCCTTTTCCAGCCACCCTGATTGTGGTGACCTCTGCTCCCTGCATAGCTGGAATTCCTCGGAGGGAGGGGAGGGTTTCTGGGCCACCAGGAAGGGCTTTCTCCTTCCCTGGGTCACTCCAGATGACACCAAGGGGTCTCTCAGCAGTATCCATCCACGCTGGCATCCAGCTCTGTGTCTCCTGTGCCCTGGGATGAGCTGGATCTCCAGGGAGGATGCTCCATCTTTGAGCCGGTGGTAGGGAAAGCAACAGCGGGGTCTGTCCTTGCCCTGGGAACATTCTACTCCCCCCAGCCCACCTCCAAACCTCAGCTGTGCCCCCCCTGGAAGATGGAAAGATGGGCAGGGTCTCCCCTGGCATGTGGGATGGGGTTAGGGAGAGGCCAATCCCCGACACCGGGACATTAACCTCGGTTTAATTGGTCTCATCAGTTCTCCCCTTCCCCTGTGCAGGCCCTGAGGAGGGACACAGGGACCACACCACATCAGGTGTTACACCTGGCAGAGCCAGGGCTGCTCAGACAGCGAGGGGCTGCAGAACATCCCAGATTCCTGAGAGCGCTCCTGTTTGTGCTGGCGGCTCTCACCCAGGCAGGATCCATCTCCCACCCTTCCCAGGAGGTCAGGACGGAGGAGCCACCCCCTGCCACGCTCCCTGCCGCCACAGCTCACCCCCCACGCTCCAGAAAGGCCACTCTGGAGGTGGAGCAGAGCCAGCTCCTGGGGATGCACCTGTGCCGATTCCTGCATCCCATGCAGACTGTGGGATTGTCCCTTCCCGCTGTCCTGCTGTCCAGCTCCCTGAGCTGAGATGGGCATGGATCAGCAGGGGCTCAGGCTGAGACTGGGACAGAGATTAATCCTCCTCTATCCCTGCTCCCCTTCCCTCCAGCAATCCCCGTTGGAGGCCACAGGCAGTGGCTGATGGGTCGAGGGGCAGCAATTGGGGAGCTGCTCTCCTTGTGCTCTGTGGGAATTGCACCTCACTAGGAGTTAAATCTCCCAGATGGGAGTGAAATGGGCACTGGGTTTTAATTAACCTGCACTGCAGGCAGGTGGCAGAGCACCCCACTGCACCCAGGGAGAGAAGCTGGGGGCACAGGGGCCACGCCTTGGAAATGCATCTTGGCTTTGTCACCGCACACTTCTGCAAGGGCCAAACCTGTGTCCAGTTCCTCTGGGCTGGGTCTCACCAGTCCCTCTACTGAAACAGCCTCCCTTTAAGGACCTCAACTCTTTTTTTTTTTCCCTTTAGCAAACCCAGGAGGACCTGTGCTGTGCTGTGCTGTTTGACTCTGCAGTGGTGCCACTTTCGGACTTCCATGGCTCCCCGTCCCACCCTCAGGGCAGCGATGGGAGTTCCTTACTCCACACACAGCCTTGGGGTGCAGCTCTCAAAGTGGGTGGCTCCAGGACGTGTGGCACAAGCTGAAACCTCTGGGAGAACAGGGTTTTACCTCCAGCTCTGCTGGTGGCTTGCTGTGGGGCTCGTGGGTGGAAATGCTCGGCCGCTGCAGTCACGCTGCGTCCTCCAACTCACCTCCCCCCCCTCGCTGCCTGGGACAGCTTGTGGTGTGACTTCTGCAGAGATGACTGTGAAAAAAAGGACAAACCCCCTTCCAGCAGGCTGCTGCAAAATCCTGGAATGGGCATAAAACTCGTGAGTTCATTTTTAGGTGGGGTTTTGAGGTTTTTTTAAAGCCGAGTGCTGGATTCTCTCCACGAGCCACATCGCCCAGGAGGCTGCGAGTTCTTCCCCTTCTGACAGCTGAGAGGGAAGGTGAGGCTCCCCAGGCTGAAAAGTGACCCCCAGCATGTGGCATTTCTGCTGAACCTCTGGACACCACACAGCTTGGGATGGAATTCCCAGGAGTGGGCATGGCGTGGATGATCCGGCCATGGGTTTTATCCCAGGAGTGGGGAGGCAAGAGGCAGAGAGTCCTGCTTGATCTGAGACATCCTCCCCCTGTGCATCCACCCCCTGTGCAGCTGGGCAGGTGTTTGGGACAGGAGTGTGACATGAAACACTTGGAGAGCCGGAATGTCCCTCGGAGGGGGTGGATTTTACCCCAAAGGTTGGCTTTTGAAATCCCTGGCAGGCAGGTTAGGAGGTGACCCCCCCACCTCTGGGACTGATCTGTGGGGATGGCTGATAGCAAACTGCACTGCCAGACCTTCCACTGCCATAATTACACATCAGCAAATACCCTGAAGTGATTAATTACTGCCTGACACACTTCTGGAGCCCATGTGGGCTCAGGGAACTCCCCCCCCGCCATCCAACCATTATTCTTCCCTAGGAAGAGCCTTCTGCTCTCTTTGTTTTGAACTGGGAGGTGGGGGGGGGAGTCAATGTTTTGAGAACACCGGCAAATGATTGGGAAATAGCTGTGATGACACCCACAGAGGTGAAATCACACCCTGCACACCCCTGCCAGACCCAGCCCCTGTCTGCACCCTGCCCCAGGCCTGAGCTGGTGCCACCAGAGAGGAGCTCTGGGGAAGAGCTGACCCTGGAAGCTCTGAGACACTTCTGCCTTTGCTCTCTTTGGGTCAGGATGTTTTGGAGGGGCAGGGACATGAGGATCAGCAGCCTGAGTCCAGCATGCTGCTGTTTCGGGTGCTGCATGGGGATGGAGCCCCTCCCAGCTCCTGCTGCCTGTCCTGCTGTGGGGCAGGGAGGTGGGAAGGGAACTGTGGGGGATTAGGGAAAGGTTAAAGGCTTCTCAGTGAAGGGAACTGCTGGGTTTTCCAGTCCCCTGGCACAGCAGGGACAGCAGGGGTGTGAACACACCCACAGTGGGGTGGCACTGGTGTTTTGGCAAATGATGATGCCAGGGCTGGAGCCCCTCTGCTCTGCAGCCAGGCTGGGAGAGCTGGGGGTGGAGAAGGGAAGGCTCCAGGGAGACCTGAGAGCCCCTTGCAGGGCCTAAAGGGGCTCCAGGAGAGCTGGAGAGGGACTGGGGACAAGGGATGGAGGGACAGGACACAGGGAATGGCTTCCCACTGCCAGATGGGATGGGATAGACGGGATATTGGGAAGGAATTCCTCCCTGGGAGGGTGGGGAAGGACTGGAATGGATTTCCCAGAGAAGCTGTGGCTGCCCCTGGATCCCTGGAAGTGTCCAAGGCCAGGTCTGGACGGGGCTTGGAGCAGCCTGGGCTGGTGGGAGGTGTCCCTGCCTGTGGCAGGGGCTCAGACTGGATGAGCTTTAAGGTCCCTCCCAACCCAAACCATTCTGGGATTCCACAACATTCTCCTCCTGGTTATCCTGGGAATTGTTGCCATGGGGCTTCCCTATGTTTTGGCTGATGAGGTGCTTGGTGTTGTATCCGTGGATTTGCTCAGTTTCACCCATAGGAATTCAAGTCTGTGTTTTTTCTCCCTCCTTCCACCCCATGCTAAGATTGTGCCTGATGACCAGCAAGGCTGGGAAAATGGGATTGTGACGGATTTTGTTGCCTGGAGCCCGTGTGGATCTGAGAACCCGCAGGTGTTTTGTTTTATAAGTTGATTTCTTTGTGATTCTTCCACGGTGAGGTCTTGCTGCTTTCCCTCAAACGCTTTAGGCCTAACCTAAGTCTGGGCTTAAAACTGAATTTTTCTCTTGTTTTTCTCTCACAGAACTCGCTGCATCCACCCTGGCTCAGGGATTCTGCTCCAGCCCGACCAGGGCTCTGCAAGGTTCCCGAGCTTTCACTCCTTCTTCTTGCTTCCCATTCCTCCTGATGCAGGGGAGGGAGCCCCCCATCCCTCCCGCTGGAGCTGCTGGAAATGGTCTTCCATGCCTTGGTAATCCCCAAGGAAGTGAGAGCACCCTGAAGCAAGACCCTGGGTGTCATCAGGCCAACCTGGAAATCATCTGGAAAACTACCATGCCAAGCCTGGAGCAAAGCCCCAGGGATTCTGTCTTCTGTGGGGAAAAAGCATGGAGTGAGGAATCCAGGGGGAGGATTAACCTCTCTCTGCTTTGACAAGACACAGATCAGTCCCTTTTGAGATGGAGGAGGGGGTGGGGGGGTTGGAAATGGCTGAGCTTTGTAGAAATTTCCCTGCATTATTTTGCAGATCAGACCTGGAGCTGCCAATAGGGGCACCTTTTTGAGAGGATTTTCCTTTTCAGCTCTGAGCACTGCTGGTCCCCCTTGCCTTCAGCTGTGTTTTGCCAGCAGGACTGGGCTTTTCATGCACTGCCCTCAGCCATGTCCTGGGAGCTCACATCAAGAGCTCAGATGCACCGGAGTCTCCGTTTCCCACTTCCAGACACCTTCCCCTTCCTTTTCAACATCATCCCCCACTGCAGAGAGGAGCTGAGCTGGAGATCTTCAATTATTTTCATGCCCTTGCCCATTTCAGCATTGCAGGCCGTTATGGAGAGCTGAATCTGCCTCTCTTTGCCACGCAGAGTGAAGCTCCCAGGCATTTTCCTGCAGTCCAAAAAAAAAACCTCCTGACGCTGCAGACAGTAAATCTGTTTATTGAAGCTGTTCTCCTGCCACGAAACCGTTTCACAAGTTATATATTTGCCCTTGCTAGGGCTTTTCTATTAAAAAAAAAAAAAAAAAAAAGGGAAAATAAATGTGTCAGGGCTTCTGGTTTGTGCCAGCACGAGGAGGGTTCTGGAGAGTGACTCACTGCACTTGCAAGGCTGGAGCTGGAAGATGGATTTCTGCCGTGTTCCCAAGGTCCAGCCTGGGGAGAAAAGCTAGTCCAGGATCTGCAAGGATGCAAAGGAATTCGGGTTCAGGGTGAATTTGGGGAGCAATGTAGGTTTTGGTTGGTTGGTTTTTTCCCAAGTGCTATTTAGCAATTTTATCCAGAGTGGATTGATTAAAGGAGGGCTCAGCCTGCAGAGTCAGGGGAAGGTCCCCACGTAAATTAACCCGCTTGGGATAAGCAGGAGTAACTCCCTGGGTAGGGCAGAGCCTCAGGAGAAGCACTGAGAGGACTGAAAGACAAACTGCTTTTTCCCTCCTGCTCTCCCTCTCCTCATTATCTCCACAGAAATTATCCACATTCTTTGCAAGCCGAGTCTTGCCTTGACTGAGGGAGTTCAGATCAGTAGAAATGCAGCAGTTTTCTGCAGATTTGCTGACAAAGGAAGCTCCAGTGGGGCAGGAGGGTGGGAGCAGGGGGGAAAAGGGGATAGGATTTCTCCCCCTGCCAGGATTTCTGAGAGTTTCCTGGGATTCCTGGGCTACCAATACCGAAAACTCCTGGATACCCAGCGAGGAAAGAGCCACAGCATGGAGAAGACCCACATTCCCCTATGCTAGTTCAAGGTAGATTTCATTCTGCACATTTAACAACACAACATTCCTTAAAGCCACCCCGCAGCAAACTCGACCCTCTCCGGGGATGTTGTCTCAGCGCTATCCAAGCGCTCGGGGTCACCACGGCTCGTTTCCTTCTCACCCCCACAGTGGCACTTGGCCAGCAGCATTTCCATGAAATGCCTCAGTTTTGATGAATTCTCGGGGTTTTTTTTTTGGTTTGTTTTTTTTTTTGGATGGCAAGGGAAGAGCAGCCCTGGAGGGTTTCCAAGCAGCTCCATCGCAGTGCCAACGTTTGGCACGGGGGGCCTCTCCCACCCCTGGTTTGTGGATCACCTTGCGAGGCTGAGCCTGCCCTGGGTGGGCAGCTCCACTGCAGCGTTCCCAGCGGCGTTCTGGCTGCAAATTCGGGTCTCTCCCTCTCACCCCCCAAAATACACCTCTCCCTGCCCCAAAAGAGCGTCCCTGCTGCTCTCCAGATTGAGAGCCCGGAGCGTGCCCTGAGTGTGTTCCCCCAGCCCAGTGCAGTGGGAACATGGGCAAGTCACAGGATGGCAGCTGAGAGACCTCTGAGTGCCTCCACAAACACATCCATGGGGTGGGAAGCTGCTGGAGCTGAGGGATAACCCAGCACAGGACACAGAGCTGTGGGCTGGAAATGCAAATCACCAGGAGAAATCCTGGAATTGGAAAAGCCCTCTGAGATCATCGAGTCCAATTATTCCCCCAGCACTGCCAAGGCCACCACTAACCCGTGTCCCCAAGTGCCACACCCACATGTTAAACATCCTCTTCGAGAGGGGCAGAGAGAGCTGATGAAACATTCGCAATATTTGTGCAATTATATATTTAAAAATGTATATATATAAAAATATATATATATATAAACTAGAGCATGGATTGATATAAGCATACGAATGTATACCCAGAACTTGTTTGCAATTAATGACAGACAAGAACCCGAACGCTGCCGTGGTCTCAGCAGACACAGCCCTCCCCTCCTCCCTCCCATCCTCCTGCGTCACTCTTCCCATTCTCCAGCTAAAAATAAAGGAGCGTTGGGCACCCAAATCTCCCAGGGGCAACCACACGATAAACATCGAGCCTTGGAGTTAACAACCCATCACCAGGGCTGGGAGCATCAGCCTGTGCCTGTCTGCATCCAGAGGCTGCTGTGGGCGTGAGGATGCTGCTCGTGGACCCTAAATCCTCTTCTCCCAGCCTTTCCCTCATCCAGAGCCAAGCCAGCCCCCAGGGGTTATAAACCCTCAGGCCACGGCGATAAAACTCCAGCAGGACTCGTTTTTTTCCCCAAACCATCCCTTTCAGTGACCTCCTGATGGGTTTATGGCCCCCCTCACGCTCTGCTGCCCCCTCCAAAGGCATTGTCACACCAGCACTTCCTCAGAATGCTTTGGATTTCACCCGCTGCATCCCAGCAGGGGTTCCAGGGGCATGGGAAGAAATGCTGATGCTGAGGGGGAATGAAGAACTTTATCCCCCCCAGCACCTCCTTTGCTCTCACTGAGTTTCCCAGGGGAAGGAGGAGGTGGGTTATTTGTCCTGCCTGAGGTTCTGCAGCTGATGAGGGACCTTGGAGCTGATCAGCTCCTTGGACTATTTGTATCATCACCCCTGTGATGAAAAGATGGGCAAGCACCTCCAGAGAGGCCGGGCTGGGTGGGAAGACACTTTGGGGCCAGAATCTGCAGGGAAAACTGGCAGGGGATGATTTTAAACCATCCTCTCCTCCTCATTTCTAGTCTGAGATGCTCTGGAAGTCCCAGAAGAGATGCAGCAGGTCCCAGGGCTGGGCTGGGACAGCAGCAGGGTCTCCCCACCTCTCTGGGAGGCAGCAAAAGCCAGAGGATGGGGAAGTTGCCTCAGAGCTGAAAGGGCCCCCTTGTTGGAGAGTGCAAGCAGCACGGGAGGAGCTTTCCAGGGGCTGTTTAACCATTAACCAGCACAACAATTGCCCTGTGTTCCCTGGCCCTTCACCTCTGTGTGGGTGGATCTGCAGGGTCCTGAGCTGCTCCCAGTCCTGGCACGGTGGTGGTGACAGGAGCCTGGGTGCATCCCTGTGCCTGCAGGGGAGCGCTCAGGTGTGGGGTCAGGGGGTTAACACGGGCTGTTAACTTCCCTCTTGCAGCCAGACCTTGGAGGACACGCCTGGAGGGGTTTGGAGAGCTCATAAAGTGAACTCCAGCCTGCTGTGGAGCTGCTGGAGCTGGACGGAGGAGCTCAAGTGAAGTGATGTGACCAAGGTTAGGCAGGAGTCAGTGGCAGAGCCTGAAAAAAACCTGTGTTTAGACCCAGCTTCGTGTCCTCCTCTCTTTCCAGCAGCAAAATCCAGACTTGCAAGGTGGGATCAGGAGCTCTGGGTGTGCCTGACTCCTCGGTCACTGTTTTTTGGGAATGCTCCAGCCCCAGCACCAAGAGATCACAGAAAACTTTGCCAGCTGGCAGTAGCCATCTCCAGCTGCAAAATTTGGGTACCACTGGCCCCAAATAACAAAAATAGTCATAAAATCCCAGACTGGTTTGGGTTGGGAAGGACCTCAAAGCTCATCCAGTCCCACCCCCTGCCATGGGCAGGGACACCTTCCACTATCCCAGGTGGTTCCAACCTGGCCTTGGACACTTCCAGGGATGGGGCAGCCACAACTTCTCTGGGCAACCTGTGCCAGGCCCTCCCCACCCTTTTATTATTTCTATTATTTCTATTATTTATTATACTTACTGTTATCTATGAATATGTATTATAATCCTGTTCATAAACAGTATCAATAAACATATTGTTAACATCAATGCTGAATAGAACGACTATTTATTATTTGTATCAATAAATAAGAATGAAGAAGAAATAAGACTAATCTGAGCAGTGGGTTGATGAAGAGCTGGGTGAGACGCTCCAGGCCTCCCTTCCTCCCATGGCCGTGGGTTCAGCAGCATTTCCCAGAAATTCCAGCTGGAGGCTGGAAATGTCCTCAGCCAGGGCTGGCAGGGAGGGGACTGTTTCTGCTCACCTGTCTGCACCAACACCAACATCTTGGGGGGGTTTCCAGGCTTCACAGCTCCCCTTGCAGCAGTATTTTAATGTAGTTGCTGCAGGTTTTCCCAGCTTTCCTGCCTTAAACCTCCCTCAAATATCCGAGGGAAGCAAACACGAGCTAAGCTGAAACAAACAGAATGGTTTATTGGAGCAAATATTCCCAGGCTGAGCTCTCCATATTCCCCCCCTCAACCATCCTTGGGAAGAACTTGCTGGTGCTAAAATGGCTCAATTTTGCCCTACTAGCCCAGTACCACCTTTTTTTATTTTAATTTTTGCATGAGATGTGTGCAAAGTGCTCAGGGTCCTACAGACCTGGCTCACAAAAGGGCTCATGCAAAACAAACCTGTGCTTTTTGGAGCAATTCCCGTTGGAGAAGCTCTGGGATGGAGCTGATTGAATGGAAACCAAGTTTCAATCGCTGTGGGGTTTGTTTTTTTTTTTTCCCTTCTCCTGATAATGGTTTCCAGTCTGTTTTGAAGGGATGGTCACCCTCACCCCACCCAAAATCTGCCCAGAAGGGCCTCGTGCTGTGCAAAGCGAGAGCACGACACCACATTCCAGGGATCTGGCGCCCTACGGACGGCATTAGCCGAGATGATCCCTTCAAAGATCCTTGCTTGGGGAAGCAAATCCCATTTGAAATAAAGCAGAGGGATTTAGCTTAATGAGGCAAAGCTGGGGAAAAAGAGAGGGAGAGGGACCTGTGGAGCTGAGACCCCCCGAGGCCCAGCAGAACCTGGAACAGGAGGGCTCTTGGTGGGAAGGAGAAGCCAGGGAGCTGTGTGCCTGGAAAAGTGGGACACACAGGGGTGGTTGAGGCCCCCTGGTCCATGAGAGCACTTGGAGATCACTCAGCAACCCTCCCTTGGTGGCCTTCAAGGAGAGGGGGGTCTGTCAGGGGCCAGCATCTCCCGCTCTTTGGCTGCTGGGGGAGATGGTGCAGCCCCCTGAATCAGGGTGGCCTCGGGGCACCACAAGGTCACTGAGCTCCTTGTGCAATGTTTTCATGACAACTGGCCCAAACACACCAACCCCCCTGCTGACAAAGGCACTCTCAGGCCCGGGGGGAGAGGCTGTTGAAGGAGGGTGCCTGTCCTTGCAGCTGGAACTTCGGACAAGGCACAGCCCCTCCCGCCCCTTCCCGCAAACCAGTGGCTCTGCAGAAATGCCAGCCCCTCCCCGGTCCATGGGAAGGGGTAGATGCAGTTGCACAGTCACACACACACACACACAGTCACAGCCTCTCAAAGCTACAGCCCAGACCCTGAGGGCTCTTTCTCTTCCTCCATCTCAGGAGAAGGGATGGTTCCCCCATTTAGCCCACCCAGGGACACAAAAGAGGTGTCCACATCCTCCATGCCAGCAGGAAAATCCTCCTAAATCAGTTCCCAGCAGGTGGGATCAGGGAGAACGAGTCCCTTCATGCTAAGGAGGGTGCAGGCACTGCAGCACCCACTCCTGGGCTTTCAGATCCACGAAACCAGGAGAAACATCCTGCCTGCTGCCTGGAGACCGGGGCCGGAGGCGGGAAGGGAAGGGATGGTCAGAGGCACCTTCAGGAGCACTGGACGGTGTGGCAGAGGGACAGCAGCCTGTTGGTGATGCTCTGTGTGAACTGCACCTTCCAGAGGCTCTGCAGGGTCAGGGGGCAGCTGAGCACTCCACAACTTGATCCTCGGATGCCACAGCTCACGGCCCAGCTCAGCTCCAAGTGACTCCTGGGTGAGCCTCCACAGGAGCTCAGCCTTTGGGTTCATGGAATCACAGAAGCTCCTGAGCTGGGAGGGATCCACAAGGATCAAGCCCAGCTCCTGGCCCTGCCCAGGACACCCCAACAATCCCACCCTGCCCCTGAGGGCACTGTCCAAACACTCCTGTGACCTGTTCAGCGCCCCACCACCCTCCGGGGGAAGAACCCTGAGATCCATCCTAACCCTCTCCTGCCACAGCTCCAGCTGTTCGTTTCGAGGTCCTGTCCCCCCTCAGACCCCCCACCCCGACCCTGCAGAGCAGACAGGGTGCCCCCTCTCCCCCCCATGCCCTCCCGGACCAATGGCACTCACACAAACCAGCCTCAGCCTTCCCCCTCTGGCTGCCGTGTCATCATTTGGGAAAAAAAAAAAAAAAAAAGGGAAGAAAAACGTCCTTTACCACCCAGCTCTGCCTCTGCTCTCCAAAATGTCACCCCGGGTTTCCTGTGTCAGCAGCCACCCAGGAGCAGAGGGAGCCTCCAGCTCTGTCTGCAGCATCCTGTTCCCAACTGGTGTTTTAACCCCTGCAGACCTGGCCCTCTGCCACACACACCACTTGCCCCAGGCCACGTGCTTAAAAAAAAACAGCCACACTGAGCAAAAATGCAAACTGCCTCGCTCAGGCTCCCTGATCACCTCCTTCACTGGGATTTAAAATCACACGAGGTGCTGGAAGAAAATCCCCCCACCAAACAGCCTTCTCCTCTTTCAGAGCCAGCAGCAGAGGTGCAGAGGTATTAAGCGACCTGCAGAAGAGCTCAGGTTTCATTAACCACCAAATTACGGATGTCCCCCGTGTCCCAGAGGGCTGCCAGGCGACAGATCCGTGCTCAGGTCACTCCTCCACCCCACATCTCCTCTCCCTGGGGGAGCAGGAGGAACCTCCTTCAGACCACGCCGCGAGAACCAACTGCGAAACGCAGCCCTGAGATTGAGAAATGAGCAGAACACTTTGAGTTGGGTTTTGTTTTGTTTGTTTTGTTTTTTTTTATCAGGCCCTTTCATCGTATAAATAATTTATTTCAGTTCACAGCATCATGTCTGCATCTTTTAAAAAAAAAAGAAAAAAATGAAAAGAAGAAGAAAAGACAGGAGGAACAGAGACTGACGGACAAGGGGCAGAGGGATAGCCAACACTGGGGAAATGAGACCTGCTGACAAAATCCCAGGTCAGGGAAACATATTTGGAGAAGACACACAACCCTCACACAGAGCTCAGACAGTTTCCCTCAGATGTCCTGCTGAGGGACCTCTTCTCGCAGCCCACCCGCAGGTGACGTCTTCACGTGGGGGAAAAAACCAGGGAATGGTTGTGGAACGGGACAGAAATACCACGGGAGCCATGAGCTACTCATTGGAAAAGTCTCTTTAATTATTGCAGAAAGCAGAGCTGGTGGGAACAGCACCAGCACAGCGTCCCACCTGCACCTCCCAGTGCTCTGCCGTCTCTCCAAGGGGATGCTCGGCCGGGTGGAACAAAATCCCGGGATATGGGAGCTCCATCAACACCACCAGGCTCTCCATGCCAGTGGCTGCTAAACCAAACAGCCAGGAGGGAAACCCCACAACGTGTCGTTCCTAAAGCCTGCTCCCTCTGGAGCTGCTGGGGTCACCACAGCTTTACGTTTCGCCTCTAAAAATGGGTCGCTCTCCAGAAAAAAAAAGGGTTAATGCACGTGGCTTCTGTGGCATCAAAAATAAATAATTCCTTTCTCTCTCTCTCTCTCGACAGCAAGTACCAAAGTGTTGGAGGTGAAGACAAAGCAGGGGAACCCAAGGAAGCGGGAACAGAGCCACCTGAAGGGATGGGACCAGCCCACTCGCCCGGTGCACAAGTCGGGACTCGCGTCGGGAACTCAAAACCCCGCAAGAAAGAGAAGAAACACAACTTGGCCGCAACGTTTTGCTTCCCCACAAAACCCAAAACAAAACAAACCAACCGAACAACAACAACAACAACAAAAAAAAGCTATTTGGAAGGTGCTGAGCTCGCCCTGCAAGGGGAGAATCAACTCCCCGAAAAGCCGGAGGGCATTTTTCTTTTGTCTGCTCGGTGGTTTCCCCTCGGCTGCTCTGGGAAGGGGTTTGCACACGGCAAGGCTGGTGTAAAATCACCAGAAAACCTCGCCTGGCTCAAAATTCGGAGTATTTGGCCCCTGAGGGCTGCCTGCTTCTGCTCTGTGGGAAGCCAGGAGCCTGGTTTTCCCCTCCAGAGAGCTAAAACATGGACAGCAAATGGATTTTGGTCCCCAGTCCCATCCAGGTGCCAAAATGTTCACCTGCAGAAGGAGGTGGCAAGGCCTGACGCTGCCCAGGTGGCTCTGCAGGCAGAGCTTGCCCATATGGCTACCGTGGGCAACAAGGGGCTTTTAGTCAGATTTAAATCTTTGTTAAAAACCTCCCCCGCCCCCCCATCCTGCACCCCCACCACACATCTCCTCAAGCCCTGCCATTTTCCCTTTCCAGCAGAGATTTTCACAAGCTCTGGCCATCTCTGTCCGTCCATCCTGCCCTGCCATGACCCCCACACACACCTTAAAAACCTGACTTGGCCTGCTGCCCCCACTGCAGAGCAGCACGGTGACCAGAACCACAAACTCAGCTTTTATTAATTTTTTTTTTTTTTGTATGTGTGGATTTAGTAACCAACCCCTCGCTTGGATCACCTCCAACCCTGCACCTGGGAGCACCCTCTGCCTGGGGACAACACACACCTGGCCCGGGGGCTTTGCTGCAGAAGGTGACACCACCCAGCCTTCGAGAGGGAGGGGTCCAGAACAACCCCCCCCCCAAACGCTTCCAGCAGCGTTCAAAAAAACCCCCACAACTCGGCGCTTATTTTTGGCTTCCCCCTCCCTCCCATTTTTTAAGCAAAGAGCTTAAAGCTCAGCACCACTCAGCAGCTGCTCAGCACCCCAGCGCCGCATCGTTCCTCCCCCCTTCCTCCCCAAAGGCTGCCTGTCCTTGCTCCGCACCCTAAAACACCAGCCAGGGTGGGTGGGTGGGTGTCCTCTTACCCGTCACCCACCCCGCGCCCCCCCAACATTTTCTGCTGGTCCAACACCCCTCAAGCTTCCAACACCCCTTCCCACCGCCGGCCGCGGGGGAGGGAGGGATGCGGGGATGAGGGGATGCGGGGATACGGGCGGGCAGCGGGGCGCAGCTGCCAGACCCCTCCCCGCTGACCTTGCCGAGCCAGGGTGCATCCATACCCCCCCAAAAAACATCCCCTCCCCTCCCCGAAATGCATGGGCGGGGGAGAGAGGCTGGCATCGACACCCCCCCCCGCCCCAAAACGCACAGATTTAGAGATCCAAAAGCGCGCCGGGCTCCTCTCGAACGCGCTTCAACAGGGTCCTGCCCTGTTGGCCCCCCGGCACACAAAGGCTCGGTGGTCCCGGAGGGTGGAGGGAGGGGGGGTGGATCGCCCCGTTTTCGCATGTTTCCAGCCCAAGGGAGTCCGGATCAGACCCTCGGGAGCGGGTGGGAGAGCGGAGCTCCGGGCTCTGGGCTCGGCTGGCGGGAGCCGCTTTGTTACCACCACTATTGTCTCTTCGCTGGGGAAGGAGGGGAAAAAAAAAAATAAAGGGGGGCGGGGGAAATAACAATTAAACCCAGAAGAATCGCTTTGGTTCTGTCTCCCCCTCGGTTCCTTTGTCTGCTCCCCCATCGCTCCCCGCCTCGGCGGGGCTTCTACCGCTTCTTCTTCTGCTTGAGGGACTTCCTGCGCTTGAGGATCATCTCGTAGAGCTTGTCCATGCCCTCCGTGAGCCCCTCGCCGATGATGGCGCAGGCGGGCTGGATGTGGTACGTGGTGGAAGGGGTCAGCTCGTGGAGGGCGAGCTGCTTCTCGATCTCGGCCACCGGCAGCGACTTGGGCAGGTCCTGCTTGTTGGCGATGACGAGCAGCGGGGTGCCCTGGTTCTCCGCGAACTTGGTCACCTTGTGCAGCTCCGTTTTGGCTTCCTCCAGGCGGTCCACGTCCACCGAGTCCACCACGTAGATGATGCCATCGGTGCAGCGGCTGTAGGACTTCCAGAGCGGGCGCAGCTTCTCCTGCCCGCCCACGTCCCAGAAGTGGCAGCTGATGCCCTTGGCCGTCCCGTTGCTCAGCCGGATCTTCTCGGTGTTGAAGCCGATGGTGGGCACGGTGTTGACGAACTCGTTGAACTTCAGCCGGTAGAGCACCGTGGTCTTGCCCGCCGAGTCCAGGCCCAGCATGACGATGTGCAGGGACTGGAAGGCGGAGATGTTGGAGGAGATGTTCCCCATGGCCACGGCTCACGCCCCGCTCACAGCCCCGCGCCCATCCCCGCGCCGCCGGCCCGCGGCGGGGGCACGGCTGGGGCGGCGGGGACCGGGATCAGGGAAGGGCAGGGAGCGGGGAAGGCGCAGCTCGGCTCCACGAGGCTGCACAGCGCGGCCACCGAGACCCCCGCCCCGCCCGGCCGGCAGGAGGAGGCGGAGGAGAAAGGGGAGGAGGAGAGAGAGAGGAGGAGAAAGGGGAAGAGGAGGAGGAGGGGCCGCGCCGCCGCCTTCCTCCCGCCCCGCCTCCCGTCCTGCCCGTGTCGCTCCTGCCTGCACCTGCCCCTGCCTGCACTTCACCTGCCCCTGCCTGCACTGCTCCTCCTGCCTGCACCGCCCCTGCCTGCACTTCACCTGCCCCTGCCCGCACTGCTCCTCCTGCCGGCACTTCTGCTCCTCGGGGGCCCCCGGCAGCGAGATCCAGCTGTGCCGAGCGCTCGGTTATCCCTATGCCCGGCATCATCGCCGGCCTCAGAAAGCAGGAAAAAAACCCCTAAAAATAGTAGCCAAGCCACGGTGTTATTCATGGGGTGGCTGCCCCGTCCCTGGAAGTGTCCAAGGCCAGGCTGGACGGGGCTTGGAGCAACCTGGGTTAGTGGAAGGTGTCCCTGCCCGTGGAAGGGGTGGGACTGGATGAACTCTTAAGGTCCCTTCCCACCCAAACCAGTCTGGGATTCTGGGATTCTAGGATTATTCATTGCATGTGAGACACGAGGAGGGACCTTCTGCTGCACCAGGCTGAGGAAAGTGGGGTGGATTGAGAGGCTGTTCAGGCACAGCCCTGCAGGCACCGCTGGCAGCGGTGGTGATTGGAGCGGGATACGGGAGAGCGATGCTCTTTTCCCGGGAAGTGCAGTGCTGGGAAATGCAGCACCTGTGTCCCCCGCAGCCGTGACAGGCTCCCAAAGCACAGAGATGCCACGAGCGGAAAACCTGCGCTGGGCTGGCTCCAGGGCTGGTGTCAATCCATCACTGCTGTTAACGGGGTTTGTATCTCATGTTTTGTAAATGTTGTGAATGCCCTCAACACACCTCAAAGCCTCTGAGCTCTCCGGGTCTGGGCAGCCCCCCAGGGCCCACCACACTCTGAGCCGTGGATTTGCTGTCCCAGCTTCTCGTGGAAGGGACCCTTAAAGACCTACCTCGAACTTCAGACCCAGTCCCAGCCCCTGCCACGGGCAGGGACACCTTCCACTAGCCCAGGCTGCTCCAAACCCCATTCAACCTGGCCTGGAACACTTCCAGGGATGGGGCAGCCACAGCTTCTCTCTGCCAGTGCTGCTGCATTTATTTCTGACCTCGCTCCTGAGCCAAAAAGCAGCGGCAGGGTGGTTCCTGCAACGTTACCCATCCCCTCTCTCACAGCATTTGGAAAATAAATATCAGCTGTATCTGACAGCTTAACCAGAACGCCTCAGAGGAAGAAGGGCACTGCAGAAAACAGAGACTGCTTTTCATTTCAGGTGCTTTCTCCCCCCCTGCAGCGTGTGCTGAGGATTGGCCGGGCTGGAGTGGGATCATTCCTCGTATCCACATTTCATCCCAAGAACGTGTGTTGGGGCTTTGCACGGAGAGAAGGCTGCACGTGCCAGCATTAAAAATACAAGCAGCTCCTGTGGCAGTGTCTGGAGGTGACACTGGGCACAGTTTTGGGGGAGATCACCATGTGGTGACAGCGGGAAAAGTGCGGGGAGCTCCGTCCCCGGCAACGCGCAGGTGGGAGAAAAACTCCTCGGCACGTGAGAGCTGCACCACCATCCCAAAATCAAGGCACGGGCGCTGGATGGGCTGGAAAATGAAAATATTTTGTGCACCGGGGTTGCCCTGATCGACTGATCTCCGGGCTGGTGTGAGCTCAGGTCTTACTTCGCCGCCTCGCCAAAGCAACGAGGTTCCGAGAGCAAGCGGAGGAAGCTGCGGGTGATCACCCGACTGCAGGAGCTGGAGCATTAAAGAGGGGGAAAAAATGTCAGAAATAGAAGAATAGGGTCGCTTCTGTGAGCGGTGCCAGCAGCAGACGCGGCACTGGCACCGCTCTCATCTCTCCTGCCCGGATTCCTCCAGCAAAAGCTTTCTCAAAGGCGGCTGTGAAGGATAATCCCAAAGCCAGGGCATCCCGGGCTGCTCCCAGAATTAGTGGCTAATCTGCGTGCAGTAGGGCTGGAGTTTAGGAATTTACCTTCGGGCTGTGAGCCCGCGCTCGGGTCCGGGAGCGCAGGAGTTGCTGTTTCAGCCCTCGGTGTTGTGTCAGGTAGCACAACCCAGGGAATCCCCCCTGCTCCTCCTCCTTCATCCCCTCTGCTGGAGACAGCTGTGAGCCTCAAGAAAAGCGAAACAGGCCACCAAAATTTCTGCCCCTTCCTCCCCCCAAAAGTCCCTCCTCTGCACCCCTCCGGTTATAAAAAAAGGCGAGATTAGACAGTCAGGCGCATCAAACCTGGGGATGTGCTCAAAAACGGCCTCATCTGAGACAATCCCAAGGGGATGGAGATAAACGGGAGCGTCGCAGCGGTGAATTATGCTGCAGCTAATGCCAGCTACCCATAAATAAGCTGTTAAGACCTCCGCGGAATATTAAGCGCAGAAATAACAGTGTTAATCGCAGCCCAGAGGAGTCTGCCAAGTCCATTCGGTGGCAAATTTAGGGTGAGGAAACCCATCTTTTCCATACTCTCCTCCCCTTCCTTACCTTCTCTCCCCCACCTCCCGCCCTTCCCAGCCTATCAAGGTTAAGCAGCCAAGGTTAAAGCCAGCATTAGCATCTCAATGTGTGTCTGAGGATGTGACAAAGGGACCGCTCGCTGGTCCCCAACATTTCGCTCCGGCAGCACGAAGACTGTTGCTGCCATAGTAACTGTTTTCAGACATGGCAATTATTTCTTCCCAGCTCCCCCCCCCACACCATCCCATCTCCCTTCCCCCAGCTCATCTTGCGCTTCAAACTATATATCTTTTTTTTTTTTTTTTTTTCGGTGGAACACAAAGAGCCGCGGAGTCCTCATCCGCATCCAGAGCCAACGCAGGGATCCTTCCCGCTCTTCCACGGGCCGCTCACGGATTATCCCTAACAGCGACTTGTAATCTGCATCCAATTAGCCCTTCCTCACCCAGGCAAAGCGAAACCCTGGAGCAGCAGCTTTTGCCAGAGGTTCCTGCCGAATCTGGTGACCTCGAGAGGGGGAGAATCGGTTTGCAGAGACCATCCCAACTCCTGGAGCCTTCCGGATCCTCCCTCCCTCCCGTGCTCGTCCCTTCCTAGCGGCATCGCTTGTCTTGGTTCTTTTGTTTCTGCGTTACAGGCAGAGACACCAACCCAAACGAAGCGAACAGGCCGGGGCTGTAATTAGGGCTGCCCCCGTTCCTGGGGACCGCTGGGATAATTAATGGCATCCCCTCTGGGATGCGGGAACGACCCGAAGGCTGCGCTGAGCGCCGGAATTGCGGCGGCCGCTGATGGGACAAGGCACGGGACTGGTGTCTCCAGCTGGCTCAGAGGGTTCCGTGGATGCTCCACGGATTCTCCTACTTCCTGGGAGAGGCAGCACTGGCCCTGTAGGAAAGTCTCATCCCGGTTTGTGAGCCCTGACGGTGGGGAAAAGCCCCTGGCGGAGGCTTTGGGGTGGTCCTTGTGCCCCTCTCCTTCTCCCCTTCATCCACTCTCCTCCCTTCCCGGGATTTTGCATCCCCCTCACTGGATAACGAGGCCAGAGACTGCAGGATCATTAAGGGCTGAATAGCCCGTGAGTCCCAGGGGAGCCGTTTGGATATCAACTCTGAGGGAAAAGAGCATCGCGGATCAAATGGGACTCCTTCCTCCCGGGAAAGCCGCGGCTGCAGGAGGGTGACAGCCCGGGAAAGGGTCAATGGGGGCGAGCAGAGGGGCACAGGGGAATAAAGACAGACCGTACTGAACGTTTCACCCTAGATTACCCCTCTAAGTGCTCAATCCACACCTCTGCCACCAGCTCCTCCAGTGGTTTCTGGAGAGAAGCCTCACTTGGGTGTTTTCCTGGGCTTTGTCCCAGCTGCCAGCGTCCAACCCCGTGTCCCTTGGAGCAGGTCCCTCCACCCCTGCCCGCTCTTTTCCAGAGCATGCAGGCTCCTGGGACAAGGACCAAGGTCTGGTGGCTCAGAGGCATCTCCAGGAGCTCCTGGGTGGACAGAGGATGGAGGGATGTGCAGAGGGAGGGATGGAAGGGTGGATAAAAGCAGCATCGTAGTGGAGAAATGGCTAAATCCACAGAGCTCCTAATGCAGGAGTGAGAAATAATCCGTTCATCTGCAGCACAGCAGCTCAGCTCCATATCATGACCTCAGATGCCTCCTCAGGCCAAGCAAAGTCCTCCAAGGACCAGTTTAAAGCTGACTTTACAGCCTCATCCCCAGGAAGCACCGGAACAGCCAAGGGGGAAGCACAAACTTCCTCCAAAGGCCTGGAAACCGCCTTTCCAAGGCAGCCCAAAATCCACGTGGCCCAGCAGCCAGGAGTGGAAGCAGCTGGAGGAGCACGGGGCCAGGGCAGGTGTGGATTAGAATTTTTGGCGAGGTTTTGGGGTTTTTTTCCCTCCATGAATTCATGCACACCCACGAGGAAGCTTTACGGGCTTTTACCCCTCTCAGCATCCTGGGGCAGAACGCCACAGCTTCCCGATTTTTGCTGGGTCAAGAGGAACCTCCTCGATGTGAGACTGCCTGGAAATGCCCTCTGCAAACTCCCACAGAGCAGGGACAGCCTCGCAGGTTAAAGCAAGGCGAGCACAGAGGGTTTCTGGTGGGTCAGGTTGGGATTTGTACCAAAAATCGCTCTTTTTGTGCTACGCTTGCACCGCAGCCCTAACTCTGCCCGTTCCCTTTTCCCTGCCAAGCCACGAAATTCGGCGGGAGGAACAAACCTGACCGGAGCAGGCAGAGACAAAAGCAGCGAGCTCCCCGCCTTTGTTCCCGGGATTTGCTGAGATGCCAGACGTCATTTTGGCCCGGCCCCGAGCGCTTCGTCCCACCGGGCGGGGACACGGGGCTGCCTCGCATTCCAGATCCAGCCAAACAGCGCTTAACACTCCTCCCTCAACATCCCCGCTCAGGTTTGGTGTCCTGACCCACTGCTTGGATGCTTGGGATAAAACCCTGCGTGTGGAGAGTGAGCAAAGCAGGGTTTCCTCCTTGGATCACTTTAGGGCTTGAGGTTTCAGCAGCTTTTGGGGTTTTCTGTGCTGCATCTGGGACTCCTCGTGCCCGAATTGCCGCTGCCCTCAGAAGGTGCCAAGGAATCACAGGATCACTGCGTTTGGAAAAGACCTGTAAGGTCATCGAGTTCAACCCCAACAGGCTGCCCAGAGGAGCTGTGGCTACCCCGTCCCTGGGAGTGTCCAAGGACAGGGTTGGGAGCAGCCTGGGCTACTGGAAGGTGTCCCTGCCCATGGCAGGGAGATGAACTTTAAATTCCCTCCCTAAGGACACTTTTAGGGGCTGCTGAGACCCTCCCTGGGGGCAAGGGAGGAGCAACCCTTTCCTCTCCCCGCGATGAGCCGCGATCCCAGACATTCAACACCTGGAGGGAACTATCCCCTTGTCCCTCCCCGGTTTCCAGCTGGGTAAATGACTGCTCTGAAGAGCTGCTGTTGTCGCTCACCAGCATCCTGGGGCTCGAGGAGAAGGCACCGAAACCCCGGAGGTTTCATTCCCCCAGGACATTGCATTGAGTTCGGATACAAAGCACAGCTCTGAGGGAAAATTGGGATTTGGGGGATGGTGAGGGGGTTATGAAACACACCTGACTGAAGACCACCTCGTCCCACCCCCTCCCCTTCCACTGGGCCAGGCTGCTCGAAACCCCATCCAGCCCTCATTCCCATCCCAGATAATGCGGGATCTCAACCCCTTCTCTCCCCAAAATTCCTGCCCCGGGACAGTTTTTCCTGGGGAAGGAGTCAGCGATGCAGATTTCCCTCTGTAATTTTGCTGTGCTGCTCTGTCCCACAGAGGAAAAAAAAGGAAAAAAAGAGAGAGAGAGAAGAAGAAGAAGAAGAAAAAAATAAGGCAAAATGGCTTAGCCTTGCTGCCAGTGATAAGCAGCAGGCTTAGAATTAGAAACCCCTCAATTCCCCAGCACCCATTCCCAGGGCAGTAAATCTCGGAGCCTTCCGAGCTGCAAGCACGGCAAGGACAGTGAAAGCACAGGGCTGGTGGAGATTTAGGGCTCATGAATCACCCAGGGCTCTCCAGCAGCGAGGCAGCATCCTCAAATCGCCTCCTTGGGTGATTTGCACCACAGATTTCTGCTTAGCCCCCCAAAAATGTCAGAGCACTTTATTTGCTGCCTGTCCTTTTTGAATTCTTGGTTGGTTTTTGGGTTTGGTTTTGGTTTTTTTCCCCCCCCTCACTGAAAGGAGCTACTCCATGGCCGGGGGGAAATCCAGCTCTGCACTGTTTAGCAGGTGCAGAGGGTTTTTTTACAGCTACTTTACTCAGCTGGAGACTGACTGAGGGGAAAAATGTGCACCAGGATTTTGGGGGAGGTCAGATCTCAGCTGTTAATCCACACCTGACTAATGGACCCCTCAAGGCAGCCCCAAATTCCTTCTGTAGCAGCAGCTTAAATAAACCAAAGCCTCAGGGCTGGAAGGGGACAGGGCTGGAGCCTGGGTGCCCAGAGAAGCTGTGGCTGCCCCTGGATCCCTGGAAGTGTCCAAGGCCAGGTTGGACGGGGCTTGGAGCAACCTGGACTGGTGGAAGGTGTCCCTGCCCATGGCAGGGGTGGGATGGGATGAGCTTTAAGGTCCCCCCCAACCCAAACCAGTCTGGGATTCTGTTATTCCATGAAGATGTTCCCAGGCCTCTGGGATCTGGGGAATTCCCACTTTGCTTGGCATCTTGCAGGCAGAGCAGTGTGAGGACACTGACAGCCCACTGATGTGATTCCACGTGGCGCTGAACATTCCCTGCCTGCCAATCCAAGAGGCAGCTGGATGCAGCAAAGCTGTAATTCAATCGAGTGGGGACCAGGCCCTGTAATTAAGTGTAGAAATAGGGCTGGAGCTGCGCGTTCACATCACCAGGCTGGAATTACAGCCCAAGCCAGGCTTTATCATGCTCATCCCATCTCGCTCCAGCCAGTACCCGTGTTTGCTGGGCTGGAGGAGGAATCCGAGCTAAAACCTGCCCTCTTTCGGCCTTTTTTATTTTTACTGAGTTCCTCCAGTTGGCTGGCGAGGGCACAGCCTGGCTGCCAAAGCAGCACTTGGTCATCCGCTCGTCCCTTCCCCAGCTCGGCTGCAAATCCAGGGCTTTGTGTGGATCGTCAGCCGCGGGAGGGTCAGCAGGGCAGGCAAAAGCTGCTTTCTGGGGCCGCCTGGTGATGGCCCAGAGACAAGGCTCGCTTCTGGATTTCGGGGACCCAGAGGAGCCCCTCGCACCCTGAGGCAGCTCTGAGGGGAAGCGGTGCCCCCTCCCTCTCCCGATCCAGGTTGGAGCCCGATCCAGGTTTCCATCGCTGCCTGGGACGCAGTGTCGGTTCTGGGTGCTTTCATTCATATTTTCAGGCTGTGAAAACAAAAAGCGGAATAAAAGCAGAATAAAATCGACGCGAGTTGAGCCGGGGTGGGGTTTTTTTGGCTGCTGAGGAAGGCAGCAGCTTTCTCACCCTGATTAGCCAGGGGGCTCCCTGGGCAGCCACAGCTCCCAGGGTGGGAATCGGGAAGGGTTTAACAGAATCAATGGAGTGGTTTGGGTGGGAAGGGACACCCTAAAGCCCATCCCAGTCGGGGAGGTGAGGGGATGTCCCGGAGCTGGGTGGCAGCAGGGGCATTTCCAATTCGCGGAGCCCGAGTTTTAAAGGATGGAGGGCAGAAGATCCCCCGCGTCCAGCCCGTGCCGCAGGATTCCCTGCGGCTGCCGGAATTCCCGCTGTCCTTTGGCCGCTGTGTCGCTAGAGGGAAGCGTTGCACTGTGGCACGGAGCGGGACCCCGCGGTGTCCCCGCTGTCCCCACGCGGGGGTGGCATCCCCCGGACCCCCCTCCACGCGGGGCACGTCCCGGCTCCAAAGGTCCCGGTTATCACGCACTTTCCTGGCTCGTTTTAGGAATGAGGTCGCGTTCAATACTTTATAAATCATCTGGGTGATGGGGCAGGTAAATTATCGGCTGCCCCTGGATCCCTGGAAGTGTCCAAGGCCGGGCTGGATGGGGCTTGGAGTAACCTGGGCTGGTGGAAGGTGTCCCTGCCCATGGCAGGGGGTGGCACTGGATGGGCTTTAAGGTCCTTTCCCACCTCAGCCAGCCTGGGATTGGGCGATTCCCGCGTGGTTCAGCAGAGGGAACAGCCCCCATGTCTCCCAGCTGCTCTTCCCGCAGCTTTCAACCCATTCCCAGCACGCATCCCTGATCCCAAACGGGTCAAAAATAGTTCAGCTGGATCTGCCGCATCCCTGGACACCAAACCCAACCTGGGAGACCAAAAAAAAAAACCCCCAAACCCCCCCCCCAAAACCTCCCCAAAAAACCACAAACAAACAAACAAGAAAACCCAAACAAAAAACCCACACATACAAAAAAGGAAACAAAAAAGCAAAACAAAACAAAAACAACAAACAACCAAAGACAAAAATGTCTGCTACTAAACCATACCTTAAATAAACTCTGCTTCCCCTCTTATGCATTCAGGTCTGGTTTTAAGTTTTCCTGCCGACTGGGGATGCAGAAGGAGCGATTTAAATTGAGGAAATTAATTAATTAGTGTCAGGCACACGCAGCCCGTTCACCAAATGGGAATGCTCCAGGGGATTGAGACTTGTCTCGGGCTTTTTTCTTTTTTTTTTTTTTCCCCTCTTTTTTCAAAGATGAATATTTCTTAAAGGTCTGTTATCACCCAGCAATCTGGGAGAATAAAGCAAGAAAGCAGCTCTTCTGAAACACAGGCAGTATCACCACCATTTCTTACTGTATTTCTTAGGGTATTTTATATTCTTCTGTCAAAAGAGAGGCCATTAATTATTAATTTTTGCTTTCCTTATTTAAAAAGACCCAGTATTTTTTTTTTTTATCTTATAGTTGTTGAGCTGGTTGCAGAAAGGAAAAGTAAGAACCATGAATTTTGATTTTTAAGGAACTGAGCCAGTGTTGGGGTGTTTGAGGTTGCTGGTGTTTCTGGCCCTGCAGGAGGGTGTCCAGTGGCATTTTCAGGATGGCTTGGCCAGGAATTCATGCTGAAGGCGAACATAAATCAGCCCACGGGGAGTTTTTTTCTTAGGCTGGAGCACAGTCACCATTCTGCTGTTAAATAAGGCTGAAATCCCAGCATGAGTCACGGGTGTGACCAGCTGTGGGGCTGGGAGCCAGGTCTGGACCAGTGGAAGGTGTCCCTGCTTATGGCAAAGGTGCTTTCCAACCCAATCCAATCGGTGATTCCATGAGCTCACCCAGAGCCATTCCCACCGGCAAGAGGTTCAGGAACCGTGCAGGAAAGGTCTGGGTGCCCTGGAGGGCAGGGTTTGGTGGCCTGGAGCGACGCTGCAGTGCCCAGCAGGAGCCAATTCTCATTTTCCAGGCTCTCTCCTCACCTGACAAACATGCCAGGGCTCAGCACAGATAATTGGAAGTGACTTCTGTTTCCTAATGAAGCTTTCCACGGGTGACAAGAGCTATTTTACACCTGCCCTGCGCTGCCCACCTGACCCAAAATCCCAGCCCTTCGATGGGACACGTCTGAACTGCCCCTAGAGGAGGAGCTGGGAGCCCAGGTTTGCTGCTGTGAGGGTGGGAGCTCCTTCCAGCTGCCACAACACGGGGGAAAGGCAGCCCTCTCCCAGAAAAGCTGCTTCCCTGGGAGCTGCCCCCCAAACTTCAGGGATCTGAGTGTACACAGGAATATACGTTGAGTTTTCCTCCAATAACCAGCATGTGCGTGGTCTGGCATCTGCTGTCCTGGAAATGGCAGTGCTTCCCGTGTGGATCACTGGGATATGGGATGTCTGGGCTGTGAGATCAGGGCTGGAAAGGTGATGTCGCTCCGAGCGCTGCTCGCCGCTCCCTGCCACGCTGCTTGCCAAGACGTTATCCCTGCAGGAAGCCAGCGTTCCCTGGGAATTCCTGCTGGGCTCCAAGCCCTCCCTGTGGGCAGCTGGCTCTGCCCCCAGCGCTGCTGCAACCTGGGACGTTCCCAGCACATCCCGAGGTGCCCTTGAAGCATCCCGGACAGCAGCAGGGAAAGCGCTGGGGCATCATCCCATCCCAGCTTCTGGAGGAGTTTTCCTCCCTGGAGAGGGACACCCCGGCCGTGCAAACTGAAAGTCGGCTCTAGGAGGTGTGTGTGGGGAGGGGTGGTTTTAGCGTCAAAAGAGATAAACGTCCCAGCTGGTGCAGAAGGAGAGATGGAAACGGCTTGACCTCCCTCATTAGCATCACTTCAGGCCAGAGCAAAGAAGCTCGAAAAAAAAAAAAGTCGCCTGGTGATTTGTTCTCCTTTAAAAATGTCCCTGTCATCACACTCCATTATTTATACCAGCAGCACCGCTGGCACTGAGCCCAGGCTGGGAAGAAAAATAATAGGGAGATGTCCCCTCCACTCCCTGCTGCTTCCCTGCCTTCCCTCTGAAGGACACAGGGGGAGAAAAGCCCTGCCTGGGACACCCCCAGGGCTCTGGGATGTGACACCTGTGACCTTTGGGACTCTCTGTCTGGGGTAGGGGACGATGATGGGGTGCAGGGGAAGGGCAGATTGGGATTGCACAGCAGTTCTGGGATAACATGGGAAAGGGTTGTCTGGGTCTGGAGCCACAGCTGCCTCACCCAGCTCAGGATCTGGGGCAGCTCCCTCTTCCTAAGACGCCCCATCAGCCTCACCTCTTCCACCACCCCAAATTCCCACCACCCAGCACTGGGCTGGGGCTTGGAAAATCCTGGTTTGGGGGATTGCTGAGTCTAAAAACCTGATTCTTTGAATTTGCCTTTTGCTTCTGGTCAGGTGACAGGGTCTGTCGCTGCTGTTTAACCCCAAAGCTCATCAGCCTGAGGATCTTCACATTTTCTGAGGGTTGGGCTCCAGGGCCTGGAGCTTCAAGGAAAATATCAATCCTTTTTCTCCCCAAATTTCACCCACCAACTCCGTTCAAAGACTGGAAAAAATTAAGGACAGGCACTTCAAGTTTCTGTGGAAAACACAAAAATCCTCATTTTTTGCTCATTTTTAAACAAGAGGGAAACATCCCACCGTTTCCCTGCCTCCCTTTCACTTCCCATCCCGCTCTGAGCATCTTCATTGCTAATTCCCATCAATCCCAGCCCAACTTTCAGGCCTTTCACAAATTCCCTCTGCTCATCCCCACGTGCAAAACTCCCAGCTCTGGATTTCTGGAGAGGTCACCAGGGACACCAGGACCTGTTAGTTTTCCTCCTGAACTCTCTCAGGGGTGACTCAGCTGCTGCAATCAGGAAATAACAGGGGATGGCAGAAACACCCGCGGGGAAATACCCAAAGAGTCGGATTTCTCTTTAAAAACACTTTTACTGCCACCTCCTCGCCAGCCCCAGGGACTGGCCCTGGCCAAGTCCTGGGCTGCATTCCCTGCTTTATGAAGCATTAAAAAAATATTACCTTGTCATCTGTCCTGGCTGGGATTCAGGAAGCTGCAGAGGGTTCCAAAAGTTTGATTTCTCTCGTGTCTTTGCACTGGAACACTCTCACAGAATCCCAGAATGGTTTGGGTTGGGAAGGACCTTAAAGAACATCTTGTTCCATGGGCAGGGACACCTTCCACTAGCCCAGGTTGCTCCAATCCCTGTCCAAGCTGGCCTTGGACACTTCCAGGGATGGGGCAGCCACAGCTTCGCTGGGAATTCCATCCCAGCCCCTCCCCACCCTCCCAGGGAAGGATTCCTTCCCAATATCTCATCTATCCCTGCCCTCTGGCAGTGGGAAGCCATTGCCTGTGTCCTGTCCCTCCATCCCTTGTCCCAGGTCCCTCTCCAGCTGTCTTGGAGCCCCTTTATGCCCTGGAAGTGGCTCTCAGGTCCCTTGATTTTAACCCACTGAGAGCTGGGTTTGCCAGAGGTTTGGGGAACTGTGGGCTGGGAGGAGCTGCCCCCGGGACAGACCTCCAGCAACACCCCCACAGAGCAGCCTTGGGATTAAATGAGCTGTGTTCCTTTTGGATACCACACCTGGAGAGCCAGAGAAACTCTGCCTGTACCCCAGCTTTTCCCAGAGAGGCAAGTGCAGCCATCACCTTCCTCCCGGGAGGACGAGACACGTCATCTCCACCTGCTGCTCTCCAAATCCTCCCAGCCTCAGCTGGTTCCCAGCTCCAGAGACACCATGGGATGTGGGAAGGTGCACGGGAAAGGTCCAGCAGGGTCCTGCAAAAGTCAGGAGGTGGGCAGGGCAGGGGCAAAGCCGTTTTGGGAAGGAGCCTGGGCAGGGGGGGTGTGCTGGGAGCGCTGCCACCACCTCCCCGTC
Organism: Myiozetetes cayanensis; assembly: GCF_022539395.1. Lineage (NCBI taxonomy): Eukaryota > Metazoa > Chordata > Aves > Passeriformes > Tyrannidae > Myiozetetes > Myiozetetes cayanensis. Next base: position 672,500 of record NW_026088185.1, on the reverse strand, counting down.
CCTGCTGCTGTGAAGTGCTGAGCAGCCACTTCAGGCTCTCAGAATGAGGCTCTCAGAGGCAAGATCTGCCTCAGCACAATTTTAATATCCCAGCACTTGACTGTGCAGCCCCATAATGTCCTCTTTGCTGTTGGGGTTTTTTTTTTATTTTCTCCGGGAGTGAGACTCTGTAAAGCTGCTGGTGAGCCCACATCTGCCTCCTGCACTCAGGCTGTAAAATAAACTGTTATATAAAGAGGGGAGGGGGGGGGGGACAGTAATTGAGCTGCCTTTTTTTCCTGTGTATTGCTGAAGCAGTCTGCAGTGCTTTGCAGGGATGACAGATATCCATCAGGGAACAAGCACATCCCAGCGGCGCTCAGTGGTTGCTGAGAACACGGGAGGTGCAGCAGAGCTGAGCAGGGTGTTTTTTGGGGGGAAAATATCAGCTGGGACCTGCCCCATCTTTACAGCAGCATCTTTACAGCAGCATCTTTGCATCCTCACCCTGCACCCTGGATGGGGGCTCTCATTCCCAAGCCACCTCTCCCTCCAGCTGGCATGTCCGTGTCTCCTTGGTGTGCCTCTCAGGAGCCCTCTCTCCTCACCTTCCCCCCGTGAGAAGAGCTTCATCCCAGCTGCTGATCCTCACTACCTTCCCAGAGGATGGTCAGGCACTGGACAGGCTCCCCAGGGCAGTGGGCACAGCCCCGAGGCTGCCAGAGCTCAGGAAACATTCTCAGGGACAGGGTGGGATTGCTGGGGGGTCCTGGGCAGGGCCAGGAGTTGGACTTGGATGATCCTGTGATCGTATTTGAGCTAAATTATCTTGTTTACCTGCGCCATGCAATTTAAAAACAGCCCTCAGCTGGTTTTGACCGTGGCCTCAATGGCTTCAGGGAGCACTGGAGCTGCTCATCACAGAGATAGCTCCAGCTTTCCTCCCCACCCTGCTCTGGAATTGAGCAATCAAGAGACAAGTTTAATTACCACGGCGAGACCAGACTTCTCTGCTGCGAAGGAGCATCAGTGGGATTTGGGCTTTGTTTTAAACATTCTACCCCATCCCTGTGGATTCAGGATACCCCCCTGCCTGCCTGCCCAAGAGGAGCACGAGATCTCCTCTCTGTGGCTCAAACCAACGTTGGGGATCTCCTCAGGGGAAGGAGTTTGTCTTTGCAGAGCTTTCCACTGAGATCTTCATATCCACGACATCATTTCTCAGTTCAGCCTTGCCCTGATGCTTCATCCCCTGCCTGGGGGGCCTCAGCCCCTCACCCTGGGTGTCCCACCACTTTACTCCCCTCCTCTGGGGCTTCTCTGAGAGGACCCTGCAGCTCTTTGTGTCCCCCAGAGCTGTGGCAGGAGCTCTCTTTGCCCCTGGGCTGCAGGACTCACCAACCAGGGTTGTTGCTGGAGGTCCCTGCAAAAAACCCTGAGCTTCGGGGTGGCTTAGAGGGAACTTGTTAGGGTGGATATTGCTTTTCACCTGAAATCACAGCTGCTTTATTGACTCTGTGATGCCTGGCTCCCAGGCAGCCAGGCTTTAATGCATACTAATGAACAAAACAAGTGTTTTCCCCTCCAAGTATCACGTGTTTTCCCAGCCTTTCCTGCAGCTCAGCCCCGGAGATAACATCAAAGTGGTCCAATTTAATGAACCTGCTCTGTTACAGCACAGCATAATTTACTGGCTGCTCTGCAGGAAAAAAAAAACAAAACAACAAACCCATACCACTGCTATTGAGGCTTTTCAGTCTATTCCTCTGATTTTTAATAAGTTACAACTTATCTTAGGCCATTTGGGGAAAGAATGTGAGAGATGGAATGATAAAACAGCAGCTCGTCCCCCACTAGGAGGTTTATTGAAATTCCCAGCAAAAACCTGAGGTTTTGGCTCTGTCTGGGAAGGGGAAGGATGAAAACATTCTGTTCTAAGGGGTTTCCTCGTGTGTCAGACAGAAGGGCTCAAGCACAGCGTGTTGGGAGACACCTGGGCACGGCCGTCCATCCCAGCCCCTCCTCGCCTGGCTGGCCCTGATGATTTGCAGGTCTCTTCCTGACTTTATGAGGTCCAGTTTTGAGGGCTGAGCCTTTCCCATCCGTGGCTCTTTCCCGGAGGAAAATGCCCTGGAGGGGTTCCCGAAATGCCCCGGTGTGGCCGTATGGTTCAGCTGGCAGGGCAGCGGCCGGGCAAAGGCTGCACTCGATGGCCTTGGAGGTCTTTTCCAAGCTTGGAAACTCCGTGGAAGACCCCAGGCCCTTATCCCTGCCCTGCTCAGCAGGAGATGGACCCAAGGAGAGGGGCAGCCCAGCCCTGACTGGACACCCTGAACGATCCACAGCGTTCCCTCGTCCCGAGGGACCCCCAGTGCTGCAGCCCCTGCTCAGCCCCCAGTGCTGCAGCCCCTGCTCCACCGAGGCACTGAGGACAGAGAGGGAGGCTGTCATTATGCAGCGGTTTCCATGGCAACCTCCCCTATCAAATGGCCCAGCACAAGGGCTCTCTTCCCTTCCTCCTGGTCTCCTTTGCCTCCGGAACAATCGGGCCGGGATGAGAGCCCAGCTGTGTTTCAGCCTGGCCCGTGCAGCTCTGAGCAGGCACAGAGGGACATGGGATGCCTCCTCCTCCTCCTCCCCTCCATCCTGAGCCCTGGGGGGCCCACGGAGCCTCCTCTTTATTCCCACTGGCATTGCTGATCATCTGCCAGCAGGACAGAACCTTCCAGGGGCTGGTGGAACAGCCAGGAGAGGCACTTTTCCCATAAAACCATGGAATGGCTTGGGTTAGAAAGGACCTCAAAGCCCATCTTGTTCCACCCCCTGCCATGGGCAGGGACACCTTCCACTAGACCAGGTTGCTCCAACCTGGCCCTGGATACTTCCAGGGATCCTAGGGCAGCCACAGCTTCTCTGGGAATCCCATCCCAGCCCCTCGCCATCCTCCCAGGGAAAAATTCCTTCCCAATATCCCATCTATCCCTGCCCTCTGGCAGTGGGAAGTCCCCTTGTCCTGTCCCTCCATCCCTTGTCCCAAAGTCCCTCCGAGAACAGAAAAAGACTGCTTCTCCTCCTTGGACTGACATAAAGGGAGGTGGGGGGAGAAGTATCTTCTGTAAATACATAATACCTTTTACTTAAGTAGATATAATTCTTTAGTTTTAGTTTTTTAATAATAAATACTCATACTTTTTTTAAATTCAGTCTCTTTTTGTCTGCATAAACCTTCTCTCAACTGATAGTAATTGTGTGGGGGGTGTAAAAGTAAATTGAGCCAGGGCAAAACCACGACACCAGCTCTCCTGGAGCCCCTTTAGGCACTGGAAGTGGCTCCGAGGTCTCCTTGGAGCCTTCTCTTCTCCAGGTGAACCCCCCAGCTCTCCCAGCCTGGCTCCATAGGAGAGGTAAAGAAAATAAATAACAAGCCTGGACCTCAACTCTGCCTCTTCCTGTGGAGATGTTCCAAAGCTGTTGTTCCCCTGGCCTTTGTCTCCCCTTTCCTGCTGAGTTTAAGAGGAATTGGGTGCACATCTTTCCTTGCCCAAGCCCTGCCTTCCCCCCAGCTGATGGGACTCATTGCTCCAGGCTGGCTCAGAGGGCTCCTCCTGTGCCTCTGATTTTTCCTCCCTGAGGAGGAGCCTGACTTTGGCTGGGGGGCACATCTGCAGTGAGATGGTCCTTCCCTCTGGCACGGGAAAAGCAGGCAGCCCTCAGGGCTCTCCTGCCCCATCCAGAGAAACCCCAGCTCCTAAGATGACATTTCAGAGCACGAGGGGAGGAGGAGGAGGAAGACCTCAAGGTGGTGTCCAGCTGAGGGCATTGTTCTCTTTTCTCCAGGGCCACGTGAGTGGCAGAACATTAATATTTGCTTTTCCATTTCCCTCTGGGCCCCATTGTTCGAGGGCTCAGCCCGGAGACAACTCTGCAGCTCACCTCTGTTTACTCTGAGCTCTGCTCAGCCCTGTGCTGAGCCTTTCCCTTCCTTGGCTTGGCTGGGAGGGAAGGAAAGGCTTGGTAACTCTTCCCAACGTGAGAAGACTCATTGTCCCTCCTGACTGCCGCCCCAGAGCAGCTGGGTTTGTTGGATTGTGGAGCCCTGTGTTTTCTTTTGAATGGCTCAGCGCTGCTTAAAAGGCAGGTCTGGAGCAGGGTCTGCCAAATCAGATGCTTGGCTTGCTGTGAAACTCGGCCTAAGGCTTGAAGTGGGACAGGATCCAACAGCAGAGCAGGTCAAAAATCCCGCTTGGCTTCCAGATCTCTGACAGCAAACCCACCCCTCTGAGTGGGTGAACTCTGAGCCCTGCCTGCTCTGCTTGTGTTGGGTTAATCTCAACCCAAACCAGATCTGCTGTCATCAAAAACAAAAAAAAAAAGAAAATATTTCCAAGGAGCTTTTTTGATGCATTAAAGAGGTTTTGATTCCTCCCCTTTCTTTTAAACTCTGCCAGCCCCGCTCTCTGCAGGTGGTGCTCGAAGAATTGGTGGGATCTGCACCAGGAAGACTTGCAGTGCTGCCTCTCAGCTGCAGTTTGTGCCTCTTAAACCCTGGTTTCAGACTCTGGTTTCAGACCCTTAAAAGCTGGTGGCTTTTCCAGGCTTATTCAGGATTGCATCCCGCCTGTCTGGATTGGTTTTTACTCCCAGTCCGAAAGACCTTGTGAGATCCCACCCTTTCTGTGGGATCTGCATCTTTGTGAGCCCCCCCTGCACCCGCCCCATGCCCCAAAAAGGAGGAGTTTCCCCTCCCAGAGCAAAGAGGCATCTCCTGCCCAACCCAGCCAGCACCTCTTTGTTCAGCCCAGGATTTAACAACCACAATTACAAGGGCTCTCACACGGTCGGGGTTATTTTGACCCTGCTTCCAGGAAAGGTCCTTGCTGGAATTTCTCACCATCTGGAAGGGAGGGGAACCTCCCTCCTTCCCCTCACCCAGGCCGTGGCATCTGCCAGGCTTTTTGGAGCAATCAAAGGGACCCTTTGCTCCTCCAGCTTGGCTTTGTTACTCGCTGTCACTCAGCTTTCCATGGGTCTGCTAAAGCAGAACCACGGAATTATTCAGGTTGGGAAAGCCCTGGGAGATCCCCCCACTGAACCATGTCCCCAGGTGACACTTCTGCATGAGACCCCCAGGTTCCTCTGTCAGGGGCAGACACAACTCCATGGAGAGGTTAAACTTGGGGGACTGAGGTGTGTGGGGGCAAGGAGGGGGCAGGGAAGAGGAGATTGGGGTTCAAGGGCAAAGTGCTTTCCTCTCCATCATCTCCATGTGCCCAGGCTGCATCCAGGATCCGGAGTAAACCAAGCCCAGAAGCTCAAAGCCCTCCACCCAGGGGGGAAGTTGGCCCTGGAAGGTGGGTTTGGAGACCTGCCCCAAAAGGCAGGTGGCATCTGGGGCATCTTGATCCGCTTGCTCGGTACAGAAACTGGGAATTGTGTGTTGAAAGGCAGCTGGGGTCACAGCAGAAAGGTGGGATCACGGCAGAAGGGTGGGAGAGGCTGCTCCTTTGGCTTCCCCTCAGATTCCCAGTGTCCCCCACTCACAGCCCAGCACAGCAGGCTCTGTGCCCACGGGGAGGGAATGGAGCTGCAATCCCATTACTGAGGGCAAGGCAGGATCCAGCCCATTCCTGGCACCTCTGGTAATTAAGATCAGCCTTTAAGCCTCTTCAAACACGGTGATCTGGGCAGGGAGCCAGGCCTGGCTTCTTTTCAGTGAGACTGATCCAGAGCCCACTGGGAACCAGTGTCACCAGCAACCCAGGGCACATCCACTGCGTGCTGGGTGGGTGAGGGCTTGGAAAACCATGGAATCATGGAACGGTTTGGGTTGGAAGGACCTCAAAGCCCATCCATTCCCACCCCCTGCCATGGGCAGGGACACCTCCCACTAGGTCAGGTTGATCCAACCTGGCCCTGGACACTTCCAGGGATCCTGGGGCAGCCACAGCTTCTCTGGGAATTCCATCCCAGCCCCTCTCCACCCTCCCAGGGAAGAATTCCTTCCCAGTATCCCACCTAACCCTGCCCTGTGGCAGTGGGAAGCCATTCCCCCTTGTGCTGTCCCTCCAGGCCCTTGTAAACAGTCTCTCTCCATCTTTCTTGTCATCTCCTCCTGGTCCTGGAAGGCCACTATCAGGTCACCCCAAAGCCTTCCCCTCTGCAGGCTGGACAATCCCAGTTTTCCCGCTCTCTCCTCCCAGCAGAGCTGCTCCATCCCTCTGATCCCCCCTGGGGCAGAAAGGCAGGCAGCTTTGTGTTCAGACCTGCTGGGCTGGGGTGAAGGGAGGAGCAAAGGCAGCCCTCCTTAAACCCCACGGGGGACTTGGGGGAGGTCTCCCAGCCCTCCTTTCCTACTTGTTGGGTTTCATTAAGCCCAGCTCCTGGAGCCAAGTGGGAATCCCAGCTGTTGTTGAAGGAGCTCTCTGAGCCTCACACGGGAGGCAGAGAGCACAGAAAACTCTCAGCTGGAACAGAAAGCAAATAAAACTCCAATATTTTGGCTTTGTAATGAACATAATTAATTATGGGGAAGCTCTTTGCATAATTCCACAGTTGTCTGGGAGCGTTTGCCAGAGCACGTAGTTCTGACACAGAGAAACTGCCCTTTTGACTCTAGGAGGATATTGAAGATGTTCTGGTAAATATTTACATTTTTTAATCTCCAGTGCTAATCAGGGCTGAGATTATTGAAGTTATTAAAATAAACTCTGCCTTGATTGCTTGCTTTCTGCATTTGCTGGGGTTTTTTTCCCTCTGACTGTCCAGATGCCAGGGAAGCTGGGAGTTTATTGAGGTTAGATTTGCTGGAGCACTGCAGTTGAAAGGGTCTGCTCCCCAGGGGCAGATGTTGTTCCAAAACGAGATGACACCCAAATCATTCGTGCTGCTGAAATTACTGAACAACGGGGAATCTCGGGATAGAAATTGTTCTCTGGGGTTTTATTCTCCCCTGCAGGTGCTGTTTCTCAGGAAGAGGGGTTTTTATCACAAAGGGAGGGCAACCTGAGCTCTCTTGGCGTCGTTTCAGCCCGGATTCAAGGTCAGGCTTCTCCTGCAGCCCCTGGAAGGGCTCCTCTGGCCCCATTCCCATGGAACTGGCCTGGGTTATCACCATTCATTCATCACCTCATCATCAGCTGGGGCTGTCTGAGAGATGCTCCCAGGGCCACACTGAGCACTCTGAGCGTGCAGTAGGGCAGGGTTTGCACCCCGGAGCTGGGAAGGCTCAAGGTTGGTGGGTCCTGCTCTTCCCTGGTCCTGGCAGGTGTCCTGTCACGCTTTTAGCAGGGCTTGACTTGCTAAGTCAGCTCTAACAGGAGCCTGGGCTGTGTCTGGGGCAAATCTCTACCCACAGGAAAGGCTCCAGTGATTTTTTTTTTCTTTTTCCCCTCCTTCCTTGCTTTGCAAGTTAAAAATTAAGCCCAGCCTGGGTCTGTGCATCAGACCATCTTGGCCCAGTGCCTGACTTTTATAGGGTGGGTTGACCAGCCAGGAGTTATAAAGAGTGAGGAAAAAGACCACTTAAAAAGCAAGCAGAGCTCTGTAAATGCCCCCCCACCCCCCTAATGAAGCCTTGGATTTCTTGCAACCACTGTCCCCGCTGCCAGGGCTGGTTTTGCTCCTTGCACAGCGAGATCTGCGAGAGAGCAGAGCCAGAGCTGCGTGTCCTGAGCAGGGGGGAAGCCAAGGACAAAGAATTAGGAATAACTCGGGAGAAACCCTTGGATTTCAGGGGTTTGTGTGGAAAGAACAAGTTGCTGCTGTCATCTGTGTGTCCCCCACCCCAGGGCCAGGCTGTCTTGTGGCAAATGCTCACCCAGCTTTTCAAGCCTGTCAGCCAGTTCTGACCTTGCTAGGAAGCAGACGGGGCTTTGCTTTGTCACCAGCCAGGGTGAGGAGGGAGGTGAGGGAAGAACAGCCCGGTGGGAACAGAGGAGTGTGAAAAACAGGGAGAAAACCGTGAGCAGATGGAGTGGGGGGGGGGCAGTGGTGTCTCGAGACTCGCTGGCCCTGCCGCATTAATGATGTTAATGAGCACTGAGGAGTGATGGGTGAGCTCTGTGGAAGTAGCCAGGGTCGGCTGGGGACACCCCCCTGCTTTGCAGTTCTGAGCTGAGCTGTGGGGAAATGGGGCCCTTCCCACCACCAAGCTGCGTTTTGGATCGGGGAACTCTTTCCCAGACTCTGGAGAAAGTGGCTGTTAACCTGCCTGAATCATTCAGGCTGGAAAAGCCCTCTAAGATCACCGAGTCCAACCATCCCCCAGCACTGCCAAGGCCACCACTGACCCACGTCCCCAGGTGCCACATCCACACGGCTTTTAAGTCCCTCCAGGGATGGGGGCTCCACCACTGCCCTGGGCAGCTGTGCCAGGGCTGGACAGCCCTTTCAGTGAAGAAATTTTTCCTGATATCCAATCACCAAGTAGGTGAAAGGACCCTCTATCACAAAGCCAGCCAGGGAATGTTACCCATGGACATCGATGTGACTCCTCTGGCATCTCCCAACTCCTGCAGCTGGGAGCACCCCCTTCCATCCCATTTTCTGGCAGGTTTGTACCCAGGCATTGCTGTATCCCACATTCCAGCTCCCAGTGAACACCACTAGGAGCTGCAAACACGCTTGCAGGTTGCCAGGGCCCCTTTCTGCTCTCCACCTCGGGCCAGCATTGAGTACCGCGGGTGGAAATGCAACTCCAGGGCGATGGGAAGAGGAAGGAGGGGCTGCTTGGCTCGTGTGTGGCTCACTGAACCTGCCAGGTCATGCCTGGCATTCAGTGAAAGTGGTGCCTTTTAATCTCCTGATCTCTGCCCTGCCTTGAGCAGCTTTGCCATCTGTTCCGGAGCACTGGAAGGTGACGACCCGTGTCCCTCCAGAGCTCCCCCCCTCTGTCTGCATCCACCAAATCCTGGTTTCCCTAAACAATCCAGTGCTCAAGGGGTTCGCCCTTCAGTGTGGGGGATTGGACTAAATGACCTTTAAGGGTCCCTTCCAACCCAAACCATTCGAAAGAAAACTGAACATCCATTCCCACAGGTAACGGATGAAGCTGCAACAGCCCCCAAACACATCTTGAAAGTAAAGAAATCCTCGTCTTGCTCTGGACAAGACTTAATTGCAGAAGGTTCCTTTGACTTTGACAGCGCTTGGCCCTTCGCTTTCCCCACCAGCAGGTCTCCAGTTAAAGTTAAAAATGAGCTTCCCAGGGGAAATCAGTGTGTTTTCCACCGGTTAACGCAGGAGAAGTGACAGCTCCCAGACACCTGCGCTTTGTCCTGGCAACATTTGTGGAAACTCGCCCGTCAGCCACACGGGGAGGGTGCAGAAATGCAGCTGGGACTTGTTCTGTCCCGAGAATGAACCTTTTGGGGGTTCAGCAGCTGCAGCTGACAGGCTATTAATTTCAGGCTCTCGTTAGCAAAGGAGTTGATGATAATGGTGCGAGGGCAGGTGATGTTTGAAACGGGATCTGGGTGGTCACTGTAAGTGATCCTCGGCTCAGGCCGGGCTGAATGGCTCTTGAAACACAAATATTTGCCTGTGCAGAGAGGGCCTTATTATTAATTTAAAGCCTGCCATAAATCATGAGCTCAGAAACGCAGACTTCAGGCTGCACGGACAAAAATAGCTGTGGCCTCTTGCACGGGGAGCCGCTGCCATTGCTCTTCCATAATTGGATCAGGCTGCAATGGATACCTTAAATTTAGTCACAAAAGGCTAACAGGAAAAAAATGCCGACAATTCATCACAGCCCTGCTGCTATATTTAAAGCTGTCAGCGTTCCTAGGATATAAAGTGATTATAAATCCCAGTGATTTGTAAGCAGCCCTAGGAATCTGCCTCCATGCTGACATTCAACACTCGGGTTCTCCACGCTGGGAGCCCTTGATTCAGCCACAGAATTAAGCCTTCACCTCCTTTTCAGTTCAGGAATTGCTGTTCCAGGCTTAAATGGAGGTCTGTGCTCTCAGTTCGGGGTCCAAACTGTAATTAATTTCCTTCAGTAATCGATGCCTTGCTGCTGGTTTGGAGTTGGAGGTACCAAAATGCTGCTCTCACGTTCCATCTGACTGAAACAAAGCACTGCCTGGCCCTGCTTTGGGTCTGTGGCACCTCGTTATCTGACAGCCTTTCCTAGGAATCTTTAGTGAAGGACAGGCAATAATCCATAGTTTAATATCTCCTCATTCCCTGGAGCCTGTTGGCATCATCAGCCCAGTGCCAGGGCTCCAAAAAAGGGATAAAAATCTTGGAAGCAGGCAGGCAGGGAATGACTGTGCTGAGGTTTCTGCACTAGTTCATGCCCTGAAGGAAGGGAGTTTACCTTGGCTTCAAAACTCCTTTAGAGCTTCATCTTGCAACCTCTCAGTAAGGTGAGGGCTCCCTTCCCACCAGGCTGACTTTTCCCTGGATAAAAGCAGTGGAATGACTTTGGAGTTCAACTCCTCCTGCCCCCATTCTGCAGCCTGCTAAGGTTTCAAAGCAGCCTTGGCTTCCAAAAGCTTCCCCTTTTCCTGGGACACACCAGAGCCAGGTTTGCACATCAGAGATGCTGGAACCAAGGGCTGATCCCAGCTCTCCATTCCTCCTCACCAAAGACAGGAGCAGAATCAGAGAGTCCCAGCCTGGTTTGGGTTGGGAGGGACCTTCAAGCCCATCTCATTCCCTCCCCTGCCATGGGCAGGGACACCTTCCACCAGCCCAGGTTGCTCCAAGCACCAACATTTCCTAAGAATTTCCATTCTCTATTATTGAATGACCTCGGGTGAAGGAGATGTTTTACCTGCTCAAGACCCACACAATGGAAAGAATGTTTGCTTTGAATTGTGATCCAGATAATCCTGAAAGAGCCTGGAATTCGAAAAATTGGCCAAGAAATAAGCTGAGCAGCAAAGCCTCTGTCTGTGGCTCTGCTTCCCTTTGTGTTTTCATTTCCTACCTTCATTCTTTCTCCCCATCGTGATGCCAAACCTCTGGAATGCCCTTATTGATTGGCAAAGAACAATAAGAGAAAAAAAAAAAATGCAATAAAAGAAGAAATTGCTTCTAAACCTCCCTTGCCAAGCATGTGAATCTTTCAGGAAACTAATACATGCCACAGCTCAGCAAATCAGCGAGGAATGCGAGCTGTCCTGTGGGATTGAAGAGCGCTCAGGAACCCCATCACACCACTCCTGTGCCGAGCTCATTGTCCATGGCTTCTAAAAAACCTTGTGCCTATCAAAAGTGGGTTTTTTTTGGTTTTTTTTTTTGTTTGGTTTGGTTTGGTTTGTTGTTTTTGTTTTTGTTTGGGTTTTTTGTTTGGTTTTTTTGGTTTTTTGTGTGTTTTTTTTTGGTTTTTTGTTTTTTTTGTTTTGTTTTTTGTTTGTTTGTTTTTTGCAGCCCAAAAGCCCTTCATTTCCTTTCTTCCAAGGCAGGAAGGGTGAATTTCTGCCCGGAGGTCCAGCCACGCTGCAGCACACGCTGTGGGGAGGATCATGGAATGGTTGAACCTGGAAAAGGATCCCACCTCAGCCACCCGCAGTGAGGAGGTGGGGCTGAACTGACAGTGGAGAAGGAACAAGCCAAGTGGCTGAAAACCTTGCGGGGAGGGGAGTTATGAAACCTTCTGGAAGGTTCTTTCCACCCTAAGAGCAGCATTCAGGGTACTCCTTCAAAGGGAGGTCGCTTTTGGATGTCTCCACGTGGGCTCCTGCCCGTAGAGACTTCAGAGCCGAGCTTTGAAGTTGTCCACCCTCCTCCCGCGTGTCTGCTCTCACTTTGACCTTCCCTGCACAAAAATAGCTCCCTCCAGTCACAGAAAATATCAAAGGTGTTGGACAATGATCCCTGTTCTCATTGAAGTCCGTGGGAACTCTGCCATGGTCTGGAGGAGAACGTGATCAGAGCAGCAGGGCCCCATAACAGCCCTCTTGGGGTAGGGGACACATTTCCTCTTGGGAACACAGGGACAAACCCGGCCTCTCTTTGGTGGCCTGTGGGACCAGAGCCAGTTCCTGGCACATGGAGGTCACAGCAAAGCTCAGGAGCTCCAAAAGGAGTGTTAGTGAGCTGGGCAGAGCCACAGCTGCAGCAACAAGGTTGTCCCAACCTACAGGTCCTGCTCCATCCAGCCCAAGGGTCCCACACCCACCATTAGAGTCACAGAGGTGTTGTCACCCCACGTGGCTTTGCTCTGTGCCTGATTTTACCTGAAGTGTACTGAAAGCCCCAGAGTCTGGACTCATATTGAGTGGGAAACAACCTCCATTCTCATTTTTTTAGAGCCCAAAAGTTGCTTTGGGAAATTGCTGTTGGGAACACTTTACCTCCTCAAGGGCAGACAGACCTCTGCAAGCACAGCATGTCTAAGTTTTTGACTTGGTTTTCGGGGAGGGGGGGCTTGATGGTTTTGCTGGGTTAAAAAAGATATTAGCTCTGCTCACAGACCTTCCCTTACCCATGACCTCGGACTATCCCAGCCACAACAGCTCTGCCATTTGGAAAAATCACCTTTTGAGCCTGTGGCTGGAAACACCACTCCCAAATGAACTGCCCATTTCTCTGCTGGAGCTCAGAAGAAACTTGTGGTGGTGTTCCAGTTCACAACCTTCTCTACAGGCAACACAGTTCAGCACTGGAGACGATGAGACAAAAATAAACGGAGGAAACTGGACAAGGGAACACAATCAAAGGCACTGAGCCTTTCAAGATAGTGTTTGTCCTAATATTTACAGAGTCCTTCCGAAGCCAAGAGACTTCTTCTGGACTTCAGAGGCTCTGGGCTGCTCTGTTCTTGTTTATGGCCCCAGTGCCAAAGAAAGCCGAGGGGTTGATAAGCACCGTGCCCCCTGCCATGCTCTGTCAATGGATGTCTCCCTCGGAACAACATGAAAGTGTTTCCATTCTGCTTGATGTTCTCATCTGCCTCCTGAACGATTATTTTGGGGGTTGTACAGGAACACAGAGCTCAGTAGGACTGAGGGTTTGGTTCCTGCTCTTCCATCAGGCTCCGGTGGCAGCCCACGTGCAGAGTGTCTCGCTCACAACCCTCGCTCACCCGAATCCAGGGAGAGCTCCAGCCCGCCAAGGAATGGCTCCCCTCGGATATTTAAAGGGAGCTTTCACAGCAGCCTCTGGATGTTCAGTCCCTTTGGGTGTCTGGACCCTAATTAGAGGAGGGAACTGTGGATTGGGAGCAGGAAGCTGGCAGGACTGGCAAAAGAGGTTCACCCCAGGGTTGCAACCTTCTGGGGTTGGCTGAGATTAGAGGCTCCAGTCCCACTGGTTGGCTCTAATGGAATAGAAGCCCTCTCACTGTGTGTTAATTACAGCTAATTGCTCACCCACCAGGAAAGAACTTCAGCCTTCCTAGTGATAGTGGGAAGCAGTGAGAGCTGCAGGAGGAGCCCCCCAGGGCAGGGCTCCCGGGAAGGGGGTGCTGGGCAGGAGGCAGGGAAGGGTGCCCAGCTCACATTCCTCCTCTGGCATCCGGGCTCATCCAAGTGGTCACTGCCCCCAGGCTGCCAGAGCTCCAGGAGCATTTGGACAATGCCCTCAGGGGCAGGGGGGGATCCTTGGGGTGTCCTGGACAGGGTCAGAAGCTGGACTGGATGGTCCTTGGGGATCCCTTCCAGCTGTGATTCTGTGATTCTAACCCTCCACTGACCTGGCTTTCTTGGGCATTTCCAGGGGAGAGGACCAAGAGCCAGGGTTGGGCAGCTGTGGAGAGCAGGCACAGCCCCAGTCCTGCCATCACCCTGCTCCTAAATCCAGGTCACCCAAAGGCAGGGCTGCTCCGTGCCTGCAGGAGCCCTGCTGTCCTGGGAATGGAGGGCACAGAGCTCCTGCTGCTTCAGACACCTCTGCAATTCCCTCAGATCCTTTTCCCCTTGGAGAATTTCAGACCAGCATCAGCTTGAGGCTTTCCAAGTGACTTGGAGGGGAAGAGAGCCCTGGAGGAGGGGGAGCTGGGATGTGTGGTGGGAAGGGCAGATGGATCTGCACCCAGCAGATGCCTGGCACGGAATTCCATGAAGGAAACTGCAGCAGGAGCAGAGCTGGGCTGGGGCTGTGGCTTTGGAGGAGAAAGGGAACACGACCAGCAGGACGGAGAGCCTTTCCAGGCTCGGGATGAATGTGGGGGGCCGGGGCTTGGCCCCGGTGGGTTTGTTGTTGCAGGGAGGAATGTGAGCAATTCCTTGGCAGGATTTCCCCGCAGGATATTAACATTAGAAAGGGAGTCGCTGGGAAGGAGTAGCTCAGATGGGCTGTTGTTGGCTCAGTTCACCCTCTCTGGGGGGCTTGGTTGGCCCTGTCCTTTTCCAATTAACACAGTTTAAGGATCGTTTGATTCCCCCACACTGTTCACATCCAAAGCACCCCAAAAGCAGCTGAGGAGGACAGAGGGTGGGATAACATCCCATTCCCCATCCCCAATCACTACAGGCACAGGGCAACCTGGAGCCTGCAGGAAAGGCTCTCTTGGCAAGGACAAACCAACAGATTGATGCTTTCTTTCCTTTCCCGACTTGACAAAGGGATCCCAAACGGGTCTTTGTGTCTCTTCTGGCTCTGGTTCACGTGAGGAATTTTAAACTAATGAGCCTGTGATCATGTCCAGGGCACTCAGGGGTGGATGGGGAGTCTGTAGCAAAGGACAGGTATTTTTAAGGCACAAATGTGGATGGAGCCCAGGGGAATATTCCTCCCTGTAGAAAGTTTGGACCGTGACAACTGGATGGGGTTTTCTGGGGGGGAAGAAACCCCTCTCCATGCATCCTTTTACAGCAAGTAGTAAAATTTTACTGCCTGTCAAGCAACATCAGTACCTGCCCCTCCTGGGAACAGGAGCTTCACTGTCATCAGAGCAGATTCACCGGGGCACAAATCCATGCCCTTGAGCATTTTCAAGCAGCACTTTGGAAAACACTCCCTGTGCCTCCCCTCGCTGCCCTGGGAAACCACATCCCAAGCGAAACGGAGCTGGAAGAACAGTTTCTGATCTCCCCCTCCTCGGGGGCAGCACTTGCAATCCAGATTAGATTAATCTGAACCAAAAGGCCCCCAGACGGCAGCAGCTGTAGAGCAGCCAAGAATTAATGAGTTTTCATCCCCCTGGGTCGGCGCTGCAGTTTCTCTCGCATTCCTCCCGCCGCCCACACGTGTTGAACAATGGCTGTGCCCCATTTCAGGCACCACCGGGAGGTCAGTGGATGTTTGTAAACTGAAAATTGCCCTTTGGGCCATTGGAAAGGCACTGCTGGAGCACAAAGGGAAGCTGGCAGCCCTTATCTGTGGATAAGGAGCTCCTGGAATGAGGGCAGGGGGGAAGGAGGGTTTTTAAGCACTGAATAAATTGCATAAAAAAAACCTGCCAGGTTGTGTTTTACGTTTACTGGCAACTCAGGAGCACGGGGAACTTCAACCATAAAGAGACACACAGGGGTTGTGTTTCAACAGGCCAGGCTTTAAAAAATAAGACCGTGAGAGCAACGTGTTGAGAGGTGATTGAACATCGGCAGGGGCTGCCCAGGGAGGTTCGGAGTCCCCATCCCTGGAGCTGTTTAAGGAAGGGCTGGACGTGGCACTCGGTGCTCTGGGCTCTGGGGGACAAGGTGGGGATGGGTCATAGGTTGGACCTGATGATCCTGGAGGTCTTGTCTTCACCCTCAGATGGCTCACCCTTCCATCCAGAGGCAGGATTTGTTCCTCTGAAAGCTTAGGGCAGCTTTGGAAAAACCTGTCCAGTGTGTGAGCCCTTCCTCCCTCCCAGGGTAGTGGGGTCTCCTGCAGGGATTCCCTGAGTGCAGCGAGCCCAGAAAACTGGGTAAGAACCCCTGGAGTTTTGTGCACTGAGTAAATGATTTCCCAGCAGTTTCGTGGGGAGTGACGTGGCTGTTGATGGTCAGTCAGTCAGAAAGTGCAGTGGAGCAGGACAGTGATCAGACAGGTGATCACAGCCACGCTTTGAGGTCCCACTGCCCCTCGACCACTCACCCCAAAAATTCCTGTTCTCTCTGGTTGGGTTTGGAGGGGCAGAGGGAGGGATTAATGTGCCACAAAGTCAGTGTGCACATAAATGATAGAATCCCAGAATGGTTTGGGTTGGAAGGGACCCCAAATCTCACCCAGTCCCACCCCCTACCACGGGCAGGGACACCTTCCACCAGCCCAGGTTGCTCCAAGCCCTGTCCAACCTTGGACACTTCCAGGGATGGAGCAGCCACAGCTTCTCTGGGCATAATATATAAATATATATGTATATATATTTATATAAAATAACAGTTTCTGTATGTTTCAATAAACATATCCTAAAAGCCCATGAGCTCCCACTGTACTAATTACAGAACAGGCTAAACTTCCCTTTCCATGCTCCTGCTCCTGATATTAAGTCAGACTTGACTATTTTCATGCAGTGGGAAGGGAAATAAAGCAAACAAGAGTGGAGTGGAACATGCCATTAAGCTCCAGGCAAACTGGCCAGGTTCTGACCCTGCAAATGATTTCCTGGAATCTTTAACAAAGTCAGAGAATCATGGACACAAAAGATGGGCTGAAAAAGAGAGTGAGATTATTTTATGTAACCCATAAATCCCCACCAGATTTACTCTTATCTCAAGTTTTACGACGCTCTGACAACAATTCCCGATAAACTTTTTCAAATGGTGTTTTCATCCCCAAATTTAGTTTGTGTTGTAAAACTGGCTGTGACAGCCCTGAGTTATCCATCTGGGATGGCACACAGGGATACAGGAGTTCCACATCACTGGGGTGGTCCTACCTGAAGCCATCAGGTAAAAACAAGCAGTTTGTCATATGAATGTGTATCTGTCACCCATTCCCTGCCCCTGGAAAAGGGGTTTGGATCCCAGTGAGTCTGATGCCTCAGCCAGGCTGTGGCTCCAAGGGGAGATCCCTGAGTTGACACATCCAGCTCCCACCGTCCAAGAGTAAGATAAAGCCTCGTGGTATGAAAGGCTGGGATCAAAGTAATTCCATGCTTTCCTGTTTGTCCCAGCCCCTGACGAGCACAGGAGCTGCTGGGACTCGATAGGAGCGGTGAACGTGCTCCTGGGGAGGTGAAAGCCCTTTGAACTGAGGGCAGCGTGGCATGAAAAGCACATCTGTGCTTCCCCAGCCCTCCCACCTCCTGCAAATCCCTCAGGGTGGGAAAACCTCCCTCAACCCAAAAGCTTTGCCATGAGAAAGGAGTCACAGATATCAGAGAAGGAGTTGGGCTGGAAGGGATCTTACAGATCACCCAGTTTCACCCCCTGCCACGGGCAGGGACACCTTCCACCAGCCCAGGCTGCTCCAAGCCTTGTCCAGCCTTGGACACTCCCAGGGATCGAGGGGCAGCCACAGCTTCTCTGGGCAACCTGTGCCAGAGGAGTCAGGAGAAACACTCGGATGTTCAGAGCTGTGTCAGCATCACCCTGGTTCTTCCTAAAGCCCAGGAAGAAATTACTCCTGGAAAAGTGCTGGTTTTGCTGGGGCCAGCTCGGTTTGGGATTAGTTTAGGATTTTTAGGGCTGTGTTTGTGCCAGCTGAAGCCCTGGAGGAGGCAACACCAGCATCCCCAGAGCCCCGTGCAGGTACAGCTGCCTCTCCCTCCTCCTGGCCCTTCTCCCATTGCTCTCTAAGCTCCCGAGGATGCTGTGGGCTAAAGCCTCCCCTGCCACCTGGAATGACGCTTTTTGGATGCAGATCACTCTGTTTCCAGGCTTTTCATGAGCGGTTTTTATCTTCCCCGGCACCCCGGGGAGCTCAGGGGTGAGTCTGGCCCAAGGTGTTTCTATCACAGAGCTGTCAAAGGCAATTTCCTCCGGTCGGAGAGAGCCGAAATCCCGGCGGAGGCAACTCATCTCCTGCTGGATGGAGCAGCAAATCAACAGCAGAGGAGCCTGGCTGCAGATGAGAAATCTTGTCCTGTGATGAGAGGTTATGAACCTTTCTTATCTTATCTCTCCGGGTTTCGTAACGAGAAGCCTGACGTGGCTCCAGCCCGGCCCTGGAGTGCCGGGGGGTGCCTGGGAATGCTGCAGGGACACAGCCAGCTCTGCCCCCAGCTCTGTGGGATGGGGCAGCCCTTCTGCAGGACACGGCTCTTCCAGGAAAACGGGAAGATGCGGTCCTTGTTCCCCCCGCTGGCACGGGAATGTGTGCACTCCTGGAGAGGGGATGGGGGGGGGGATGAAGGACAAGGAGGGGAGGGGACATGTGGCCTTAAAGCCACGGTGGATTTAAGAGCAAACACTTCCCTGCTGCCAGCGTGCAAGCAAACACCTGTGGGAACGTACCAGCCCCGGCCAAGGTCGTTCCTGCAGAGCTCCTGTCCGGGTATCCCTGCTGACACCGGGCTGGGATGCAGGGTGTGGGCAGCTCTGTCCCCTTCACCTCCTGCTCTTGCTGTCCTTAACCCTCACTCACCTGAGCCCCAGAGCCTCTCTGAGGGCTGCCTGTGACCACCATTCTGGGCACGGAGTTCATCCCCGTGCCATGCAGCACCCACCACCTGCAGCCACACGGTATTCCCAGTCGGAAGGGAACCGCCGAGATCATCAACCCACTCCACCTCTCCGGACACGGGGTGGGGGATTTGCTTCCTATTTGCCTACAGCAGCTGCCACATGTCTGCTGAGTGAATGAACCCGTGGGGATGGATCCATCCCATGAAGATCCTGTGGGAAAGCGGTGTCAGAAGCAGGACTGGCCTCCCAGTCCCTGGATTCCCATCCCCACACCGGCGCTGCAGCGGCGAGGCAGGAGGAAATGCCAGGGCTTAAGCGATTTAGCTCAGGGAATGAGTGAAATCTACTTACATGGGCTAATTGATAGCAAATGATTCCTTAATTGGAATTTATAGAATTGCCCCCTAATTTGGGAGGAGCAACAGGCCCAGCACGGTGAGGAGCTGAGGGCTGTTTTTTGTGGTTGCTACCGATTTTCCTTCGAAGATGCTCTGGCCGATTAACTTTTCATGACATAAATTTGTTTGCCTTCAAATATCCAGTTAGAAGCATTTTCAAATGCATTATTTAAGGCTTGAAAATAAATATTGGATGTGCTTTGTGAAAGCTCCGAGCAGCTTGGCTTCTCACTCAATTATTGATCGTGCTTTCCGCTGCGTTGGAGACATTCCCACATGCACAGGGGAAAATCCTGACTTGTTTACTTGCTCCTTCCATTGCTCAAAGTCTCTAAAAACTCACCCAGCGGCGGGTTTGGGATGTTTATGCCTTTTTACATCTCTCTCAGTGTGTTTTTTTCTGGAGTTTTCATAAGGTGTGAGCACCTCACATAGTGTTCCTTCTCCTCGCTAAGGCATTTGCATCTTTTCAACAGGGGTGTTACAGGACATACAATTTTTGCCAGGGCATATTTCTCCTCGTGTCAGATCTGATTGCAATTAGAGTCATTAAGGTTGGACAAGCCCTCCAAGTGTAACCTTTGAGAGGCTTTGAGGGAGCGTGGTGGCTTGGACCTCACCTGCAAGAAGTGATGAAAACTCAGAGTAGACAGAGAAATGAGGTTTGTAAAGGAGGAGAAAGCGCACAGACCTCACCTTTGGAAGATTTCAAACAGGTTTCCAGGGATGTTTGGGGGATGCAGCCCCTGAGAGATGCCAGAGCCCAAGAACTGCTCGCCCTTGCCTTTGTGGCAGGAGATCTGCCAAAAATGTGCTGGTGGAGAACCGGTTATCCCGGCTGTTTGGCTCCGCAGCCGGAGCCTCGGCAGGAATGGCACGGCCAGGGGGAAGGTTCCTGCACCCTGGGAAACACTGGCCCCCACAGAAATCTGCCCTGGTGGTGCTTTGTGCGAGCCCCAGCATCACCCAGGATGAATCTGAGCGTTGCCAGGGCCATAAATACCTCGGGAGCTGTTGAGAACCGCTTTGCACCCCTGCTCCTGCCCACACGGCAAACCAGAGCCACAGAGCTCGAGAGCCCTGCACACTCATGGCCATAATTAATGTTACAAAGCAGCTGGCACAGGGAAAGCCACCAGACAGGCTCCAGCTCCGGGTCTGACCAGCAGCAGGTCTGCACAGCCCTCAGCGTGCCATGGCTGTGGTCAAAGCCCGTGGGAATCTCGCTGGTGCCTTCAAAGGAAGCAGAATTTCACCCCAAAGCCCTGCTGCTCCGTCTGCTCATCCCCTGCAAGGCCATCCCAGGGCGTGAACGGACCACACAAGCCCCAAATCCTTTCCATGGGATGCCCACCCTGTCATAACCAGCCTGGGCAATGCTGCCTCTCTCTGTTTTAACAACCTCCAGCCCCGGTTTTCCCACTTTTTAAAGGGGAATCAGCCGTTCACTCTCGTGGCAGTTCCTCTAAGGGGAAAGCTCAGCTTCTGAGGGGGTTGATCATCGCTGTTATTGCAGGGAGGGTTTCTTAATAATAATAATAATAATAATCATCCCATGGCACTGGGAACTAAATGAGATGGAAAAGAAGAGAACTGGGCATTTCTTAGATAAAGAGTGGGAATAATGAACTTAGAAAAGAGCGAGCACCAAAAAAACCCCCACAGAGCTGAGTGCTCGCTGCTCTCCCCTCTCAGCTTGTAAGAAAGCAATTCAGGCTCAGCTTTTTTTTTCCCACTTATTAATCGAAAAAGGAAAAAAAAAATATCCTTGTGACTTGGTTTCTTTGCAGGGCAGCCGAGCAAACGGGCCGACCTTGAGGCAATAATGAAGCATTGAAGAGCAAATCCGGCGGCACAGAAAGGAAGTGTGTTCCACCAGGCAAGGCAGGGATTGAGGGCCAAGGAAGAAGCAGCCAAGTGGTTTTATCTCTGAGGGCTTAAATGGCAGCCAGGCGGGGCTTTGTACAAAGCCCGGCTTTGTTGGGAGAGCCCCGGAGGGGAGGAGGGCTCTGCGGGGCTGTACCTGGCGGGGTGGGGCTCAGCTGACAATTAACATGGTTTTATTAAGATATAACTGATGCTCTTGGCCCTTGGCAGGGTGTTATGACCCCCAAGATGGGAATCCACGTGCTGGGAGCAGGGGCAAACCAGCTCCCACCTCGCTGTGCTTGGGAGCTGCTGCTCCCAAGGGAAAGGGAAGGGGATGCCTTGAGCAATCAGGGGATGCTTTGCATGCAGCTGTGGATTTAAATCCCTGCCAGGGTGCTGGAGGGTAGCAAAGGAAACCTGAGCTGGCCCATGCACATCAGGATCACTTTCCTCTGCCCCAAAAAGCCTGGCAATTATGATTTTCTCCCTTATCTTTTGATTCCCCAGCCCTTTCCCAAGCTGGATAGCAGGTAGCCAAGGATGCTGGAAGCTGTAGCCAAGGTATCCTCTCCTTTTATCCCGGGGCACTTGCACCCAGCATCCCTTGGATGGAATTGTAAGAAATGCTCAAATGGTCAAACAGCCTCGTCCTGGAGGGGAGTTGGAGATAAGGCTGTCATTGAGCCTTGGGATTTTCTTGCAGCTTCCATCATTCTGTTGCCAGGAGGACCTCCATCAGGAGATCTCCATCAGGAGGAAACAAAAGCCGGTTCCTTTTGTGGGATTGGACTCAGGCAGCAAAGAAACCCTCTTTTTAACCTGTGGGTTGTGGCTCTTGCCACCACGATCAGCCAGGAAAGGTGGGAATTGTGGACAGGGATTGCTTGGCTTCTAAAGGGTGACAGGGGAAAATGAACTGGGTTATTTACTGGCACAGGTTACCCAGAGAGGCTGTGGCTGCCCCATCCCTGGGAGTGTCCAAGGCCAGGTTGGACAGGGCTTGGAGCAGCCTGGGCTGGTGGAAGGTGTCCCTGCCCATGGCAGGGGATGGGACTGGATGGGCTTTAATGTTCCTTCCATCCCAATCATTCTGTCATTCCCTGATTTTGGCTACAATAACAGATTTTGCCATATGGAGTAGACTCCCAGGAGGGGGGAGGCTGGTGCAAAGCTCCCCAGAATCCGTCCCCTCCCGCAGGACAGAGGGAGCACGGCTGCTGCAAAGCTGAGAGTGATGGTGCCGGGGTGGAAGGAGGCTGCAGGTTTTCCCTGCAGTCCTGACCCTGTTCCTCTCCCATCTCTCCCCTCCACCTCTCTCCCTCCTTTGTTCATTCCCCCTGTTGA
The DNA here is from genome assembly GCF_022539395.1 of Myiozetetes cayanensis. Classification (NCBI taxonomy): domain Eukaryota; kingdom Metazoa; phylum Chordata; class Aves; order Passeriformes; family Tyrannidae; genus Myiozetetes; species Myiozetetes cayanensis. The sequence goes on along the minus strand of NW_026088185.1, from coordinate 650,458 downwards.
TGTCAGGCAGCCAGAGATATTAAAAGCCTCTCCGGAAGGTTTGTCCTTTGCTTTGTGCACTTCCTCATCCGGCTTAGAAAACTAATCCCGGTTATTAGTGGGAAGTGATTGTTACCTGGCCAGGGGGTCACCGGCTCCTCACAGGTGATTCCAGCCCCGTTTCCCACAGCTTTCCTCTCCTTTGGCACCAAGATGGCCCAGATTTACGAGTCACAGAATGGTTTGGGTTGGAAGGGACCTGAAAGCTCATCCCACCCCCTGCCACGGGCAGGGACACCTTCCACTAGCCCAGGTTGATCCAATCTGGCCCTGGACACTTCCAGGGATCCTGGGGCAGCCACAGCTTCTCTGGGAATTCCATCCAAGCCCCTCTCCACCCTCACAGGGAAGAATTCCTTCCCAGTATCCCACCCAACCCTGTCCTGTGGCAGTGAGAAGCCGTTCCCCCTTGTCCTGGCACTCCAGTCTCTCCGTCTGTGGGCTCCCTTCAGACCCTGCAAGGCCACAATCAGGTCACCCCAAAGCTTCTCCTCTCCAGGCTGAACAATCCCAGCTCTCCCAGCAGAGCTGCTCCAGCCCTCTGCTCATCCTGGGGCCTCCTCTGGACTCGCTCCAACATCTCCATGTCCTTCCAGCGCTGGAGACCCCAGAGCTGGAGGCAGCTCCGCAGAGGGGGTCTCACCTATCCCAGGGATACTCACCTGCTCCAGGTGGGTGTGGCTCGGGGGATGCTGTGCTGGAGTCTGAGGAAAAGCAAAAGCAGAGGCCAGGCTTGCAAATAAAACGTAGGGAATTGCTGCCTTCAGCCATGGCAATGGATGGAGACTCTGTGGCCAAGGAAGGAGTGGGAAAAACTCCTCCAGAGTCCTGCTACAAAAAGAAATGGGAGCTGCATGTGGAGTAAATCTGCCCTGCTTCCCTTCCAGCCCAGCACAGTGTAATTCCCAAAAGGAAGCAGAAATAATCCAGTTGGGGAGCCTGGCAGAAGGAAGACGGTGCTTTGTTTGCCAGCTCCAAACGCTCCAAGCCTCTTTTTTTTTTTTTTTTTTTTTTGAGACGCCTCTGTGGGTAATTGGTTTGGAAACGAGAAAGTTATCCCTACAAAATAAATCCTGTCAGAATTTACTGGCTCCATCCCACTCCTAAACCCCTGAGCCCGGACACCTGGAAGTGCTGCCTGTGCCAGCGACGCTCCGGAGCCTCGATCCCTGCCAAGGGATGTGATTAATGCGCTGCTTCCCAGGAACAACTTCCATAGGAGAAGGGGGATATCAGAACCTGCCAGTTACCCCCATCCACGGTCATTAACCGGCACTGCTGTAATTAATTCGCAGCAAGGGGAGGGCTGGCCTGGGAAGAGCTCGCCCCGGGGAGTTCGCCGGGATCGCTGGAGGAATGAAGCTTTATTAAACGTACCTTGGCAGCTTCCCGAGCTCTGGGAAACAACCTATAGCGTGGTGAGGGCAAAGGGCCGTGCTGGATTCCCCCCAGAAGCGGAGGATCATGGAAAAAGCGCTCCCTGCAGCGCGTAGCAACAGGCTGCAGCAAAGCCAGCGAGCTGCCACCAGGGAGGGCCAGGGTTTCCTCACATTCCATAGGGAAGAAGGGGTTTTTTTAGGCTTAGGTTTGGGAACGGTCCCGTCTGGAAGGTTTCAGTGGTTGAGCTATTCCTGCCCCTGGCACGGGGTTGGAACGAGATGGTGTTTAGGATCCAAGCCAAACCAGCCTGGGATTCCACGATTCCATGAGCCCCCTGAGCTTCAGCCCTGGACAGGGGGTTGGTGCCCCTGGGTTTGGGCTCATCGGACCCCTCAGAGCAGATTTCCAGCTCCTGTCTGCAATTTCAGAGGCAAAAAGGAGCTCTTCTCTTCTCTTCTCAAAAAAAGCCAGCTATGCTCATGTACCTGAGCCACAGGAATGTCACCCCAGAGCTGTCCCTTTCCTAAGCACCATTTAGGCAAAGAGAGGCAATTCCCATCCAGTTTTATGGCCATCATGAGCCAATTGCTGATTTTTAAGGGAGTTCCAGTTCAGTTTTCCCATCTGGAGATGTGGTTTTACCCCCAGGGCTGCCGAGCTGGAACTCCAAATGCACGGACACCTCCTCCTGGGATGATCCAGCACAGGGGATAAGTCATGTTGGACTTCATCCAAGAGATGGGAAATAGTCGCATCAGGAGTGGAAGAGAGGAATAAACCAGCAGCTCAAGTAGTGATGTTAATCAGACTTTTGCACAACACCTGCAGAGTCAGAGGGACAGGAGCACCTTGGGTGCCCCAGGATGGGAGCAGCACCCACCCCGGCTGCATCCCAGGTGCCATCCCAGTGCTTCCCACTGGCAGCTGGGAAGGTCACCTTTGATAAACCCCAAAATAACACCACAGCAAAGAGCTCCCAGGGGCACTTCGAGATGCTCCTGTGTGGCTCCTTTGGCCTGGGAAGCCAGGAAAAGGGTCGGATGAGGCCGGGAAGCCCCGGCTGACCCCGGGAGGGGGTTTGGCCATGCCAGGACTCGCAGCCACCCCGTTGCCACCCCGCTTTTGTCACACCCCGGCCAAAACCCCAGCTCCTTGTGCCTCCCTGGGCACAGGAGGAGCCAGCACTGGGAAGAGGAAATTTAATCATCGGATCCCGATTAAACCCAGGAAAAAACAAGGAGGGGGTGGGAAGAGCAGCGGTTCGTGTAGCCTGGGCCCTGCTGCTCTGATATTTCTCGCTCAGCTGCTTTTCCAAGGGGTGTTTCCCCAGGAATTGGCACCGTGGTGGTGTCGGTGGCCACCAGCTCTGCCTGCAGGTCACATGCACCCCTGACCCAGCTGATGCTCCTGGTACCCCAGTCCCTAACCCTGCATCCCAGCCGGCTGCGGGGTGGGATGCTCCGTTAATCCATGGGGTTTGGAGGAGCACAGAGCTGTTGTTGGCGTTGGGTGCTGTGGGCAGTCTGAAGTTGCTCCCAAACCGTGGTTAACATAAGAAATGAGGGGGGGGTGTTTTCCTCCGCCTTTCTTCCCGCTTGCAGGAATTCCTGTGTTTTACACACAGAGACCAGCTTAAAAACGTGGTTTACGCACAGAGACCCCCTTAAAAATGTTTTACACACATAGACATCCCTCACCCATGTTTTACACATGGATCCACTCACACCTGTGTGTTACACACCCGTGTTTTACACACACACCCATCACACCCGTGTGTTAAACACCCATGTTTTACACACATCCCCCTCACACCTGTGTGTTACACACCCGTGTTTTACACACGGATCCCTCACACCTGTGTGTTACACACCCGTGTTTTACACACACACCCATCACACCTGTGTGTTACACACCCGTGTTTTACACACATCCCCCCTCACACCTGTGTGTAACACACCCGTGTTTTACACACCCGTGTGTTACACACATCCCCCCTCACACCCGTGTGTTACACACCCGTGTTTTACACACATCCCCCCTCACACCCGTGTTTTACACACCCGTGTTTTACACACGGATAGCTCACACCTGTGTGTTACACACCTGTGTATTACACACACGTGTTTTACACACATCCCCCATCACACCTGTGTGTTACACACCCGTGTTTTACACACACACCCATCACACCCGTGTTTTACACACGGATCCCTCACACCCGTGTTTTACACACCTGTGTTTTACACATGGATCCCTCACACCTGTGTGTTACACACCCGTGTTTTACAAACACACCCATCACACCTGTGTGTTACACACACCCGTGTTTTACACACGGATCCCTCACACCTGTGTGTTACACACCGGTGTTTTACACACGAATAGCTCACACCTGTGTGTTACACACCCGTGTTTTACACACCTGTGTGTTACACACCCGTGTTTTACACACCTGTGTGTTACACACCCGTGTTTTACACACACACCCATCACACCTGTGTTTTACACACACCCGTGTTTTACACACCCGTGTTTTACACACCCGTGTTTTACACACACACCCATCACACCCGTGTGTTACACACCCGTGTTTTACACACCGTGTTTACACACCCGTGTTACACACCCGTGTTTTACACACCCGTGTTTTACACACACACCCATCACACCCGTGTTTTACACACCCGTGTTTTACACACCCGTGTTTTACACACCTGTGTGTTACACACCCGTGTTTTACACACACACCCATCACACCCGTGTTTTACACACCCGTGTTTTACACACCCGTGTTTTACACACCTGTGTGTTACACACCCGTGTTTTACACACCCGTGTTTTACACACCCGTGTGTTACACACATCCCCCCTCACACCTGTGTGTTACACACCCGTGTTTTACACACCCGTGTTTTACACACCCGTGTTTCACACACCCGTGTTTTACACACCCGTGTTTTACACACCCGTGTTTTACACACCCGTGTGTTACACACATCCCCCCTCACACCTGTGTGTTACACACCCGTGTTTTACACCCGTGTTTTACACACCCGTGTGTTACACACATCCCCCCTCACATCGCGTTACTCCCCACCAATTCCCCCTCCGAGGCCCCGCCCCCTGCCCGCGGCCCCGCCCCCTGCCCCGCCCCGTGACGTCAGGCGGGCGGGCGCGCGCGGCCCGTGCCCGGCGGGAGCGCGCAGGGGCTGCTCCCGCTCCCCATCCCGCTCTCATCCCGGTCCCTTCCCGAGCACATCCCGAGCGCATCCCGAGCCCCGGCCCGGTCCTGGAGCGGCCGCAGGTGAGAGCCGGGGCCGGCCGGCGCTGGGGGCACTGCGGGCACAGGGGTGGGAGCGGCTCCGCGGGGGCTGCCGGGGCCGCCGGGGAAAAGTTTGTGTCGGCAGCGCCGGGCGGGCGGTGCCGCTCCGGGCTCAGCCCGCGGCGGGCACGGAGCGGGCAGGCGGCGTGGGACGGAGCGGGGGTCTGCGCGAGTGTCCGTGTGTCTGCCGGGGGTGCGTGTGTGTTTCTATGTGTCTCCAAACGTGTGCACGGCTGCGGCTGTGAGTGTGACCGTGTGTCTTAAGTGTGTTTGCGCGAGTGTGCGACTGCAAGTGTGTGACTGTGTGTGTGTAAGTGCCCTCTGTGTGTGTATAAGTGCCGTATGTGTTTGTAAGTGTGTGTGTGAGTGCCCTGTGTGTGACTGTTTGTGTGTGTGGCTGTGCTTGTCTGACTGTGACTGTGCCATGTGCCCTCCGTGTACGAGTGTGACTCTGTGTGTAAGTCCGAGTGTGACTGTCTATGTGCGACTGTGCATGCCGCGTGTCCTCTCTACGTGTGTGACTGTTTGTTGTGTGTCCCCTGTGTGTGTGTGTGTGTTTGTTGTGCGTCCTCAGTGTGTTTGTTTGTTGTGTGTCCTCGCTGTACCTGCTATATAAGTGTTCTCTGTGTGTGATGTGGTGTGTTCTGTGTGTGTGATGGGGTGGGTGTGTGACTGTGTCCTGTGTGTGCCCATGCCCCGGGCAGTGCCATGGAGGGAGTGTGTCACCCCCGTAAGTGTGACACGTGTGAGACTCTGCTGGGGACCAGGTTGTCACCCCGGCCAGGCGGTGTGAGCGGGAGCGCTCCCAGGACAACCCCCTGCAATTCCCGGTGCTTCCTGTCGGCCACGGTGGGCTGTTCCCGGGCACTCTGGGGTTGTTTTGAGCAGCGTTCCACAGGCTACGCCCGGCATTTCTTTTCCAGGAGGATTTTCCCAGCTGGTGTCACAGGTCACTGACCTCTTTGCTCCCGGCTGGCTGCCGGGGGAGGGGGGGACGTTTTGGGGGCAAGGGATGCCACGCAGGGTTTGGCTTTGGGGTGGTGGTCGGTGGGGGAGTCGTGCAGGTGTGTCACAGCGAGGCAGGAATGTGCTGCAGCCTCGGGCTCGGGTGCTGGGATACCCATTTGGGTGTTTTGGGATCCCTGGCTGCTAAGGAGCAGCTCACACTCGGAGTAACTCTGGGGCAGAGGGGGATGGTGGTGACCCTGACGTGGGTTTGTGTCTCTGCCCTCATTAAACCACGTTGCCTCGAAGCCCCAAATCCAGAGGGTTCCCAGGATGTGGGATCAAGTGCATGGAAATTCCTGTGCTCTGGCAGGGAGGTGCTGAGGAAGCGTTGGGAATGCCCACCACTGCCCCCCTTCCCCCCAGCCTGCCCTTCCTGGCTAACGCTCCCTGAGATTGGCAGTAATTAAGTTATGGCTGTTAATTATTAAGTTCTATTTTATACATATTAATGAAGTTATGCTGAGCAGAGCAGCAGCTTGGGCAGGAGTTGGATTTGGGGGGGTTGGGTTTGTGTTGACACCTGTGTTCAGATGCTGAAATGTCTGGAATAAGGATCCATCCTTGATTTCTTTAGGCATAAAAGCACCCATGGGATGCTTACATGTCCTTAAAAAAAAAAAAATCCTTGATAATGAGAATAAAGCATCTTCCTGGGGTGGCTTGTAGCTCTGACAGGGCTTAGTGGTGGGCTTGGCAGTTGGGTTAATACTGCTTGGACTTGATGGTCTTAGAGAGCTTTTCCAACCTGAATAATTCTGGGATCCTGGGAATGTTTGCATCTCCTTCTGGCTCTTGCTCCCGTGCAGCAGCGTCGGTACCAGACCCCACGCAGGTTCCCTCATGCAGTGTCTCTGGGAGCAGCTTTTCTCTGCTTTTCTGCTTTTTCCCTCTTCTCTCCTTTCCTCTGGCACAGGCTGCCCAGAGAAGCTGTGGCTGCCCCATCCCTGGAAGTGTCCAAGGCCAGGTTGGAGCCACCTGGGATAGTGGGAGGTGTCCCTGCCCATGGCACGGGATGAGCTTCCATCCCAAACCATCCATGATTCCCTTCTCTTTTCCAGGGTCTCTGTGCTCTTCCCACAGGGAGCTTCACCCCCTTGGGCACTCCCAAGAGGATTCCCACCATGCTCCCCCATCCCACGGACCTGCGGCCTCTCCTTGTCTACTCCGGGGTGGGGATTTTTTCACCAGCAAAGATTCCAGCTTTCCATGTCTATGTGCATCTTTCCAAAATAACCCCGGTGAGGCCGTGGAAGGGAGTGTGCTTTTCAAAAATAGCAGCTTCGTCGCTCTTAATCAGGCGGAGCCGGAGCAGCGCCGAGTGATTGCAGCCGCCGCTCGACATCCTAATTATGTTTTCCTCCTAATGAGAGGAAAACTATTGGAGAAGCTAAAATATTTATTTTAGCCTGGTGGGGCTGCTCGGAAGGGCTTGTGAGGATGTTAAGGAGGTGGTTTAGGCACCGTGTGTGGTTGTGTTGGTTTTTTATTTTTTTTAATGAGAAAAACATTTAAATCCATCAAGGAGCTTTTCGTCGCCCGGGCCGGGAAGGGAGGCGGCAGCTGGAGGAGAGGTCAGGACGTGGAGGGGAATTTGCATCCTCCTCAGTCTTCTTGTTTTCAAGTGGTCTGAAGGGTTGTGTCGCCTCCTGGCTCCGTGGGTGGAACGGGATGAATGCAAATCACCTCAGCTGGGAGTCCCTCAGCCTTAGGTTTGGCACCTGCCTTTCGTCTCCTGCCCAGAACTCATCCTGAAAACACCTGAGCTTTGCAGCTGCCCAGGAGGTGGTAACGACGTGGGATGGGTTTCCAGACCCTTCCCTGGGTGTGTCCCTGCTCACACAGAGCAGACATGGAGCTGCCCCTTTGGTGGGGATGGCAGCTCCCAGGAAACCTTTGCAGCCAAGTGTTGACTTCCCTCAGTGACCAGTGACGAGTCAGGATTGAAAGAGGGGGATCAACCCACTGGAAAAGGTATTTGTGCTTTTTAACTGGGATATATTAACTGGAGCCCCTCTGCTCTGGAGCCAGGCTGGGAGAGCTGGGGGGGTTCACCTGGAGAAGGGAAGGCTCCAGGGAGACCTGAGAGCCCCTTGCAGGGCCTAAAGGGACTCCAGGAGAGCTGGAGAGGGACTGGGGACAAGGGATGGAGGGACAGGACACAAGGAATGGTTTCTCAGTACCAGAGGGCAGGGTTAGGTGGGATATTGTGAAGGAGTTGTTGGCTGTGAGGGTGGAAGGTTGCCCAGAGAAGCTGTGTCTGCCCCTGGATCCCTGGAAGTGTCCAAGGCCAGGTTGGACGGGGCTTGGAGCAACCTGGGCTGGTGGGAGGTGTCCCTGCCCATGGCAGGGGTGGAACTGGATGAGCTTTAAGAACCCTTCCAGTGCAAACCATTCTGGGATTCTCCAATAGCTGCAACGAGGTGTTTATTGAGAGCAACCTGTGGGCACTGCTGGGGTGTCCTTCCCTCTGGTCAGTGTCCCACTGGGATACAGGAGGCATCTCCACTGCCAGCACCAGCAGAGGACCCATCCAATCTGCTCCCTACAGTTTGCAGGGTGAGATTTCAGCTTAAAAAGCACAGAACGTGTCCCCCCGTGGTTCCCGGCGGGGCCTGAGCGGCGCCGTCGGAGCGAGCGGAGGATGCTCCGCTTCTGCTCCCTTCTCGCAAACAATCCCTGCATTAACCCTGCCACTGTCTGGGCACAGGGCTGGCATTGTTTGGGGACGTTGGAAGCACCGTGCCAGCCCTGGCTGGGGCAGGGAGCACGTGGATCCCTCAGCGCTGGCACGGGGAAAACCCGGCGCCCGCCGCGGACGTGACTTGGAAGCAAAGGCTGGAGGGGCAGGAAGAACCCTGAGGAGCAAGGGGGGGAGGTTGCTCCTGGTGGAGGTGATGGGATTGATTCCTCTCCCTGAAGGAGCTGCAGGGTGGTTTGGAGGCACCCAGGACAGCTTTGCTGCTTCGTTGTGGGGCTGCAGGCTGGCTGAACCCCGTAGTGCTGCTCGCAGCCTGAACTCGCTTTGTGGCCGTAAATAACGTGGGTTTTTTAGGAAAAAAAGAGAAGAAAGCACTTGCAGGACTTGCTGATGGGAGCAGGTCCTGCAGTGGGCACATGCATGTCCTGACAAGTCCCTTTCCTTGGCTTCCCCAGCAAAGTGGAGAGGCTCGCTCCCAGCAGCTCAGAGCTGGGTTTGAGTGCTCTGGTGGTGTCCCAGTTCCATTCACACCTCAGCTGTCCCCGCTGAGGGATCATTGCTGAGGATACCTGTGGCATCTACCCCTCCCGTGGTCCTCCTTGTAGCCTGGGCTCCTTAATGTCTCCTGTGCTCCGTGGGGTTGGAGTGATTTTGATTTCTGTGGATTTCTGTAGTGATTTCTGTGGATTTCTGTTCCCGTGGGCTCGTAAAGGAAGGCGTGGGAGGATGGAAAGGGATGTGTGTGGATGTCTCACAGCAACAGGGAAATGAAGCAGCACGTGAAGTCCCTTTGCTGCCTGGGGGGGGGGCTGCAGGTCCTGGTGTTCCCAGGGTAAAGTCAGTTTTCCATGGATCAAAGAGCTGACCAGAAAACTTCTGACTCTTTCATCCCGTCCTTGGATGGACTTTATTTTTCCTCTGCTGACAAAGTTGGCATTTTGGGTGGGTTGTGTGTTTTTGGAAGGAATCACTCAGGGTCCCACAAACACCAGGTACTGTCTTTAATCCCAGTTTTTTTGTGGCCAACCTGCTGCTCCTCTGTTAGGAACCCCTTGACCAGGAGATATTTCTATTTTTAGCCCGATGATTCCATGTGGGTTTGTCCCAGGGTTTATTTTTGGTGCTGGGAGGCCGTCATTCCCAGCTGGCATATCAACTGCTGGGAGCAGCTCTCATTGCCCAGGGAACACAACCAATTGCAGGTCCTGGGGCTAAAGATTCCTGCTTGTTCCTGTGGGAGTGGGCGTAATTTGGTGTAAATTGAAGGGATGGTCATGCACATCTGGTTTGCAGCCCTGGGAAATGATGGGCAAAGCTTTAAATAACAATAACAGTAATAATAATAATAATAACAACAATAATAATGTGAAAGCCTTTCCTTTTCCCAGTTCTCTGCATCCTCTGAAGTTGCTCCCTCTGCCCCCTCTCCTGCCCCACGGGAGGGTTGCCCTGGGGACCATCCCGTCATTTTCAAGAGGGAAATCACTGCCACGAAGCAACCCCAGATGTTTTCCAGCTGACTCCAGAAACCTTTGACCCAGCAGAGCATCGAGGCTGTGGTGTGGAGCCGTGGGGGTGGGTTGCTCATCCCGTGCTCCAGAGGAGCTCCGGGCAAAGCTGTCGCCTCCCTCTCTCCGGGGGTGAATCCAGCAGCTGCCGTCTCCTGTTGTGGCTGGATGAAGTGCTTTAGGTGGTCTGTATAAAGTGCTTTAGGTTGTATTTAGGGGGAGGGGTTTGCCTGCTGTGTGGCCTTGTTTGAACAAGGCTGCCTGTTTCCTTAGGAACAGGGAAAAAAGGCCCTTTGGAGCTGGACAATGGGGCGTCACCGGCCGGGTCAGCGGAGGAGGGCGAGGCAGGAGGTGTTTGATGGTCACTGCTGCTGGAATCGGGGATCTTAAAGGGCTCTTCCAGCCTGAATTATCCGGTGAATTTGGAATAAGCCCAGGGGTGGGTTCTTGGCCGGAGCATCCCTCGGTTCGCTGGTGGGAGGTGCTGGGGTTGTCGCTCCAGGAGACACCTCCGCCAGGAGGAGGGAGGGAGGGAGAAGAAGAGCAGCAATTCAGTCGCACGGGGAGTTCAGGCTGAAGTCTCCCGAGCCTTTGGGAGTCAGAGCAACATTTGAGCTCGGGTTGTGTGGCTGTGGGAGCTGTAAGTGCTGGGATTCCCGCGTTATTCCGTGGGCTTCGCTCCCATCTGTCCCCGGAGCGGCGCCGGGTCCCTCGGCGCAAACGCCACCCCAGCTATAATTGAACAAAGACAAACCCCTCGGGTTTTTTGTAGCTGCTCCAGCTTCCTGGAAAATGGCAGCGAGCTGGAGGCAGGGAAACAAAACAAGCCGTGGCCCGGCCAGAAAAAGCCTCCTCACCTCTGTGGCATTTCCTTGCTTTCTTTCCCCCCTCTCTCCAGCCTCCCTCCCGCTCCGGCCCCTCCTGCATCCTGGCTGCTGCCTTGAAAACCTGCCATCAGATTAGCTCTCCCGGGGTGGGGTTGCTCTGGGAAGCCTTTCCCAGCCGGCAGCCTGCATGGAAAGCCAGCCTTGGGAATTGCTTGCTCCTCGCTCTCTCCCAAGTCCCCCGCCTTGCTCAGATAAACCAGCGCTAGTGGGGTTTTTTGGGGTGTGTGGCTGAGCCTTCGGGGCAGATTGAGCTGTTGGAGGCCCTAAGGAATAATTTCCCAGTGCACATGGCCTGGGAGCAACTGGTCCTTGCAATGGATAAGGTATTTGGAGGTAGGGAAAAAAAAAGAGGAGATGCCTGAGTGCATCTTGGAAAAGGAGGAGGATGTTTGTGGGTTCATCCCTGACCTGAGTGTATCCTGCCAAAAAAGGAGGAGGAGATGAGGGTGCATCCCAGAAAAAGACAGACATGGGGAGTGCATCCTGCAAAAAGGAGGGATAGATGTGTGGGTGCATCCCACAAAAAGAGGAGGTGCACAAGTGCATCCCACAAACAAAAGGACGAAGGGATGGGCAGGTGCATCCCTCAAAAGGAGGAGATGTGTGAGTACATCCCATCAAAAAAGAGGAGGAGATGGAGGGGGGTGCATCCCAGAAAAGGAGGAGGAGATAGGGGGTGCATCCCCCAGTTTTTCTTGGCTGCTCCATGCCTGTGGATGCTGCTGGCTGCAGGTTTATTGGAGCAGCCTCCACACGAGTGGAACCTCTGTGGGGATTCACCCTGTGTTTGACTGGGCAGAGAAGGACAAGTAGGTTTTCTGGGAAAGGGGAGGAAGACCCAGAATCCCCAGTGACAGGGTGGGTTATTTTTGGGGTGTTCTGTTCCTTTTTTTTTTTTGATACCAGCTTCCTGTGATGCGTCTCCTTTCCAACAGCTGACGTCTTTGTTGGGGAGCGAGGCCACAAAACAAGCCTTTTTCTGGGCCTTTGGAAGTGTTTTCCGTAGTTATCTCTGGGCACAAAGTGTTTACTGTCCCTGGGAGAGGGCAATTACCTCGTCAGCAAAACAGAGCCAGCGCTGGCCTTGACCAGCTTGCCGTCCCAAGGGTGCCGGGCAGCGCTGCTGGATTCCCAGAGCCCATCACATCTGCCTGGGAAGGATGCTCTGGGATCGGGGCACCGGCCTGGTGGGTCTCCTCCCATGCATCCATCCACTGCCTGGCTCCTCTCCACACACGTTCTGTCCTGCTCAGCCCCTAAAACAGGCGAAGTTTTGGGGTTTGGGGAGTTTTTGTTTGTGAGTCGCTCTGAGTCAGCAAACGCTGCTGAGAAATCGGGAAGTGCTTCCAAGTCATTTTTCCCCAGCTCTCCTACTGCTCTGTGGCCCCTGCTGCCTGGAGAGAGCTGGAGCAGTGCTCCTGAAAGTTAATCACTGCTGGAAAATGCTTTAATTAACTCAATTAGCCAGACGGCCCATCTGGGCCTGGCAGCGCCCGTGGATCGAGGTCGCAGCTCCACCCCGGGGACCAGGGACGGGCAGGACACGTCACTCATCCCAGGCCCCAGGGGATGCCCTGGTCTCCAGAGCATCCCCGCTCTTGGACCTGCAAAGGCAGGTGTTTTACAAGGGCATGGAGTGGTAGGACAAGGGGGAATGACTTCACACTGGCAGAGGGAAGGGTTAGGCTGGATACTGGGAAGGAATCCTTCCCTGGGAGGGTGGGCAGGCCCTGGCACAGGTTGCCCAGAGAAGCTGTGGCTGCCCCTGGATCCCTGGAAGTGTCCAAGGCCAGGTTGGACAGGGCTTGGAGCAGCCTGGGCTGGTGGAAGGTGTCCCTGCCCATGGCAGGGGGTGGAAAGAGATCTTTAGGTCTTTAAGGTCCTTCCAAACCATTCCCTGACTGTGGCCCTTGCCCTGCCGTGGGACATCCCTGAGCAGCCCCTGCTCTGCCTGTTCGTGGGAGCTGTAAAACATCCCCCAAATCCAGGGTGCAGGACAGGACCAGGCATGGAAAGAGTGAGCAAAAAAAAAAAAAAAAAAAGCCCTGCAGGCAGTTTGAGCAGAGGAATGCAGGGCCCTGGAGCAGGGATTTGGGAAGGGTGAGTGTTTAACCCCCTCTCTGCATGGGGACCGTTCCATCCCGGCTTGATCTCCACCTCTTTTAAACCCTGGCCTTGCAGACATCCCGAGGGAAGCTGGTTTTCCTGCTGCCTGGCTGTGATGGGAGTCCCCAGGTGGAGCTGCATCCTTTAGGTAATGGGGAGGGATCCATGCCCTGGAGGGTTTGGGAAGCTCAGGCCCAGAGCATCCGTGTTGCTCCATCAGAGAATTGACCTGTGGTCTCTGCAGTTGTGGTGCTCATGCCTCCAAAAACTTGGCTCTAAAAGCACTCCAGAAGTGCTTTTGTGGTGGTGGGGAAGGATATCCCTGTGTCCAGATCACCCAGCAGTCAGGCAGGAGAAGTGGAATGGGAATCTTGGCTCTTTGGCCTAATTTTTCAGGGATGTGACTGGAGAGTGGTGGTGCCAGTGCTGCATCCAGCCAGGTTCCCTGGCTTGGAGGGGGAAAGGGAGGTGTTCTTCCTTTGGGAAAGGGCAGGTCCTTTTAGTCCCTTAAAAATTAGTTCCTGATTTCAGGCCGCTTTAAGGCAATAGAGCTTGTGGAAGGGGGGTGGAGGGTAATTCCCAGCAGGAATGCTGGCAGGGAAGGGGATGCTGGGCACTACCAGCATCTTCCTTTGGGCTGAGCATCCACTGCCAGGGGAATCCTTCCTGCCAGGGAGGTCCCAGCTCATCCTCAGGTCCCAAGCAGTGCAGAATCCAATCATTATCCTGATTTCCTTCTCCTTCAGCGGACGGGATGTGTGGGAATCGTCGGGATGCAGCAGCCCGAGCCTGTCCGTGAGAAGTGACGCGTTCCACGTGCTGCAAACACTTCTGCCTCCCTTTTGCCTTTCGCTGGAAAATCCTCACCCCTCTTCCTGCACGAAAAAACGTGAGTAATGCCAGAGAAATTTGGGATGGGGCCCAGCAGGCCATCGGAAATCCGGCTGAGCACCGCTCCGACTTCGGAACTAAAAGCTCCCAAGTGAATAACGTGGCAGGAGAAACAGCAGATTTTAAGGGATTATATTTTTTATGAGGAGGGTGGGAAGCTCTGCTTTATCTCTCTTCAAATCTCCAGCCTGCAAAACTTGGGAATGGCTTTTTTTGTCACCTCCCTGGATTTGTTTTACACTTCATTGCTAATAACACGTTTTCCAGTTGGCCCTGTTAAAAACGAGGCTGGTGGTATTTAAAAATAATAACGATGCCAGCTGTCTTGTGATGCACATCATGTGTTTGGGCTGAGAGGTTTTAATGTTGTTTATTGGGATCAGGCACGGAAAGAAAAAAAAAAAAAAAAAGCTGAATTCCCTGTAAAAGTGGCTTGTTGGGAGACTCAAATTCCAGTGGATGTTGCCCTCAGGAATAACGGGGGGTTTAGGGGTGGCTGTCCCTCTCTTGGTTTTTTTTTTTTTTCTCCTTCTGGGCTCTGCCAAGAAAAGTTGTCATTTCTTTCCTATTGATGGAGTAATTAAGTTGTTCTTCTAAATATAAACCCGTCCTAGTGCGTCAGCTGTGCCTGGGACTTCACTGCTTTTATGTGGCACTTCAAGCAAGTTTTAATTAAAAAAAAAAAAAAAGGGAAGCAGAAAGGTCCATCTGCATTGGTTTGATATTTAGGGTTTCTTTCCTCATCAAGAGCGTGTCTAATTCCAGCCTGACCCTGCAGAGTCCTGCAGGCTCCATGTGGGAATCAGCTGGTTGTGCTGGAGAACATCCCTCAGCTCCTGCAAAGCTCTTCCTGCCTCCTGCTTAGAATCCTGGAATGGTTTGGGTTGGAAAGGACCGTCAAGGGCCATGGGCAGGGACACCTTAAGGTCCCTTCCAAGCCAGGCCGTTGTGTGATTCCATGAAATCCCAGCAGGAGTGAGTGGAGCACGTGGCTCTCAGGAGGCTCTGAGGTTCCTCTGCTCGTTGTGTCTTGGGCAGGAGAGGCCAAGGGCAGGCCTGTCTGGCTTTTTGGAGGCAGCAGAGAGGGAAGAACTTGCCCTTTGGAAATACTCCCTGTGTGGTGTGGCTGTTGGGTTTTTGGGGGGTGCACGCGTGGGAGGGCGTTCCGTGCTCGCAGTGCAGAAAGGTCTAGAAATGACTCCCCTCAGCCAAAGCAAGGAAACAACCTGCCATGACTTTGGGATGACTTTCAGGTCTTGTTTCACTTTTCCCTGGTGACTAAGGCTGCGAGAAACGTGTCTGAGATTCAACCCTGCTTCGTCCAGCAACCCGAGCAATTTACGGCAGAGCTGAGATTCTGCCAGATTTACATCAATTACTATTCCCCTGCCCGAGCATCTTGCTGAAAAAGGGCCTTTTTATCCCCCCTAAAATGCTGAGGGTTATGTCCTGGCCCAGAGAAGCAGCTTGTCTGTGATGTGGCCCGTGTGGAGGCTGCAGGGGAGGGCTCAGACTCTCCTTTCACACCACCTTAATCCAGACCTGTTGTTAAGCTGGCAGGCAGTAAAGCTGCAGTTCAAAGTGCTGTGGCTTTGTTTGCAGATGAACCCTTTCAATAAACATTTGGGGCTTAAAATGATGCAATTGGTTTCTTATCAGCCATCTGAGCCAGGGTGATGGGATGGAGCAGCTTTTAACCTGGCCAGACCGAAACCACCACGAACCCCTGAAGTGCCGAAACGACAAACCCAAGGCAGGTGGGGGTGCGGGGGAGGTGTTTTGGGTTTCTTGCCCTTCGTGGCCCTGTTGATGCTGTGGAAAAATGCTTGAATGCTCCCTCAGCCCCGGGTTGTATTCCCCTGGAGTTAATTTGCAGGTTGCACCAAGCCTCCGTGCAGTTTGATGGGCTTTAATTGCGGGGGTAATTAATTAACCGGGCAGGCGTGGTGTTTGCCTCTTGTGTTGTCTAAACAGGGGCCTGTTTTGGGTTCTCTCAGACACCCTCCTGGCTGGCAGGGGTAGGTCTGTGCACCTGGAAAGCTCATTGCCACCCGTGGAAAAGCTCTAATCTAAACTGAGGGGAGGGCTTGTGCTGCCAAAACCACCCGGAATGAGCCAAATGTGGTCTTTTGGTGTGGGGACGAGGAGTCTGGTGTTCAAGGCATGCTCTGACTTGAACACTTTCTGGGATGGGTCTGCAACTGGCTGGATTTGCAGGTGAGATCAAGTCCAAAGGCTGGACCAGATGCCTGTCTGAGTTGGTTTAGATTAGATATTGGGAAGGAATCCTTCCCTGTGAGGGTGGGCAGGCCCTGGCACAGGGTGCCCAGAGAAGCTGTGGCTGCCCCTGGATCCCTGGAAGTGTCCAAGGCCAGGTTGGACAGGGCTTGGAGCAACCTGGGCTAGTGGAAAGTGTCCCTGCCCATGGAGGAACTGGATGAGCTTTAAGGTCCCTCCCAACCCAAACCATTCCATGATTCTGTGATGTGCCCTCACATCCTCTTCTTGCTGCACACATCCCAAATGTCATCCTCACCTGGTACTGCTTTGCTCTCCAGGTATCTGCTCCCTCTTTCCAGCGTGGTTTGTGGACCAGGGATTGTGTCCAACCTGGAGCATCCCACGGGATGACCACCCCCCAGCCCAGTTTAACCCCACATCTTGTTCTCCTGTCAGACCATCAGCTCCAGCAAAGGGTTAAGCTGTTTAATCCCAGGTGTCTGGCGGGGGGTGGGATCTGGGCTGGAAATGTTTACCACCAGAAGGAGCTTAAAAACCCTGCTGTGTTGAGGAAATTCATTGCAATGTGCTGATTGGATTGGTTTCTGCCTAATTTAGGCTGGGGGTGGGTTTTGGCTCCTCTCAGCATTGTTGGTGTTGTGTAATCCAGCAGTAGGTCAGTGCTGGACTGAGCAGGAAGGTGTGTAAGAACATTAAACCCAGGCTCAGCTTCTGCACCAGCTCATCTGGAGTGAGCTGATAATCCAGAAAGGTTTCCTTCCTTAGCAGTGGAATCCATGCTGGCTGCCCCGTGTCCTCACTCAGGCAGCAAGCTGGGAACTGAACTCCTTGTTTTTTCCCTAAGATGCTCCTCCTGGCTGGGGATAGCTGGAGATAGATAAGTCTTGGTGGAATACCTGAGCGGGGAGAGCTGCCTGGGCTTGTCTGCGTGGTGCTCCTGGACAACTTGGAGCTGTGATGGGCTCATCTCTGGAGCTTGGGGTTGTCCTCCCTGCACCAGCTACCTCCAGCCAGCAGCACTGGTGGCTTTCCTGTGCCTGCCCTTCTCTGGCCACGCTGGTGGGACTGGTTTCCCAGGATTGCAGCTCCTGCCCTGTGTCAGGCAGGGGCAGAGTGAGGGAAGGGTGATGGACACAGGGCCCTCAGACTTACTCCTCATCTCCACCTGGGGGAAGCACAGCATTCCAGGCCCTTCAGCTGCAGGTTCTGGCAGCTCTTGCAGGCCAAACTGGGCTCCAGATTATCCAAGGCAGGAGCCACTGCCAGGCTGAAGGGTGGTATGAGGAGGGGTAGCTCCAGGATTTTCTCTGTGAACACCTCTCACCTTCAGGTTTTCATCAGCCTGGTTGATTTGGTGCCTTGGGATGGGGAGGAGGGGCTTGGGTGGACCCCCCCCCTTGTGAGATGAGGTGGTTCTTGAAGCAGGAAAAGTGGTTTTGATTTCCATGAGTGCCCTTTCTCAGCTCTTTGTGGGGGTTGACCTGAGCTCTCCTGGGTGACAGCGGCGCTTCTTCCACGTGGATGTCCAGCAGGACTCGTGCTCCAAAGTCCTTGCTATAGAAGGAAACTTTCCTGTCCTTCTGCTCTGCTCACAGGGGTGACATTCCCACCAGGAAGGCCGTGATGGACACCAGGGCCATAATGGCTTTTTTTTTTTTCCCCTCCCTTCTCCCTCTCCTCCATCAAACCCGCCATGCTTGGCTTGCCCTCGCCTGGCAGCAGGAGCCAGGCTCAGGAGCTGAGCCAAGCTTAAGCTGGAGGGCAGGATTTTTCCACAGGGCTTGGCAGGGAGCGGAGGGGACAACCTGGAACGGGGCCGGGCTCCGCTGCCACCGAGCGGGGACGGTGGCAATGAGGTCCAGTGGTGGGAACAGGGTCCAAAGCAAACCCCTGAGAGCGCTGCAGGAGGGCTGGGAGGCCCTGGTGTTCCCACAGATCCCTTCTTGTTTGCTGGAAAAGGGACTAAAAAGGCGTGTCTCGTGTTGTGGCGTGCCGGCGTGTGAGTTCACACCAGCATGGTTCCCTCTGGTGCAGAGAGCTCCTGTTGGGTGTTGTCTCAAGGGGTGGTTTATCTTCACATGGCTTGGGTGGGTGTTTTTTTTCCCCAAAGATGAAAGCCTTGGCTTTGCAAACACAGGCCCTGAAGCAGGAGGAGGAGGAGAGCAGGGAAAGGCGACGAGGTCAGGAATCGCCGGGATGTGAGGCACTGCTGTTTGGGACAGGCTCCTAGGGGGTGAAAAACCAACAGCAGCCAGCCCTTCCCCAGCCATCAGAAGCCATCCATTTGGGAGGGGGCTGTGTGTGTCTGTCATGTGTGCTGGAAGATGTGTGGGTGTCAGTGTGGGAAAAGGAGGCAGCCCCGAGCTGGGGGGATCATTTCCTGCGTGTTGAGCAATGCCAGCCCAGGCTGTGCTGTGTCACACTCAGGGGGAAGCTCTTCGGGGCAAAGAATCTGCAGGGCAAAACCGACTTCCTGAATTAGACTGTTGGCTAAAATGCAGAAATTTTGGCCACTTTTCTTGAGGTTCTGTTGATGGCCTTTGCGTGTTGGTGCTCCCGAGCACAACTCCGTGAGCAGCTCCTTCAGGGCTGGGGTGTCCCCTGGGCTGGGAGGAGTCCTGTCTGCATCTGTTTCCACGATGCAGAGGTTTTGGGAGAGATAAAAGAGTTACTGGAGGTTTTGGGCGAGATAAAAGCAACTTTTTCAGTGAATTCCTTGTGTGGGATGAACGTGCTCCGTGGGTCGTGCTGTGGCTCTGTGGGATGGGTTTTTAGCTCCTAAGAATTTAAATTTGTTCATATCCAAGTGAAACAGCCTGGTTTTGAAAAGAAACCTCCAAAAACACTTCTGTGTTTGTGGGAGGGCCACAGGAGCTTGTCTCTGGAGAAAGAAAAAGCAGATTAAAAGCCATGAGCAGCAAGTGGCTGGGGTTGGTCTTGGTACCACCCAGCCCTGCCAGCCCTCCCCGGGCTTATCAGCCCAAATTCTTGGCAGTCAGGAGTTTTCCATCGCTTCCAGAGGGATCCTCTCCCACCTTCAGCCGGTGCTGCTTGGAAAGGACCTTCCCTTGGCCGGCAGCAGATCCGAGGTTTGCACTTTTGGGGTGTTCCCGCTGTTTTGTTACGTGGGGTTTTACTGCTCCCATTAAGGTGTTTTCCCTGGGATTGCTTCTCCCTGCCAGCCCTGCTCAGCGTGGCCATGTCCTTGATTTACAGCCCCCTGTCCAGGCAGAGGGGGGTCTGTGCCATCATCCCATCAGGCCCAGCTCGGTGTGAGGGATGGAGCAGGGAGCGTTGCCCGGGGCTCTCCCCATGCCAGGGGGTCTCCCTGGGGTCTGTGGGGCCAGGAAGGGAAAGCCTGGGGTTGTTTTTCTGGGATAAGTCGTACCAGACAGTTTGCAGAAGTTATTTTTAACCTTTTTTGTGCCAGTTCACACCGGGAAATGCTGCTGCCGGGACGCTGAATTCCGTGGGTTCAAGTGCTGCAGGAAAAAGCACCTTTTGGATTCATTTTTTTAAGAGGTTTTAGTGAGTTTTCTTTCAACAGATGCTCCACCATCCCCAGCCCCACTCCTCCCCAAACCTGCTGGTGCTCCATGCCTGCTGGAATCCCAGGGAATGGTTGGAGCTGTGCCAGGGCAGGGTCAGGCTGGATCTCAGGGAAAGGTTCTTCCCCCAGAGGGTGGTTGGCACTGAACAGGCTCCCCAGGGCAGCGGTGCCAGAGCTCAAGGAATGTTTGGACAACGCCCTCAGGGACAGGGTGGGATTGTTGGGAATGGCCTTGTGCAGGGTCAGGAGCTGGACTGGGTGAAGCCTCTCCCAGAGGAGCACAGCCAGATCTGTCCCATCCCAAAAAACCTCACTCGGGGCTGCAGCTCATGTAAGGTTATATCCCAAAGTTACATCCCAGAGCAGCACCGTCCATCCCAGGGAACTGGTGAGGATTCCCGGGGTGCCAGCCACCCCCCGTGGGAATGTGCCCCTCGGGGCTTCCTTAAAACTTTCCCCACCCCTAGCAAAGCCTGGTTGGGCTTTTGGAACGAGTAATGTCCCCACGGTGGAGCCCTGACCCAGGCAGCTGCTGCCTGGTGGCTTTGTTGGGGCGTGGGGAGCACCCAGCAGGGCCCCCCGGCTTGCAGGGTTGGATTTTACCCTGGAGCATTCCCTCTCTCCCCCTGTGGGAGGGGAAAAAGTGGTGAGAAAAGCAGGTTTTTGGTGGCTGCTTGAGGAGACTTGCTCTGGTGGCTCCCTGGTTTCCTTCCCCCACCGTTCCTTTGGGATGCTGTTTATGGCTTTGGGTAAACACGTGGGGCTGGGTTTTTCCTAGGCTGTGTTTAATCCCAGGCTAAATTTAAAGTGCTTTTGCAGGGGAGTTTGCAGCCCATTGTCTCAGGGATTTCTAAACAAATCTTGCCTCCTCCGGCCTCGTTTCCCCCCACCCCACTCCCAGCTGTCCCCTTTTATTCTCTGGATTTGAAGGTCTCCTGGATTTCTGCCCTGCCTCTGCACTCAGAAGCATTTTGGGGCCATCCCCAGCTCCAAAACAGGGCTACCATCCCAAGTCCAGCCCCATCCCTTTAGGGGCCCCCATCCCTTCATGTGTGTGAGCATCACTTCATCAGGACAGACAGACCCATCCAGGATGCTGCTCGTGGGAGAGGAAATGCCATCCCATCATCCCTTGTTTTTATGGAGATTCCTGTTGCCTTTTGAGGCTTCAGAGTTGGGGGTTCCAGCTGTTCCTCCACGTCTGTCAGAGACCTTCAGCATGAAGTTTTATAAACAGAGGGAAGGGGAGCATCCCTGAAAATGCCAGACTTGGGGATATGTTGGTGAGAGCTGTCAGTACTGTGGCGGCAATGATTAATATAAAATTCAATATAAACATTTATTTATTGTCTAATATAAATTTAGCGTAAATAGAGGTTAATGTAAATATAAAATTAATATAAAATAATCAGTATAATGTTAATTTGACGCCGGACAGCACAGAAACATATCCTGGGTGGGTGGTGAACTGTGCCAGCCAAGGAGAGCATCTTTCCTCCCTTCCTTGCTTCCCACTGAAGCTTCCCACTGGTTATTCCTTTGTCCTACCTGGCCCAGCTCTGATAAGCCCAGCCTTGTCTCAAAGCCTGGTTTCTCGGGATTTATTGCCTGCCAAAGCCTCTCCCCTTGCCTCGCTCCCAGCAGGCCCCCAAAGGAGGCTCTCCTCAAAGGGAAAACGTTGGCACAGGAGTTCTCCCTTCCCTTTTCTGGCTGGAGCCTGGTGCATCCCTTCCAGCTCCCACATTCCCGGCATACCAGCCCTGGGGACTGGCTTGGGAAGCATTTCAAACCAGAAAGTATCTCCTGCTCAGGCTCTGCCCTGCAGATTTCCTCTTGCTGCATTCCAGAAAAGGGCACTGAATCCCTCAGGGGCTCCCTATTCCCACCTCAAGAATTTGGGCTGGGGGGGGGGGGTGTTTTCTGCTTGGTCTGATTTTCAAGGGAGGAAAGGCAGAAATTGCACGGGAAGGGGCGGAGGGAAAAACCAGTGTTAGGAGAGGGTGACAGTCCCTTCATAAAGCAGGGATTTGGATGTAACTTTAATTCTGACTCTGTTTTTAAGAGCTGTTGGTGCTTCGCAGCCAGGCTGGAGTTTGAGGGAGCGGGATGGAGGGACGTTGGATGCCAGAATTCCCGGGATGATGCCGGATCCCGGAGTAACAACACACCGCTCAGGCTGTGCTCCAGCCTTGCCTTCAGCTGGCAGAGAGGCTCCAGCACTCCCTGATTGTCCTGATCCACCTGGCCCCTCTCCAAGCTCCAGAGGACAGGGATGATGTCAGGGAAGGTCTTACCCGCGCTTGCATCAGCCGCGACGTTGGTGGCCGGAACGGCGGTGTGTCCTGTGGGAAACGGGGGAATTTTTCCTCTCTGCTCTTCCACGGGGGTTCTGGAAGTGTTCCTGCAAGGAAAAAAAGGAGGAAAAAGCTCTTTTATTTTTATTTTTTCCTCAAGTGAAGCAGGGTGGTGTCAGTGCCCTGCAGAAGGGGTGTTTCTCTGCCTGGTCCCTGGCTGGGGAGGGAGGGAGGGATGCAGGGAGCAAGCGGGCATCCCCAATCCCCATCCCAGGAAATCCCAGTGCTGCAGTGGGAGAGAGTGGTGACCCATTTAAACGTGCAAAAATCCCAGCCCCGTGGGTCCTCCGCTGCCCTGGGCTCCCACAGCAGCCGGTGCTTGGTGGCTTTATAATTATGTATTGCAGCGAGGTGCAAGTGCCCTGGTAGGTCTTGGGAAACAGGGAGAAGGACCAGTTTACAATCCCGGGAGCAACATATCCCTAAAAAAACCTCTTCCTGCAAGCCCAGGCTGTCCTTGCTGCACAAAGCCCTTGGTGGTTTTTAGGCAGTGCATCCAGGCTGTATTCCGGGATGTTTTACGGAGAACACAGGGACGTGTTCCCGGGTGCGACAGCGACCGCCCGGAGCCTTTCTAACGTGCTGGGGTTTGTCTCTCTCCCCCAGGCTGGTTCCCCGAGGTGACAGGGGGGTCCCTGGAGAGGCCATGGCCACCTAGAGCCTGGCGGGGCCGGAGATGGCGGCGCAGAGGATCCGGGCGGCCAACTCGGGGGGTCTCCCGCGGTGCAAGTCCGAGGGGACCCTCATCGACCTCGGCGAGGCCTTCACCGAGACCAGCCTGGGCGACGTCAAAGGTGGGTGGGGAGGGGATCCCTTCCTCGCTTCCCCTCGCCCTGGTGTCCAGGAGGGGCTGGTGTTCCCTATCCCGGGAGCTTGGAGGGTTGGTGACGCCTCCGGGGTGGTTACGGGCCTCGTTGTTCCCTTGTTCCCTGCTTGTTCCCTGCTTGTTCCCGTTCCCCAGGGCTGGTTGCTTGAATACTCTGCTCCCCCCCACCACCCTTTGACTGCATTATTCTCCTGCTGTATTTGCCTCACTGCTGTTCCCCTGGCACGGCCCCAGCCCGAGGAGTAACTCCAGGTGGAAGTTCTCAGGCGCCGGGGGCCTTTGAAAACAAACACATGCATTGAGGGGCCCGCACGTCAAACGCTCGGCTGCAATTGGGTTGTTTGCAGGGCAAAAATAGGAATTATTCATGTTCTGCTGAGGGCTTTGCTGCTTTCAGCACATCCCTGTTAACCCCCCCCACCCCAGCTGCAGGGGCGTGGGAACTCAGCCCTGGGGCTGATCCGAAGGGATGGGGGCACCAAAAATGCCCCGCCCTGCAGGTGACTGAGTTAATGGCGGCTTCCAGGCCGGCAAAATGATTCCAGTGTGGGCTTTATATCTGGTGTTACACGGGATAAATGCCCTCATGACTTCGCCTGCCTGCTGGGGGAGGGACTGAGGAGTTGGTCAGGGTGTGTCCACGCTCTGCTCCTCTTAATTTTTCATCTCTAGCCTGTATTTGAAGACTTTTCTTTGCTCAGCTGTATCTTCCCTTGCCCTGGTTACTTCCACGTCCCACAGGTGCTGCCAGCCAGGGGCAGGATGCAGGGAAGTGCAGCCTGAGCTCCCATCCCTTCATCTCCAGGATTTTAGGGGCTTCCTGTGCTTTCTAAATCCCCTTTTCCCCCCAGAGAATTCCCGAGGTGTTAAAGGTGCTGTCCCGGCTCTCTTGCAGCTCCGTGTTGGGGAAAGTCCAGCTCTCCTTGTTTTCTGTCTAACACACATTTAACCACTGATGTAGCACCATCTGCAGCTTGTTTGAGTGTTTTGTACAG
Organism: Myiozetetes cayanensis; assembly: GCF_022539395.1. NCBI lineage: Eukaryota > Metazoa > Chordata > Aves > Passeriformes > Tyrannidae > Myiozetetes > Myiozetetes cayanensis. Next base: position 626,653 of record NW_026088185.1, on the reverse strand, counting down.
AAACAGGTCCTAAAAGTGAGAGCACAGCCAAGAGACAGGGTGACACTGTGAGCATCTGTAGGCTCGACCCAGCCTGGATGGAATTGGGATCCCCTGGGAAAACAACTTCCTGCTGGGAGGTTGGAGATGCTGCCATGACCACAACATCACCGTGGGAGGGTTCAAACTGTGTGACCTTCTTTAGAATCATGGAATGGTTTGGGATGGAAGGGACATGAAAGACCATCCCATCCCACACCCCGCCGTGGGCAGGGACACCTTCCACTATCCCAGGTTGCTCCAAGCCCCATCCAGCCTGACCTTGGACACTTCCAGGGATCCAGGGGCAGCCACAGCTTCTCTGGGAATTCCATCCCAGCCCCTCCCCACCCTCATGGTGAAGAATTCCTAATAGCTAATCTAAAGCTACCAATGGGGTTAATTTTTGTTGAGGAGCTCTGAAGTACAGGTGCTGTTCAAAAGGAGTGAGATGCTGGGGTTTTTGACTGGGGTGGCATGAAAAGCCAGGAATATGACATGCCCTTTGTTGGTTTTTACACTGAAACATGTTCCACGTGTGCAGGAGAGGGGTTACAGCGAAGCAAGAGGGCTTTTAGGCTGCCCTGAAAGTTCTCTTGGGTTCACATGAACCCTTGAGGGAAGAGAGATGTGAGTGTACCAGAAAGAGCAGAGTTTTCTGGACAAAGTTTACAGGGAAAATATACCTTCAGGCTTGGGAGACTGCCCAGGGAGTCAGTGGATCTGGAATGTGTTCAAAACCCACACAGATGTGGCACTTGGGCACATGGTTTAGTGGTGGAATGGGCAGGGCTGGGTTCAGGGTTGGACTCGGTCTTGGAGCTGTTCCAGCCTGAGCGATTCTGCGATCCCACAACCACCGTAGCCACTTAAAGAGGGGCGGGTTGGCGACCTGAGAGAAAAGGTGGCAAGTCAGCGGCGACCGCCCTGTGGATTTCTCACAGTGCTGTTCTCTCCTTGCCTTGGCAGTGCCTTCCCCCAGTGCCTTGCTGGTTGACAATCCCACGTCCTTCGGGAACGCGAAGGAGGTCGTAGCAATCAAGGATTACTGCCCGACCAATTTCACCACCTTGAAGTTCTCCAAGGGGGACCACCTGTACGTCCTGGACACGTCGGGGGGCGAGTGGTGGTACGCCCACAACACCACGGAGATGGGCTACATCCCCTCCTCCTACGTGCAGCCCGTGAACTACCGCAACTCCTCCCTGACGGACAGCGGCATGATCGACAACCTGCTGGAGAGCCCCGACGAGGGGGTCAGGGAGCTGGACCTGCTCGGGGAGTGGGCCGAGGCCAAGAGAAACTCTCTGAAAACCTACAGTAACAACCCCTTCCTGAACGGAGCGCAGACAAACCCGTTCCTGAACGGGAACGCGCAGGCGGTGCCCGGCTCGGACAGAGAGTCCGACTCCAGCATCGCCGTTGACTTGCTGCTCTTCGACACGGGGGCTCCTGCGTCCACTGTCTGCAGCTCTGCTGCCAACAGCAGCCTGGGGAACATCTTTGATGAGTTCCCATCCACCAACAGGCTGGATCTGGACCAGCCTGTGAGAAGGGACAACCCCTTCTTCAGGAGTAAACGCTCCTACAGCTTGTCCGAGCTGTCTGTTCTCCAGGCCAAGTCGGACGCCCCGGCATCGTCGGGTTTCTTCAGCGGTTTGAAGTCTCCCACCCCCGAGCAGTTCCAGAGCCGGGAGGATTTTAGGACAGCGTGGCTGAACCACAGGAAGCTGGCTCGGTCTTGCCACGACTTGGATTTGCTGGGTCAGAGTCCCGGCTGGGGTCAGACGCAGCCGGTGGAGACCAACATCGTGTGCAAGCTGGACAGCTCCGGGGGGGCCGTTCAGCTGCCGGACACCAACATCAGCATCCACGTGCCCGAGGGCCACGTGTGCCCCGGGGAGACGCAGCAGATCTCCATGAAGGCCATGCTGGACCCGCCGCTGGAGCTCAACAGCGACAAGTGCAGCACCATCAGCCCCGTCCTGCAGATCAAGCTCAGCAACATGGAGGTGAGAACCTTCATCATCCTGGAGATGAAGGTGTCGGCCGGAGGTCAAGAACGACATGGTGAGCAAGAGCTTGGTGGGCCTGCAGTGCCTGCGGAGCGACATGAAGGAGGGGCCGTACACACCCATGCAGCTGAGCTACTCCTACGGGGACACCATCCAGGTGCAGCTGGAGAACCTGGAGCCGTGCATGTACATCGCGGCCGTGGCCCAGGGGCAGAACATCCTCTACCCCGCCACCGTCTGGGATTACATCAGCAAGAAGATCACGGTGGGCGTCTACGGCCCCAAGCACATCCACCCGTCCTTCAAAACCGTGGTGGCCATGTTCGGGCACGAGTGTGCCCCCAAGACCCTCCTGGTGAACGAGGGCACCAGGCAGTCCCACGGCCCGGCCCCCGTCGCCCTGCAGCTCTGGGGGAAGCACCAGTTCGCCCTGTCCCGGCCTCAGGACCTCAAGCTGTGCATGTTCTCCAACATGACCAACTACGAGGTGAAGGCCAGCGAGCAGGCCAAGGTCGTGCGGGGCTTCCAGATGAAGCTGGGCAAGGTGAGCCGCCTCATCTTCCCCATCGCCTCCCACGACCCCAACGAGCTCTCGGACTTCACGCTGAGGATACAGGTCAAGGACGACCAGGACGCCCTTTTGACGCCAGTTCTGCGTCCAGACGCCGCAGCCGCCTCCCAAAAGCGCCATCAAGCCGACGGGGCAGAGGCGGTTCCTCAAGAAGAATGAGGTTGGGAAGATCATCCTGTCACCCCTGGCCGCCACCGCCAGGTACCCGGTTTTTCAGGACCGGCCGGTGCTGAGCCTCAAGTACGGCAAGTTGCTGAAGACGGTGGTGAGGCAGAGCAAGAACCACTACTTGCTGGAGTACAAGAAAGGAGACGTCATAGCCCTCCTCAGTGAGGAGAAGATCAGGTTGAAAGGCCAGCTGTGGACCAAGGAGTGGTACATTGGCTACTACCAGGGCAAAATCGGCCTCGTGCACACCAAGAACGTGCTGGTGGTCGGGAAGGTCAAGCCCAGCTACTTCTCCGGGCCGGATCTCACCACCAGCCTGTTGCTGGAGCAGATCCTGAGGCCCTGCAAGTTCCTGACCTACATCTACGCCTCAGTGAGGACTCTGCTGATGGAGAACCTCAGCAGCTGGAGGTCCTTCGCCGACGCCCTGGGCTACTCCAACCTGCCGCTGTCGTTCTTCTGCCGGGCGGAGCTGGACAGCGAGCCCGAGAGGGTGGCCTCCGTCCTGGAGAAGCTGAAGGAAGACTGCAACAGCACGGAGAACAAGGAGAGGAAGTCCTTCCAGAAGGAGCTGATGACGGTGAGTCCGAGGCGTGGTGAGGGCGTGCTCGTTCCCCGCCGTGCGGAGGGATTTGGGTGAGCGGGAGGTGGGGGGGGTCTTGATTCGGGCTGAATTAGGATGGAGACCAGTCTCCTGCAGGGACCTTGAAGACCAGTCTCAGGTCTTCTGCAGACTGCTCGGCACAGCCAGGGGGAAGTTCAGCCCCTTGGTGGGCTCTTGCTTCGGTGGGGTCACGGAAATACCATCGGTACTTGGAATTCCGGAATCCCAGACTGGTTCGGGGTGAAAGGGACCTTAAAGCTCATCCAGTCCCAACCCCTGCCGTGGGCAGGGACACCTCCCACTATCCCAGGTCACCCCAAGCCCTGTCCAGCGTGGCCTTGGACACTTCCAGGGATGGAGTCTCTTTCTTTAGGCAGCTTAGCCAAGGGCACTCCTGAGCTGGAATGTTTTATACCCAGCTGTGGATGGCGTTGGAAATGCACAACTTGCTTCTTGCCCTGAAAGGAATTTGGGAAAGTGCTGCCTGCAAGTATTTCCAGGATGCCACTGGGGAGCCTCTTAGGAAATATCATCTTCAGGATCGTTTGTAGCATTTTGTGGGAAGTGAGCCAAAGAAAGCAGAGGCAGAAATGTCTGGTGGAGATTTGCAGCTCTCTCCCCTTACAGGCTCTCCCACGGAAACGGGATAAGGGAGTTACGGAGAACCTTGGGTTTAAAATGTCACTTGGATTAAGGAGCCTGCCAGAATGAAATGATGAGTGGGACAGGAGCTGAGTGAAGGAGTTCATTTCCCAAACTCCCTTTAGTAAGAAGGGGGAAATTTTGAGGATTGAGCAGGAGGGATAAGGTGTTAACCCATCCTTACTTATGGAAATACCATCCGGAGAGTTCCCCTGCCTGGAACCACTCTGTGGCCTGGGGGGGGGATGTTTGAGCTTTGACCTCCAGGTTTCAGGACATGCCACCAACTCTGCTTCTGTGGCAGGGTTGTTCTGGCCATCACAAGTGGTTATATCTCTTCCTGGGACCATCCAGGGTTGGAAAACTCCCACTGTGGGGGCCTTGGTGTCCCTGGTCCCTCCAAGGGAGGGTTTGCTCCTTTAATCCTGAACCTTAGTGGATGATGGGATGGAGCCTGGGCTGCTGGACGCTTCCAAGAACTTTGTGCTGTTTGCTTTACCCTTCTGCAAAGCCAGAGGTGTTTCTTTTATCCCTTCCCATTGTTTTCAGGGATCCCAGACGGTGTGTGGGTCCTGGAGAAGCCAGACCTGGGTGGGGAGACAAAGGGCAAAGATAAGGCTCTTTGGATACTCAGGCAGCTGCTGACTCAAGGGGAGGAAAACATCCTGCTCCCAGAGGGATGCCTGGAGGGCAGAGTCCCAGGGCAGGTTTTATTCCCCTTGTTTGAGGCTAATCCTGTTCTCTGGGAGGCTGAGCCTGTGGATAAAGGATGAGCTCCCTCCTTCATGGAACACGGTGCTGCTTCCAAACCCTTTGCTGCCATCAAATCCTCCTTGGCTCGGGGAGAAATTAGATTGAGCCTGTTGAAAGAAACAAGTAATGATGTTTCAGGGGCTGACAATGGAGCAGTAATGCATTTTATTGTGTTTAAATCTGATTTTATCTGCAGCCAATGGACTCTTGCTCTCTGGCAAGAACTGGTTGCATTAAGCTCCAAGCTGGCCATGTCATCTTCAAGTTGGTTGTCTCCCCTCAAAAGGACTGTGAGGGGTTTATCTGAGTTCAGGACACAAAATTGCAGTGGCAGAGCCGCTGCACCAGCAGCCAAGCATGGAAAAGCCTGGTCAGGGTGACTAGTTAATAAGTAATCTGCCTTTAATGACTGTTTTTCTAATGGAGCAGTAGCAGCAGAGTGTGAAGGTAACTTGGGGGAACGTTGCTCAGAAGGGAATCACCACAGCAGAAAGGGAAACCTCTCCCTCCCTCCTCCCTGCAGGAAGAGCACGGATGGTTTGGCTAAAAAACAACACCTGGGCATGGATTCAGGAAGATTTTGTCACCACTGGTGCCTGGCCGTGGCTACAGTGGGGTCGTGGTGACGTGATTTTGGAGGTGCTGACAGCCAAAAATGGGAGCAGAAAAGGTGTTTAATCCCTAAGCAAGGGTTATTTTGGGGAGCAGAGCCGACTTGTTTGGGTCAAAACCTCACCTGTATCCTGGAGGAGACAATGGAGACAGGAGCATCCTCCCAGCCCACGGGTCTCAGGAGCTCCCTGGGACCTTTCCCTGCGTTTGTGGAGCTGTTTTCCTCCAGCTGCTGCTTTCCTTTGTTAGGAAATGGGATTGTCAAAGCTGGGCTGTGAATTCAGCCTTTGAAGTTGAGGTGCTGCTGCTTTGAACCAGCCTTTGAATATCAAACACCTTCTGTGCTCACCAGGCTGGCAGAGCCGGATCCTCCACGGGGAATAGCCCTGGTCACACCTGGGCACGGGCTGGATGGGCCCAGCTACCCCTGGAGGCTTGTCCAGGGCGAGGGAGGAGGATGGAAAAACTTGCAGTGTAATTCCCAAAAGGAGGATGGAAAAACTTGCAGTGTAATTCCCAAAAGGAGGATGGAAAAACTTGCAGTGTAATTCCCAAAAGGAGGATGGAAAAACTTGCAGTGTAATTCCCAAAAGGAGGATGGAAAAACTTGCAGTGTAATTCCCAAAAGGAGGATGGAAAAACTTGCAGTGTAATTCCCAAAAGGAGGATGGAAAAACTTGCAGTGTAATTCCCAAAAGCACCTGCTGGAGGATTAAGTCTGTTGAGCTGGTCCCAGTGTGCTGCTGTTCCCACTAATATTCCCCCTCTGGCTGCCACCTTGGTGTCCACCTTGCAGCCATTCCCACCTGGCTGTGGGGGTGTCCCCATCCCGTGGAATGGGGGTGTTGAGCTGCCAGGACAAGGCTCGGGAAGGGAGTGGGGCTGTGGCCATCAGGAGCTGTCAGAGTCCTGATCCATCTCTTCCCAAATGTTCCTTTGAGGAATTAATCACAGGGCTGGGTTAGGTGCTGTCCTTGCCGCTGTTGTTTGCTTGGAGAAGGTCCCATCAGTGCAACCACAGGCAGCTTTTTTGGCTTTAGATATTGGGAAGGAATCCCTCCCTGTGAGGGTGGGCAGGCCCTGGCACAGGTTGCCCAGAGAAGCTGTGGCTGCCCCTGGATCCCTGGAAGTGTCCAAGGCCAGGTTGGATGGGGCTTGGAGCAGCCTGGGCTGGTGGGAGGTGTCCCTGCCCGTGTTTCTGTTGGTTTTGTTCATGGAGCAGCAGGAGAATCCATGTCCTCCAGCTCTATCCTTCTTAACCCGCTCCAGGCGCTTCTCCTGCTGCCTCTGACCTGCCTGGCCTTGGGCAAGACAGGAGAGCAGCTCCTTGAACCTGCTTCCCGAAATACCAGCTGCTGCTGGGGTTTGCATGGCATTGAGCCACCTCCAAAGGCAGGCTTGAGGATGCTAAACCTACCCCTTCCTTGGGACCATCGGGATCCTCCGCTGGGGATCCTCAGGCGGGATGATAAGGTGGGAGAGGAGCTGGGTTGTGGCACAGGTGTGGCATCTAAATGCTTCCTAATGCCTTTTGAAGAGCAAAAGGAGTGTTCTTTTCAGAGGATCTTCCTGGCTGGTTTAACCAGGGGGTTCGTTGCTTCCCTTGCTCCTGCAGGAAACGCGTGTCAGCACTTTGGAGGAGCAGCTGCCAGGAGAACCCAGCTCAGCTCTGTGCTGGGGACAGACAAGGGGAAAATCAAGGGTGCATTTGCTTTGCAAATTGCTGGAGTGGTTTCAGATGTTCCCATCTTCCCCCAGCTGACCCTGTGAAACTGCCTGGGGGGGAGGATTTAACCCTTCCTGGCCCCAGAGCCAAACTGGGTGGGGTTTGCCAGAGCCCTGTGTTGGGAGGGGGTGTCAGGACCCTTGGGAGGGGATGGATTCTGGCTCTGGTTTCTGGAATAGCCGTCCCTGAGCTGCTGGGAAGGTGAGGGTGATGTTCCCAGTGGTGTTCCTGGATTCCCTGGGTGGTCAGCGTCCCCTGGGTGGCTGTTTCCTGCCCCCCTCAGCTGGTGGTTTGGAGTGAGGGACCTCTTGGTGTTCCCCCGTCCTGGAGCCACCAGCCTGAGTGCAGTGGTGGTGCCACAGCTCTGGCTCTGGATGTTTGGATGAGGGTGCCCAGCAAACTGTCACCCCAGGGATAGTCTGGGGTCTGTTTGCTTCCTTTCCATGGGTTTATAGTATAAAATACATGTCAACAGGCATGGCCTCCTGTGGTAGCCACACGAGGTTCGAGGTGGGATTTGCCCAAGGCCTGGGGTTGTCACTGGGGCTGTTTTGGTCCAGGGGCCATGGCAGAGGCTGGGGGAGCCCTGGGGAGTGGGATGAGGATCCTGGCAGTCAGATCCCATCCTCTGACACTGCTAATTACCATTAAACCCTTCCTTTCCAGGGCTGCACTGTGGCTTTCCCCCTACAGCCCTTTGTCCCACTCTGAATGGATTCTGATGGGATTTGATGCCCTAAGACAGGAGCTGACCCTACTCCATCCTTTCTTTCCTGGCTAAGTTATTCCTACCCAGAAAGCCAGGACTGCTGCAGTTCCACTTCCCCACTTGAAAACCCTCTGCAGAAACCCTTGGCAAAGGTCAATAAGTGGTGCAGGAGGAAGGGGAGAAGGGGAAGAACATCCCGAGCTGAGCGATGGTCCCACAGTGTCTGGGTCTCACCCCACAAGGCTGATGTCCAGCTCCCATCCCAAAATGCTCTGGCTGCCCTCTGGTCTGAAGGATGGGGCTGGATTAGTCCCTGCTGGATTAATTATCTTGATTAAAAGCACCTGTTCCCCTCAGTCCCTGGGATGCTTTAAACTGCTTACGGTGGTGCCTGAACATCTCGGGGAGGCTGGAGATGTTGTCAGAGAGGGGTTGGGTGCTTTGTCCACTTAATGGGATTACTCTGCTGCCCAGCCTGGTGGCCTAATTCCACCAGCTGGTGCCGGGAGGGGGATTTTTGGGATGGATGTGGAGGGACTTCCCTGCGCTGCCCCCCGGCCTTGACCCTGTGCGTGGTTTCCCCGCTGCGCTCCAGGCCCTGCTGAAGATGGACTGCCAGGGGCTGGTGGTGAGGCTGGTGCAGGACTTCGTGCTGCTGACCACGGCGGTGGAGGTGGCCCAGCGCTGGAGGGAGCTGGCCGAGAAGCTGGCCAAGGTGTCCAGGCAGCAGCTGGACGCCTACGAGGCCCCGCACCGGGACAAGACGGGCACGGTGGACACCGAGGTGGGTCGTGGTCCCCCCGGGGGGGCAGAGCTCAGAGTCACGTCTGTTGGAGGAGGTCTGTGAGATCATCTGCTCCAGTTTTTGATCCACCCCTTCCAAGTCCCCCGGGTTCATGCTCCCAGCTGGAAGGGACACACAAGGAGCTGCGGGTGCAGCTCTGCCCATGAGGGGCCCCATCCAGGGATTGACCCCCCAGCCTTGGCATTGTTAGCACCAACTGAGCTAATCCAGGCTTTAATTCCCAGATGGACAAGACACTTAGGCCCAGTTCTGCACGAGCTCCTCGGCACCCTGGTGCCTCCAGCTCCAGGGGCAGATACTCCACAGGAGCACATCAGATACAGCAGGAAGGACCTTTTTTCTGGAATGAGACCGCAGTGCCCGGTCACACTTGCTGATCTTAACGATCTTTTCCAGCCCAAACGATTCCATGTTTCTCTGGAGACACCTCCAGAGCACCTTTGGGGGATCCAAGGGATTTGGGTGTGCTGGGGGTTGTTTTTTGAGGGATGTGCTTGTCCTGGGGATGGTGGGGCATGGTGATGAGGGGTGGCTCTTCTTGCTGACCACCCACCCCTGCCGTTGCAGGCCATGTGGAAGCCAGCCTACGACTTCCTGCTCACCTGGAGCAGCCAGATGGGGGACAGCTACCGGGACGTCATCCAGGAGCTGCACACGGGGCTGGACAAGATGAAGAACCCCATCACCAAACGCTGGAAGCATCTCACGGGCACCCTGATCCTCGTCAACTCCTTGGACATGCTGAGGGCGGCCGCCTTCAGCCCCCAGGACCACGAGGATTTTGCCATTTAGCCCCTGCTTGTCCACATCTCCTTCCCTGGGATTTTTTCCCCCCTCCCCCCTTTGTTTTTTTTAAAGCAGTTGGACTCGCAGAAGGACAAGTGGAGGTCGCTCTGCCCGCGTTTCTAAGAGGCCAAAGTTTGCAAGTTCTCCACCAGGACTGGAAATCAGCAAGAGAGACCTCCCTCCTTGGTGGGAATTCACCCAGAAGGGGATGGACTTTTCATCCACTGAAAGGAGCTCTTACTGAAAAAAAAACAAACCAACCTGTCGGGCGGGGAGGGAGCACAAAAGAGGTGGTGTTTTTTAGGCATTTCCAAATAAAAGTCTAATTTTTGTAACGAGCAGTAAAAGTTGGAAGCGCTTTGGGGAGGGAGGGGTGGGGGGGAAAAGCTGTGGCTGTTTTTTAGGTTGGAGGATCCGCTTTTAAATTGGTTTCTGAGGTGAGTCCTGGAAATAGGTGTTTTAAGAGGAAGCACAGGGCTGCTCTCCCCCACTGTGGTCAGGCTTTGGCAGATACCAGGTGTGACTAAAGCACTGGATGAACTTGGAATATCCCTGAATCTGGGATGTCCTCAACCCACCAAGCACCTTGCACCAAAAAAGACCTTTTTTTTTTTTTTTTTTTAAAATTTAATTGCCAGGCCCTGCGAGCCCTTTGGCTGATTTTTGGGTTGTTTTCATGTGTCTGCAGACTGTGTTTTTTCTCCTCTGCAGACAGGGAGATGCTGCCCCTTCCAGCTTCGTCCCTCCCAGGTGCTGCAGGACACCTCTGGAAGAAGCTGGAGGTTTGGGATCTGCCAGAGACCTCCCTGGGAGATGGACCAGGAGGATGCTGAGAGGGGATCACCCTGCCCTGGCACCAAACTGAGGGGGAGAGGCTGGGAAAGAGGAGGGAATTGCTGCCATCCAAAAAAAAAAAAAAAAAGAGAGGGAAAAGAGGTAATTTTTCTCCTAATTGGAAATCTGAGCTCTCTGGAGATATTCCAGGGATTTAACACTCCTTGGTGTTATTCCAGAGGGCTTCAAGGCTCCTTTGAGTCCAGTTTAAATTGGAAATAATCTTTGCTCTAAACCTGGTGCCAACGAGCTCAGTATTTGTGGCATTGAGTGCCTGGATTTTTCTCCCTTTTCCCTTTATACTCAAGTTTTTGGAATGACCTTCCCTCCCCCTCCTGCTCCCAGCTTTCGGGTATTTCACGTGGGAGGGGAATGTTTTGGCACAGAAAGCTTATTTTAAGGGCAAAGGCTCTTTTTTTAGGGAAAAGCTGCTACAACAGGGAGGTTAATTAGGAAAAAAGAGAAGGAATGGGATGGTGCTGGCAAAGGGAATGGTTTCCCTCTTCCCAGGATCACATCCACAATCACTCCGTGACTGTAAAACAGCACTGAAATTTCTCCCCAGGCTTTGTGGGAGAGTTTGGAGGAGTTTCCTGTGCAGCTCAAGGGGGTTTGAGCAGCCAGACCCCTCTCCCTGGGACACCCTAAGAGCACATTTTTCCCTGCAGGAGCAGCAATCCCTGTGCAGGCAGAGGGATGCCTTTCTCCTGGGGTTTGCCCCCAGCCTTGGCTTTCCCCCTTCTCCTGGCCAGGCCCTGGGATGGGAGGGGTGGCAGCCACAGGGGAGGGCAGGAGTTTGGGTCTGCTGGGATTTGGGGATGTCCCTGGATGATTCCAGCAGTTCATTTCCCCCCCACCTCCTCCTTGGGTTTTCTCTACCTCAGGTTCTCCTGAGCATTTCAGCCGCTGCCTGAACCACTTTGTGCTCAGCTCATCCACACCCTGTGCCCTCCCCGATCCCAGGGGATCACAGCCAGCACCTTTTGGGACAACTCCAGTCATTTCTCCCTGTCCTTAACCTGAAATCCAATCCTTCCTCACCTGCTGGGACCAGGAATATGTCCTTGGGATGCCTTTTCCTTCAAGCCCTTCTCCAACAGATCTCTCTGGGCTTTGCATCCCCCCCCCCCCTTGTGCAGTGCCTGCTTCTTGTGCTTGTTGTTTGATGTTCCTTTTCTTTTCTTTCTTTCTTTCTTTCTTTTTAAAGAAAAAAAGACTTTTGGAAAAAAGAATATTCTAATTAAAGCTGTTACTGTTCCAGTGCTCCCAGTCAGATGTCATCTGCTGGTGTCTCTTCATCCCAAAGCAGCCTGGACACATGGGAGCCTCTTGGTGGGTTTTCCACTCAATCCCTTCTCCCTCCCACCCTCTCCAGGGGAAAGTTGCTGGAAACCATCTCACCCCCGAGGCTGCTGCTTTTGGTCAAGCTCTGGGTAAGAAAATTCCTGATTGTTTTGGCACAGAGATGTTTTCCTGACTGCAGGGAACATCTCCAAGTGTGTCTGGCCAAGGCAGTCGTGGTGCTCCTGCTTCCGATGGAGTTCAGATCCCAAGCCATGGAAGTGAAATATGTGGGACTCTGGCTGGGGCTTCAGTTTGCCAAAGGTGAGGAATTGATGGTCCATGGATTCCTGACCCCACAGGAGGCATGAGCCCTTACAGCATCCCAAAGGATAACAGGGAATAACAGCCTCGCTCCGTGCTGTGCTGTGAGTGACACTGGCTGTGGTTTCCCCTTCCTCCCCCTGCCCATCCCTGAATCATCCCCCTCCTGCCCCGCTGAAATCATCTCCCCACCCCTCCAAGGAGTTGGGAATAACCAAAACCAGGATGCAGTTTGGTCCCTGGCTGGGATGAGGAGCTGGACAGGGATGTTTGGGAACAGGCACAGCTCGCTTGGATCTGCCCCAGCCAAGCAGGGATTGTGTCCCCCAGGCTGGGAGCATTCCCAGGGGAAACAATCTGCTGCCTCTGTTCAGGCTGGTTTTGGAGCACACACCTGGCTGGGGGGATCTGGGGTTTGCTTCATGACTTGCTTTTATCACCCTAAGGAATCAGATCCAATGGAACCTTTATCTTTTCCTTACTAGGGAGGGAATTGGTGCCAGGAGCACGTGCAGGGACCTGTCAGAGCAGAGATTGGGTGACAGTGGCTTTTAGGGGAGGTGGGACCTGTGCCCTGACAGGAGGGGGAGCTGGGCACGTTCCTCCCGTGGAGGGGGAGACTGGGCTGTGTTTTGTCCCTGATTCCTTCTGGCAATCAATCACTTCTCCCCTGGATTCATCACACTCCTCAAAGCAGCCCTGCAGGGGACACTGGGAGAGCTGTGTTGGGTGCTCATCTGCAGTGCTTCCAGTGCTTTCCCACAGTGGGAAATGAGGCTGGCAGGGAGTTTGGGAGCTCCCACGAACCACCACCCCCCCACCCCAGACAGGCATCACTGGGTACCCGCAGCAGGAAGGATTTACTTTACAAAAAGGCACCCAAAAGAGAGGTGATAAATTAAATTAATTAATTAATTAAGTGCAGCTCTGAGGGACCTAAGGGAGAATGGCTTTAAGCTGCCAGAGGGCAGGGTTAGATGGGATGCTGGGAAGGAATAATCCCCCACCCTGGGGCGGTGGGTGGGTCCTGGCACAGGTCTGTCTCCTGCTGCTTTTTTGTTGCCCCAGTTTTCCTGGATGTTAAAATCCAGGGAAAAATAAAATCAACACTAAAAAGAGCCCCCGGGTGGGAGCAGGAAGCAGCAGTTCTGCAGGGGGTTATGTGGGTGCTCGGTGGTGCTGAGTGGGAGGTGTTTGTACCCCCGAGGGATTCTGGATGCTTCTTTTCCCAAAGATTCGAAGGGTTTGCTGGAAAAGCCCAGCCTGGGGCTCTGGGAACTCGGGGAGGGGGTGAGGGTTGGCCGTGCCTCAGTTTCCCCTCCTGGGAAGTGACCCAGCCCCAGCTCTGAGCCTTCCCAAGGGGCTGTGGGTGTGGATTTCTCCATCCCCCGGGAAGGGGAGCTGGGCTGGAGGCTCTGCCCTGTTCAAGGATCCAACTACGGGGCAATAGGAGGGGAAACTGTCCCCGATTAACCCTTCCCTTGGGAACGTTTGGGAGAGCCGCTGGTGATGCTGCAGCCCCTCCAGCTCCTTCCTCTGCTCCAAAGCCGTTGCTTTGGCTCCCGATTCCCTCCGAGATTCATCTCCTCGCAGCAGGGTCCGCATTCCCGGGGGATAAACAAGTCGCTGTCCCACCCACCTGGGCTGGTTTGGTGGGAAGGGGAGAACCTTTTCCTTGATTTCTCGCAGTGGTGATCCCAGAGTGGCCTCTGCTGGACACTCCAGTCCTGGCCCCGCACATCCCCTCTCCAAGGGAAAATAAAGAGCAGGACGAAGCAGTCGAGGCTAAGGAGAGTGAAGGAAAAAAAGGAGAGAAAGAGGAGGAGGACACCCAGTTTCTGCTGCAGTTTTGCTTTGGCAAAAAGCCTTAAATATATATTTTTTTTAAAGATCTTTCTGAAATTAAATAAACCAGGGGGATGGGCATTTCGATTTTTTTTATTTTTTTTTTAAATTTTAAAAAAAAATTATAATTTTTTTAATTTTAATTTTTAATTTTAAAAATTTTTTTAATTAATTTTTTTAAATTAGGTTCTGAGCTGCAGTTGGGATATTTTTGTATGTTGTGTTGGGGCACAGGTGACACCAGCCAAGACCTGGCTGGGGGGATCTGGGGTTTGCTTCGTGACTTGCTTTTATCACCCTAAGGAATCAGATCCAATGGAACCTTTAACCTTTCCTTACTAGGGAGGGAATTGGTGCCAGGAGCACGTGTAGGGACCTGTCAGAGCAGGATTGGGTGACAGTGGCTTTTAGGGGGAGGTGGGACCTGTGCCCTGACAGGAGTGGGGAGCTGGGCACGTTCCTCCCATGGAGGGGGAGTTTCTCCCTGTGTTTTGTCCCTGATTCCTTCTGGCAATTAATCACTTCTCCCCTGGATGCAGAAAACACAAGAGCCGTTATTTTTAGGATTTGGGGTTTATTTATAGGGCTGGGGGTTGGGTTTTTACCTGAGCATCACTCCCCAGGAATCAATCAGTCGGGGTTCGCAGCTGATGCTTAACAAAGGTCTCGTTGCCAAACAGGTGAGCTCCAGCCACAGTGCTGGGCAGGAGGAATTTGGGGGGAAACACAGTGGTTTTCCAGCAGCTTCCCTGCCAAAACCCTTGGTTTTGTTCAGGATATTGTAAACACTCCCCCAAACCCCACTGGAAGCTTGGTTTCCATGAGGTGTATGGTCAGTGCATAACATCTGCCTCTTCTACAACAGCAGCTGCACAAAAGATCTCAGGGTGTCTGATAAACCTGACATGAGATGGTTCTCCTAAAACCCTGGAACACTTCCAAAATTCCCTGCAAATCCAAGCTGCCTGTTGCACGGAGAGGTGGAAATAAGAAGTCCCTGTGAGTCCTCTGTACATCAGAAGGTGGAAACCAGGAGCCCTGAAGTGCCTGAGCGTGAAAGGCAACTTCCCCACAAGGTATTTTGAAACAACAGATTCTTAATTAAAGGCAAAAAATTATCTCAGTGCAACAACCTCTCTCGTGTTGCTATTTTAAAGGATCCCTATTATTGCTGGACTGAAAATCAGTGCTTACTGCAGTGAAATCTGAGCTGTCCTCTGATCCTTGAGGTCACAGCAGAGGATTCATCTCCCACCTGCCGGTGGGACTCGGATTCAGCCGCTAGTGGGTCTTGGATTTGGCGGCTTTCTTCGTCCTTCCCTTCTTGCCGCAGCAGCGGCGGCAGCAGCACAGGCAGCACTTGAAGGAGATGAAGAGGGAGAGGAGCAGCACGAGCAGCAGGAAGGCCAGCACGTCCAGGGAGTGGTACTGCACCCAGTTGAGGTCGTGGGCGGCGGGCCTGAGGTGGGGGGCCCCTTTGTGCCTCATCACAAACTCCACCCAGTGCACAGCCAGGTCCAGGGGGTGGATGGGCCTGTCCAGGTGGAGGTCGGAGAGGCGCTGGATGTTCTCCTTGTACCTGCCGGGGCGAGGTTTCGGTCATGGAACGGTGTGGATTGGAAAGGATCGCAAAGCTCGTCCCATTCCACCCCCCCTGCCGCGGGCAGGGACACCTCCCACCGGCCCAGGCTGCTCCAGCCCGGCCTTGGACGCTTCCAGGGATGGAGAAGCCACAGCTTCTCTGGACTCCACTGGATTTGTGGTTCTGAGACTGAGCCCCTGGAAAGGAGGGGATGCGGATCCAGTTGTCTGATGGCCCCTGGGGGCTCCTCTGAGGGTGTTTCCCATCTCCCTACTCCCACCCCTTGAGAAGGATGATGGCAAAGTCACAGGCCCAGAAAGTGCTCTTTTCAATGCTAAAAAAAAACAGGGAAAGGCATCAGAAAATAAGGAAAAGCTTAGTTTGAGCTCTCAGCAAAATCTCTGGGGTGAAGGTCTCAGGCTGAAATGGGAGACTGGGGGTAGAAAAGCTGTCCAGCTTTTCCAGATCAAGCTGCTGCATCATCATCATTATTGTCATTACCATTGTATTATTATCATTATTATCATCATTATTGCTGTAAGGACAGTGGTTAGGAAACACTGCCAAGAAGGTGCTATTTCTCTGCAACAGGATGGAGAAGAGGATACCAAGGACTAAGAAACTGGGAACGGGAGGAAAGGAAAGAGCTCTTATGTCTTCAAGCTCCTTTCCTTTCCTTAAAACACCCTGGCCACGCTGTGACTGCAATCCTGGGATCTCCCCTGTCCCTTCCCAGTGCATCCCTGCATGTTCCTCCTGCCCTGTGCTGGAACTGCCCAGCCTGCAGCTCTCTGTGCTCACACAGCTCCTGATGAGCTCCAGTGGGGGAAAAAAGAGTGAGAAAACTCATCTGTAAAATAAATGAGGGCTAACAGCTCTGTGTGGTGAACCCTGCCAGCTGGAAAGCAGAGCTTCCTGCAGGAATACAGCCTCTGGAATACTCTGGGCCACCACCACTTGCCTTCAGCATCTCTGGGTAAGCCTCATGCAAAGAAAATCAACCACTCCACCCTTCCAGGCTCTCCCCTAACTCGTGTCACTATTGGCTTGGGGAATAAAACCTGTTTGTCACCTCTCCCTTCACCCACTGCCTTTCCTGCCACGGTGTGTCCAAGCCCCCTTTGCCTGGGATATTGGAATTTAAGGAGGTGACATTTTGGTCAAACTGACTTATTCCATTGCATTTATAGCCCAGCTTCTCTGATCCCTGCATCCCCTGATCCCTGCATCCTCCCACCCCTACATCCTCCCTCCCTGCATCCTCCCCCACCAGCCAGTTCCTGTCACCCACTGATTCCACAGGGACAGGCCAAGTTTTACCCAGGACAAGGCTCAAAGGAGGGAGCTGCTCTCAGCTCCATAACCTTGACCTGAGAATCCCCCTGGGAGCAGAGCCCGGCCCTGCAGAGCAGGAGGTCCCTGCGGGTGCCCCACAGTGGGGCTCGCCCTCCTGTCACTCACTTTTTGTCATTAATGACGGCTTTCAGGGCAGTGGAGATGTCCTGGGAGGTCATTTCCAGGATGTTCAGGGTCAGCCCTGCCCCCCTGGACTCCACTCTCTTGGCATTGTCCATCTGGTCTCCGAACAGGGGCATCAGCACCATGGGCACCGCGTTGCAGATGCCCTCGTAGACCCCGTGGGAGCCCCCGTGGGTGATGAAGGCTCGAGTCTTGGGGTGGGCTGTGGAGGCAAACACAGGTTACTGACTCACAGCAACACAAAACCTGCCCAAAAAACGGCCCTGGCTGGTGTGAATCAAGACCTGTGGGTATAAATCAAGAGCTTTAGGTTGTGCATTCCTCATGGACTGAGGGGGGAGAACAGGGGGTTGAAGGAACCTGGAGCTGGAGAGCTCTGTCTCGGCTGGGGTAGTCACTGGATAATCCTCCAAGGGTTTTAGGATTAAATCAGAGCCAGGAGGGGCTAAAGTGGGTGTTGCCATTGAGTTACTTTTTTGCCAGGGTCAGGCTGGATCTCAGGGAAGGGTTCTTCCCCCAGAGGGTGGTGGGGCACTGACCAGGCTTCCCAGGGAATGGGAGAGCCAAAAGCCTGTCTGAGTTTGGACAATGCCCTCAGGGACACGGGGGACTGTTGGGGTGTCCTGTGCAGGGCCAGGAGCTGGACTGGATGATCCTGATGGCATCTCAGCATACTCTGTGACCCTCTGATCTGCTGAGCCCGTGGTCTCACCACGAGATGCTCTCCTGGCGACGTCACACACACCTTCACCACTTTGGGAAGCCCGAGGACCTGTCTGCAGGTGCTCACCTGGGGACCCTGAATTTGCTTCTCAGCCCAGCAGGGATGACAAAAGCACAGCTGGTGAGTGAGAGATAAAGACTCCCGTGTTGGACTGGGAGCTTTGGGATCACTTTGGGAGCAACCAGAGCTGGTTCAGTAACTCAGCAGGCCTGAAGAGGCAGCTCCTCCAAGACAAGCTCTGGCTCCAGCAGCAAAGGCTGCAAGGAAGGTCTGTGACCCACAGGGACGGGGTCATGTGGTGGTGACTCCCAGCAAGGCCTGTGACCCACAGGTGATGCTCGTGGGGCTTTACAACAGTAAAAGAGTAAAAGAGTAAAAAAAGAGTAAAGAAAAGAGTAAAAAAAGAGTAAAAAAGAAAAGACAGCAATAGAGTAAAAGAGTAAAAAAAGTAAGTAAAAAAAGAGTAAAAAAGAAAAGACAGCAATAGAGTAAAAGAGTAAAAAAAAGAGTAAAAAAGAGTAAAAAAGAAAAGACAGCAATAGAGTAAAAGAGTAAAAAAAGAGTAAAAAAAAAGTAAAAAAGAAAAGAGCAATAGAGTAAAAGAGTAAAAAAGAGTACAAGAAATTAAAAAAGAATAAAACAATAAAAGAATAAAAATAAAAAGAATAAAAAGTAAAAAGAGTAAAAGAAAAGACAGCAATAGAGTAAAGAGTAAAAAGATAATAAGAAATTAAAAGAATAAAACAATAAAAAGAATAAAAATAAAAAGAGTAAAAAAGTAAAAGAAAGACAGCAATAGAGTAAAAGAGTAGAAAAAGAGTAATAAGAAATTAAAAAGAATAAAACAATAAAAGAGTAAAAAAAGAGTAAAGAAAAGTAAAAAAAGAGTAAAAAAGAAAAGAGCAATAGAGTAAAAGAGTAAAAAAGAGTACAAGAAATTAAAAAAGAATAAAACAATAAAAAAGAATAAAAAAATAAAAAATAGTAAAAAAAAAGTAAAAAAGAGTAAAAAAGAAAAGACAGCAATAGAGTAAAAGAGTAAAAAAGAGTACAAGAAATTAAAAAAGAATAAAACAATAAAAAAGAATAAAAAAATAAAAAAGAGTAAAAAAAAAGTAAAAAAGAGTAAAAAAAAGAGTAAAAAAAGAGTAAAGAAAAGTAAAAAAAGAGTAAAAAAGAAAAGACAGCAACAGAGTAAAAGAGTAAAAAAAGAGTAAAGAAAAGTAAAAAATAGTAAAAAAGAAAAGACAGCAATAGAGTAAAAGAGTAAAAAAAGAGTAAAAAAGAAAAGACAGCAATAAAGAGTAAAAGAGTAAAAAAAGAGTAAAAAAAGAGTAAAAAAAGGGTAAAAAAAGTAGAAAAGACAGCAATAAAGAGTAAAAGAGTAAAAAAAAAGAGTAAAAAAGAAAAGACAGCAATAAAGAGTAAAAAAGAGTACAAGAAAGTAAAAAAGAATAAAACAGAATAAAAAAGAATAAAAAAATAAAAAAGAGTAAAAAAGAAAAGAGAGCAAGAGAGTAAAAGAGTAAAAATGAGTACAAGAAAGTAAAAAAGAGTACAGAGTAAAAAAGAGGAGTAAAAAAAAAAGTAGAAAAAGAGTAAAAAAGAGTAAAAGTAAAAAACAGTGAAAGTAAAAAAGAAGAGTAAAAAAAGAATTTAAAAATAATTTAAAAAAAAGAATAAAAGCGAGTAAAAGAGAGTAAAAGACTAAGAGTAAAGAAAGAGTAAAAGAGCAAAAAGAGAGTAAAAGACTAAGAGTAAAAAAGAGTAGAAGGGCAAAAAAAAAAGCAAAAAAGAGCCAAAGAAGCCCCTGGTGTCTCTGGAGGCCCCTCAGACCTACCCAGGAGATCGTTCTGCGGCAGCCACTTGACGAGCTTCACGTTCTTGGGCAGGTTGGGGGGCGTCGGGCCCGTGTATCTCCACAGCACCTGCCAGGAGGGACCAACAGCACGTCAGTCAGGGCAGCAGAGGGAAGGGAGGGCCTGGGAACAGCCCTGCTGGCAGGGGAGGGGGGCAGTGGTACCGTCTGAGGGACCGTCCCCAGGGCATCTGCGATCTCCATGGCTTTCTTCGGGGGGATCTCGGACACCATGGAGCCCAGCGAGAAGACGACGATGCCGTGTTCCCCAGAGGCATTCACCATGGCTTCGAACTCCTGCCAAAACAAGCACACCCTCGGTCAAGGTCCCGTGCGGGTCAGACGCTGGAATCGCTGTGGCATTCCCACAAAACTCCCTGGAAAAGGCCAGGAAATCAGGAGTCGACGCAAGGAACCAAAACCGTGACACGCCGCCACCGAGTTATGATCAGGGAAGGCAGCTGTGGGCAGGAAAACGAGTCCTGGGGGAAAAGAAATGGGCACAGGCGGGTCAACAAAGGTAGGGAGGTGCCTGGACTCAGATTCACCGCGGACCTGAGGAAAAACTGGCTGGAAAACAATCATGCAGCAGAGCCTGTCTGCTCAAAGACACGGTCTGTGCCACAAAAATGACGCTGCAGCAATTGAAGAGATCAATTCACGGAATCCCAGAATGGATTGGGTGGGAAGGGGCATCAAAGTCCATCTCATTCCACCCCCTGCCATGGCAGGGACACCTTCCACTCGACCAGGTTGCTGCAAGCCCCATCCAGGCTGGCCTTGGATAGATCACCGTCCTGTTTTTCCTGGCAGCCATTCCCCAGCTGGCTCATTCCCACATTTACTGCAAGTCAGGATTTAGAGCTGATGTTCTTCTTTTCAGCCCCCAGAGCTGCAAGAGAGAATGAAAATTTTGGACAAGTGTTCTGACAGCTTGAACTCCTCATATCTGGATTTATTGCCTTTGCTTTGAGTAGGATAATACTGAAGTGCTGCCAGGGGGTTGTATCTATTTGGTCTGATTGATTTCCATAACAGAAGGACCAGGAGATCCAGCACTGGAATCCAAGAACAAAGGGATTCCAATGAAGCACAAAAACTGCCAGAGGCTGGAGCGAAAATTCTCTGCCATAGAAAAATATTTGGTCAAGCCAGGGAAGGGAAGATAAAACTGGAGGAAACTGTTGCAGGAATCAGAGTGGAGCAAGTGGAATAAAATGAACTAAAAGTTCCTGTAAGAAGTCTGCCAAGTGAACTGTTATCTCCAGGATCCGCTGGGATAACCATGGAACGATTTGGGTTGGAAGGGACTTTAAAGATCATCTCATTCCAACCCTCTGCCACGGGGAGAGGCAACCAAGACTGACTCTCTTAGTTTCTGCTGTTTACCACAGTTTTGGGGCTGTCCAGAGGCATATTTAACTGTCCAGAGGCATATTTAACTGTCCGGGTGCCAAGCGCTTGCCCAGCCGCTCCCACCTGGCGTCATTTATTCCTGCCTGGGAGCTCCATCTCCTGGAGAGATCCCTCAGCGCAGGCACCGGGGGAAGAAGGGAACTAACCTGGGACAACTCATTTTCCTGAGCGCAGCCGATGCCCCCGACTGGGACCATGTTGGGCATGAGGGGCCGGGGGAACTCAAACACAAAGTCGTATTTCAGGAGCCAGAGGGCCGCCCGGCCCAGCAGCTCCGGCACCGTCGCCTCCCGCCGCAGGAACTCCCTGATCAAAGCATCGTAGGGAGAATAAAGGAAAGAGCACGCCAGGGAACTGCTCAGGCTGGCCACGAGGTTGCCCAGGCGCTGGAGGAAGCTCATGCGGTCCGTGAGGCGGGTGAAGAACCTGGGAACGTAGGAAGGAGGGCTTGGGCACAGGGTGGCCTGCGAGTCGAGGCCGCAGGGCAGCCCCCGGACGAAGTACACGGAGGGCAGGGAGAGGTGCTCAGCCACTATCTGCCCGCAGGGAAAGAAGGGATCCATGAAAACGGTGTCAAATCTGCTCTCCTCGAGGTACCGGATCAGCTCTCTGTTGGCCAGGAGGCGTTTGCAGGAGTCGAAGAACATGGTGGTAAAATTGGCTATTCTGGCGAGTTTCTCCAAGAAGGGCTGGGGGGTGAAGCTCCTGTGGCCCATCTGCTGGAATTCTGCCTCCACATACTCCCTGGTGTAAGACACAGAGTACGTTTTCAGGGTGTAAAGCCCTGACGGGCGGATCCTGAGGTTCGTCTCCGGTGCCACCACCACGACGTGGTGTCCCCGCTGCCGGAGCCGCTCCACGACCGGGAGCATGCTCAGCCAGTGGCTGCCATCAATGGGCACGACCAAAAGCTTCCCACCTTCTCCAAAGGTCCACAGGAGCAGGAAAAACACAGCCCAGGAGGCAGCAGAACGAAATCCTGGGTTGGAAGGAGCCATTTCCCCCATGGGAACCCAAGAGGGGTTTAAACGGCTGCAGCAGAGGGAATGAACCACAGGGAGTACTTTGCACTTGAATTTTAACTAAGCTGGGGGGTTAGTTTTTAACAGAGAGAAATGGGGGTAATTTTTAACTGTGGGTAAATATTGGGTTTGTCTTCTGTGCAGAGTGAAAGCTTTGAGCGACCGGGCGCCGCGAGGTGGAGCTGAATGTTTGGACTGACATCGGAGGACTCAAACACTCTGGGGAGGAGTGACAGAGGAAGGAGGGACCACGAGAGCAGGGACCAACAGCATGTTGGGCTGAAAGGCTGAGCAAGAGTCATGAATGGGACTGACACAGCAATCATTAACATCCAGGTAATGATCACCTCCCTGCCTTGTCTGCTCCGCTGATTGGACATGGAACGAGCCTGACCTTTGGACTGCTTTGTGCCCTTGGAGCGTAACCAAGAAGCAAAGATTGACGGAGATTTGATATACAGTGGGTTGTAAAGGTTTATCTGCAGATTTGGTGCTCTATCACAGCAGTTATCACAGGGAAAGTCCTGGGTTTACAGCAGTAAAGGTGTCGCAAGCTGAGCAATAACTCCTGGTCTGAAAGGATGAACCACTGACATCTGCCCTGTCTGCACAGCACGAGGGAGATTTAGACAAGGGAAGGGAGAGGTTACAGTCCTGAAGGCTTCTTTGCCCAATCATCCTCAGCTGGAAGGATCCACAAGGATCACCAGTCTAACTCCTGGCCCTGCCCAGGACACCCCAACAATCCCACCCTTTTCCTAAGGGTGTTGTCCAAACCCTCCTGGAGCTCTGGCAGCCTCGGGGCTGTGCCCACTGCCCTGGGGAGCCTGTTCAGTGCCCAACCACCCTCTGGGGGAAGAACCTTGTCCCTGAGATCCAACCTGAGCCCTGCCCTGACACAGCTCCAGCCCTTCCCTGGATGCTGTCCCTGATCCCCACAGAGCAGAGCTCAGTCCCTGCCCCTCCTCTGTCCCTGGATGAAGATGTGACTTTAACGAGGTCTACCCTCAGCCTCCTCTTCTCCAGCTGAACACACCAAGAGAGCACTTAAACCAGCACGTCCTAAAGAGCCACCAATAAACACCCTGCCACCCTCGGGGTAAGCCATGACCAACCTCCGACAAGGGCTTCTTCTGCACGCAGTTGATGCCCCCGACATAGACCATGTTGGGCATTACGGGGCGCGGGTACTCAAAGACAAAGTCGTATCTCATCAGCATCACCGAGGCTTTGCTGAAGAGCTCCTGCATCGTTACATCCCTCTGGAGAAACTCAGAGGCCAAGTTCCTGTACTCTGTATAGAAGAGGTAGCAAAGCACGGGCTCTGAGAGCCCAATCAGGAGGTTCTTCACACGCTCCGGGAACATCATGCGATCCGACGTGGAGGAGAAGGTCCTGGGCACGTAGGACACGGGACTGGGACACTGGGCAGCCTTGTAGTCTAAGGTGCACGGGAGGCCACGCATGAAGTAGACTGAGGGGAGGGAGAGGTGCTCAGCAAGGATGGGTCCGCAGGGCAGCACGGGGTCCATCATGATGGCATCGAATCTGCTGTCCTGGAGGTACCTCATCAGCTCTTTGTCGTACAGGAGGTGCCGACAGGCAGAGGAGAACAGGCTGGTCAGCTGGGAGATGTTGCTGAACAGAGCTGTGAATGTCAGCTCAAAGCTCTTCTCCCCCATCTCCTGGTAGTATTTGTCCACAAACTCCTGCGTGTAGGGCACCGAGTATGTTTTGATGGTGAAGGACTGGGGGCTCTTCAGGAGCAGAGCGGCATCGGGAACCACGGCCACAATTTCGTGCCCCTTCTCCCAGAGTTTCTCCAGCACCATGCGCATGCTCAGCCAGTGACTCCCATCCTGGGGCACCACCAAGAGCTTCCCACCTTCTGCCACGCCCCAGAAAGCGAGGAAAAGAACCAGCCCAGCGGTTACCTGGGGCCTCCACATCCCTGCCGAGGGGCAGGAAAGGAGATAACTGCTCCTTCCAACTCCTTCAGTAGAATATGAAGGCAGAAAAGAGCTGTAGCTCCTTTATACCATGGTGGACTTTAATGTTTGCCTGTCCAAAGTGTTTGCTGAAACAGGTTATCAGGGTTCGAAGAGTAGGGTTTGAACACTGATAAAAGCATGGATTAAAGTGCTATCAAGGCACCTGAAGAAGCTTTTCCAGGCATTTACATTATCTCAAGTGATTGAGAACAATTAGCAGGGCAGAGGCAGCAGTTGCTCCTGGAGAGGCTCTGCTGGGTCAGGGTTGTCTCAAGTGAGTCACTGTGCACGTGGCTGGGCCAGATTCCAGGCAGGAGTCAACTTTTATGGCCACTGAGCTTCTCCAGGGAGCTTGTACTACAAGAACCGTGGTGAACTCTTGGCATGGAAGACCTAAACCTCTGGCCTTTGCTCAGGAAGGTGCCTGGAGTTCAGGCAGGATGCTCTCCGTGGTTTGCAGCAGCTGGCACGCCAAGCAGCAGAGTCACCGAAGTTTGGGTGACTTATTAACCAAACACCTTTTTATCAAAAGAGTGACCCAGCACAATGTGCAGCTCCTGCTCGAGAGGGGCCACCAGAGTTCAGAGATGAGTGACCTGAGGCCAAACATCTCTTTGAAAGCAAAGGTGCAGCAGAACATGAGGCCCTTGCTCAAGAGGGGCCATCAGAGTTCACAGGGGAAAGGCTACGGGGCAAATGTGTTTGAAAGTTCACAATAATTGTTACTTCTCCAACAAGTTATCGAGGCCTGGCTGTGGCAGGAGCCAAGGGAAGTCCTGCCAGTGCCTGACCACCCTTTCCAGGGAGAAATTCCTCCTGAATTCTTCCTGATGACTGAGCCAAACTCTTCTGGGTAACAGTAAAAAAAAAAAAAAAAAAATCAGGGTCACAAACAGTTTGAGAGAAGATTTGGACTGAAAATCTGGAAAATGGAAAAAGCTTTGTACTCTGGAGGTTTTGAAGGTTTGCCTGTCTAACAATACAGCTGCCCTGCTGTGGAAGAAAGTCTTGCTCCCAGGACTTCTTTAGATACCCATACCTGGCTGATTTGAGTGGCATTTGAGAGCCTAATTATTCCTGAGAATCTGGGTTGAAGCTGCAGCGAGTGATGCAACGGAAACCCACCTTGTAGACGGGGGAATGAAACAGTTCCCTGTAACAAAGCAACGCTTTGGGTGGGAGGAACAGGCAAAGGCACGGGAAAACTTCCCAGATGGACCTAAAAAAAGCAGCTGGTGCTTGAAAGGAGGGCCTGGCCAAGCAGATCTCACCTGCCACTAAGGCATATTTCACGGACAGGGAAAAGCTGGATGCCAAAAGCTTGTGAGGTTACAAAAGCCGAATAAAATGCGGGAATGGCACCTGAACAAGAGGTGGATGGAGAAGACAGATGGTTTTAGACAACCCCCCCACACCAACCACACCCAAACAGAGAGAGCTCTGAACAGTTTCTTCATGCCTGGAAGGGTGGTCTTGGAGCAGGTAGGAATGGTGGGGATTCTGCTTCATGAACTGGCTGCCTTTGGCAAAGGTGAGGGAAGTGCATTCCAAGGCTAATGCTGAGTGTGTCCTAAAATGTTGAATTGGGGAGGAGGTTCTCCAGGTGGCCCATTAAAACAAGGGATTCTCACAAGCCAGGAGAAAGGGCTGCAACATCCAAAGAAACTGCATTAAAGAGGAGGGAGGTTCAGACATCAACAGGGAGTTTCAGACTGGATATTGGGAAAAATTTCTCCATGGAAAGGGTTGCCAAGCACTGGGATGGGCTGCCCAGGGAAATGGTGGAGTCACCATCCCTGAAAGTGTTCCAAAACTGCATGGATATGGCACGTGGGGACGGGGATTAGTTGTGGGCTTGGCAGTGTTGGGGTGATTGCTGGATGATCTCAGAGCTCTTTTCCAACTCAGCAATTCCATGATTCCACACAGTCCCAACCTGTTCAAGCCGAACTTTGGCTCTAGCTGGAAGAGAGAGATCCTAAAAGGCCAAAATCAGAAGCTCCAGTTCCCTGTGTGTGCATTCCCACATTTCTGTGGGAAAAGGATCTCACCTAGAAAGGCAAAGGATTAAATACACCTTAAGATGGCAGTACTTCCTCATGCAGTAAACTCAGAGGTGCAGACATACCCTTAGCCTGCAGAAAGGCCCCTCACATCTCATCTCTGACACACAGTTGTTTGGCCAAACATGGATTATCTGTGAGACACTCAAACAAAACGCTATAAAACGCCCTGGAAGAGGTAAAAAAAACCCAAACCCAACCCAAACCCTTGAGGCTCAGAAAAGTCTCAATAAAAGGGCCATAGAAGTTTTAGGAAAGTTTATAAAAGTTCAAAGAGAGTTCATGGAAGTTGTGACACTGGATTTTGAGCAACACTTTCATGTGTTTACGAGTGTGAAGTCCACAAGTCCAGCCCATTCCAAAGGCAAGGGTGGAAGGAGATAGAAGGGAAAGTAAAGCCAAAGTGCAGGGCTGAGTGCCAAGGTTGTGAGCTGGGAATGGTCCAACAAATATCCCAGCAAGAGGAATCCGTGATTATCCCTCCTGTAAGTCTATAAATCCTGGCAGTCAGCCTGTACCTCTCATAACCACCCAAATCCTTTTTAAATTCATAGGCTTTGTCTACGAAAAACAGATCATCTGCTGCTTTTGAGGGGCTGACTTGGCCTTTTTTTAGTGCATGGTGAGGAAAAATACTCCTGTTTGCACTTCAGTGTTAGTCACAGGTCAAATACTGGGAGAAACTCCCTGTCAGTCCCCCTTCCACCTTGAGCTTTTCCACATTTTATGGAAAGTTTAGCTGGACACTTTATTCCATGTCCATCTTTTCTAGACTGGAGTGCCAAATTTGAATCCTCTTTAAAAAATGCTTCATTTTTTACTGTGTGAGATTCAGCTTTTCCTGAAAAAGAAAAAAAAAAATCAGCCTTATCTCACCCACTTTGGCAAAGCCAACATCTGAAAAACTCAGAGGGAAGAGTTGCAAAGCTGCAACATGGAAAATCTGCCCTGGATACAGTAAGTCATTGATCTGATGAAGTGTGTTTGGTGTAAGGGTCACAGGAGACACTCAAAGCTCAGCAAGGCAGAGGAAGGGCCAGCCTGACCTAACTGGACACTGCCAGGGGGTTCCCTGACAGGCCTCAAGTGACCTTCCAAAGCAGAGGAAGTTGGGGTTTTTTTGTGAGTCTCTGACAATTCAAAGCACAGAGAATCTTTCCTTAAAGAAGAAAAAAGACAGGAATGTAGAGGAGATCAGCCAAGCTGGATCAGAGGACGAGCAAAGGTCTCCTCAAACCAAGTGTGTCCTGTGACAGGTCAAGAGCCCTGAGGGAGGAGGTGCTGGGCAACCCCTCCAGTGCCAGAGCGGGTTTGGAGCAGAGGCACAGCGCCTCCCAGGGCTAATTCCATGGACAGCCCTCCCTCCACCTCTACCCTGCGATGCCTGCACTGATGGCAGAACAAAAGCAGCCTGAAATCCTCACCCCCAGAGGGAGGACTGGAACACACCCCACGCTGCAGCTCCTCAGAGCCGTGCCGGGGAAAACCGCAGCGGGACCCACCTGGCTGAGCCTCTTGGAAGCACAGTTTACTCCACTAACCAAAACCATGTTGGGCATCAAGGGCTTTGGGAAGTGCAAGACGAAGTCTATCTTCAAGAGCCAGATGGAAGCCTGGCGGAGGAGGTCCGGCACGGTCACATCCCGACGCAGGAATTCCGAGGCCAGCTTGCCGTACGGTTGGAAGACAACGTCGCAGAGAAAAAAATTGGGGATGTCATAGAGCACGTTCCTGACCCGCTGGAGGAAGGTCATGTGGTCTGTGTGGACTGTAAAGGCCCTGGGAACGTAGGAAGGGGGGTTGGGGCACTGGGTGGCTTCATATTCCAAACCACAGGGCATTTGCTGCAAGAAAAACAAGGAAGGGACCGAGAGATGCTCTGCCACGATCTGCCCACAGGGGAGAAAGGGGTCTGTGAGGATGGCATCAAACTTGCTGTCCTCAAGGTACCTGATGAGCTCCCTGTTGTAGAGTAGGTGTGTGCAGGTGGCCAGGAACAGAGCAGAGGATTTCTTCGACCGCTGATAAAACCTAATGAATCTCTCCAGAAAAGATCCCTCTTCAAACAAGTCCTTTGTAAATCCTCGAAAATTTTCATCCATCTCTTCCTGTGTGAAAGGCACTGGGTACATTTTCATCATGAGGTTCTTGGACGGCTTGATGTGCAAATTGACTTCAGGAGCCACCACGACCACTTCGTGTCCCCTCTGCCGGAGAACGTCCAGCACCTCCAGCATGCTGAGCCAGTGGCTCCCGTCCACCGGCACCACCAGGAGCTTCCCTCCTGCAGCCAAACCCAGCAGGGACAGCAGCACCACCACTCCCACTGTGAAGGGAAGGGCAGCACCGAGCCCCGAGGCCATTCCTGCAGAAACCTGAGGAGAGCCTCCAAGGAAGGAACCACGGGCAGCACCGGCACCTGCTCCCCAATCCCAGCAATTTGTGCCTCAGCCCGACTTTTGACCCCTGGGCTGTTTGCCCTGTGGTAAATCTGTAATCACTGGTGATAAAAGGCTGCAGAACCAGCAGCAGAGTTCAGCAATCTGATAGAAGCAGTGGGTGCTCCAGATAAGCCTCACATGCTCCTGTGATAAAAGCTTTGTCACCTTGGAGCAGGAGCTGCCAAGCCAACGAAGCCCCTCGAGGCTCATTGAATTTGTTCTTGGATCTCACAGTGCCATGGTCAAGTCAAACCACTGGGAGACCTGCCCTGCAAACAGAGACGGTGCTGAGAGCCCACAGCCTGCCCCATTCCTCGAGATTCCAGCTTTGGGAATACCCGTGTGAAGGAGCAAATTCACTGACAAAGAAAGAAGCAAATTCACTGACAAAGGAAGACATGGTGAGGCAACAAGGACAGAAGGCTGATGTGCATTTCTCAGTAAATACCAGCCCCTACCACAAACATTTGCTGAGCTGTAGGGATTACAGCTGACTGCAAGGCTTTGACAGCCCCATGGATTTGCCTCTGGCTTGTCCCTCACTAAGGGAGGAAGAAGCTACACAGTGTTACACAAATTAGCTTTGAATATGCATAGTAAAAAAGGCATTGTCTCTGCAGGTTTGTAAATGAGAAGGTACAAAGGCCTACAAGTGGAAAATGAGGGAGAAAGTGGGAGAGAAATTTCTTTCACGAGTATTCACCAAACTCACCCTAAACGGGGACTCGAATCCTCTCTGCAGCACAAAACTTCACCCTCAGCACACACAAATCAACCTCAGCACGAACTAAACCAGACCTACCTGAGTCAGCTTCTTGTGAGCACAGTGCACCCCTCCAATGGGAATGATGTTGGGCATCAAAGGCCGGGGATAGTCCATCACAAATTCTACCCTCAGGAGCCAAACAGAGCCCCGGCGCAGGAGATCCAGCACCGTCACATCCCGATGCAGGAACTCCGAGGCCAGTTTGGTGAATGGTTGAAAGGCAAAGTCACAGAGGAAAATATTTGGGAAGTCAAAGAGCAGATTCCCCACCCTCTGGAGAAAGGTCATGTGGTCTGTGTGCTGTGAAAACCCCCTGGGAACGTAGGAAGGGGGATTGGGGCACTGGGTGGCTTCAAAATCCAATCCACAGGGGACTCCTCGGAGGAAATACACGGAGGGAAGGGAAAGATGCTCTGCCAGGATCAACCCACAAGGTACTACAGGGTCTGTGAGGAGGGCATCAAACTTGCTCTCCTCAAGATACCTGATGAGCTCTTGGTTTTTCAGGAGCCACTCACAGGTGAGAACTGACAATTCACCCAGTCTTTTCATCCCTTCATACACTTTGAGAAATCTTGTCAGAAAAGATCCCTCTTCAAAAGAAATTAGCACAAATTCCTGGAATTCTTTCTCCATCTCTTCCTGTGTGAAAGGCACTGGGTACATTTTCATCATGAGGTTCTTGGACGGCTTGATGTGCAAATTGACTTCGGGGGCGACCACGACCACTTCGTGCCCCCTGTGCCGGAGAACTTCCAGCACCTCCCTCATGCTGAGCCAGTGGCTCCCGTCCACCGGCACCACCAGCAGCTTCCCAGCCTGCAGCCAAACCCAGCAGGGACAGCAGCACCACCAGCCTGGCTGGGACCGCTGGGGGAGCACCGAGCCCCGGGGCCATCCCTGCCCAAATCAGTGAGAGCCCCCAAGCAAGGAAGCACCGGCAGCACCGGCACCCGCTCCGCGCTCCCGAGCAATCCGTGCCTCAGCCCCACTGCCGAGCCCTCTTTTATTTGCTGCCTGGTGAATGTGTAATCACCCAGGTGATAAAAGGCTGCAGAACCAGCAGGGAAGTTCAGCCAAGTGCACAGGCTGGTGCTGTGTGCTGGAATCACCAGGTAACACCCAGGTGGGTGTTCCTCTCTATCAGAGGAACAATAGAGTGTCCCTGGGAGAGGCCGGGACAGCTCTGGCTGGGACTGCACTCCTGACACCTTCCCCCTGCATGGCCCTTGTGCCCCTGCAGGAGATGTGTCACTGCACAGCACCACTCAGCCTAGCACAGGCTTGTCCCAGGCAAGACCTGCTGCCTCTCCCGCAGGAAACTCAGCTCTGGGAGGCCCAAACCCCCGGGCTGTGGAACAGCTCTTGCAGTTGGTTTCCAGGCTGAGAAGACTGAAAAGATGGGAGGATGATGCAGGTTCCTGCAGGACACACCCTCCAGGCTGAGCAGCACTCCCAGTGTGCCAGCCCTGCCTCAGGGCACGGACAGGTTGGCTCTGTGAGCTCAGAGGGCAGAGCAGAGACTTTAAACACTCTGGGAGGGGGACTGTCACCCAAAATGGCAACTCGAATCCTCTCTGCAGCACAAAACTTCACCCTCAGCACACACAAATCAACCTCAGCACAAACTAAACCAGACCTACCTGAGTCAGCTTCTTGTGAGCACAGTGCACCCCTCCAATGGGAATGATGTTGGGCATCAAAGGCCGGGGATAGTCCATCACAAATTCTACCCTCAGGAGCCAAACGGAGCCCCGGCGCAGGAGATCCAGCACCGTCACATCCCGATGCAGGAACTCCGAGGCCAGTTTGGTAAAGAGTTGAAAGGCAAATTCACAGAGGAAAAAATTGGGGATCTCATAGAGCAGATTCCCCACCCTCTGGAGGAAGGTCATGTGGTCTGTGTGCTGTGAAAGCCCCCTGGGAACGTAGGAAGGGGGATTGGGGCACTGGGTGGCTTCAAAATCCAATCCACAGGGGACTCCTCGGAGGAAATACACGGAGGGAAGGGAAAGATGCTCTGCCAGGACCAACCCATGAGGTGCTACAGGGTCTGTGAGGAGGGCATCAAACTTGCTCTCTTCAAGATACCTGATGAGCTCTTGGTTTTTCAGGAGCCACTCACAGCTGAGGACTGCCAATTCACCCAGTCTTTTCATGCTTTTGTACACTTTGAGAAATCTTGTCAGAAAAGATCCCTCTTCAAAAGAAATTAGCACAAATTCCTGGAATTCTTTCTCCATCTCTTCCTGTGTGAAAGGCACTGGGTACATTTTCATCATGAGGTTCTTGGACGGCTTGATGTGCAAATTGACTTCGGGGGCGACCACGACCACTTCGTGTCCCCTCTGCCGGAGAACTTCCAGCACCTCCCTCATGCTGAGCCAGTGGCTCCCGTCCACCGGCACCACCAGGAGCTTCCCTCCTGCAGCCAAACCCAGCAGGGACAGCAGCACCACCACTCCCACTGCGAAGGGAAGGGCAGCACCGAGCCCCGAGGCCATTCCTGCAGAAACCTGAGGAGAGCCTCCAAGGAAGGAACCACGGGCAGCACCGGCACCTGCTCCCCACTCCCAGCAATCTGTGCCTCAGCCCGACTTTTGACCCCTGGGCTGTTTGCCCTGTGGTAAATCTGTAATCACTGGTGATAAAAGGCTGCAGAACCAGCAGCAGAGTTCAGCAATCTGATAGAAGCAGTGGGTGCTCCAGATAAGCCACACATGCTCCTGTGATAAAAGCTTTGTCACCTTGGAGCAGGAGCTGCCAAGCCAAGGAAGCCCCTCGAGGCTCATTGAATTTGTTCTTGGATCTCACAGTGCCATGGTCAAGTCAAACCACTGGGAGACCTGCCCTGCAAACAGAGACGGTGCTGAGAGCCAACAGCTTGCCCCATTCCTCGAGATTCCAGCTTTGGGAATACCCGTGTGAAGGAGCAAATTCACTGACAAAGAAAGAAGCAAATTCACTGACAAAGGAAGACATGGTGAGGCAACAAGGACAGAAGGCTGATGTGCATTTCTCAGTAAATACCAGCCCCTACCACAAACATTTGCTGAGCTGTAGGGATTACAGCTGACTGCAAGGCTTTGACAGCCCCATGGATTTGCCTCTGGCTTGTCCCTCACTAAGGGAGGAAGAAGCTACACAGTGTTACACAAATTAGCTTTGAATATGCATAGTAAAAAAGGCATTGTCTCTGCAGGTTTGTAAATGAGAAGGTACAAAGGCCTACAAGTGGAAAACGAGGGAGAAAGTGGGAGAGAAATTTCTTTCACGAGTATTCACCAAACTCACCCTAAACGGGGACTCGAATCCTCTCTGCAGCACAAAACTTCACCCTCAGCACACACAAATCAACCTCAGCACGAACTAAACCAGACCTACCTGAGTCAGCTTCTTGTGAGCACAGTGCACCCCTCCAATGGGAATGATGTTGGGCATCAAAGGCCGGGGATAGTCCATCACAAATTCTACCCTCAGGAGCCAAACGGAGCCCCGGCGCAGGAGATCCAGCACCGTCACATCCCGATGCAGGAACTCCGAGGCCAGTTTGATGAATGGTTGAAAGGCAAAGTCACAGAGGAAAATATTTGGGAAGTCAAAGAGCAGATTCCCCACCCTCTGGAGGAAGGTCATGTGGTCTGTGTGCTGTGAAAACCCCCTGGGAACGTAGGAAGGGGGATTGGGGCACTGGGTGGCTTCAAAATCCAATCCACAGGGGACTCCTCGGAGGAAATACACGGAGGGAAGGGAAAGATGCTCTGCCAGGATCAACCCACAAGGTACTACAGGGTCTGTGAGGAGGGCATCAAACTTGCTCTCTTCAAGATACCTGATGAGCTCTTGGTTTTTCAGGAGCCACTCACAGGTGAGAACTGACAATTCACCCAGTCTTTTCATCCCTTTGTACACTTTGAGAAATCTTGTCAGAAAAGATCCCTCTTCAAAAGAAATTAGCGTAAATTCCTGGAATTCTTTCTCCATCTCTTCCTGTGTGAAAGGCACTGGGTACATTTTCATCATGAGGTTCTTGGACGGCTTGATGTGCAAATTGACTTCGGGGGCGACCACGACCACTTCGTGTCCTCTCTGCCGGAGAACTTCCAGTACCTCCCTCATGCTGAGCCAGTGGCTCCCGTCCACCGGCACCACCAGCAGCTTCCCTCCTGCAGCCAAACCCAGCAGGGACAGCAGCACCACCAGCCTGGCTGGGACCGCGGAAGGGCAGCACTGAGCCCCGGGGCCATTCCTGCAGAAACCTGAGTGAGAGCCTCCAAGCAAGGAAGCACGGGCAGCACCGGCACCTGCTCCCGACTCCCGAGCAATCTGTGCCTCAGCCCGACTGCTCGAGCCCTCTGGGCTGTTTGCTGCCTGTGTGAATCTGTAATCACTCAGGTGATAAAAGGCTGCAGAACCAGCAGCAGAAGTTCAGCAATCTGATAGAAGCAGTGGGTGCTCCAGATAAGCCACACATGCTCCTGTGATAAAAGCTTTGTCACCTTGGAGCAGGAGCTGCCAAGCCAAGGAAGCCCCTCGAGGCTCATTGAATTTGTTCTGATCTCACAGTGCCATGGTCAAGTCAAACCACTGGGAGACCTGCCCTGCAAACAGAGACGGTGCTGAGAGCCCACAGCCTGCCCCATTCCTCGAGATTCCAGCTTTGGGAATACCCGTGTGAAGGAGCAAATTCACTGACAAAGAAAGAAGCAAATTCACTGACAAAGGAAGACATGGTGAGGCAACAAGGACAGAAGGCTGATGTGCATTTCTCAGTAAATACCAGCCCGCTACCACAAACATTTGCTGAGCTGTAGGGATTACAGCTGACTGCAAGGCTTTGACAGCTCCATGGATTTGCCACTGGCTTGTCCTCACTAAGGGAGGAAGAAGCTACACAGTGTTACACAAATTAGCTTTGAATATGCATAGTAACAAGGCATTGTCTCTGCAGGTTTGCAAATGAGACAGGTACAAAGGCCTACAAGTGGAGAACAGAGGGCAGAAAGTGGGAGAGAAATTTCTTTCATGAGTATTCACCGAACTGTCACCCTAAACATGGCGACTCGAATCCTCTCTGCAGCACAAAACTTCACCCTCAGCACACACAAATCAACCTCAGCACGAACTAAACCAGACCTACCTGAGTCAGCTTCTTGTGAGCACAGTGCACCCCTCCAATGGGAATGATGTTGGGCATCAAAGGCCGGGGATAGTCCATCACAAATTCTACCCTCAGGAGCCAAACGGAGCTCCGGCGCAGGAGATCCAGCACCGTCACATCCCGATGCAGGAACCTGAGGCCAGTTTGATGAATGGTTGAAAGGCAAAGTCACAGAGGAAAATATTTGGGATGTCATAGAGCAGATTCCCACCCTCTGGAGGAAGGTCATGTGGTCTGTGTGCTGTGAAAACCCCTGGGAACGTAGGAAGGGGGATTGGGGCACTGGGTGGCTTCAAAATCCAATCCACAGGGGACTCCTCGGAGGAAATACACGGAGGGAAGGGAAAGATGCTCTGCCAGGATCAACCCACAAGGTACTACAGGGTCTGTGAGGAGGGCATCAAACTTGCTCTCTTCAAGATACCTGATGAGCTCTTGGTTTTTCAGGAGCCACTCACAGGTGAGAACTGACAATTCACCCAGTCTTTTCATCCCTTTGTACACTTTGAGAAATCTTGTCAGAAAAGATCCTCTTCAAAAGAAATTAGCGTAAATTCCTGGAATTCTTTCTCCATCTCTTCCTGTGTGAAAGGCACTGGGTACATTTTCATCATGAGGTTCTTGGACGGCTTGATGTGCAAATTGACTTCGGGGGCGACCACGACCACTTCGTGCCCCCTGTGCCGGAGAACTTCCAGCACCTCCCTCATGCTGAGCCAGTGGCTCCCGTCCACCGGCACCACCAGCAGCTTCCCAGCCGCAGCCAAACCCAGCAGGGACAGCAGCACCACCAGCCTGGCTGGGACCGGCTGGGGAGCACTGAGCCCCGGGGCCATTCCTGCCCAAATCAGTGAGAGCCTCCAAGCAAGGAAGCACTGGCAGCACCGGCACCTGCTCCGCGCTCCCGAGCAATCCGTGCCTCAGCCCCACTGCCGAGCCCTCTTTTATTTGCTGCCTGGTGAATGTGTAATCACCCAGGTGATAAAAGGCTGCAGAACCAGCAGGGAAGTTCAGCCAAGTGCACAGGCTGGTGCTGTGTGCTGGAATCACCAGGTAACTCCCAGGTGGGTGTTCCTCTCTATCAGAGGAACAATAGAGTGTCCCTGGGAGAGGCCGGGACAGCTCTGGCTGGCACTGCACTCCTGACACCTCACAGTGCCATGGTCATCAACCCTGCGTGACCTGCCCTGCAGGAGATGTGTCACTGCACAGCACCACTCAGCCTAGCACAGGCTTGTCCCAGGCAAGACCTGCTGCCTCTCCCGCAGGAAACTCAGCTCTGGGAGGCCCAAACCCCCGGGCTGTGGAACAGCTCTTGCAGTTGGTTTCCAGGCTGAGAAGGCTGAAAAGATGGGAGGATGATGCAGGTTCCTGCAGGACACACCCTCCAGGCTGAGCAGCACTCCCAGTGTGCCAGCCCTGCCTCAGGGCACGGACAGGTTGGCTCTGTGAGCTCAGAGGGCAGAGCAGAGACTTTAAACACTCTGGGAGGGGGACTGTCACCCAAAATGGCAACTCGAATCCTCTCTGCAGCACAAAACTTCACCCTCAGCACACACAAATCAACCTCAGCACGAACTAAACCAGACCTACCTGAGTCAGCTTCTTGTGAGCACAGTGCACCCCTCCAATGGGAATGATGTTGGGCATCAAAGGCCGGG
Organism: Myiozetetes cayanensis; assembly: GCF_022539395.1. Classification (NCBI taxonomy): domain Eukaryota; kingdom Metazoa; phylum Chordata; class Aves; order Passeriformes; family Tyrannidae; genus Myiozetetes; species Myiozetetes cayanensis. The sequence goes on along the minus strand of NW_026088185.1, from coordinate 590,796 downwards.
GATAGTCCATCACAAATTCTACCCTCAGGAGCCAAACGGAGCCCCGGCGCAGGAGATCCAGCACCGTCACATCCCGATGCAGGAACTCCGAGGCCAGTTTGGTGAATGGTTGAAAGCCAAAATCACAGAGGAAAAAATTGGGATCTCATAGAGCAGATTCCCCACCCTCTGGAGGAAGGTCATGTGGTCTGTGTGCTGTGAAAGCCCCCTGGGAACGTAGGAAGGGGGATTGGGGCACTGGGTGGCTTCAAAATCCAATCCACAGGGGACTCCTCGGAGGAAATACACGGAGGGAAGGGAAAGATGCTCTGCCAGGATCAACCCACAAAGCGACACTGGGTCTGTGAGGAGGGCATCAAACTTGCTCTCTTCAAGATACCTGATGAGCTCTTGGTCTTTCAGGAGCCACTCACAGCCGTGAACTGTCAATTCACCCAGTCTTTTCAACCCTTCATATGCTTTGAAAAATCTTGTCAGGAAAGATCCTTCTTCAAAGGAAATCTGCAGAAATGCCGCCAATTCCTTCTTCACCCCTTCCAGCGTGAGAGGCACCGCATAGGATTTGAACTCATAACTCTTGGATGGCTTGATGTACAAACTGGTTGCGGGTGCCACGACGACTATTTCGTGTCCCCTCTGCCGGAGAACATCCAGCACCTCCCTCATGCTGAGCCAGTGGCTCCCGTCCGCCGGCACCACCAGGAGCTTCCCAGCTGCAGCCAAACCCAGCAGGGACAGCAGCACCACCAGCCTGGCTGGGACCGCTGGGGGAGCACCGAGCCCCGGGGCCATCCCTGCATAAATCAGCGAGAGCCTCTGAGGAAGAACCTCCCCAGCTCTGGGATTTTTAAACCACCTGGGCCGTGCTTTGCCCGGGTGATCTTTGGACTTATTTGTTGCTCGGTCAATGTTTAATCACGGGCACGGCAAAGATGGAATAAGAGGTGGTAAACTGCAGGCAGCCTCTGATTGGGGCAGCAGCTCCCCTGGGAAACACCTCCCTCTGTGCATGGAGGAGCCCCGGGTTTGCAGGAAAGCCCTCTGGCTGGGGAGGGAGGAGGGCAGGGAGGCCACGGTGCAGCTGGAGCTGAACTTGGGCAGGGATGCAAACAAGAAGGGTTTCTACAGGTCCATCAGCAGAAAAGCAAGGTCAGAGGAAGTGTATCCATCCCCCCCACAAGCAAGACTGGGAGACTGGAGAGGATGGACAAGGAGAAGCCTGGGGGACTCTTTTTTTGTTTCAGTCTTCACTGGCAACCCCACTGCCCTCACGTCTGTATTAGGAACTGATACAACCTCCCTAATGATTTTCTAATGAATTGCTTTAATTAATCACAAGCAGGGTAATTTTCTGCTCTGTCACGTTCTGCTGTAGCCGGCATTTAACAAGGTTTGCCACAGGGTTTTCCCAAGTTTGGGAAAAGTACCAGATTTACCTTTTGCTAAAGCAACTGGATATGCTTGGAAATGATCTCAGACCTAGAAGGAGGTTAACAAAGCCTGGGAGAGAGAGAGATTATTACTCAGACTGGACACAAGAAATGCAGAATGTATGGACCACGAGGTTGCAGGACCACGAGATAAAGACTGAACCCCTCCCTGTCCGAGAAAAAGGTAATTAAAAGACTGAAAATAAAGGCTAATTAGCATGAGAAGCTAGAAATCAACAACAAATAGAAGCCAGAATACTAACTAATTAAGGGAATGGTATAATTAATAGCCAATGAACATTAATTTCAGCAACAGGTGGGCACCAAGGCGGGGCTGGGGGAGCAAAATCCCACCCTCTGTAAGAGAAGCTCAGGTTCCAGACCCTCCTAGGGGCCATTCTGGGATTTAAGGAAACGAGGGATCCTTCACCAAATCTGCTCCAAAGAGCTAAATCACACGACACTGATATTCCAAACCACAGCTGCCAGGGTAAGAAAATTCCTCCCCCCCCCTGCCAGTCCGTAATGCTTCTCCTATTTGTGAGAAGATCAGAAAAATATTTAAGCTTCACACGGGAAATGGGCTGGGGTTTTTTCAGCAGTTTTATATCGGGACACTGCAAGGAAAATGGAAAATTGGCCCTCAGAGTTCATTTCCATGAAAAGCCTCTTTTCGGAAGGCTGAAGTAGGGGCTGGGAGGAGGAAGAACACGGGGATGGCTTTTGTCAGCTATAATTAAAACTGCATTAGCAATTTTAGATCATTCCGGGAAGAGTTTGCCCCAGGGCCACGAAAGCAAACCACATAAATGCACAGGCAGGATTTGCAGACAAGCCCTAATTAGGAAAGTTATGGCACAGAAGTAACTTTGGCAGTGGGATAATTTACTAGGGAGGTTGATGAGTATTTTTAAGGACATTTCTCAAAGTACTGCAGCTCCCTTTGTAGGGAAGACAGCAAATGCAGACACAGAGCAACCAGAACATTATCTACCCACTGGTGAGTTATGATGCTTCACTTCTAAATTATTTAACGGTGGTTCCACCAACCAAAAAGATTCGTTGTTTTTAAAAATTGATTGTGACAGGAAAACAAAGAGTTTGAGTTAATAACACTTATCTTTAAACACCTGGTAAGACAGGGATCACCCTCACCCGTGGGTGGGTCTGTGCCTCTTCAGTGCAGTCATGAACTACTCCCACCTAACCCACGAAACAGTTGGGAGAGCAAAAATGCTCAGATCCTGATAATTCTATAGAAAATTACCTGCAGGAGTGAGAGGGAATTAAAAATGAACCCCATTTTTTGCCTATTTCTTTGCCTATTTCCCCTGGTTTTTGCCTCTACAGTAAATAGCTTTATGTTGTATAAACCTCACCGATTCACGCACACGATTATTTACACACGGAGCACTTGCAAAACAGCATTAAACGCTAATTATTGTTTCCTGGAAGTCACTGACCTGAGCCAAGGGCTTTTTCTTTCCACAGTTTATACCTCCAATAAAAACCATGTTGGGCATCGCCGGCATGGGGTACTCAAAAACAAAATGCATCCTTTTGAACCAGCGGGCTCAGGAGCTCAGCCATCGTCACCGCCCTGCCAAGAACCTCCGAGGCCAGGAGCTCGAACGGCAGATAGGCAGACATTCCACCTTAACGACCCGGCTCTTCCAGCAAAACCAGTCACCGAGAACCCCTCAAGGCATCCATGAGTCCTTTAGGGACAGATCAACTCGGGCTGGGCAGAGCTGGGCTCGATGTCTCACTCAATCCCCGCGCTGACTGATCGGCAGACTTCGCCAAAATTAAATGCCAAGCCTGTGAATAGTGCTGGCATTGGCAAGTAACCAGGCTCGCTGAAAGCAGGGATTAAAAACGCTTTCTTGCTTTCCTTCTTCTCGGTAGGCATCTCACCGCTGTTCTGAAATGTTGTCGGGTTTATGGTCAAAATTATAAAGTTATGGCACTGTAGAGCACAGAGTCTGGGCAAATCCTCAGGAGCAGGCTCTGGGATTTACACCCAGCTCTGGGATTTACACCCAGCTCAGCGCTGGGGCCGGGAACAGCACCAGGTACAGATGCAATCCAGTGCAGCAGAGGGTTGGATCAGCGAAGGAAACCCCCGAACTGGTGCTGTCGTGCACCACAAACTCCTTCTCATCCTGACCTAAATCTCCCCCTCATTTTCTTCTTCCAGGAGCGTGAAGAATCAATATTCCTGCAATAAATATTGCTGCCGGACTATGATCTTTAGCCCCCGGAGTAGATTAGAGTGACCCTTGTATCCAGAGCAGAGCCTGATTTTTAGCTGGAGTTGCTCCACGGCCTTGCCTGTGCGATGCATCCCAAAGGATCTGCCGGGGCTTTGTCCCCGAGGAGCCGCTGAGCAGCTCTGGTGGAGAGAGCAGATAGGAAAAAGCACCACCCTGATAAAAGTGACAGTCTGATGGGGAATTTTATGGAAGAGAAGATCAGCAGAAAGAAACAATTCCAGCCTGGCATCAAGTGGAGTGGGAGGAGTGAAGCAAAGCCCGAGGGGAAGGTTGGCTCTGGGGAGGATTTTACAAGCCCGGCTTGTGAAATGCAAATGCCTTTCCTTGTAAAAGAAGATTCACGTTCACAAAGGCCCGAGAGTCTGGGGGAAGAGTGAGAGTGGTGAGAGGCAGGAGGAATCCATTCCCTAAGGATCCGGGAAGGCTGGCAAGTGGAAGAAGTTCAAGGGAAGAAGAGAGGAGAGTCTGTTTATTTTGGAGTCATGTTCACAAAGACAAAACTTTATCCTCTCTGGGAAACAAAGGGGTTTGTTGCTGAGACACCTGGGTGATGCTCAGATTCAGCATCTGCCTACTCCTGTATCTCCTTTTCCACTTAACCTCTGGCTTTACATGAGACCGTTCTACCTACAGCACGAGCAAGCAAGGATATCCAGCACCTGCAGCAAGGAGCTAGCACATATCACGAGCTCCAACAAGCTAATCAGGGACTTCATGGACCACAGCAACCACCCGTCCACATTTCCCTGATCCAAACCTAAAAGTGCAGTGGAAAATTCAGCTGCCTCGTGTTTGTGATGGAAGGTGCTGTCAGACAAAAACCTTCACAACAAAATATTAGCCTTGGACTCAAACACAAGACTGCTGGTACGTAAAAGAGCACAGGATGCTCTTAGCAGGAGTTGTTTTTCTCACTAGATAAGCAGCAAATGGTCTTGAAGAAATATTCTCCTGCCTCTTTAAGAGGCAGAGAATTATTGGAAGAGCTGTTATAGTCCAGCAGCCCTTTTGGCATGAATTCCTGCCTGAGATGGTGCTTGTGTCCCTGATTTCAGCTGGAATTAAACACAGCAGGGCATCCGATCCCCTCACCAAACAAATCCCCCGTGCTGGGCAGACCCGAGGAAAGGAGGTGGGATCACATCTCGTGCCTGTTTTTTATGTGGATACAGAAAGCCTTAATCTAAATTATACCTGTAGGTAGAATCAAAGAATCCCAGAATGGTTTGGGTGGGAAGGGACCTCAAAGCTCATCCAGTTCCATGCCCTGCCATGGGCAGGGACACCTCCCACCAGCCCAGGCTGCTCCAAGCCCCGTCCAGCCTGGCCTTGGACACTTCCAGGGATCCAGGGGCAGCCACAGCTCGTCTGGGCACCCTGTGCCAGGGCCTGCCCACCCTCCCAGGGAAGGATTCCTTCCCAATATCCCATCTAACCCTGCCCTGTGGCAGTGGGAAGCCATTCCCTGCTGTCCTGTCCCTCGGAGGGAGAGGTGTGACCCCTGTCAAAGCTCTGGGATCCCACAGGGGTGGCACTGCCGGAACTCTCCCCTTGTTCCCCCTTTCCCAGCCCGTCACCGACCTCAGACAGCGCTTTCTTGTGCCCGCAGTTGATGCCTCCAATGAAAACCATATTGGGCATCACAGGCATGGGGTAGTCAAAGGCGAAGTCGAGTCTCTTCAGGTACACGGCCCCGTGGCTCAGGAGCTCCCTCATTGTCACCGGCCTGCGCAGGAACTCCGAGGCCAGCCCTTCGAAGGGGGAGAAGGCGACGCTGCAGCTGAAGGACTCGGAGAGGAAGATCAGGAAGTTCTTCACCCTCTGGGAGAAGGTCATGCGGTCCGTGAGGAGGGAGAACATGCGCGGGACGTAGGAGGGCGGGTCGGGGCTCTGAGCAGCCTGGAGGTCGATGTTACACGGCACTCCCCTCATGAAGAAGACGCTGGGGATGGAGAAGTGAACGGCAATGATCTGCCCGCAGGGGTTGAAGGGGTCCGTGAGGACGGCGTCAAATTTGCTGTCTTGGATGTATTTCATCACCTCCTGGTTGTACAGCAGGGATCTGCAGGTGGATTCGAACACAGAAGCGCTCTTCTGGAAATCTTTCAGAGTATTCCAAAACCTGATCAGGAAGGGCTCCTCACTAAAGCACCTCGGACCGAACGAGCGCATCAGTGCTACCATCTCTTCCTTCTTGATGGGGACAGGGTAGGTTTTCAAGTCATAGATATCTGAGGAGTCGATGAGTACCTTGTTGTCCGGGGCCAGAACCACAATTTCGTGCCCCCTCTTGCTCAGCTCTGCCAACACTTCCCTCATGCTGAGCCAGTGGCTGCCCTCCATGGGGATCACCAGCAGCTTCCCAGCGCTGGCAGGACCCAGGAGGCACAGGAAGGGGAGCAGCAGTGCCCGCAGCATGTTGGCAGCTGCACAGAGAGGAGCCCACACACTGAGAGGCCGGGGCTGGCTCTGGGGCTTTTGTAGCCGTGCCCCACCCGCGCCAGCGTCCGGAGTGGCACCACTCCCACTGCTCCCTCTGCCCTTGCACTTGACTCCTGATCCAGGGGTTCACAGGTTTGCACGCAACGGAGCCAGGGCAGGTGATTCATCATCATAAAAGGGAAAGGTCGGGTCTGTGCTGCCAAGGTGGCTCTGCGTGAGCTGAGAAAGGTGTGCCGCCTTCACTCACGCGAGCTGAGACACCTCAGACTCCTCTTCTTGCCCTCAGCCACCACCCTGACATTTACTGACCAGAGCAAGTTGCCCAGTGAAATACAACTTCGAGATAAATAGGAGAAATCAGTGTTGAAGTACCTGGGTTTGGGGTTTTTGTTTTGTTTTTCATAACCCAAACCATTGGGCACCGCTGAGAAAAATTCAATTTCTTTCCATTAATGCAAACTTCCATTTTTTTTTTTCTGAGAGAAGCAGCCAACAGGAAGCCTTCCCTCACCTCTCCACACAACTTTCACCTAACCCCTTATCTTGTCAGCTCTAAAACGAGGTTGTGAAACAGCAGTTCACCGTTGTACCTCTGATAACAGGGTCCAACAACATGCTGCCGATTCACCAAGTCATGAGTTGTTCAGGGGCCAGTGTCAGGGCAGTTCAATACAGGTCCCTCTTGGCTATGAATTGCTGGGGCTTTAAAAGCTGGTGATAAGCTCTCATTAAAATTTATAAGTTTAGAAGTAGGTGGCAGGGCAGGTGCCTTTGGATGGAGCTCCCATCTGCAGGGCGTTCAGGGCTCTACAGCCCTGGTGGAGTTTTCTCTTCCCAGCTTTCTGCCCTCCCCAGGAACCTGCCCTCCAAAAGGAGCAGCTCCATCACCCACACTGTCTCAACTTTGGTAGTTCCCAACATGGATTAACATAGTGGGAAGTTTCAAACAGCTCAGAGGAAGGAGCTGCACAGAAAACACACCAGTTGCCCTGACAAGCTGTTAAAGGAACACCAGGAGGCTGATGATACCCAAAAGCCCAAGCTGGAATTTACAGAAAACACCCAGAAAAGCTTCAAAGCTGATTCAATAACCTGTAAAAGAAGGGGAGGATAAAAAAAGAAGTGGGGGGAGCATTTGTTTTGATAGTGACACCTTGACACAACAGCATGGAAAGGAATCAGTCTGGCAGATGGTTGTGACAGAAAAAAAGATGGTGAATGGGTAAAACTTAAGCCCTATAACTTTCAATGTGGACAAAAGGAGAAAGGATATATGGAAGTATAGGCAGACAGTTCCCACTGGGAAGGGAGGACACCAAAACTGAGGTAAGCTTCAGTTCAGTAAGAGTTTAACCTTTGCATAAAAGTTACCTGTCATGTAAATTCTCATAATTAGGCCTGATGTGGCTTTAGGATCGCCAGGAAATGATGTAACCTGAGTGCTGGATATTAGAAAGTCCCACTTTTGCCTCATGCAGGACTTGTCATTATCTTTTTATTTTTAAACACCAAGATGTTTTCAGGTGAGATTTGATGTAGGGATGGGAGTGGCATCCCTGCCAAGTGAGATGACCTTCCAGGTCCCTTCCAACCCAAACTATGACTCTGTTTTCCTATTTATATTTTTGCCTTTTCACCAGAAGAAAAAACAAACAAAAAAACCCCCAACAAAATAAAACGTTATACCTGAGAGAGTTTTTTCTTCTGCTGACAGTTTATCCCTCCAATAAAAGCCATGTTGGGCATCACTGGTCTTGGGAACTCAAACACAAAATCATATCTCATTAACCAAAATGACCCACGGCTCAGAAGCTCTGTGGCTGTCACCTTCTTCTTCAACACCTCATATGCAAGATCTTCCACTTTAGCATATACTGGCTTGCAGTAAAAGATCTCCAGGAGATGCACCAGCATGTTCTTCACACGCTGAGCAAAGGTCATGGTGTCTGAATAGTACAGGAAGAACTTGGGGATGTAGGAAGGAGGGTTTGGACACTGGGTGGCATCGAAATCCATCCCACAGGGAAAGCCCCGCAGGAAGTAGACGGAAGGGACTGCAAGGTACTCGGCCACCACGGGCCCACACATGAGGATGGGATCCGTGAACACCACGTCGAACTGGCTCTCTGCCAGCTCCCGCATCAGGCCTCGCTCGCGCAGGAGGCTCTCGCAGTTCATGAAGAAGACCTTGGACAGCTCTACCGTGCTCTGGTACGAGGCAATAACGAGGTTCAAAACGGATCCTCCGGTGAAATGAGCATCGATGAAGGCCTTGAGCGCGGCAGCCAAATGCCCGTCCGGGTAGGGGGCGGGGTAGACCCTCACGGTGTAGTTGTGAGGCTCCTTCGACGTCATGTACAGGCTCGTGGAGGGCACCACCACCACCACCTCGTGGCCCTTCTGCCGCAGTTTCTCCACCACCGGGCGCATGCTGAGCCAGTGGCTCCCGTCCTGAGGGATCACCAGGATCTTCCCGCCTTCAGCAAGGATGAAGGACCATGCCAGGAGAAGCAGGAGGCTCGTCCGGCCGAAAAAGCACTGGGAGGGGAGAGCCATTGTGGTGGAAGGGAAGCAGAGGGTTCTGTTCCACAGGGCTGCCGTGCACTCCTTTATATGCAGGTCCATGCAAGCTAAGCAGGGAACTTATTGACCACAGAAAGAAATATTTAACTTCCCACCACTGTTGGGATTAGCCTGCAATATTGCACGTGTCCGTGTAATGGAAGGGAAGCGTGGTGTCCTTGGAAAAACATTCGGGCTCTCTGTTAATGTTTAAGCTTGGAAGTCTGTCAGCACCTTTCTTCCTCCACAAAACTAAGAGCAGGGCTGGCATCTTGCAGTAATAATTGTGGATAAGACCACTGACTTGGGAAATCAGAGAATCACAGAATCGTAGAATCAGCTGGGTTGGAAAAGACCTCCGAGATCATCAAGTGCAACCCTGACTTGGGAAATGATGGAGAGCGGCTTGGCGAGCTCTTCTGCCAGCTCCCTCATCACCCCAGCGTGGATCCCATCTGATCCCGAGGATCCAAGTGGCTCAGCAGGTCACTAACTGTTCCCTCCTGGATTACACACCTCCTGAGAAAACAAGCCTGCTTTTGCTTTCAGAGGGCAGCCCTTAAAACACACCCTGCAGAAGGGCTGGAAACTGCAGCACCATCTCCTTCATGGACTAACCCCACTGAGAACACAAGGCTCCTGTTAAATGCCCAGCCTCTGGAAGCAGTCAAACCTGCAGCTCTTCTGAAGAGATCACAGCCCCCAGGATGTCTCAGGCAGTCCCAAAGCTGAGGAGGAGGAGAACAATCCTGTTTGGCTTTTTCCCCCTCCAAAAATAGAGGAACTAAATGCTGGGCTCAGGGCAAACAAAGGGAAAGGAGGGTGGAACAGGCCTTTTGGGACACAAAGAAGGAGCCATGGCCTCTGGTCATGGCCTTGCAAACCCTTTCTATGGGCTGTGAACAAAGCAAAATTTGGGAGGAGTTGTGATACCTTTCCCTGATCCCACTGACAGCACAGACACGTGGAAAACCCCAACAACCAAACCAGACCTCTGGGCTCTCTCCTCTCACAGACACTTTCTTATGGACTCCACAGACTTTTTGTACCAGACCATCAGAGCAAAAACTGTGTTAAAGGTGAGGCAGCAACAGGAAGAGCAGAATTAAAGAAAAAAAAAATCAAATTAGAGGTAAGAAAGGATGAAGTTCTAGGTTAGTACAGGTCAGATCGATGCTGGGTAATTATTACTGAGGCAATTAACAGCCTGGTCAATAGTTCAAACTAACATGCAAAGTTTCCCTGTGTTTGTTTTTCATTAGCAGGAGCAAAGGGCACCTGCAGCCCTTTCAGCTCTGAAGGGTGTGGTGCTCCTGATTTATGTGCAAACAGGGATCTGGTGAGCTGAGGGCTCTAGCAGTGAGAGCCATGAGCCTGCTTGGAGGAAAACTTTCCCCACTGGGGACTAAAGGGTGTCAGGTTTGTGTTAAACCAGGCCTGGGTGACCCCAGACTGCGGGTGTGTTCTCCTCTCAGATGGGACAAAGCTTGTGGGGGTTATTCCAGGGTGTCTCTGAGCTGGCTTTGGGGAGTTGACACTGTCCTAAAGCTCTCCCTAGCTGCTCATCCCTGGGACGTGTGAATTTCTGAGCAGCAAACAGGGGCATTAAGGAAAAAGGGTGGAAAATGGATATCTCAGCAGCACTAAAACTAGAGCTAACCCCAAATGTTTTCCAGGCAGCCTGGAAGAGTTGGTTCCACAAAAACCTGGATTTGTTTTCCTCCTGTGGGGTGAGATTGATGCCCCAGCTTGTGCTCCAGGCCCTGCAAGCAGGGAGAGGTTGCTCAAATCCCAGAGTGATGCCCAGAGAAGCTGTGGAGCCCTGGAAGTGTCCAAGGCCAGGCTGGATGGGGCTGGGAGCATCCTGGGCTGCTGGAAGGTGTCCCTGCCCATGGGACTGGATGAGCTTTAAGGTCCCTCCCAACCCAACCCACGGTGGGATTTGATGTAATTTGATTTCCCAGGTCTCTGGATGAAGGATCAGGCTTATCCCTGGAGGAATCCTTGTGCAGTTGAAGCCAGCCCTTTCTCTTTTTTTGCATGCTGAGCAAGCTCTGGCAAGTGCAGGTTGGTGGTTGCTGACACGAACCTGCCCAATTCCCCCCTCAGGTTTTTCCTGCCTTGGCATTTTGCCTGCAGAGGATAAGACAGGATTTAGTTTGGCCAGCAGGACTTGGGAGGAAAAACACCCCACAAGAGCAATTCTGGGAACTGGAAAGTCATTGAAACCTCTGTGAGGGTGAGAAGCAGCAGGGAAGGAGATCACACAGCACAGATTGTTTCCTAAGCTGCAGCTCTTTCCTAGGCTGGAACTAAAAAGGATATGGCAGTGATAGTATATTATCCTGAAATGAATGACTGCCCTAACAGACAGGTGACATTTAGGGCTGTCCAGGTAACTTTGTAACTGGAACTATTACAAATATTTATGCAGCAAATATCATTGTGTTTGATATTTGTAAATAAATATAACACTCTTAAACCCTTTGCAGATTTTTGTCCACAGCCCTCTCTCAGATATCGTGCCTTTAAACTCACGTTACAGAAGTAATTTTAACTTAGTTTCTTTTTAAATTTTAACTTAGCTTTAAGATGAGGTTCCCGAGGCAGGAGGGGATTTTTCTGGAGGGGATTTTTGTGTTTTACAGCTTCCTTCACTATCTCTTCTGCAGGTGCAGGGATGTGGGGAGGAGCAAGCTGAGATGAACGTGGTTAGAGCAGCACTGTCAGGCTGAGACATTCACTTTAATTTGAAAGGACCAGTTAGAAATGTTCCTTTACCAGAGCTCCCCATGTGCTGCTGGGTCTGCCCGGAGGGTTTCAAAACAGGACCTGGGCTCTCCATCCTTGTGCCTGGAGGTACAATGGGCTTTTTCTTTTTTTTTTTCTTTTCAGCTGCATTTTTTTCTTTACTTGAGTAACCACCTACTTAAATCTGGGGTTTATTTGAATATTTGCAGGTAACCAGCTGTTAAAGTAAGTAAATTAGGTAAGAAGAAGCAGGAGGAACTTTGAAAGGTGGCTGTAGCTTTGAGCCCTGAATTTTGCCTTGATCAAATCATGCGAACTGTGTTTTTATGGACCCAAAGAAGCAACTTTGGCTTAAATTTGGCTACAAATGAGGTGTTTATCTTGCCTTGTAATTGTATTTCTGAACAATAATGGCCAACCCAGGGCTGTGAGCAGATAGATTTTATTTTTCCCTCCCCTCTGATTCACTTCACACTTGTTTACTCTCTGCTGCATTTCTGCCCCCTTGCTGGGCCCTATTCCAGGTGAAATAGGAGAAATTCCTCTGCTGTCTGCAGAAAATGGGGCTAAGAAAGGCAGAGAAGGAGGAATACACAAGGTTTTGCCAGGTCTGGAACATGTGATTTTCACCTGCTGAGAGTGTGAAGACAGAAGGTGGCAGGCACAGAGATAAAATATTCGGTGAGAGGTCATTCTGTAGACAATGAGGGCAGGATGGCTCTGCCCTTGTAGCAAACATACAGACTCTTTGCAGCTCTGAGTTCCTCAAGATGCACAGTAAATGCCATGCAAACAGCAAGAATTTGCCTCCTAAATCTCAAACTAGTGCCAGCCTTTGAGTCTAAAGTGAAAGAATGCCTTACTTAGTTATTCTAATATTCTAGTTTATACTGCTATTCTTATTTGTCAAGATTATTCTTATTTGTCAGATTTAGTGGGCTCTGCATAAGCCTGTCAAAGAGTATAAAAGAAACCTGAAAGAAGAAAGCAAAAACCACCCCTTCAGCTCCAAGACTGTGCAGGGATATTGTGTGAGCACAGTTCAGAAGGGAAGGAGTAATTTCCTAGGGAAGAGATTTGTGTCCGGGAACAAAACAATGTTAATATTTCAGAGACTACAAAATAGCTTTGAATTTCTAACTCAGCTTTGAAGACCCTGCAGAACAATCCTGGTAAAAGCAAATGTTAAGGAATAGATGTGAAAACCTGGGGTTTGCATTCACCAAATACACTATTTGTGGGTTATTTCCTCCCATTTCAATGTGATATTTATGTTCCACCTCCCCAAACAGGAACAACTTAAGACAGACAGACAATTTGGGAAGTGAATGGTAGGAAAGTACAACCAAAGCAAATTAACTGTCGTTGCAGAGCCTGGAGTTAAAACCAAAATGTGAGTCCCAGAGCGTGGCCTTTGGGGTTTCGGTCAGATTAAAGAAATATATGTCAGATTCCATTAAAACTAAATCCAGACTGGATCTGCTTGGCGAATAATGCACTTCACTGAGTACAGTAATTTGTAGCTGGCAGATGAAATCCCTGTTTTTGTGAGAAAATCCTTATTAATTCCAGGAGGTGTCTCTATAGGGTGGTTTGATTTCAGCCAGTGGAAAACACCTGCCCAAAGCTGGTTGTTTTAAATCATTCCCAGAAATTAAAAATGACCAATAGCCATCAATTTCCCAGCTGCAGTGTAGTGAATTTTCTTCAGGAAAATGCAGGACTCGAAGGAAAAGGAGCCTTACCTTAGTCAGAGGTTTCTTGTTAGCACAGTTTATTCCTCCAACGAAGACCATGTTGGGCATCACGGGCCTGACGTACTCAAAGACAAAGTCGAGCCTCATCAGCCAGATGGAAGCAGAGTGCAGAAGATCCTTCACGGTCACGTCCCTCTGCAGGACTTCTGAGGAGAACTTCAGCGCTTCTGCGTAGTAACCATCGCAGTACTTGAGTCCCAGGAGGGAAACCAGGGCGTTCTCCACCCTCTGCAGGAAGGTCATGCGGTCCGAGTTGAAGGTGAACGGCCGTGGGACGTAGGACAGGGGACTTGGGCACTGTGGGACCTCAAAGTGGAGGTTGCAGTCCAAGCCCCTCATGAAGAACACGAAGGGGAGGGAGAGGTAGTTGGCGAGCGTGGCCCCGCACAAGAAGACGGGGTCGGTCAGCACGGCGTCGAACCCGCTCTGGTTCAGCGCCCTCAGGGTCTCCTGGCTGCGGAACAGGTCCTTGCACTGGCTAAAGAAGGTGTTGTAGATTTTCACCGTGCTCCTGTACACTTCCAGGGCGTTCAGCGGGAAGGGCAGGCCCTTCAGGTGGGCATCCTTGTAGTCACGGAAGGAACCGTCCAGCTCCTCCAGCGTCTGCGTCACCGGGTACGTGACCACCTTGTAGGCCTGCGAGGTCTTCAAATTCCAGGCCTCCTCCGGCACCACCACCACCACCTCGTGGCCCCGCCGGCTCAGCTTCTCCACCACCTTCTGCATGCTCAGCCAGTGGCTCCCCATCATGGGCACCACCAGCAGCTTCCCCCCGGCCGAGGGGCCGGGCAGGAGGAGGAGGAGGAGGAGGACAATGCAGGCAGAGCAGAGCCTCAGAGCCATGTTCCTTGTGGCCGTGGGAGAGGCTTCTCCTGCAGGCTGTGGCTGGAAGGCGCTTTTGAAGGGAAATGATGGGTGTTGCACTTTGCTTCGAGATAATCCCTTAGTTAATAATTCACTGCTTTGGATTGCGGGTGTTTTTTCTTTTATTTCTCTTTTATTCTCTTTTGAAAGTCAAACCGTGACCCTTCGTGGGCTGAGTCAGTTCCCTGGTGTTAGTGGGGAATCAGCTCCTGCAGGTGCTGTCAGATCTCTCAGGACTTGTCTGCCAGGAAGGCAGGAGGTGCCAGTGTGAGCAGCTCCACCACCCCAGCAGCAGAGCCAAAGAGCCTCCTTGCGGGTGGATTGGTGGATGTTCGGATCGTTCCGCTGAGGACACAGCGGGAAAAGGGGAGAAGGAGGATGAACCAGCTCTTCTGAGCAGGCAGGAATCTCCACAGGGGGTGAGGGGCAGAGGGGGCAGCTGAGGGGCAGATCTGTGAAGGTGAAGCCCAAGTTCATGCTTCACACAGCTGTTCCACATGGGGTGTCCAACTCCTCCCCAGCAGGCCTAGAACGGACCCTGATGGTGCTCCAACAACCCCCAGAGAGCCAGGAGAGAGCCCAGGGCTCAGGCCTGACTGGGCCAACCAGCAGCTTCAGCACAAGCACGACTTTTCAGCCTCACCCCACTGCTTTTGATGTCATTGATGCCCTGGGGCTGAAGATGGTTTTGTCCAGGTGGATTTCCAGAGAAAAAGCCAATCAAAAAGTTCAGTAACACTATTGCTAATTACATATTTAAGAGGACGGAAGAGAAGGCTGTGGCGCAGTTGACATTGGTAGCAGTTAAATTAGGTAGCCCTGTAGGAGCGGCGGCAGGGCCCAGGTGGGGGCCAGGCCTCTCTCCTCCCCCGGCCCTGGGCCAGGGGCAGGTGTGGCACTGAAGCCCCCCCTTCTCTCATGTAAGAGGGTAAAGGATAAAAAACACTAGAGGACTGACTGCTTGGATGAAAACCACGGCAGAGAGAGAACAAAGTGTTCAAGGCCCAAGCTGGCAGCCGGAGGAGAGAGAAGTTCGAAGGGGGGCTGTTTCTCCCTCCCTTCAGGAGTTTGGCAGCTGGATGTGTGGCTCTGAGCCCACTCCCAGGGAGGCATGAGCAGCCCCTAAAATCCAAGTCTCCTGAGGGAAGAACGGGTTGCTGAGCTGTTATCAGTAAAACCAGGTGGTGGTACCCCAGCTTGGGTCTCCAAGAAAGCTTGACCAGCATGGTGTGACCCCTTGTTTGCTGCCATTCCCTGAAATTCCCTGCAGTGAACTGAGGCCCTCAGGGCTTTGCTGGAGGAATGTTCTGGGATCTATACAAGTAAAAGCAGGGCCAGAGCAAAGACTTTTGATGGGTGGCTGAAGTCTCTTTGGGTGGTGCTAAGGAAGATGTCCTTGAGAAGAAAAGAGCTGGTGCAAAACCACCACCAGCACAAAGGCTTTCCTGTTTTTTCTCTCGGTGGTGGTGGGATTCCCAAGCAAACCCTTACAGCCTTGGAGAATGGGGTCTGTCTCAGTAGACACCCAGAGGGTGCTGGGACTGCTCTGAGAAGCTCCAGTGTGTCACACTGAGAAGACGTGGACAAAAGCAATTTTTTAGACAGCTCCAAAAATGTGAGGGCCAGTATTTGAGAGATGTTTGGGAGGCAGCCCAGACTGAAGGTGTGAGACTGACCAGATCTAAGATTAATTCTCTTGAAAAGCTGGAAATTTGGAGACAAAAGGGTTTATTGCAACTGCTGTGACAAGAGCTGACCAGATTCATTTGGAACTTGCTTACTTGGTGTGTTTTTTGCTCTGGACCCAAAGATTTTCAGCAAAATCAGGTGGCTGAAAAGAGCCAATGAAAGTTCTTCTTGCCTTGACTGTAAGAGGATAAATCTCTGATGGTATTGCTACACTTTCTCATGGACTCCACAGACCTTTTGTACCAGACCATCAGAGCAAAAACTGTATTAAAGGTGAGGCAGCAACAGGAAGGGCAGAATTAAAGAAAAGGAAGGGCAGAATTAAAGAAAAAAAAAATCAGATTAGAGGTAAAAGGAGAACACCCAAATGTACAAAGAAAGCGATCAATTTCCTGGAAGCAATGTAGTGAATTTTCCTCAGGAAAATGCGGGATTTGAAGGAAAAGGAGCCTTACCTTAGTCAGAGGTTTCTTCTTAGCACAGTTTATTCCTCCAACGAAGACCATGTTGGGCATCACGGGCCTGACGTACTCGAAGACAAAGTCAAACCTCAGCAGCCAGATGGAAGCAGAGTGCAGAAGATCCTCGATGGTCACGTCCCTCTGCAGGACTTCTGAGGAGAACTTCAGCGCTTCTGCGTAGAAACCATTGCAGTAGTGGGGCTCAAGGAGGGAAACCAGGGCGTTCTCCACCCTCTGCAGGAAGGTCATGCGGTCCGAGTTGAGGGTGAACAGCCGTGGGACGTAGGACAGGGGACTTGGGCACTGTGGGATCTCAAAGTGGAGGTTGCAGCCCAAGCCCCTCATGAAGAACAGGAAGGGGAGGGAGAGGTAGTTGGCGAGCGTGGCCCCGCACAAGAAGACGGGGTCGGTCAGCACGGCATCGAACCCGCTCTGGTTCAGCGCCCTCAGGGTCTCCTGGCTGTGGAACAGGTCCTTGCACTGGCTAAAGAAGGTGTTGAAGACGTGCACATAGCCCCTGTACATTTCCAGGGCATTCAGGGGGAAGGGCAGGCCCTTCAGGTGGATGTCCACGAAGTCACGGAAGGAACCGTCCAGCTCCTCCAGCGTCTGCGTCACCGGGTACGTGACCACCTTGTAGGCCTGCGAGGTCTCCGTATTCCAGGCCACCTCCGGTACCACCACCACCACCTCGTGGCCCCGCCGGCTCAGCTCCTCCACCACCTCCTTCATGCTCAGCCAGTGGCTCCCCACCATGGGCACCACCAGCAGCTTCCCCCCGGCCGAGGGGCCGGGCAGGAGGAGGAGGAGGAGGAGGACAATGCAGGCAGAGCAGAGCCTCAGAGCCATGTTCCTTGTGGCTGTGGGAGAGGCTTCTCCTGCAGGCTGTGGCTGGAAGGCGCTTTTGAGGGGAAATGATGGGTGTTGCACTTTGCTTCGAGATAATCCCTTAGTTAATAATTCACTGCTTTGGATTGCGGTTTTTTTTTTTATTTTATTTTTCTTTTATTCTCTTTTGAAAGTCAAACCGTGACCCTTCATGGGCTGAGTCAGTTCCCTGGTGTTAGTGGGGAATCAGCTCCTGCAGGTGCTGTCAGATCTCTCAGGACTTGTCTGCCAGGAAGGCAGGAGGTGCCAGTGTGAGCAGCTCCACCACCCCAGCAGCAGAGCCAAAGAGCCTCCTTGCGGGTGGATTGCTGGATGTTTGGATCGTTCCGCTGAGGACACAGCGGGAAAAGGGGAGAAGGAGGATGAACCAGCTCTTCTGAGCAGGCAGGAATCTCCACAGGGGGTGAGGGGCAGAGGGGGCAGCTGAGGGGCAGATCTGTGAAGGTGAAGCCCAAGTTCACGCTTCACACAGCTGTTCCACAGCTGATTGCCAACTCCTCCCCAGCAGGCCTAGAACGGACCCTGATGGTGCTCCAACAACCCCCAGAGAGCCAGGAGAGAGCCCAGGGCTCAAGCCTGACTGGGCCAACCAGCAGCTTCAGCACAAGCACGACTTTTCAGCCTCACCCCACTGCTTTTGATGTCATTGATGCCCAAACTAATGACTGGATAACATGGGAAAATAGCACATCATGGGGTTTTTAGAGCCATGGCTGTCCCTCAGGCACACAGCTTCTCTCCCCTCATTCAACCCACCAAGATTTAATGATATATTGTTTTCCTCATCTTTTCCTTAATTTCCCCCCCCCCCATTTTACCAGTGCCTGGAATTATTTCTCTCTGGGGAGAAACTCCTGGAAAAGTGGCAGACAGCAGGTTTTTGTCAGAACACGAAATACTTGAGTTTTGTGGTCGTAGGGAAGGTGACCAGTTTAACAAACAGCATTTTCTCACCAAAAGGGCTAATTTATATCTTTTGTAAAGAGGGAATTTGCTTCTTTGCTGAAGAGGGAATGTCCTGCCCTTCCCTCCTTCCTGCTGCGGGATGAACTTCCCGTGCAAACCTCGTGGCTCTCTTTAGGTGAGAGGTGGTGAAGTTAATCAGTACCTTGGTGGTGTTAGGAGCTTTCCAGGGACTCCCTGCCTTGGGCTGGGTATCCCAACCAGGATTTATGGCCGAGTCAAACTTCACTGGGTTCAAGGCAGGGCGAGGTAAGGGTCGCTGGCTGCTTACACGTGAGCCAGGGCACAGCAGGAACGTCGGATTAGGGTAAGAAGTCATGGATCTCCCTGCCAGGATGGAAGGTTTGGAGTCTTCCAGCACATTCCAAGTGACAGGATGAGAGGAAATGGCCCTGCATTGTGCCAGGGGAGAGTCAGACTGGATATCAGACATTGCTTTTGCACTGCAAGCTGCTTTATTCACAACAGTTGCCCAGGGAGGGGGTGGAGTCACCACCTCTGGAGGTGTTCAGGAGGCTCCTGGAAGTGGCTCCAGGGTGGGGGATGGTGGCACTGCATGATCTTGGAGATCTCTTCCCACCCGGATGGTTCTGGGATTGTGGCGGGATCAGGCCAGGTCATTGTGAGCTCGGGAGGGCATTACTGGGGCAGGCACAACACACCTGCCAGGGTGGAATGGGACAGGAGACCCCAAACCCCTGGCAGGAGGTCCCAAATCCATGGCAGGAGATCCCAAAACACCTCTGATATCTGCACCGTGTCCCAAACTACACCTCCCGGCAGCCCCCGCGGCCGGCACGGAACTACAACTCCCGGCAGCCCCCGCGGCCGCCGCTCCCGGCGTGCCCTGCGCGGCATTCCCGATAAAGATGGCGGCGGCCAGGGGGCCGTAGGGCCGCGCTGGGCACGGTCAGTGGTGGGGAGGGACAGCCTTTTTTTGGGGGTTATCGGGGTGTTAGTGCGGGGATTTGAGATCTCCTGGCGCGGCCTTGCTGCAGGGCTCTGGCGGCTTCTGCTTTGGGGTCTGCTGGAATGGTTTGTTGGGTTCAGGGGCACCTCCTGTCATGGGGTTATTATGGGGGGGTGTGTGTGATATCCAATGTCCTGGGGTTATTATAGGGGTCTGTGTGTGATATCCAATGTCCTGGGGTTATTATAGGGGTCTGTGTGTGATATCCAATGTCCTGGGGTTATTATGGGGGGTGGTGGTGATATCCAATGTCCTGGGGTTATTAAAGGGGCTTGGGGATCTGTCTCATTTGTTTTGGGATCTCCTGTCATGGGGTTATTAGAGGGGGTTTGGGGATCTCCTGTCATGGGGTCAAGGTGCATAAAACTGCGCTTGGGCTGAAGGTAAATTAGGGAGTTTTTATTCCCTGCTGCAGAATAACTCAGGGATTCCTTGTTTTTCCTTGCAGGAGGCTTGAGCACTCCTTAATTCTGGGTGTTTAAAAGGGCTCATTTATTTTACTACACATGTTGGGTTTGTTTGTTTGTTTTTTGCTGGGGCCAAATGGAATTGGGATGTGTTTTAATTCTCTTCAGACCCATGGGAATAGAAATGCTTTTAATTCCTCTTTATTGCATTAATTTATGTTTTTTGCATGGATCTGACGTGAATTTTTAGAATAAAGTGGGAACCAAATATAAACACAGGTTTATTTCTGAGGGTTTGAGTGGGTTCAGTTGCCCTTTTTATAGCAAATAACTCCTTTTGCATTTGTTTTTCTTTCTTCCAAGGACTCTTCTGCCTTCACGATGTTTGGGGACTTATTTGACGAGGATTTTTCCTTCATTTCCAACAATCACTGGGGAAAAGGGAAGACATCAAAGCCCAGAGAGTGTGAACCCCCAGCTCCCAGGGACTTCACCAACCTCAGTGGGATCAAAAACCAGGGTGGGACCTGCTACCTCAATTCCCTGCTGCAGACTCTGCTTTTCACACCTGAATTTAGAGGTAAAGGCTTCAAAACCTTCTTTAAACTAATTGGAGTGATGTTTTAGGGAGAGTTTAGTTGCTGGATATTTATGAAAGGCAAGGAACTTGAGATCATTCTCAGTAACAGTTCACTTCCAGTAAATTAATTCCGGGATGTTGGGCTGGAAAACGAGTTTGGCACAAAATTTGAGGATTAGAAGCGTTGAGTTTCCTTACAAGTTACAGTTTGGGTAAATAAATGAGGTTCTTGCTGTCTGGAGTTGTTAATTTTCTCAATCCCATCACTGCAATTCCCGAAGAAGATATTTCCCAGTCTGTCTTTCCTTCCCAGTCCCTTTTTCCCCTTGTCCCTTCTTCCCCAGGTGTTGTATTATTTAAAGAGGTGTTTTCTTTCCCATTCCAGAGGCTTTGTTCTCTCTGGGCCCTGAGGAGCTCGGCACTCTGGATGACAGCAGGAAACCAGATGCGAAGGTACTGGGGATCCTTCAGTCACTTCTCAGGCTTGAGTTGGAGGAATTTTGTTCCAGTTCCCGTGACCCTTGTTGTAGGGAGGGGGAAAGCCCGAATTTAACCCCAAAAGGCAGTCTGGGTTTGGTGACACTGGATTTTCCACACAGTTCTAAGCTTCCAGTGCCGGAAGCTTTTGCTTCAGGAATCAGATACTGAGGCTGTCTCTGCTGGAATGTTTCCCTTCTCATCTCGTTCTGTCCCACCACGTGGAAATCTGTGGATCATGGTGTGTTGGAGCTGAGATTGTAGGGATTGGTGTCGGGAATAATATCAGGAAAAACTGTTTAAATTTAGTGCTGTGGTGATGGGGGAGTTTTGGTTGATCACTGCAGGTGTGTTCCGTGGCTCTGTTGCTGTGACCCAGCACAAGAAATATCTTGGAATGAGTCCAGAGGAGGCCCTAGGAATGCTCCCAGGGCTGGAGCCCCTCTGCTCTGGAGCCAGGCTGGGAGAGCTGGGGGGGTTCCCCTGGAGAAGAGAAGGCTCCAGGGAGACCTGAGAGCCCCTGGCAGGGCCTAAAGGGGTCCAGGAGAGCTGGAGAGGGACTGGGGACAAGGGATGGAGGGACAGGACACAGGGAATGGCTTCCCACTGCCAGAGGGCAGGGAAAGATGGGATATTGGGAAGGAATTGTTGGCTGGGAGGGTGGGGAGGGGCTGGGAGGGAATTCCCAGAGAAGCTGGGGCTGCCCCTGGATCCCTGGAAGTGTCCAAGGCCAGGTTGGAGCAACCTGGGCTAGTGGAAGGTGTCCCTGCCCATGGAATGAGATGTTCTTTCAGGTCCCTTCCCACCCAAGCCATTCCATGATTCTGTTGGACTGTAGGTTTGTGGGAACAAAGCATCAGTGCTGTTTTGGTGTGAATCAAGTCACCTGTTAGGAAAGCCACAGGCAGTGATAGTTTATTACAAATTTTGTACCAAATTACTGTGATTTAAATGATTTTTGGTGACTTTTCTGACCTGTTTGGGTGTGTTTTGTGGGTTTTGTCCCCAGGTCCGAATAATTCCATTGCAGCTCCAGAGGTTGTTTGCTCAGCTCCTGCTCTTGGACCAGCAGGCTGCATCCACCACAGACCTCACCGAGAGCTTTGGCTGGAACAGCCATGAGGTGCGAGTCTCCAGCCCTTGGGAACTTGTTTTCCTCAGTGGAGAGTTTTTATTCCTTGGAGTTCGACCTTTAAGACACGTCTTAAAATCCTTCGGGCTGTGGAGGTGACCTTGGGTTGGGTCAGCTGTTGTGGGATCTCCACATGAGCTCCCTGCCAGTTCACAGGAAGCTGCAGAGGATGGTTGTTCTCTCTGATACAACTCCAGTAGCTTTTCCTTGGTTTTTACAGGGATGCTTTTCCAACAGTGTCCTCAGATACTGAATCCTTACCCAAACTGAACTGTGTCAATCGTGTTGGAGTTTAGTACCAGGACAAGGGGGAGTGGCTTCAAACTGCCAGAGGGCAGGGATAGGTGGGATATTGGGAGGGGCTGGGAGGGAATTCCCAGAGAAGCTGTGGTTTCCCCATCCCTGGAAGTGCCCAAGGCCAGGTTGGAGCAGCCTGGGCTAGTGGAAGGTGTCCCTGCCCATGGCAGGGGGTGGATGAGATGAGCTTCAAGATCCCTCCCAACCACTCTGGGATGGTTCAGCTTAACCAGCTCAAGGACCGCAATAAATGTGGTGTTTTCCTCCTCAAGGAGTAAATTGGGAGCAGTCACTCTGTGACACCTGATAAATGCTGGTTCTAAGGAGTTAGCAGAGCAGAGAGCACTGTTTGACCTCTCCCTGTTTCCTGGGGCAGGAGATGAGGCAACATGATGTGCAGGAGTTGAACAGGATCCTGTTCAGTGCTCTGGAGACCTCCCTGGTGGGGACATCGGGCCATGACCTCATCAACCGGCTGTACCACGGGACCGTTGTCAACCAGATCGTGTGCAAGGAGTGCAAGAATGTCAGTGAGAGACAGGTAAAGCAGGGGCATTTTCCACCACGGGGCTCTGCTCAGTGTGCTGAAGGTACTTCCAATATTCTATTTTCTCTTTTTTTTCAAATCCAAAAAAAAAAAAAAAAAATCTCATCTTTTTTGTGGCCTTGTTGAATCGAGACTGGAAGCCTTGGCTGCGTTTTCCAAACCACCTCCATCAGGGGGAGAAAACCCCAGGGGTTCCTGCATCCCGTGAGCCTTTGGGAGATGCAGCTGCCTCACTGCTCAGCTCTCTAACAACAGCAAAAGACGTATTTGCAGTCTTTGATGCTCCTTGTGATTCCAAAAAAATCGGGGCTTAAAAATTAATTTCTCTCCCCTGATGGTTTTTCCCCATCAGCAATACATTTCCATCTGCTGTGGTGATGGGAATGAGGATCTTCCTACTGTCCTGTGAACCTCCACCCCTTCAATAGCTCCTTTTTGTGTTGTGCTTTCTGTGTAGGAAGATTTCTTAGACCTCACAGTGGCAGTGAAAGGTGTGGCTGGCTTGGAGGAGGCCCTGTGGAACATGTACGTGGAAGAAGAATACTTTGAAAATGACAACTTGTATCGGTGTGGAGCCTGTGATAAACTTGTTGAAGCTTCGAAGGTAACTTTTTGGTGGCTCTCAGAGCTCAGATTGGTTGGTTGGAGCCTCCAGCTCTGGGGTCTCCAGCGCTGGAAGGACATGGAGATGTTGGAGCGAGTCCAGAGGAGGCCCCAAGATGATCAGAGGGCTGGAGCAGCTCTCCTGGTGACCTGATTGTGGCCTTGCAGGACCTGAAGGAGCGACAAGAAAGATGGAGAGAGACTGGAGTGCCAGGACAAGGGGGAATGGCTTCCCACTGCCACAGGGCAGGGACAGATGGGATATTAGGAAGGAATTCTTCCCTTTGAGGGTGGAGAGGGGCTGGGATGGAATTCCCAGAGAAGCTGTGGCTGCCCCATCCCTGGAAGTGTCCAAGGCCAGGTTGGACAAACCTGGGCTAGTGGAAGGTGTCCCTGCCCATGGCAGGGGGTGGGATGAGATGAGTTTTAAGGTTTCTCCCAACCCAAACCATTCCATGATTCTATGAAACTTGAGCCACTGTGTCCAGAAGCATAAAGAGAAAACCCAGATCCCTGTACTGAGGAAAACCGTGGAAATTCTCTCCCGAGGAACCCGAATGGGAGAGGCAAGCAATGAGCAGAAGTTGCTCTGCACAGGGAAATGGGAACTGCTGCTCAGTGTTCTGTGAAGGAAGCTCTTGGTGCACTCTGCCCTCTTCCCAACAGCAGAGCTTGTGCAATCCAAACCCCACTGCTGGATGTGGGAGGGACTGTTCCAAAGGGGAGCTGAGGACAGGCTGGTTGATCAGTGCCTGGGCTCGGGAACACTCGGCAGTGCCTCACGTGCCTTGGGGCAGGGGCTGGTTGGATTAAACTTGGCTGGGTTCAAGGGAGTGCAGGGCAACAGTTGTGTGCCTCTCAAAGTGCTCACCCGTGCAGGAGGAGAGTGGGAACTCCGGACTTTGGTAGGAAATGCCATAGCTGGGGATGTCAGGCTGTGCTGGAAGGCTGCAGTGTGGAGGAGGGATGCTGGAGCAGCACAGTTCTTCCATCCCTGTGTACTCTGGGGCTCTCTGGATGTGGCTCTCCCTCCTTTCTTGTTTCCTGTTCCAAGACTTGATCAGAATTTGATGGCACAGTCTGATTTCACACTGAGTTTGGCAGAACGTGGGATTTTGGAATCCTTGTTCCACTGAGCTTTGCCACAGTCTTGACAGTGGATAAAACAAGAATCCCTAATTCAGGGGGTTGGTTGAGCCATGTGTGTGTTCCCGGGAGGTTCTCCTGGAGATGGGAGCTGGATGGAGACATTGGAAAGGCTCAGGGACGTGGCCACTGAATGCCCACTTGCATGGGGAGGTGCTTGGTTTTACTCCTCCCGAGGGTTCCTGGTGTGTCCCACACCAGGCTGTTCGACCCTAATTAATATTGTCCCTCATGAAAATGGACTCTTCTTGGCTTTCCTGCCTGGAAGGTGTAAAGGAGGGAGACTTCCAGTGCTGTGTGGCCGTGGAAATGGAATTACTGACTGGGATTTCCGCCGTGTCCTTCGTTTTCTGACGCTGCTCTCTGCGCTCCCCCCGCAGTCGGCCAAGCTGCGGAAGCTGCCGCCGTTCCTCACCGTGTCCCTGCTCCGCTTCAACTTCGACTTCCAGCGGGGCGAGCGGTACAAGGAGACGAGCTGCTACCCCTTCCCCCTGCGCATCAACCTGCGGCCCTTCTGCGAGCAGGTTTGTGCTGGGCCCTCCCTCCCGCTCCTGCCGCCGGCTCAGGGACCCCAGGGCTTCCCCTCTTCTGGCCAAAGAGCCGCTTTCTGAGGGGGGAAATAGTTTGCAGCTGTCCAAGGGTGTAATAACTCTGCAGAACTTAACATGCCCCTTCCTTGAAAACTCCCAGGCTTCTCAGCTGGAAGTGGAAGTTGGTTTTTACACCGTCCCTGTCTGACCGTGTGGTGTGTGAATTGAGCTGTGTGTGTTTTGTGTGCCCCCAGTTATTCCATTTTCACTCAGGGATCCGTGCTGGAATTCGCAGATAGGATTTTGGTTAGAAGCTGAGCTGTACCGTCGCTTCCTGACAATTTGGGATCCTTAAAGAACCCGCTTAAATATAGAGATAATAATAATAAAATAAAAATGTAAATCAGCAATAACAATTAAAAATTTAAATCAATAATAACAAACATTTTAATCAATAATAATAATAATTTAAAAATTCAATAAATAATCATAATAAAAATAGTAAACAAAGAATATTAATTAAATAACAAATATTGTTGCTTGGTAACACAGCGAGGTTGTGCACTCCCCATCCCTGGAAGTGTCCAAGGCCAGGCTGGACAGGGCTTGGAGCAACCTGGGACAGTGGAAGGGCTTTCAAATCCCTCCCAACCCAGCCCATTCCATTGTTTATATCACTCCTCCCCTGTGTTGCCAGCACCAGAAAAAAAAACCAACCCATTTCAAGCTGCAAAAGCACACCCTGAGAAGTCTCTGCTGGTGTGGAACTGCCCTGGGGTTGCTCGACTTCCCAGTGTGTGTCCTGGTGACTGTTATTATTTCTCTCTTTCAAGCCTGAAATGGATGATTCAGAGTACATGTATGAGCTCTTCTCTGTTATTATACACAAAGGTGGCTGCTATGGAGGACACTATCATGTTTATATCAGAGATGTGGATGAATTAGGAAACTGGCAGCTACAGGTGAGTCAGAAAGGGTTTGTTTGGGGTTTTTTTTTCCCTTCCTTGCTTTATTTTCCAGGAAAAGGGTGAATGTGCAGCCAAGCTAATTAATATTTTATGAGGCTTTTGGGGTGTCTTATGTCTTTCAGAAGGATAATTAATCAGAGTTTCCTTCTAGTTTTACTACAGAATAATCAAACCCAGTGCTGTGTGATGCGACAGCATCTGTGAGTCTCTTCTCTTTGTTGCACAGGAAGAAGAGGAAAAGCTGATTGAAGATAAGGCTGGAAGAGATGCTGAAAATTCCAAAGAAACTGAGAATCCCCTGGCAGTCTTAAAAGGGATTTTAGCAGAGGTATGGTATGTAAGGGGTTTATTGCTTGGATTTTGAGCCTGGAAGGCGTTTGTGTGTGTGAGAGTGGGCAGGTTTGAGTGTCCAGAGCTCCTCTGAACTTACTGGGAAGCAATGAAAACTTAAAAATGTGAGGCTTGGAAAAAAAAAATGGAGGCTTGGAAAAAAAATGGAGGCTTGAAAATTTTGGGCCTGGAAAGGAAACTGAGACCTGAAAAAATTGAAGCTTGAGAAATTGAGGCGGGGAAATTGAAATTGGGGTGGAAAAATTGGGGCAGTAATAGTTTCTCTTTATACAGAAAAAGGTCCTTTTTGAATATTTCTTAAGCTGCCCCCCAAAGCTGCTGTAAAAGGTGATGTTACATTGACTTAATAAAAACCAGGAACGATGAAAGCACTTCCAAACTGACTTCTCTCTGCTTTTGGAACCTGTTTTTATCCCAGTTTTTCATTTCTCTGCAGGAAGACTCAAAGCAAATTCCTGTGGATCAATTAGGGCAGAAATTACTGGAGAAAAAAGGGGTGTCCTGGAATAAGAAGTACAGAAAACAATATGGAGCATTAAGAAAGGTAATCCCATGGCTAGTAGTTCGGGTTTTGCTGCTGAGATAACTTTATAATAATAATTTATATTCCTGTTGATGAGTCAGCTGGATGATAATTGAAAATATGGAGCCTTGGACTAGCAAGGAGAAGTTTGTAAGGGGAATTTTGGTTGGTCCCAGCATGTCCATGAAATGAATACTCCAGGAAAATCTTGTTTTCCTGCTGATTACTGTGCTTTATAAAGCTTTAAGGAAAATATTTCAGCATTTGTGTCGTAGCTATGTGGAAATTACATGTTTTTTTGGGTTTTTTTTTGAATGGAGCTGCCTGCTGTACTCTAATATCACAGTAATGGTGGAAATGTGGGTGGGAAATCTGGATGTGAGTCACAGAAACAACTTAGGAGCAACCCAGTGTTAAAATAAACATTCCCCACTCGGTGTGCCCTCAAAAATATTACCAAAGACAAGTGCTGGGTCTCTGCCAAAAGCACCTTGATCAGTATTCTTGAAATAACTGTAAATTGTTTTAAGCTTTTTGGAAATAGCCAGTGAATCTTTGATTAAAACTGAGATTCAGGTTTAGGGGGTTTTTTTCTCCTTCTTTTGTCGGGAGCTGTTTAATTTCTGTGTTTGGTTTTGTGGCTTTTTGGAGGGGTTGGAGGGTGTCACAGGAAAGGTCAGGTGGTGGGAAAATCACGTTTTTTCTGTCTGAACTGAGGAAATACCTGGGGAAGCGCCGTGAAATGAAGTTTGAAGGGACGGGGTTTGTGGCTCAGCTTGAGGGTGACTCGTGGGGATTTCCAACCCGGTGCCTTCATCCCGCCCTTGTTTCCTCCCAGTATCTGCAGCATCACCCTCAGGTATTCCAGCTGAGCCCCGATGCCAACAGGGTTGGCCTGAAGGAAGCCCACAAGCTGCTGGTGGAGCTGGATCCTGCAGGCCAAGCTCTGCAGAGCCCTCCTCGGAGCAACGGTGTCCCCTGGGACTCGGAGAAGATCCCACCCAGGCCGAGGGCCAGCCCTGCTGGCTGCCACTGGTTTGACCTCAACGATTCCAAAGTCCAGCCCATCAGGGAGAAGGATATTGAGAAACAATTCCAGGGTAAAGAGAGTGCCTACATGCTGTTTTACCGAAAATCCCAGCTGAAAAGGCCTCCTGAAGGTACACAGAGCTCATCCTGATGTCTGGGGGTGCCTCCTGCTCTGACAGTTTTTTCAGGCTGTTGGGCTTTTCTGTCCTTTAAGATCCACTTTTCCTTGTAGTGACCCCTTGGGGAAAATTAGTGAAATTAGTGACCAATTAATTGGCTGCAGCTGACACTGATTTTTTTTTTATTATTTTAAATATGCTTCACAAATAACAGCGGAACATCCAAAACAAATACAAGTTGTTGCTCGTGGCATTTTTATTATTTTCCCCTAAAGATTGATTGGAGAATTAAATTATTTGTTCTTTGTATCATCTTGCAGTTGAATTTTCTCTATTCTGAACATAATTGCTGTTTCAGTGTAGTGTTTCAGCCACACTTTGAGCCAAACCAGCCTTTTCTTCTTTGTTGCAGCACGAGGAAACCCGAGGTACCAAATTCCTGAGCACCTCCTGGATGAGATGAATGCTGCCAATGCAGAGCTGCAAAAAAAGAGGTATATTGATGGCACTGGCCCAGGCTCAACCAGCTCTTCCCTGCAGGTCTGCAGAGGGGTTTGAGGGGAAGAGAAAGCCCCTGGGTAGAGGCAGATGCTGAAGTGATTCAGTGTCACGGAAGTTGATTGAAGAATACGATTTGTATTCCCGGGTTCTGCCTTCTGGTGATTCCCTGCCTCCCTTTTAGGGGCATAACCAGGCATCTGATGGAATTTCAGTACTTGGAGTTTAAAACTGGTGTTCAAGTCACCCTTTTGTTGTTGTTCCTCTCCCCAAGAGCTGAATGTGACTCGGCCAACAATGGCATCGATTTACATCTCCATCTGAGCTCCTGCTACAAATTCCACAACGGGGCTTTGCATCCCTCCCTCTCCTGGAAGGAGAGCGTGGTGGATCTGACCATTGACAGGAGGAAAACCCTGGGAGACCTTCGCCAGGCCGTTTTCCAGGTATTTACTCCCCTCACTGAACTCAAACTGCATCTTTACTGGAGCCACCACGACATTTGCAAATGGACTTATGCTGCAGTTTTTGTTGAAAGGAGGAGTTCTCGACTGTAAAAGTGGTTTCAGGAGGCTAAAAACTCATGTGGGTTTAGAAATAAGGAGATAAATTTGGGGTCTGTTCTTGAAGCCATGAAATTGCTGAAAATTTAACTAACTAAAAACTAGTTAATTTTTCAGCAGTTTTGTGGCTTCAAGAACTAAAGAGCTTCAAGACTTTAAGGCTCTCGTAAGATTGATTTATGGATTTTATTTATTATTTATTATGGATTGACACTTAAAATTTCGTTTTGGGACAGTTTTGTCTTTATCTGCTCAAGGTGTCCCCAGCTGAGCTTGGGAGCCAGGCCTGTAACAGCTTCCAGCAACTTGGAATGTGATTTACTGCTTGATTTTATATAATATTATATGAATTTACATAACATATATCATATGGAGTATATAGCGTTTATACCATTATATAAATTTAAATAATTTATATTAGATCATTTAAATAATAATTTTTAATACTGTATTTATTTTTGAATTTATATACTATTTCTATAATACTTATTATGTTTTATATAATAGCATATCAATATTAAATTTTAATAACACTCTTTAAATTTATATAATATTTATGGAATTTTTCTGGTGATTTTTTTCCCAATGAGATGTTGGACTCCTGGGAAGGAGACATGGTGCTGAGTCTGGCCAAGCCTTTACCAGCAGGATTACATCTCTACCAGGTGCTTGATGGTAAGGCAGCTCCAATCGAGGCTTCCATGTTCTTTATATAATTGAATTTACTGCAGACATCAAAGATTTCACGTGGAAACCGTCTTGGAGATGTGTGTCACTGAACACTCTTCCAACTCAAACTTCCTGTTACATTATCTAAGTTGTTTATTTCACTCTTAGTAGTGAAATGAGGGATTTGGGGACTTTTCTGGGTAACCTTTGTTGTGAAGTGCAGTTCAGACTTCAGCTCTGAAGCAAGTTAAACCCATTTGCTGATAAAAATATGTCAGTGTGTATTTTGCCCTTGATTTGTTTGTGGATGTTTGCTTCCATAGGGTTTTCATGGTAGGTGGAGGAGAGGGTAGGAGCAAAGGAGAAAACGTAGGAAAATGTAGGTTAGATTTAAGCTGAAGAAGGACTTTTGTAAAGGGAAATACTGACATAAGGAGTTCATTAATTTATTAAGAGCATTAGTTTTGAAAATCGCCCTTTTTGTCTCCCTGTTGGGCAGTTCTAAGCGTTAGTCTCGAAAAGTTCCTCAGCCACTTCTAAATGTGAGAGGAAACCAGTGTTTCACCAG
This sequence comes from Myiozetetes cayanensis, assembly GCF_022539395.1. Lineage (NCBI taxonomy): Eukaryota > Metazoa > Chordata > Aves > Passeriformes > Tyrannidae > Myiozetetes > Myiozetetes cayanensis. The sequence continues at coordinate 560,736 of NW_026088185.1, read as the reverse complement.
CACATAACCTGACCCCAGGACGCTGCTGTAAAACACAGGGACACTCAGAGTGCTCAGAATATTCCTCCTGCAGTTCTTCAAGTGCCAAGGGCTCTGAAAAACCCCTGAGCCTGACTTGCTGACCCTGCTTGTGTGTCTGGGGATGGCAAGAAGCTCATGATGTGCTTGTTTTTCAGGAGATGAGCTGAGCCTGGATGGCATCGGGGTGGCTGATGGAACAGACATCTTCGTGTGGAACGGGAAAGAGGTAAAAGAGCCAAGTACCCTCCTGCCTCATCTGAAGAGATAAGTCTGTGGATGCTCTCCCTGAAATTTTCCGGTCTTGCATCTTCCCTTTAATAGAATGTTAAGGCTTCTGCTTGACTTTGAAGTGCTCAGGATATACAGCATTTTATCCTGTCTATGTAAGGGATTACAGGGTTATTTTTAAAAGACATCTGTTGTAAAAGTATTCGTTGCCTTCCAGGTTTATCAAAGGAAAACCCCAAACCAAACCTGAAACCCCAAAAGTCTAGAACCAGAATTGGTTTTGTCTTGGTTGTACTTTTGGGGTAGTTTTTATTCCAGCTTTCTGTGTGATTCAGTTTTCTTCAGCAAGGAGGTGTATTTATTGCTTAGGTTTAACTTCAGGTTTTAAAATCTTAACTCTTTTGATCTGCCTCAGTCACATTTGGGCAGTTCTTTAATATCCTGAGGGGCTAAATTCCTTTATTCTTAAGCTGATGGAGACCAAGTGTCCCCTGGTTTCCCAGCTGCTGTTACCATGGAATGGCTGGGGTTGGAAGGACCTTAAAGCCCATCTCCTTCCACTCAGCACCTTCCACCAGCCCAGTTTGCCCCAGCCTGTCCTTGGACACTTCAGGGATGGGGTTTCCCTGGGTACCAGCCCTTTGGGTTGTCCTTTGTGCTGCCAACACCTTTGGGTTACTCTGCGTGGCTGTTCAGTAGGAAGCTGCTTTGTATCTCCAGTGAGGAGAGAAGTGTCCACCTTTTTTCCTCCACGCTTTTCCTGCAGTTTTGGTGCAGTGTGTGGGTCAGCAGTGCCTGACTGTGGGATTGCTCCCCTCAGGTCGGAGGCACCAAGGTGCCCACGGGCACCGAGCACGAGCCCGTGGTGCTGAACGTGCTGCGCCTGGCCGAGCACAACGAGGGAGGGAAGGGCCAGCACTTCACCGAGGCCCAGCACACCTTCTCCTGCAGCACCAGGCTGGGAGACCTGCACGCAGCCCTGGCTCCTTCGGGGGGAATCATCCTGAAGAACAGCTCCGGGCCGGAGAAGGAAGCCAAGAACTGGGAGGTTTTCCGCGAGGAGGATATGAAGGAAACGGTCCGAAGTGTTGGCCTGAGGGACGGGTGCTCAGTGCTCATCTTGGACAGCCACGACCAGAGGTGACCACTTTGATTAATTAAACAAAAAAGCCATTTTGGCAAAATCTGCTCCGTTAGAATGATATATTCTTTATATTCTTGTAACTAATTATCACTTTATCTCGCTTTGTATTTAAAAGGGCAGCCTTAAGTTCTGGAGGTGGGACACCTGTCAGCTGTTAGACATTCCTTGCTCTCAAAGTGCAGATACACATCCCTTTGGCTTCCACTTGGAAAGGGTGGGGGGGAAAAACCTGGTGGGAACAACTTTGTGCTCAGTGTGCTGGCACATATTGGGCACAACCTGAATTTCTGGGGGTTAAGTCTGAGAGACTTGGGGGGATGAGAGGGCAGAGCAATATCAGATGAGAATCAGCCCAAGCTGTGCCAGGATGAAGCCACCGTAAGGTTTTAACCTTTTAAGGGGAATCTCCCAGTTGAACCTGAAGTTGTCAGGGGCAAATTTCTGCTCTCCTTACCTGTCTGTGCTGCCTGACCCTTGCCCTGTGCTGTTCCATCACTGTTAATGACCTCAGAACCATCAGTTTAATTGGGAGCTTTGCTGCTGAGTGATGTACCTGCCAAGGGGCAGCTTTCCTGTCTCTGACTGTGTCTGCACTGTTGATTTTTCACAGCTTTGTGAACATTTCAAGTGGCAATCTGACAGCCTTTACCTATGACATCAGCTGGCTCCAAGTGAAGAACTTCTGTGGGGCAGAGGATGAAGAGAAACAAGTTAAAATTACTGCCACTATTGAAACAGTAAGGACTCTGCTTGGCCAGGGCTCTTCTCCCCCAGCTTGCCCACTGCCCTTTGCCCAGTTAATTAGGCTGAGCCTCAGGAGTGAGGTTTTTCCCTGCTGAAAATACCCTGGAGCTCAGAATTCCTGCTGTTGGGCTATTTGGCAGGTAAATGAAACCAGGGCAGTGTTTTAGCGAGAAGCAACTTTGATTTTTGGCCTCTGCCGTGTGTTTGAGGGGATGGCAGGAAAGCAGAGCTGAAAGAGGAGGGAGGGATTAGCTGCTGCTCTTTGTGGAGTGGCATTTCTCCTGGCATTCCCTGCTGGGAGGGTTAACATTCCTTTCTTTTAGGTGATGTCAGATATCAAAATGAAGGCGATAAGGGAGCTTCACCTGGAGGAGGAGCTTGGTGAGTGTTCAGCTGCTTCACCTTCGTCTCATAACACTCAATTCACTGAATTTACCAGGATTTTCCTGGTTTTTCCAACAGTCTGTTCAAAACAGCAAATCCATTGCTGTGAGGGTTGTTTTGTTTTGGTTTGGGTTTTTTTGTTTGTTTGTTTTCTGGGTTTTTTTGTTGTTGTTTTTTGGTTGGTTTTTTTTTTCTTTCTTTTTTTGAAAGAGGCTGCAAAGGACTCAAAACTCAATTAATTTTAAATTTAATTACTAGTTTTCCAAGCTTTAAGAAAATAAACCAGTATATGTCTTGATTAAAATGCATTTTACGAGGCTGTTATTTTACTTATTTGAGTAGGAATATTTATGTTGTCTTACTAAAGTATTATACTCACAGTTGAAGAAGATTTTTTTTTTTTATTTAAACTTTATTCTTTTCTGGAAGAGTCTCCAGTTTTCTTTCAAGTTTTTGTCGTCTTTCCCTTTGGAAGCACTTGGCCAGTTTTGTAAAATTTTGCTGATTGTACTTTAAAAGAGAAAAATGATCCTTCAGCAAAAGAATAAAAGATTGTTCAGGGACTTTCTGGGAATTTCTCCAGGTGGGCTTTTGATGTCATGGGTGGGAGACCTGTTGTAATTAATCTAATGGTAATTAATCTTAATTCTGAGCCAAGTTTCTTACTTGAATTATTTAATAATCTCTCTTTCCTACCCTTTTTGTTACAGCAAATGAGAGCTGTCTTCGACCTGTTAGTGGGAATGGGAAACTTCTGTCTCCGGGTAAATTGACTTATTCCATCCTTGTTCTGTGAGGAATCACTGAGGAGATTTGAAGCTCCCCTTTGTCCTTCCCTGGGAGAGGAATTTCACTGATTTCCAGACTTAACTGAGGCAGCTGGGTGGGTTTTCCCCCAGTTTTTAGGTTCATTAACAGCAGCAATACAAAGGTAGAGGTTAAACTCAGATGTTCAGCTTGGGTTTATTTTTTCCATCCCTAATTCCAACCTGTCAGTGTTTAACTGTGCTCCTGAGGGGCAGAGCTGGGCAGGAAAGGGCCCCCCAGCTTTGGTTTTGGTGGTGTTGGAGCAGTGGAGAGAAACATCCTGGGAAACATTTTCCATGTCTTTGCTATTCTGTTCATACCCTGCATTAATAAAACCCCAGGAGAGATTAATTCCCTTCCAATCAGTGCCTGTCACACAACACCTGGAATGTTGTCCCTGTTCTGGGGGCTCAGCAGGAGAAAGGAGCCCTTGCAAATAAAACCTGTCCAGAGTGGAGCACCCAGAGGGAATGGGAGCTGGGATGGATGGAAAAGGAGGGAAGCTGGGGAGGAATCTTGATTGCCATCTTTAATTCCTTAACGTGGGATCTTAGAGAAGGCAGAGGCAGATTCTTCCCAGGGGAGCACATGGAAAGGGTCAGAGGCAGCTTCAGCAGGGGGAATTCCAACTGCCCTGATGGTGGGGGGGGGGAAAAAAGGGATTCACAGTGGGAATGGTCCCAACAATAGACAGGGAGCCCTGGGAGATCTCCATCTCCTTGCTCTCATCATGGGAGAGCTGGAGATCTGCTGGCAGAGCTGGGGAAGGCTCTCCAAAGGCCACGGAATGTTTTTATCTTGCTCTAAAGAGCAGCTTGATAGAATTGGTGTTTCCAGGCAGCAGAGGCTGATGATGTTCTCCATGTTTTTTTCCTCCCTGAAGTGCCTGAGGATTACACTGTCAAGGAAGCAGAGCTGAAGATGGGAAGCTTGCTGGGGTTGTGCCATGGGAAAGCTCCAACTTCCACTCAGGTAGAGCCGTGAGGGAAAGGGTCTCTGGTGCATCTGCTTTTGGAAAGGGCATAAAGGATGACAAGGGGGGGATATTGCTCCTGGAATCTACAAGCTGTAAACATCTGGGCTGTAAAGCCCAGAATGGTTTGGATTGGAAAGGACCTTAAAGCTGATCCCATCCCACCCCCTGCCATGGGCAGGGACACCTTCCACTATCCCAGGTTGCTCCAAGCCCCGTCCAGGAGGAGGAGTTGTGGAGTTAATGGATAACTCAGTGTCTTTGCTGCTCTGTTTGTGCTGCTTGGATTGGTTGCTTTAGCCCAGAGGTGTTGCAGTGCAGTTTGATGCCATTCCTGCAGCAGGGAGTGGTTATTTCTCACTATTCCCATATTTATTCTGATCCCATTCTTAGCTCTTCCTCTACTTTATGGTTGGGAGCGACCCGAACTCGAGCCCTGAGATGGAGATAGTTGTGGAGGAGACTGCTTCTGTCAGAGAGGTGAGGCAGCTTTGGGAATTCCTGGCTCTGCTGCTCCTGGAAAACATTCCCTACACCCTTTGCTTTGCACAGAACTGGAGGGAGAGGAGCTGGGAAGAGGAAACTCTGGGTGCTTCCAGTGGTGGCAAAGAGTGGCTGGAAAGGGTGGAGTTTGCAAGGTTTAGATATTTAAAAACTTCATCTGCAAACTCAGGGACAGAATTTATTCAAAGAAGGATTTCTTCAAAATTTATTCAAAAAAGGAACAAACTGATGGGGTTTTTTTAACAGTTTGGAAAAACTGACTGAGCTGATAGGAATTTCTTGCCTGAAAACTATCTCATCTCCCTGAAGGGCTTAATATACAGCTCAAAAAAAACCCAAAACCCAAACATCTTGTCTGTCTAATTATATTGTTTAAAGAATTGCCCAGGACTCAGTCAGTCTTTGACAGGAAATGTGCTGAAAACTTTTATTTCCTAACCTGGACATTGAGACAAATCTCACCCTGTGTTTCTATTTTTCAGTGTCTCAATTTAATGCTGCAGAAATGTGGATTATCAGGTTTGTTGTGTTATTTACTTTTAGAGGGAATTTTTCATATTTCTTAGACAACTCTTGCCACCCTAAACCTTGTCTATTTGTTGCAGTGATCTGTGAGGAAAGAATTCTAAACTTATTGTCTTTATAATGTAATTTTCATTTTAAAGAGCTGGTCATAGATTCAAATGGTAAATTGACATTGGAATTCCTTCTCTTTCCTCTTGAACCAGGGAAAATTGTTAGGCAGGTGAGGAAAAGACATCTATGCAAAGTGTTTCCAAATGGAAAAGTGTTTCTTGGGCCTGGGGGAGGGCACGAAGGCCGTATTTCATTTAGTCAGAGTTGTGTTTAAAAACCAAACACCCGAGAAAAAAGAACCTTTCACCCTTAGGAAGTTGTGTCATGTTCTCCCAAACCAACATCACTGTTTAATTAGTTTTGCATGTGTATTTTTTGGTTTTTGGTAGGTGATAACTGGCATTTGAGAAGGCTTGACTGGTGCTATGAAGCAGGGGAAGCACTAAGTCAGGAAGTAAGAGGATCCTCTTTTTGCCTTGAGTTTCTTTCCTCCCTGTTCTGTGGAGACTTTCCCTGGGCAGAGCTGCATCCAAAAACTCAGGGATTCACAAATATCCTGGTTTTTCTCTTCCCACAGAATGCCACCCTGAAGGAACTCAATGTTTGCAGGGGGGACACTTTGGTCATAGCGGAAGGGAAGCTTCCAGAAAAGGTAAAACAAGAGGGATTGTGGTTTTAGTCAGTGGACAGAGACTTGGGATCCCAGAATCCCAGAGTGGTTTGGGATGGGAAGAACCTTAAAGATCTTCTCATTCCACCCCCTGCCATGGGCAGGGACACCTTCCACCAGCCCAGGTTGCTCCAAGCCCCCTCCAAGCTGGACACTTTCAGGGATCCAGGGGCAGCCACAGCTTCTCTGGGCAACCTGTGCCAGGGCCTGGAAGTGTCCCAGGCCAGGCTGGAGCAACCTGGGATAGTGGGAGGTGTCCCTTGCAAAGCTGTAGCATCATTAGGGCTGGAAAAGACCTTTAAGGTCATCAGGTTCAACCTTTAGCCCAGCACCATCATGTTCACCACTAAACCGTGTCCCCAGGTGCCACATCCACACTCCTGAGCACTTCCAGGGATGGTGTCTCCACCACTCCCTGGGCAGCTTGTGCCACAACTCCCATTTGAAGGAGTCTTTTCCTCCTTGCTGTGGTAAAGGGGAATTTTGTGCTCTTTGCACTGAAACAGAAACTTCCCGGTGCTTTCTGTTCTTTCTTTCCAGGGTTTCCTGAAAATTCCCATCTGGTGGCTGAAGCCTTCAAGCCATAAGAAACATGGAGAGAATGCTCAAGACCAAGTGAATGGGATAACCTGCCAGATGGAAGCTTTGCAGGTGTCTGCTGGCACAGGTGAGCTTGGCCAGGCTTGGCCAGGCATCGCCTCTGGTTGCTCTGAGGGCTTGGAGTCCACTCCAGAATTTTAATGCAAAGCCTTAAATCCTTCTGAAATCCACCAAGGACTGTACAAGTGGCAGCAGGTTTATGGTGAAAGGAGACAAATGGAGTTTGTGACAAGTCCACAAATGCTGGATAATCCTGTTGTGATGTTCCCCAGGTGGATTTGCTGGAGATCCCGGTAAATTTTGAAGCATGGGCTCTTTACTCTGTCCCTGAAGGAAGTGGCAGCATTTTAAAGCCCAGAGGTGATTTGGCTTCAAATGCCAGACACCCAATGGCACTTCTAATTCCCTTCAGGCTGTTTGTTTTTTTGGGAAGCTGGAAAAGGAGCGATGAGTAAAGCTCCCATGGTATAAGAGACCTCACATGCAGGATTTTAACTGGGTTTGCTCTTTTAAAGGTCCTATCAAAAACCAGCTTGGGCAGGAAAACCAAGTGAGGGTTGAGAAGGGAGAGGGAAATGAAGTGGGAATCGCTAAATCGGAAAATGGGAAGGAAACAGATTTTCCTTTCTACAAGAAAAGAGTATTTCTTTACTGCTGAGTTGTTTTGGAGGGCAGGACCCCTCTCCTTGGAGATTTCTTTGGTTTTTTTCTCCTCTCTCTCAAACCTTTTAAGAGTTCTACTTTCTCCCCTAGTGATTTCAGCAGCTGGGGGCAGATTTACCTTTTTCTTGCAGTAGGACTTAAATTTCAGAGTCATAACCAACAATTAACCCTATTTATCAATGGGAATAACTGCTCCTAGTTTAAAAGCGGGCCCTCTGGGATCTGTTGGAACGCTCCTTGTTTGGAAACCATTGGGATAGATTTCATCTACTGGGCTTATTCTAGTGGAATGGCATGGCAGGGAGCTGGATCTTTAAGATCCCTTCCAAGCCCAACCATTCTGGAATTCCATGGTATTCAGAAGGGTTGAAGGGCAGGTCCCTTCTGGGAGTGGAATCTGGGGTGGGACTGGGATCTCTCAGGATTATGAACAAAGTGATGGTGACTCCTCTGTTTGTTTCTTCCTCCCCCCACCCCCCCCTTCCAAAAGCTCCACCAGAAGCCCCCCACCCAGCCATGGACCTTTGTTATGCTGGCAGGATAGAAATAGCAGGAGAGGCTTCTCTGGAAGAGCTGAAGGTGCAGGTGAGATGTTCTCCCGTGGGGGGTGAGCGGCAGCGCTGTGGGGACTGCAGCTCTGCTGACACCTCCTTTCCACTCCCTTCTCCCCTGTCTCCAGTGTGTTGTGGCATTTCTTTTGTGCCCTGCTCAGGGGTGAGTACCAAGGGGCACTTGGAGCATGTGGCTCAGACACTTCCCGAGTGTCCCTGCCGTTCCCATCCTCCCCCTCGGGGTTCCTGGCCTGGGGAAGCCTCGTTGCACTTCACCTGCAGCTCGGGCTTTGCAGCCTTGGGCTCTGCATCACTGTGTCCAGTTTCCCCAGGAGGAGCACACACATCCAGGCACTTCCTAAAAAAGCCACTTTCCATTCCCACCTTGTTCCTCTGTTAGTTTTCGGCCTCTTCTTTTGGGTTTTTTTTTGGTGTTGAAGCTGATGGATAAGGAATTGCTCTGGCTGCACGGAAGGTCACGTTGGTCAGTCAGGAAGGTCTGACTTAGTTTCTTTGGCCAGAAACTAAGGTGCCTTTGCTTTTTCTTTTTAACCAGAAACGTAAGATTTTAACACACCAAACCCCCAAAACCAAACTAAACAACCCAAAAGATAAAAAAACACCAAAACACAAAACCCAACCAAAAAACCACCACAAAAATACATCAACTAGTCCTGCCTGTTGTCCTGAACTGCATGGGGAAGGATATCTCATTAGATCCTGGTCCATCCCAACACTTATTTTTTGGGAATGCCTTTGGTTTCAGGCTCTGCCAAGCTCCTGCCGTGGAAAACTGCCTGTTTGCAGCTTGGGAACAGGAGAATTGTCTGAGCACTTTGGTGAGGGCTTAGAGGAGCTTGTAGAGACTGGGAAACGATTCCAGCAGCCTCATTCCCTCCCAGATGTTCAAATTTTGGTTAAAAAAAAAAAATGTGTTACTCTTGGAATATAAGTTGAGCTGAGAAGTGTTGGGAGGGAGTGAAGCCCAACTCCCTTTGATGTTGAAAAGGGAATATTTTGATCATGACCACAGGCAACACCTGGTGTGCAGTAAATGCAATTTTGAGTGTTGCCTTGGGGGTTAATCCAGTGGTTTTCTCTTTTTTCCAAGAAGAATGGCTGCTAAAGTTGCTGACAAGGTGTTCCTTTCTTTCAGGCCCTGACCTTGCCGTGCTGCCAGGAGCAGGTTGTGCCCCTGCCCTCATTCCTCAGGGCCTGGACAGTGGACAGCAAACGCCCGGCAAAGCTCCTGAGGAACAACAAGCAGAGACTCAAGTAGGTCTTTTGGGCAATGTGCAACTGTGGGAGTGATTGGTGGGGAAATAAATCAGGTACCTGTCAGCAGAAAGCCCATTTCTGGTTGCTTCAGTTTTGCTGAGCATGTTTTTAAATTGGGATGAACTGGGATCGCTGCCACGGTTGTTGCAGTGGGAGGTGTCCCTGCCCATGGCAGAAGGTTGGAAGGAGATGGTCTGTAAGGTCCCTCCCACCCCAAACCATTCTGGGATTCTGCTGAGCTTTAATTGAGGTGTTTTAATTGAGGTAATTTTTGTACTTTTCTGACTTTTTCATTTGTCTTCAGTGGCCTCTTGCTGTGGTGTTCCAGGTGAGCACAGATCCACTGAAGGAGTGATTTAGAATAGATGACAGGAGTGAGAGAATCCCAGACAGGTTTGGGTTGGGAGGGACCTTAAAGCTCATCCCATCCCACCCCTACCATGGGCAGGGACACCTTCCACCAGCCCAGGTTGGTCCAACCTGGCCTTGGACTCTTCCAGGGATGGGGCAGCCACAGCTTCTCTGGGAATTCCATCCCAGTCCCTCCCTACTCTCCCAGGGAAGAATTCCTCCCCATCTGTCCCTGCCCTCTGGCACTGGGAAGCCATTCCCTGTGCCCTGTCCCTCCATCCCTTGTCCCCAGTCCCTCTCCAGCTCTCCTGGAGCCCCTTTAGGCCCTGGAAGGGGCTCTCAGGTCTCCCTGGAACCTTCCCTTCTCCAGCCCCAGCTCTCCCAGCCTGGCTCCAGAGGATCTCTCTTGTTTGCAGTGACTACAAGCTGGGTGCCAGCGTGGGAATCTGCCTGGAGCCTTTGCAAAAAGAAGAGAATTTGGGGTAAGAGCTCAAGACACTTTATTTCTTCCAGCTCTGCATTTGAGAGGAGCCTGCACTGAGCAGCTTTTAACTCCAGTGCTGGCAGGATTAGAAATGGGAGCATTCAGGAAGATTTGGAGCTTGGTTTTTGTGAGGGAAGGCAGGAGGGAGTGAAAACTGGGAATTCTGAAAGCACGACTCATGAGAATGTCCATTCTCTCCTCCTGCTGCCAGCCCCCAGGAGCTGCTGCTGCGAGTCCAGATGGGAATTCCAGGAGAAAGGGACTACTCTGACTGCAGGGATTTGGTGTGGGATATCTCCAAGGAATGCACCACCTGGGCACTGAGGCAGAGAGTGGCTTCTCTCTACTGTCTCCCTGCAGAGAAAATTGAAATAGCCAAATACTTCCCTGAGAGATTTGAGTGGCTGCCAATATCCAGCTGGGTAAGGTCTGCACTGGCACAGTCCAACAGCTGTTGGAGAGGAATGTGCTGGTTGGTGCTGCAGTTCCTTTGTGATTGTATTCCAGGAGAATTCTGAAAATCTTCTGCTTTGATCTTTTTTTTTTAATTATTATTTTTTTATTTTTTGTTCAGACACAGCAGATTTCCAAGAGGAAAAGGAGGAAAAAGCAGGAGAGTTTGCAGTCAGCACCTTATCACCTGAGGGATGGAGACATCATTGGGGTGAAGGTAAATCATCTGGGATTTAGCCTTCCTGGTTTTCCTGTGGCATCTCTGGAAGTGCTGGGATGTGGATTTGGACACGTGGATGGGAAATGTGCTGCTGCTGCTGCTCCTTTTCCTCCTGGTTCTTTTTTTCTTGCCCTCATTTAATTGCCTGTTTTTTGGTTTGTTTTTTTATTTTTCTAATTCTGAGTAAAATCCAAGGACAGTGCCTTTTTAAAAATCTCATTATAGATGTATAAACCCCTTACATATTCCAAAAAATGGACAGATCTACTTAAAGAAGTAAAACAAGACTTGCCCAGCAGTGTACTGAGCTCTGAGTTAGCAACCAGGCTTGTTTAGGAGAAGGAAAGAACATACTGGCTGGGGTTTAAAGCAGCCAGCTGGGCAACAGGTGGGGAATGGTTTGACCTTCTGATTTTCACGGATATCAAATCCTTTTCCACGACAGAACCTTCTCCTGGATGACACCAAGGACTTCAGCACCGTGAGAGATGACATTGGGAAAGAGAAGCAAAGGCAGCTGGCCCTGGAAAAAAAGAAAAGGTGCAGAGTGTTTTGCATTTCTTTGTCATTAGAAAAACTGTTCTGTGCTGCTCTTCAGAGCAGCTGTGGCTGCCCCATCCCTGAGAGTGTCCAAGGCCAGGCTGGACAGGGCTTGGAGCAACCTGGGCTGGTGGAAGGTGTCCCTACCCGTGGCAGGGGGTGGCACTGGGTGGGCTTTCAGGTTCCTTCCAACCCCAGCCAGTGTGGGATTCCATGAATTAATTTGATACTTAGCTGGTTTTTTGGGCCACTGGTAGCAGGGTGCTCTCAGAGCACATCATTCCATGGTCCTGCAGGAAGCACTGGGATCATTCCAACTACTGGCTCTAAGTTCCTCCAGGGAGCCTCCTTTTTTTCTGTTGCAACCCTGTGGGGATGAGGAAAAGTGAATTCCTTGGCTTTGCTTGTGGGGCTGAGCTTGTGGCTCATTCTTACACCTCACTGGAAGCTGGGGATCAGTCCAGGCTCATCTGCTGTGGGTGCTGAGGCCCAGGACTGGGATTAACCCCCTTGCTGACTGTTCTGTTCCTGCAGTCGCCAAGCCAGGAGTGTCCAGGAGCCCTTTTTCCCGGAGGAGAAGCTGCACACGAAGCCCCGGAAACCAGAGGTGGCTCTTTCCATCAACGTGGGGGTTTTCAGATAGCACAGGAGGAGCTTTGCTCACCACAGCACACTGTATCCATCTTCCACCATGGAGCAGCCAGAGGGGCTTTCCCAAGGCATCCTCCAGAATTCCCGGAGCCAGACTGGGGGTAGGATTCAGGATAACTCTGATTTTTCTTCTGCTCTCTCTTGGGGAAGTGCTTTAGTGTCCCTTTCTCCTCGTGGTGCCTGCTCTCAGGCTGGGTAAATGCACTTTATCTAGGAGGAAATGGAGTGATGCATTCAATAATAGTGGTGGCTCTTCTGTGTTATCCCTGAATGGATTTTTTGGGGGGCAGATCTGACACGTTGCACCATCACTACTGAGGTTTAATCCAGTCAGAATCATCCCTCTGGAGAATTTTTTTTTTCCCCATCCCTCATCACTGAAGTTACTGCCAGTACCAGAATTTGCTTTTCTCTCTCTACATAAACCCGAGTCTGTAGGAGCTGGAGCCAGACTGGAGGAATGAAGGAAATCTCTGAACAAAGTGCACAGGACTGGCTGAAAAAAGGGCAAATTCAGGAGCTGTCGAGATGTAAAACCCAGAGGGCTTTTGTGACCTGGAACAAGAGTGTGGTACTCTTACATTTTGAAGTTTCTACAGGTGTTTTTTTTTTTTTGTGGTTGCCACTAAATCGAGTTTTGCAGTTTCGAGGACTTTTTTTGTTGCCCAGAAGTTTCATTAACAGACAAAACGGTCGGACAGAATTGCCAGATCCAGTGTTTGGAGTTAAGTGGGTTTTCCTGGACTCAGGAAAAGGGCTTGTATTTCTCTTTTTTCAGAGGGATTTCCCTCATTCCTCACCTTTCCACTGTCACGTTTGACAAGGTGTTTGTCCTGGTGTCACAGGGCTCTGTCTGACAGCGGGACTCTGTGTGCCCAAGGTCCTCAAGTATTAAGGTCAGAAGTAAGCCTGATTATCCCTCATTGATAATAATGACAGGACAAAATACCAGTTGCTTTTGGGAACTGCAGCAAATATTTGACAGTGGAGGAGATTCTGTAGCAGGAGCTGCGGGTTCAGCAGACTCCTAAAACTTTTCCTAAGGTGGGATTTTTTCCTGTTCAGAATATTCTGGCATTTCAGACAGCTGAAAGATTAAAAACTGACACTCAGATATCAACCAAAAAAAAAAAAAAAAAAGAATAAGAAGTGAAAAGCACCAGAAAGATGATCAGTATTTATTTATTTCTGTGCATATCTTTAAAGTTCAGCTTCTGTGCTTTTTGGGGCCCATCGCTCCAGAAGGGGCTGTTTGATGTCCTTGAATCCACGGGAATCCTGAAATCCTGGTTCCATGGGTAGATGTCCTGCCTGAGGTGAGGGCAGCTGATGCTTTCCTATCTTACTTTGTCGCCTTCTTCCAAATCAAGTGTTCTTGGGAGCCCAGGTTTCCAGGAGGGATCCAGGTGCTGGTTGGGAAGGTTTGTGTTTCCAGGTGTTTCCAGTGCATTGCACTTCCCTGCTGTCCCTTTGGCTCCTCCAGCTGCTGCTGGAGAGCTGGGCTGAGCTCAGCCTTCCCCCTTTGACGACTCTGCTTTCTCCCTGGGAACACCGAGTGGGGAGAAATCCAAGTGTGAATCCCGAGAGGGGTTTCGTGCCTTTGTTCAAGTGTGATGTAGCAGCACCTGCACTGAACCAATCTTGGATTATTTTTAATATTGGCTCAAAAATGCGTATCTTTCGGGTTTTTTTTCCTTAAAACTCTCGTGGGTCGTTCCACAGGATGAGGGTTCGTGGAAAATGGGGTGGGGGAGGGAATGTTAGGGAAAGGGAACCCCTTTGGAAAATGGGGTCTTTGTGATTCCATGGGTTATGATGGTTATATTGCAAAGCCTGGAAAAGCTTTCATCTTTATTTTTCAAGTGTTCTTCACAAAATAAAATGTCATTTCTAGATGCTTAGTTGCTTTGTCTCTGGGTGTCTCACTGGGAATGGCACAAATTGGTGTTTGACATTGGAGGGGGGCACAGTCTTAATTAGCTTTGATGTTCCAGTCGGTTCCTAAGCCAACATTCCCCATTGGGTGGGATTGCACTGTGCAGAGACCTGGGTTCAGCTGGAGAATTGGGATTTTGATGCAAGTTAAAGTTATTTTAGTGTGTTTTTTCCCCCATTTTCAGAAGCACAGTCTGGTGTTTACTGGAAAGCAAATGGGCTGATCCTTCGTTTTTGTTTATTATACAGCAAAGGTTTTAATTCAATTTTAATACAGACTCCAGTTACCACATGAATGACTTTCAAACTCTTTCCTGTCTCTCAGGGGTGTTTTTAGTGCTCTCTACAGCTCCCTGACAGGAGGGTGAATCCAGGGGGGGTTGGGCTCTGCTCCTGGGGAACAAGGGACAGGAGAGGACACGGCCTCAAGCTGTGCCAGGGGAGGTTTGATTTGGATATCATGGAAAATATCCAGCCTGGGCTGTACTGTGGCTCTCGGCACCCCTGGAATCCCAGCCTGGATGGGGTTGGAAGGGACGTTTAAGCTCATCCATGGGCAGGGACACCTTCCACCAGCCCAGGCGGCTCCAAGCCCCGTCCAGCCTGGCCTTGGACGCTTCCAGGGCTGGGGCAGCCACAGCTTCCTTGGGAATTCCATCCCAGGGGAGCACCTTGGAGCCTCCTGTGGCTTCGCTCCAGCATCTCCGCGTCCTTCCCGTGCCGGATCCTCCGACAGGATCAGGGGAACACCCTTAGCGGTGGAGCCCAACACCGTCACCGCACTGAACCCCCCGCCCTGTGCCGCAGCCAGCGTTTCTTTATTCCCCGCCTCTCCCGGGCGGGTTCGGGCCCGCTTTAGGAGGTTTTTTCCCCTCAGGGCGCCGCGGTTGCCATGGCCGCGCTGTCCTTAGCAACGGGCGGCGCGCACGCGCAGCGCGGGGCACGCCGGGAGCGCGGCCGATCCCGCTGCATTCCCGGGGCCATCCCGGCTGGAATCCCGGCTGGAATCCCGGCTGGATCCCCGGGGATGAGCCCCGGCTGAGCGCCGGGCCGCGGGGCCGCCGCCATGAACGAGGCGGTGGCGCGGCGGACGCGGGAGAGCCTGGGGCAGGTGATCCGCAAGCCGCCGCTGACGGACGCGCTGCTCAACAAGCCCCCGTTCCGGTACCTGCACGACCTCATCGCCGAGGTGGGACACGGGGACACCCCCCGGGGGGACACGGCACCCCCGGACACCCCCGGGACACCCCCCGCGCTGGGGACATCCCGGGATAACCCCCCCGGACATCCCCAGGGTGATGGGGAAAAGGGGTTCGCGCTGGCACAGGGCAGGCTGGGGTGGGATATCGGGAAGGAATATCGGGAAGGTGGGATATTGGGAGGGTGGGGATGGAACTCCCATAGATGCTGTGGCTGCTCCGTCCTTGGCAGTGCCTCCAAGGCCAGGTAGTGCGAGGTGTCCCTGCCCGTGAATGGGATGAACTTTAAGGTCCGTCCCAGCCCAAACCCGGCTGTGATGATTCCGTCAATGGAGAAACCAAATCCTTCCAAAACCAGGAAGACGCCTTTAGGTTCCCGCTCGTAAATCCACCAGGAATTACCCCTCTTTATCCACCTTGCTGGATTACACCCCATTCCTTAGAAACGTGCAGCTCTGGGATCGCTGGCATGCCCTTGGCTGTTGGGCAGGAGCTGGAGGGGGAAATTTCCCTGGAGATAAAGGTGAGAGCATCTGGTCATATGATCAGTGTGTCCGTATCCTAAAGTTTTAAACGTTCTGGAGCTTCAGATCTTATAAATGGTACTAAATGGCCAATGAATAACGTGAAAAATGAACAATGCAGGTAAAAATCAGTAACATTCAGAGCATATTTGTTTGGGGACCAGGCTCTAACTCTGCTGAAGATCCTGTGTTCTCTGCCTGTTGTTATTATTGTTGTTTAAACAGTGACCAAACATTTCTGTTGTGCAATTCATAACAGCAGATGGGTGGAACTTAAGTCCCAGAATCCCAGAATGACTGAGGTTGGAAAAGCCCTCCCAGCCCATGGATCCCCCCTGTGCCCCATCCTCACCTTGTCCCCCCTGCCAGTGCCTGACCACCCTTTCCAGGGAGAAATTCCTCCTGATGTCCAACCTGAGCCTCCCCTGGCACAGCCTGAGGCCGTTCCCTCTCCTCCTGTCCCTGTTCCCTGGGAGCAGAGCCCGACCCTCCTGGCTCTCCCCTCCTGTCAGGGAGTTGTGGAAAGCAGGAAGGTCCCTCCTGAGCCTCCTTTAAATTCCCCTGCTGGTGTTTACATTAAAAATCTCTTGGATTCACCAACCGTCGAGGTTAAAGATGGAATTAAACAGGAAGGGAGGGCTGAGCTGCAAGGAGGGAACGCGCTCTAAAACCACTTGTAAAGATGTCACACCAAGGCCAACAGGTTTCCTGCTACTGTATTACTATTTGTTACTTACTAATTTATTACTTGAAGTGTTCTTTACCTGCTCCTTCTCTCCTGTTTTTTAGGTGATCAGAGTGACAGGTTTCCTGAAAGGACTTTACACCGATTTTGAGTTGAAGTCAGACAATGTTAAGGTGGGTCTGAGACTTCCTAACTTCCTTAGCTTTAAAGTAAGTCTTCTTTGAAAGCTGCCACGAGGTTCTTTTGGCCTTTTCCATGTTCTGCATCAGGGATCTGTCTTTAGTTTTGCTGTGGAAGTTCCTGCCTGTGGGTTTTTATGATGCACTGCATGGGGTGAGCAGCTACAGATTGATTTGTGGCTGGGACACGAACAAGCTGCTGGTTTAAAGAGCCTTGTGGTCTCTCAGTGGAGTCTGTGGCTTTATGGCTTTATGTATTTGTGTGTCTGTGCACATACCCATGGAATATTCCTGTTCAGTATCCCAGGACTTGCTGAGGCGTTTCTTTAGGAGCTGCATTCCCCAGGAGCTTTATTGCAGTGTAAAAGTGGCTCATTGCTGAGAGAGGAGGGGAATGCTGTCTCTGAAAACTGCTTTTCTGAACTACAGGGGTGACTTTAACCTCTGTATTTGCTGCTTTCTGCTTGGCTCTTGGCTGAGCTCCCTGAGTTCTCCAGCTCCCCAGGTGATTTGGAACTGCTGGTTCCTGGCAAATGAAGGCAGTGTTTGGGTGTTGCTGTTTAGGCAGCTGCATCCCTGGGTCTTTGTTTAGTGTAGCAGCTGAAATACCAGGTCTGGGAGCCCAGTTTCTCCTCCCTCCAGCCACTTCTTGCGTGTTTGAGGCACTTGTTGCAGGCAATTATTGCTGAGAATTTCTTTCCCCAGTCCATGAGATGGTTTTGCAGAGGAGATCCCAGTCCTGGAGTGTGGGGGAAGATGTCTCCAGGTGGTGTCCCCATCCCAAACCCACTGCTCAGGAGGAGCACTTGGCTGCTCCCCTGCTGGGGTTTCTGTTGGAGTGGCAGACCAGGAGAGTCATTTTTAGCTGAGTTATCAACAGGAGGGTTGAAATCAGTTGGATTCCTAAATTGTTGGGATTTCTCTGGAAGAAATGCACCTCCTGCACCAGCTGCACTTGGTGGCACTCCGTGGTTATCAGGGAGGTTCATCTTTTAAGGTCTAGTAAAATGTTATCTTATAAATGCAAATCTTGGATATCAGGCTTGACCTTGTAATTTTTTACATAATTTTTTGTATATCTTTTTATATAATCTTTCTATATAATTTTATAAATATAAATATTTTGCGTATATATATATAAAAATATTTTGTGTGTATATATACATATATAAATATTTTGTATATATATATAAATATAAAAAATCTGTATGGTCCGTGAGGATTTCTTACATGGACAGAACACACAGATAACTCCTGGAAATGATGAGGATGGAGGAGGAAAGTTTAGGTCTTTATTTGAAAACATGTTTGGTTTAGAATAATGTCCTGTCTCCTTCCATAAATTATTAGATTTCAGGAAGGATGGACAACTATTCAATAAGAGGTTGCAGCATTTCTTTCCCTTCCTTTTTATTTCTGAATGGAGGGAAGATTTTGTTACATTTTATTAACAAAACCCTGTTTTCTCCCCACTGGATTTTCTCCTTCACACCAGGATTTCATTCCCTGGGCCAGAAACCCTCCAATAAAGTTTTAATTTGTTTATTTGGCGTTTATTTTTTACTTCTGCTTTTCCACGACGTCGTCTCCGTGCAAGGGCCCTCGGGGCAGGTTGTGGAGTGCAGTTCTGAATCCCGAGCACGTCTGCTCATCCTGGAGATAAAAACACCTCTGGCTTTGCTCTTTTGCCAGGATAAAGATTCCAAAATCAACTTCCTTCAGAAGGCCATCGACGTGGTGGTGCTGGTGACGGGGGAGCCGCTGGCAGTGAAACCGGTGCGTGTCGTGGCTGGGCACGAGCCCGAAAAAACCAATGAGTTCCTGCAAGCCATTGGGAAGTGCTGTCTGAACAAGGTGGGACCCCACTCTCTGCCTTCTGTACACCCAGTGGGATTTGAGCACTTTGGTTGGTATTTATGGGTGGCCCAGCAGCTTCCCAGGATAAAGTCCCTTGTTCTTCCCAAGTGCTCCAAACCCTCCCCACTTCCCTCCCCACCCTCCGTTCTCCAGAACCTCAGCCGAGAAATGAGGAATTCATTCCCAACACAACCATGGTGGAAGGGAGAGGACTCAGCCAGCCCATCATCTGAGGGTTGGGGTGTGAACCCCAGGGAATGCTTCCTTTTCATTTTCCAAATGCCGAGCTTGGGAATGTTTCTCCTGGAAATTCTCCTGGAAAAGCTGGCAGCCCGTGGCTTGGACAGGTGGATCTTTGCTCAGAATTAATGGGTTTAATCTATATTGGGTTTTTTTTTCCACTTTAATAATTGGCCATTTAATACCATTTCTTAGATCTGAAGCACAAAATGAAGCTTCAGAAGCTTTAAAACTCTGGGGTGTGGACACAATGATTAAATGTCCAGGTGCTGCCTCCTCTGACTTTCTGTCCTTTAAAACATCAGTCAAATCTCTTAATTCTGGAACAAAAGTCATTTTTCCACCGGGCCTTTTTTGAATATGGAAATGCAGCAAAGGAAATATTTGGTAAGTGGTTGAAAACAACTGCAGGGGCAGCTCTTACATTGAATGATTACATTCTGGCATGGAATTACTCCTGTTAAAATAATTCTTACATTAAAAATAATGCTTAAAAATTAAAATAAAAAAATTAAATTAAATTTAAAATAAAATAAAAATTGAAATCAAATATAATATTAAATACAATATTAAAGATAATATATTTATTATATATGTATATATTATATTATTTATATTATATATTTATTATATATAATAAATATAATATAAATATAATATAATATTAAATCGAATATCAAATAGTAAATATAATAAATAAAATTAAATAAAATTAAAAAACTAAAAATTAAAAAATTGCTTCAAAGTGTTACAGAGATTTTTGAAATACAAAGGTATTTCCAAAAAACAAAGGTATTTCGAAACCCTTCAAAAATACCCTTCAAAACAAAGATGTTTCAGAGCCCCCTGAATTAATGAGTGTGGAGAAACGGTGTCTGTTTAGCAGTGAAGAATTGCAGTGTTTACAGGCTGCCTGGCAGTTTGCTTTGCATTATCTTTGTCTGCTAATAATTGAAATGATTTTGTTTTAATTAGCTGTGTTAATTCCTTATGAATTGCTTGAGGTCAGGGAAGGGGAATATTGATAAATACATGCATTGACAAACCAGGAGCGAATCAGGAGTCGGCCTCAGTGGAGCGATCACAAAGCTATTCCTGATTCAGGGAGGAAAATTCCCTGGAAGGAAAACGATAGAACAAGTACTGGGGCACAGTGGAGTGGCCTGAGAGTGGATGCAGATCCAACAGTGTGTGATTTTAGGGATGTGTAACCAATCTCACCGCCCTGGTATAAGCATTTGGCAGGTTTCTCATCATTTTGAAATATATTTAAGCAGCTGCAACGAGAATTGTAATACACTAAAAAAAAAAAAAGCACCATAAGTTTCTCTAGTTCTGGTTCATTTAATGGGATTATGACAAGAATTAATTAATTAGGTCCTTAAAGGGAGGTGTTTGATATAAAAGAGCTCCTGGGAAAGAATTCAGTGGTCTCAGAGGCCTCTTCTCTGATTGATGGATAGTGTGAAGGAGGAAAAGAAAAAAGAGCTTTATTTATAACAACAACAGCAGCAAACCCAGGAGAAAACCCCAACCCCCAGGTCACGCTGATCACAGAGCTGGGGAAAAGGGAGACATTTCCTAAAAGAATGTCCTCATTTCCCTGCTGTTTTCCTGTTCCTTGCAGCTCTCCAGTGATGCTGCTGTAAAAAGGGTCTTAGCTGGGGAAAGAGCTGATCCTAAAGGGAAACCTCCATCCTCCAAACCTCGAGAGAAAGAAAGCAGGGAGTCCAAACCAGAAGAACCAAAAAGCCACAGGGAGAAAGAGGTAGAATTTGCTTTTTTATTTTTTAATTTTTGAGGGTATTATTTATTTGGTTGGGTTTTTCTAACTTGTATTGTTGTCTGTGTAAAGTCACTGAGTGACACTGGAACTCATTTGGAGTGTTGACTTTGTTTTTAGGGCAGGAGAGACCCTGAAAGCAAAGACAGGAGCTCGAGCAGAGACAGCAAACCCAAAGAGGGCAGAGAAAGAGAGAAGGAAGGTGAGAAACAGAAGGATAATAAAGAGAGGCACAAAGAGCCTGAACGGGAGACCTCGAGGGAGGGAGAAAAACAAGAAAGGGAAAGGAGCAGAAAAACGACCAAGCAAGGAAGAGAAGAGGAAAAAAGCAGAGGAAAAGGAGATGCAGAAGATGATCTGGAGCGTGAGAAGGGACAGGAAAGAGAGAAGAAACATGAAGGAGAAAGAGAAAAGGACAGAGTGAAAGGAAGAGGCAAAGAGAAGGCCAGGGACAGGGAAGGAGAGAAGGACAGAGAGAGAGGAAGAGACCGGGACAGACACCGGGACAAGGAAAAGGATGAGGAGCATCTCTGGGAACGTGGCAAGGAGAGAGCAGAGAGAAAGGTAAGGGCAGTGTCACTGCAGAGAAGAGCTTTGCCCATGCTGTGGTTGTTCCAGAGACCTCCCTGTTTCTGTTTCTGCCCCTTTGGCAATTCAGTCCTCCCTGCAGCAGCAGCTCCTCTGCTGAGGGGAAGGTTCTGGGGTGGATTTGGGAGCAGGACACAAAGCCTGGGGTTGCACTTCTGTATTATTTTTTCTGGCTTTCTAGATTAAACTGCTTGGCTTTTTGTCTTTTTTTTTTTTTTTTTTAATTGGGAGAACTGCTGGGAAGCCCATCTGGATTCTTATGGGGGTGACTTCAACACCATCCAGTCCCACCATGGGCAGGGACACCTTCCGCTCTCCCAGGTTGCTCCATCCTGGCCTTGGACACTTGCAGGGATGGGGCAGCCACAGCAATTCCATCCCAGCCCCTCCCCATCCTCACAGGCAACAATTCCTTCCCAATATCCCATCTGTCCCTGCCCTCTGGCAGTGGGAAGCCATTCCCTGTGTCCTGTCCCTCCATCCCTTGTCCCCAGTCCCTCTCCAGCTCTCCTGGAGCCCCTTTAGGCCCTGGAAGGGGCTCTCAGGTCTCCCTGGGGTCTCCTTTTCTCCATCCCCAGCTCTCCCAGCCTGTCAGGAGGCTGGAAGGAGGTGGTCTGTAAGGTCCCTTCCAACCCAAACCATTCTGGGATTCCCTGATTCTAAATCCTAAACTTCCTTAAGAACCATCTCTTCACTGCCTTTTGTTTTGTTGTTCTTCTTATCTTCTCTTTCTCCCCTCAATAATTCCTGTTCTCCTCTTCTGCTCTCTTCATGGCAGAAATTCAGGATTGATGGGCATCAGAGATGCTTCTGTGTTAGGAGGGAGCTTAATTTTGGTAAATGGAATCTAAACCAGCTCGTTCCTTTTGCAGCCCACAGATCCTGAGGAATCCACACTTAGGAAAGCACAGAGGCCAACTAAAGACAGCAAGTGCCAGCCAGAGAATGAGGTCAGTAGTGGGAAATACAGGAATATTGGCAGTGTTGCACCTTAGAATGATTTGGGAGTCTCCTTGGACAGATTTTGATGGAAAGGTAGGTAGATAACAAATTTCTAGGGCTGTAAACAACACAGAACAAATGCTTGTCTGGTTGGTTGGTTATTTATTTATTAAAAAAGTTCTGAGTTTATTCCATTTTCCAGATTTTATTCCTGGGTGCTGATGTGTTGGGTGCTCCAGGGAAAAGATTTGTTTGTTCCAAGTTCCCAGAATCCCGGAGTGGCTCGGGCTGGGAGGCACCTTAAAGGTCATCTCCTTCCAACCCCCTGCCCTGGGGCTTCTCCTTGTTCTCAGGATCTTCCCTGGGAAGCTGTTGGGTTTATTTATTTATTTATTATTATGCTTAACACCAGTTTGGGTGACGAACCCACAGCTCTTCCTTGGCTGCAATCCAGGCAAACCTTTGAAACTGCTGCCACTTGGAGGCAGAGCTTATAAAATACGTTTTGTTGTTTTGTTTTGTTTTGATTTTAGCCCCAAGCAAATATCCCTGGCTGAGTCAAACTTCCTGCAGATGTGGAGGCTCTGGTGGAAATTGGGAGCCTCATCCCGAGCTCCTGTCGTGCTCTTGGGCACCACGAGCATACACAGGGGCAGTCAAGTTTCATTTCCCCTCTGAAGTGCTTTTGGGAGGGATTCCAAGGCTTGGGAGTGGCTTTTATTCCCTGAGATCTAGAGGACATTCCTGCCTCTCTTTGCCTGTGTGAGCAGAGGCTGCTGATTTATTGTGGGGTTTTTTTGGGTGATGAAAACACACCCTTTAAAGCAGTGCAGGACAAAAGGTTCCTCATCTTTAAGGTTGTGGAAGGCAAAAATGAGATTAAACCTTTTTACCTTTTCTCTGGGTTTCCTTTAAAAAACGAAATCAATTCAGCCGTTTTTTTTTTTTTTTTTAATTCATGTTCTACATGTGCAGCAAAGCCTTCAAAGTTTAGCCCCTGGCTTTGCTCCTCTAAAATTAAGGATCTTAATAAGATTCTCTGTGCATTGGTGCAAAGTCTTAATTCCTCTTGTTGCTGATTATCCAAGCTTTAAAATCTACTTAAATTTTGACAGGTTGACTTTATTTATTTTTTTTTTTTAATTTCAATGTATTTTTCTGTCCCTGAAGCAACTCTGTGTGTTGTGCAATAGCCATCCCGTGGGTATCTCTAATTTTCTGGAGCTAGAAGAAAGCAAGGATAAGCTGGAATTAAGGGACATTTGGGCAACACGTGGCCATCAGAAGCTGCCTCAGGGCTGGCTCTTGCATTCCACAGTTTGGGATCAGGGTGGGGTTGTTCTGTTCACTCTCAGCCCACCTCTGGTAAAACAAACAAACAAACAAAATCATCTTTAAAATGGCTTTTTTTTGACCTTCTCAATAATCAGGATCTCTTTGCCTTTGCACAGAAGGTGCTGGAGGTCACAGAGCACGTGGTGCTCCTGGGCTGGGAGGGGAACAGGACAGCTTTGTCGTTTATCCCTGAGGCCAAACACCTTGGAAAAGGCTCCTCCATGTTTCCTGTGGCTGCTGAAACTCTTGGCTGAAGGGTTTTTTTTAATATCCTGTCACTTTTGGCCACTTGGAAAATGAGTTTTATTGGTGCCCTCCGGACCACAGCGCTCTGGAAATGGTCCCTTGAGTGAGATCTGATGAACTTCTCCTTCTGCTGGAGCCTCTTTGGATGCTATAACCAAACTGTGGAATGAAAAAGAGCCAGCAGAGAGAATGATTCCATGGAGATCTGCTGGGAGTGACCCCCTCTTTCTGCTGTCAGCGTGTTGGAAATCCATCACTTCAGCTCAGGCTTCGAAAAGAGGGGTTTTCCCAATCTTTCTGTCTTTGCAAAGTGTTTAATGTGCAGATGAATCTCATCGTGTGAGGTGATTGAGGGGTGTTTTCCTGGTAAGCCTCCTCACCCACAGCACTGAAATTGGCCTTAGCACGTCGAGATCTTCCCTTGTGTCTGTTTAATTTACATAAAGTGATCCTGGCACACGTCATTTGTGCTGGAAATGCAGATACACCTCCTGACCCTGGGGATCTCAGCAGGGGAAAAAGAAAAGGTGTTTTTGAGGGCTTATTTTTTAATATTTGTTTATTCTTAGTTATTATTATCTACCTATCAGTGGAGGGGGGAATGATCTAATGAGTGTTAAAACATCAGGAAAACTCATTTTCTCGTGTTTTAAAGTGAAATTCAAGCTATTCAGAGGTTAATAATGAGGCCAGAGCAGCAGAATGGATGGTTTGGTGGATCCTCTCTGTAATCACTCAGAAATGGGAAGCATCCATCCATCCATCCATCCATCCATCCATCCATCCATCCATCCATCCATCAGGAATTCCACAGAATTTGTCTTTTTTCCAGGCTGAAGTGCAAGATTTCCCTTCAGTGGCTCCAGAGGCTGCTTTTGAAAGCCCAGGAATCCCTAAGAAGGGGAATGACCTCTTTCCCCTCCCTTTGGAAAGCCCCAAATCATAAATATTGTGGGATTTTGGGGTGTTTTTTTGGAGGAAATGTCAGTTTTTACCCTGCACCTGCTGCCAGGGGCTCTGCAAAGCCAGTGTTTGTGTCCCCTGCCTGACGTAAATAAACAACCACATCCACTTTTCCTTGTTTCTGTTTTGGAAGGAAATTTAAAAGACTTCCTGGCAGGCTGTGAGGGGGTTGGAAGCATTTGACTCCTTTCAGGAGCCAAACATCAGATCCCAGGAGCAGCAGTGGCATCACGGGCACTCCACAACTTCCACGGGGTTGGACACTCCTGATTCCCATTTGGAAGCTGGTTTTAAATCTGACCTGGGTCATATCCAGGAAAAAAAACCAAAAACCTGCAGCCTTTGAGGGAAACAAACTCAAAATGTGGGGGTCAGTTCTGAAGAGAATCATTTCGATCCATAAGGAGTAAATTTTCGATGTAATTACAGGATTTTTAGATCTGCAGCTGGATAAATTTCTGGGATTTCTTTTCCAGAGTGAAAGTCCTGCAAGGACATCGAGGCAGCCTTCAACCAAAGGATCAAGGCAACGCTCCAAACCCACAGGAGAAGGTAACCAGGGGCAGGATATGATTGTTTCTATCCAATGTGCTGGAATAGGAGCAGCAGAAATGCTGCAATATCCTTGTTTATTATTGTCAGGCCTCTGTTTGTACTCCCAACCTGCATTTATGAATCCAGGAGGCAATTTTCCTGCCAGAAAAAGTGAAATTCGGTTCAGTTTGCTCACATTTCTCATGCAGGGATTAATTCTCTTCTCTTGGTAATTATTGTGTTCTCTATGCATGGGGTTTTGACTTGCCTGCAGCTGTTCCTGGCATATTTCACACTTGTAAATTCAGAATTTGTAAAAGCACAGTGCTTCAGCAAGGCTTAGGACATGTCATTTAAGGTTGTTTGAGAAGATGGAAGGGGTTTGTGAGGCAAAATGTGCTGTTCTGTATAAAAATCCTACAGCCATGGACTCTAAGTTTGTAATTTTATCACTCACTAATATTTGCCCTTCCTGAATTTACTCAGGGAATCCAAACTTCACTTCTCTTCTGAATCATTCAGTCATTTCTCAAGGATCTGAAAATCTTGCTCTTCACTCTTTGGGAATTTTGGGGGTTATAAATGAAAAGATAATACTTGTTAAAAAAACCCCACCAAAACAGGCAAGGCCAGAGGTTGGACCTGATGATCTTGGAGGTCTTTTCCAACCTCGGTGATTCTGGGGTTCCCAGGGATGAACTTTTGGCCAGTGCAAAAAAGGAATTTCCCGGATATTCGTTCCATATTTGTGTTCCCCTTCCTGGGTTTTGTTTGAGTTGAAGAGCCAGCTGGGGGAAATCACGGCAAGGCAAAGCTTTGTGAGGGATTTCCAGAGCTTGGGACACTTCAGATATTCCAGGGGTGACCTCGTGGTGGGAAAGATGGGCCAGGGATGGATTGTAGTGCCTTTGGATGGAAACCTCTGGCTTTGTTCCCTGGAGCTGTTTGACAGCTGGGACAACCATCAGCAGCCATCTCACACCTGCATTTTTGTCTCTCCAGACAGGATTTAAGGGAGGGTTTTAACCTTAAGGTGGTTTGAACTGAGCTTAAGAGACATCAAACCAGGCTTTCCAAATAATCCAGTTATTTATCTGTCAAGGTGCTTCGTTTCCATTGGTTGTTTCCCCAGCTTTTGTATTGAAATCTATGAAATATTTAATATATGGAACTGGATTACCTTCAGAACATTCCAAGTGCTTAATACTCACACAGCAGGGAGAAAGGAATCCGAGCTTTGTAGGGGAAACCAAGAGGAAGAGCCTGGAGAAACACATGGACAGGGAGTAAAACTGGCTGCTCCCCAGACCTCATTTCTACCCAATAAAACAAAGAAAGAAATTTTAAATAAATGCCTTCCCCCCTCCCCCTATTTTTATTTCAGTGACCTGCTGGATTCTAATTTTCCTTCAGTGGTTGATGATGTTTTAATTCTAGCCCAGAAGTCCAGAAATCACCTCAATGTCTGTGTTCAGGGGCTAAAATGCCCCCTGTTACTGATGCCTGTTGAAAAATCACCAGTTCTGGTTAAAATCTGCTGCTTTTTAGACTAATGAAGATCTTCATCCACTCAGAGTGCCCATGGCACTGTTACCAGTTAACAGAAAGAGCTGAGTGTTGCTGAACCTTCCCAAACCCCCGCATTTTCTTTGGGGAGGAATGTCTCTTCTCCAGTTAAAAATCAGATTTATACCGAATATTTCAGCTTTTTTTCCACTGGATGTTACTTGGCTTTTGATCCTTGTAACTTAGGAAATTAATTAGGGATATTTATTAGGTCAAATGCTCTTATTATTGTATTGTTTGACCAGGCTAATAAATAATATCTGTAAATTGCTTCTGAATTGAAGGAGTTGCCAGTAATTTGGGAGGAACGTCAGGAGTTCACTCAGCACTCCCCTGAAAGAGCCTTTGTGCCCTTGGGATGTGAATTATTTCCACTCAGGGGGGTTTATCAAGCTGGGGTAGCCCTTAAAAGAGTACTGTCAGGGGTTTAGCCTGGCCTTTTCTTTGGAGTTCTTTCCCAGCTCTTTGGTTCCCTTTGGCCATCAGTGGTTTTTGTTCCAGGAGCTGTGGACACCAGGAGTGGGACTGCACAGGATGGAGCTGCTGAACCACAGCAGAAAACTGAGGCAGCACCCGCAGGAAAACACAAAGGTAGGGAAAGCTGAAATTCCACTGCCGTGGGATGTCTGACCTGAGGGCTTTGGGATCAAACCCCTGCAGGTAAATGATTAAAGGAGGGGGTTTTACACTTAATCCAACCTCTGCCTCGTGCTTTACTCACAGCTGGGTTGAAAAATGTGCATTGCTTCATAAAACAATGGCTTTTATTTTCTTTTTCCTGTCCTTTGGCAAGTTTTCCAGGAGGCAGCGTCCCAAGGAAAATGCTGCACCTCAGTCCCTTGGGATTCCCTCTGTAGGAACTCAATCACTGCACGTGGCCTTTTTGGACAGGTTTGGGAGCCTCAGTGTTTGCATTTTACAGGATTCCAGAGGAAAATTCCACCTCTGCATTCTGATTCCTCCTTTTTTCCCCTCACAAGCTGATCCTAGCTCCTGAAGCTGCATGCAGCTCCTTGGAGCCCTGGAAAAGCAAAATGTAGGAGGAATAGCTGAGGTTGAAGGAAAAAAAAAAGCTGCATTTTTGTTTTCTCCAGCTCCAGATGCTTGGCTTAGTTGGGAAAGTTGATCCCAATTGTTGCTGTTCCACAGCTGCCTTTGGAGCAGGTTCCTCAGAGGAGAGCTGAAGGCAGTTCTTGCACAAGGTTTGCAGGGAATTAGGAGATACTTTGGGATTAGCTGAAGTGTTTTCCCCTCTTCTCCCGGCCCTGGTAGTAGTTCCCAAGTTCTGGATGGAGTTCTTTTGTCAGCTTATGATTAAAGAATTTCTGAATTTATCTACCAAAATCACCATGTTTGTTATTTCCAGGTGATTTTCCCCGTGACATCCCAGAGACAAAAGACCAGCATCAAACACAGTTAAGAACTTCCACTAGAAAAAGGGGCTTTTTCATAAAAAAACTCATTTCTCTAATGCTTTTTCCCCCCCCTTTATTTTATGGATTTCAGAAGTTTTAAACCATAACAAAACACGAGTGGGTTGTGTTTAAGTGCTTTGAGCAACTTTATCCAAGCAGTTTATAAACACTTTGTGGGTTCTCACTTGAAAATAAAAACCTGTTGGGAATGTTTTGAAATCTGTTCCAGGGAGTTCTTGAACAGCCACATTAATACAGGGCTCAGTTTTCCATTTTGGGAATGCCAATATGTGATTTTTTTTTTTTTTCTCTTCCTCCTTCTTCTTGTCGGTATTAAATTAAATATCTGGACCGGGGGGAAGGGGGATTGCAGAAGAAATCCTCAAATCCTAGAATCCTCTGGAAAAATTGAGTGAGGCCATTGTATTTTCACAACTGAGGGAAACTCCCAATATATAAAAAAAACCCTCCCAATATGCAAAAAACCCCTCCTAATATATAAAAACCTCCCAATATATAAAAATGAAGAAACTTCTCAGTTAAAAAAAAATCTATTTTTTTTTTAATTAAATTTTTCAGTGTCCCCTTTTGAATTGGTTAAAAACTGGCAGCCCCCCAAGACATATAGGATTTTATATAGGATTTTATATAGGATTTTATATAGGATTTTATTTCTGATTTAAGCAGCTTGGCACGTGCTGTGTTTCCGTGATCACGTATTCCAGGTGCTGATATAAAACTCCAAATACTGCCATGGGAAAAATCAGCCCTTTCCTTGCCAGCCAAGCCCCCGATTTCTTGTTGCTTTCTCCAGCAGGGAGAGAAGTGGAGGACGTGGCTCCCGACAGACCCATGGGCGGGGAAGCGCCTCCCGAGGTGCCCCCGCAAAGGTGAGGTTTTTTTTAGTCCTTCATCCTGTTGTTAATCCATGGAGGTTCTGGGATGTTGGGAAGGGCATTCCATGGCTCCGTGGAGGGGTGGTGTGGGTGAGGTGAGCTTGGGTGCTGTGCTGTGCCAACCCCTGTCCCGCTGTCGTTGCAGGCGGATCCCCCGCCCCGGCAGTGCCCGGCCGGCCCCTCCCCGGGTGAAGCGGCAGGAGAGCTCGGAGCCCCTGCTCCCAGAAAGGTGGGCAAGGTCCCTCAGTCCTGCTGTCCCTCAGTCCTGCTGTCCCTCAGTCCTGCTGTCCCTCAGTCCTGCTGTGCCTCAGTCCTGCTGTCCCTCAGTCCTGCTGTCCCTCAGTCCTGCTGTGCCTCACCAGCCCTGGGTGGGAATCACTCTGCTCTGGGTGAAGGTGGGAATCGCCCGTGACCTTGGAGGGCTTTTCCAGCCCTGCTGATCCTGGGATTGATTGCCCTTGGCTTTCAGTCGCTCGTTTAGTTTGAGTTGCTCGTTTGGCTTTGCTCCGGCCAGAGCTCCCGAAGGTTCCCCTTTTCCTCGTGTCTCCTGCAGGAGCGGCAGCGCCAAAACCGTCCCGCCCGTGATCCTGGACCAGCAGCTCGCTGAGGAGGAGGAGGAGGATGAGCAGTTTGTGGTGGAGGCAGCAGGGCCTCTGCCACAGGGGGTAAAGGTCTGGGCGTGCTGCCAATCACAGAACATCCTTCCCTGGTTGGTTTGGAATGTTCAGCTTGGGGGGAGAGGAGAAGGCTCCAGGGAGACCTGAGAGCCCCTCCCAGGGCCTGGAGAGGGACTGGGGACAAGGCATGGAGGGACAGGACACAGGGAATGGCTCCCCACTGCCAGATGGGATATTGGGAAGGAATTCTTGGCTGGGAGGGCGGGGAGAGGCTGGGATGGAATTCCCAGAGAAGCTGTGGCTGCCCCATCCCTGGAAGTGTCCAAGGCCAGGTTGGAGCAACCTGGAATAGGGAAAGGTGTCCCTTCCCATGGCAGGGGGTGGAATGGGATGAGCTTTAAGGTCCTTCCAAGGCCAACCAGTCTGGGATTCTGGAATGGACTGACTTTAGCAGCTTCCAGCTGAGTATTTTTGAATAACTGTACTTTATAGTGCAGTAATTGTACAGCAACACCAACTTTATCCAACTAAATCTCTCTTCCTGCCTGTTCAGGAGCCTGAAGTGGAGCTGGTTGAGGATCAGAAGCATGGTATGTTATATACATATATTTTTAATATAGATTTAGATTTTATAAATATAAATCTAAAGAGACGTAGATTTAGATTTAGGTATTTAGATTTAGATTTAGATTTTGTAAATATAATTATGGGTAGTTTTTATTTAGATTTTATAAATATGTATAGATTTAGATTTCATAAATATATCTAGATTTAGGTTTAGATTTAGATTTTATAAAATATAAATGTATAGGTTTAGATTTTATTTTATAAATATATATCTCTCTCTATATATAATCAACTTGGTTTAAAGCAAATGCTGAACACTTCAAATGCTGACTAAAAAAACTTGCCCTAAAAAGCTGTTTGCATTAAAAGAAGTGGGAGCAGTTGGGTTTGATTTGGATGTTTGACACAACTTTGGTGCCGAGCAAGGCTGAGGAATATCCTGGTTTTTCAACAGGTGGGCTGGTAAAAGGAATCCTGGAAACCAAGAAGGATTATGAGGCCTCCCAGACAACAGACAGGGTAAGGTGGGAATGGAATTCCTTGCAAGGAACTCTGAGACTAAATATGGCAATCATGACCTCTTTCTTTGCCTTAAATGTGGGGGATTTTCCCCATTTCCAGCCAGCCTTTTCCTCTGCTGTGATGTTTTTCCCACAATCAGTAGTTGTGAAAGGGGAGTTAGTTTTTGGGTTTGCTGGATTTTGTTGTTGTTGTTGTTGTTTTGCTCCCTTATAAAGGGTGCAAAAAGGAATTACCTCTCTTTATCCACTTTGCTGGATCCCACCCCATTCCTTAGAAATGTGCAGCTCTGGGATCAGTGATCCCAGAGCTGCACATTTCTAAGGAATGGGGTGGGATCCAGCAAAGTGATCCTTGGCTGTTGGGCAGGAGCTTGAGGGGAGATTTCCCTGGAGATAAAACAGGGTTAGGAGTGGACTGTGCTCTGATGATGCTTCAGCTCATTCCTGAGCCCTGGAGAACAAGCCCAGCTGTTCCTGTTCCTGGATTCCTGACTAGGTGGTGCTGTTGGACCATCACTGCAGCCGAAATCTGGGAGCAGCATGAGCGGTTCAGGTCCCACCATCCCACTGTGCTGGTTGGTGTGTCCTGTCAGGGCACAGGATGGGATAACGGGGCAGCATTGACACAGCCCCATGGATTCCCAGCTCGGGAAGCTTCCCCTGCTGTTTGTGCTACCTTTTCTGGATGGTTTTGCTTTGGGACTAAGAGAACACACTAAAACAGAAAAGCCCTTTTACCCCCTCAGAACGTTTGCAAAGGCCAATTGTCCCTTCCCCAACAGCCTCGTCTGGAGCCTCTCCAACATCCATTCAATCCCTGCTTGGGTTGTGTGGCATCTTTTGAGCCCGCAGCTGTGTCAGCTGGGGCTGGAAAAATCCTGCTGACGTCCCACTCCGGCACTGACAGCCCGCCTGAGCCCCTGGAATATCGTGGGATGGCCTTTCCAAGCAGCCAGGGCTGCCCTTGCAGGGGAGGTCCTGCTTTTCCAGCTGCTCCGTGGAGGGCTTTGGGATCCAGGGCCAGGTTGTCCTTTCCCTGAAAGGGTGGTCCAGGAAAGGTGTAGCTTGCCTGAAGTGCAGTTTTCCTGCAGTCCTGATCCACGTGAGAGGTGTTCAGCAGGGGAAGAAAGAGATGTTCCCTTTTGGATTCCACTCCTTTTATTCGAGGGGTGGGAAGAATGGAGGCAGGTTATTAAATAGCTTGAAATCCCAGAATTCCCACCTTTGCCCCTCCAAGGGGGCTTTGGAAAAGCAGAAGCTTGGAGGTTTCCTGTGAGGAACAAGTGCTATTAGATAGCTGTGCCCCCGGGGATTAATTTAATATTAATGCCATTAATTAAACTGGGATGCATTGGGCACTTGGAGGCCTAGAGGAAATACAATTATTGCTGATTGTGGTTGTTCAAAGCTCGGCAGGTCAGTGGTTTTTAAATTAATCCCTCGCCTGCAGCACAGGGGTGTTAACTGGGGTTGAGATATCCCAGAATTTGGGTGTCTGGGAGAGGTTTCCCAGTCGAACCACACCGTCCTGGGGTGTCCCAGGATAAATAATGTGGTCCCCAAGCAGTGCTGTTACAACACAGGGCCAGGATTTGGGATAATCCTGGAGTCCTGGCTCCTTTGCATGCAAATCCATGGAGTTCCTCTCCTGTGGGTCCAGGATAAATCCAAACGAGGCAGCAGCTGGAAGTGCTACCAGAAGGGAGGGGTGGAAGTGGGAATGCAGTGGTTCCATCCCTGGGAGAGGGGGGAGTGTGTCCCAGGACTCCCAGCTTGGTTACCACAGGGACCAGGTTTATTCCAAGTTCTTTTCCAATGGGAAAAAGGTGGGTTTTTTTCCCAGAGGAGGAACTTGTGGATGCGAAGTTCCAGTGGGGTGAGCAGGAAAGGAAGGCTGGGCAGGACTGGCACCCAATGTGCCATCAGTTAATGGCATCAATTCCAGCTGGAGTTGTCTCCTGAGGGTGTGTGTGGTCAGACTGGATTCACAGGGATGGAGCCAGGCTGGGAATGCTGGGGGGGTTCACCTGGAGAAGAGAAGGCTCCAGGGAGACCTTAGAGCCCCTTGCAGGGCCTAAAGGGGCTCCAGGAGAGCTGGAGAGGGACTGGGGACAAGGGATGGAGGGACAGGACACAGGGAATGGCTTCCCACTGCCAGAAGGTTAGATGGGATATTGGGAAGGAATTCTTGGCTGGGAGGGTGGAGAGGGATGGGATTCCCAGAGAAGCTGTGGCTGCCCCATCCCTGGAAGTGTCCAAGGCTTGGAGGAACCTGGGCTGGTGGAAGGTGTCCCTGCCCATGGCAGGGGCTGGAATGGGATGAGCTTTAAGGTCTCTTCCAAGCCAAACCATCCTGGAATTCCATGATTCCATGAGTGTGTTGAATTCTGCCCCAAACACAGGAGATTTGGGGATGATTTTCCTCCCCAGCACAGGCTGAGTGTGAGGGAAAGCAGAGCAGCTCTGGGGGCTGAGCTGGGTGTCCACGGCCAGGTGCAAAGTCCAGCTCTTTTTAGAGGGATCAAATAAGAATTTTTCTTTCCAGGAAAAAAAAAAAAAAGAAAGAAAGAAAAAGAAAGAAAAATTAAAAATCCCCCTTGAAAGAGCCTTCTTTTATTGTCCTGTGGTGCCTTCCAGCTCAGACTGAGTCTGGCAAATCCAGTGGGGAAAGAACATTGTGTCTCCAGCTCCTTGGCCTGGGACTGAACTCCATACCTGGCACCAGCAGGAAAAGCATCCTGCTCCTTTCAGCTGAGTTCACATTTACTGTCCCCCTCCCTGTTCCTGGGAAAGAGTTCCTTCTGGGGACTCCCTTGTGGATAGTTCCAATCTCCTTAAAATGCAGCCCCTGTAAAAAGCAGGAAAAGAAAACAGCCTTTATGATGGAAAAACATATTTTACACAGGAGAGAGAGAAAAAAAAACCAGCTCCCACCTTGTTGGTTTTGCAGGGAATGGATTGAAATTGCTTGTCCAAAGCGAAGTTTCTGCCCTGTCCCCTGGAAAGACATGGGGGGAGATGGGGGAGCTCAATAAAACTCTGACTGCTTGGGCCTGTTTTCATAGTGGGGCACAATAATGGAGTTAAAAGGGGCTGTAGAAACTATTAAGTGCTTGATGGATGTTTGGATTAATTTGATGCATGTTTAAAAAGCTGTTAATTAAAAAAAAAAAAAAAAAGGGGAAAAGGGAACAAAGGAGTGGCTGTAAAAGTAAGGAAAGGCTGTTCCTAGAAATTCTGGTGGTTTCTGGATATCCTGGTTGGTAATTCCCACCTTATTGATGAAAAAAACAAGAAAAAAAAAAGATGAAAAAAAGAAAATTCCTGCTCTGGTGATGGGAAAGGTGCCTTATCCCAGGAATCCAAACTAAAGGTTGATCTTGGTGCCTCCTGGAAAGCACAGAGGGAAAGGGGGGTTGTTGAGGCCTCCTTTTCTGTGGGGATAATTTATGGGTCGTGGTGTGGAAGGGAGAGCTGTTGAGGTGCAGGGCCTAATGAAATAGCCTGGGCTAATCCAGGTCCTGGCACTTTCCTGGAGATATCCAGTTCCACCTCCGTGCAGAGGGAGCAAACCACCCACCTTGCCTGTCATAAACCACCTGCCGGCATTCCCGGGGATTTCCAAGTGTGTCCCACGTGGATTTCAACCCAGAACTGGAACTGGAGAGCTGGGGGGACACAGTAATGGGTTTGTGTCCCTCTTAATTACTTATAATTAGTCTGAGGGATTCGTGCTGATCACTCCTGGGCTGCAGGACGTGTGGAATTGGGGCTGCTCCATCCCTGGAAGTGTTCAAGGATAGCTTGGAGCAACCTGGTCTGGTGGAAGGTGTCCCTGGATGGAACTGGATGTTCTTTAAGGTCCCTTCCAAAATAAACCCCTCTGTGATCTTGGCAGTGTTCATTAAATGGAGAAAGGGTGGCTGGTGACCTTAAAAGTCTTTTCCAGCCTTAATGATCCTGGGATTCTGTGGCTGGCTTGGGATGGGATGATATTTTGCCCTTTCTGTGTCAGTTTTGAGGAATTCAGCTGCACAAAGAACGTGCTGGAATTCCAGGGACGCTAGAATTAGTTGGGAATATTTGCTGGTGTAACTTTAAAGGGTGTTTTCCTGATTCATCCCAAACATTCTGTGGTGTTTTATTGCCACTTGAGTTCTTCAGGCAGCCCTGTATTTTTGGGGGTGAATGTTACAGATTGTTGGCTGGCTCTGTGTTTGAGAGGTCTGTGCATTTACAGATCTGTGTCTCGATGTATTCTGTACCTGAAGCACACAATCCTGGCCTCCAGCTTTCCCAGGAGAGTGCCATGGGAAACATTCCCAAGCTTGGCATTTGGAAAATGAAAAGGAAGCATTCCCTGGGTTTCACACCCCAATCCTCAGATGATGGGCTGGCTGAGTCCTCTCCCTTCTGCCATGGTTGTGTTGGGAATGAATTCCTTATTTCTCGGCTGAGGCTCTGGAGAACGGAGGGTGGGGAGGGTTTGGAGCACTTGGGAAGAACAAGGGACTTTATCCTGGGAAGCTGCTGGCTCTGATCCAGCTGTGCTGGTTGTCTTTAAAGCTCCCAGCTCCCTGTGGAAAGTCCAGTGCCATGGATTAAAAGCCTTCCCTGTGGAAGGAGCATGAGGAGTAGGAACCCAGAGTTAGGATGGGGAGGGAAGGGCTCTGAAGCCCCGGGGGGAGCACAGCGCTTTCATCCCTGCACCCTACGGGATAACAAACACATGGATGGCTCCAGAAGACATGGAATGCCGTGGTTTATGTGCTGGGTGTAATGAAACACCTGCTGCTGGGAGGGAGGGAGTGCAGGGAGTGTTGTTTTTAGCAGCTCACGGAGCCCCTTCAGAAGCGAAGGTCACGGGTTCGGCGCGTTTGTCACTCCGGCCCCGTTCCTAATGAAACAACTGCAGCATAAACTCCCAGTAAACTCCCAGATCCCACTGTTCTCCTGCACCACGTGTGTGGCAGAGCACAAGCCCAACCTAAGGCAAGCTCAGCCTTTGAATCCTCCCCAAAGTGCTTTTCTGAACTCCGTCTCTCTCTCCCCCTAAAGCCTCTGAGTTTGGCAGGAGCTGCTGCTGCCTCCAAAACCCAGCTGAGCAAACAGCCCCTGGCTCACACAGGAAGCCAGGCCAGGTTGGGAAGGGGATGGATTCCATGTCCCAGCACCAGGGAGGAGCCCTGTGCCACCTCCCTGCTTCCCCAGCAGCCAGGAACTGTGCCCAGGAATTGGTTCACCCTGCGGTTGTGGGGGGAGAGAAGAGGCCTCTCCAATTTTCTGGCACACCTTAAATGGCTTTAAATAGCTGCACTTCCAGCTCCTTGGGGCTGGGTTTGGGAATTTGACCTGTGGGAGTGTTGGAAAGAAAGAAAAACCAGGTTGTTTTTTCTTGGTGGGGATGAAAAAACCCAGTGGGCTTTTCCTTCACGGTGGTGGTTTTCCTGGAATAATCTTATTCCAGTGAGTTAACAATGTGGCATCACTTTGCTCTTTTTATGGCATCCCTTTGCTCTTCCTGGCTTTCCCACTGTAGGAAGCTCCTGTTTGACTTGCAGCAACCTAAGAGGCCTCAGGAGCTGCCCCACAGGGACTCTGCTGGCTGCACAGGAGGGAGGCAGTAGGAATTCTTTGGGAGTTTTTTGAGGCCACACCTGCAGCCTGCATAGTTTTCCAGCCCTTAGCAGGAGGGCAAGGCAGGGAATCACCACCAGGTATTGGAGCTGGGAAGGGCTGTTACTGGGACCAGCATTAGGAGCTGGAAATCCAGGTATGGAACAGTGGAGGGAGAGAAGGGGTTCAGAGAGCCAGGAGGAGGCTTTGCCCTCCAGCATCTACTGGAGCTCCCAAAACTTGCTGCTGCTTTCCAAGCTTGCCCAGAAAGTTGTGGCTGCCCCTGGATCCCTTGGAGTGTCCAAGGCCAGGTTGGACAGGGCTTGGAGCAAGCTGGGACAGTGGGAGGTGTCCCTGCCCATGAGCATCCCAACTGAAACCACTCTGTGATTCCAGGGTTTTTCTCTTCCATTTCATCCTGTCATAAGCACTTGTTCCAGCTCCTTCAAACATTCTTCATTGTCCCCTAATTTTGATGGATTCCTTGTCGATCCTTTCCCTCAGGACAAGCCGGTTGTTTCGGAAGGATCCAGGAGGAGAGAGAGGGACTTGGTAGCCAAAGAAATCCGGAAGCCTCAGGCCTCCATCCAGACTCTGTGCCAGAACACCTTAGCCCTTGGCAGGATCGTGGATTACATCCAGGAGGACATGGATGCCATGAAGAACGAGCTGGAGATGTGGAGGCAGGAGAACAGGCAGCACGAGGAGGCCCTGAGGAGAGAGCAGAGGTCAGTGTGTGCTCAGGGGGGCTGGGCTGAACTCAGGGACATTCCTTAATCATCCCATTCCAGCCCCTGCCATGGGCAGGGACACCTTCCACCAGCCCAGGTTGCTCCAAGCCCCATCCTGGCCTTGAACTCTTCCAGGGATGGGGCAGGCACAGCTGCTCTGGGAAAGCTGCTCCGGATGAGCCCAGACGTGAGCGTTGCTGTTGCCTCGTGGGGATCTCTCCTGGCCAGTGTTCTCCCCTATCCGTGTCTTTGTGCTTCTTCTGCCAAAGTTTCTCTCAGGAAAGTTGGGAACAACTTAAAGGCCGGGTTGGATAAGGCTTGGAGCAGCCTGGCCTAGGGAAAGGTGTCCCTGCCCGTGGCAGGGCTGGAACAAGATGGTTAAAGATCCCTCCAGGCCCAAACCGTTCTGGGATTCCATGATTCCATCAAATACTTTGCAGCCCTTCAGGTGTTGCAGTGCCCTTTTTTTTTGAGGATTAAATAACCTGAGGCAGCTCAGAGTTCCCCACAACATCCTGCTGTTGTCTTTCAGCATCACGGACAGTGTTTTGGAACCACTGAAGGCTGAGCTGGCTGAGCTGGACCAGCTGATGAACGACCAGCAGGACAAGATCCGTGCTGTCAAAGCCAATATCTTAAGGAACGATGAAAAAATCCAGAGGATGGTTCTCAGCATAAACCAGGCTGCAAGAAAGTGAAGAAGAGGGAAAAGAGAAGACTTAAAAAAAAAAAAAAAAGCCTTGGGACTCACGGACATTCCTACCAAAAAAACCCACCCCCAAATCCCAAGTAGCAGATATGCCTTGTTCAGATTTAAAAGGTTTAGGGACTGGAACCCTAAAACTGTGTTAAAAAATGTTATTGCATTGATTTTTAGATGTTATTCTGCAGGTTAAAATGATATTCACTTGAATGTTCAAGTTGCAGAGCTATTAAAATAACTTGTTTGTTTAAATGGGAGCTGCTGTTTCTCCTTCCCAGGTTTTCAGAGCCCTCTTTCCCTCTGCGGCCACTTCTCCCAACATCTCCTTCTCCTCATCTCCACGAGGTACAGGATAAATGGGGATTCAGTAATGGCAGAAGGTTCCTGAACCCTGCTCAGAGCTATCAGGAATCTGGTGAGGACCAAGTGAAAACGCGGTTGGAGCATCACCCTGTCAGGGAGCTGAAGTGTTTTATCTGCACAGGTGTTAATTCCATTTTTACTGCATATGTTCCTGTGGAAAGGATTAGTTTAAGCACCTGTTTCCTCCCCAGTGGGTGTCCTGGTGACTCTGTCTGTGGGAATAACTCCAGGGATGTTTTTCTCAGTGAGCTGCAGGTGTCAGGAGTGTTTTCCTCGTGCCCTCTGGGTGTTCTGCCCAGGAGACTCCAGCTTTGGTCACTCCTAAACCTGCAGCAGTGCTATTTGACACAACTGGGTGCAGGGCTTTAGTCCCCTGCAGGGCTGTTCCCAGGGTTTTTAGTTGCTTGGATCATGGATGAAGTGCCAATGGCCTTATTTTTCCTTACTGTTTGATGTTTCTATGGAGGGTTTTTTGGGGTTGGTTTTTTGTGGTTTTTTGGGGTTTTTTTGGCTTCTTGGTTTCTTTTCTGCTGTCTGGACCTGCAGACCCACCAGGGTCCTGCTCAGGTGGTGTTTGTCCCCAAGAGCCCCTCAGAGCTCCCCAGTGTTAAAATCCACCCTTGGAGGGCACAGGAGATTTGTCCCCTGTCCCCCTTTGGCTTTGTCTCCCTTTGTCACCCCTTGGCTCCCCTTCCACGCCCCTCCTGCATCCACAACATCCAGCTGGAGCAGCCCCAGGACGTTCTGGGTGTTCTCCAGAGACCTCAGCTCTGCCCTGGGTTAAACAGGATTGAAATCCTGACTTTTCCTTTCCCTCAGCTATTCCATGAAGTGTTCACTTCCCCACACCCTCCTCCTGCTCCTCCTGTCCCTGCTCTTGTCCCTGGGGGTTCTTGGCCTTTCCCTCCCTGAAAACCCCATTTCCCCCAAAAAATCCCTATTTCCCTCCCCCAAATCTTCATTTTCCTCCCAAAAAACCCAATCCCCTCCAAAAAAAAATCCCCATTTCCTTCCCAGAAAAAGTCCATTTTTTTCCCCAGCCCCCCATTCCCCCCCAAAAAAAACCCATTTTACACCCAAAAAACCACTTCCCTCCCAAAAAGTCCTCATTTAATTCCCAGAAAACCACAATTTCCTTTCCCCCCTAAAAAATCCTGTTCCCCTCATAAAAGTTCCATTTTTCTCTGAAAAATCCCGATTTTTGGTGGATCTCAGGAACATTGGGGTCACAGGGTTCCATCCACAGAATCCCCGGAAGGCAGAGGAGCCCGTTCCAGGTGAGTGGGATCTAACCTGGCAGGGCTTGCATGGATTTCATGGCAAAGGGGCACTTGGACAGAGCTCCTTCTGTTCCAGGGGACTGAGCCGGTGCAGAGGGAAGCGGATGGGAAGCGGGACAGCCTTGGAGCTTCTCCCAGTTCCTGGGCCGGCAGCCTGGCCACAGGGATCACTCTCTGGCTCCCAGAGCTTTCCCCTGGATCAGGTTGGAGGCAGGAGATGCTTCATTTCTTCTCTGCTTTCAGGTTCCTCTGCTTTTTGGAGCGCTCTCTGGAGCCCAAGGGCGGGCTGTGCTTGGGGATCCACGGCTGGGAAGGAGAAGCTGTTTGGATGAGAAGGTGCAGGAGGTTCCAAACTGGCCTGGCTTCAGCCTGGAGAGGGAGAAAGGAAGTTTTCCAATCCAGTTCAAACAAAATCCGGGCACAGCTTCCAATGCACGTTCCAAAGCTGGAAATGGAGGGAACCTGAGGTAGGTCCTGGGTCAGCAGCAGTGCCTGGAGTGCAGGAAGGGGCAGGAATGACAAGTGGCGCTGATGGATTGGGAGTGAGCAGCTGGAGCACTGTGAGCTGGGCTTTCACAGTCCTGGAGGGCTTTGGGTTGGAAGGGACCTCGAAGCTCATCCCATGGTGCCAAGGGCAAGGACACCTTCCACTCCCCCCACAACCACAGAGGACAGGGAGAGATCACGCCCCAGTTCCCATCCCAGGCAGGACAGACTCCTCTGGGGAAATCACTGCTGAGCCAGTGGAGATTTTCCAGCAGTGGCAGGATTTCAGTGGGAAAGCTGTGTCCCCACCCTGAGGGCAGTGGGATGAGGCACAGGAGAGCCTCGGTGGCCTCAGCATCCCTGGTGGGATGCTGTGCTGGAGGCCAGCCCTGGAGCTGGGAGGCATTCCCAGGCCACCCAAGGTGGCTGATCAGGTAAGCTGGGAGCAGGGAGAGGGCTTCTCCTCCAGTTTCAGCCCCGGCATTTCCCTCCCGTGCTCGGGAGTGTCAGGAAAGGGCCGGCTTTGTGTTTAACTGCCCCGGGCTGGAAACTGGGAGCTCCCATTAATGGGATCCTTGTCCTCTGGAGCCAGAATGAAGGGTGGGAGCCCCGGCTGCCTCGCAGCTAAAGACTGTTCTATTGTGCTGGGCTTTATTCCTGCTGCTGGAGCCACCGGGAGCTGCGGGGGAAAGGTGTTATCCCACGAAAATGGCACTTTCTCAGGTATCACGGGCTGCCTTTGCACCTTTGGTGGGCTCTCCCCGAGCAGCAGGACCACCCCAAGGCATCCAGCTGCTCCCAGTGAGTGCCTGGGCTTTGGGGGAAACTTCTGTGGGGTGCAGGAGGGAGAGGGTGAGTCCCAAGTGTGCTTGGAGCCCCTCCAGGAGGGATGAAGTCCTTCCCAGAGCCCTGGAGGTGGCAGAGGGTGAGTGCCACTCACCTGCAGGGATGGAGCTGTGGGACAGGGGGTTGTTGCACAGCGATTTGGGGAGTGTTGGGATGTTCAGTGCAGATTTTGGTGCCCAGTTAGGGCTGAGATTTGCCAAGCAGGGAGTGTTTTTTGTGGGAAGTGTCTGGTGCCCAGTTAGGGCTGAGATTTGCCAAGCAGGGAGTGTTTTTGTGGGAAGTGTCTGGTGCCCTTTGGGGTTCAATTCCTGAAAAGTTGCCCTCGTTCTGTGCAAGTGCAAAGTGCCCTTTGTGGTGTCCAGTGTTCAAGTGTGGACCTGCCACACCTTCACCTGCCCCACTGCAAAGCCCCAGACCTCCCCATCCTCCCAGTGCTGCCAGCAGGGATCAATCCACATGGGCATGTGTGATTCCAGGGATCTTCCTCCCTGTCTCCCGGCAGCTGCAAACTGGACATGGAATCAATCACAGAGTGGCTTGGGTTGGAAGGGACCCTAAAACTCCCCCAGTCCCAACAGGCAGGGACACCTTCCACCAGCCCGGGCTGCTCCAGGTGGCCTTGGGCACTTCCAGGGATGGGTTTCCAAGCCAGAGCTCAGAAGTGAATTCCCACCAGGAATTAACCCTGGGGGTGATCCCTGGGACAACTCTCCAGGGCAGGAGGAGCCAAGTGGTGTTGGGGGCAGCCAAACCCCAGGTTTGGGGTCAGGACTGTCCTGTTTGCCCTGGCCAGGGCCTGGGGGTGCCCTGGGGGCTCCAGTGACAGGTCCAAACAAGGCAAATGATAGGTTTGTTAATCCCAGGGAGAGCAGGAGCGGCTCAGGGAAGGTGGGACAACATTCCTGGAGCAACATAAGGCTTTTTAAACAATTTCCTGATGATGCCTTTGTCTGCTTGATCTTCCAGCCTGAGTTATTATTATTATTGTTATGGCCCTGGGTTTTTTTAATTTACTTTTTAGTTTCCACTTATTTATTTTATTTTATTTAGTTTTTTTGTTAGTTATTTAGTTTAGGTTTTATTTAGGTTGGGTTTTTTTTTAATTTGGGGGGTAGGTTTTTTTTTTAATTTATTTTTTAGTTTCATGTATTTATTCATTTTATTTTATTACATTTTTCGTAATTTTTTTATTTAGATTAGGGTTTATTTATTTGGGGGGGGTTAGGGTTAGGGTTAGGGTTAGGGTTTTTTTAGGGTTTTTTAGGTTTTTTTCAGGCTTTTTAAATTTACTTTTCAATTTTCACTTATTTATTTTATTTTATTTAGTTTTCTGTCTAGTTTTTTCATTTTTATCTAGTTGAGTCTTTATTTAGTTTCTTTAGGGGTTTAAGAGTTTGGTGGGGTTTTTTTTAGTTTTTAAGGGTTTGTTGTTTTTTAATTTACTTTTTAATTTTAATTATTTATTTTATTTTGATTTACTTTTCCTTTTATTTTTCTTTTGTTTTATTTAGTTCAGTTTTTTATTTTTGGGAGGGGGGTTAACTTACTTTTTAGTTTCCGTTTATTACTTTTTTTTATTTAGTTTTTCTGTTACTTATTTAGTTTAGTTTTTATTTAGTTTTTTAATTTTTTTTTAGTTTTCTAATTTTTTTCATTTTTATTTTAATTTAATTTTTAGCTTTTATTATTTATTTCATCTTATTTTGCTTTCCTATCAATTTTTCATTTGTTATTTAGTTTAGGTTTTATTTGGTTTTTATTTGGGTTTTTTTTAGGGTGGTGGTTGTTGTTGTTGTTTAATTTATTTTTTAGCTTTCATTCTTTATTTCATTTTATTTCGTCTCCCTTTCAGTTTTTCCATTTTCATGGAGTTTTCCATTGACCAAAGGAAGGAAAGGCAGAGGTCCCTGTGCTGTGCCAGGCTCCAACATCCCACCTTTGAGGAACCAAACCCTGAGGGCTTTGTGCTGATCCAGGAACCCAGAACTAGGGGTGAGTCCATCCCACGGGACACAGTCCTGGATGTTCCTCTCCAGTGAGTCCATCCCATGGGACACAGTCCTGGATGTTCCTCTCCAGTGAGTCCATCCCTGCTGTCCCGTGGGTCCCTCCTCCATGGGGTCAGTCCCTTGGGTTTTATTTGCTGTGGCTCTCTCAAGCCCATCAGGGGGACATTTCTGACATCCCCCCACCCCATGACCTGGTTTTGAGTGGAGAGAGGAGGAAATTTGGGTCATTTGTTAAAAGCATCACTGGCAGGAGAGGCTGGAAGAAGGACCAGCACAGCCCTCAGGGTTGTTTTTTATACAGAATCATGGAATTGTTTCCATTGGAAGGGACCTTAAAGCTCATCCCACGTGCAGGGACACCTCCCACTATCCCAGGTTGCTCCAAGCCCCGTCCTTGGACACTTCCAGGGATGGGGAGGCTGCGACCTCAGGGAGCCCCAAGCCTGGGAGCTGATTTTTGGTAAACCGAGCCATTTTAAACAACTCCGGAGCCGCTTCCACTTACCAAGAGAGACAAAATAACCAGAGGAAAAAATGATCTTTTCCAAACCCCTGGAAGCAGAACCCCCTTCCCCGGGAGCAGAGGGAGGTGGCCGGACGTGTGGAGAGTTAATTGTCATTCCCTAATTAGCTGTGCCACCGCCGGTGGGAGCGGGGCCGGGAGCAGGGAAACAACGGGGCGAGTGTTTTATGTTCACACCGCACCTCGGAGCGCAGCGGCCGCTGTCAAACAGGCAGGAATGCCGCTGCCTGGAGAGCCGCTCGGGATTCCTGCCTCCCCCCTTCCCAGAGACACCTTTCTCCGGGTAATTGTTCCGACCCCGCGGCGTGTCCAGGGAAATCACGGCTTTTCGGGTCTTTTTTTAGCACTGGGGGTTGAGTGGGGAGGGTGGGGGGGGAAGTGGTTCTTGCTTTGTTTAGTTCCCTTCAATCCCCCCTTCCCTGGAACTGCCCGGGGGCTTCTTTTCCCCCCTCTTTTTGCTTCTCCGAAGGCTCAATTCAATAAATACACATCCGGCTCCTCGGGAGCTTAATGAAATTGTGGGAGGCACTTCCAAGAGCAGGATGTTTGTTTTTCTCTGCTGCTGCAGGTCGTGTGTGCCCGGAGAGCTCCATAAAGAGCCCCTTGTGCCGGCTGGGAATGCCGGGGCAGGCGGGAAGGGCTGCGCTCACTCAGCACTGCACAGCCGGCTGCACTTCCAGGGACTTTGGGAGAACGAGCCCGGTGTTAAGGTGGGAAAGTCAAGCACTTGCAGGGCAGATACGGCCTGGAGAGCTGGCTTAATCCATCTGTTTATGGGAGCACATTATGGAGCAGGCTCCTCTTTTCCCACAGGCCTTGCTGCTCAGGTCAGGGAGCTTTCTGCCTTCGGACAGAGCTCCCCCCCTTCCCGGTGTGCTCTGTCCAGAAATGCCCAACACCACCATGAAATCTTCACTGTTTCCTCTCTCTGTGTTTCAGGAGACAAACACTGGTTTGGGACCCCGAGGTGCAGCGAGGATGGATGGATGGATGGACGGAGGGATGGAGAAAATTTGGGTGCATTCCAATGCCAGGAGTTCACGGTGAGTCCTGTTCCCTTTGGGCCTGGCACTGAACATTCCCAGAATAAACCACTTTCCTTGCCTGAGAGACCTCCAGCCAAAGCCACCAGGCACAGGACGTGGCACAGCAGCAATGAAGTGTTGGGACACCAGGTCTCTCCTGACCTGGAATTCCCATCCTGGGAGTGATTTCCCAAAGCATCAGATTAAAACCAACTCATCTGTTTAGTTCTTTCATTTTGGCCTTCCCAGTCACAATTCCAGAGCTTCTACTGGAAGCCCTGGGATGAGAGCTGAGTGCCTTTTCCAGCACCTCTGGCTGTGCTTTCCAGGACATGGGGGTAGGAAATCCTGCTCTCTCTCAGGCCATCCCAAGGAATCCAGCTCTCTCAGGTGATTC
The DNA here is from genome assembly GCF_022539395.1 of Myiozetetes cayanensis. Lineage (NCBI taxonomy): Eukaryota > Metazoa > Chordata > Aves > Passeriformes > Tyrannidae > Myiozetetes > Myiozetetes cayanensis. The sequence continues at coordinate 516,323 of NW_026088185.1, read as the reverse complement.
CATAATTTTCCTGGGAGATATGAAAGGGATGTGTAGGACAACCATTGTCCTGTTTCCTTCTAAACTGGCATCCAGTGGTCAGGGCTTAAAATACCTCCCAGGAAGGCTCCAAGGATCAGAGGTGTGTGACCCACCCCTCTTTGGGCACAGCCAGTAGGAAATACTCAGGGGTTTGGGCCATTTTTCCACAAAAGAAATGGTGAAGCCACTGTAAACTTTCCTTTGGGACCATGTTGGGGCTGGCATCCCCCATCCATGGCCATCCATGACCATGCAGGTCCAGGCTCCTGGATCTCCCAGCTCAGGATATTCCCTGATTCCAGGACCTTTGTTTATCCTGGTGGTTACTGGGGTGTTACAGTGTGATCTCCACTCACCTTCTCCTGGTCAGGATGGAAGGAGCAAAGCCCTGGACACCTGCTGGAAGGTTACAGTTCATCAGTCCTGCCTCTGTTCCCTCAGGACACTCCTGTTTCGGCCCATCAAGGCTCATTTGCAGCATAATTAACTCCCTGCACTCCAAGCAACCTTCCTGTTGTCATCTCTGTGGTTACAGCCCTAAAGACAGGCCTGGAGGCTGCAATCAAATCCTCCTCCCATCTCTCATCCCTGTTTTCCTCTTAATGTGTGTCTTTATGTCCACCACACAAATTCCCCAGAAAACCCCTGAGCTGTGCTAAAAATGGGGGGGATGAAGGATTTCCCCCCCTCCCTCTTTCCCCCCAGATGTATTTATCACCAGGACCACTTCACTTCAGAGTTCACTAAAAATCCAAGCCCTTGGCTTAGATCCAGGGAGGGAGAAGTTTTATGGGCTGAGCTAAGTGTGAATTACAGTTCTGGTCACGGCATTTGTTCTTCCCCCCCCTTTCCTTCCTTTCTTTCTTCCTTTCCCGTGACTGGGACTCTGGCACAGCTTTTTTTTTTTTTCCTGCTACCTGGCAGGTCTGGGAGGAACCTTGAGGGATTTAGAAGGTGTTGGTGCCTCTGGAAAAGGGCAGTGGTGGGGGGACTAACCACTGGTGTTAGCACTGGGTGTAAATAATTGTCCTTTTCAATCACTTGGTGGGGAACCTGGAGGGGTGATTGAGGGCTCCTCTGGAGCATTAAGAGGAGTTATCTTTTTTCTTTTTCTTCCCTTGCCTTGCCTTTCTTTTCTTCCCTTCCCTCTTTCCCTCCTTCCCTCCTCTCCTCCTCCTTTCCTCCTTCCTCCTTCCTCTCTTCCTTTCCTTGTTTCTTTTTGTCACTTCAGGGTTTGGGAGTGGAGGAAAGGTCCTGCCTGAGGGGCAAGTCAGTGTGTGTTGGCTGTGTTGGATAAGGGGCTATTTTTAGATCCTGGAAGCCTCCTCCTCCTCCTCCTTCTCCTCCTCCTCCTGGAGGCTCCAATTTCCAGGCGGGGTGGGATCAGCCTGAAAGGCCACCCGTGGATAACACACTGCTGGAATGGAGGGAAGGGGGGACAAGGTGAGCCCACCTTCCCTGCCTGCTTCTCCCTCCTGGGGGTGGGCATGGCCAGGGAAGGGTTCTGGCAGCGATGTCCTTCAGGACAGGGAGCCAGCAGGACCCAGTTCCTCTGGATCCGCTGTCTGGTGGCACTGGGGGACCTCATCAGGCAGCAACTCCCTTTGGAAACAGTCCATGGACCTCAGCACTGTCCCAGTTCCAGGAAGCACTGACATTATTATTATTTTGTTATTGTTATTATTATTTATCATTATTGTTGCTGTTATTATTATTGTTATTGTTATGGACTAATCCAGGCTGAAAGGAACCTCAGGAGATCATCCAGTCCAAGCTCCCGGAGCACAGGCTGTGCCCTCAGCTTGTGAGGGATGGATCTGGTGGGAGCAGTCAGCTGTGCTGGGCAAAACTCTTTCTCCAGACTTGGGAAAAGCAATTCCAAGGTCTTGGCCAACTGCTGACCTGTTTGCAAAGTTCTGCCTTCCCCTCTCGGTGACAGAGATCGGCAGTTGAGTGTATTTCTCCGTGGGATTTCTCCTGAACACCCAGGGAATTCCCGAGCTGGAGGCTGAGACAGCACAGTCACGCCCTTTCCACCACCCCAGCACAAGAACTCATGAGGACAGCTTGGGATGGGCTGGTTTGCACGTGAGTTTAATGGGGAAAAACAGAGAGGGAAAAAAGCCTGGTTCAGGAGATAACCTGCTGGAAAACACAGTGGGGTATGGTGTGTAAGAACCTTCTGCCCTCACTGCAGTATGTCTGTGAGAACACAAATACTTATAAACATGGGGCTGGGAGAGGAGACAGTGGCTGAACAGAGGCATTTGCTGTAGAACTGAAGGGACCTCAAACCATGAGCGATTCCAGCTTCATCTGCCCTGTTTATCCATCACTTTATTCCTCTCTGGGGCTCTGCTTTGCCCACAGGGACAGCAACCATAATGCAAGTAAACACTGCTGTGTGCTCTGCTCCCCTTTCTTCCCTCTGTCCACAGGGAGAAGAGTCAGCTCTGAAGGAAATAAAAGCCCACGGACAGAAATGCTTTTTCCTCTGGATGAGCCCCTGTTGCTGGGCACACTTTGCAGCTGGAGGAGCTCATTAAATCTATTCCCATTAAATCTACTCCCATTCAATCAAGCAGGGGCTGGAAAGCTGCTCTGGTCTGTCTTGTGCTGCCACCAGGGAAATGGGATGTGCCTGGCTGCTGGAGTGGACGTGGAGCGGGATAGAGCTGTAAACTGGGGTTGGAAACCGAGGAAGGAATTCCTGGCCTCAGTTTTGCCTCATCTAATGGCATAAGGGCTGCAGGCAGGGCAAGGTGGTTTCTGAGATTCCCATCCACCCCAATCTGCTTCTGCTGTTCCAGCGGGCCAAGGGAACGGGTTGGAAGCACCCCCACCATTCCCCGCTGACAGCGGGCACTCAAACCCGGGCACTCAGGAGCGAGGGCGTGTTCTAAAGGCTCTGTGCCAGGGCGGTAAGGAGGATGCAGAGCTATCGGAGTGCCCGAGGAAAGGCCGTGAAGGTGGCGCAGGGTCTGCAGGAGAAGCCGGCCGAGGAGCGGCTGAGGGCACTCGGATTGTTCAGCAGGAGAAGGGAGCGGAGACCCATGGGGGTCTCACGGGGGGCAGCTCTGCGGGACAGGGACGGGACCCGCGGGCACGGCCGGAGCTGCGCCAGGGGAGGCTCAGGATGGAGATCAGGAAAGGGTCTTTTTCCACCCCAGCTGCTCCGCGGAGCGCCGCTGGAAGCAGGAGCCGCGGTTCCCGGAGGAACACGGGGGATGCTGAGGCGCTGGCGGCCGGCTCCTCCCGCTGAAGGAGGAAAGGCTCGGGAGATGCCCCCGGAGCGCCGGGAAAATCCACCTTAACGCCCAGGCAGGAAGCGACCGGGCGCCAATCAGGCCGGGAAGGGAGAGAGGGAGGGAGGGAGAGAGGCGGGGAGGGAGGGCCGGAGGGAGGGAGGGCGAGCGGGGCCGGCGGGGAGAGATGGCGGAGGGCGGGGACCCCCCGCCGCCCCGGGCAGGTACCGTGGGCAGGGGGCTCGGGGGGCTGTGCCGGGACACACACACAGGGCTCATCCCGGGGCTCATCCCGGCTCCCCGCCGTGTCTCCCTCCAGCGCAGGTCGGAACCTGAAGGAATGGCTGCGGGAGCAGTTCTGCGACCACCCCCTGGAGCACTGCGAGGACACCCGGCTGCACGACGCCGCCTTCGTGGGGGACCTGCCCACCCTGCGCAGCCTGCTCCAGGACGAGAGCTTCCAGAGGTGAGCAGAGCTCCCGGGGGGGAGGTTGGGGAGACCCTCGGGGGGCACGGCGAGCTCCCGCGGCTGCCGCGATGGTGCGTCCCGGCGCCTTTTGGGGACCCCATCGCACCCCGGTGCGCGCAGAGCGGGCTGGGTCGGGAGGGACCGTAAGGATCATCTCGTTCCATCGCCCCGTGCCACGGGCAGGGACACCTCCCACCAGCCCAGGTTGCTCCAAGCCGGCCCTGGACACTTCCAGGGATGGGGTTTTCACGGGAGAGGCGTCAGGGTGGGAGGATGCTCCACTCTCCATCCCCACAGGCTGTGCCTTTTGGGGACCCCCATTTCATCTCACTTTTTTGGGGAGACGTGTCTTCAAGGATGCTCTGTCTCTGTCCCCACAGCCTGCACCTTTAGGGACTGTCATCTCAACCTGTTTTCCATAGAGTGGTTTGGGTCAGGAGGGACCTTAAAGCTCATCCAGTCCCACCCCCTGCCATGGGCAGGGACACCTCCCGCTGAACTCCCACCTCCCTCCGACCTGGCCTTGGACACTTCCAGGGATGAGGGGTTTTGTGGGAGAGATGTCAGGGTGGGAGGATGCTCCACTCCCTAGATCATCCCCCCTGGTCTCCCAGGACACAGATCTCACACACAGAGGTGGTGGCCAGGCACAAACTCTTTTCAGATCAGGGTAGGAATGTGATCCCATGAAAACAGCAGCCCATGGATAGCGGGAAAAACGCACAGAAGGGATCACAATCAGCTATGAACCCAAAACACCCCATGTTACAAACTCTGCCCATTGCTAACCCTGGGGATAGTTAAGTAATAATAATGAATAATAAGTAATTTTCCTGCACCTTGGAGAAATCTGCTTGGAGGGCTAAGTGTGTCCTGGCCTCAAAAAAGTGTCAATTCAGCAAAAAAGGAGAATGAGCCAAACCCTCTTTCTGCCCCCTGGGCAGCTGGGGCTCTTTGGACCCTTGGCCTGAGGGGTTCTGTGCAGGAAAAAGCAGAGTTTGACAGGAAGAGGAGGGCTGGGCCCACAGCACCATCACACAGGTGATGGAGGGAGCAGGGAAGGGATGTCTTTGGTTGTGGGGGTGGATCTGGAGTTCCCCAAATCCCCAAGGATAAAGGGAGCACTTTGATTTTAAGACTCCACAGCTTAGGGCTCGATGTGGGGGGTTATACTGCTCCTTTTCCAGAGCCATCTCTTTCTGTAAATTGGAAAAGACCCTTATCCCTGTCCAGCCATCCAGCAAGGGTTGGATGCCCTTTCTTAGGATGGCTGGACCTCCCAAACCGAGTTTCCCTGGATTTGTGATTATGTCATGCCGTGGTCCCTGGCTGAGCGTGGGTGTTTCTGGTGCTGTGACACAGCTGCATCCCAACATTTTCCATATTTTTCTCCCTTTGTCCTGTGTCCTCTTGCCATTTCCCTGCTGCTTTGGTGGCTTTCTGCACCCTTTGGAGCAGCTTGGTTGTGATCCCCAGCTTGGTCACTGCTGATTTCATGGAGCCATGGGATCACAGACTGGTTTGGGTTGGGAGGCCCCTAAAGCTTGTCCTGTTCCATGGGCAGGGACACCTTCCACTGTCCCAGGTTGCTCCAACCTGGCCCTGAACACTTCCAGGGGTGGGGCAGCCACAGCAGTGTGGGATATTTCCCTGCCAAAGGGGAGTAGGGCAGTGGTTTATGTTCTTTACTGATGACTTTGCCTGAGTTTTGGGGCAGAGCTGGGAGCAAGCCCGAATTCCAGGCCCTGCTCCCGGCTATGTCTCCGTCCAGCACCTCTCAGGTTACTGACAGGGCTGCTAAAAAGTGCCAAAAATCCAGGGATATCCTGAGCTGGAAGGGATCACCTGACCCCACCCCTGGCCCTGCCCAGGCCACCCCAACAATCCCCCCTGTCCCTGAGGTGTGTCCGAACGGGACAGCCCCAGGACCGCGGCCGCCGCCCCGGGGAGCCTGCTCAGTGCCCGTGTGCCAGGGGCAGTTTGGGCTGGCCCAGCGTCCCCTCTGGGAGCTGGAAGGCCTCTCTAACGCCCGGTTCTCGCCGTGGTGCAGCCGGATCAACGAGAAGTCGGTGTGGTGCTGCGGGTGGCTGCCCTGCACCCCCCTGCGCATCGCGGCCACCGCCGGCCACGGGCCCTGCGTGGACTTCCTGCTGCAGAAAGGGGCCGAGATCGACCTGGTGGACGTCAAGGGACAGACAGCCCTCTACGTGGCCGTGGTCAACGGGCACCTGGAGTGCGCCAAGATCCTGCTGGAGGCCGGGGCTGATCCCAACGGGAGCCGCCACCACCGCAGCACTCCCGTGTACCACGCGGCGAGAGTGGGGCGGGCGGACATCCTGCAGGAGCTCATCAGGTGAGAGCTGGGGACATCCATGGGGTGGGGACAGGGCTGGACATCCTGCAGGAGCTCATCAGGTGAGAGCTGGGGACAGGGCTGGACATCCTGCAGGAGCTCATCAGGTGAGAGCTGGGGACAGGGCTGGACATCCTGCAGGAGCTCATCAGGTGGGAGCTGGGGACAGGGCTGGACACCGTGCAGGAGCTCATCAGGTGAGAGCTGGGGACACCCTGGGGTGGGGACAGGGCTGGACATCCTGCAGGAGCTCCTCAGGTGGGAGCTCAGGGACAGCCTGGAGTGGGGACAGGGGTGGTTATGGCACAGAAATCGTGCAGGAGCTCCTCAGGTGGGAGCTCAGGGACAGCCTGGAGTGGGGACAGGGGTTGTCGTGGTGTGGCTGTCAAGAGGTGCCTCTATCCAAACCCAGGTGTGGCAGCAGATGTGGTTCGGGCCCTGTGCTGAATCCACAACAGGGATTTTAGGGCACAGTAAATGTGAGGGAGGGAGATGGAAAGCAGCAGAAAAGAGCTGGGGTGGGGAGGAGAGAGGGACACCAAGCAGGAGATCATCCCCAGCTGTGCATCCAGCGGTGTCCCACTGGTCCTTCTTCACCCTGGGCTTGTCCCTGGTGGGGTCCTGGAGTCGTGCTGGGGGTACCCCCTTTGGACAGTCTGAATTCCGGGTTTCCAGGGGGTGGTCACAGCTATTCCCATAATTTGAGGTGACACATGTTGGCAAAACCACGACAGGGGAGTGAGTTTTCACTGAGTGCAGCTTTCAGGAAGCTGGCAAGGAGGAAAAATGGAACACAATCCCCCCTCTCCTTGCTCCTTTCCCAGGAAGCTGAGAGCAGGATGTCCCCAGCGCCATGTGCTTGTTGATTCCCAAAAATCTCCCCTGATCCACCTCCCACCCCCAAGGCAGGCTGGAATGCAGCAAATGGGATTTTCAGCAGCCCAGGGAGAGCTGGTGCCTTAATTTATGTGTCTGCTCCTCAGGATACCTTGCCAGCAATATTAAAAGCAAGATTTTTGGAAAACTTTCAGGCTTAAAAATGAACTGGAGTTTGTCCAGTCCCTTTTTTTTTATTTTTATTTGGGAATGTCTCTCCCAAGGCTGCTCAGTTAATACCAAATTGTCAGATTGCCCAAAATGTCAGATATCCCTGAGCAGGGATTTCACAGGTCCAGGCAGTGGCTTAGTTAAAGGTGCAGCTCTCTCCGAGGTTTTGGAGCTGGCAGAGGGAATGCCATGGGGAAGACACTTTTCCTGGGATATAAGGAAATATTGCAGGCCCCAGACAGCCCAGCTGAGTCAGGTTGTGTAAACCTCACCTGGTTAATTCTGGGTTTAAAATCACACACCATAGCACAGTGGGGATCCCTGAGCATTCCTGACCCAAGGAGGAGGGGGAATCCTATCCATTGATAGGAAATCCACACATCTGGGGGATGGTGATCTGTTTCAGGAGGCAGCTGGTGGAAATATTTCAGGGGGAGATGACTTCCCTCACGGCTGGGGACGGGATGGGTTGCAGTGGCTGATCCGGCAAGGATGAGAGGATCCTTTTTCCAGGTTAAAACAGGGAAAAAGGAGAGCTGGCACATCCCCCTGCTGCTTCAGGTGCCTGTCTGACTCTGGCAAAGCAGAATTTGGGGTTTGCTCGGAATTGAGGGTTTCCTCTGCAGATTTTGGGGGAAAAAAGAAGGACTGAAATGAAGGGATACCTGCTCCCTGCTCAGGAGGTCACCCTATGGAAGTGGCACTCCATCCAAAATGCTCCTGGGATCTGATTTCAAGTGGAAAATCCACTCTGTGCCATTGGCAGCTCTTGGAGGAGTCTCAGCCCTGTTTCTGGGTGTGGCTGGGACTCTTCCCCCCCTCAGAATTGAAGGATTTGGTTAAAGAGTTGCTGGTCTCAGCGAGAACTGGGCTTGTTCTGAGGCAGGGTTTGTCCCCTGGGATTTTCCTTGTTTTTATCAGCTCCTGCAAGGGATATAATGGTGTTTAGGAAGCCAGAAGGATCTCTGAGCACCCAGTTTGCAATTTGGGGAGGGGAATTGGTGGGTGAGGGAACCTTTTATCCCTCTATGGTGCAGAAGGGGCAGGGCTTTGCTCAGTCTGCAGTGGTTAAAACCAGCCATTCCTTAGGGACTGGGGTGACTTCCTCCTTCTTCCCCTCCAAGCTGTGTGGGAAGGAGATGGAATTAGTGTCTCCACCATTCCATGGGGTCAGTCCTTCAGGAACTGCTCCAGTTTCATCCTCCATCTATTTTTTTCCTTCTTAAATGTGTTATCCCAGAGGCATTGCTCTCATTCCCGATGGGCTCTGCCTTGGCCAGTGGCAGGTCAATCCTGGAGCTGGAAGTGCCTCTGCCGGACATGGAAAAGCTTCTGGAAAAAACACCCTTGGAGCCCCCCCCTTCCCCAGCTAGCAAAGCCTGGCCATGCAAACCCAACACAGGAGGGCAAGGGAAGATGTTTCCCAGCTGCTCCTCCTCTTCCCAAATCCTTTGCTTCTGGAAGATCCTCCCGTGGCCGGACGGGTTGTCCCTAATCCGAAGCCCCTCCAGACCCACCTGAGGGTGGCACTTCATGGCCGGTGGGAGCCAGAGGTGCCAAAGACAGGCAGGGTCCTCGCCGGGTGTTCCCAGAGCCGCTCATTTCCCCGTGCCCGTGCAGGTACGGCGCGGACGTGGACGTGAACCACCACCCTCCCGCCCGCGGACTCTCGTCGCGGCCCCTCACCACGCTGGTGGTGTGCCCCCTGTACATCAGCGCCGCCTACCACAACCTGCGGTGCTTCCAGCTGCTGCTCCGCGCCGGGGCCGACCCCGACTTCAACTGCTGCGGGCCCGTCAACCTGCAGGGCTTCTCCAGGGGCTCGCCCGTGTGCGTGATGGACGCCGTGCTGCGCCACGGCTGCGACGCCGCCTTCGTCCGCCTGCTCGTCGACTTCGGGGCAGACCTCAGCCTGGTCAAGCTGGACGCCTTGGCCCTGGAGTCCACGGCGAGGGTCAAAGTCAACCCCGAGGCGCTGGAGGTGTTCAGGGAAGCCAGGGGTAAGTGGGGTTGGAGTTCCCGGAGCGGAGGATTTGTGCCGTTGTCCCTGTCCTGCAGTGATTCCATGTTTACCCTTGCAGGCCATCCCTGCAGCGATTCCATGTTTACCCTTGCAGGCCATCCCTCAGCGATTCCATGTTTACCCTTGCTGGCTGTCCCCTCAGTGATTCCATGTTTCCCTTGCAGGCCATCCCTGCAGCGATTCCATGTTTCCCTTGCAGGCTGTCCCCTCAGTGATTCCATGTTTTCCTTGCTGGCCATCCCCTCAGTGATTCCATGTTTTCCTTGCAGGCCATCCCCTCAGTGATTCCATGTTTTCCTTGCAGGCTGTCCCCTGCAGTGATTCCATGTTTTCCCTTGCAGGCCGCCCCCGCAGTGATTCCATGTTTTCCCTTGCAGGCCATCCCCTCAGTGATTCCATGTTTTTCCTTGCAGGCCGTCCCCGCAGCCTCCTGTCCCTGTGCCGCATCGCCATCCGGAGAACCCTCGGCAAATCCCGCCTGGAGCTCATCCACATCCTGCCCGTGCCAGACCCCATTAAACAGTTTCTACTCCACGAACACACCTAAAGGACGGCCGGCTGCTTCCCTGGACGCTTTGGTTTGGTCGGTTTGCCGAGGCCGGGTGCCGATCCCGACCCTTTCCCCACGGAGTGCGCGTCATTCCCCGCTCCTGGGATGTTTTCCTGCCCTTCTGGATTTCAGGGGCGGTGTTTCTGTGTGTCCCTCGCATCTCCCCAGGGGGATTTGCTGGGAATGAGGCTGAGCGAGGTGTGTGGGTGTTGCTGAGTAAATACAATATATCCCGGAGCCGCTGGCACAAGTGTAACTCTGTCACTCCTCTGTTCCACGCTCCTGGCTCTCCCTGCTGGAGCCTTTCCTCTCCCTGCTGGATACTGGAAGTCTCTCTCTGGTACCGGCACTTGGCCTTTCCCTCCTGTGGGAAGTTTGTGAGTAAAATTGGGGGTATTTCCCTCTGTCCTCTTCTGGTGGCACAGACAACCAGCAGTTGCCACCTCCCTTTGACTCCAGATCCCATCCCTCCCACATCCACTTTCCAGCTCTGGGAAAGGGAGAAGAAAGGGCTTTTGGGCTTGAGGTGGGAGACTCCCACTGGGAGATTCTGTGCCTGCACTCCTTTGATTCCCAGTGCCTCTTCATGCCATGGGCTCCCAGGAAAGTGTCTTCTCCAGGGAGCCAACAGCCTTTCCTCAGGATCTCAGGGTCAGCTCCTTAAAGGCTCAGGGTCAGTGTAGAGGAATCCCTGTCAAAATCCCAGCATCAGGAGGGCAGAGATGGTGGTCCCTCGGGATCTTGGGAAAAAGCTCAGGTGATAATTGGTACTTGCTTTTACTTCACTGCTTCAGGTCCTTTCTGGTCCCTGTGGTAGGAGTTGATGTTTTGGACAGTTTTGCTCTGCCAGATGTTCTTCCCATGCTCATCCAGTGGGCAAAGGGGGTTTTTCCAGATGGGGCTTTAAAGATCATCAAATCCCAGACTGGTTTGGGTTGGAAGGAACCTTTAAAAGCTCATCTCATTCCAACCCCCTGCCACGGGCAGGGACACCTTCCACTAGCCCAGGTCGCTCCAATCCCTGTGGATTTACCCCACAGGCCTTGACAAATGTTCTTTACCCAGAGCCACGGATAAATGGAGGGCAGGAAAAATCCAATCCCTGATTATTCCCTGTTACTTCAGTTCCATGGCCTGGAATATCCAGCTGGCCCCTTCCCTCCTGTTTTTAGCTTGAGGTGGCAAAAGCAGAGGACGTTCCTGAGCCCTGGCTGGGTGGGATGGGGTGGATGTGGAGCTGTGAGCAGGTGAGGAGGCAGCAGCTTTTCCCTGTTCCCGCTCCAGGCGAGCAGCTGGTTTCGGTTTTCCCGGTGCCTGCGAGTCGTGTGCTGGCTTTATGGAGGTGTTAACATGCCTGGGAGATGCAAACAGGTTGTAAAAGCCTCTTGGCACCTTGCTGGGGGATCCCTAATGTTTTGCAGGAGCACGGGATGGACATGCTCCGGGGCGGAGGGGCGGGAGTTGGGGTGGGTTGGGTCGGGGCAAAGCCATGGAAGGGGCTTATTTGGGGTGGCTTTTCCCCCTGGATTTTCAGTTGCCGTGCAAACAGGGCGCTCCTGGGTGAAGGTGTGGGCAGAGGGAATCACAGAATCTCTGGAGCTGGATCCACAAGGACCATCCAGGCAGCTCCTGGCCCTGCTTGGGGCAGCCCAGCAATCCCACCCTGTCCCTGGGAGCATTCTCTGAGCTCTTGGTGCTGTGACCAAACCCTGAGGAGCCTCTTCCAGGGCCCAACCACCCTCTGGGGGCTCCTTCCACCTGGAACGAGCTCTGGTGCAGTGCCCCAGTGGGAATTCCCCCAGGAAATGGGGAGGATTTGGTTAATTTGCTGCCTGATGTAACTCCAGGACAATTAAAGCTCAGCCTGTCACAATATTAATTCTGGATTCCATCCCAAAGATCCCCCTGCCCATGGATCTGTGCAGGTCAAAGGATGCTTCTCCCAGCCCAAGCCTGGAGTTCATCAATCCCTTGGCCATGTGCAGAATCAGAGCCTGGAAGTGCAGGACACGTTTTTCCTGGATCATCCGTCCAGCTTCCATCTTCCCTGAGGGAATGTGCTCTGGGAAAGGTCTGGTAACCCTGGATGGTCCTTTTGGCTTCAAAGGGGTCCAGCTTAGGGACAACTCAATAATAAGCTGTAAGTGCCAGATTTCTCTTATCCCTGTGGACATTGGTTGCTACTTAAACCCAGCCTACTTAAACTCAGCCTTGCCAAGTGGTTTTATACACAGGAGAGCTGGAATTTTCCTTGTAGAGAGATAATAATGAATCTGAAAATAAATTAATGATAATGATTGGGCCTCAGTGTCCTGTGGGGCCCAAACCTCCATCCTCTGGCTGTCCCTGTCCTTTTAAACCCAGGAAACGAGAGTCTTCCAATATAAAATCCAAATAATATTTAGGCATTCTGATCTAAATAGTAATTAGTTGTATTCTAATAATATTCAGGTATATTCTAATAATATTTTAGGCATTTATGTATTTTCACACTGCATAAACCAAAGAGCCAAAGCAGATCTGGGATAAACCAAGCAGATCCAAAGCAGCCTTTTTTTTTTTCCTGTGGGCTTTCCTCTTGTCTTTGTGGCTCAGGGAAAAAATTCCAGGCCATGGAATGCTGGGAGCTGGGACCCAAAGATTCCCTGCTCTTTGGGAATTTTTCCAAAAGGTGGAGGAAGAGCATCTGTTGAGTTGAAGCAATTTTTTGGGTTGTTTTGGGTGGGTTTTTTTTTTTTGGGGGGGGGGGGGTTTGTTTCACGTCCTTCAATCCCCAAAGTCAAATATTAAAACCCTTTTAACCCCCAAAAGGTGCAGCACCTTTTTAGCTTTTCTTCTTCCAGGGAGGAAAACACCAGGAGGGAACAGAGGGGACAGAATCCCACTTCCAGAGGTGCCAATCAGTGGTTTGTTGGCTTTTCCCAGTGGGAAAAAAGAAAATCAGCCCTATGGTGGTTCTGTATCCACGTGGAGCCCAATAAAGATGTTCCGGTGCAAGAGCTTGGCTTGGTGCCTAATTCTTTGCTTCGGGAGATGGCTCTGGATTTGGGAAAGCCTGGATCCTGCCGGCTGTGGAGGCTGTGGCTGCCTCCTCTCCGTGTTGTGTAGCCACTGGAGGGGGCCGGAGAACAGGGAATGCTCCAGTGCCAGCTCCTGCCTTGCCACCCCGGGAGATCCTGATTTTTTTCCCCCGGTTTTTCAGGAGAGCCTGAAAACTTTCCACCTGCTCCCTCCAAACAACCCTCTCATTCCTGCTCCTGCCTCCTTGGGAGCTCTGGAAATGCAGCTCCTCTGTGTGTCCTGGCATGAAAACACGTGGAATTCCTCAAAATGTTTGGATTTTTATAACTTAGCTTTCATTTTTGCAGCATTTTCGTCAGAGAACTCCCTCCAAGCTTCAGTTCCTGCTGGTTGCTCTGTTCTTCCCAAGGGTCAGCAGGTGGATTTAGTCCCTGTAAGTGCCTGCAGTCCAGGGCACAGTCCCTTTTTTCAGGACTCCTGCTTTTCCCATTTGGGAAGTGCTTGTCTGCCCCAGTGCCAGCCTTCCCTCTGAAGGCTAAAACCAGAGTTTCTCCCCAGCTGGAAGAAAAAAACCATCCAATGGTTTTGGAATTCCAGTGGTGACAAACAAAGCCAAACGAGCCCTAATCTTAAATTTTCCCAACTCCAGCCTTGAAATTCCTCTGACATGGAGCAGGACCCTCCTGGCTCTCTGGGCATCTCCCCCAGGGCCCCCCAGTTGGTACCTCCTGGTGCATCTCTGGAGGTTTCTCCTCAGCTGGGAGAGCTCTGTGTGTCTGAGCTGCCAATCCCAGCACAAGCAACGTGGAATTGTTGAAAGGGATCGCAGGTAATCCACCTGTGTCCCTCAGTTGTCCCTCCAGGGTGGAGGAGCTGGGAATTCTGGTCGCCTCTCAGTGAATTCCAGCTGTGACAGACTCCCCTCTGAGCCTGTCATTGTGGCATTTTCCTTCTTATCACACTCAGGAACCTTTAAGGAAGAGAAAAGATCTCTTCTTGCACCGTGTAGTGCTCAAATATTTGCTCTGGGCTTTGAGAACCCACTAAATCTCAGGCAGTGTCCCAGGAATTCCTGTAGAATCCGTTATTCCCACTGCTGGGCAAGCCCCTCCTGATTTAACTTGTTGGCATTCCCCATCAGCTCCTTCGTGTCTTCCCTCCCAAAGGAGGTCTTTGATCCCTGGAAGAAGAAGAAGAAGAAGAAGGAAAAAGGTTGTGGAGGTGGATAAAGAAGGAAAAGGTTGTGGAAGAAAAAGAAGAAGGAAGAAGTTGTGGCTGCCCCACCCCTGGAAGTGTCCCAGGCCAGGTTGGACGGGGCTTGGAGCCACCTGGGCTGGTGGGAGGTGTCCCTGCCCATGGCAGGGGGTGGCACTGGGTGGGCTTTAAGGTCCTTTCCAACCCTAATCTGCAGCCCCCAAGCCCACAGTCGCACTGGGGAGTCATTCTCCTGCCTCCATTTCCCTCTACATCCAGCACTTCCCCCCCTTGTTCCGTTTTCCACCTTTTCCCACTTTTTTTTTTTTTTGGGGGGGGGGTGTTTCATAGCTGCTGCTCCCGAGCCAAATGAAATGTGCTGTTGTTTACAGGAAAGGGCTCTTTGTTTTCCCAGCATCTGGTGTTTGTGAGGGGAATGACAGCTCTTCCCAGCAGAAAACCCTCTGGCCTGGCTGTGCCTGGCCAGGAATCCCCATGTGCCACCACATCTTCATCCTGAGGAGGTCCTGGAAAATCCCAAGCCGGTAGGAAAGGGCTCAGAGCAACCTGGGCTAGTGGAAGGTGTCCCATGGCAGGGGGTCCTTAAGGTCTTTTAAGATGCCCTTAAGGTCCTTAAGCTGGTCCTTAAGGTCTCTTCCCACCCAAACCATCCTGGCATTCCTTGACCCGAGTCAGGGAGATGGATAAGATGGTGTGGGACAACACTGTCCCTGATTAATGGCTTCATTCACACCCCCCCAGGCTTTCCATGAGCTTTCCAGACATCCCAGGCTGAGGTGATCCTTGCAGTCCTCTGCAGGCTGCCGAGGGAGTTTTGGCAGCTGCTCCCCAGCCCTGAGTTCCAGCTCGGCCAACTCAGCACTTGCCTTTAATTTGAATAATTTGGCGACATCCCTTTATTTGAACGTCTTTCCAAGCCAGGGGCTGCTTTTCCTCAGAGAAAATGAGAGTAGAAGGCTGGTAAAATGCCTGCAGAAACTGGAAGTTAAATTAAGAACTGGTTTTAAGAGCCCTGAGTGCACTTAAGCCCCCCGTAGTGGTGTTGGGAGTGCTGGGAGCTCGCGGTGCCCCTCGGAGGCACGGAAGGTTTGGGAGGCTCAGGGAGTGGGGGGATTGTTTTGTGGGTGTTTCCAGCCTTTCTGAGCCTGGTTTTTGTTTGCAGTTGGAATGTATTAATAGGGGCATCCTTTGTTTTAATTCCCACAGAAGGCAGTTTTTACCAAAAAGGTCTTTATTTTGGAAAGTTTGGGCTGTGGAGCATTTTTGTATCGATGTGGGAGCAGCTGGTGGAGGTTTGATCCATTTGATCATCTCTTCATACAAGGCCTTTTCACAAAGGCCTGGAGGGACAAGACACAGGGAATGGCTTCCTGCTGCCAGAGGGTAGGGTTAGGTGGGATATTGAGAAGGAATTCTTCCTTAGGAAGGTGGGGAGGGGCAGGGATGGAATTCCCAGAGAAGCTGTGGCTGCCCCATCCCTGGTAGTGTCTTCAAGGCCAGGTTGGAGCAATCTGGGCTAGTGAGAGGTGTCCCTGCTCGTGGCATTTGTCACCCTCAGGTACTTCTTCAGCTGGAAAAGAATTTGGCTTTACAATAAATATGTTGTGAGACTTTCTGTTGCTTGAAGGTGTTCAAGTCTTTACCCACCTCAAAGCAGCCAATAAATCCTAGAAATACTACCCAGGAAAGCAGAAGCTTTCAGCTGTCCTAACTTCCCTCTCCATTAGTACAAACTTCCTTAAAGCTAAAGCATCCCAGAATCCCAGACCCATTTGGGTGGGAAGGGACCTTAAAGATGACCCAGTGCCACCCTCTGCCATGGGCAGGGACACCTCCCACCAGCCCAGGTTGCTCCAAGCCCCATCCAACCTTGGACACTCCCAGGGCAGCCACAGCTTCTCTGGGCACCAGAGCAGAGGTTCTTTGCCCCAGCTGCTGACCAGCCTGGAGGGGGGTTGTCTGGGACCTGTCAGATTTGGCAGTGCTGGGCTGCACTCCATGATCTCACAGGTCTTTTGCAACCTGAGTTATTCCATGATTCCATCTGTGCTTTCCCCTGTGCCCAAGGCTGCCCCTGCAGCATCTCCATGACCTTTGTGCCACCCCCCCACGGTGTCTGCCCGAGTGACCCCTCGCTCAAGCAGCCCTAAATCTGTGCAATCTGGCAGATGGGAGCTATTTTGAGCCCAGCAGCCTGAGCCAGTGTCTGGTCCCTCGTGCTGGGAGTTGTTCTTGCTGGGTGTTCAGTGAACTTTGGGTTGGATCCATAAACTCTCAGCTCAGTGATAACCCCAAATATTTCGTGCCTCGTAGCCCGTGAAGGATGCAAAGATGTCAGCAAAAAGCTCCTGTGCCAAGGCAAACAAGGCCAGGAAGTTTTATTGTTCCCATTGCTGGGAACCTTCTTCCCTCTCTGGATGTGGCTGTGCATCCAGAGAGGCCAAGAGGTGCAGGTAAACACAAATCCCATATTTTTGTGCTGTCCAAAGACAAAAAACCCAGGCCAGTTGGAGGTTATTTGTGCTCTCAGACTTCTGTAACACTGAGAGGAGCTGCTGGGAACTGCTGCAGGTTTGTGTTTCCCAGCAGGAGCCATGGAAACAGGGTGGATATGCATCATTCCACCCTGGACCAGCACAGGAAAACCTGGGCTGGGATTCCCCATGGGATCGATGCTTTTAGGCTCCCAGCTGTGGTGCCCATCCAGGTAAGGAAAAGGTTCTTCCCCAGAGGGTGGTGGGGCACTGGAACAGCCTCCCCAGGGTGGTGGGCACTCAAGGAGCATCTCATGGACAGGGTGGGATTGTTGGGGTGCCCTGGGCAGGGCCAGGAGCTGGGCTGGGTGATCCCTGTGGATCCCTCCCAACCTCAGGAGATTCTATGATTCCCTGATTGTTTTCTCTGGGATGAAAAACATCTCCCCTGGCTTTGAAGTGCCCAGTCCTTGTGGAAGGGGGCAGATGTTCAGACAGGGCTGGGGGTGTTACAGGGGCTGATTAAATCAAGGCCTCTGGCAGGGATGTCATCCTGAACATAGATTTCCATGGAAAACACTTCCTACGCCGTGGAGATTAGATTGCAGAGCTCCTATGTCGTTTGAAGATTCAATTACAAGTCAGATGGATCTTGGGAGCTTCCAGAGAGCCCCTCCCTTTAACAGGAGGTGTGGGATACCCCGGGGAGCTGGATCAACAGCTGGGATGCCAACTGAGGGTCAAGCCTACATCCCATTCCTCCCGGTGCTTGCAGGAAGGGATTCCCAATCCCTGTGCAGGTGAATCCAGGTGTGCACAGAGCACTTTGCCTTCCTGGTGCCTAAAGCTCCCTCTCTGCCCCCTCTGCATCCAGGGAAGAGAGCACCGAGCTCTGCAGCTCCACCTGGCTCAGGCTCAGATCCCACGGGGAGCTCCAAGCCTGGGAGCATCCAGACCCCTTCCCCTTGATTCAGGAATATTTTCCTTCTCCTCCCTTTCCCCCTCTCTGCCCAGACTCCCAAAGAGTGGGCAGGTGCCCTGCCTGGTGTCCATGATTCACCACGGGAGCGTGGAATTCCGGGACGAGGCAGGTCCAAGATTCCAGCCATTCATTTTCCCGCAACTGATGTTGGTTTATTCCCAGTGGGAATAACAGGGAGAGAGGATTTGTCACCAGATGACCTCAGATGTTGAAGTCCCCCCGTGTTTCAGCTCTTACTCACAGGAGTGGTGGCCCAGAGGGTGGGTCAGAGCCTCCCTTCCTGCAAGTCGACGGCGGCTGCCGGAGGAGCAAAACCAGTTTGTGCCAGAAGAGTTTAATGGATTCAGGCCTGGAGAAGCCCTGGGAGAAACTGGACTTGGGCAGTTTTTATTCTGCTGGTGAGGCAGAGCTGGGCCTTTCACTCCTGGTCTTTGCTCCTCTGTTCACCTGCCAATCTGTCATGGAGCAGTGGATCCCGGACGCTTGGAGATACCAGTGGACACAGCAGGTCCCGAGGAGCAGTGGATCATGGACTCGTGGAGTTCCCAGTGGACACAGCAGGTGCCCAGGTAGTGCTGGAAGCAGCACAGAACCACAGGACTGGGTTTTTGGGGTCTCCAGCCGGATGAGGGAACGCAGAGCCCGATTTTTGAGGATCCAGTGGCTCGTGGGACTCGTGTCAGGCAGCGATTCAGCAGGAGCCGCTCTCTTCCCAAGGCTGCCAAGATCCAGGAGTTAATTCTTCTTCCATGAGAAGGCCAGACCTTGCATCCAGCCAGTTCCCTGGGGTGCAGAGCAAGAAACTCTCCGAGAAAAAAAACCCACGCAGACACAAACAACCAGCAGACTTGGCCCGCGGCTTCGCAGGCAATGGGAATATCTCTGACATTCCTGCCGAGGTAATTGGACTGCAAGGAAGCTTCCCTGCTCTGCCCCTTGGATCCCAGGCAGCCAAAAGCCCATCCAAGCCAGGCCCTGCCTGCCAAAATGCTTTGTGGTCCCCTGAGCTGAGCCTGGGCTGGACACTGTTCCTCTGCCCAGTCCATCCCACCCTGGCCAGCCTATTCCCAGGGATGTGCCCTGAGCCTCCTCCCCGGAGCCCCACCCTCTCCTCGTGCATTTGGTCCCACTCCTTGGTGTTCCTCACGAGAAAGCTTCCCTAACAGCCCTGCTGAGGTTGTCCTTTCCATGGAGTCCTTCCCACAGAGCTGGGACGGGATCTGATCCCACCCCACGGCTCTTTTGTCCTGAGCCTTTGTCTGCACCTTCCCACTGCTCTGCACCCTTCCCTGAAATCCAAGCCCAAATCCCTGATCTCACCTGCTCTGAATAACACACCAGAACCTGGATTCTTTCCTCCCTCAGTGCCAAGGGAAACGTGCCAATGCTTTCCAGGCTTTCAGGATTCGTGGGAATATGGAACCCCCCAACCTGGCAACTCCATCTTTCTGAGCTGTTGCGTTTCCCTCCACCTTCCCTCTGGTCCCTGCAGGTTTGCAACTTATTTTCCAAGCTTTAAGATGCTCCCAGGTTTTCTCCTGGATCAGGAGGGAGGGGAGTTTTGCTCCTCATCCCCCAGATTGCAGCAGGTGGAGCTCAGCAAGGCCCTGTCCTTGTGTGGCCACAGCCCTGGCATGTGGTGGTGTTGCTGGGGCTCCTTTCAACCCCCCAGTTTCCAGGGTCAATGGAAGCTTGTCCAAGAAAAGTGGATTTTTAAGTGGGAATTAAACCCCTTTATCTGTGCAGAGTCTCAGAAACGCTCACTTTGGAAAACAAAGGGCTGGTTTGCAGCTCAGGCTGGAGGTGCTTTTCCAAACTCCATCAGCCAAACTCCCAAAGCAGCCAAAGGCACTTTAATTCTCATGGATTTCGGGCAGGAACAGTTTTCCTGGGGACCCTCTCTGTGCCCTCGGAGTTACACCCTGTGGTTTTTGCATCACAAATGGGAAATCCATCCTGGTTTGGAACAAACAGCCCTGGCCATTAGACGGTGTTTGGTCACTATTTGGTTACAACTGCAGAAGGAACAGCTCGAGTGGAAAAAAACCAGCGGCAGCGGTAACAGTCAATCGTCACTTTTTTTTTCCCCCTCCGCCTGGAAAACTGGGAGTTTTATGGCCCTTGAGCCACAAATTAGAATTGCAGGCAACAGATAAAGCCCCACTATAAATCCAGCTCGTGCCAGTGGTCTGCGAGGAGGGGGTTGTCGAATGACCCCGAGAAAATGGGCCTCAGCGGGATCTTTCCAACTGGGATCACCAGGAGGGGCTGGGAGTGGAGCACCCGCTGCTGCTGCTCTGGGGACACCACAGAGGTGTCCCTCCCTGTGCCCTCAGGAGGGACAGACGAGGGAGAAGCTGCTTCTGTGGTCAGAATTTCCATCCCAGGAGGCTCCTTCAGCTTTTCCCCCGAGGAGCCCCAAATCCATCCCTCAGGAAGGGGCTTGCGTGGCCGTGGCTCCAGAAAACGAATCCCTGTGCTTGTCTGTCCTTCCTCACAGCAGGTTGTCCCTAATTCCCGAGCTGAGCCCACATGGCTGCAGTTTAAGGACCCCCTCCAGCCAGGCTGCGGGAGGAGGGCACGACTTCCCTGAGTGTTTCATCCACAGGGGCCGGGATGAGGTCGCTGGATGGAAAAACCCCCTCAGCCATCCCGGACTGGAGTCAATTGCTCAAAGATGTCACCGCTTCAGGCCTGGGCAGCTGAGCTGCCAAGCCTCCCAGAGCTATCCATGAGGATACGGGACCTCTGCCCCGTCTGGAGGCACCCAGAGCGCAATGCTCACACGTCTAGGAAGGAACCCTCGGCTTGGAGGTTTCAGTGCCCACCCACAGGGTCTGTTCATGGCTGGGGCAGCTTCCAGCAGGAAGCAGGAATGGCCTTGGGCGGTGGCTGCTCTTGCAGGAGGCAGGAGGGTGGTGGGAAGGCGTTGGACACGGCTGGGACTCCACGGCTGGGACACCACGGCCGGGACCTGGGGAACTCTCGGCCTGATCCAGCCTGAGGCTGCGGTTTGAGGAGCACTGGCTTCTTCTGCATCCCTGCTTGGGCACTTCCAGAGGTACTTCCAGGGCTGAGGTGTCAGGGAATGTGTGTTCCCAAATCCCTGATGGGCGCTGGGAAAACCCGTCAGCTCCTGAGCCAACGGGACATTTCTCCTGGTGTTGGTGATGGAGAGGGGCTCTGGACAAGGGCCTGGGGGGACGGGATGAGGGAATGGCTTCCCTATGGATGGAAAGCCAGGGCTGTTCCTTTCCACCCAGAGCTCCCCAAGTGTGGTTCAGCGGGACACAGAGAGGGGACAGGTCCAATATTTTCCCTGGCCGTGCCAAGTGGATCTGCTGTCCTTCCCAGGGAACTGAAATTCCTTCTGTTTGCCTCAGGGTTTGGGTTGTATCTGTTATTTCAGGGCTTTAAGGAGTTTCTCCTTTGCTTCTCCACCTGATCCTGTGCTGGGAAGGAATTTGTCCCTGGGAGGGTGGGGTGGGGCTGGGATGGAATTCCCAGAGAAGCAGTGGCTGCCTCATCCCTGGAAGTGTCTCCAGGGCCAGGTTGGACAGGGCTTGGAGCAACCTGGGCTAGTGGGAGGTGTCCCTGCCCACAGCAGAGGGTGGGATGGGCTGATCCTTAAGGTCCCTTCCCACCCAAAGCACTCTGGGATCCTGTGCTGTGTGGAGTCCTCCTGGTTTGTGCTGCAGATGTTTAGGGCAGCAGCAGCTGCCCATCAGTCAGACCCATTTCTTCCTTCCCCCCTCCCCACTGACCATCCCCATCAACATTTGGACTCCAGCAAACAAACTAACCAACAAACAAGCACGTTTAAATCAGGGATATTTTTTTTCCCTGTCCCTTCAACCAGGACTAATTACAAAATGACCCCTCCAAATCTGGGCCAACATTCCCAGGTTTCCTCTGCTTTTCCAGCCCTCCCGGGTTCCAGCAGTCCCACCACCGCCTTGCTTGGAATTTTTTTTTTTTTTTTTGGAGGCAGTTTCAGCTGGTTTCCCGTTTCCTGGCACAGCAGGATCAGAGACCATGTGAGGCTTTTTTTAATGCATTTCATCTTGCCAG
Organism: Myiozetetes cayanensis; assembly: GCF_022539395.1. Classification (NCBI taxonomy): domain Eukaryota; kingdom Metazoa; phylum Chordata; class Aves; order Passeriformes; family Tyrannidae; genus Myiozetetes; species Myiozetetes cayanensis. The sequence goes on along the minus strand of NW_026088185.1, from coordinate 494,852 downwards.
GGAACCTTGTCCCTGCCTTCGCCGACAGCCCTGACACGCAACTTTTCCGAGCCGGCGTGGCCCCAAACTCCAGAAGTGGCAACATCTGCTGGCAAAGCAACTTTGCTCCCACTTAAAATGCTGGCAGGGCCTTCAAAAAAACCCCCAAAATTTAAAAAAATCTCCTTTAATTGGGCTAATTGCATGTGGTTGGAGCTCAGCTCTGAGTTCAGGGTTGGGTTTATGTGGTTTGGGGTCACACGAGTTCAGGGGAAAACCCCCCCACTCCTTACCTGGTTTCCCTCTCAGGGTTTTCCTTTGTGCTTTGGTTTCACCCCAAAAAACCAGCCTGAGTTTGCTTCACTTCAAGCTCAAATTGGAAAAAAAACCCTGAATTTCATCTTATTTTTATAAATCTCCTAAAAAATAATATAAAACTCCTAAAAAAAAATAAAAACATGGTCTGAGTAACAGGACAAGCCTGTGGAGGGCAGGGAAAGCTTTTGGTGGAAGAGGCAGGAATACCACATTCAAACAAACAAACCCCAGGAATTTTCACCTGGGCTGCCTTTCTATGGAGGCAGGAGCTTTTTTTTCCTTGTGTCCCACCCCAGGTGCCCAGAATGAAGGTTTTCCTTGGAAAACTCAGGTTGCTGCTGGACTCAGGTAAGCTGTACTGTTTCCTTGCTGACAGTCCCTCCCCAGGGAAGCCCTGTGGGAATAACAAACACATCACTTGGCTTGTGCTCCTCTGGCAAGCTTCTTATTTTCCCATTAATCCTTTTGCAAATGGTTTTTGGGGTTTTCCCCTCGGTGTTGTCTGCTAGTTTGGGGTGAGAATACACACAGGCAGGAGAAGAGCTGGGTGTGTGGGCACTCCATGGCTTTTCTTGGTGACTGGAGTGCCTGATTTTAGTAACAGTTGTTGATCATCCTCATTTTTATCACCAAAGAGAGACTGGTGGAGCTCTGGGGAATTATGGGAAGGTGCTCCTGAAGGAGGGGAAGGTTGAATTACACAGAGATTGGTGTGGAAGCCTTGCAGCCAGCGTGGGAATGGGGCCAGGGACTGCAAGGAAAAATATTATTGAGAATCAGAAGAAGAAAAGGAGTATGGCCAAAATCAGAAACGTATCCTGGAGCCCTCCAAAAATAGTAGAAAAGAGGTGCCAAACCCAACAGGTGAAATGAAGGTTTTAGGGCAGGGTGAGACACGGGGGGAAATGGAAACAGCGAGAGGGGGGTTCAGGAGGCCCTCGCTGAGGTGGCACTGTGGCCTCAGGAGCTGAGCTGCCTCCTGGACTCAGGGCCACCAGAAGGTGGCTCTGGCCCTCAAGAGGAGCAGCTGGCATGGGACGTTTGTCCTGCATGCAGGAGCTGATGGGTGCGGTGGCAAACTGATATTCATAATCTTAAATACATAAAATATCACGAATGTCTGCTTTAAAAAAAAAAAAAAAAATTATCCATAGGGGTTGGTGCTGGTGCCCAGCAATTGCAGGGCTGAATTCCCTGCTTGCTTTGGATGCTTTTGGGATTGCTCAGCTGTGCTCCCTGGAATCTCTTGCTCTGGAGGGGAGGCAGAGCCCTGACCACCCACGGAGCCCCCCAGGAGCATCCCAGGATCCACGAGCAGCCAGAGCCCACTCAGAGCCCCTGGGGTCAGGGACAGCTGTCCAAACACATCCACACCTGTGCTGGCACCAGTGGGGAAGGTCCAGCAGGACCAGGGAGCTCCTGGGCTCCACAGGCTCTGAGCTTGCCCTTCTCCTTTGATCTTCCACCATCCCCTGCTCCTCCGCGTCACCCCAGCTTGGTTTCCTTCCTCTCCTTTCCCCAAGGTGGGTGTGGTCCCTGCTCAAGCACCTTGGAATGACAGCCTCGAGTTTTCCAAGGCATCTGGGAGGGTGTCTTCCCTCCAGAGTTAACTCAGCATTCCCCTGGAGGGGGACCAAACCAGGAGGCAAAGCCACCACTTTCCCTGTACTTTTATTCCAGCTCTGTTTTCTCACCTATGGTTTACTCTTCCCTACAGGAATTGTGCTGTACTCCAAGGATGCCTCCTTTGTTTGGGGACTCCCATTTTCCATCTAAAAAGCAGCTTCCTCCAAGAGGTAAATGGGAGCTCCCTGCTGTAAGCAGCACCTGGAACAGGACACACTCCACACATCCATCCACCCCTCCCAATGGATTCGGGGTTGGTCTGGATCTCTCCAAAATAAGACCCGGTGTGGAGGTTCAGCAAAACAATGTCCCCTGGCTCTGTGGGAAGGATGGATGGAGATAAATGCCAGAAGTGGACTTCCAGAAGCTTTCATCCATGCTTCAGGTAATGGGAATGGGGGTGGGGGGAGTCCATCCCACGCCTTTGGATCTGCCAGAGCAGTGGCAGACCTGGACACCAGCGTGTCTGCCAGGTGACTGTCACCAGGATTTGCACCACAGGGCACACCTGGTGAGAGGCAGAGGTTCCTTAATCCCACACTCCAGGGGGAACGAACCCCAGGAGGGTTTGTCTGTCACACCCAAGCCCTGGGCAGCCCCCTCAGGGTCCCCCCAACCTGTGCACCCTTGGGCTCGTGGCTCTGTACCTTTTTTTTTTCTTTTCCCCTTTTCTCCTACATTCATTCAGCATAAAACTGAGGTATTGCCGAAATCTCCCTGGGGTTTGACTCCTGAAATCTCCCTCCCTTTGGCCGTGGCAGAATGGCCACATCCATTTGAGAATCTGGTTACTCTGGGGAAAACCAAGCCCAGCAACTTCTCCCAAATTCTCTAGGCACTGGCTGGAAAGAGCAATCTAGCATGGAATAGTCAAATGAGTTCCTCCTCCTCAGCTTTGCAAGGGGAATCCTCCCCTCTCTGCCCAGGCTGTGTGTGTGCTCTGCACAGGGAGGCTGTGGGAGCGTGGGATGGGGGTGGCAGTGGAGGGAGGGGAGGACAGTGGGGATACAATCCGGGTTTGGAAGCTGAGTGGTTTCTTCCCCTCCTCTGTTTCTCTCTCCTTTCCTCCCACATGTAGTTGTGCTCCATATGTTCCCCTTCACACCATGCCAGAACTGTGAGGGAAGGAAAGGGCAGGGAAGGGGGTGGGGGAGGGGGGGGAAAAGAAAAAAGCAAATCTCAGTGAAGTTTCTGTTCTGGAGAGAAAACAGGACTTTATCAAAATATTAGCAGAGCCCCATCTGGGGCCGATTAGCAAAGCTCTGGGTGAGAGTTTTCCACTTACCTGGGGCTGCTTTCCTTTCTCTGGGCTTTCCCAAAGTGGGAAGGTTTTGCCCACCAAGGTCAGTCCAGCTCAGGCACTTTGGCCACCAAGGTTAAAATGCAGCTCGGGCCCCGTTCCTGGAGCTCTGTTTTGTGCATCCCAAAATGCCAAGTCCCTTCAAAGGGCATTCCAAAACTGCAGTGTCCATCCAAAAAGCCTGATTGCCCCGGGGGGCCAAGCCCCATCCACCCAGGGCAGTCGGATAACGAGGGCTCAAAACGTTCTCATACAGCAACTGAAAATGTTGTAGAGACACTTGTTAACTAAACATCATTGCTGGAGAGCTCATGGCTCAGTGTCCAGCTTGCAAAGGTGACAGTGACAGCCTCGGATGCCATTCCCAAAACTCCCGAGGGGTCTGGGCACCACCACTCAGCACCTCTGCAAGAGATGCTGCTGCAGCCCAGGCCTCCAGCCCGGGGCTGCTGGGGGGGGTGAGGAAAGTCCTGCTCGTTCATAAACCCCTGTTTGAAGGGATATTATTCCCGAATATTAAAGTAGAACCAGCTTTTAGGAGCAGAGGAGAAAGGTTTGGCTGGGAAGCCCTGAGCTGGAGGGCCAATAACTTGGGAATTGCTCCGAAGTGTTTGATGTGTCTCGGGCCAGCCAACGCTGAGCCAGCGCCTGCCGTTAAGTGGAAGTTATTTTCTGCATCCACCAGAGTCCCATAAAACCATTTCCTCTGGGATCAACAGGGACAGCCAGCACCGCTTTTTTTCCTTTTTGTTATTTTTTTTTTCATTCCCAACAATATCAATGTGTAAGTGCTGAGGGAAGGAGGACGTGCTGTGTGACAGATTTAGGAGTGGCCTCAGGGCTCTCTCGCCTCACTCCAAGTGGCTTTGCCAGAGTGCTGGAATTGCCTCCTATTCATCTGGAGAAAAGGCTGGTTTGGTGCTTAACAGGTCCTAGGGAAGTCTGGGCCCTAGCTCTGCTGCAGGGTCCTGCCAGCAGATCCTGAAAAATGGGGAAAGGGGCTTTATGGGCTGTGGGGGGAGCAAAGTCAGCGGGATGGGTGGCAGATGCCTGGAAGAAGGAGAGACCAATCCCCCCCAGGGCAGGAGACCTTTGTGTTTGACCCCATGGCAGGGAGGAGGTGGAGTCCATGGAAAACCCACCCCAAGCCAGGCTGGGGAGCTCCTTCATGATGGTGCTTTCCTGGGGTCATCTTCCATGCAATCCTTTTCCAGGGGCCTCCAGTGGCTTTGTGGTCCAGGTCTCCCACTGAAGTGCTGTCCCCTCTGTGGCTGCACCAGCCTTTTGGGGTTCATCACCTCATTTTCTGTGTGTGACCAGGGCACTGGTGTAGTTCACATGGAGCAGACCAAGCTTCCTTCCAGGATCCCTGTGGATGCCTTGGATTTCCAGAGGTGAGCTCCCTGGGCACCCCCGTCCTTGTGTCATCCCTCTCTCCTCCTCACACTCCTTGGTGTCATCCCTCCCTCCTCCTCACACTCCCTGGAAACCTTCAGCTGCTTCATGAAGCCCAGCTGGACCCACTCAGCATCCTTTGGTTCCTCTGGGTATCCCAACTCTCTCTGGAGCTTATTGAAGCCCTGAAAGGTGTGAGGTGGGTTGTGCCACCATCTTCCAGGAAAGAGCCCTGGAGGCCAGGAGTTGGATGTTCAGGGCTTACATAGAATTCCAGAGTGGTTTGGGCTGGAAGGGACCCTAAGGATCATAGTGTTCCATGCCCTGCAGGGACACCTTCCACTAGCCCAGGTTGCTCCAACCTGGCCTTGGACACTTCCAGGGATCCAGAGACAGTCACAGCTTCTCTGGGAATTCCATCCCAGCCCCTCCCCACCCTCACAGTGAAGAATTCCTTCCCAATATCCCACCTAACCCTGCCCTGTGGCAGTGGGAAGCCATTCCCCCTTGTCCTGTCCCTCCATGCCTTTGTCCCAGGTCCCTCTCCAGCTTTCATCCGATATTCCCACGTTCCCTTCAGGAGGTGGGTGCTTTGGCAATCAGACACACGAGGAGCGGTGGGAGAGGTGACACCTCCACCTGCCAAGTGACACCTCCACCTGCCAAGTGATGCCTTTCCGTGCCTGCCTGGGCCAATTAGTCCTTTTTCCCTGGAAGTCCAGTTTCCCAAGGCTGAAGGCAGGGAACACAACCCCCTCCCCGCCCCTGCCCCATCCCGTAAGTGCTAAAGCAGATCCCGGGAGGTGGAGCGAGGGGAGGTGTAAGGAGAAGAAGAGCTGGCAGGAGATCTTGTTCTCCGGTTGTGCCTGGGGGCTTTTCCCGTCGGGGAAGTGATTCCAATTCCAGGCTTGCCACGCTAATTTAACCCAAACCCGTTTCCTCCTCTCCGAGAGGGAGCAGGGATGAGGTTTGCAGATTGGGAGCTGGGGGGGAGGGACTGCAAACGATCCCAGCAGTTTTTACAGCCGTCCCTGTTCTTGGCAGGACATGAGGGAGAGCGTCTCCCGCCTGCAGGAGGGAAGGTGCAGGAATGCAAACACTCCAGCACCTCTGGGTTCTCCCTGATTGTCTTTCCTCCCCCAGCAGTTTTATTGCCGTCCATAAATTCATCCTCGGGGTTCATATTCCCGCTTTTTCACCCTCTGTGGCCTCGGAGCTCCCTCACTCTGATGGGTTGATGTCCAAGCCAAGCCACCCTTCCCCATCCAGGCTGATTCCAAACCACCACTTGGTTCCACCTTCCCCTGGAGGGAAGAGAAATCACTGGGGAAAAACGCGGCTGTGGCAAATGTTTACACAGAGCCTTTCAGCTGGGTCTCACCTCCTGGAGGGCTCCTGTGCAGACACCTTGGCTAAGCTGAGCCTGTGGAGGAGAGGCAGCTGGGAGGGAGCCCAGATCAGCCATCCCTTCCCACTGGAGGCTTCTCTCCCAGCCACCAGGGATCCTGCCTTTCAGGCTCGGATCTTCCCTCCCAACAAAATCTTGGGCTCCCGTTTCCCACCTCTCCCAAACCTCCTTGGTTCTAAAACCTGTGTGTGACACATCATATCCTCAGGTCACAAGTGCCACCAGCTCCCAGTGCAACCAGCTCAGCTGCAGCCAGTTTTCCACGAAAAGACCGCGGGAGAAAGACCAGGAGAAATGGAAGCCCTGCTGCTGCCCTTGCCGTGATGTCCCTGTTCAGGCCTTGGAAGAGCCACTGAGGTAATAACAACCTTTTGGGCAAGAAGGTTCTCTTGCTGGCAAGTCAAAAAATATATCCCATAACACAGGAGGGTCCCACAAAGCACATCCTGGTGCTTTAGGGGCTAATTAACACAGGGCTGATTAACAAAATGAATACAAATTAACGAAGCATTTTGTAGCTGGTGTTTGCAAAGCAGTTTTATCCTGGCAGCGAGGTCCCCCTTTTCCATTCCAGCCTTGCTAAAGGGCAAAATCTTGGGGGTGGCTGTGGTGAAATCCCTGCTCCAGCTGGAATCCCTCCTGCTGGGTTCCCAAATGGGAGGGACTGTCAGCTTCTCCCTCCAGGGGGATGGCCCAGGTGGGCACCAGCCCTGAACTGGCTGATTCTGCAGGAGGATCCACCTTGTCCCTCTTGCTCGGAGTATCAGCCCTGGCACGGGGTGATCTGAGTCCAGTTCGTGCAACCAGAGCCCTTTCCCAGGGCAATGGACTTGGATCGGGGTTCTTTTCCCCCCAGGACAGGAGGAACTGATGATTCAAGGGATAAATTCGAACTGGAAAGGGGGAATTTCAGACTGGAAGAGGGGAAATTCATATGGATATATGGAAGGAATTATTCCCTGTGAGGGTGGTGAGAGGCTGGGATGGAATTTTGGAGGGAGCCAGGTTTGATCTCGCCTCGAGATGTTTACAAGGGATGGAGTTGCTACAGCTGCAGGAGGGGAGGGGGTTTTGGGGGGGAGGGAGGGGTCCTGTCTGTGATGTGGATCAGGGGTTTGTTTTTGGGAGCCTCAGGGCAAAACCCAAAACTTCTAAACCCAAACCAGCAAGTGGGTTGAGTGCCACGGCCGGGAGGGACGTCTGAGCACGTGGAGATAAGAGAGGAAACACCTGCTGGGGTGTTATTCCCACTGCTTTGGGAATTGTAGGCACTGTGGCTGCCACAAAACACCCAGCCACAAAAGACCCAGAGGGTCTGTGGTGTGGGCAGCCTTCCCAGGAGCGTTGTCCAGGGGTGGGGAGCCCTTGGAATGTTCTGAGTCTGCCTGTTGTCACCCCGGTGCCACAGTGAGTGATGAGGTGACCTTGTCTGGAGCACAGAGGAAGGGCTGGAGAATAACAAGCAACCAAGTGGGTGCTGAGGAGCAGAGGACAGGGAAACTTGACACAAACTCCAGTGTTTTACCTCCTAAACCATCTGCTCTGTGTCCAAGGTGCTGCTCTGGCTTGGGTTTCTGGTAAGTTCTCCAGCATCCTGATCTCCTGATTTTTGGGCATCCCAGGAGATCCTGGCGGTGCCTCCAGCCAGAGCCTCCTCAGGGGAGTGCTGGAGTCAGATCCTCAAGCATTATCTCAAGGTGTCCCATTTCTAGAGTCCCAAAATCATTGAGATAGGAAAAGTTTTTCCTGGAGCACACTGGACATGCTCTCAGTCCATGGGATACACCTGGACATTTCCTCACCCCCAGCTCTCAGCAGGGAGCTCGTGGGATGCAGAGAATGGCTAAAAACCTGCTCACAAACACCAGTTTCCACCTCCTGCTCCCAGAGTTTTTTAGAACCATCAGTTTTGCCTTTGCCTTTTTTTTCTTTTTATTTTTTGGCAGTGAAAGCATCCAGCCACACAATCCTCTCAGCACTATTTTGCCAGCCTGGAGTTGTTGAGTGAGTCTCTGGGCCATGCTGGGAGAGCTTCTCTATATTACCCACCACAACAATAAAACATTGGCAGGGGAGCAAAAAGAAGATATTCCCAGCTCTCCAATTGGACATGGACCCTCCAGCTGGAATATTGCTTCCTTTGCTCCAGGAATGAGTGCCACTGATAGCACAATTTCATTTTTCATGTGTGTTATGCACTGGGCACTGGTGAGGTCTCACCTGGAGTGCTGTGTCCAGCTCTGGCCCCTCAGCTCAGGAAGGACATGGAGGGCTGGAGCAGGGGCAGGGAAGAGCAGCGAGGCTGGGGAAGGGACTGGAGCACAAGTGCTGTGAGGAGGGGCTGAGGGAGCTGGGGGGGCTCAGCCTGGAGAGGAGGAGGCTCAGGGGAGACCTCAGCACTCTGCACAACTCCCTGACAGGAGAGGGAGCTGGGGGGGTCGGGCTCTGCTCCAGGGAACCAGCAGGAGGACAAGAGGGCCCAGCCTTGAGCTGCCCAGGGGAGGTTTAGGTTGGACATTGGGAAGTTCTTCCCAGAGAGAGGGATCAGCCACTGGAATGGGCTGCCCAGGGAGGGGGTGCAGTCCCCATCCCTGGAGGGGTTTAAACCCAGACTGGATGTGGCATCAGTGCCATGGGCTGAGTGACAGGGTGGGGTTGGGGCAAAGGTTGGAATCGATGATCTCAGAGGTCTTTTCCAGCCTGGTTGATCCTGTGATCCTGTGAAATACAGATCAAACTGTGATTCTGAGTCTCTGTGACTCCGTGATTTTGTGACTCTGTGATTCTGTGACTGTGACTCTGTGACTCTGTGATTCTGTGATTCTGTGATTCTGTGTCTCTGTGATGCTCTTTGTGACACTGTGACTGTATGACTGTGATTCTGTGATTCTGTGTGACTGTGACTGTCTCTGTGACTGTGATGCTGTGATTTTGTCACTCTGTGACTGTGATTCTGTGACTGATTTTGTAACTCTGTGACTGTGATTCTGTGTCTCTGTGACTGTGATTCTGTGATTCTGTGACTGTGACTGTGACTCTGTGACTCTGTGACTCTGTGATGCTGTGACTCTGATTCTGTGACTGTGTCTCTGTGACTCTGTGACTGATTCTGTGTATCTGTGATGCTCTAACTTTGTGACACTGTGACTGTATGACTGGTTCTGTGACTCTGTGACTGTCTCTGTGATTCTGTGACTCTGTGATTCTGTGACTGTGACTCTGTGACTGTGATTCTGTGATGCTGTGATTTTGTGACTCTGTGACTGTGATTCTTCCCTCACCTCCCTCCTCCCCTCCCACTCACTCTTTGGGGTGGATTCCCCTCAGAGGGGCAGTGTGGGGGCACAGCAGCCCCCCCTGAGCTCCCCCTGCCCGGGACAGCCCTCGCTGAAGATCAAAGCAAATCACAAATAGCAAGAGGGGAAGAGCTGGTGGGTTTGACATCTGGAGGCCAGAAACAGCTCCTGCTTTGGAGCAGGCAAGAGGTGAGGCAGGAAGGGGAAAAGTGGGTTTCCAGTCTCTTATTTTTGACTGGGATGAAGAACTTTTGATGAAATTCTGTGGTTTGCTGGGACTTGAGATGGTGGTGCCTGTCCTGGGCCCTCATTTCAGAGCTAGGGGTGGTACCAGCACTTGGAAATAAAGATGGGGATGTTTTCTGACAGGCAAAATACTCATTTTTCTGTGATGCATCACCTGACAGCCTTGTTTTTATTCCAAGGAGCCACCTGGGAAATGTCTGTGCTGCTTGGCTGGATAAAACAGGTGCTGTTTCCTTTGGGGCTGGAGGTTTTCAAAGATAAGGGTTCAAAAGCCATCCCCAACCCAAGGGGTCCAAGTCAGAGCCTGGTATTTCAAAGGTTTGCACTTCTAGGATGTTTGCCTCTGATTCTTTAAGAAATCCAACCTGTGGACAACCCTGAGAATATGTGTGATTAGAAATCCTGTCACCAAATCAGGAGGAGGATTAAAAAAACCCTTCATTTTTCAATGAGACAACTTGCACCATCTGATCCAAAGCTGGTTATTTTCCTCTCCCTTAATTTTTTTTTTTTTTTTTGGTAATTTTTTTCTTCATTGTTCCATCTGATGAAGAGCTGGAGCTGTTGGGCAGTGCTTGGTGCCCCGTGGCATGTGGAATGTTAGACTCTTTGTGGTCCTTGCTAAACTTCACCAGTACAGAACAGGAGAATCCCAGAAATGTTTGGAGTGGAAGGGACCTTAAAACTCCTCTCATTCCATGGGCAGGGGCACCTTCCTCTAGTCCAGGTACTGGAATGATCACTTGTCTGGATGGATTGCCTTTATGTGAGGCCAGTGACCACCTCCTGCTCCTTGCTCTGATGATAAAAGAGCTTTTTCCCTCTTCCATTCACGCCTTCCAGTGGGAAATATCTCTAATTTGCACTCGTTTGATGGTGTTCCTGGGGGTTTTCCCCACTCAGAGGTCGATGCTCCCAATCCCAGTGCACAGTGCCCAGTGCCAGTCACATGGCTCGGGGTGATGCCAAGGGATTGTGCCACTTTCCTTAGCACAGACATCAACCATCTCCTCAGGAACTGATTCCACTGGCTCATCACACGCTGCTTTTACCAGGAAATCACAGGAAAAGGCGGGGGGGAAATGAGCGTGCCAATGCCAGAGACTGGATTGGGCAGGAAGGAGAAGAAGGAAGAAATGCAAAAAGGTGGTTTTTTTAGGTTTGTTGTTCGTTTGTTTGTTTGTTTGTTTTTTGGTTTGGTTTGGTTTTTTCCAGTTGTTGGGGCAGATGGGACGATCAAGTTTCGTGTGAAACCCGAGCTGCAGCATTTCTGTGCCCGGATGGAGCTTTCAATCAGGGTGATGTAAACACGGCTGCAGCATTTCGGGGACTGTTCCGTTAGGGAAATGTGATGGATTAAAGCTGACAAAGGAGATGTTTGGGTTGTTGGTTTTTCTTTTTTCCTTTTCAGCTGTGCCAGTTTCATGTGAGGAGAAGCTCTGGCTCCCAGACCAATCCCAAGCCTCGGGGGGTGGGGGGGAGCAGGCAAGGCTTGGGGGGAGGGAGCCACAAAGGGAGTGTTTTGCGAGCCTCGTCTAATTTAAAGCATCTTTGGCTGAGTGGTGCAGCGAAGAGGATGTGGCTAACACGAAGAAAAAAAATCAGAGAGGGATCAAAGTGTGTGTGCAAATTCGTTCCTTGTGGCAGGAATTCTGCCAGTTTGCTTTCCTAAGAAGGGGAAAAAAAAAAAATCCAACAACAACACCCCAACCTTATTTTCCCCCCCCCACACACCCCCACCCCAGCCCTCGTGAGGGGGCGGGAAAATCGCAGGGCACGATCCCTTCTGGATTTCATAAGGATTGATGGATGGCCGGGATGACACCGGAGCCCGGACCTTGTGCCTGAGATCTGAGCGGCTTCTCCTGGGTCCCAGGGCTGCACATGGAGCAGCCACACGAGCTATTTTTAAGCGGTTCAAAGGCACCACAAGTGTGGGTGGATGTTGGCTGGGAGCTCCGGGCCACCAGGAAGCTCTGGAACACTCGCAGCAACCTGACGTTACCCCAGAGCCCGAACGCTGCCCTGGACCAGGGGGAGATGAGGAATGATTGTCACAGTCACAGACTGGGCTGAGCTGGAAGGGATCATCCAGTCCAACCCTCAGCCCTGCACAGGCCCAGCCCCAAGAGTCACCCCCTGTGCCCCAGAGGGTCATCCAAACCCTCCTGCAGCTCTGGCAGCCTTGGGGCTGTGCCCACTGCCCTGGGGAGCCTGTTCAGTGCCAACCACCCTCTGGGAGAAGAACCTTTCGCTGAGATCCACCCTGAGCCTGCCCTGACACAGCTCCAGCCATTCCCTGGGGGCTGTCCCTGGTCCCCCCAGAGCAGAGCTCAGTCCTGCCCCTCCTCTGCCCCTGCCCAGGCAGTTGGAACTGCAAAAAAAGCCCCTATTAATTAAAAATCCAAGCTTTGGAGCAAGGTTGGTCCCTGTCAGGTGGCCCCAGCTGGAACACTTTGGGCAGAAGAGATGGGCCCAGCCTGAGGTCACAAACACGGTGTATCTCAAGTGGTTGAGTGTTTCCTACAAAGACTTTTCCTACAAAGTCTTAGGCCAGGGACACTTCTGCCAGGGACACTCAACCCTGGCCTGAGCAGGCAGAGGCAGAAAGGGCCTGATCCAAACTAACCCAGGCTGCAGGTGAGATCCTGGCACACAGGGAAGTTTGTCTGTCACCAGCCTGGCCCCAGATTTGGTGGCTTCTTTAACACCCACAGGCGGAGAGCTGACGTTTCCTCCCCCGGAATTCTGAATTCACCAGATCAGGTTCTAATGCCAGAGCTACTGAGTGAAAACACACCACCTGGATCCAGCCAGAGGAGCTGCTTTTAATGAAGAGCAGATGCCTGTGCACTTCCAGAGCCTGGGAGAACACAAAGCAGATTGTCCTGAGCCCTGCAGGACTCTGGGGCTGAGCAGTTGTCTCTCCCATTTTCACTGACCTTCCTCAGCTTGCTCTTCCCTGTGGGAATGAAGGCAACTCGGGATGGTCCCACCACCTTGTCATGATCCCTTCCATGCCCATTTTGGGATGAGAGAAAGGACTTTCATGGGCTGCAAGGTGGAAATGTTCATCACCATTAACGTTCCTTTGCCTTTCTGGAGCTGCTTCAACACCAGGTCACTGAGCAGATTTTTTTTTCCCAGCAGGGATTTTGCAGCAAAAAATCTTCATTTCACACCCTATATCCCCTAGGGAAAAGAAAGCCAAAGTCCCACAAATTCATGTTCTTTAAGAGTCAAACCAAACAAGCTTCTTGGATGGCTCTGTAAAAATTCTAACAACAGTAGGGATCGAAAAAAAAAGCATGGAAAAAGGATTCAGGGAAAACAAGCACTAAGGGGCCTCTGGTACTCGCAGGTATATTCCCAGGGATTCCTCTTTGGATCACACAAGCACCACCAAAGCCACTGGAAGTCGACTCTTTCCTTTTATCAGCAACAGTTTGATGATTCAAACCACATTCAGTGCTCAGAAGGGAGATTCCGATCAAAGCATTTTGAAAAATCAGATGAGAGAAAAGCATTAGGAAAAAAAGTGTTCCTGCAATATGAGCCAGGAAGTGGAAATGGCTGTCCAGGAGAAGAGCTGGGAAAAAAAAAAAAATTACTAAAAAACCCCTAAATTGCTACTACAATCATCCATATAAAGGGTGTTACAAGTCAACACAGATTGACAGGGGCTGTGTTCCTTAATTCCTGCAAGGAAAAGCCAATTAGCCCTTTAAAATAGGTCTGATTCAGTCAACCCGTGTTATCCTTCAAATTCTTCTCCTACTTTTCTTCTTCTGGAAAGCCTGCCCTGAATGAACAAGTAGATGTTTGTGGACCAACTCAATCCCCCACGAGGATAAAGACACGTCCTCCCAGGAGGAGATGCCCTTGGCTTGGCCATGTCACAGCCCCGGTGCCACCACCATCCCTCCCCTCTCCCGCCCCTGCTCCTGCAGAACAGTCACAACCACCAAAAAAAGGTGTTTTGGGGAGGGCAGGATCCTGTGCTGGATGAAGGCTTGGCAGGCCAGGCTGTTTTAAGGAGGAAAAACCCACGTTTCAATTTCCTGAGGTGTCAAAAACGCTGCTCTTTGACACGTCGGGAATGAGAAGGTTTCACTTGGAAAACCTTCAGAGGCTGGGTTTGGTCCTTGATGCTCGTTCCTTGGGGTTGTTTTTCTTTTGGAGAAGTTGGGAAGGGATCCAGCCCGGAGTTTTGTTTCACCTGGATTCGGTTTGTTGGCTTTGTTTCGGGGGACAAAAACACCAGGATTCCGTTCATCCCAACCCCTCTCCCGTGTCCACGTGGGATCACAGGAGGAAAATCAACCCTCCTCCCTCGTCACTGTCTTCACCAGCACCTCAGGTCTTGTGCTTGGCTTGGAAAAACCCTTTCATCCCGCTGTGGGGATGGCAGGTGACTCTCCCCCATGGATAAAAGCCTGGAAAAGGCCCTAAACATAATTTACAAGGATGTTGAGTCCCCACAAAAACTCCCTGTCCCGGAATTCCCATCAGCTCCTGCATCAATACCACAGATGTGGCCGTGAGATCCACGGCTCCATCCCTGTTCACACCAGGTGGGAGCTCCTAATCCCGGTTTCAAACACTTCCAACTTGTAGGCAGCTTTCAAACAGCTGCTGGTTTTTAAAAGGAACCAGATCCAAACCTCTGCTCCTTCTTCTTCTTCTTTTTTTTTTTTTTTTTTTCCCCTTTCAAAAATGTGGAATTTCCCCCTCCCATGAAATGTTCCTGGCGTGGGCAATATTCAGATCCTAAGCAGGGACTAAGTTGTATCACTGGTTAAACAAGTGAAGAGGAATATATATAAATATAAATATAAATATATATAAATATAAATCTATATATACACACACAGAGGAAAACAAAGGGTTAAGAGCAAGAGCTCTACAATATAAAAAATTCTCCCTTTTCCCTGGAAAACTGGGTGTTCAGGAGGGTTTGAGCTGGAGATCCAGACCTGAATGAACTGGAGATATAGATTTATTTCTATATGAATATGTATATCTATCTCTATATCTCTATATCTATATATCTACATCTCTATACCTGTATCTCTGTATCTATGTGTCTCTATATCTCAATATGTATATCTATAAATCTATATCTCTATATCTCTATATTTATATAAAATATATAGATATCTCTATATTTAAATATCTATATCTTAATATCTACATATTATTTAACTATCTATATATCTATATAAAATATAGATATAAAATATATATAGATTTATATAAAATACATTAATATCTATACATTTAATATCTCTATAATGTTTAACTATCGATATATCTATATAAAATATAGATATAAAATATATATAGATATATAAAAATATATATTAATATCTATATATTTAATATCTCTATAATATTTAAATATCTAAATATCTATATAAAATATAGATTTAAATATATAGATATATTTATATTGATATCTATCTCTATATCTCTATATCTCTATATCTCTACCTGTATCTCTAGATCTCTATATCTAGATGTAAATATCTATATTTCTATATCTCTATCTCTATATCCATCTCCATCTCTACATCTCTATCTCTCTATATTTCTATATCTCTATACCTATGCCTATATCTCTATATAATTGAACAACCACATATATATCTATATCTATATATCTATATCTATATCTGTCTGTGTGAGCTGGAGATCCAGACCTGAATGAACTGGAGATACAGATACATGTATCTCTGCATCTCTATATGTTTACTTATCTCCATGTCTATAAAGCTGAACATTTATTAATTAATGTGAAAGAAATGTAATTATGAAAATTAAAAAATTCTAAAAAAAAATTATAAAAAATAAAAAATATAAAAATTAAAATTTATAAAAATTAAAAATTCTAAAAATAAAAATTAAAAAAAAATTTCTAATAATAAAAAATTCTAAAAATAAAAAATTCTAAAAATAAATTCTAAACCTAAAAAAATCTAAAAATAAGAACATTCTAAAAATGAAAAATTCTAAAAATTAAAATATTCTAAAAATAAAAAATCTAAAAATAAAAAAATTCTAAAAATAAAATATAAAAATAAGGGAAAGAAATGATAAAAATAAAAATAAAATTAAAACCAGATGTAAAATAAATATAATCCAAAAAATAAATGTAATTCTAAAAATAAATATAAAATTAAAAACAGATATAAAATACATATAATTCTAAAAAGAAATATAATTTTAAAAATAAAAATAAGGAAAAGAAATAATTAAATTAAATATGAAATAAAAAATAAATATAAATATAAAACCAAATATAAAATAAATTCTAAAAATGAATATAATTCCAAAAATTAATATAATTCTAAAAATGAATATAATTCTAAAAATTAAAATATAAAAATTAAGGAAAATAAGTAATAAAAATTATAAAAGTAAAAATAAATATTAAATTAAAAATAAATATAAAAATAAATTTATAAGTAACATAATAAATAATAACAAATAAGGAAAATTCAGGAAAAAAAGGGGCTGGGAGGTGATGGAACCTCAGGAGAGAACCCCTGACCTGGCAGGAGCTCCACAACAGCCCTTCTGCTCTGGAGCCAGGCTGGGAGAGCTGGGAATGCTCACCTGGAGAAGAGAAGGATCTGGAGAGATCCGAAAGCCCCCTGCAGGGTCTAAAGGGGCTCCAGGAGAGCTGGAGAGGGACTGGGGACAAGGGATGGAGGAACAGGACACAGGGAATGGCTTCCCACTGCCAGAGGGGAATATCCCAAGCCAATATCCCAGGGTTGATGGGATACTGGGAAGGAATTCTTCCCTGAGAGGGCAGGGAGAGGCTGGGATGGAATTCCCAGAGAAGCTGTGGCTGCCCCTGGATCCCTGGAAGTGTCCAAGGCCAGGCTGGAAGGGGCCTGGAGCACCCTGGGCTGGTGGAAGGTGTCCCTGCCCATGGCAGGGGTGGAACAAAACAGGTTTTAAGGTCCCTCCCAACCCAAACCGTTCTGGGCTTGTCTGATTCCCTAAACTCCTGCAGCTGGATCTCCCTCCCATCCCTCGGGATCAGCACCATCCATGGGCTCCCCTGGGGCAGGACCAGCCCAGCATCATCACCTTTCCTCCTGCACCCCATCAGGCTCCTCCAGAGAAACAAAACCAGCTGGCTTTGCCTGTTCCCAGAGAAGCCTGGACTGTGCAGTGACACAAAAATGGAATAGGAAATAAAACCTCCTTTCCTCGGAGTAAAAAGGTCAATTGAGGTCAAATGTAGCCCAGGCTCCCTGCTGGCCAGAGACAGGTGGAGACCAGGCTCAGCTGTAGACCCCTGGGCCTGCTAACCCTCTGGATTTTTTGGGAATGGCTGTGAGTGCTATCACCCCCTCTCCCTCATTCCTGCCATCCCAACAGCTCTCAGCCCTGTGTCCCAAAATGTCACTGCTGACAGCGAAGCCTCAAATGGAACTTTCCCCCCCTGAAATCATAGCTCTGCCACCCACCGAGGAATCCAGAGGGAAGAAGGTGGTGATGATGGCTCAGTGTGTGGAAGAACTCTGGGCCCCAAAGGGTTAAAATGTCCAGAGGGGGTGATTCGATCCCGTGTCTTCCTCAGGCCCTCCTTGGGGAATCTGGCTCAGTATCTGCTCCTTCACTCGGGCACTTACCGAGCTTTGCAGCAGGTGGAACTAAGCCCAATTTCCTCAATCCTCTGCAAGTGTGGCTAAAGAAATGCCCCTAAATTAGGTCCCAAATTCCTGTGATCCTCAGGGCAATGAGAGGGGATGAATAGCTTTCGATAACAGCCCTGGATTTGGGGGTGTGGGGAGATTTATTCCCCGATCTTTTGCCCATCAAAACCTTTTTCTGATCTTAATTGTCAATCACATCGTGTGATTTCTCTGGAGAAATGAAAATAGCAGCTATTTGTCTTGAAAATCCACCCTTTGATGTCAGAATTCCAGGAAATAAAACACCTTTATAGTTATGGGATCCAGACCTGTCTGACCGGGATGCATTTCCATCAGGGCTTGTGTGCGTTTGTTCACTCGGGATTTCAGATGTTCTGCCCCTTTTGTGGTGATTCTCAGGGAGCTTTTTGGGGCACATTCACTTTTGCAAGGCAAAAAGAGCCATTTTCCTTCCAAAGAGTCATTTTCCTTCAGGGATCCCATGTCTGGAGGGTGCCAGTTCTTCCCAACCTGGACCGAGCTTCCAAGGCATTGATATCCAGCCTGAACTAATCCAGGGCTCGTTGTGGTGCTGGAATAATGACCTGGGCATGCAGGCCTGCTCACAGGAGGGCATTGTCCACATTCCCACCGTCCCAGACCACCCCTGGATCAAGGCTCAGCCATAAACAGCCTCTTCTCCAATCTCCTGGAAATGGCAGCCTCAGCTGAGCTCTTCCAGCCGAGCTCCAGAGAAGGAAAACCTCCCTTTCCCATAGTTCCATCCTTTGGACTGACCCTCCTCGGACCACCAGCTCAGCCACAGCACATCCCCCTCCACCTGGAGAAGCTATTTCTAAAAAAAGGCCAGATTTTTTGGGTAAAGATCAGGGAAGTGAGGGAAAGACTTAAGTAAAATTTGGTCACTTCAGCCTCATTATTTTTCCACTGGTTTTAAGGAGCTTTGTGGGGTTTGGCTGCAGACTTTGGGATTAAATGTGTGCCATGACCTGGAGAAGGATTCTTGCTGGTCTCGCTCCTAAAAAGTGCTTCCCAAGGATGCTGGCTGGGTGGGAGTTATGGATAATCCCTAACACCCACTGCTCCCTGCTGACCTTCTTTCTACAGCCAAGCCTGGGAGCTCCCCTGAGCCTTTCCAAGCTGTCTCTCAAAATTTCTCATTTGCTTTTTTACCTAAATCCTGGTCTTTCAGCCCATCGTTTCTGTAGACATCCCTCTTCCCTCTCCTTCCACCTGAAACTTTGTGTATTCCTCTGGTTCTTCCCCTCTCTGCTGCCTCGTGGCTGACTTGGCTGTGAATGCCATTTTCTCTGCTCTTCCCTCAGACTCTTACAACTCCACTATTTCCATTAAAAAAAAAAAAAAGAAAAAGAATTATTAATAATTATTAAGGCAAATTGCTGGCTTTAGGTGGATCACCTTTCCTGCTTTCCCTCCCTAAATCCTCTGGTGCCTTCTCAAATTTGCAGATTGTTCCTTCTTATTTTTTCCCCATTCCACCAGCAATTAATCAACTCGGCAATCTGGGACCAATCTAAAAGCAATCATAATTTTAAAAAAAGCAATCATAATTTAAAAAAAGAGCAATCATAATTAAAAAAAAAAAACAGTGGCTGAAGGGGAAAGGTGTCAGAAAGGGGGATGAACAGAAGCCCAGGGGTCAGCAGTGCACAAAGAGCATCCCATGGGATGCCCCTCACTGATGAAAAACCATGTCCATGCTCAAACCACTTAATCAAAGGCCACAGAACCAAAGAAAGGTTTAGGTTGGAAGGGGCCTTAAAGATCATTCCAACCCCCCTGCCATGGGACACCTTCCAGGAGAGTGATGGGTAAGAGAATTGGTTTTCTCTTTCCCAAAATTTTAGGCTCCAGAGCCAGAAGGAGCTGCTCACCTTGTCTGTGAGAGACAGGCAAGGGGAGATCATCCCAGCCCTGGCTCTGCATCAGCAGGAGCAGCTGGGCACCTTGATGTCTTCCCAGTCCCAACCCTAATCCCACCCCAGTGATCTCTGCTGGAGCCATCCCGCTTCCAGGGTTTGGGTCCAGCACTCAGCCTTCCCGAAGCCTTCAGAGTGTTGTGCCCTGGAATTTTGGTTCAGCCCGTTGTGGAGGGATGAGCTGGGAGTGGGATCACCTTGGAGCTGAGGGCACTGCAGGTCCAGAGCTGGGGCTGGGCACAGAGCTGAACCACAAACCCTAAATCCCCTTTTTGTGTTAAATTCAAATGGCAAGAAGGGTCAGTGCTGTGCCTGCAGCTGCACAGGGAGCAAGGCCAGCATCTGAAATCTGGGAATAATTGCCTCAGGTTTGCAGAATGATTTTTAGTGAAGGGAGGAATTAAAAAAGAAAGTGGGAGATTGAGGGAGAGGTTGCTGCTAAAAATGGAAATGCCCGGGATCTGAGCATCTGGTGGTATCCGTGTGTCACTGCCCTGCAGTGCCACCAGCGCTCCCAGAAACGGGATCAACTGGGCTGTCGTGGCCAGCCAGGGGCATGACAGACAAATCGAGGATGCACCTGAGAAAGCCGTCAAACACTTTAACGCTTCTGAAGAGCCGACCAACCTCCCGAGGGTGGGAAACGCTCCCAAAGCAGGCAAAGCGCCGAACCCCTGTGATGGGAAGCGGGGCACGCAGGGGGTGACACGGAGAGCTGGGCTCAAAGAGGGGCTAAACTGTCCCAGCCCGCTGCTTCCAGCCGGGATCGGCAGTGGAAATGGGCGGCAGAGCCGGCGGGCTGCTCGGGACGAGATCAAAGGAGCGGTGCAGGTCTGGGAGCGGATGCCAGAATTCCTGGGCGCGTTTGAGTTGAGGCACCGCGAGCTGTCTGCGGGGAGGGATGCGAGGAGGGCCGTCCTCTCCCACACCTCCCAGCCCGCTGGAGGCTGGCAGAGAGCTGATGGAGCGGGGCTTTCCCAGCGGATTAGCGGGAGAACGGCTCAGGAATTGAGTGTTGAGGAAAGATGGCTTTTTCTCCTGCTCGCTTGTTCTTAGCGGGCTTGCCGAGAATTAAAGTGTTTTCCATCAAGAGAGGTGCTGGATACCTGGCATTTCACATTCCTGAATTGCTGAGCAGCTCCATGTTAAATTTGAAGAAGGCTCACTCCAGGTTGCCTTAGCAGGGGAGATAATGGTACTTTTACTGGGGATGGAGGATGTTAAAAACAATTAAATGAAGCAAGAGAATTTATCTGAAACAGGTTCCCCCCTCCACCCCTGCAGATTTCAGCTGGTGGGTTTGGCAAATTCTAATTTGATTTGATGCCATGTCAAAATGGGATTTTTTTGGTGGCTGTTGTTGACTTCCTTGTTCTCAAAAATCCACCAGCAGAGTTTTGCTGTTCAGTCCTCTCTGAGACCCAGTGATCCTTTCTATCCTGGCCTCCCACAAATCCACGGATCTGCTCCCGCTCCTGTGGCACCCGGGAGGGAAGGGACCCTCAGTTCTTCCAGCCTGGAGCCAGGAATTCCCATCAGTTCACGCAGGCTGGAGACAGGAACTGCCACCATCCAGCCTGGAGCCAGCAACTGCTGCCCCACCAAGGAGCGGCAGAGCCAAGTGGCAGTGGTTATTTTTAGGGATCTCCTGGCTCACGAGCCGGATTTTCCTCCAACTCTCAGGCTTGGAGAGACTCTCCCCGGGGAGGAGGACGCACTCCTGGCCCTCCCAGCTCCTGGGATGAGCCCTGGCATCCCTCAGCTCCTGGGAGTGCAGACGTGTCTAGACACTCTGGGAAGCTTTCGGTCGGGAGAAGCGGGAATGGGTCCTGCTGTCAGGGAACAATGGAAGAGGAACCGACCAGCCCGTTTTTATTCCCTGCAGATGCCTTTGGAAAGGACTGCTGGGTCACCAAAAGTTTTATTGGCAGCAAAAAATAACTCAGAGGGGAAAAAAAAAACCCACAAAAAGGCAGGAAAAAATTGGGAACGAAGGTGTATTTAAAAAAGCACAAAAAAAATTGGGAATGAAGGTGTATTTTAAAAAGCAGGAAAAAAATTGGGAATGAAGGTATATTTTAAAAAGCAGGAAAAAAATTGGGAATGAAGGTGTATAAAAAAAAACCCACCAAAAAATTAGAAACGAAGGTGTATTAAAAAAACAGGAAAAAAATAGGAATGAAGCTGTATTAAAAAAAAAAAAAATTGGAAAAGAAGCTGTGTATATTTTGGGGAAATTGCTTTTTTTATTTGAATACGTTTTCCCTTTCAACTCTCTTCCAGCGGATTTTTTTCCTCTGCTTTGAGCTAGATGATTATGAATGGCTGGAGCACTTCACGGGTTTGGAAAAAGCTCCTCGGAAACCACGTTTTTCGGATTAGAAAATCCCTGAGAGAGATTTTGCTCCTCTCTGGCCCTGTCCACATCCTCCCTGCAGGGATGTGGAGCTGGTTCCACACAACGTCCCCTCCACAGGGGAACCACAACCCACACAGATGTCAGAGCTTTTGAACACCCAAACGGGACAAGCCTGTGCTTCCCTGGGTCCCATTCCAGCCCAGCTCCAGGGGATGCCAGCCATGCTCCATTCCTCAGTTCAGGTGTGTCCTGGTGCCTCCGAAATTCCAGCTGAAACGGGACTATTTCTGTTGAAAATGCTAAAAACGTGGTGGGTGAGCAGAAAGGGCAATAACAGAGTCTTTAAGGGGCTCCTCTCGGTTCCTGGAGGGATCCCACAAGAAAGATGGAGAAAGCCTGTTTACAAGGCCATGGAGTGCCAGGACGAGGGGGAATGGCTGCAAACTAAAAGAGAGCAGGGATAGATGGGATGCTGAGGAGGAATTCTTCCCTGGGAGGCTGGGGAGGGGCTGGGATGGAATTCCCAGAGAAGCTGTGGCTGCCCCATCCCTGGAAGTGTCCAAGGTCAGGTTGGAGCAACCTGGGAGAGTGGAAGGTGTCCCTGCCCATGGCAGGGGGTGGCACTGGATGACCTCTAAGGTCCCTTCCAACCCAAACCAGTCTGGGATTTTATGACTCTGTTTAGCCCCCATCACCTCTAGGAAGCAGGCTGGAGAAGTCTGGGAGTGCTTTCCAGGGAGGGGAAGGAGACAGAGCAGCAGCTGGTGATTCCCTGGCCTTCTGGATGGTCCTTTCTTACAGTGGGGAAGTTCATGGACAAGGTAATCCCAGCCAGCTCCACGTGGACACTCGAAGCCGTGGAGCCCAGGGGTTTGCATCCTTAGGGAATGAGTGCAGGTAGGGCTCCTCTTCCAGTGCTTTCCCATACCAGCATTGAACCAACATTTCCCATCTGTCTCCACTTTCTCGTGACCCCGGGAAGTTCAGCCCTCCACTAAAAATAACCTCTGCCTTTTACTGCTGGGAAAGAATCCCAGTGTTCACAGGAACAGGGTTTCTAATCTTCACAGAGGCAGATGCTGGAATACCCCAAAAGCCCAGAAACTGGCAGGCAAAATTAATGAGACTTTCCCACTTATTGTTAAAAAAAAAAAAAAAAAAAAAAAAGATTCCTCCTGTGAGTTTATAGCAGTTGCAGAGCCAGAGGCCCTTTTGCTCTCCAAATAAACTGTACTTTCCACGGTTTCAGGGTTGGCTGTGCTGTGCTGTGAATTTCAGGAGGAGGAATGGATGAGGTCTTCGGCAGAGAGATCCAAGAGAAGCGGGCAGAGACCCCAGCCCTGCTCTGTGTGCTCCCCTGTGGCTTGTTCTTTAAAACCCACGGATCTCCTGAGCCAGGGATGGAGCTATGGCTTCTTCCCAAACTTCTCACCAGCTCCTTAGGCTGCAGACACCATCAGGAGAGGGCAATGAGCCCAAATCAGTCCTGCTGCCCAGGGGAGGAGTGGAAGCTGCCCATGCCTTGGCACCCGCTCCATGGGTTTCTCATGGGGGCACTGGGACAACAAACTTTGAGTCAGAACAACCCTGGAGAGGTTCAGGAACAGGCAGCCCTTTTTTCCAAAACTGGGAATTTTGGAAGGCCTTTCATCCATTTAGGTCTCCCCTTCCTTCCCAACTTTGTGTGTTTTGTTGGGGTGGGGGGGGGTAAAGGGAAGCCAATCAAATTCTGGGGTCTGTCCTTGGGTTTCCTGAGGAATTTCAGGAGGAAAATCCCAACTGTTCTCCAGCTACCTGGAAAGGCTGGTGGTGAGCACTGCATGGAGCACAGGGCCAGACAGGCTGTGGGGTCAGAGGGCTTTAAAAAGGTTTCCTTGGACTTTTGTTTCCAAGGCTGGAGTAGGACGAGCCTTTGGAAGAGCGTTTTGGGAACAGTCCTGCGCCCTCAGCCTTCTGCTGAACGTTGGAGGGAGGGAGGCAGAACCCAGAGGGAGCCAGAGCCGGGAAGGATCAGCCCAATGCCACGTGAGGAACACGGGGCAAAGCCAAGGGCAGAGCTGAGCCTTTCCAGGCCTCATCCCAGACATTTAACTGGAAAACCATCCTTCCACTCCTCGTTCCAGCTTCTGGAACCGCCTGCTGTGCTCACTGCTCCAACTGGCACTGAGGCCAGAACTCTGCTCCCTGGAGCAGGAATTAATTCTTCCTTCCTTTCTCTTTAAAAAAAAAAAAAAAAATAACAGCAGGTACCATGGAGAGGTTAATAGGGAAAAACTATTTTTAGACCTGAAGGTATTGGATCATCCTCTGTTATGGCAACGAAAGTTGTTATTCCTGGTTTCCCCTGGCCTTTTTTATGCGTCAGAGTCATCGAGGCTCCCATCCAGCTCCCAGCAAACAAGCAGAGACCTCGGGAGCTGAGAACTGATTTGGCTGGTAGGAACATTAAAAAGACAGGCAAGAGGGAAGCCTGGCGAGGAAGAGTCTCACGAGGAAGGAGGAGGAGAAGCCTTGTGCCCCTGGAGAAATCCCCCCTGAGGCTTTGGGTGGGGAAGGGAGAGAGGATGAGACCTGGAGGGCCCTTCCAGCCTGGGGGCTGCAGCAGCCCAGCCATGGGGGCTCCAAAAGGCGGGAATGCCGCCTGGTTTGGGGCCAAAGCCATAAACCTTTCCTCGCAGAGGTTACTCCACACTTGGGCCAGGTTTGCAGAAACCTCTGCCAAGGTTCAGCAAGGAGAGCAAATGCTGAAAGCAGGTGTGCTGTGCCTTTTTGGGGTGTTTGGTGCAAAGCCAAGAGCATGGACCCATCCCCTCCCCACTGAGGGGCAGCCACTCCTGCTCCCAGATGGGCCAGAGGAGCCTGTGCTGCCCTTTCTGCTCCCAAATTCATGGAGTAAAAAACAACTGCTGCCACCTGGGGACAGGTTGAAGGGCTGAAGAGCAGAGCAGGGGCTGAAGGGTTGTTAAAACACTTCTTTTCGAGGAATTGAACCTAATTTGCCTGTCTGGTGAAGAGAACACGGGATCTCTGCCTTGCTGGGGGCTCTCAGGATCTCAGGATAGTTTCCCCTCTTTATCACCCTCCTTCGTGGAGCCCTTGAGAGGAATTAGGGACTAGATGGGCCAGTTTGTGTCCTGCTGCTCTTCCTGGGGCTGTGCAGCCACACCCCTGGATTGACACCATCCCCACGGACTCTTGGCCTCCTCCTGGGCATCGAGGTCCTCCCGGGAGCACATCCATTGTAAGGAGAAAGAGATGGAGCTGCCCCTTCCCTGAGGAAAGTCAAAGCCTATTCTGACTTGATTTGAAACCACTCCAGTCAGAAGAACTAAATATTCCCTGATCAGGTCAAACTGACCAAAATGAAGTGTTTCATTTCAGGTTCGTCTCCCCCCGACCCTTCAGAATAAAATAGGAAATAATAATAATAATAAAAAAGATATAAAAAGAAGAACTGCAAGTTTTCAGCCCAATCATATTTTTCCCCCATAGGAAACAGCAACTCTGTGAAGTGGCAAGTTTCCTTGGAAAAAGCTGTCTCATCAGCACTTCTCCATCGTGCACAACCTCCAAAAAGCCCATTGCTGTGATCTGGGGGCTTTCTCAGGATTTATGGCTCTTGTGCCTGTGCCTAAATCCATCTCCCTGCTCAGAGGATGTTTTCCAAAAAAAAACCCAACAGGATGGATGGACATCCTTGGACATCACAAGGCTGAGACCTAAAACAGGATTGCAGCAGACATTGAACTCTCTAGTCCATGCCATCCCACCCCACCCCTTTTCTTGTCCTTCTGTTTCTTTTAAAAATCATGTAATCCCAGACCCACATTCCAGGTGTTTGTCTGTGTGAGTGTGTAAAATCCTATTTTTTTACAGCCAGAAATACACTTCCATATCTAAGATACACAAGAATATAAAGTATTCCATCCTGGGGGAATATTGCTGCCTGACAAGGCAGGACTTCTGCAGCATTCCAGAGCTTTTCCCTGTTCCACAGGCCCACGGCTGAGTGCTGAAGTGCAGCCATCTGACACGACACCGGCACAGGAGAGTCCTGGAGAAGAGGAGGAAAACCCAGGAGAGGAGTTTCCCTTTCTCCTGGCTGCACACAGCACCACCTTAATGTCTTTCCCACACTTGCTCTGGCTGGAAAAGAGCAAGCTGGAAGGTTGGAAAACACTAAATTGGATTTGCAGGGTCGTTTTTTTTGGGAGTAGGAGACACGGATTGCGAAAGGCCGTCCCAAGGGGACCAGCACATCGGAGGGGAGGGAGGGGCATCCGTCAGCACTCGCCCACCAAAGCACCTTTCCTCCTCCAAAAAGGCCTTGCAGCAGAGCCCTGCCTGGACTTTCCATGGTGTCCCAGCTGGCCAAGGAGTTGGAGTCAACAGAGAAGGGGTTTAACATAATGCCATGTGTCCGTTTCGGAACAGGAACCCCAACCAAACCCTCTTCACGAGATGAATAAAAATCCACCAGCTTCCAACCTCTTGCTGTGCTTCTCCTCTCTCACTAAAGAACCTGGCTGAAATGTTTTTAATAAAACCCTCTTTGCCCCCCCTCTCCCCCCCCAACTTTTTTTTTTTTTTTAATACATATAAATATCAAAGTGCAAATAAATCTCGCCCGTAATCGGAAGAATGCAGAGAACTGTAAAAGTTTCGAAGGGGTCGCTCCTGCCTGGCCCCCAGCACGTAAAGAGCAGTTTGATGTCCTGCAGTTTATGGCTGTACAAAGCCCAGCTCTCCTGCTCTCAGATTGGCTGCTAATGTTGTAATGATGTTTAAGTGCTGACAAATGGATCGCAGGTGGGGAGCGCGGTTTGCCCTGTTTAGTAAAAAAAAAAAAAAAAACCAAAAAAACCCTGTCGTTTTTATTTGCTTGCCCTTTTTTTTTTTAGGGTGGGGGGTGGTTTGGTTGTGGTGTTGTTTTCTTTTTTTTTTGGTTCCTCCAATGTTTCTTTTTAATTCCCTGGAGCAAACAGATTAAGGAACATCCCAGCCTGTCGAGTAATATATGTTTGTGAAAACCCCACATCCCTTTAAGAGCCTGGAGAGGGGAGAAGGGGGTTTCTTTCACTTGCAGCAAAGCTTCTCTTTTCGGTTTTTTTTTGCCACTAATTATGGAATTCCTCATTAAAATAACGAGGAGCACGTCTGGCCGGGGCTCCCAGCACGTGTTTTCACTTTGGGAAAGCAATGGGAACCTTCTGCTTTCTCCCTTCCCGCGTGGCCCGTGGCAGTGGGGAGGTCAGCGGCAGCTTCCATGGCCCGCTCCGGCACTTCCCAGGCCAGGGGTGGGGAGAAGCCCCTCTCCCAAAAGCACACCCAGCTCACACCTGACGTGGGGCCGATGCAAACCTTCCAAATCCGTGCCACTCCCCAGGTTTTGGACTTGGGATTTGTTGGGTTTGTGTTTTTTTCAATTCCTTTCCCCTCTTCTTCCTCTCCCTCGCGGTTCCGTCGCGATTTTCCCCCGTGGCAAAACCCGACTCCCGCAGACCTGAGGGGGATATTTATAAACTGCCCTCCAGAGCCAGGGTGTCATGAACAATCATTTCCCTCCGCTTTACAGGAACATTCAAAGTGCTCCGAAACATATTTTCGACATAACTTCATCGCTTTGAAGACGCTTCCAAGCTTTTGTTCCTGTTTATTGACAGGAAGTTGTTTTCCATGGCTCCAATCAGGAGGGGGACGAGGCAGGCAGCTGCCAAGTGGTTTTGCTGTACCCTGCAAAACCCGACCCTGCATTCCTGGCTTCCCCCAAGCATCCTTTGCCAAGGGGGGAAAAACATGCTCGGAGCTTGAAAAGGGGGGAATTGGAGCCAGGAGGGGTGTGGGCAGGTGAGAGGGGAGGGGAAACCCGGTTATCCATCGTGGCCATGGAAGGAGAGGGGTTTTGGGGGCCCTGGAGAGCAAGGGTGAGGCACAAGCCCCCCGTTTCTCCCAGAGCGAGGATGTGCTGGGGAATGGGCCAGCACAGCGGGATCATCCCCTTTCCCAACCCGTGGATGAGGGAAATCATGACTCATGGAAAGAGGAGGAACGGGAAAGGGCGAGCTGGCTCGGGCACCCTCTGGGGTGGGGCCCTCCATCCTCAGCTTTGGGGGCTCACAGAGGGGCCTGGGGGGCTCCTCTCCATGGAGGAGGTTCAGAGGGTGGCCAGTTGAGGATGGCAGACCTTCCAGGCTGGGCCAGAGGGTGGGGGAGGAACTGGGAGGGTGGTGATGGGAGAGGAGCAACACAAGTACCTGCTCTTGCTGCTTGTCGGGAGAGAGACACGTGGTGGGGCTCTTGGGGCTGTCCTGTGCAGGGCAAGAGCTGGACTCGGTGGCCCTTGTGGGTCCCTTCCAGCTCAGGGAAGGTCAAGAGTTCCTGGTTCCCACCTCAAGTCCCAGGAAATGTCTCCAGGGCGCATCCCCCGCTGGTTCCCAGCACCCTGCACTGCACCCAGAGCAGCATCCTTTGCTGAAGGGCAGGGTGGCACCACTTCCAGCTCCACGGGCCAGTCCCGGGACAGGGATCCAGCAGAGGAGCAGGACAAGCCCCTGGGGCACACAGGGCAGTGGCAGCAGAGCCCAGCACAGGGATCTCAAACACCACAGGGGAGCAGCAGACCCCCTCATGGGCACATCCCACAGCTCTCAGCCCTGCCACGCTCTGTCCAACAGGCAAAAGGCAGATTTTAAACGAGGTCCTATCAAGGTTTTTATGCTGACAACAGGACTGGCAGTTACAGACTCAGTGCCTGAGGTTCTTCCACTGGAAGGAGCGTAATGCAGCACTGGGGGCAGCTCTTGGTCCCACTCACTCCCAATAATTACGATTCCTTGGCTTGTTGTTACACTATATAGTGTAAAGTTATTGCTTGGAATGGTATGTTAACTCCCTTTTTACTGGGACCATGTGTTCCCCCTCTTTTATCCCAGCACTGTGTCAAGAACTGTTTTCCTGAGGATGGTCAAGGGAATATGACTCGAATATTACTGGGGATGATATAAAAAGTTTTATGGACACTGCTCCACGTTTGAACTGGGAGCCCAGAATTCAGCCACGAGGGCCTTCATCAGGCACTGGAATTGCAGCTTTTGGAGGCTCAGGACTGGCCAGGGAGGTGGAAAAGGCACTTGCTGGATTCCAGGCAGTTTGAAAGCCAGGATGTGAGACCTGCACAAAAAAAAACCAAACTCTAAAAGCCTGGTTTAAAACACACAATTTCAGGCATCATTTGACCCCAGAAGCATCCTGAAAAATACCCAAAGGCATCCTGAGTGCTGAGTTGTTCCCCTGAGTGCAGCCATAAAACTGGGGCTCTTATTGTGACGGTCCCTGGCTTTGCTGGAAGAGCTGGGGGAACTCAGAGGTCCCCAAAAGTCACCCCAGAAGCTGCAAAAGGAGCTACAGACCAAGGAGGGTCTTTGATTCTGTCTGGCTTGGCAACAAAAGCTGTTTGAAGAAGCGGCTGGGGTGGTGTTTTTTTTAAGGTAGAGATGTGCAAGGGAAGGACAGGGAGGTGAGTCCCTGCTTGTTCAGTGAGACAGGAGAGTTTGGAATAGCTCTGCACAGCCCTGCGGTGTTCCCAGACAACGCACAGAGCCGTGGGCACTCGGGAGAAGGAGATCCAGGGGTTGGTCACTCGCTCCCACCGCTCGGAGCAGAGTGGGGCTGGGCTGCCGGGGGAGCAGAGCACAAGGATTTCTTTCTCTCGTTTTTCTGCCTCACAGCAGCGTTTTCAGAGCCCTTTCTGTCCCAGGCCCGCACCTGCATTTTGCGGTGCTCGGCGCCGGGGAGCGACGGCAGCGAGAGGGGCCGCGGCACAGCCAGCGCTCTCGGTGTCCGTGCTCACAACCCCCGGACGGCTCACCCAGGCACTTCCCGGAGTGTTTTCCAGGAGAACAGGTCCAAACAGAAGGGGGGGTGGGGGCAGACAGCAACAGCAGGCAGAGTTTTCCAAGCCGGCCACGCTTTTTACGAGCACTTCCTTAATGGCACTCCCGTAATGGCATTTCCAACGCTGGGGCTGCGGGGACAGCTGACGCCTCATCCATCACAGCCTGCTTTCTGTTGGGAAAACAACGGCTCTGGATTGTTGATTGCAGGCTGTTCCCTTCGGATTGCAGGCTGTTCCCTTCACAGGCACGAAGGTGCAGGGAAATTCCAACACTTCTGCATTGAAAGAGAGTAGAAGAGTTGGGGTTGGAAGGAACTTACAGCTCATCTGCTTCCACCCCCTCCCACGGGCAGGGACACCTTCCACCAGCCCAGGTTGCTCCAACCTGGCCTTGGACACTTCCAGGGATCCAGGGGCAGCCGCAGATTCTCTGGGCACCCTGTGCCAGGGCTTCCCCACCCTCCTAGCCAAGAATTCCTTCCAATATCCCATCTAACCCTGCCCTCCAGCACTGGGAAACCATCACCTCGTCCTGTCTCTCCATCCCTTGTCCCAAGTCCCTCTCCAGCTCTCTTGGAGCCCCTTTAGGCACTGGAAGGGGCTCTAAGAGCCTTCTTTGCTGCAGGCTGAACATCCCCAGCTCTCCCAGCCTGGCTCCAGAGCAGAGGGGCTCCAGCCCTCGGAGCACCTTGGTGATCAAATCCACCAACTGCCACATGCACAGCGTGGCAACACTGAAACACTGAAAAACAGTGGAAAAATCTCTCCTCAGCAGCTTCTCTGGCTCTCCTCACTCTAAAAACTACTCAAAAGGCAAAGCTTTGGAGCTCCAGGCAAGCTGGGCTGAGCACATCTCGGGTGGAATGTTGGCTTTGCTGAAGTCATCTGTTCGTAGCTTCAGCCAAGTCACCGGCTCTGCAAAGCACAGCTGGGCTCAAAGTAGGACAAACACCTGTTCTGGAGACCTGCCAGAGCTCCCAGGACTGTCCAACGCTGAGCACAACTGCCCAAACCAGACCTAAGCATCCCCCAGTCCCTCCCTTTCATCCTCGAGTTTGAATAATGGTCTCTCAGTTCCAAAGGACACAGCTGGGCTGTCTGATCCAAACGAGCAAGGTCGCCCCTGTGAACCTTGGTTTGGCCTTCTGAATGTCTCCTCGTGTCCCCTGAGGCTTTATCTGCCAAGCTGAGGACACCCAAACCTTAGAAAACCTGCCCAAAATTTCTGCCTGTGTCTTGCAGCCCGGCCAGGTCGACCCACCTGTGCTTTGGTGTGGCCTCGGAGAGAAATCCCCATGGAAAGAGGTTCCCCTTTGCATCCTATGGAAACAAAGCTCCTCCAGATCATGGAGAGCCCACTGGAAAGGAAATGTTCTTAGTGGAATCCACCTGGAGATGACCCAAAGGATCCTTTTACCAGCTGCAAGTGAAGCTCCTGCACCACAGACGTGGCACAACCCCCTTCCACGGGACATCTCGTGATGGTGGAAGAGCCCTGCTGCCATCCAGACCTTCCCTGCTGGGATTTCACGGCAAAGGATCTTACCCTGGGCCACTGGCAGCCTCGTTCAACTCCTCCAGGATGTGATTTCCTTCCCAGTGCCTCCCTGGATCCTCACTGGGAAGCCCTGGCTCCTGGTGTCAGCCTATCTTACTTTGCACTCTCCACTTCCCCATCCCTGTAACTCTCTTTTCCCCTTTGCAAAACCCAGGGAACGCTCCAAAACTCCCTCACAGCTGCCTCAGGCTCCTGAAAGAGAAGCCCAAGGCGCTGTTATTCCACAGGAGTGGTTGGTCCCCACCTTTACAAACCTCACCAGAGATTTAGGGCAGCCAAGCGTTAAGAACTGCAAGGTCGCTGGGTGTATTTCTGACACCCCCCCCCCCAAAAAAAACCCCAAACAACCCTGACCTGGAAAGCATCAACATTGTTCCCGCATGAGGAGGCTTTTATTTGTTCCTTTCAGGACTGGCACGCGAACTTCTGAGGCTGAAATTGGAATTTCATGCTTCTGAGGGCTTGGGACATCTTTTAGGGATCAAACTCATCTCCAGAGATGAGTAATGAGGCCAAATGTTGGGTTGGTTTTTTTTTTTTTGAGGGGGGGGTGTTAACACAAAATGATGCTTTGCTGCACAACTGGAGGTTTAAAGAATAAATTGGGGTTTTTTTCGTTAGGGGCAGCTGTGGGGTGGGGGAGCTGATGGGGTGGGGGCACAGCCTCGTATTGATCTGGGAAATGCATCATCCAAACACAATCTGCTCCAGCAAATGGGGGGATGAAGGAAACCACATTAAAAACCTGCTGAAAGTTGCCTCGAGGCTCCTTCTCTCACACTTGGGCTTGGGGCACTTGGGGGTTTTTATTTCTTCCCTTTTTCTTCCCTTAATAAACCCAAACCCAGCACTTTGGTGTTAAGGGAAGGGCTGGGAAGACCCCCTTGGCTTCTCCCCCCAGACACACACTCACACCCCGGGGTGAGAGCCATTCAAAGCTCACAGACAAGAGGGATTTGGGTTCCTTGGCTCTCACTGGAATTTTTGAGGCCTTTCAGCAGCTGCCCTGCCTCCTTGGGTGAAGAAAAAGCAACTTTACTCCTAAATAAACAGAGGTTTAGGCCAAACTGGGCAGTGCCTGTGGACACCAGGGTTCCCTGGCATCTCCCAGAGGCTCTCTGGGAGGAGGAAGAGCAATTTGAGTCCTAAACAGTCAGAATGGTCCAGACCTAACTGGACAATTCCTGTTGACATCCTTGGCATCTCCCAGTGCCTCCTCCAAGGGGCTCAGGCGACAGAGAGGGAAGGGACAATGAGAGGTGGGGACCCATCCAGCTCATGATGCTGAAGAGGGCAGGGAAAGAGGAAACCCCCCCTCCCCAAATTAAAAATAATAAATAAATAAAACCCAGATGTGGTTTATTTTGGGATTATTCCCCTCCCCTCCCCCCCCACTCCAGTGCACTCCCAAATGGATTTATGGGGCTATTTCTCCTGACACACCAAACCCTGCAAGCTCTGCACTCCCTCCCTGCTCCTCCCATCACACAGGTGGAACTGCTGGAAAAAAAAACAAAAAAAACAACCAAAAAAACAGGGAGAGGAAGGAAAGGGTGGAAGGAAACAGAAGAGAAAACGAGGGGGGAAAGTGGAGCAAACATCTGCTTTGTGACTAATCCCAGCCATGGCACCCCCTTTTTATTGCTAACATTCCTCCTAAGTTAGAAACACTTTTTTTTTTTTTTTTTTTTTTTTTTACCACCCCCTTCCCTTCCCCTCCGAACTTCAGATGTCCCAGAGGAATGTTTAAATTATTATGGAGTCCCAGAGGGGTTTGTTGCTTCCCTTTTTAATTTGTTCCACGTTACTGGCCGGGCTTTTAAAGCAGTGCCCCGTTTGCTCCTTCCTAAAGTCAAGCCCAGGGCTCCTTGTTCCGGCTCTGGCACGGGATTCCTTGGGACTGTGTTCCCCAAATCCCTGTGGGTTTATAGCCTGCCTGTAAGACCTGAACTCGGTGCTGAACTTTGTGATTACCTGCCCTGATTTCTGAGCTTATGTTTAAATAGAAACGCTAAAAACACTGACTTAGGCCAATCAAAAAAGGCATTTTTGGCTGTTTTTCACTCACCTTTCACAGGGGGGCTGCAACCCTGCAAGGCCAGTGGAATGCCTGCTGCTATCCAGACAGGAAAAAAATCAATGTGTGGGAAAAAGGAGAAGGATGGAGCTGGGATTTGACCTTCCTGGTCCAGGGAGAGCAGGAAATTGGGGGTGCAGGAGCTCTACGTGGGGGTTTTTAACCTCCTCAGCCTTCCTTGCCCTCTGAGGTGCCCAGAAATTGGCTCAGGATTGTCTGGAAAATGCATGGCAGGAAAACCCTTAGGGATGTTCCTTAGCAACAGCTGCTCCCAAACCAAGGGCAGCAAAAGCCTCAGATCCAGCAGAGCCACCAGGTGACTGCACTGGGAAAGGACATTTCTGCAGCTCCACAGTGTTTTCCCAGAGGGCTTTTCCAAACATGGCCCAAAGAAGGAAGGAAAAAAAAAAGGAGGTGTCCAAAGAGTTTGGAAGGGAGACACATCTCGAAACATGAAGCAGGAGAAGGTAAGCAAATACTAACCACACATGTCCTTAACAGCACCACTCCACACCCACCATTTCATCGGAGGTTTTGGTCAGTATTTTTGCCCAAGATCTCATCAAATCAGGTGCTGATTCTTGGGGGAACGATTTCCCACCCGTCTCTGCATCCAAATGTCTTTGAGCATCAGTGGAGGAAGCTTCCATGTCCCCCCTGAGCCACAGCCTTTTTGGGAATCACCACGTGGGGAACACTGAACCACTTCTGGTTCCCGTGTTCTGGAAGGCAGCTGGGTGAGGGCATCTCACAGAGCTTGTCCATGCTCCCCTGGGCAGGGCACTCCTGACTGGAAAAGAGGTGTTTGTGTCACTTATCCAGCTGTTCAGGACTCGGCCCACTGAGGTGCTGCTCCCAGGTCCTCCCCTGTCACTGCAGTCCGTAGGATTGCCACTGCTGTTGCAGACTGGCTGCAAGCCTCTGCTGTGTCTCTCATCTCCCTTGATCTCTATTTTTCCTGCATTTCCCATGGCCCAGCTAGTCTTTTTTCCCCCTGTTTTCTCCAGGGCTGGAGACTTTGCTACTGGTGTTGCCCTTGGAATGCCGTGTCTTTGCCCCTCAGCCCTCCCGGTTTGGATCACTGCGCTCCAGGGCACAGGGAGTTGTTTTCCATCCCCTGGATGTTATTAAGGAAAATCACCAGCTGTCTCCTGATTATTAGTTGGTCATTTTTTCTCACTCCTGAAAGGCTGAGAGGAGGGAATGTGCGAAACCTCCCAGTGGAGAAATCCCAGGAGGCAGGGCATGGACTTACACAAATAAAGACAGGAATTGCCCCCAGCATTCATGGATCATTGGAGAGTGAAAGCACAGCCCAGCAATGATCCCTCCAGCCTCAACATGTGCCTCTCCTTTCCTAATGTTGCCAATGTTTGCATCTGATTCTGCCTCTTGCTTTCCATCCTGAGTCTCCAGCCCATCCTGGATCATCCCAAAGGACAACTGGGAGCTGAGGGGGAGGTTTGCACAGAGAGCTCTCACTGCAGCTCATGCAAGGCAGATGTGGACGTGAGCAGCGTGTGCAGCGGAAAAGAAGTGGGGTGGGTGGGTGAAAATACTGGATATTCAAAAAAAAACCCCAACAACCTTCCCTGGAAGGGCTGTCAGGCCTTGGAACAGGCTGTTCGGGGAGGTGGGTGAGTCACCAACCCCGGGGGGGATTTAAAAGACATGTGGGATAGGGGTTGGTGGTGGGAATGCTTGGGCTCCGTGATCTTTGAGGTGGTTTCCAACTGAAATGATTCCACGATTCTACAAATGAAGGGGAAAAGGGGACAAAGGGACAATGATGGCCATCAACACCCCAGCAGGCTCCAAACCCAGGCACCAGCAGCTGGGCTCGTGACATCATTCCAAGGAGCTGTTCTAAGGGGAAGATCTGGAGACTGTGTGAGCCCTGAAATGTCCTCTTTGCCCTCCATGGAGTTTAGACTGGGGAGAATTAATGACTTTTCATTAATAGCATTCCAGATTTCCACGCTTCCACTGGTCCCATCCCAGGCACAGCTGCTCCCAGACATCTGCCAGGCTCCTAAACATTCCAGGCTTGGATGCAACATCTGTGCACAGGGCGCTTCATCACGACATCCTGCAACGGGCAGTGTCCCCAAAGATTCCCTCGGCCATGGCAGCAGATCCAAAGGCGAGCAGGACCACGAGGCCCAGGCATGCCCAGCTGCTCCCTGCCCCCTCAGCACGGCTGCAGGAAAGCAGGGCACTCCTGCCTGCACATAACAGCGAGAAAACAAGGAAAACCCAGCTCTGACAGGGACCAACATTTTTGGGAGCTGTCCAGACACCAAGAAAACCCACTGTGAAGTCGCAAAGAGCTCCGAGATAAGAGGCAGAGTATTTCCATTTGTAGGTAGAGAGCGAAAGCTGCTCATGAGGAGTGGGATTTTGGAAGGACTCAGCCGCGGGGATCTGGCAAGGAAGGGTTGGAAAATCCTTCCTCTGCCCTGCCTCTGCCCTCTCCTGTGCCCCGTGGAAAGAGCAGCCGTGCCCTTCTCACGGCCCCGTGGTCGGTCCCACCGCAGCCCTCCTGCCGGTCCCGGCACTCTCCTGCCTCCCAGACGCTGACTCCTGCTTTTCCCTGGGCCCTGGTTTATCCCCGGCCACACCACTTGAAAGGATCACTTGAAAGAATCCCAGAATATCCTGAGCTGGAAGGGCCCCACCAGGATCACCAGTCCTGGCCCTGCACAGGACGACCACAATCAAAGCTCAACGACCTCTCCTGCTTCCTCTCGAGTGTTTTCTCCAGGCACCTCCCTGGATCAGAACAACGGGGAACCAAAATATTTGCTGCAAGTGTCCCAGACTGCAACCACTGCCCAAAAGCTTTAGGTTAAAGCCCTTGGAAATGCACCAAAACCATCTATTCATCACAAAAATCACTGTGGCTCCTGAGGAAAAGGAGGCTGCCCATCACCATAAGCATTTTTCCCTGGGCAGTTGCATTTTTTCCCAAGGGAGGCCATGAAAGAGAACTCGGGGTTGGGGGGGGGGGGAAGCTGACATGCTGACAGCCTAATTAATTAATCCCATCCTAGAACAAATTCCTGGGAAGTGCTGTAATGAGCCAGCCAAGCCTGTTGTCTGCAGAGGAAACAATAAAAGACGAGAAGTTACAAACCAGATCCCCTTGCGAAATCGTCACCCCAGAACTCCGAACCTGCAGCAGTCTTGGGCTCACACCTCCAGGAAAGGTACCTCTGGCTTCATCTTTCACCCAACACTTCCCTCACTGCCAAGTCCTCTAAATGTGCTTCCAGCATCTCCCAGACTGCCCCAGGCTGGGGGGGTGTGGAGGGGAAGCTGGGAAGTGAAGCCATTAAACCAGCAGATGCCTGAATGCCATTTGCTCCGTGTCCCTCAAGCCCAGCCAGGTTTCATCCCTTGGAGCAAAGCTCCCTCTGGCAGCTGTTTGCACCCCAGAACTGCCCAGTGGGGAAAGCAGGTGTCCTGCCCCAGTGCTCCCACCCCTCTCCTAAAAACCCAGTGTAAAACCAAACCACGGGACCAAACCCAGCCCCTCAGGTTCACACACCTCATCCCCTTGGGAATGTGGCTCCAGCACGGGCCATGACCATGGAACTGCCCCTTCCCAAGCTCTCCCTGCTCAGAGCCTCTCCAAAGTGCCCTCACCCCCTCCTTCCAACTGCAAAAGAAAGAAAAAGGGATGTAGCTGGTTTGAGTCACTTTACCAGGTGCTTCACTGCCACTGGGAGGGACTGGCAGAGCTGGGGCTGCACAAGGAGCCAAACTGGAACCATAGGGATGGAGAGGGACAGAAATCTGGGGGATGAGTTTCCTGGCTATTCAAGCCCTGACTCTTGTTTCTCACAGTCCTGCTTTTGTTTCTCACAGTCCGTGCTCCAGGTCCCCCTTCCAGCAATCATTTTCCTTGTGCTCCAGGTCACCCTTCCAGCATCATCTCCTTCCTCCTTGCACCAGGTCACTGTTCACTGGAACTCTGCTCTGGAATTTCATGGAATAACTGACCTTGCAGAGGGTGGTGATCCCTGGGGGGCTAGAAGAAAACATGAGGATAAGTGGCTGAATTATTTTTCCTCTTTTTTCTTTTTTTTTTTGTTTGTTTTGTTTTGTTTGTTTTGGTTTTTGGTTTTTGTTTTGGTTTGTTTTAGGTTTTTTGTTTGTTTGGTTTGGTTTGTTTTTTGTTTTGTGCTTAAAACCCCTCAAAAGCAGCTGGGGAAGTGGTGGAGACAGTATGTTGCATCACTGCAGCCCATCCATCCATCCATCCCTGAGGATGGATGACATGGATGTGCAAGCTAAAGCCAATGGAGATACTGGCACTGATAGTAATGAGTGGTAAATCGAGCCCTAATTTACATTTCATCAGGGATGACCACATAAAACTTAAAGAGATTCAAGCTCTCTGCTTCCTTAAGTTTAGAACCACTAAACTTATATGATATGAGGTGCATCAGAGCACTTCATTCCGTGTTTTTAGGTGGGGTAGAATTCCCATCACATTTTCTCATCTGCTCTCTTTTTTTTTCTTTCCTCCTGCCTTTTATTTTATTCCTGGCTCTTTCTGGCCTCCTTTTCCAGCTGCTGACTATTATCACCTCCAATTCTAATCCCTCCTTAACTGCTCCCATAATCACCCCTTGATTTGGGAACCTGGATTCCTACCCTTCCATCCACAGGTTGTCCTTGGATTTCCTGATCTCAGCTTGTTCCAATGTCCTGGAGCCCTCATTTGCTTTGGCCTGTCCCTGTTTGTGTGGGAATGAAGGGAATAATTAGCTGGAGCACATGGAACTTTGGTGTAGGAAGGAGTTTGATGTGCTCCATGCACCAAGGTTTCCTTTCCCTGCTCCTCCTGGCCCATGGCACCACTCCTGCCTTGGGAATTTGGACAAACAGCTGTGCTGATCCCCCCAAATCCCAAGCCCATTCCAGGCTTGGGAGTTCCAGGTTTGAATTTCTCTTCCTGGCTCATTTTGGCGGAGCACTTCCTCTCCATTTCCATGTTTTCCCACTGACCACCACATCCTTCTCCTCTCCAAGATCTCACAGATGTCAGGGAACAAGGACTTCTGTGAGCTCCCTTTTGGGCACAAAAATCCCCACTGGCCACTGCTTTTGTTCGGGAGGTTCCTTTGTTTCAGAGCTCACACCTCCCCTGGCCTGGGGCATCCCACAGACCTCAGGAATTCCCTGCCCCAGGCACAGTTTGCATCCAGCTGTGGATGTAAACCCAGGGAGACACCATGGATACGGCACCACTGCTGTGAGCCCAGCATTTCGTTTCTGAATTCCAGACAAAGGGATCTCAAGGGAAAAAATCCCCCCATGATGCTGAACTGAAAACATTGCAGTGGCTGATTCCACTCCTCAGTCAACACCTCTGGTTCCAGTGGCTCCAGCCCCTCTGGAGCACATCAGATGCAGTTTAAAATTAGCATTTTCTTGATGGCAGCTTCTCCCTAGAACTGCTTCCAAATCCATAGTCCAATCCAATTAAATCTTGGATATTAATCTTTTGCATTAATACACTCTCTCTCCTCTTTTCTCTCTCCATCCAGTGCTAAGTGCACTAAGATGAGTCTCAAAAACACCAAGGGATTTGTTTCCCACGTGCAGAGTGCTTGCAGTGCAATCCAGGAGCAGCATGGGAATGGTGAGAGCGGGAATTACCTTCCTTGCTGCAGGATGGTGGATTTCTGACAGCCTTGTCCTGAGGTGATGCATCCCCACGTCTTCACCTGCTGCATAAAACTCTGTCCTGTCCAAAACTGTCTCCCCAGAGAGGTACTTATGGATTGGAAGTGAGTCAACACTTGCTTTTCTTCCAAGGAAAGTCTGTTTTCATCTGCCTTCCTGTACCTTCTCCTTTTTTGCTGCAGCTTCAACTGAGAGGACTCTCAGTGCTGAGGGAGAATTAGGAATATGAAACGATCCTGTGAAAGAATTAGTCAAGGGAAGCAATTTTAAATACCAGACATGAATCTTCCAATGTGTCCTGAACTGGATCCCACTTAAAAGGAAACTCTTTGTAATTAAATCATTGACAAAGGCCAAGCAAAAGTTCTGGATCCAGGGAACTTCTTTTCTCAGAGATTGTCTTAACTGGGAATCTCCAAACCTTTGAATGTTGCAACTTGCAGATGTTTTCTTGAAGAGGGGAATTTCTATTAGTCACTTCTGTGAAGATTTCTGCACGATTAGGTCAAGCAGACAATTATTCACCCTTCAGATCCAGGACAGCACAAGGTCAGACCAGTTCCAACCGCTCTCCTGACAACTTGCTTCAAATGGCCAGGTTCTGAAGGAAACTGAACTGTGCTTGGGCAGCTCTCTGAGGAATTTCCGATGAATCCATCTGATTCACTTCCATGCCCAGCTCCCTGAGCTGCTCAGCTCACTGCACCTCTCCAGGGATGTGTCATTTTTCCTGTCACAGGCCGTGAATCCGCTCGGCTCGCTGGAATCGCAGTTTCTACCCCGAGTTCCTACAGCAAGTCCCTGCAGCTCTGAGGGAAGTTCACATCAGCTTTGGGAGCCCAGAGTGACCCCACACCACCCTGGCACCCCATCCAATGTTTTCCTTATTAGGCAGCTCCACGAGTTGGTTCAGAGTTGTCTTTTGCCCAAGGCAAGGGGTGGGATCAGGTTTAAAGTCACTGCCGGGGGCCAAGCTGCTCGTGGGGCATCTCAGCACATGATTTCTCCAATTCTCTACACAAAGCCCTCTGTGGATGGACAAAAAATCTGCAGAAGGAAGGAAGGAACTGAAGCCATCAACAGACAAAAAAACACCAAACAAAAACCCACAACAACAAAAACAAACAAACAAACAAAAACCAAACAAAAAACCAAAACAAAACAGCCACAAAACAAAAAAGGGGTCCTTTTCTTTCTCTCTGCTTTGATCTCCAAGCGTGGTGAGAAAAGAAACGTGGCAAAGTTATCCCAAAAATATTCCTTACACTGCCCCCCAGGCCACACTCTGCACAGCTACAGGAGAAACACCTGGATTCAGGACACAGTTTTTAGCAAAGGGTTTGTCATCCCCAGCCACGTGTGAAGAAGAAAGGACCCAACTCAATTAGGAGTGCAAAGGTGTGCAAAACCCACTTGGACACAAAAATATAAGATACAGAGCAGGATTTTTTTTCCTTTCTCACAGAGAAATGCAAGAGGGATAAAAAGAAACACCTCTGACCATGAAGAGCAGCTCTTGGGTGCAGCACCCCCAAGTCCCACCCGTGCACTCCCCCCCTGAGCCCCCCCAGCACACACTTCCACCCCCAAAGAGCTGTGGAGGTGGGAGAGGTTGGGATTTTAGAGGCTGGAAACGCCTGATCCAAAGTTCTGTGTGCAGCCACAAGTCAGGTCCCAGGGCAGTTTTTGGAAAGCCCTGGGGCTCAGGTTACCAAAGGCTGTGTCCAAGCCCACGTGTGAGGTTACAGTGGCAACCACAAATGTGGCATTTCCCGGAGTTTCAAGGCTTGGCTTCACCTACAAAAACTTCACCAGCTTCCCAAGCTTCCTTTGGGGTGCGGGGGGGAGCAGAATGTAACGAGGAAAAGCCACGGTGAGCTGGAAGATCATCCCACCAGCAGTGCAGGGGCTGCACCTGGGGGGGGCTGAGAGCTGTTGGCAGCGTCCACCTCCCGCCCACGAGCTGGGAAGACACAGCTCCAAGTAGTTCTGTAAGAAGAGCCAGTCCCAAACTTCTGCCCTCACCTCCAGCAGCAACTCAACCCTTTAAATCCCTACAGTGACCTTTCCAGCACCTCCCACCCGCCCCGAGGCAGAGCTGTGCCTCTCTCCCACCACATCCAGCTTAGCTCCACCAGCCTGCAGCTGATGAAACAACCCCCCCTCTGTCCGTCATTTAAAATCCCCCCAAACGTGCCCCGCCCAGTGGCTGCTGTGCCAGGTGACCATTTCCATATGCCCAATTTTCCCGGATTTTCCACGAGATTCAGGCACCTCCCTGCTCACTGCCCCTCTCACCTGGCCGTGGCCCTGGTGGACAATTCCGTTATCCTGAGGGAATTCCAGCTGCTCCAGCTCCGTCCTGCCCCTCCTCTGCTCTCCCCGCTCCGTCCAGGTGAACAACAAGGAGAAGGATTTTTAACCCCGTTAAGGGAATCCCCCGGGGTTTTATGGGGCTCTGGTTTTCCAGCTGGGAAGAGCCTGCATTTGATGTGGGATCTCCACCCTGCAGGCGTCTTTTCCAAAGCCTTCACCTTTCCCCCCACATTCCCCAGCCGGTTGTTGCTTACCCTGCTTGGCTTTGATCTCTCTGGTGTGGAAGAATTCTCCAGGGATGCTCCATTATGGAAACAACACCCAGAGACACAACTGATGCCCTCAGATCACAAACATCCTAAGGGGAACAGGGACCTTTTCCAGCTTCAAGGGCTCTTTGGCTTCCCCGTTTTTCAGCTCTCCAATTCCATGCAGGAGCAATTTGCAGCAGTAATT
Organism: Myiozetetes cayanensis; assembly: GCF_022539395.1. Lineage (NCBI taxonomy): Eukaryota > Metazoa > Chordata > Aves > Passeriformes > Tyrannidae > Myiozetetes > Myiozetetes cayanensis. The sequence continues at coordinate 453,314 of NW_026088185.1, read as the reverse complement.
GTCAGTTTTCCCTGAGCTGTGAAAAAAATTAAAGGCCAGTTATTTCTTCTCCATTCCTGTGAATCACTGAAAAATAAAAGGATATGAAGGAAGAAGGCAAAGCTTTTTTGACCAAGTAACAAATCAGTGTCATTCCTGAAAGTCCATGAAAAGTAAATCAAAATATGAGCAAGGAAATTCGGGATAGAAGCAGGTTTAGGCTGCCACTAGTTATAGGAGGGAAAGAGCTAAACTGATGCCTTTATAATCCCCAAATGTTGATATCCCTAGAATTTATTTTTTCATTTGTAAAATGTATATAAAATGTGGACATTTCTATTAAAAATAAAATTTATATAAAATAAAAATTTATATTAAAAATAAAATTTATATAAAATAAAAATTATATTGATATCAAAATAATATGGAAGTCAAAAACTCTATAAAATTAAAATCGTATTGAAATGAAAATATATTTAAATTTATACATTCCTTCTAACAAAAATACAGTTCTACTCCCATCAAAATTTGGGAAGTCTCAGTTATCTCTGAATTACTTGATTTGCAGCCAAAACCAGTTTAATGGATTTTGATGACTGGTATAGAAATCTGGAAGGTTGTCCTGGAGCACCTTTTTTTCAAGGTTGGCTGATGTAGAAACTAAGGGAAACATGTGGAACAGGCTGCCATGTGCACATGGCTCTTTCCCACATCATCCCACAACATTCCTGACTCCCTTGGGAACAGGAAAACCCCTGCAGAGCCCTGTTCTCACCATAGGGTGTTACTGGAATGCTGTCCCATCACAAGCAGAGGGTGGTTCTAGTGACAGGCAAACAAACTCCCCCAGGAGTCCTAAAGGACAATATAATGTAAATGTTACCATTAACATCTCCTGTATTAATTAATATGGAATCTGGCGAACAAAACTCCTACAAAACCTTGCCTTCCCCAAGCCCACACTGTGCTTACAGCCTTTAGTGTATCAGCAACCCCAAATCCAAACCAATAAACCTTCCCCCAGACACTCAGAGCTGCAAAGACCAAGGCCCAGCACCAAATTATCCCGGATTTTCCTGCTAGAGGAGAAGGATCCAACCCCAGGAGCCTCTTCACTCACCTGTGACAGGGGAACCCATCCCGTTGCCACCACGTTCACAGCCACCCATTCCTTCCAAGCTCTGGAAAAACCAGCAGCCAGCCAAGTTCAGAGGAACGATTTGGAGGTGAAAAGCTCCTCCACCTGTTTCAGGAACTCCCCAGCCCTCAGCTGCACCCTTGGAGAGACAACACTGGTGTGCAGCCTATGGATCACCACGAAAGCAAAGAGGCCAGAGAGCTCTCAGCATTTTTTTTTAATGTATATTTGGCAAGCTTACAAGGCAACAATTCGCTTCCCTGGGACCTTTCACTTCCCTGGAAATTCCAAGAGCCGCATTTAAAAGGGAATTGGCAGATGCAGTTTTATTTCTTTTATTATTGTTTTTTATCGTAAGGAAATTTGTTTTGCTCCAGCAACAAGGCAAAAACTCCTCAGTCAGGGAGGGGAGTTTTCCACCAAGGCCAGTTTTAGCAGGGCAGTGGGAAAGAAAACTTGGGCTGTGTGATGAACCACAAAGATCATCTGCAAAAAGATGAATAACACTTTCTGTGTGGAAACCTGGAATTGCAGGCGCTCGTGGAAGGCTTTGGAATGTGTTAGGAGTTGTAATCCTCCCAGCAGAACCTCAAAAGCCTTGGCTTGTCCTGCCCTTTTAAAAAACCCGGGACTTGACAGCTATTTAAGCAGAACCACAAGTGTTAGAGGTGGGAAGGGCCTGGGGATCATCTGATCTCCTCCACGACTTGAGCAGGGAACAGCAACACTCCCCCCAGTGCTGCAAAGGGGGAGTGGAAATCCCTGCCGAGGGAGGAATCAGCAGAAGTGGGGCTGGAAGTCCAGGGAAGCACAGCCCCCTCGGTTTTCCACTCGTTAATGAATTCATCTCCGAGCTCGTGGCGCTGCTCCCGAGCAGAAGGATGAGCTGTGCTGCTTCAAGGCTGCCCACACAGGAAGAATTCCTCTCTCCAAGTGGTGTTCACCCACTTTCTGCAGGTTCCCCATGAGGGGAAAAAAAGGCAGTGGCCTTCATCCTGTACCAAAACTCTGATGCTTTTACAGTGATGCTGCTTTGAGTCCTGAGAAACAAACACTCCATAAATCACATCATAAAATGTATCCAGCCTGATGGTTTATAGGAAAGCTCAGCAATGGCAGGTTTTTGGGGTGTTTGGGGTTGTTTTTGGTGATAATCCACCTTAAAAAAAGGCAGTTTTCTTGTGATGCTGGAGGTAGGGCAGTTTATTTGTGAGAGGCTTAAAAGTTGAAGTATTTGAAGGTCAATCAGCCACTGGCAACCGAATTCCACCACCCCCACCCCTTCCTTGTTTTATTGGGATTAATATTTGTGCTTTGCAGCTCTGCTGTAAAATGGACTGTGGTTTTCCTGAACTTTTCACCCAACCTTTTCCTCAGGCCTGGGAGCTCACAGGGGGCCAGCTCAGTTCTTCTTGTCCTGCTTTAGAAGGGAAGGTGTTTCAGGCCTTGACCTGGGATTTGCTGAGTCTTCTGAATGGTGCCTTAAAAAGAGCAGTCCCTGGGGGTGCAGGTGGCAGGAGGGTTGGAGAGCAGAGGGATAAAGTCAGGCAGGACCCCAAGCCTGGCAGAGGGAATAAGAGATGGAGAACCAACAACACCCCCCAACACCCACTTTTAAGGACAGAGCTCCTCTCTCAGCTTCACGTGCCACCTTCCCTATGGAGAGGAGGAATGGCACATTCCCAGCTGGAATGTGTGGCTGTGGTGGCAGCCCAGATGCTCTGCTGGACTCTTCTCCATCCCTCCACTCTGCAAGTCTGTGTGGGGAAGATCAGGAGCAGATTTCTCCCGAGACTCCTGGCACTGCTCCTTCCAGCCGTGGCCGGCAGCTCCAGGAGAAATGACTCTCTCTTATGTTTTGGCATTTCCAGTGTTGGCAGGAGGGAGGATGGAAGAAAACAAACCTGAGGCTCCCAGAAACTCCATAAACAAACAAAGATTTCTTTTCAGTGTGGTTCTGGAGAGAGCCAGAGGTCTGGGGAGCAGGAGGATTTCAGCCTCAGCATTGGCCAGTGCTTCTTCCAAGCGTGGAAGGAAACGGAGCCTGCACCTCTTCTGCACCTCACACCATCTCTTCATTCAGCTGAGACGAGGAGGTGATCCAGTTGTGAGGGAGACACCCCTTGGAAAGCTCATGGAATGTGTTTGCTTGGTGGTCTGCCTCCCCCTGGGGCACTGGGGAGCGCTGGCAAAGAGCAGGTTTCTTTGCAGCTGCCTCCTGTGGGCATCCCCTTGGGTCCCTGAGGGTCCCCAGGAGCTCCCTGATGCTCTCTGGGATGTCCTCCCAGAGAGGTTTCCCAAGGAGGAGCTCTCCTCTCCCTCCAAGGCTCAGCCCAGCAAGTCCTCCTTAGCTTTTGGTAGAAACTCTGCACCCAGGGTTACCTTCAGCATGAATTCAGTGCCCCCAAATCTCCTCCCTTTGGGTCCCACTTTGGCACAGCCTCCTGTCCACGAGCATCCTGATGTGGGATCGTGGGCAGCTGTTCAGGTAAGGCAAGGAAAATATGAGAGGCCTGATGGAACCCTTTCTTTGTGAGAGCTCCAGTGCCTGTGTGAGGCAGGTTTTCCCAGCTGGAAACTCTACACAAGATACTAGATGGTCAGGAGGAAACAGTTTCCTCCTTTTCTTCCCCCTGGAAGCTCCTGGGATTGCTGCTGCTGTCAGAGCATCCTCAGTGCCTTTATCCAGCCTCCTGCCACTCTGCAACCACACTCCCAGCATATTTTTCCAGGGATTCCAGCTTGATTTTGTCCAGGGTTGTGCTCCTTGGGCAGTTTTACTCACAGGTTAATTCATGTCATGCTCAGAAGCACAGAGCTGCATGATTTTTGTGAGTTTACTCACAAAAGCTGGTCCTAAGCCTAATCCTGACCTGACTGATTTTCTTACAAATCCAAAGCACTGATTCACTGTCACATGCTGCCCATGCAGCCTAAGGAAGTGGTACTGGATAACATAAATCTGATTTTTTTCTCCCCCCTCAAAAAAAGCCTGGTTGCACCCAATGGAACCAGTTGTTAAAACACAGTTTGTTCATGATGGTGATTTAAGTCAGAGTCAGCTCAGGCAGCCACGATGTCAGGCACCCTGGTTTAGTAAAACTCTGCCTCCTGGACAAACAGGCCCTTTGGCTGTGCAGGCAACCACTGGACAGATGTGATGTGAACAAAAAGCCAGTTGGTCAGATAACAAGAGCTCAGCTCTCAATCCCATCATTAATGAACAAATTAGTCCCTTCTACCTCTCTGGCTTAGTTGCCTTGCTGATAAAAATGAATAAGCTTTGCTTTTTTCTGCTTTTTTTAGATTTCCCTCCCCTGCTGTGATGTCCTGCAGACTGATGAATGAGGTGTTTTTCTGTGAAACAAGGCTGGTGCTGGGAACAGCCTGCAGGAGATGCTGCTGGAGAAGGGCACATTTTGTCTGGGGTGATGCAGCAGAGAGGCCAGAGAGTCAACTCACTGCCCTGCAACCTCAGGGTTGCTTTGCTGGTTCCCACTCCTTAACCTTCTCTTTTTGGACTGATTGGACCAGAAAACCTGGGGGTGCTTCAGCGAGGCCACCCTTGCAATGCACTGGAAATGCTGTTCAATAAAACCACTGAAGTTGCCGCTTTCTGCCCTGAAATGTCGGTTCACACAACGTGCTGCTCCATTCTTTGGGAGTGCATTTCCCAGGAGGTGGATGCATGCATTTGGAAGTGCATACATAGTCACTTTAGCATCGGCTTCCCTCTGCTCTGACTCCAAGCACAACAGCTCAGCTGCCCTTGGAAGGACTTCACACGGCAGCGTGACGGGGATATTGCGAACTTCCACGAGGGCTTCGCACGAGCAGCCGTAGGAAGGGAGAGCACACGTGTCCCCAAGCCTTCTGAAGGTTCTGTGCCGTGATTTCGGAGCCCCAGGCCCGGGTGCTGGGACAGATTAAGGGTTTCCATTCCCAGATGTTCTCTGTGCCTTGTTGCGACACCTCTTACCTACTTCGGGGCTGACCTTGCGCTGGGCTCGGGGCTGTTCACGAGTTTTTTAGTCATTGTGAAGAACAAGGAAAGAGAAACAAACATCTGGTCAGCAGAGCTGCCAAGAGCACATTCCTTCCTTGTTTTTCAACCTTTCAATCCCTTTGTTTTCTGCCTGAAATTCCATTTGATAAATGCACGGAGAGCCACAGGGCACTGATTAGATGCAACTCCTGGCCTGACCCGTGGCACCAGTGGAAACGCCACAGACATCCACGGAGCCCAGAACGAGACTAAGGCCCTGGTAGAACCATCCTAACCATGCATGGGGGGCTGATCCTACTCCCACTGAGGACAATAGGAACTTTCCACCAACTTCAGCGGGATCAGGATGGGGCTTCAGTGCTGTTGCTGCAGTGAGATGGTGCTCGAGCCCATCCCCTGCCCAGCTGTGGCCTTCACAGCTTCAACAGCTCTCGGGGAGGTGTTTTAATTGGAAACAACAACTTTATTGAATCTTGGCCTGAGGTGCTGGCACAGCCTGCCCAGACCAGGTGGGGCTGGTCCAACAAAGGCTCGTGAAATATCAAACACGAGAGGGGCCACGGGACAACAGCTTCACCCTCTGGACCTTGGCTGAACGAGCCTCAGCCTCCTGCACCTCTGCACAGCTCTGTCCTCCTGGAGCACAGCTGCTGAGACCTGCAGCACACTGACCCTGGGTCCATCCTCCCCAGCTATAGGTGCCTCTCCACAACAGGCATGTTAGGAGAAGCTGAAGAGTTAAGAAGCAGCAAGAGAAGCTGCCTTAGATTTCAGCTGACTACAGAGAGGCCCCCAGGGTTTGAACCAGACCTTAGGGAGGCTGCACCACCTTCCAGAGACACCTGTCTTTTGAAGAACCCTGCTAAAGCAAGACTAGATCTTAACCTGAAACCAGGACCAAGAGCTCAGTGGAGCTCAGAGGAGCTTTGAATCCCTTCAGAGATGTCCCAGGGGAAAGGTAAGGCACAAAGGGCCCGCTATGCTCTCACTCTCACATGGGATGTCTCCCCAAGGCTGTTGCTGGGAATACCAAGCATCTGAGTCTCTTAAAAGCTTCCCTCTGTTTTTTATTTACGTGTGAGTGAGTCTGTGTGCCTGAAAACCAGATTGGAAGATCATTAATCTGAGACAAGAAAGTGCCAGACTCGTAGAATGCTGTCCCTCCCAGTTGTCAATCCCCTCCGACCCCAACCTACGCAACAACTGACGCTGTGGAGCGGGATTGTACCGGCCTGGAAAGCCTCCCTTTTCCATCAGAGACGCCAAATCTGCGGCGTGGCTCGATGATCCAAGTTGACACCAGCCATGAGAACAATCCCTGCTGGTCACTTCCATAAAAGCCAAGTTTTGGGCAACGCAATGTTCGGCATTTCCAGCAAACCGCTCTCGTCGAGCTCGTTTGCGTTGCCAGATTTCTTTGCTTCTTTTCTTCTATTTTTTTTTTTTTTAATTTTAAATGCCTTTTTTTTTTTTTCCCTTTCAGCCATACATTTTAGATTAAAAAATAATAATCATGCAATCTCGCAGGAAATTGGGCTTTCAAAATCGGGCTGCAAGGAAGTATGGGCCGGTGGAGATTTGATCAGGCAGACTTTACAGCCCTGCGGCTCCTTGGATACCCTTTTGCATTAAGATTAGTTTCAGTTTCTGGCCCCTGCTCTCCCATCAAGAATCAGCCTTTTCAAGGGAGCTGCAAACTCAACAGCCAGTTATTAATTTCACTTGTGAATGTAAAGGCCTCGCCGAGCTTCGCTGCTGATTTAAAGTGGTTTCTGAGTGAGGATATTACAGCCCAGAGGAGAGTTGGTGCCTGCCCAGTTCCTGCACACAGGAGGTCTGAATATTATCAGTGAGGTTGCTCACAGAGATTTCCATCTCCTGGCTCAGAAGAAAATACTGTCAGGCACGTGGTGTGACACTTGGGGACGGTTCTGTGCAGGGCTGAGGGTTGGACTGGATGATCCTTGTGAGGCCCTTCCAACTCAGCATATCCTGGGATTCTGTGGAAAAGGATTTGGGGTGAGCCTGAGAATACAAATGCAGGAGGACCCTGGCATAGTGGATCTGCCCTGGCATTTCCTGAGCCCTTCTATCAGCTGGCAGGAGGGACAATGCCCCTCACACCTGGAAATGACACAATGTTTGTATCGAGAAACTTGGACGAGTCTGATGGAAACTCCTGGGAAGTTCAGCTTTTGGGGAAAGAAAATTGTTAAAACTTTCCTAGAGCTTCCCATCAGTTCCATCTATGGGGTCCTACCAATTGAGAGTGGCTTAAGAGCCCCTGCAAACCAGCAGAAAGTCCCCATAAAATCTTTAATAAAGAAAATGTTTTGGAAAGCCAACTTGACCAGGCCTTCTCCAAATGGAGGGACTGCACTCAGGCTTTGGAAATTCTTCCTCTGTGCTGTACAGATGCCCTCTCACTGACCCATAACTTCCTTTAACTCTCCTCAGGAGGAAGAAAGGAATCCCTGCTAAAATTACTGGCTTTCACGGAGAGTATTTGCTTTGAGGGCAAGGCCAGCACACGTGCTTGGCTTTCTCAAAGGACTTCCATGAACACAGCACAAACCCTGTGCTCCTGCAGCTTGGAGATGCCTTTTTTCCCCCACAGGCAGACACATATTGGTGCCTGGTAACACTCCCATCTGCTGCACAGTCCATGGAAACTCCATGGAGAGCTCAGGACACGGACCTTCCTTGGTGTTCATGCCATATATTCGGATTTTGGTGTCCCTTGGTCCAGCTTTTCACTTGTCTCCAAATATGAGTCCATAGAGGCAAAGCAAAGACCGTTTGATGGGCAGCAAAGGTCACAGAATCCCAGGATATGCTGAGCTGGAAGGGACTCACAAGGGTCCCCCATGTTGTGTCCCCCAAAATGCCCGACTATTGAGGTGAGGCTGCCCCAGGGCAGAGCAGGGTGGGACAATCCCCTCCCTGCTGCCCCCAGGTCAGGGATGTCCCTCCTGGCTGCCAGGGCACTGCTGCCTCAGGGCCAGCACATCCAACAGCTTCCAGCCCCTTTTTCAGCCTCACCATCTGGGAGGTTTAGGCCTGAAAGGCAGCGCAGGGCCGTGAGCTGGAACCCCAGCACAGCCTCCCAGACAACATCTGCCCTCGCCCTGAGAGGGGAAAACCGAAGCAGAGCGAGTTTGTGCAACACATAATCGAACGCAGTTGTTCTCCAAGGCGAGGAGGGAGATGTTTGTGCCATCCCCCAGACATCCACCCAGGGCTCCACGTCCCCACACCCCACCCAGAGCGATCCTGCTCAGCTTCTTGGTCGTGTTTTTTAGGTGTAGTTGAAGGAGTTTCCCCCTCACGGAGGTTTTCTGACCAAAGAGCCCAGGAATATTAAGAGCAGTTGACAGAAGAGCTCTGGGGAGATCCAAAGGCTCCTGGCTTACCACACCACGTAGAGGCCCTCAGGATAAAGTATATCATCTTATTGTTATAATTATTCCTACTTCCATTAAAGGAGAGGAGATGATGAGAGATCCAGGAGGGGAGGAGAGCTGAAATCATGCATACCTTTTTTATGAGACCCAATCCAAACTGGGGGCCCAGTCCCGTTCCTCAGACAGCCCATCTCATCAAATCCAGCAGCAGCAGTGAAAAGAGACCTCTAAATTCCTGGATAAAATGCCATGGTTGGGGTATCAGACATGGGGCACTTCAAAGCTACTCCCTTTTATGCAGGGTTGATGGGAACTCAGAGGCTGGGGAGGCGCTGACAGAGGTTACCCCAGAGAAGCTGTGGCTGCCCCATCCCTGGAAGTGTCCAAGGCCAGGTTGGAGCAACCTGGGATAGTGGAAGGTATCCCTGCCCATGGCAGGGGGTGGAACTGGATGAGCTTTTCCAGCCCAAACCATTCTGTGATTCTGTGACCTCAGACCATGTTCAGCTTGTTCTCTCAGAGCACCCAGGGGTGCTCTCCACCCTCACAACGTGCTAAGTCTCCTTTTTGATCAAGTCCAGATCAAACCCCCCTCAGCTCTTCATTCCCTCATGGCTTTGCACCGTGACCTCAGTCCACTCAGATATTCCACCCCAGAAGTGAAGAACCCACACACATGGAACTGACCTCGAGCAGGACACGGTGTCACCTCCAGGGCCGTGGCCACCCCACGTTCTCCAGCTCTGGGGTGAAACATCTCGGAATCTGCAACAACGGATAGAAATGTATTAATCTTCCTCATCCATCTTTAATCTGCCAAGGAGTGTCCCATAATTTGTGACTGATGGCTTCCTCCCAGAACTCATTAATCACTTTGAGACATAATAAACCTTCCTAGTGAAGAACAAACCATAGCTGTTAAGAAAAAGCAAACTCTGCTTTTTCATGGGCCTATCTCGCAGCAGTAATGCCCAGTGGGTGAACTGCCCATTTTCATGCAATTAGTGGACACTGATTAGCACAAACAGAAGGTTTATTATGGCCTTTATTCATGACCAATTCAATATTTTCATTTTGTTTGATGCACTTGACACACCAGCACTAAAAAATGATGCTCTTGGGGAAAGCTCCACTGGAGTCAGTTGGGAATTGAATTGTCCAAAACACTCCTTGTCTTCACCTGTCTCAGCTGTCTCCAGAAGACATGGCCAAGAATCCTAGAGTGAAGGTGAGGTCATGACTACATGACCCCTTGGTCCAAAATGTAGCCAAGGAAAGGGAATTCTGGCAGGTTGAGGGCACCTGACCCTTGGGAAGAAGCCCAAAGTTAAGCCCTTCAACTAAGTAAAGAGCAAGGGGGAAGACACAACAGAGAGACAGACTGTGGAGTCACAGATACCAGCAGAAACAAGGGGAAAATCCCTTTGATTATTAGGGAATGTCTTCTATTAGCAAGGATGGGACTGGAAAGGTGCCACTGGTCATGTGCCAGGGAAAGAAGGGGGGTTGTGTGGCTTCCTACCTGCACCATCTGACAATAAGCAGCATTTATTCCCATTCTGCTGCCCAGATCCTCCATACTTCAGCTTCTCCCCCGTGGTCTCTGCACATTCATCCTTTTGCTGGGAATGCTGTCCTAAAGGTCAGAGGACTTGGAGAAATGTAAAATCTTGCACACAGGGGAGGGGACTCTTCCACCTTCCTCTTGGGACTCCTTCATCACCCATTTTTGGACCATGAAGCTGCACAGCTTGAGAGTGAAAGGGGGCAAAGAAACCTGACCACAGAGTTTCTGCAGTTTCCCTAAGGATAACCAAGGAATACTCGTGCTTGGATGCACAGAGGGCAGATGCAGAGCCAGGTTTTCCATGTGTGTGTGGACACAGGGAAGTTTATTTTCCTAATTTGTGGGCTTCACTGGTATTTCCACCAAAAAGGAGAATGCTTTGGAGCTGGAGGCTGGGCATGTTCCTTAAGAACTGGGGGTGATTCCAGAATGCAATTATATTATTAGGACAAATAAAACATGACATGCCTTACTACAGCACATCTAGAAGGAATTTTACGTAGTTTCAAAGACTCCACTTGAGCCAGCAGCAGGCAGCCACTCTGGGATACCAGCTGCTCAGGGGAACAAACAGAAATTAAAAGGATGAGGTGTTTAAATTCTCATTTTTTTTCCCTAGAAGTGGCTCTCCTTTGTCTTGCTTCGCTGCTTTTCAGTGAGCTGAGCAGATTAAGTTACTGCACCGCCAGCACGAGCTGAATTACGATCCCAAACATATCTTCCTTTGGTGAGGCTTGTAGAGAAAATGAATTCCATTTTTCCACATACCTGAGGAACAAAAGCACTTGTGGAGAGGGATCTCTCCCACAGGGAACGCTGGTGTACTTTGCAGTAGTATTTTATTAAGAGCTGCAGAGTTCAAGGGTCTCACAAATGTAAGTTTTCAATTAGCTTTCCATTGTGTCCCAAACAGCCTCTAAATACTCAGCTAAACTTTAATCCAATCACTTGATTTGACTCCAAGCATGATTTATCTTTTAATCATCATCTGTTCAACGAGGGGGAAAAGAAAGCAAACTTGTTCTTGGCCCCTCATGACTCACACATGATTTTACTGCCATCCCAGTCGTGTTTTCCTTTTGGCTGATGCCTTGGCAGTTGTGAGCATTGCCTTTGGCTTTCCCTTTAGGTCTGAGCTTTCCTGCTCATTCCCTCACCTCCCAAAATGCTGAACAGCACTGCATGTTTGTCCTTTGTGCAGCAGCATTTCAAAGCATCTCTCCAGCTAAAATAAGGACCCAGCCATTGCCCGTGAGCGGCACGAGCTGCAGAGCCTTTAAAACGTGTTAAAATGTGGTGCAGCGTCTCCCCAGGCATCATTTTTCATGTCAGTGGCTGTTCAGCTCCCAGTTCCAGCTGACAGAAGGGGCAGACTTTGCAAAAAGCTGCTCTCATCACGATTCTCTGGCTGCCCAGATCCATGAAGCAGCAGAAGTCCCTGGAGCACACAGGTTTCTCCAGGGATTTCCCACTTCAATCTCCTAGAAATTTCAAATTCCTTGAAAACTGACTCAAAAGTCAGGGCAGGACTAGCAGTTTTTGACAGTCCTCTCTGAGTGCCAAGTTTTGGAAGCTGAAGATTTCATGAAGAGCTCAGGTTTCTTTTTTTTCCCTCCTTTTTTTTTTTTCGGTGGGAAAACCAGGACACAGAACCCCTGCAGAGCACAGACAACCAGCCTCTCCCAAATGCCCCCTCCGGTGGGAAGGGCAGGAAGTTGTTGTAAGTCAAATCAGCACCTCATTGACCAGTCGTGCTCAGCACTAAAAGCTGCTTGTGACTGAGTTTCAGAGGAGCAATTCACGCTGTGCCTGGCCAGGAATCCACACTTTCCCAGTGCTGGAGGATCGTGGAAAGAGCACAGCAATCTGCTCATGGTAATAACTTCCCTGGCATCCTCCTTCAGCTTCTTTAGGGACCTCTGGAGCTGTGGCTGGTTCGTGCTGAGGTTGCAGCTATTATTGACGGTGGTGAGGTGGGGGTCAGGCCCTTCTCCCAGGACAAGCTGAAATCCTTTCCCGTTGCACCAGGAGAAGTTCAGGTTGGATACGAGTTAAAATCTGAGCACTGAAAGAGTGGTCCAGCATTGGAACAGGTGCCCAGGGAAGTGGTGGAGTCACCATCCCTGGAAGTGTTGAAATAACAAGCAGAGGGGGCACTTTGTGGTACAGTCCAGTGGATGTGATGTATTCAGTCCAAGGTTGGACTTGATGACTTTGGAGGTCTTTTCCAGTCTTAAAGACTCCATGATTCCATTAGGAATGTCAGGGTTTCTTTCCACATGGGTTCAGGTTGCAGCCTGGGTGTCACCAGGCTGCCAACATCTGCAGATCCTTTGGTGGTCTATCCCTCAGGGACTTTGAGTCAAGGTTGGATGCATCCTTTTAAAAAACATCCAACTACAGCGAGAAGATCCCCCCACTGGGCTGGGGGCCAACAACCCAAGGCGTGCGTTATCACAGCCATCAGACCAGAGGGGCTTAATGATTCCCTTCTGGCTTGAAATCCTAGGAAAACTTGCTTCTTGTTGATGCTGAGCTTGTAGAGCAGGAATTCACATGGGACCTTACCCAAGGCGACTGGCAGACTCCACAGTAGAGCCAAACACCTCACTCTCTTTTTATGGTGGGACACTGTGCTGGTCCTGCTGGGAATGACTCTCAGGGCTTTGCTTTGGTGCTGGAAAAAGGAGGAAACACTGGAAAATAGAGTGGGATCATCACCAGCTGATGAAGAGGACCATGGTGCTGCTCCCTCCAAACTTCCCAGGCAGGGCTGGCTGCAGTGTGGCTCAGCTCCAGAGCTGTGTCCTCAGCAACCATGCTCAGCAAACAGCCCATCCAGGTGGCTCCAAAATTGCTTCAAGCCTCACCCTTGGCACTCTCCATGAGGTACAAGAGGCCCCTCTCTGCGCTTTGGTTGTCCCTGCCTTCTGCTTTCTTTCTCCTTATGCAGGTTTGGGAGAGAGCTTTCTGTTCCAGACAAGTTTCTCATCGTGGCTGGCACCTGACCTTGTTCCCAGATTGCTGATTTTTCTCTCCTAATTCCTTAAAGGCTTTTCTGCAACAGAAAACAAGCCCAACCCTCCTGTGTCCCCATCATGGTAACACAGTGGGACAGCTCTCCATGAGGAACAGCTTTGTGCTGCTCCATCCTGCCACCGTGTCCACGGAGCCAAGCAGGGCCAAGAGAGCCCGAATCCCATCCAAAGCACATCTAAGGTGGTTGGAAGTTGCCAGGAAAAACCCCCTTCCAGCTGGAGAGTGGGCCTGAAGGATTTCACGCAGGCGGAACTTTTCCCAAGCTGTTGTTCCTGGTTTCTGGTGGGAACATGTGCTGGCTTCCCATAAAGTGGGAACAGCCGTCAGTCAAGCAGACACCACTCTGTAAAGCTGCCTGGGTGACTCTGGTTTCCAACCTGAGGTCTCCAGGCAGGTTTATGGGGTGCCACCCGTGTGATTAACGAGTCCCAGGGATGGCAGTGCAGGTGCAGGGAGCAGGAGGGAACAGGGATGGGGGGAGCTCCAGGCTCTGGTGCAGGGTAACAACCCCAGACTCCCAAATCCCACATGTTAATGGGAAAAAATCATGAGATTTCTGGCAGAGGTGCGAGTTGGAGCTGCACAAACACAGGTCTCCTCCTGTCCCACCCTTTTGGCTCTGTCTCCTCATCCACTCTCTCCTTAGGGAGAGCAGGAAGGCTAAAGGAAAAAACCTTGGTACAGCTATGGGAGACAGTGGATTGGGGTTTCTTTCCTTGTTTTGGGTTGTTTTGGTTTGTTTTTCATTAAATCCTGATGACAAACAGATATTCAGGACTTCTTGTACCCAGAGAAAGGGGCACGTGTGGTTTCATGATTGGAAACCCTACCTCTTTAAAAACTGCACATGCACCTTGCAGAAAACATATTTTCTACTCTGGCTTTGCAAAACCAAACCCAAACTTTCCTGTTTTCCTCAAAAAGGAAGACTCTGAAGGATTTTCTCAGTTCCTGATGGCCAAGTCACCATACCATGGCTTGGAGCAAGTCACCACTTTGAGATGTCCAAATAAACACTCCAACAGCAGCATAAGATGTCACATGAGCCACAGTTTTTCCTCTCCCTAGAGATATTTGTCATTGGGTATGGAGACAGGGTTATCCATGGGAACTGCCTGCAATCCCTGGGTGCAGCACTATGTTAACCTTGCCAGGGGGATGTTCCAGATGGTTCAAGAATTGTAGAATCCCAGAATGGTTTGGGTTGGGAGGGACCTTAAATCCCATCTCATCCCACCCCTGCCATGGGCAGGAACACCTCCCACTAGCCCAGGTTGCTCCAAGCCCCGTCCAACCTGGCCTTGGACACTTCCAGGGATTGAAGTGTGGACAACCAGCCACAGGGAGGCCCAGGACAAGCAGCATTCCCAGGGGAACTGCCCAAGGAACACCACATTCCTTCAGGAGTCCCCAGGAGCACTTCCATCCAGCACAGCCTGATGTACACATCGTCTCCCAGAGATGACCAGTCACTGATCCAAGCAGCCACAGGGCAGGGACTTGGATCAGGAATTATTTGGCAGCAAGAGCCCAGAGGTCACCCCCCCAACCCCATAAAAAGCTCTGTGAGAAAGGGGAAACCACCAGTGAGTGTTTTTAACAGAGAAAACACCTCCCAGAGAAAACACAATCCCAGAGGCTGGGATTGATTTGGTGTGACCCTGCAAACACCCTGCAGAAAGGGTAAAGTGACTGTGTTCACTTTTAAACACCAAAGGGTTTAAAGCCAAGACTGTCTTGAGTAGTTTATAGTAATAATCAACGAAATCAAAGTTGTATTAACAACCGTCCACCGGTACCTTCCTTCCCAAACTTTGACATCTGATCACACAATCCATGTTTCTACCCTGGGAATAATAAAGGTCCTGTTACCTTCTTTGCTTAAATCAACATCCTACGAAAGTTTTGTTTCCCAATTACTCCAGCAGCTCAGAAATGGCCATTAGCCCTTTGAAATCCTCTTGCCCTGGGAATCCTTGCTCTGCTTTTCATTAGGCCCTTCCTTTGCAATTGTTTTAGCTTAAAAAGAAGCACATTCCACTGTTAAATGATAATACTTGCACTTTTCTTGCCCCCAGCACTTCACCAAAAAATGTGCCTACTAACTCAGGTGTCCCAGGGGTGGCCTGTGGCTCAACAGGAGGTGTAGGATCAGGGGGATAAAGGGTGGTGGCTGTGAGGAGCTCAGGCCAGCTCAGGTCCTGGGGGTCCCTCTCACACCTCATGTTAAAAGGGAGCTGCCCCACCAGGAGCTGCACTGTCCCACTGGCATAAAACATTCCCCAGCACTTTTGGCATCTTTCCTCTGGTCTTCTCCATCCATCTGGGACCCAACTCCCAGAGCTGCACAGGGTAATGCTGGATTAGCAGCTGTGACAGGATGCACTTGTGCTTCAGTCATCTCACTTGAAAGCAAAGATCTGGTCCTTTCTCCATCCGTTCTTTGTCCAGGCCAAGGACTGACCCCCTTTATTAAGCCATTAAACATGATAGAAACATATTCAGACTAAATTCCCAGCAGAGAAAAAGATAAATAATAATAATAAGAAGAATAGTGCCATTTTGTCAGCACTGGGAGGTTTCCCAATGTCACTGAGAAGGTCCCAACTGAGTCTGAAATAAGGCAAATGGGACAAGAAGAGGAGAGAAAAATCTTCCTCCTAAATAACCTCAGGTGACCCTGGGTTTTTTGGGGATATGGGTAGAAGGAAACAGCTTTTAGCTGCTAAGGCACTGTAACAAAAACAATCTGTAGTGGAAATATGCCCTAAAAGCAGATTTATACCCGAAATTCTGTGAAATGGGGAAAATCACAGAGTCTGCTGTAGGTGGATTTGTGTAGGCCACAGAGGAAGGGGGACAGGACTGAGGAAGGTGGTTCCCAACACGAATAGGGAGAATTCTAAAGGGAGATGTTACACAGCTCTGGAAAATGCACACCCAAACAATGATGGCTCCATTGATTATCGTGGACAATAACCCAGGGCAAAGTTTCTCAATCAATAATTTGCTTTCATCAGCCCCTACTGATTAAAAATGACCAGCAGTCGAATGTTATTTCAGGATCCCGCTGGATCTGAATATATTTGGGAGGAAATAGCACTTGAGCAGATCTGGAAATCTTAGTGACATGTCATAACCAGCAGCCACCCCTCTGAGGGTGGTACCTTTGGTACCTCATTCCCTCACCAGCAACTTCCAGACAAGTGCAAAATTAGCCCAATTAGTGGTACATTCCCTCTCTCTCTGAGGAACAGAGGTGCAGGAACACTGGGAGCACAAAACTGTGGAAAGGTGAGGAATGGGAACCTCCTCCTCTCTCCTGAGCCCTGGGCTGGCTTTCTAAGGGGAAACCTTTCCTTATTTTCCCTCTTTCTTCCCCTCCTCCCTTTCTGCTTTGTCCAGAGTCTCTCTGAGAGAGCCAAATTGCCCGTGAACATGCTAAAAGGAGGTTTGCTGGAACATCTGCTCTCCATCTGTGGAGCCAGACATATCCCCAGGCAACGTTCGCACTGATGGCTCTGCAAGGGAACGTTCACGCTGGAGGAGCATCTGCTGAGGAGGAACCCAGCACTTAAAACTCACCCTGTCTCCTCCAGAGCCCTGCTCAGGAGAAGACCTGCTGTTCTCCTGCCGATCTGGGGGTTTTCAAGTGGTCTTCTGTTTGACCCAAGCAGGTGCAGAGTTCAGCAGTGAGCAGGGAGCTGTGGAGGTGCCTGATAGAGAACAGGCAGGGAGTTGTTCCTTTTGGGAAGTGGGAATTAACACTGAGCAGGTTTGGGCTGGGTGGACACTTGGACCTGATGAACTTGAAGGTCTTTTCCAGCCTTAAGGATTCTATAGCTTAAAATAGGCCATTGCAGAGTGAACTCCCAAGTTCCAGCCTCAGCTTTTCTCCATGGCCATTCCTTTCACCCCTCCTGCATCCCTTCCTTGTCCCTTGTTGGGATTCACCTGCAGCAGAAGCTGTCCATCACTACAAACTTTCACAATACCAGCAACTTGCTGTTGGTATCATGACAAATTATTCACTTTTGTACAAAACCATCACACAATTCGTGCCCTGAGCTGAGCAGAGGAGGCAAAACACGCTCTAATTATTTAGCAGCTCTTTGCCTTCTATTGCCCAACCCTGAGGATTCTGTGACTGTCACACTTGGTATTTCCCTTTCTTAAGCAGATTTGCAGTTAAATGGATTTCTTGTTCAATTTACACAAGAAGAGAGTCCAAGGGTTTTGTAAACTGTCACCTTCTCACAACTACTCTGCCAAAATCTTTCCTGCAGCCTGTTTTCCATTGCCCTAAACTTCCTGGAGCGGGTAGCATTGCCACAAGGCCAAATCCCAGGTTACTGGGAAGAGGCATTAGTAGCCTGTGCCTTATCTTAAAATCAATCCATCCATTCCCAGGGCAAAGCTACTGGGAGTGCTCCCACTGTTAGATGGAGAACCTGAGCATCCTTTGGGATCCATGGAAAACACAGGTCATTTTCTGCTCCCTGGCTCTTTATATGAAGCTACTGAGCTTTGTCCTGTCAGCAGCTGCCTGGGGCTCCCAAACTTCACAGGAGACATCTCCTAAAATTTTAAGCAGCAGCAGGACACGAGTCTGTGCACGAACTCAGGGATATGATTAAGTATCTTTATAAAAGTTCTTTATGAGATGCTTCAGGAAAAGCATTTAGGTTTGCTCTAACTTTAAACATGTTTCCATTTATTGAAATCCTTAAAATATGACCTTAAACCATTTCTGAATTCATTTAAACCTTGGCTTAAGCATTGTAGAAATCAGAGGGAATGAAGAACACACTTATATCCTGCACTTGCTTTAAAGTTCTGGTGGTGCTTTGCACCCTCCACCTGCCACTCTCCCAGTTTCCAGCTCCTCTCTCCCAGCTGGTCCACCCTTCTAGGACTGTGGTGTGGTTATTCCAGCTGCTCTCATTTCCTGGTCTGACACAGCCCCAAATGTCACACGGGCCACAGAATACGTCGTGTCAGTGTAAGTGAGGACATGCAGCGAGCAAATGAGGTGGTGCTGGTTATTCAGTGAGGTCCCACCGTGTTCCAGCGTTACCCTGCAGCACATCCCACACCTCCTGGAGCTGGAGGAGCAGGAGATGCCACGGGCTCCTGCTGTCAGAGAGGGCAGAATCAGGTGTTTCTGACAGCAGGACAATAACACGTTGTTTGTCAAGCCACGGGCAGGAGCGAGGCTATTAACACTTCACCAGAAAGATAAAGGACTCTATTTAGTTGCTTCCTAACCAAACTCAACAACAATAACAACAAAACCCCCGTGTGAACCCTGCTCTGAACAGCAAGTGGAGAGACTGGACTTGGGCAAGAGCTTCAATGGATTTTCCAGGAGAAAGCCAATAAAAAACTCATTCTGTCCTCAATTCATTCACATTGTTTTGCAGTCAACAGCTGATAAAAAAGAGAAGTACATGGATTAATTAGTTTGGAGCAGAGAAGAATGGGATCATTCCCCTGCTGGGGAGCCACCAAGTATTTAAGTCATGAATCCCACTTGGATTTGCATCTTTCGAGGATGATATTCCTCAAGGACACAATCAGGACTCCCTGAAATTAGAGATTAGAACCTCACAGAGCCCCCTGAAGCTGCGAGCACTTCTGGAGGTCGGCCGAGAGCGGCGTGTCCTCATGGAGGAGCTTTGCTTCGACTTCGAGCGCCGAGACCCCCCCGAGTCGCTCCCGTGGGACCCGGCGGCCCCGAGGCCCAGCTGGACGAGCTCCTGCTGGACTGGCCGTGCCTGGACGGCCCATCCTGCGCGGGGACAGCCCCGGGAGCGGTGCTGGGAGCCCCCAGCCCGGCGCAGCCCCCGGCCGGCAGCGTCGCGCCGCCAACCTGCGCGAGAGGAGGAGGATGCTCAGCATCAACGCGGCCTTCGAGCGCCTGCGGGGCCACGTGCCCACCTTCCCCTACGAGAGGCGCCTGTCCAAGATCGACACCCTGCGCCTGGCCATCGCCTACATCGCGCTGCTGGGGGACGTCCTGCTGTCCGGCTGCCACCCCAGGGCCTACCTGGAGCAGTGCCTGAGCAGGGGCTGGCAGAGCCGGGCGCCGGCGGCCTGGAACACCAGCGGTGAGTGAGGGGCAGGGGGGTTTGGGGAGCAGCATTGTAAGGACTCACAGCATACCCTCAGCTGGAACACCAGCGGTGAGTGAGGGGCAGGGGGTGTTCAGGGAGCAGCACCACAGGGACTCACAGGATACCCTCAGCTGGAACACCAGCGGTGAGTGAGGGACAGGGGGTGTTCGGGGAGCAGCACTGTAGGGACTCACAGCATACCCTCAGCTGGAACACCAGCGGTGAGTGAGGGGCAGGGGTGTTTGGGGAGCAGCACTGCAGGGACTCACAGCATACCCTCAGCTGGAACACCAGCAGTGAGTGAGGGGCAGGGGCTGCTCGGGGAGCAGCATTGTAGGGACTCACAGGGTACCCTCAGCTGGAACACCAGCGGTGAGTGAGGGGCAGGGGGTGTTTGGGGAGCAGCATTGTAAGGACTCACAGCATACCCTCAGCTGGAACACCAGCGGTGAGTGAGGGGCAGGGGGTGTTCGGGGAGCAGCACCACAGGGACTCACAGGGTACCCTCAGCTGGAACACCAGCGGTGAGTGAGGGGCAGGGGGTGTTCAGGGAGCACCATAGGGACTCACAGCATACCCTCAGCTGGAACACCAGCGGTGAGTGAGGGGCAGGGGTGTTTGGGGACCAGCACCACAGGGAGGCACAGGATACCCTCAGCTGGAAGGGACCCACAGGGATTTCCAGGGTCCAACCCCCTGGCCCTGCCCGGGCCACCCCAACAACCCCAGCCTGTCCCTCAGAGCGTTGTCCAAACGCTCCTGGAGCTCTGGGGCCGCTGGTCGGTGCCCAAGCACCCCCCGGGGGAAGAACCTTTCCCCGAGATCCACCAGAACCTCCTCACAGCTCCAGCCGCTCCCTCGGCTCCCGAGAGCGGTGCTTTGGGCTGCCAGGGGAAGAGCATCAGGTTGCTTTTGAGCCCTCGCTTGCCACGTCCAAGTGGCTCTGACAGCAGAGAAATCACCTTCAGAGAAGAGGAGCTCAGCAAACTCACACCCAAAATTAAAATAATTCAGCTTCTAACTCGCTTTGGAGAAGGATTTTCTCTTTAAAAAAATTAACCCTTTCAAAACAACTTACTAAGCTCATGGGAATGGCTCCTTTTACAAACAAGATTTTTATTCTCAGAATATATTTTTAGACTTTTTTTTTCCCCAATTCTTTGCAAAATTGATCTTTTATGGTGCAAGCTAAGGGAGCCTGCAGAGATTGTCTTTATTTTCTTTATAAGTTTTTCTCAGCCTGTACTTGACTGAGAAAAACACCTGACTGTGAACACAGACAGCATTTAATTTCTTAAATATTTAATGAAATATTTAATTTCTTAAAATACATATATTCCAGTAACCAAGAGTTACAGAACCAGGATACACAAAACAGAGCATTCATATTGCAGGTTATTTCCAAAGTATAGGGGAGCAAACACCTATTTGCAATTTTTATTGTTATATAAATATTTCTATTTTGAAGTGAAGGGCTGTTATTTATATATGCGTATATATATATATAATGTTTGTATATATATATATATATAAAAATGTTTTTGTTTGGTTTGGACTCAGCTCTGACTTGGGTGGGATGAACTTAGTCCTTTCTCCCTCCAGAATATGTTGTTTCATCAGTATGTGAAGATAGGAAATTGCCCAAGTGCCCAACATGGGTTTTGTGCCACTTAGAGCAGGGAGGAGCAGAGGGGAGGTTTCAGTAGTTCTTGGCACTTTGCACTCTAAGTTAATTAACTCCCTTTCTATCCCTGTCCCTTTGGAGTTTGGAAACAGGCCTTGGACCATATAAGCCTTCAAAAGTACAGCACAAAACCAGAGCAGAGTCACTGAATAAAAACACTCCTCCTTTCACTTCCCAGGGAAGTGTCCAAGGGACAGAGCCTGCAGGGAAAAAGCAATAATTTGGTTTAAAAGAAAAGTTAATTGAGTCTTTTTCTCCTTTCCCATTCATTCCCATCGGCTGCATGACTGGGAAAATGACTCCTGGTATACCAGTGACCACAACTCTCTTGACTACAGAGAATATTTATATTTTATTGTCCAGCTTCTCCAGCTCTTAATAGACAAACAGGTTGTTAAACAACACATGGGGATCACCTCTGCTGTCAGGCTTCTGGTTAACTAATATTCCTGCAGAGCTCCTCTTGGGAAGAGCCAGATGAGCCAGGCTCCTCCTCTGGAGAGGCTGAAGAGTAGACTCGTTAAATGCTAATTTAAGGGGGTTTGAAGTGTGTCCCGTGTTTTCCTCTCTCCCTTGTTCCCTGCAGATCTCACAGCCCGCCTGTCCTGGGTGAAGTGGGATTAAGGGCACCCAAAAGGAAGACCTTTGAAGGCAGCAGATTGCAAAGCCCGACGAGGACCTGCCCGCTGGGTGCCGGCTGCTCCGCTCTCAGGGCTGCAAGCACAGCCAGTGCTCAGCCATAAAACAGCAGATTGCAAATAAAACCGTGGCACTTACGACTGCAGTTCTTGTCCCCCATGGCTGGCTCGCCTCCTGCCCAGCACCCAGCCCCTCTTGGGCTTCAATCAGCACTCTTTAGGGCCTCCTGCTTCTCTTCCTTCAGGTTTCTCACACTCTGGTAAAGCCCCTCTTGCCTGGAAACAACAAACCATTAAAAATCACTGTCAGCACAGTCAGAGCAATGATGTTTTCTCTTCTGCTGGCTGAGAATTGTGCCCAAATCACATTTCCAGCATGTGGGAAAACGTCCCCCTGAGCAGAAGAGAAAACTAAGCAACACCAAGGTTGGTTCAAGGTGTCCAGAGGCACCACTATCAAAGTCATCAGGAGGGGAGAGGCAGCTGTCCTCTTCTCTACCTCTCCCTCTCCCTTTCCCCCTCTCTCTTCTTCTCCCTCTTCCTCTCCCTTTCCCTCTCCTCAACAACACCTCAAATGCCCATGTAAAAACAGCCTCTGGCTCTTGATCTTTTTACAGTAATTTGTGACATTTTTTGAGCTAATCTGTAAAGGAAACAGCCCCTGAAGAGATGAAAAATCTTTTTAAAACATCCAAAAATGCATTTTTCTACATTTACCTACTTCTCTACCCAATTTGGTTTTAAAATAAAAACAAACCCAAAAACTCACCATAAAAATACCTGCGGATTTTATGTGAATCCATAAAGATACCTGGGATTTTACGTGAATAAGTGAAAAATATAAACCTCCAGGATCTGTAAAATATGAAATCACTGGTTCTTCCAAACTCACTCCTCTCCTGTGCTAGAAATGCAGCAGGTCCTGGGAGCAGCCGTCACATTGTCCCCTTCCTGCTGGCATCACGGCTCAGTCCCACCAGGATCACAGGGTTGTTAAACCATCTGGCTGCTAAAATGGTGAATGTACCACAGCATCAGATCAGTCTCTGATGATCCCCTTGATTTCAGATGAATAAAAGTAAATAAGGAGGGCATCAGCTCTCTCTAGCTGAAGGAAGCCAAGCCTATGGTTCTTTTCCTGCTAATCAGTACCAAAAAAAATTGGCTCTTCATGGAAAGAAGGAAAGCTGTTCCTGAATAGCTCCAGGGCTGGGCACATTTGCCCTTGAACAATCCTGCCTTTTTCTGACAGAACTCCAGCTCCTGGGAGTGGACTATAAGGCAGAAAGACCCAGGGGCAGTGATTTCTGTGCAGTGCATGCTCCACATGCACCCACCCTGTCTCCTGTCAGTCCTGGTTCATTCCCTGTGTCACACTTGGTGACAGATTTGTGCTCTCCTGTCCACAGGCCTGACTGGCAGCACTGTGGGACTGTCTGTCAGGGACCTGCTCCTGCTATTTACCCTCATTTCTCTGCTTCTTCATCTCACCTTCTGACCCCTGAAATTTTATTCCAGCTACAGGGTTCCCATAAATTATCCAAATCCCATGATGCAGACTCACAGCCTGAGTGTACAGCAGCCCCATCACACCCTAGCCCAGACCAAGAGTTTAAACAACTTTACAAAGACCTGTGAGAGGCTCCTTGTTCCACCAGCACATTCCCAAATAGGGAACCCCAATGCCCAGCCTGGTTTGAGGGTCAGGCAGCTCCTCTTCCTCTGCACCACGGCACAGACCAGCTCTGCTTTCCTTTTGTCATCCAACAAAGCAGCAGGACCCTCTCACCAGAAATTCCACAGCCAAACCTCCTGTGGAAGGGTGCCAGGAGGTGCTGAAGAATGGTACCCTCATGTTCCAGCCCCTGAGGACCAGCTCAGGGGCCCATCGAGGGCAGGAGAATTGTTCACTTGAAACACAGCCCCTGCTTCCAGCTCACCACGGCCCCTGCCAAGAAAAGTGAGAATTATTTGTTACACCTTCCCTCTTCCAAAACTAAGCTCCTGCCTCTTGCTGAAACAATACACTGTGGTTCTCCAGCAGCTTGGAAACTCTGGAACAAAAGAAATCCCATCCCCGTTGTGAGCTGCTCTTTTGGAAGGCCTTGGTAGCTTTTCTCAGGGACAGGGTTGGGGCAGAAGGGACAATTTGGTTTGCTATTTTTTTTAATTTGGCCACAGACACCCCCCCAGCCATTTCTAAACAACCTGGGCTAGTGGAAGGTGCCCTTGCCCATGGCAGGGGGTTGGAATGAGAGGAGCTTGAAGTCTCTTCCAACCCAGCCCGTTCTGGGATTCTGTGATTTCCAAGAGCCAGCATGGAAAATGAACTTTCCAATTTCACCTGAAACAAGGCTGGGCAAGTTGGACAACACCAAATTGCTCCTTAAATGTTGCCACTGAAGATAGTGTGATTCACAAGCTGCTCAAGCTCTGGTGCCCAAGATTTGAAAGGCAAATTGTTATGGATTATTGAGGCAGACCTGCCACCCACAGCCTTAATTTAAAGAGAACCCTCTGGGGTCGCTCCCCTACTGCCTGTACAGAAGTTGGGCACTTTGGCAGGTGCTCCTCAGGTGCAGTTTGCACGTGCAGAACCATCCCTGAGGGTCAGACGTGGCCCCACAGCCCTTTGTCACCACGGTGGGTGACCCCAGGCGTGGCTCTCTGTGCTCCTGCAACCACACATGACCTGCTGAGGGGGAGGGAGGAGGCTGAGCTGCAGGATTGCTGTGTGGAAACTCTGGAAAAAACTCTGTTTCTTCATCCCAGGCCCTTTTTTGGATGCTGAGCATCAGTCAGTCAGGAAACACAATGTTTTTGCTCAAGTAATAGAATCCCGGAATGGTTTGGGTTGGAAGAGACCTTAAAGATCATCTCATTCCAACCCCTCCCACTAGCCCAGGTTGCTCCAAATCCCCTCCAGCCTGGCCTTGGACACTTCCAGGGATGGGGCAGCCACAGCTTCCCTGGGCAACCTGTGCCAGGGCCTGCCCACCCTCCCAGGGAAGGGATGTCTGAGAGAAGAATAAAGTTTCTCTGTACCTCCCATGCTCCAAATCCCTCACCTTGAGGGTGATACCATGGTCTGGCCTGGTCCCATTTGCAGGTGGGATGGTGATTTGCAGCCAGGGCTGGTGATGGTGATGGTGGGTGGTGGCAGCTCCTTCAACTCTTCAGGTCTCTGCAGTGAATCTCAGGCCACATGAGACCACCTGGAGAAGCAGAAGCAGCAGCAGTTTGTGGGGTTTACCTGGCTCCACATCCACTTTCTTGGCCCAAAAGCTGATGCGTGGTTGACTTTTGCAGGCACTTCATCACAACCTTCCTTCACCTCCAAACCCAGTGATGGTCATTTTGGGCAGGATTTCCCAGGCTGGGGGCTATGTTCTCCTTGTGTTGGGATATCACCCAGGAAACTTGCCCAGGGAAACAGCAGGAGGAGATACAGGAGCCTGAGGCTTGGTTAGAGCTTCTGCTGTCCCGTGGGACCTTGGGATCCACGGCAGAAGGTGTTTGCTCCTGGGTCAGACTTTGGGAGGGAGGCAATGAACCCGTTCCCTGAACGGCCCTGGGGGCAAGGCTGGACCTTGGACTCTTTCCAGGGACACTCCTTGGACCGGGATAGTTGGTTTGCACAGGTAAGGAAGGAAGGAAACAGGTGGGCTGGGGGGTTTCAAGAGAAACTTCAGCATCCTAAAACCCCTGTGCAAGTCCCCTTCCAACAATCCATCACAGTGCTCCCCTTTCCCAGCTTCTATCCTCAACAAATCCCCATGGAGGCACCCAGGATATTCCAGAGGGGTTACCAGCGAGCCCTGACCTCGGGAAGAGCCTCCCAGGCCACATCAGCTCCTTTTGTGGGATCAAAGTGCAGCTAGCACCACGATGCCTAATTTTAGATGACTCCCACCCAGTCTGTTTGCTCAAGTCATCTGAACAGGGAAACTCCAGTGCCAAAGCCGTTCCAATTTCCAGAATAATCCCTTGCCAGGAGAGGGAGAAGGAGGGGAGAGGGGCGGGAATAAGAGCAGATAATGTTGTTTTGGATTGGCAATCCCAGGCGGCGAGCCGGGAGGGTCTTGGAGCAGAGGGAAATCCAGCTGCAGGCACTGCCCTCTCGTGGTCCAGGATTCAAATCTCGCCCTTCCAAAAGCAGGGGATGATCCCTGCTGAGCATCCCGGCTCAGCCTCGGGAAAGTGGGAACATGGGCAACAGAACACAACAAATTCATATAAAGGGTATGCACAGCCCTATAGCTCTGCAATTCGATGATTTTGATGCCTTTTCACCCCAAATCCTTGTGGTTTATCTTTCTGAAGCCACTTTCATGCATGTTTTGCCCCTCTCTCCATGTGCTTTGTTTACACAAGGGATCCAGAGAAAGCCTGGAATGTTATTTAGCCTCCCAGCGCTCCCCTCTGCAGCTCCCGAGTGCTCTGAAATACCGGGGTAGGGGAGCCACAAAGCTCCCGGGAAAAGCATCCACGGATCCTGAAGAGCCTCGGGAAGCAGCCCAGCATTCCCTCTGCACCCTGCTCTCCTCCTGGAAGCCGCTGTGCTGCAGCGAGACGCCTCTTCCTGTCATCCCAGCCTCCTGGATGGCCAAGCCATCTCCTCCAAAAGCACTTTCCAAAAATAATCAAGCTGAGGCAGACTCTGAGCATGGAAAATGTGAGCCCGAGCCGTTCCCGTTGGACACAGAGGGAATGGAGCAATGGGAAGGGCCATCCCAGGCCTGGCTCTTTGGAGTGTGCATCTGCCTCCCTGTCTCTTGGAGATGTGTGATAGGGAAAGAGGGAATGATCAAACCTCACCCACAGAGATCAGCAGTCATTGTCAGTCACCAAGTGACATCAGCCTGGTGGGCCTTTCCCCACAGCCGGTGTTTTCCCAGCTTTCCCTCTCTCCTGCCTTTCCAGTGACAAGCCACACTCACAGAGCAGCCTTATCCAACCCCCATTTCCCAGGGCATGGATTTCAGGTGGGATTCCCAAAGAGGGGCTTTTGCTAAATGACCACAAAGCTCCTCAGAAGGGAACCTGATCCCGACAGCCCTGACACGGAACCGCACGCAGGAGAGATTCCCAAGCTCCCAGTTACACCGTTCTCCAGAGGGCAATAAAGTTATATGAACTGGAACAACCATTATTGGATGTTATAGCACGAGACCCAGCCAGGGAGTTAAGCCCAGACCTGGTTTTCAACAAACATCAAGTTCTCTCGTTATCCAGATACCTGCATTCCAGCCCCGCGATTCCCAAGGTTTTCCACGTGCAAACACCCCCCTCCTCGTGCTGCCTAAAACACACCAGACACTGCTGTCACCTCCCTCACTTCCCTCATCCCATGTTCTCCTCCTCACACACCAACCCCCTGCCCCAAAGTCACCACCGTGTTTAAGTGGCTTGGGTGGCACAAGCTCCTGTCAGGAGAGTAGAATTTCCCAGCCAGCAGGAGCTTTTTCCCCTGATTTTTGCCCACTGAACAGGCTGATTTGCAGCATTCCTGCTCCCTAATCCCACTTTATCAGCCCAGGAAAGTGACAAGCACGTGTTTAAACATAAGCACGGCTTGTATTTAAATGAGGCTGAGCTGACAGGAGGCTGAGATTAGCAGGGAGGATCAACTCCTGTGTTGGGATGGATCAACACCTCCCAGCCAGGAGCTTCTCAGTTTTCCTCTCTACTCTTGGAATACGTGCTGGACTCTTAAATCCCCCTTTCTCGGGAAGGCAATTCCATATTATCAGTCCATTTCCATCAGGCACTCTCCAGCTCTCCTGACACCACGGGGTAGGATTTCTGCCGCATCCTGACAGGAATTCCCGGCTCAGAAGCGTTACCCTGCCCCAGCAGAATGATGGATCTGCTTCCAGGGGATGCAAAATCCCTGAGACAAACAAAAACCAGGAAAAAAAAAAAAAATAGGGAGGGGGTTTTCAATAACTTGGTTTTCCTTTTCCACCTTATATTTTTCTTACATCTTTGTGAACCGCTCCCAGTGCGGCTCCTCAACAGCCAAACTGTTCTCCTTGGGGGAAAAGCCTCGGGAAAACACGGGATTCGGAGCCAGGGCTGAAACTCAAGCGCTCTGCAAAATGAAAGTAATCCGTGCCTGGTGCCTTCCCAGGGAATTAATGATGTTAAAAATCGATAGCAACTGAACAATCCCATAAAACTGCAAAATTCGTTCGGCAGAAGGAGCTGGCGAAGCCCTTCAGGTTTTGCTGAGGGGAAAAATAATTAGGAATTATCAGTTTTTGAGGTGTCTTAAATAATGGGAAGTGTGGAGGGGTAGGGAGGAAATAAGAACTGCACCTTTACCAAAATATCATTCTGCAATGATCTTACACCTGGTTATTTTGAGGTTAAAATGTGCTGTCCTGATCTGTGGAGAGGGTTCATAAAATTCAGTATTACCCAGGGAAGCAGCCTCCCTTCTGGAGGTGTTCAGCACAAATAGGGAGATCAAATTCATAACAACATAAATACTGACCTTTTGCAAACTAGAAAGAGCAGGTAAAAAAACTGCATTAAAAAAAAGTATTCGGGGAACTCCTTTTCATTCCTCACCAGCACACGCACACAAAATAAACACTTTTTAAAAACACTTCAGAAAAATAAATTAAAGCCCCGGCGACTGAGGTGATTTGTACCTTATTTGAATTTATTTTACACACACACACTTTCTTCCTTTCTGATTCCTGTTACTTTGCTACTTATTCCCAGCTCAAGTTCAGAGCTGCAGGGAGGGCTTTTCCTTTTTCAAACCCCTGCTTTGCGAGCGGATCAGCTCGGATCCGGAGGGGAATTTTGTGGCTGGGGCTGTGGCTCAGCCTCCAGAGCTGAGGAGAAAAATCTGCCTCAAGCCCCTCCAAGCCACCCTGTGCGGGAACAGATCGGTGCATTCAAATCTCCAACTAAAAAGAAAAACCAACAGCAACAACAACAAAAAACCAAACCACCCCCAAACCCCCAGATTTCATAAAATCAACCACAGAAGGGCAAATATCTCATTCCTCTTTAATTAAAAGGTATAGCAAATAAAAATCTGGCCTTAATTAAACAGCGGGAATAGAAGATGTTATCTCCCCAGCCCACTCTGCCGTGGTGAATTAACTTGTGCCACGATTATTTCTCTTTCAAACCCCCACCTTTCAGTCTGCACTCGGCGCACAGGAGGAGAATTTCGTTTCTAGGAGGGTATTTATGTGCTCCAGGATTAAGGCAGCAGCTCCTGAGGATAAACTCCTGGAGCAGTGGTCTGCACTGGTTTAGGCTAAGACTAAAAACGGGTCCTGTAGAGCCGGTTGATGTTTTGACCAACACGCATTTAAGCACATTTAGGCTTTGCTCATAATATACAGAACATAATGAATTTAATTTAAATGTTTAATCAACTCCCAATTTTCAATCCAGAGCTGACCGGTCCCTCCAGGATTGGCCTCCACGCCACAACTCCTGGAATGCTGGAAAAAAAAAACGCTTTGGATGAAGCCATCCCCAAGCAGGGTTAAGTCCTGGCTTTTCCATCCTAAGCCTGCTTGTAAAATCCTGCAGGTGTGTTTATTGCAATCAGCTCTGACTAAAAAGAACCGGGTCCAGGGGGTTTAAATATAATTAGCATGAGCTCCACGCCTGCCTTTAATCACTACCTTGCTGCTTAATATAATCAAGAAGGTAAACAAACAAGGATTAAATCCATTAAATTCAAAAACCAGAGATTTCACTGGGAAGCTCACAAAGGAATTTTGTTTTGTTCCGCTGCTCCGGAGCATCATTTGATTTCTGTGCTGCAAATTGGGTTTAACTTTGAAAAAAAAATACTTGTCTGGGAGAAGACCCTTCCAGAAAGGAAAGAGCCCAAATAAAACACCCTTTCTTCCCCTCTCATATTTAATGCTTTGCCCTTTTCTGAGGTCTCGCACTGGGAGACAACCCTTTCAAAGGTGTGACTGTGCAGCAAATTAAAGAGAGAGCTGGAGGGACACACCTGCTGCTCGGAGAATTCAGCCAGGGTGATTTGTGAGACGCAAACCCGGGGTTGGTGCTCCCAAATAGTCCAGCTTGGGGTTCCTGCGGCTGGACCCGCTTGTTGGAGCCCGGAAAACGCCTGAACCTGGAACAGACTTTGGCCTGTTTGGACGTGGGACAGAATCTTTTACATTATCACGACCTAGGATTCGTTTCCCAGGGAAATAAGCCTTTATTTCACGTGGAAAGCTCTGTTTAAGCCGTGGCTAAACACAGGAAACGCTCTTATCAGCGGAGTTAGAGGCTCAAGGCTTTAACGCGCCGCTCGCTGCGATCCTGGAGTTCCACATTGGCAAGGAAAAGCCTGGATAAATCCAGGCACGGGGATATAAAGCTGTTTGGATGCGTCCATGCTGTGCATCTCCTTGCAGAGACAACAAACAGCCAGGACTCCCTCCTCCCTTTCCTACCTCCACTGCAAACCAGCCCTCGGGATCTTCCGTGGGTCTCTCACACAGCCCCTGCAGCTCTCCCGGACAAGGGGAAGCCAGTTCCCTGGAATCTTTATTGATCCAGGATGTGCAGTACCTGACTGAGCAGCTTTTCCTTAGAATAAAGCCGCTTTTTGTGCAAGTTGTCTGGAATGCGGCGGGCTGGAGTCGAGAGGAAAATGGGAGCTCGTCACGGGAGCAGCGCAGAGGGGGTGCCGTGGGCAGGGGTCCCCCTGAGAGCCACTCCAGCAGAATTTCAAACCTTTGAGACTCCTGTTACGGATTTTTCTTTTAAAGCACATCACAGCTGTGCCAGAAAACACCTGGAGGGGGAAGCAAAAAAGGAAAGAGCAAAGCCCCCTGTGCAAATAAACATTGACCTTCCCACTCTGAAACTCCAAGGAGAAGGAGAACATGAGAAGGGAATATTCCTCCCCAAATCCCGCATTTTAAAAGCAGCATGAGAGTCAAAACAGGTTAAAAAGGTGCTCAGAGGTGGCTGAGACCACAGGCCTGGAAAGCATTAAAGCTTAGGACTGAGCTTTACCCAATTCCATGGCAGTTTAGCTGATAAAGCAGCGCTTCATTCCCTCGGAGCAGCTCCCCGAGCTCAGGGAATGTCGTGGTGCAGAGTTAGAGATCAAACCCTCAGCCGGGTCCTGCCACCCAGCCCATGGCTCTAATTCTGAGTCCAAGTGTCATTATAATTCTATGTCCAAGTCTAATTAGAATTTTAATTGGAATTCCAATTCTAAGTCCAAGTGTAATGATAATTCTAGGTCCTAGTCTAACCAGATTTCTCATTTTGATTAGAATTCTAATTCTAAGTCCAGGTATAATTATCATTCTATATCCAAGTCTAATCAGAATTCTAATTAGAATTCCAATTCTAAGTCCAAGTATAATTATAATTCTATGTCCAAGTCTAATCAGAATTCTAATTCTAAGTCCAGGTGTAATTCTACATCCAAGTCTAATCACAATTTTAATTGGAATTCCAATTCTAAGTCTAAGTCTAATGATAATTCTATGTCCAAGTCTAATAAGAATTCTAAGTCTAGTTAGAATTCTAAATCTAAGTCCAGGTAGAATTATAATTCTATGTTCAAGCCTAATCAGAATTCTAATTAGAATTCTAATTCTAAGTCCAAGTATAATTATAGTTCTATGTCCAAGTCTAATCAGAATTCTAAGTCTAATTAGAATTCTAAGTCCAGCTATAATAATCATTCTATGTCCAAGTCTAATTAAAATTCTAAATCTAATTAGAATTTTAATTCTAAATCCAAATGTAATTATAATTCTATGTCTGAGTCTTGTAAGAATTTTAAGTCTAATCAGAATTCTAAGTCTAATTGGAATTCTAAGTCCAAGTGTAATTATAATTCCATGTCCAAGTCTAATCAGAGTGTCTAATTCAAAGTCTAGTTAGATTTCCAATTCTAGTTCTAAAAAATGGAATTGGATATACCCATCCCAAAAATAAATGGGACCTTTTCCTGCCCAGGCTCTGGATTTCCAGAAGCCTAACCCTGATTTTCCACCGCGCTAAAAACGCTTTGTAAAACCTGAGGTTACTTTCGTTTATAAGCAACAGTGTTTTCTGATTTCACAGCCCTGATTTTGGACTGAAAATGCAGGGGGGTGAGGGGGGGGAACCCAACAAAGCACTTTTTTTTCCCTAGAAAATTTAGGTTTTATTGAAAAAAAAAAAATGCTTTGAAAGTGACCTTTTTAGAGAGCAACTGGGAGAGGATAAAGAATTGAAGGAGGCAGAAACGCCGGTCCCGTTTTCAGCCTCTCGTCGTTTCTTGCCTTGCCCATGGAAGTCAGAGCCTGGGAGCTCATCTGCTCAGGCAGACAAAAAGGTGATTTTAACCCCATCTGTCCAAAAGCAAATCCTTCCAGAGGAAATTCTGTCTCCCAGCCGAGGATTTTTCGTTGTAAATTTGTCGTAAAGACACTCAAGGTGAGAACGGGACGCTCGGCTTTGAGGAGAAGAAAATCCACGCCCTGTGTGGGTCCTGATTTTATTTTTTAAATAAAAAGCTGCTCAAAAGTTCAGATCATATTCAGTTTGCAGGCTGATCAGTGGAAATAAATTCCAGCAGAATCGGTAGCTATACCTGCCCTTGGAAAAGGGTTTGAGGTGCCTGTGAGGTGGAACCTCGTTTTGCCGAGATTGCTCGCTCTTGGGGTGCTTTGGAGCGGGGATGGGAGGGTCAGAGCTTCTGGCCTCGTGTCCATTCCCATGGGATGTGCCCCCCACCACTCATCAGCTGCAGAGCAATCCCCCAGCATGACTCCAGGGAGGCAGAATGGGCCTTTTCCACTCGTTTTTAGGGTGTTTGCTGGAACAAAAGCGGGATTTTTCCAAAGCAGTGACTCCAACAGGAGCAGGGATGGAGCTGAAGGTTTGCAAACTCCTGCTGTCCTGACACCTGGCAAAGCTCAAGGCCTCCCACCAGGCCCAGCAGGGCCTTCCAAACCCTGTTAGAACAGGGGATGAGATTATCTGTAAGACTAAACCCCACTCCTTGCTGATCCAGCCATGTCCTTGGGTCTCAGGAGCAAAGTACCCCCTTCCCACAGCTCCCTGGAACACCCCATAATGCTCTCCCAAAAACTGCTGAGGCCCCACGAGCCACCCACAACGTGTCATGGATGGTGACAAGGGCAGGAAGAGCCAAAGTGATGGTTGGGGAATATTCCAGCACGAGGAGAGTGGGGTTGATCTGGGAGCTGGGATCACAGGGCTGTTGCTGCCACTCGGTGATGGTGGAGACCAAAATGTCCTTTGAAAGCTCGGGATCACTCCCCAGCTCCAGGTTAGCAAGGAGCTGGAACCAGTGGAAGAATGTGGCAAATGAACAGCAATTTCTGGAGCTCTGAACATTCCTGGAACTGAGGTAAATTCAGATAAATCAAGAAGCAGAGAAGAGTCGTGTCCTTTCCATCCCCATAAAGCATCAAAACAAACCCCTCTATTAAGACCATCCAAGTGAAAGGACATGAATCAGCCCCTGTTGAGGCTGAAATAACCCACTAATATTTTTCCCACTTATTTCCCTCCCCCATTCCAGAAAAGGTTGATTTTCTAAGACTTTTTTTTTTCCAGTTTTTGAAAGCCTCCTTCTACAGTTCCTAATCTAATAGGTCACCCTCACAAGGGCCCCAAAGCAGAAAACCCAAAAGTGAGTGAAAACAAGAATTCAATAAAATATAGGCAAAAGAATTAATTGAATGGATTAAAATTCTGATTTTTAAAAGCTGTGTTGTGACCAAAGAAAATGTTGTTTAGTTTGGCATTAGAGTGTAAAACAGGGAATCAACAAAACTCTCCTGTGCTCTTGTAGGTGCTTCAGCAAGAGCCTTGTAAAGCATTTATTTTGGGGTTTGGTGTTGACCCCACCTCTTTCACCCCAAGAAAAAAATCCAAGAAATCCTAAATATTGCTTGAGTTAACTCAAATTTCTTTTTTTTTTTTTTCCTTTTTCCTTTATTCCTTCAGCCAGAAAACAGTAGGAGAAGAACAGTTCGGATCAAACACGACATTTCATTGTATCTGAAACAAAACCTTTCAGTTTTGGCTTGGGGTGAATTTTACACTATTTAAAAACACAACATTTAACCAAATCTCGCCTCACAACATCGTGTTGAAATCCAAATATTTCCCTTCTAAAGCTTCCGAAATAAACCCAGTTTTAATTAGGGCAGGCCCCACCCTTTCCACTTGGGTTTAACTTATGCTCAACACCAGCTCACCAGGCGTTTCTGTCAGACTGAAAAATGCCCGGTTTGGGCAGTGCAGCTCAACCTCTTCCCAGCTCTGCTTTGAGGAGAAGCCACCCTGGGGCCCTGAGGGGCATTTTGGGGGCTTGGCTTGGGCTGCCTCGTGCCAGGTGCTGTAGGAGGGCACTGGGAAAAATACCATTATCTGTATTATTGTTATTAATTTCGTTATTATTAGTGCTTTTATGGCAGCTTGGGTGCTGCTGGTTTGGACATTTAACCACCACAAAAAAAAAAAAAAGAAATGCAGGGGACAAAACATTCACCCCTTGATTCTTTTTATCTGTTGATTAAGAGATCTTCCCTTTGGCCTCCTCCTTCCTCGGGGTCTCAGCAGCTCCTGCTGCACTTGAGGTCTGACTTTGTGCACTACAGTCAGAAAGGGATGATCATCCCCTCAGGAGCAGAATATCTGCTTTGGCTCTTAAAAAAAACGTGCAAGGATGGTCAGGGAGATGGAAAATAATATGAAACACTCACTACCAGCGTGGAGCGGAGAAACTTCGGAACCCACTGCAGTCATTGACTCCCAGATGGTCAAATGAACAACATGTTTCTATTCCTGTATTTAATTAAATCCTAATTATGCCACCAACAGGGTTCAAAACAGCATTATGAAACAGCTTGCATGAAACCCAAAATACTATTGGCTGAGGGGACTTTGAACTTGGGTAATTATCTCCCCCAAAAAAGCGCTCACGGTGGGGCTATAAAGCCTCTGTGCCAGGCAGCCCAAAGCCCCAGCTGAAGATTAAAAGTGAATTCATGGAGAACACACTGGGCTCAAGATATGGAGGTGATAAACTGAGATTTCAAATTACCAGTGAGACCAGCTGGAAGGTGCTGGGAGCTGGGGGGAGACTTTGCAAGCCTGCAGGACGCCCTGGGACCCTCCGTGGAGGCTTTGCCTCTTCCCTTTGTTGGCCTGTAGATAAACTGGACCCAGAATAAAACCAACCAGCCCTAATTTAATTCTTCCCCCAGCCGATCACGTGAGTTAATTAAAAGCAGCTGCCTGAAATATTCCTTTGAATTCTCTTATTGTTGTTGTTGTTGTTGTTGTTGTTGACAGAAGGCCCTTTATTGCAAAGAAATATTTTGGAAGATCTTTCTCTTTCATTTTTAATATGGCAGCAAAAATCAACTTGGAAAGGCACTTTCCCTAGGAGTTTAGGGGTTTGCAGCACTACCCTGAGAGGACCTGGGAAGGCCCATCCTAAATTCATCTCCCAGGCTCTTCTTGCACCTTTTGATGCCATTTCAGGTTCCTTCTCAGCTTGACATTCAGAGCAGGCATCACCTGCCCCTCTCCCACTTACAAGCATCCCACGGGCACATCCAAGAACATCACCCAAGGTTCACCCCCCTAAAAGCCACGGGCACAGGAAAAAGCACAAAGGACATTAAAAATAAACCATCACCAGATTCAACTTTCCCTAAAGTTTTCCTATTTTGCAATATTTTCTCTGGTGGACACTCATAATGCCTGCCAATCAGCCTTGGTCAGAAAAAAGCCTTTTCCTGTGCAGATCAGCACAGGGCAAAAGGAGGAAGGTGAAGAAACATTCTATCGTTGTATTTTTCATTTTCTCCTTCGAGTTATTAAAATTAAAACAATTCCGTTCCAAATCATTAGGAAAAAAAAAAAAAAAAGATGCAGAGCAGTTTCATGCCTGGCTAAAGGAATTCTCTGGTGGGGTTTTTTTTGTATGGAGCTGGTCAGAGAAAATAAGGCAGAGCTTCTGTGTGGGTTTACAATTTAAAATTTAAAAAAAAAAAAAAAAAGAAGAAAAAAGAGAAAATTAAAAAAAAAAAAAAAAAAGAAATTGAAAGAGAAAGAAAAAGAACAAAACCAGTCAAAATTTTCTGTCCCAAATCCATCATTTGTGAGGAGCAGATTTGCAGTGAAAATTCTCACCTTGCAAGGGAAGGGTTTAAATTTGAAAAATTTTTCCCTCCCTCCTCCCGCCACATTTGGAGGTATTTTTCAAGATGATCTCAAATTTCTAAGGAAAGCAGATGACTTCCAGGGGAAAAAAAAAAATGCAAAAAGAACCGGATCGGTGAAGGGAACGAAATTCACTGGAAAACCTAAACCTACTTGAACGCTCCGTTGGGTTGGATCGGCTGCACCCAGAAAAAATCCCAACCGAAAACCCAAGTGTTCTTCAGGAAAACAGAGAATGGGAAAGCCCTGGATGGAAGAAACCCTGGCTGGGGACACCTCTGTGTGTGTTCAGCAGGGAGGAGGAGACCGTGGAAGTCTCCAAAGGGTCCGAAGTGCTGAGAGCTCCTGGGAATCTCCTGTCGGGATGTCCCCACTCAGGGATGGGAGGTCCCACCTTGCTAAGGTGCCAGAAATCCTGGGAGAAGTGAGCATGGAAGCCTCAGCTCCCTTGAATATCCACTTTGAAACAAGCTGTGGCCATATTTTGAAATGAAACATGACAAGGGAACCTTCGCTCCCTGGGATTTCCATTTGGAAATGAAACACCCCGCGCTCCCACTTCCCATAAAAACCCACCGGATTTGCCGAGACAAGAACATTTTTCACGCCCCTGACTCTCAGTCTTTTATCTCCTACCTAATTTCCACTGATTCATCTGAAAAAGAGAGCAGAGTTTTCCTCAGCCCTTCCTTTTTTTTTCCCCAGTGAGGCCTCCCGCTCCCTGAAATCCCCAAAAATCGCTGACACAGTGCGCTCCTCCAGGAATCCAGAGCCTTTCCCACTGAGTTACAGGCTGCCAAGGAGGCTATATTATAACAAAAGGAGTTTTTTATATCCTCCTGTAGGCTGAAACACTGGAAACTACCATGAAATGTGCGTTATCTGAACGGGATTTGTTGATGGTTGGAATCAGCTTATTTAGGAAATTTCCAGCTGATCCGTAAACACGCCATGGAGGAGGACAGAGACAACAACAGCGGTGCAGGCGGTGTCTGAACCCTCTTGGCCCCTGTCCTGGGGCTTAATATCTCAAGAACTTGTCCTTCTGAGTCACTGCAGTGAAGGAGCCAGGAGTGCTCTTGTCACGTTGGGTGAGTGGCCTGAAACGCAGCCCTGGCTCAAGATGGGGCTGGGTGAGACATCTCCACCTCCACAGGGATGCCATCGTTTCCCAGGGACCTTGCAGAGGGCTGTTCTTTAAAAATTAAAAGGAAAAATAACCCGGGGAGGGGGACGGGGGAGAATAAGAATGGGTGCAGTCGAAAAGGAAAGATGAAAGAGTGGGAAATCTCAGGCAGATCTGAGTGGACTCGACACAGGTGTCTGGCCAAGCCTGCCATGAACAGGTCAAAAACATCCAACAGTCCCTTGTGGCATTAAATTCTGGATTAAAACTCTGAAGAGCACTGATGGCCCCCAGAGGCCAGCCTGCCTTCTCACCAGATCAGCACGATTTGGTCAATCCCCTCTTTCCTCAGTTTGGCTCAAAAAAGCAGGCACTGAAGAAGTGCCCACGGACTCTGCCTCTCGCTGCTTTCTGCACCTGCACTGTCAAATGCAAGTTGTCACAGCAAAGAGGACGCCAAATTAGCAAGCTGAGCTGCCCAACAGCTCGAGCCAGAGGCTAAAAATCAGGGTGAGGATGATTTTTGTCTCCCCTTTGGTTCTGCGTCACCAAAAACGCAGCTTTTGCAGGGAAAGCCACTCCATCCACTGCCCTGCACTGGTTTCCCTGAGCAGAAGTTGAGGAGAAAAGAAGAAAAGACGCAGGGAAACAGCAAATCTTCACATCTCTGAGCTCAGACTTCGAGCAGGAGCGAGTCCCGCAGGTCCCAGCGGCACCAAAGCGAAGCAGACCTGAAAACAAACGGATCTGTCCAGGCAAAACAACGTGTTTTCCACCCAGGTTTTTTGCGGGGAAAATCCGAACGCTCAGAGTGACTTTGTAGCCAGCGAAGTGTCGGTGAAAACAAGCACCTTGTGAGTCATCGGCTGCGATCCTGGCACGGGGCTCTGCCAGCTCCAGCCGCATTCCCAGCCCCGGGGCTGCTCCATCCCTTTCCCCACCACGCTCCCGGCTTCCCAGGACACGGCATCCCAAATCCTCCCGCCGGGCAGATTCCTGGCACGGACGTGCGAACAGGAAGGAGCCCTGCGAGATCTTCAGGTCCCAGCCCACGCCTTGTGCAGAAACACCAGGGCTGCCCAGACCAGGGAGCTGATTTTTCCCACCCCCCAAAAAAATTCCCTATCACGGTGCTTTCACTTCCAGCTTGCCATGAACTGCATTTCCCTGCCAAATGTGGGGGTAAGAGGGGAAAGGACCTGTCATGCCCTGCCTGTCTCACAAGATCACTCATCCTCCTTTCCCTCAGAGAGAAATAAGGGAAAAAAATCAGGAACTGCTTGATAATATAATTAAAATACAGTTATTCTCCACTCCCTGCTCTTTTCTGCTTTCTGCCGACAGGAAGACCCTCCCAAAGGAAAAGCAATAAGGAGCAAAGTAAAGGAGTGACTGAACTTGTCCCCAGAAATATTTCTCTGATTTTCTCCTAAATATTTACATGAATATTTCAAAACGAAGCTTTTGATGGGGGGGTTCCCTTCTTTTTAAGAGGAAAGAAACAAAGAATACAAGAATTAAGATTTCTTCCATTATTTAACTGCTCCCTGAAAAAAGTGTGGGGGATCTGAAAGAATATTACGTGAATTCCCAAATTAAAGCATAGGCACATCAAGATTTCATCCCTCCCCCTTACCGAGGGAGGAAATACAGACAACTGCAGTTTGCAGAAAAACC
This sequence comes from Myiozetetes cayanensis, assembly GCF_022539395.1. NCBI lineage: Eukaryota > Metazoa > Chordata > Aves > Passeriformes > Tyrannidae > Myiozetetes > Myiozetetes cayanensis. Next base: position 414,732 of record NW_026088185.1, on the reverse strand, counting down.
GACGAGCCCGGTTTTTGTGTGAGACGCCTTTCCCAGCAAAAACAACCACAAAATTAAATAAATAAATAAATAAATAAATAAATAAATAAATAAAAAACAAATCTTATCAGCGAGATGTTTTGGTCCCTGCTATCCAACAGCCTCTTGATTTCCAACCCCAGAGATTTGCATCTGGGTCAAGAGTCCGCCCGCCCGCCCTCCTCCCCCCCCAGCGCGAGTTCCTCAGGTTAGAAATGCTTTTTGCAAAACTCTCCTTGGGTCAGCGCTTGGGCCGAGCTCAAGGCCAATTCATATTCCATATGAACCGGTCGGTCCAGTCCAGGATATCAAATATACGCCCAACCTGGCCTGCTCAGTGATATTTAAAACATCTGGCCCGGCCCCATCGGCCCGCGCGCTCGCGGAGCTTCACGTGTGCGTGTCACTGGGACGCTGGGCTGCGCACTGAAAATATTAGGACACGTTGGATCGCCCTCCCCCTCCCCCTCCCCAGGCCTGGAAGGATTTCATCGTGTGTCTGCTGGGCTCTGATGTAGTTATTTATCTCTGCCGAGTGCCTGACAGATGTTGGCTTGGAAATATCCGTGCCGGCCTCGCTCTGCTCCTGCTGCACTCACCGGGAGCTGGTTCTACCCCACTGCCCACGGGGAGCAGTGCTCCTGGGAATGGAGCTGGGAACAGTGCTGGGAACACGCACTGGGAGGAAAAAACCCATCCCACCTCACTCCTCTCCGTTCTGCCACGCAGCAGAGCGAAGGTGGCAGTGCAGGGATGTGCCCAAGGTCAGGGGGTGTTGGGGCTCAGCAGCAACCCCTCAATATCTGAGCACATCTGAGCTGCTTGGTTGTCCCAAAATTGCCCCAGAAAAAGTCCATATTTCTGCTGGCAGGCTCACTGACCCAAGACTGCCCCAGGAAAAGGCCATTCTCCTGCTGGCAGTCTCATGTCAGCACAGGAGAGCACCTGAGAACCATCTCCTCACACATCCCTCAGCTGCACGTTATGTTCCAATGCCCCTTTGCCAAGGCAACACCAACCTTGCCAGGATTTCTGGTTAAAACCTCCCTCAACCCTCGTCCCCAGAAATGTTTTTGCATGGAGCAAGAAGACTGTAAGAAAAGAGCAGCCACACTTTCCAAATCATTGTGCCAGCGAGGTCAGGCTGGAGAATGATCTTTTGTAAGGTTCACAGCAAGAGCTGCAGCACTGAGCTTCTGCTTTCCCCCAAATCAAACTCCTCATGCTCGTGAAAACTTCCTTTAGGAAGTTCTCAACTTCCTTGGAAACAAGCTGTGTATTTTCAAACCATTACTTTATTTTCTTTTTTCTATTGGCTTTCTGAATCAGTTTTGCAGCTTTGAAAAAAATCAACCCCCAGTGAAAAACAAACAAACAAACAAAACAAAAAACAAACAAAAAACCCAACAAAACAACCCAAAACACACAAACCAACCAGGGAGCAGCTCTAATTACAAAACATCAGAGCCCTGGTTGCACAACACGCCGTGGGACGCTGACGTTTCTAGGTTTTAATTTAGGCTGTGCCTCGTAAGCAGGAAGGTATTTGTCCCACCAAGGTTTGGAAAGAGCTCTTTCCAAGGAACTGGAGGCCTCGGCTCTTTCTCAGCCCCCCCAGATCTCACAGTTCCTCACAGGTGGGGCCAGCCCAGAGCTGAGGAGCCCCTTCCCAGTGGAGAACACGGTTTTATGGAGGTGAGCTCTGAGTAGCTTGGTGCTTGCAGAGGACTTTGCATGGGAATCAGATGGTTTTATTGAAATTTCTCAGAAATGTCCCTCCTGCCTCATGGGAAGGCCCCAAAAAACAGTGACTGAAAGTATTCCCCCAGTTTCACTGTGGATTTGTGCTGTTGCCAGGATGTCACTCTTGAGCAGCTCTTTTAGGTGAGCAGGATGTAAAGGGACCTTGTAAACTGTTTTCCACCTCCCCAGTCCTTGCAGCAGCTAGTGGATCCTCTGTCCTCCTCCTTGGATGTGAGTTTCCACCCAGAAAGAGTTGCTTCTCCCGCTTTCTTCTCTACCATCCTCAAGCACATGGATTATCCCACTGCTTTACCCTTCCCTCTCCACCAGCTGAGCAATGAGAATCATTTAGGCTGGAGAAGTCCTCTAAAATCAGCCAGTCCAGCATCACCCTTATCCCAAGCCCAAAACATCCACCTCCCAGTGAGGGCAGAACTACAGAACTGCCTTAAAACCCACCCCACACGTGGATTTGCAGAGCTCAAAGCGACTCCTCCGTCTCGGTGCTTCCAAAATTCCCTCTAAATGAAAGGCTGCCCTGCAGCATCCCAAAAATCAGGGCTTTGAAGCCACCTCCCGTCTCCCTGACCTGCTTCTGCTTCTTCAGACTCCAAAATCACACGAGTGCAGAGACGTTTCAGTGTCTTCCCCACACCCAAAATCTACGCCAGCTCACACAAAGGATCTTCCAGCTCCGCTTCCTCCATGTGTTGTTTTCATGTCTCTTCCAGGGAAGCGCTGCTGGAGAATGGGAATTTGAGGAGTGCAGGAGACGGGGCTCTCTCGGGGCTCCAAAGCACAACCAGGGCACCACTCAGAGGGCTACAGAAACACCCCACGGGGTTATCGGCCCTTCAGGAGAGCGAGACCCCACAAATGCCAGCAGGATCCACGCTGCAGCCCCCCCGGGAGGGCACAGTTAGGAAGGGCCTGCAGAGAGAACATAAAGCTTTCTGCTGAGCCTGCAAGCCGTGGCTCAGACTCTGAGTCACCTGACGGTGGAACCCGCAGTAAACCCGATCCAAGAGCGCCGAGGAGAAGGAAATGAAACATCACAGGAGGATTGGGGCCAGGAGGAAGAATAACTGGCAAAGCTCAGCTGATAATGAAAAAGCTGGGGGAGGTTCAGGCCTAGGACAGGTGTGGTTCAGAGCTCGCAGAACATTTGGAGCTGGAAGGAACTGCCAAGGATCACCGAGTCTGGCTCCTCCTTCAACATCTAAATGCAAGTTAAAAGACCTTTTGAGCTAAAGCACACAAAAATGCAGCACTTTGTAGTCCACTACAGGCTGTGGTGCTCGTCCTCCTGGCAAAGAGAGCTACCAGGCAGTGGGTTTGGTTTAACTCAGGGATGGAAGCTACTGCCCAGGTCACCTCCCAGACTGGGGTCCTCCTGGAGAAGGTTTGAGCATGTGCATCCCCCCCCTAATTTCAGTGCAATAAACATTGTGTTTGAAGAGCAGAAAGGAGGTTTTTCTCTCCTGCAGAGATCAAAATGCACCTACCTTTTAGCTTCCCCCCGCAAGGAGTATTTCTCCAGCCCACCTCTCCTCAGTGGTGGTGCTGCAGGATGGGGGCAGCTGGCACAGAAATTAGAGCCCAGGTTCTCCCAGCTCTGCTGGAGCTCTGCTTCCCACCATCCCCTCCCACTGACACAGCAAGGCTCGGGATGCCTGAGGATGCCCCATCCCTGGAAGTGTCCAGGGCCAGGTTGGACAGGCCTTGGAGCACTCTGGGCTAGTGGGAGGTGTCCCTGCCCACGGCAGGGGTGGGACTGGATGGGACCTTGCAGGTCCTTCCCAACCCAAACCAGTCTGTGGTTCTGTGATAATACTGAGCAATCCATGTGTTCTTGCCCAAACAAGAACTCCAGGAATGTCCTGGAGCAAGGCATCACTGGAAGGAGGGAGGATGCCCTGGCTCCTGGAGGCAGCAGGCTTGGGAAGTTCATACCTTCTCCCTCATCCCAGCACACATCTTCCCTGATGCTGCACAGGCAAACCCACAGCTGCTTTGCAGGAATGCTCTTCCTGTGCCTTTGAGGGTTGCAGCTGCTTCCCTGATAATTTCATTTCCATGCTGCAGCTACCACACACACGTTCCTGTAGGGCAGATGGGTGTCTGGACATCCAGAACCACGTCCAGAAGGCTCGTGCCGTGGTTTGGGATGCCCTGCAGACAGACCAGCACAGGCAAGGCTTGTTGCTCTTGAGGAAACAGCATTACTGCTGGAACACCAATCCAAACCCAGTTGTACTCATTTATGATTTTTAAGGGTTGTTTCTTTTAAATTCAACCGGCCTTAAGCTTTGAGGATTTGTTTGTTTGGCTTGGGGCTTTCTCACCTGATTGTTTTTGAAGGCAGTGATGGGCCTTTCCTGCTTTTTCTCCCCAGATCTCACCAGGAATGTCAAAGCCTGGTTTCCCCTGGATTTGCTGAGGGTCCCAGAAGTGGAACTCGATCTTTGGGGGTCCAGTTGAGCCTTTAACAAAACTATCTTTTCTCCCCTCAAAGTTTATTCAGGTGCTCGAGTTAAACAGGTGTTGGTAAAGACAAAGAGAAAAGCAGAAGTTTTAATCAGTCTAAGAAAAATAATTTCCTCTCTCAGCTGAGCAGGTTTGGCTCTGCCTTCTGATGCTGTGTGTGGAGCTACTCAGCAATTCATATTTTTCTTCCTTAAATGGAAGATTTCGACCTTTCAGCATCAAATTAAATACCAAAGTGAAACCAAATCACAAGAAATTTGATCGGGAGGTACCAGCCCATTGCTGCAGCAGAAACCTGAACTGGAGGTAAAGGACTCACAGTTGGAGTGCCTGGTTTGCCAAAATAGCTCCTATTTCCCCAGGACTGTTGGCACGTTCCACAAAACGTTGTCCTATTCAGAAAACAAGCAATTTTTGCCCTCAGGGTTTTATTCTCATCTCCCTGGAGAGAAGCTCAGCAGCCACCCAGGGTGGGGGTCTCCAGGGTGACATCCCTTCCCTCTTCCAGGCCACTCAAACACACAAAAGGAAGGCAGAGAGGACTCAGACCTGGAGGCAGAGGGTGGAGCTCCCTGTTTGAAGCAGATCAATATCTGGGGGTGTTGAGCCCAGCTGTTTGCGTTTATCCAGTGATGACAATGGCCAAAGCAGTGCAACTGCACCAGGGCTTTCATTTTGCAGTGCCTTTTTGCTCTCTTTTCACCTCCCAGCCTAGTAAAGTTCTGAAAATCAAGGCTGATCTACCTCCAGGGTCCTGGTCAATCCTCGGAAATGCTGAAAAGCAGGAATAGGAGACACAGAACTTTGGGGTTTTTTTCTTGGTGGGTTTTCCAGCCACACAAATCCACACTGACTATGGGTTTCCAGAGGTGTAAAAGGAAGGAGAACAGAGTATTTCCCGTGCTTTGATCTCCCAGGTCACGAAACAATATTTGCACTTTTCCCAGCCCAGGTTTTAAGCTACTGCTGCAGTCACAATTAATATTCCACCTTCCAAAGAGAGGAAAAAAAATAACTCTGCCTTCCCCGTGGATTCCCAGGGAGACATTCCACTCCACTCTGCAATTAGTGGTGGCCTCAGGCAAAGGATCTAAAATAGAAATGTTATTTTTGGAATTGTGATAGCTGCTACTTTTTACTCTCCCCAAAGCCAGTTCCTTTTGCTTTGCACTGTCATTAAAAATTTAACCAATAGAATCCACAGCTACCACGGTGCTGCCTCGTGGTTTCTTCCTGCAGCAGGACACACACTCTCGTTCCAGTGCTCCCAAAGGGAAATTCCCTGGATTGCTGACCTTGCCAGCAATCAGTGAGCAGATCTGAAGTGCTGCACCCAGGCAGAGCTGTGGCTGCTCTAAATTATCCTCGTCCTACTGACCAGAGCTTGGATGTGCAGATGGGAACAGGTCCTCCAACAGCTTCATGCCTGAGATCCCAACCCAACAGCTGCTGGAGCCTCTGGAGATTCTCTTCTAATTCAGGGGGAGTTCAGATCAGAAATTCAGGCCTGATTTTATTGTATCCATAACTTTAAACACCTGCCTGTGTTTCCACAGAAGTGAGCAGGACTCAGAAGCACCTCCCCTGTTCAAGACTTGCTCCAGTGGGATATCCACAGCTGCTCTGGGCAAACCTGTGCCAGGGCCTCCCCACCCTCCCAGGGAAGAATTCCTTCCCAACATCCCATCTCTCCCTGCCCTCTGGCAATGGGAAGCCATTCCCTGTGTCCTGTCCTTCCATCCTTTGTCCCCAGTCCCTCTCCAGCTCTCCTGGAGCCCCTTTAAGCACTGGAAGGGGCTCTCAGGTCTCCCCAGAGTTCTCTCCTCCAGGTGAAAAACGAGATGGCCCTCGAAACTCACCCTTTGCTTGGTCAAAGCCTGGATGGAGCTGCCATGGACAAAGGGCCTGTGGGGCTTTCTCAGGAGGGACAGAGTTGTCCACTGGGAAAATCTGAATATTCTGGGTTGGAAGGGGCCCACATCGAGTCCAACCCTGCAGGGACCGAACCCCCAACCTTCCTTCCCTTCTCTCTTTAATTGTCATTACCCTATAAAATCTTGCCTAACATTTCCAGCCTCCTCAAGCACCGAGCTGAGGGAGCCAGGTGGATCCATGGAACCCAGGAGAGAGAAGCCACCTTGCTCCTCACCTTGGAATTCCAAAGCCCACCTCGCCCTCAGCCACATTTATTGCCAGGATTACCCTGCTGCAGGAATTGCAGCCTCTCCCTGTCTGGTGTCTGCTGCTCGGTGGGTTGGGAAGAGAGGAGGCAGAAGGGAAGAGCGGGCACATCAGCTGGTAACAGTTCAGAACCAGATGTACATTCCTGCACAGAACTGCGACGTTCCCGTATCCGATTACTTTGGAAAAGTGCTTCGCTCCAACCCTCTCATCCCTAAAGCCTCTCCCTCCCTCCCTCCCTCCTGCCTCTTATCTCTGCTGCTCCTTTGCTTTTGATTATAAACTCGTCACTGCAGGGTGAGCGCTTCGGGAATATCCGGCCGAGAGACACGAGGGCTGAGGGAACAAAGCCCACAGGGAGCAGGCAGCACGTGGAAAATGCACACACAGGATCGTTTCTAGTGGCTGCTGCACAAGCACTAAGGAATCAACTCCTAAAAAAGTGTATGTGGGTGGGAAATTAATCTGCTAAATTAGACCTGGCTGCAGGTTCAGTGCTTGATGGAATTTGGAACTGGGTTGTTTCTGAAAGGAGAAAGGATGTTTTCCTCTGCAGCAGGTAGAGGAGGGGGCAGGCAGTGAGCACAACAGCATCTTTTCTTCTTCCAGTTTGCTCCAAAAATTGGCATTCCTGGCAGCTTCCCCAGCAGAGGGGAGCTGGAAGAGCTCTGAATTCCCTTTAATATCAGGGCACCTTTCCCTGCTTCCCACAGCAAGCACAGGGAAGGGTGGCAGGAGGCAGAAAGCCAAACCTTCTCCTCTGCAGCACGCACGGCTCCAAGGGTGATTTAGCGGGCAAGCCCTGCCGCGGGGACAGCAGGACCACAGGCTTCCTGCGGAGAACAAGTGCTGCCCCTAAACCCCAGTCTGCACTCATTATTTCCCTCCAACAAAAAAACATAGCAGCCCGATCTTGGCACTCAAGCAAGGCACTAAACTTTTCGCCAAAACTGGTATTTTATATCCCGTTTTTGCTTCCCCAACCTCCTTCCCACCCTGCTGTGGCAGCGGGAAGGATGCGCCCACCCCACCCTCCTTGGCCGGCGGTCCCTCGGCGCTCCTGCCTCCCCCACAAACCTCCCCGAACTCCCTGCTCCTCCAGGAGGGCCGGATCGCGTTTCAGCCGGGGCTCGCACACGTGGCCCGTGCCTTTGCTCTGCTCCGGGAGGATATTCGCAGTTTTGTCAGCACCGCGCTCGGCGCTGGCACCGCGCTCTGCCGGGGGAACTCGGACACACACGCACGGCCCCGGGCTCCGGGACTCCACACTCACACCCCGCCAGGGCCCGCCGTAAATTCACCCTTAATGAGCCCTGCCTGATGCTCAAAAGCTTTGCACTTGCAGAGGTTACACAGCAACGACCCCTCCGAGGGGGAAATCCTGCCTCGCTCCGTCCTGCAAACACCCCCTCGGTCTCGTTCGGAGCTTTCTTTAATTTATTCATTTATTTAATCGATTTATTTCATTCATTTATTTCACTCATTTATTTCATTAATTTGTTCCGTTGATTAATTTAACAGTGATTATTTAGTACAGAGGATATTGAGCCCAGAGAGGCGCGTCCCGGAGCTCCAGGAGGGGCAGCCACCCGGCTGGACCAGGATCACGCCACGTGGCCGCATCCTTTTCCTCCCCATGGCTCCAGGGTGATGTCCCGGAGCTCTCTGTGTCCTGCTTATATGGGATGGGCCCGGTGCTCGTCCCAAAGGCACAACCCGTGCTCCAGCTGAGAACGGGGCACTTTGAGGTCCATGCCCACAGTCCACCTCTGTCTCCAACCTCTGGAGGGGTCAATCCCACTCCCTGGGAAACCAAGCCCTGCTTTTGGTGGTCGTGGTAGGGCAATAAAAAGATGCAGAATGTTGGCAGGGCAGGGGGGAGAGGAGAGGCAGCAACAGCAGCTCCACAGGCTCTCCCAACCTGGGATCTGCTTCCCTTGCTCCTGGTGCTCTCAAACAGCCCAACAAATCCCCGCTCCCTTCCCGAGCGGCCTTTTCCAGGAACCTCTCTGGGGCAGGGCACTCCAGGTGCTCAGCCCCACATCCCACCTGTCTTCCCATGCTCCACACATCCCTGCAGTCCCACCAGGAACACGGTGCTGTGTTTGCTGGGCAAACCGGGCCAAGTGGAGGTGCCTCTCCGGCTTCCCCTAAGGCTTGGAAATGACCCGCACACTGAGACTCCTGAATACCTCTGGCACGGAGCAAACACCCCTCCCAAGGGCTGGTATCTGCCTTGGGCTCCAGGGGGCTGGTGGACACCATCCCAGCCTGCTGGTACTCGTGGAATTCCAGGTCTGGGATGCAGGGTCACCCCTCGGACCCGTCCGGCAGCCCCAAACCCTCTGCAAAGCGGGATTTGGGGAGCGACACCCGTCCTGCCCGACTCACCGGGGCCTTAAATTGGATTAGGGTCTATTTGCAGAACTGCCTCGCTTTCTGACTTCTGTGCTGCACCTGAAAACCTTTCCTCTGGAAAGCAAGCACAGCCTGTCCCCGGGGGCTGCCTGGGGAACTCTTTCCACTATAAACATTACCTACAGTAGTGGAGTCAGCCCCAGGCAAGCCAAAAATTCCTTCTCCTACCGAGGAACGCTTTCCAATCAAACCAGACATTATTTTTTCCATTAATGAGTGTTGATACCTACTGGAAAACTTTGCAAAAGAAAGCCACTCCGAACTAATTCTTCTGATACGACAGCTCCATTTTATGAGTTTCTTTTGTCTTGTTCCTTTTTATTATTATTGGGTTATTTTATTTCCCTGCTCCGGGTTGAAAACACGATCTTTGCTGCTCAGGAATGCGCCTGTTCCTGCAATTTGGGCTGTAACTGAAATCAGGGGTCCAAATCTGATTTTGCTCTGCCTTAACTCCACGGAAGGAAGCAGAGTTTTCCCACATTTTCCCCCCACGGTGTGATGGAGAGGGAAAACAGACCCGTCGTCTTCTTTTTTGAAGGATCAAAAATCCTGCTCCCACGATTTTTATGCTCTGGGATATCACGAATTCAACAGCAGAAAAAAAAGTCCTCCTAGCTACCTCAGCTCCTGAGTCCCTAAAATTTCCTATTTAGTACTTAATGGAGGTGGGGGAGAAACTGGGGAGAAAAGGGAGATGGGGTGCAGGGCCAGCACTGCCTCTCCAGGGGACTCTCAGTGGGGTTTTCCACAATAATTTGGTCTGGGTTAGTCCAGGGGAGTCTTTTCTTGCCCCCCACAAGTAGAGCCTTGAAGGGTTTTTGCCCACCTGGCCCCAAACCTCCATCCCCCCTGTTCACAGCCCAGAGCGCAGGTCCGGGGGGCTTTTGCCACTCTGAGGTCACCCTGTGGGACCTGGAGGCAGATCCTCACCCCATCCCCACAGGACAGGGGGTTTGCAAGACCCCCTCAGCACCCAGGGGTGCAAAATAGGGCACCCAGGTGTACAAAATAGGCAGCCAGGGGTACAAAACAGTGTCCCATTCTGTAAAAACAGGGCCCCGTCCTGCAAACGCAGGGCTCACTCTGCACCCTGATTTGGGCAAGGAGCCGCTGCAGCCCGGCCACAGATCTGGGAATGGGACCCTTGGAAGCACAGGGAGGCAGATCAGCACCCCAAAAAGCCCTGGGGTGGTGGTGTGGGGGGGGTTGTGCTGGAGGGGTCCTGCAGATTCAGTCTCTCTGGGGGCAGGGGGTGGCGTGGGCCAGCTATCTTTTATTCGAGGTGCATTCCCAAGATTTTAGTTAAGTGTAACATAAAACTGTGAAAGTTTAGCAGGGGAAAAGCCTTCCTCCCACCGACCTGAGTGGCCAATCAGGAGGGAGCCCCGCACCTCCCTCACTTCTGACAACTATTTAGCAACTGAGCTCAGCTAAAGTTTCCAAAAAGTTAGAATAACTTCCTCTCTCCAAGACCTCAATTTTTTTTTTTCTTTTTTTTTTTTTTTGCACAACCCCGGTCCTTGAAATAAGAGCCCTTCGAGCAACCTGGAAAACGTTTGGTCAGCAAAAAAAAAAAAAAAAAAAAAAAAAAAAAAAAAAGGAGAGAAAAAAAAAAAAGGGAAAAAAAAAAAAAGAGAGAAAAAGAGTCCTCCTGTTTTTCCAAAGGATCTGTCTCAGGAATTTAAAGCACATTTAAGACACACACACACACACTCACATAACATAAGGAGGGGGGGAAAAGCTCTTCCCCTCCCCTTCTTGCAGAAAGCATGGAAGAAAGCTCCAGTTCTCCTGTTTCCCCTGTGGATAGCTTGGGGACCAGCGAAGAGGAGCTGGAAAGGCAGCCAAAGAGATTTGGCAGGAAGAGAAGATACAGTAAGAAGTCCAGCGAAGATGGCAGCCCCAACCCAGGCAAGAGGGGGAAGAAGTCCAGTCCCAGCTCCCAGTCCTACGAAGAACTGCAGAGCCAGAGGATCCTGGCCAATGTCAGAGAGAGGCAGAGGACTCAGTCGCTCAACGAAGCGTTCGCCGCCCTGAGGAAAATCATCCCCACTCTGCCCTCGGACAAACTGAGCAAAATCCAGACGCTGAAGCTGGCGGCCAGGTACATAGACTTCCTCTACCAGGTGCTACAGAGCGACGAGATGGACAGTAAGATGACGAGCTGCAGTTACGTGGCTCACGAGAGGCTCAGTTATGCCTTCTCCGTGTGGAGGATGGAGGGAGCGTGGTCCATGTCGGCCTCCCACTAGCCACCGGCTGCCCCAGGGGTAGGTACCTGTTTCTCTTCTCCTGGATGATGCTCTGTGTGTGGTTTTGGCCCTTCCCCAGCCCCGGGGATGGATGGCATGGCTGGTGTTGGCACAGGGATGCCCATGGGCGAAGGGGTTGGTTTCTGTCAGTCCCTCCCGCTCCCCCTCTGTGCCTGTGAAAATTAATCTGAACTTCCAGGCGGGCAAAAATGAGATCTGCCCCGTTTTGGGGGGAGAAAGAGAAATTAGAATCAGCGTGGTTTTGCTCTGTGGGGACGGGGGAGCGAGAGGGGAGCGGTGTGGAGAGTTGGACGGTGAGGGACAGAGAGGGAAGAAGTCGCTGTGTGAGATTAGCCAGAAAGTGCTGCCTCGGGGAAGGGTTTGGAGAGGGAAAGGTGATCAGCACAAGAGGCTGACCAGGGGACGGATCTGAAACAGCTGCTGCCACATTCCAGGGGTGCCTGCACCCCGAAAAACCCAGTGCTGAGTCCTGCAGTGGCCACATCCTCTCCTGGCTGGGGGGCCCGGGAGCCACGCGGGGCTCGGCGATGAGTTCGCCCCAGGTTGCGTTTCTCTTGAAAGAAACGAGCAGCAGATGTCGGCTGCAACCCCAGGCTGTGCCCCTTCCCCCTCACACAGCCAAAAGCAAACAGAGATAGAAGAAACTTTGCTCAATTTTCGCATTTGTCCAGTTTCCCTTCCCCAAAGTGCCCCGGTGAAGCGATGGCTGGTTTGGACAGAGTTTCTTATTTACTCTCCTCGCTCAATTCTTCCTCCTGGTTTTCCACTAGCAGAAAACTACTTCCTCTTCAGTTGCCTTTGTAATATTCAGGGAGGGAGGAATAAAGGAGGAGGGGGGGAAAGGCTTTTAATAACACCCTCGTCTCCAGCTAATTAAGCAGAGCAGCTCTGCCTTGTGTCAGCCGGGCTTTGCTGTCTGGGTTCAGAACATAAACCAGAGCCCATGAGCCCATTTCACCAAGCAAACACTCCAAAGGGAAACTTCCCCCGCCACCCTGGCGATGTAAAAATGAAATAGTTTCATCGTGTGGAGAGTTGAAGAGGGAAAGTTTATCCCAGCCCATTGGTGGGGCTTTTTTTTAAAGGGGCAAATCCATCGTTGTTTGAGCAGCGATGAACGGCCCATTTAAACAGACACAAAACAAACCTCGGGCAAAAACTCGGTGCAACTGCAGTACCTGGTGTAAAAAGGCTAAAATACTGTGCAACCAGGACTCAGTGGTGTAAAATAGCCCTTAAACCATCTGAGAAACCACTGCAAGTAAATGTTTCCCTCACATCCCGAGATGGCTTGGTATTTGCTGCAATTAAGGTGTCCACACGCTCTCCTAGGGGGCCCCCAAAATGTTAGTCTGTCTCAAAATTAGTTATCCTACCCACTGCACAAGCAGCCTGTGGTTTAGTTCTTTGTAAATAGGTGGCTCTGCTGTTGTGGGGTTTATGGCTATTGCTGGGCTCCCATTTTTTGCACGCCGTGCCCCTCATTTCTACTGCAAAAAGCCCAAGTGGAGCTGTTTTTATCAAGCTAAGCCTGGTTTATAAACCAGAGTGCCTTTTCCCATGCTAATCTGGCTAAAACACTGCAGCAACCAGATTTGAAAAAAAAAAAAACCCACACACAAAAACCCAGGCTTCTTGTCAAAAACAGATGTAAAATGTCCCAAACACATATTTCTTCAGCAGTTTAGATTGGCTGAGTAGCAAAGTGCTGGGCTGGAACAATGCATTTATTCTGTTGTTCCCCAAATGATGTGTTGCCATTAAGCCAAGGATGGCTTGAAAAATCTGTTATCTAATGTCCAACCACTCCTGTCACGCAGGAGGGAGCAAAGCCTGCTTTTTTAAACCAGGCTTAAAAAGAATCATGGCTTAAATGACTGTCGAGATCATTCTGACGGGGCAGATTTTAGATGCAGATGCTCCCCTCAAAAAAAACAAACTGGGAGCGAAATTACGAACTGAGCGAAAAAAACCCCATGAATTAGAACCAAATCCTGACGCGTTTTGGGGATCAATTTGGAGCACAGGGGAACCCGCCGTGACCCAACCTCCAGCTCGGTGCTCCGAGGAGGTTTTTGCTGCAGGGGTCGTTTTCCAAGGCTGCCAGAGTTTCCCCGCTCTGCTGTGCCTGTGTGAGCGGGACACGCGTGCGGTTGAACTGTTGAAAACGCTGCTGACAAATGGCCTGGTGCGGAGCGGTGTCAGATTCGAGCGGGTACGGCCACACCGAGCCCCTCTGCCAGCAACGCCAAAAGTGCTCCAGGGTCCCCCTGAGACGGGGAAACTCAGCTGGGTGGTGGGACATGGACTTGGGCACGGGGCTGTCCTGCTCAGAGGAGTTTTGGTGGATAACACGAGAGCAAACCCAGCCTTAACAGGCAACAGGTCCTGTCTGAATTCAGGATCAGCTCCTGCCTTTCCTAGGGAGCATGAATGAGCCGTCTGAATCCAGGACCTGCTGTCTGAATTCAGGATCAGCTCCTGCCTTTCCGAGGGAGCATGAATGAGCCGTCTGAATCCAGGACCTGCTGTCTGAATTCAGGATCAGCTCCTGCCTTTCCGAGGGAGTAAGGAGCACGAATGAGCGCCAGTCAGAGTGGGTTGCCACCCTCCCTTTTGCCTTGGTTTCGGGGAGAGATAAGCAAGGGAAGGTTTTCTCCTTGGAGGAACAGTCATTCCTCTTGGGCCCTGAGTGAAATAAAAAGCAGAGGAGCTTTTTGATTGGAAAATCAGAGCCTTGGGAACTGGGAAAATGCCACCTGGCCCCCGCGAGCGCCAGCAGGTCGCTCCTCTGGCCACGAGAGCTTTTCCTGTTCTGCTCCACAGAATTCCAGACAACTCACTCGAGGAGTTTCAGGAGGAACAGGCGCAGCTTTGCACTTCAAGGGCTGCAATGGGGTGTTTGAGCTGAGCCTTCTTCTCCCCCCAAAACCTGCCCATCCCCCTGGCGGCACCTGCGCCCCTTCCCCTCGCAGCCACTTCTCCCTTTTGCTTTCAAAACATTCAAAGTGCTCTAAACTGGAAAAAAAAAAAAACTACTAGGAAAAAAAAAAAAGATATTATGTTTCCTGACAGCAGGGAAAAGCTGGGATGTCAGGACCATGAGTAAAGTTTAAAGGGCAGTGCCTCTCTAACCCCTACACCAGTAAGACCAGTCTGCCAACACCCCCCTCACTGGGGATGAACCCTCTGCCTCCCCTGGGCTGGCATTGGCATTAATAACACCTTTCCCATCTTTTCCGTGCTGGAGAAGCCACAGGCAAAGTGTGTGCTCCATCCACAGCCCCTTCAGACTTCCAGGGCTGCTTCCAGTATAAAACACCAGCATCCTATTTCATTTTCTCCTTAAAGAAGCAAACAGATGTTATCTCTGCTGGCCCTGGGAACAAAACCTAATTCTGGAGTATATGAGAGCAGCACAGTGAGCTGGGGGTGTAGTGACACTGGAACTAAGCCCTTTTTGTCCCAAAAGCCCTATTCTTTTTCGACGCATCCTTCAAAAAATGTAAATAAGTTTCCTTGACAGGAAGGATTGTAAAGTTTGGTATTTACATTAATGGGCTTGTAGCGGGGGGTTTTCATCTCAGCGCATTTAAAAGCCCAGCAAAAGGCATTTTGGAGCCTCTGTTTACGTTCGTGTCGTTCCCTGGGAAAGGATAAATCTGTTACCCAGCAGACACCAACCACGCTGCGAGTCAGCCAAAAAACGCTCAGGCTCAGGGATCTCTGAAAAACAGGGTGCAAGGAAAATGCTCCGGAGAAGGAGACACGCAAAAAGACAAATCGGCCTTGGCCCGGACACAAGTAAATGAATTACCATCAGAAAGAGCTGGAGACACGCACGGGGAAGGGAAAAAGTTGAACCAAAACCAAAGGACCGCTTAGAAAAAGCGGTAAAAACATGTTGTTACTTAATTTGCCCGAGGCAGGGCTGCGGTAAAAAGTCCTATCGGGAGAGATGTGCGTTGAAGGGTCATTAAGGGAACATTCAAGGCAGACATTTGGGCTAAGTAGACCTAATTTGTCTCCAAATTAGTCATCCTCGCACCGCTCGGCTCCGCAGAGGAGCTCTGCTTTTCAAAGCATCCTCGCGAAAACAAAGGGAAAGATTGAAACGCTTCTCCTGTGCAACCTCCCTTCACATTCCTGCCTTTAGTGCTTTTTTTTTGGCGGGGGGAGGTGGTGGAATATTTCCTGGAGTTCCAGGTAGCGGTGATAAACGAGCCCTGGAGATCGCAGCGGGCTCTGACGGAGCGGGGACAGATGTGGGAACCGCCGCCGAGATCCCTCGTGGGGACATTTCGTGTCGCTCTTTCCCCCCCCCACCCCAAGCAGTATAATTATGTTTATAGCTGTAGCCCTGAGAATCATTTCCATGTGGTTCAGCACGACTTTGAAACCCCCAAGCCCGAAATCCCCAGAATTTATGTCCTGCTCCGGAGCCGTAGGAATGGTGGGATGGGATGAAGCCACGGGCGTGGAAAGGGACGGCACCACAAACCCCGAAACGCAGCGAGCTCCACATGTCACCAGGGAACTGGGGGGAGCAGATATCCCAGGGAGCTTTTTAACCCCCTCCGGGCTTTGCAGAAAATTGGGAAGCGAAAGAAAAAGCTGTTCCTTGCTCTCTGCTGATCCCTCCAAACACCTCAGCGGGTTGGAGAGTCCCCCACCGCTCCTGATTCACTTCTTTAGGCAAATTTGGAAGCGAAGAAACCCAAGAAACCCTCCAGCAGCCTCGTGCTAATTAATTATTAGCTCTCAAGGATTAAAACAGCAGAAATATTTGCCAGGGATTTAAATAAATAAATAAATAAATAAATAAATAAAATCCAACCCAAGAGCAGACAGCCCGGCGTTTAATTAGATTTGTAGCTGGGGAAGATGACCACTCAGCAACAACAACTAATCACACACAAATAGCAAATTAACTCAGCCAGCCAATAAATCAAAGCGGGGCAGCCCTTACCCATCACTTTAACCACTTCCATGCTGGAGCCAGGGACCACTGGGGTGAAAAACAGCGGGATGAGGTGCCTGCTGGTGGGGTTTTTAACCCGGTGGCAGTTGCACACAATTCCCTTGTCCTCCTCCTGCAAAGAGGAGGGAATCGGGGTTCTGGCAGCCCTTCGGGATGTGCTTCTCCTCCTGCCAGAAAGCAGGGAATTTTGGGGGCTTGACTGGCAAGATAGAGGATTCCCCGTGGAATTTTATCCACGATCACCCTGAGAGCCAGAGGTTTTTTGGGTTTTAGCAATAAGGAGGGTTTTCCCTTAGGAAAGGGGATAATATAACTCAGTCTTTCCATATCACCCCAAGGGAAGCAGCACCAGGAACCTGGAGACAGGTTTGTGCTGGAGGAGGGTGCAAATGGGAGGTTTTTGTGACCACTTCCATAGAAATATTCCATAAGCAACAGCAACTGCTCAGCCCTTTTGAGATCAGAGTGGCCTTTGGATCCCCCACTTCTGCGGGTGATCCTCCCCGAGCTCCGAGCCCGGCGGGTGGAGAAGCTCTTTTGGTTTAACCCTCCAAAATGCAGCCGGGAAAGGCAGCGTGGATTCCTCCCCGGGATCCACCTGGGGAAGGGGCACTGGGCACCCCCAAACCTCTGCCACGAGCTTCCTCTGCGAGCCTCGGGTGATCTGGGGTTTCTTTGGCAGGCAGATCCCTTGTCCCACAGACCCCAGGAGTGGTCAGGCACCAGGACAGAAAATAACCCTCATGCCCTGCATGGGGGACCCAAAGCTCCCTCTTCTCCCAGCTTTTCTTCTCCATCTTTAACCACAGCTTGGAAAAGAGAAAAAGGAGGAGGTGGGGGGGGGGAGAGAGAAGAGACAGATGTCCACTGGTTCAGCTTGATATATATTTACTGGAAGAGGTCCAGTAAGCCTGGACTAGCTTTAATTGAATTCCTAATAAGAGAGTTTTGCTGCCACCCCCAAGAAGCAGCTTCACCATTTCCTTTAGAGATATTAGACCTGCCAAACACACACTTCAAAAGTGTATGAATTAGGCTTGGGATGAATTTAGCCACCAAAACCCCTCCTGCAGTAATTTATCTGATTATGCTTTTGGTTTTAGCTGTGGAGGCCTCCTTTAAAAATCATGTGTTTGTGCTTAAATGTAAATAAACTTAATTGCTCTGCTGAGAGAGAAATGGGGGGGGGTGGGATCAGGGCTGCACTGAGGCAAATAAAAATCAGTAAGCAGCATTTTGGGTGGCTGAGGGGGTTCCCTGATACATCCACATCCAGTGTCCCCAACAGCAAGCTCTTAATAAAATTAATCTGCCAGAGGGACCTCGCAGAGCCACAAAAATGCACATTTCAGACTGATCCTTATGCCATGTTTTACGCCCATTGTACTGAAATCTCACTGTGTGATAAGGCTGGATAGAAGGAATTCCTGGCTGGGAGGGGGAGCTCAGAAAATCACAGGGATGGCAGGGAAAAAAAAAAAAAGAGATTGTAGGTTCAGGAGAAAAGTGCACAGGCAGATGCTTCCCAGCAAAGAACTTGTCACTGGGAATTAAAGATAAACCACCTTGCTGAGGGCAAGAAGGGAGTTTAATCCTTCTAAACTGCAGCATCCTGCTACCCCTGTGCCATCACCCTACGGATGCTCGTCCTGCAGCACAAAAACCCCACCCTGAACACGCTCAGGATGGCAATTCAACAAAATGCATTAGAGAGCCAGCAATTAAAGGGTTTGGGGTGGGGAAAAGAGGTCTGTGCTATGTTCAAACTGAGCACCTGCCTCCCTGTCCCTCGTGTGAGGGTCCCACGCCACCTCCAAGGTGGCTACTGCTGCATATTTTTTTTCTTGTTACTGATTTATTTGGCCTGATGAGCTCAGGACACTTCTGAGCTCACTGAGTTCCTTTTTGCCGCTACGAATTGTCCGTGCGATCTCCGCGGTCCCTTCCAGCTCCGAGGCGGGGGGTTGGTTTAGGCACTGAACAACCTGGTATTTTACAGGAGTTTTTTTCATCTTTTGCCACGAGAAGGGTTGTTTGGTAGATCCCAGCACTAAATGATCTATTTTATGCTGCCTGGGTTTGAAAGGTTGGCTGCGGGGAGGGAGCTGGAGCGTCCGTGTCCTCCTCGCCTTCCTCGCCGGGATGAGCTGAACTTGCACTTGGATTTTGGGGGCAGAGAAGTGGTTTTCAGGCTTTTGGAATTCTTCAGATCACCATTTGTGCCCCGAGAGCAAGGGAAATAAAAGCATCCCTTTGCTCTTCCCCTTGGAAATTTAAGAAACAACCAACCCAGCGAGCAAGTTGGAAGGGGGTAACATGTTCGGGCCAGGGAAATTAGTTGTGGAGAGCACCACAAAAAGACCCAAAAATATAATTCCAGGCACCCCCAGGGTGCTCAGAGGGCTGGGGATGCGGGGGAGCACTTTCAGCAGTGAATGGGGAGCTCAAAACACGCTGATTTTCACTAGTTCATCCCAAAGTTTTCCTCCCGAGCGCTGTTGTTTTGTAAACCAGGCGATACTTTCACTCTCAACGAGTGGCAAAAGGTAAATATTTTCAAGTTGTTGAGGGAACAGACGTGGCTTGGAAAACTGTAGCTATTCCTTAGCTAGGAATAATCACAGAATCATCTGAGTTTTAGGATAATCATGTCAAAATCAGGGATAAAAACACCCAGCCTTACACTGCCCTTTCTTTGTACTGGTTTGTTTGTTGTTCTCATTTATGTCATTAATGGCATTCATTTTCTGCTGTAATTAGACAGGTTTCCCTGCACACCCCAGTGCCTGAGGTCCATGTACAAGTCCCAAGGACATTTATTACATCAGCCCACTCGTCCCTGCTCCTACAGAAAACAATCCTCCTGTTTTATAACACATCCACAGCCGTTTCCTAATGCCATCATTTCACCAGCTGGGCACTGTGTTTTTGTTCTCCGGTGCTGGTGTTCCTTAATCTGTCACAGAAATGCTGCTACCCAACCTCTCACAACTGCACTATTTTTGAGATCCAAACCCTCTTTCTGGGTAGGAAATCCTCAGGCTCCCCCCACCCCGGAATTCTTCATCCACTGCAGCGCTCGGGCTGCCCTGCAGCTCTTCTTTAGTCCAGGCACAGCCTTCAGGTGGCCCATGTGGTGAAAATATTTCAAAACAAGGGGGGGTTCAGTCGTTTCTGGAAGAGGGAGGTGAGGAGTGGAAGGTTTCCTGGAGCTTCTGCAGAGAGCCCAGGCCAGGAGCCTGGGAAGCTTTTCAAGGGGGGTTGATTGCCGGGACAGTTTGGGACTTGGAGTTGCTCCGTTGAGCTTTGTAGGTGCAAACACGGCTGGTGAGGCACCTCCAGCTCCAGAGGTTTGGCACAACCAGGGAAGAGACTCCATAAAACTGCTGGCCCTGTGGTAAAACAAACAGCAATATCCATGTGAACCGGCCATGGGATGGGAATGACAAAGCACCCCTGGGCACGCTCCAGCCCAACCAGGCACTGCTGGGACCCCAGCCCTTAAACCTGCTGTGTCCCCCTAGCACCTCCCAGCAGGACAGGAGCCCTGGAACGTGGGCTCTCCATCTCCCTGGCTGCCAACATCCTGGCACCACGCAGGGATGGAGCACCAGCAGCCTTGGCTCCAGCAGGTCCAGGAGGCATCACACGGGGCTGGGAGGCAGAGGAGGCTGCTCCCTTCCCAGTCTGTTAGGAAACTAACAATTTATTATATAGAAAATAAAAAAGAAAGAGAGGATTTGGCAGCAAGCAGAGGGTGGGGATCCCTGCCAAGGCCTGGACAGCTGTACCTTCTTCGCTAGCAAGTTGTGTGATCAGCGAGGGCTGTGCTGAAAGCCAAGAGGAGTTACCAGAGCTGCCACATCGCATTGGGCTGATCCTCCCTCTGGGAGACACCTTAAAGAGACAAACCCACCCCAAACCCTGCACCAGAGCGCTCACAGCAAAGGCAGGTTTGGCGGGTTGTGGTGGTTCCTCCCGCCCCTTCCCCAATTTCTGCTCCAAGATGAGGGGACAGGGAGGAGGTTTGCACAAGGCTGTTTTTCCAGCCCTGCTTTCAGAGAGAAAAGGCTGGGTTTGCCCCTCCCAGGCAGGGCTGGGTGCTCCCCACAGCTTGAAATAACCCAGGAAATTATGCAAAAGCTGCGGCGGGTCCGAGGACAGGGGGGACCAAAGGGTGGCCTGGACTGCAAATCCTGAAGCTCTGGGCTGGGGAGGGTCTGAAAAAGAGCAGGGGGGGCACGGCAGGAGGAGGGAGGGACCTGTGCTGAGCTTGGAGGAGATCTGAGGAGCTGCAGATCCCAGGGAATGGCTGGAGGATGCTCCTCTCCCTCCCAGCAGAGGGTAACAAAGCAAAGGGCTCCTGGATACCTTTTGAAACAGAAGATTTTCCTCCCTTTCCTTCAGGAGCAAAGCAAGAGACCTGTTTCCAGGTGTTATCCCTATCCATCCCCTGCATCTCCAAGCACTCCCCAGGCTTCAAGATTTAAGTTTAAGCTCATCACTGGAAAAAACCTCCTGACCTCCCAAAATCCTTCCTTCGCATCCCTGCCACGTGGATTCCCATTTCCCTCAGGAAGCTCATTTTCCTTGCAAACATCTCCCAGGGATCCTTCCAAGGAACTGGGTTTTTGTGCTCTAAAGCTGCCCTGAGGTACCCAGTCCCCAAACATCCCATGTTTGACAGCTCTCCCCATCCTGGCAGCAGATTCCCAGGCTCAGGGAGAACTGGTTGATGGAAAAGGTGGAAAACCACAGGAGCTCCTGCTGACTCAGCATCTGCTGGCACTAGAGGGCAGGATAAACTCTATTAAATAAAGAATAAGGTGGGTCTGAGGTCACATCCAAGGGATGTGTGTCTAACAGGCAGCAAAGGGAATATCTGGGAGCAGCCTGGAGCTGCCTCACTGACCAGTGCAAGGAATTCTGCCCTGAGTTCATCCCACATTAATGATCATGAGGACAACAGGTTATTTAATTGAGGGCCAGAGCACGGCATCAGAGGTGCTTCCACCACACTGCAGTCACAGCTGCCTTTCTGTAGAGAAAACCTCTTTTTTATATATATAGAAAAACTCTCTTTTTTAAATGAAGAAACCTCATGATTTTCTCTGCTGTGTTTATGTGGGAATATGATTAAAGCTGCACTGCCCTCATCTTAATAGGAGACATTAGATGAGCTCCAAACACAACAAGCACAGGTTTACTCCGTTCCTTTATCAGCAGCCACTTCAATAAACCCCCCAAATTTGAAATGATGACTCCAAGTGGGTCGGGCAGCACAGTCCTTTCATCAGGGAAAACCTCAGGAGCTGGCAGGCTTGGAGAGCAAGGTAATTTGTGGTCTAAACATCAGAAAAACTCTCAGCCCTCCCAGGTCAGGCCTAACCCTGCAGGCACAGGATGTGCTGAGTTGCTGGGTCTGCCAGAAATTGCCTTCACTGAGGGACTGGAATCCTTCAAAATTCCTTTAAAAGCTGAAGGTTGGGGTGCAGGACAATAACCCGAGCCCCCTAGAGGAGCTGTGCCCACAGGGGTTTAGCTCTGCAGCACCTCAGTTTAGGATTAGACCTGGTTGTGGCTCAGCCTCTGAGCTGAGACCCCCAAAACTGCACAGGAGAGCTGTGAGGAGCACAGTGAAGGTGTTGGGGTGAGGGACAAAAAGGGCCAACCCCCAAAACGTGGTTGATTCCATAGATCCCTTAGAAGGGAATCACTAAATGCCGCTGAGCAGGAGAAATGCAGGGGCTTGGGTGCGGTTTGGGAGTGGAAATGTCTCAGCCCTGCTTTGCTGGGAGGGAAGAGGGAGGTCAGTAATGACACACTCAGAAAAGGGGTGTTTGAAGGACAGCAAGCCGGGAGGTGGTGGTTCATGAAGGATCCCATCTCCTCTGTCCAGCTCCAGCCTGTTTTCCACCGCTGGCTTTTGGCGGGAAGCAAAAAGCGCCGCAGGATGCTGGGGCTGGCTCTGCCCTTCCCAGCTCCTCCCAGCCCGTGTCCCTCGTGGGGGGACACTTTATCCCAGAACCTCTGTGATGGGGGCAGTGGGTTTTGCTCTCCTTGCAGCCACAGCCCACCCTGGGGACCCCTCATCTCCACCCAAACAAAGGGGCCGGGCGGAACCTTCTGCCAGCTCCCAGCCCAAACCTTCCCGTGCAAGCCTGCTGCCTCAGTTTCTCCTCCAAAAAGCAAATTTTAACGCCTTGAGCGCCCACCTTGTCACCTCCCCACCAGACAGGACCCTCCTACACACAGAGAAGGGATTCCCGTGCAACCAGGCTGGATTTTGCCTGCCCAGCCAGACCCTCCTCCCCGGTGGTTGCCTCCCCACAGCACCTCAAAACCCCAGGGTGCCCAGGGGACCTTGGATCCCTGAGGGATCCAGGCACTGCCAGATGGGAACCAGCTCTGCACCAGGGCCAGGCTGAGCACCCACATTTATATTCCTTTCACAGCGTCTCATTCCAGAGATCTAAATTGCAGATGTTGCTCTTCAGATGTGGAGAGAGACAAAAACGGAAGGAAAAAGGTTAAAGCAGCTCTGTGAGTCACTCCAATCTACTGTTGATTTAGAAACCTACCTCAGCTGTAAATAAGCTTCTCCAAAGTGTTTAACCTTTTGTATCCTGGCCAGGAAAACTAATAAATGAGAACAAAACATCCCTCCTGAGCCACAGAAGCAACAAAGCTGGAAAACCCCACGGTGGGGTTAGGGCTGAGAATAAAGTGACCCAAAACAAGTGACCTGGAGAGGGGGGGAAAATAAAAAGAAGGCGTTAGTGGGGCAGATAATGAAAAGAGCAGGATGTGCTGCTCTCTGGGATCTGCTCCAGGCAGCAAAGGGGAGGAACAGCTTCCCAGACAAGCAGAGAGAGGCTGTGCAGTGAAAAACCAAGGCAGAGCTCAGACCAATAGCAAGAGCCCGGCTCGCCAGGCAGCAGCCCCCCCTTGGTGCACCCACACACTCCTTGGGGCCGCATCAGATCCCAAAGTGCCTCTCCACAGGCAGTCTGGGTGCTGCTTTCTCGGGGCTGGGAGCCCAGGTGGAAGGCAGAGGGCATCCCAGCCGTGGGGGAGCACTGGGAGCAGAATGGCAAACGGGAGCATTCCTGGGAGGATGAGCTGGACTGCAGGTCTTCCTATGGAACAACGGCAAGGAAGCTCTGGAGAGGGCTGGCACCGCAGGCACTGCATGGAGGGACAGCTTTGGGAAGCCCTGTGAGTTCTGGAAGGCAGCTGAACCATCCCACCCCCTCTAAAAATCCCTCTCAATCGGGTTTCTGCCTCCAAAGCCGAGGGTGTAGCAGCGGAAGGGGAGCTTTCCCTGGGATTTGAGGCACTGAGTGGGAGTTGAGAGAAAGAAAGGCCGGATCTGCTGATCTCAGGGCACCACCAGGAGAATTCTGCACCAGGATCTCGAGGAGGTCGCTTGGGCCAGAGCCATCCCGAGGTCTCTGCTTAAAGCACAATCCTGCAGAGTGGCCGAGGGGGCTTCAGAGTCCCAAAAACTGCAGTGATTAAAAGGAAAACTGCTGAGCAAGCACTTCCTGCCCACATCGGGCTTGCCTTAAATATTTAGGCATGCTTTAAATCACAGAGCACCAGAGGCTTTGTAGAGATGGGGATGCTTTAAAAAAATAAGAAACACCTAAAGAAAAAACACCTTAAAAAACCCCCACCCTTCTGGTCAGCACACAAATGCAAAACTCAGGGCAGAGGGGATAATTCAGACCCAAACACTTCTTGGAGTGATTTTCCCTCAGTTCCTCCCCATTCCCAGGCTGTCTCCAGCCCCACAGAGTCAGACATGAAGTGAGACAGGATTGAACTGATTGAACTCCAAGTTCATATGTTCAAGTTTTCCACCTAAAATACAAATTGTGGGAACCTATTAAAAAAACCAAACAAAAAACCCCAAACAAAACCAAAACCAAAACACCAAACCAAAAAACAAACAAACAAAAAAACCCAACCAAACAAAAAACGAAACCCCAACCTGTTAAAAATAAATTCTATTAAAAATTCTACATTAATTGATGAAATAAGACATTACATTGAAACCGTGTGTGAGGAGGGGCCTCTGTAAGAGTCAGAAGTGATATTTTAGGGAGCTGCTCACGTCTCCCTGTCCTTGCTGGTGTTGAGTTGAGCCTGATGGACTCTGAGGAGTCCAAACCAGGGAGAAGACACAGCTCAAAGCTGAGGGAATCTGATCCAAGAGCTGGGATCATCATCCCAGCAGACACAAGCCATGGAGCACAGCACAGGGAGGGCAAAGGGAGCTGAGGGGGAGGAAGCAGCAGAAGGAGCCCAGGAGACCAAAGGCAGAGGAAGTAAAAGGCCTTGGAGACTGGGAAATGAGCAGCTCGGGCTGGGATTCGTCCCAGAGGCTGCCCAGGCACCAGGATAACATGAGGAGCCTGTTCCCAGGGGGAATGCCTTGCTGGGCAGATCACAGAGCCCTGCATCCCACGGAGGCTGTGGGAATGGTGATGGGATGAGGGGGAGCACCGGGGTCAGCACAGACAGGCTGGAAGCAGAAATCCTCCCAGGGGCCAGCAACAGCCTTGCCACACAGCACATCCCTCCAGGGATGCAGAAAGGGGGGAAGGAGGAAAGGCTTCGGGGCACTGGGAGGGTTTCCCTGCTTTCCCTGGTCCCAACCTCGGCCCAAAGCTGAGCTGAAGCACCCCAAGGTCTCCCGCAGGAGGATCCCAGCTCTCAGCTGCCACCAAACCTGGGGGAGGTCAGAACTGCCCCTGGTGGTTTCCCAGCTCCTCTCCCAGGGCCTCAGAGGGAGCCAGGAGGCTTTGTCTGATCCTGACCAACAGGTCAAACCCCCCTGAGCTGAGGCACCATGAAACCATTTGACCCTCACTGTGTCCATGCCCACTTCCCACCACAGCATGACACTGGGCTCGGCTCCCAACAGCCAGGACCGCCTTCCTCTGACCTGTTGTCAGGGAAGTGACAGGGTCTGATGAGGTCTGGAGCTGAGAGGTGAAGCCAAACACATTCAGGGCCCCTCCAGAGCTGAGATTTTCCTGAAAGGCACCAAGTTTTCTCAATCCTTTTGAGAATCCCAGCCTACACTCCTCTCCCAGAGCCTTTAGCATTTAGCTTCTCTTTGAGTCTCTTGGAAAAACTTAAATCCATAACATACAGGGCCAACATGAATAGGGATAAAGCAACATTTTCAGGTTTGAGATGCACAGTCCAAGTGAGGCCACGAGCTGGGGCAGAGCTGTCCCTGCATGGCCTGGGCCATCTCCAGAGGCTTGTCTGATCCTTGGGCTTGACCACAGGCAATCCCTTGGCATTCCTGTGCCTGGGGCATCCATCCTCAGGGGTCTCACCAGAGGTGACCCCCTGGCCAGGCAGGGAGTCCCCAAAATCTGAGTGTCTCATCCCAGCCCGTACAGACACAGAAAAGGGGAGCAGATTCCCCCAGAGCACTTGAAGAACCACCAATTCCTGCAGTCAGAGCCTGGAACAGCTCCTGTGAAAGGAATAAACTCCGTTCATTTTATGGAACTCAAAGATCTTTCAGGTCCCTTCCAAGCCAAACCATTTTAGGATTAATGGGGCATAGGTGGAAATGGTTTGGATGTTCAGCACTGGAGAAGTCAGAGAGCCTCATCCCCTGGACTTGGGACCCAAAACCAGGGGTGAAACAGCCCAGAGAGGTGATGGGAGCAGAATAAGGATATCCCTGGAAGGAGAAGCAATGCCAGCAGCAATCCTTAGCCTCTGGAGCTGCTGGGACGTGACACACTTGTGCCAGCTTCCTTATTCCAGCCCTGCCCAGCTGGGGAGCAGCTTGCAAACACTTGGAAGGGAAGGCAGAAAGACTTTAATGAGTCCCAAACCGTTTTTGAAAAATTCATTAGCTATTATTTCAGCTGTGTGACCTCCTGAAGGGACTTTCTAGAGGGCCAGATTGTGCAGGCAACTAAAAATATAAATAAGTATGGAAAGGGCAGAGATCACTTTGTTCAGCCAAAGCGTGTGGGATGTCAGGTTAAGCTTCCTGTGGGGCGAATCCCTGCACTTCCAGGAGAGGAGTGTGGCCCAGCATTCCCATTTCACTTTCCAACTTGAGGAAAATTGGTCCATGAGGTTGAAAATGGAGCCACGAGAGCCCCTTCTCCTAAAGCTTCATTTCATTCCCTCATTTACTGATGTTGATTTAAGTAACTGCTGGTTTTAGGGAGCCTTTAATTTGAGGATCCTGAGAAACCCACCTACCTTCCAGGTGAGGATGTGGTAAAAGTACACCTACTGGAGGATTTCCTGAGAACTGAGGGTCAGGGGGAAGAGGAGCCTCTCTCCAAATCTCTCTGGATCATCCCTAAAGGATGAGCACCAGCTTTGCAATACTCCATGTATGTCTATGCACACACCACCTGTATTTACTGATTTAGTGCTGTGTGACAGGTGCACATGGATAGAGAGGGAACTGGTGTACATGGATAGAGAGAACTGGTGTACATGGATAGAGAGAACTGGTGTACATGGATAGAGAGGGAACTGGTGTGCATGGATAGAGAGAACTGGTGTGCATGGATAGAGAACTGGTGTACATGGAGAGAGAGAGAACTGGTGCACATGGATAGAGAGGGAACTGGTGTGCATGGATAGAGAACTGGTGTGCATGGATAGAGAGGGAACTGGTGTGCATGGATAGAGAGGACTGGTGTGCATGGATAGAGAGAACTGGTGTGCATGGATAGAGAGGGAACTGGTGTACATGGAGAGAGAACTTCCCCATCCCTGGGAGTGTCCAAGGTCAGGCTGGACAGGGCTTGGAGAAACCTGGAATAGTGGAAGGTGTCCCTGCCCATGGCAGGGGGGGTGGATTAGATACCCTTTTAGGGTCCCTTCCAACCCAAACCATTACTTGCAAACCCGAGCAGAGAAACCCAGCAGCAACTTCAGAGCAAGCCCCTGACTCCCAGGAGCACCAGCTCAGCTCAGATCTGCCCATCCCAGACAGCTTGTGACATTCCCAGAGGAGCAGCAGTGCCAGAGGCAAAGCACAAAGCCTTTGTCTGGAGCAGATGCTCCACAGAGAGCTCCTCTTCCTCCCCCCAGAGCAGGGATTGCATCAGTCCCGCAGTAACTCAGGTTATTATCTCAGTGGGAACCTCCCAGAGTTCAGGCTCTGAGGTTCAAACAAGTCCAGCCTGCAGCTGGCAAACCTAAACAAGGCCAGCCAGCTGGTGCTGAGCTGAGTCACTGGCTTGAAACCCTCCACTTAACCCGCTCCCTCCATCCCTGCAGCCCCAAAAACCTGCAGGCACTCGTCTGCCTTTCGCAGGATGGCCCGTGCAAAGCAATTTTCCAGAGGTTTTTTTTCCAGGCTGCTGTGCGAGTGCTGCACACAAATCATCTTCCTGGGAGCTGCTTGCTGGGCCCTGGGGATTCAGCAGAGCGTGTGCTAAATCCCAGCAAAGCCAGCACACATTTGGACATGAGATTAAATACCCCACTAAACACAGACAAGCTCCTCGAGCAGAGAGATTCCATCTCTGCCTGTTTCTTCCTTCAAGAGCTTGGACTTGGAGTGAGACTGTTTGTCCCCTTTGAAAAGCAGCAGCAAGGGAGTGATCAGCTCCATTTTACCCCTAGTGAAGCCATAAAATCCAGAAGTGGCATGGGAAAGTGTGAAGGGGATCATTTATTTGTGGGAAAGCAACACAGAAAGCAGGGGGGGAATAAAAGCAGAATAAAAGAAGATTTTTCAGAGTGATGAGGTAGTCATTGCACTGGGGATTAAAAGCCACAGGGGGGTGGTTTATGGAAGTGGAGGCTCTTGGAGCAGAGCAGTGGGTTGGGAAACTCATCCTGGGGAGCTCAGAGCAGCATCCAGGCTGGAAATCTGTTGCCAAAGGGGTTGTGAGTAAGGACTGGATCCCTCTCCCGCTGCCCTGCCCAGCCCCAGCCCCGGAACACTTTCAGGAAAGCCCATAAAGCAGCTGGCCAGGCTCACGCTGATGCTCTGATGAGTCTTGGAAAAAGGAGTGATTCAGGGTTGCTCAGAGCCTGGACAGGGACCTGTGGGATATTCCCATCTCCTCAGGAGACCGATGGCTACATCCAAACCCACAAAAATCAAGACAAAACGTCTCACCCGTGACCAGCTCAGCCCCTCTGCTGCTGCCTTCCTCTCCCCCCACCCCCAGGGGCCACCACAGCCCAGGATGTCCAAGCAGAGCTGGAAAACAGCACAAACATCCAACCACTTGCTCAATCAGAGCCTGCCCAGGAATTTCACACCGTCACAGGACCTTTTAGGTTGGAAAAGACCTCTGAGATCCTCAAGTCCAGCCTTTGGCCAGTCACTAGATCAGGACCACTTCCAGTTGTTCCCTGAGCACCTCCAGGGATGGGGACCCCCCTCTCTGCCCCTTGGCAGCCCCTTCCAAAGCCTGACAACCCTTTCCATGAGGAAAATCCTCCTGGTGTCCAGCCTAAACCTAAAGGAGGAGAGGAAGGGAAGAGGAGGTAGAGCTGCTCGCAAACAGCAAGGCGGGGCAGGAAGGGGCTCGTTACCCCAAGGAACAACTGAAAGGGTTTAGGCTGAAATCAAAAGGGCTGCCTTGAACCAGCCTGGTTGAAGGCTTTGAAACCTGGTTAATTAAGGTCAGGCTGGATCTCAGGGAAAGGTTCTTCCCCCAGAGGGAGGCTGAGCACTGAACAGGCTCCCCAGGGCAGCGGTGCCAGAGCTCCAGGAGTGTTTGGACAACGCCCTCAGGTACAGGGTGGGATTGTTGGGGTGTCCTGGGCAGGGTCAGGGGTTGGACTGGATGATCCTTGGGAGTCCCTTCCAGCTCAGGATATCCTGTGATTCCAAGCATGGCCAGTTCCACCCACATGGATGGGGAGTTCCCTGAGTTTCCTGAGAGGACTGTGTGGTTCTTGGAGCAAAGGTTGGAAGAAGTGGCCCAGGAGAGATGCAGGACCCAGGATGGCTTTTGCCAGGCTTGTGTCCTGCTGATGTGGCAGAGCATGGAAAGCAGAGGGAAAGAGCCCCAGGGCACTAACAGATAACCAGTGCAAACCTATTCAAATTCCAAGCAGCATTCCCAGAGACTGGGTCTGGCATCAGTCACATCCAGGGTGCCCAAAATGCCCGTGGAGATGACCTAGGATGCTCTCCCCAGTCCCCCACACCCCAGAGGGCCTCACTCCATGCCAAGTGCTCCTCATCCCAGCAGGATTGCTTGTCCTGTAAAAATGTAAATCCCTGTGCACGAGGGCAACCCCACACGTAAGAGTTGGGCTCTTCTTGCCACAAAACAGGATCAGAGCGGGTTTATTGGCTGTAGCAGAGTGCAGGTGGGTTATTCCAAGTGGGAATCTGTCCCCACTGACTTCAGTGAAGCTGTGGTGATTAATCCCAGATGGAAGCATGGCCTGGTCCAATCCCTTCCCAAAGTCCTGTGAGATTGAAGAGCACCCTTACTCAGAGCCTGGGGGGGATCCTAAAAAACCAGCACCTGCTGCCATAGGAAAGGAGGGTGGATTGGGATCAAGGACTTCAAGGAACTTCAGGGGCTTGTTCTTCAAGCACTGCAGGGGTGATGCTGAAGGAGCATCCTTTCCTCTGCAAACACCTGGGAATGTCACCTGGGATGGGAGTCCAAAACCTGGGCATGGTGACAGCGGGCAGGGAGATGGGGAATCCAGGGAATTCTTCCCGCTAAGGGCTTTTGTGATGCTCTGTGAAGATCCATAGGTGTAAAACCGGGATTAAATCCACCCATGCCTCAGGGAAGCTGCCCTGGTGTCTCTTTGCCAAGAGCAAACACAGCAGCAAAGGGAAAACTTTCCTTCCTACTCCAAATGCCCCCAGAAAGGGTCTTTTTTCAGCAGTCACCTCCAAGGCTCACTCAGGGTTTTGCTTCCCAGAGTTCTGTCCTCAAGGACCACACTTTTTGCAGGGAATGAATCCACTGAAAACTAAAATCCCTCGAGCCCCTTTACACAGAGAGAGACAGTGAAGCTGCACCACGAGGAGAAATCCCAAAATAAACCAATTCCAAGGCAGGTGCCCGTGGGTTTTTGGGGTCTCAGGTGGTACAAACACAGAGTGGAGGGGATCTACCCCATCTCCCCATCACGTCAGTCATGCAGAGGAATTATTCCTGGCCATGGGATGCCAACATCTCTCCCCACATTTTCTCTGGGTGTCTCTCTTCCCAAATTTGTTCTGGGAGTCTGTTTCTCCAAATTTGCCATGTGGGGTCCAGACTCTCCCCAAATCTGGCACCACACAGGTCAAGGGGGCTGTGAGGGCTGGGCTTTGTGTGCAGAGGAGACACGGCATCTCCACGGGGAACAAACCCCTGGGCTTGCCCTTCCCGGGCTCCAGCCCGGCCTTCCAAGCCTTCCTGAAGTCCAGCATCTGGAATGTGATGTAATCTGAGGCTTGATGGGCAGCAGCAGCACACGTCCAGCTGTGCACATCTGGCCTCCAGGTGTTCCAGCTGCTCCTTGTCAGGGGCTGTGAGGAACATGAAAAAGCCCCCCGAGTTCGGGAGGCAATCCTACCTGTCCCAGGGATTGTTCCCAGAAGCCCTCAAAATTCCATGGATTTTATGGCTCTGCTTTTTAGTGGGTGGCCCCGAGGCTTTTTGGCTTTTTTTTTTAAATCATGATTTTATTTAAAGTGAGGAGTTTAAACCATAAATGCTGTTAAATCCGGGATTTTTCCTTGCTGTGAATTCCACTGGCACTAATCCACTGAGTCATGGGTATCATCCTCTCCCTGATTTAGTCCCAGGAGGAGATGTTACCACAGAGCCTTTGTGCTGCCCTGGTGAAAATCAGGCAGATTTGGAATTTTGGATCATTGAAAATTAGCTGGAGATGAAAATTGTTCCTCCTGTGTATGGACAGAGCAACACTTGCTCCTAAAGGATTTCCTCTATTCAGGGATAGGTGAAAGGGGGAAATCCAGGTCTCATCCATGGTGCAGGTCCAGTCCTGGAGCATCCCACGGGGATTCTGCTGCTCCTGAGGTTTGCTGCACCCAGGAGAACTGGGAGAGCAGGGAAGTTTCTGGCTGAACAAGCCAGAGAGAAGGAGTTCTCTTGGAAAAAGAATAAAGCCCCAGGTGGATATATTTATTTTTAGAGGAGGTGTTTGTCCCAGATTTTGTATTATTTTGGCAGGAAGGCAGAGGGGGAGGAGAAGAGGTTTGCCTTTGGAAAACTCCCTGCTCTTCTCAAAGGGGTGTTTAATTTAGAGTCCACTTCATATCTGAGTTGTGTTTATCCCTGCAGGACAGACAGGGAGATGGGGCACATTTCACACCCCAAACCAAACCCCCCCTCAGCTTCCAGGCTGTGCTTGTGCAGGATGAGATCTGAAGGAGGCTTTTCCTAGGAAGTGTCAGACCCCCCCAGAACTGTGCCCTCCTTCCCTGGTTCCCACATGGCCTGTTCCCAATGCTTTGGCACCACTTCTGGGGGTGTTTCAGGCAGTTCCTTCCCAGGGTTTCCTATTGATCCAAGATTCCCAGAGGCTGGAGGAGGCAGAGGAAGCCTTGATTTGAGTGCCTTCATCCTTGTCCTGAACCTCCTCAGCCTCAGAACCCCCCTTTTAGGGCCACCTCTGTGTCTGTGCAGGTTCTCCACCTCATCCCCATCTACTTCCCAAGAAGAACATCCCATTCCCTGCCTTTTTTCCCCACTCCCTGCTGCTTATTCCCCACCTTTCTTCTGTGCCTGGTGTGTGTTTGGCTCAGGGGGTGGAGATGAGCCAAGGGAAGGAGTTAGGAGCTCTTTTAGGTGGCTGATTTGAGCTGGAATGGTGAGGAACTGGCCTTTTCCAGGTGTTTTGGGTCCCAAAATGTACGTTTTCCTGTGGGAAGTGTTTAGCAGTTCCCTGGGCATGATGGAGGCCACCTTGGCCACCATTCCATCCATCCATCCATCCATTCCAGGCCAGGCTGGAGCC
Organism: Myiozetetes cayanensis; assembly: GCF_022539395.1. Taxonomy (NCBI): domain Eukaryota; kingdom Metazoa; phylum Chordata; class Aves; order Passeriformes; family Tyrannidae; genus Myiozetetes; species Myiozetetes cayanensis. The sequence continues at coordinate 382,662 of NW_026088185.1, read as the reverse complement.
ACCTCTCATGGAAGGTGTCCCTGCCCATGGCAGGGGATGGAATGGGATGAGCTGTCAGGTCCCTCCCAACCCAAACCATGCTGGAATTCTCTGGCTGGCCGTGGGCACCAGGAACTCTTTCTGCAGCAGCAGAAGGAAAGGAAAGAAGAGATTTAAAGCAAGATTATCGAGTCATTTCAGGTGACATTGTTTGCTTCCCCATATTGGACTTATTTGGGATCAAATGGGGGCAGGAGGGACCAGGAGCCTTCACTGCCTCAGTTTTTCCCAGGTTGTGAGGCCTGACCTTCCTCAAGGATGCACAGGATGGTCTGGAGAGGGACAAATGGTCTCAGGGCAAGGGGAAAAGGCTTCAGGCTGCAGTTCCTTATTCCATATCCCCAGAGAGGTGGAATTCCCATAAAAACTGAGGAGCTGCTGGACGCAGGGAGGGTGCTTTACCTCCAACCATCTGCCAAGCTCTCAAAAGCCTGGATTTAGATGAGAAACACCCCGAAAATCCTGGGATTTCTGCTGCCTTTAGCCTTTTGTGGTGGGAAACACCCTCGAAAATCCAGGCATTTCTGTTGGGTTTAGTGTTTTATGAGGGGAAACACCCCAAAAATCCAGGGATAACTGCTGAGTTTAGCCTTTCATGAGGGGAAACACCCCAAAATCCAGGAATTTTGCTGGGTTTAGCCTTCTGTGGTGGGAAACACCCCAAAAATCAAGCTTGAAGAAGCACAGCCCTCTCCCTGGAGCCTGCCTGCTTTGGCATTTCAGAATTCCCTGCCAGCCCTGTTCCCTGGGAAGGCCCACATGTGCCCCCCGAGCCACGCTCCACATTGTTCCCTGTGGTTATATCCTGCCCCTGTGCCCACAGGGAAGGAGGCACCGGGGGAGTGACATCATGCAATTCCTACTTATTCATTTATTTTGAAAAATAACGTGAAGGGCAGCTGCTGCTTAGCACAGAATGAAAGACTGGGCTGATTTTCTACAGCAGGAGAGTCCCCGTTTGTGTCCTAACCCTGCACTGCTCAGGCTGCTCCAGAATAAGTTTTTAAACTGAAAGAGGACAGACTTGGATGGGATATTGGGAAGAAATTCTTGGCTGTGAGGGTGGGGAGGGGCTGGGATGGAATTCCCAGAGCAGCTCTGGCTGCCCCATCCCTGGGAGTGTCCAAGGCCAGGTGGAGCAGCCTGTGCTGGTGGAAGGTGTCCCTGCCCCTGGGACTGGATGAGCTTTAAGGTCCTTCCAGCCCAAACCAGCCTGGGATTCCATGAGCTCCTCCCTACCACATTTTCCTCCTCTTGAGGACTAAGTAGATTCTCTGCAGCCCTGGGTGACAACCAGAGAGGTCACTGCCTGATGCACTTTCTCTGCCCTGTCCAGGTGATATTTCCAAGCAGAAACAACTCAGGATGGAACTTCTCCTTCCCCATTCACCCTATAACATGTTTGGAATGTCTTACCAGCTTTTTTGCAGCACCTGGAGCACGAAATCCTTCTTAATTAACAGCGCTGATGAGGACCAGTGATCACAATGCTTATTGCAACTCCAGCTCCTTCCAGAAGGAGAGAGGCTGAGCCCTGGGGACAGAACCTTTGTTTTACATTCTCGACTTTCCAAGGAGCTGAAAAAAACCTTTAAAAAAAAAAAAAAAGCCAGCCCACACCAAATCCCACCAAAACCAGCCAACAAACAAACTCCAGCAGTCTCCCTGCATTCCCCATTTCATTTGCACTCTCGGCCACATCATGGAAATGATTTCACTCCTTTTGTAACCCAAACCACCCCAATCCTATATAAGCAAAGGCCTTGGGGAATTGTTGTGAAACTTCCTGCAACCAGGGCTGTGCTTCTGCTGCCACCTTCCATCCAGCCAGAAGCCCTTGGGATTTCCAGGCTGTGGAATGCTCCTCGTGGGGCTGGGAAGTGCTCCTAAAGCAGGGAAAACTAGAGCAGCAAGCCCTCAATTCGAGGTCTGAGAGAGCTACAGGGTGGGAGAAATGCTTGGAAATCCCTGAGAAATGCTTGGAAATCCCAGGAAAAAGCAGTTCCCATCCCTGCAAGTGTTCCAGGCCGGGTGGGACAGGGCTTGGAGCAACCTGGGCCGGTGGAAAGTGTCCCTGCCCATGGGAATGAGATGGACTTTAATGTCCCTTCAAATTCCCTCCTGGAATTCTGTGAGACGTGTTGTCACACACCTCACCCATTATTATAATATGGAATTATGGCATCCAGCTGCTCCAATCCCACAGGCACTGGGGGAAGAGGAAGGGGTGAGCTGCAGTTTCCCAACCAGGCAAACTCAGGCACATGCAGGGAGGGCAATCCCCAGGGATGCTCCTGGTGAACGGGATCTCTCCCACCACGTTCTGGGACGAGGGGCAGGACTGAGCACGTGGATATGAACCACAACTGGATTTCTAGGGAAAAAGAACTTCCCAGACCACACATTTCAGAAAAGATGTTTGGGGTATTTATTTTTCTCTCCTTTTTTTTTTTTTCCCCCTCTTCTCTCCAGGCTGTCCAGCGTCTGCAACTGAAGTGGAATTGGGATTTATCCAAGTTTGTAGCTTCTGAAACCTTAAAAACCTCAAGTAAACTGGTCCAAAAGACCCCTCTTGACCTGCCTGGCTCTGAACTCTTGGTGGAGCACTTGGGCTGAGCAGAGACCGGCACCGACCGGGCTGAAAGTTTGCAGCATCTCCCCCCAAGCCCCTGACCAAGAAGGAGAGGAGAAGGAACATTCCCGCTTGTCCGTGGCCGTCGGGTTTCGTGTCTGTCTGTCCCTGTCTTTGGTGGGTTTTAGCGCTAATTTGTCCCTTTTTTTTTTTTTCCCCCTGAAAAAAAACACCAAAACCCAAGAGAAATCTTAATTCAGGAGCACATTGATGAGACGTCTTTGGGTTTGGGTTTTCTCCTCCTTAACTCTGACTTTTTGGGGGTGGTTTTTTCATTTTTTGAGCTATTTTTTGGAAGTCAAACCCTGATTTCTTGGACAGTCGTGGCAAAACCGGACCGAGGCTCTCAGAAAAAATAGGAAGAGAAGGACAAAAACCCTTGGTGGGCCCAGCAACCTGCATGATTTGTGGCAGGAAGGCCTGGACCACAGGCTGCCCTCCACACTCTGCCACCTCTCCCTTATCGCTCCATGATTTGCTACAGCTCATCCCCTCCCCCTTTTTTTGTTTTGTTTTAATTTTTATTATTTTTCTTTTTTTTTCTCTGTTCCAGTGTATATGTGGCTTATTTGTTTTATTTATTGAGATATTTTTAACGAGCTAAGAGACTGCAATGTTGCTGTGTATACTGCTTCTCTTGCCAATAAAAATAAAGATGTCATGCAGCTACCAGGGGTCTGACATTTCTGTTTTTAATATTTGTAGTATATTTTAATATATATTATCTTTATATTTTATTCATATTATTTATATTTTATTTTATTTATATTTGTCATATATAATATCTATATTTTATTTTTATTTTAATTTTATATATTTTAATTTTATTTTTTATTATTTTTATTTATTTTTACATTTATATTTTATTTCTATTCTATTCTATTGTATCTATATCTATAGCTATATTTACACCTATATCTATATATATTTTATATTTTAATATTCATATATATTTATATAATATAATTTATATTTAATTTTATATTTCTATTTTATTTATATCATAGATATCTTTATTTTACTTTATTTAATATATTTTTATAGATTTTAATTTTTATTTAATTTTTATTTAATTTTTTATATTTTTATATTTTTATATTTTATTTTTATTATATAATTTCTTTATATTTATGCTTATGTTCATAGTTACATTTTATCTATATTTCTATCATATCTAATATATATTTTATATATTTTATTTTTATTTAATATATTTTATATATTTTATTTTTATTTTATATATATTTTATATATATTTATATATATTTCATATATTTTAATTTTTATTTTATTTATATTTGAATTTATATTTATATTTCTTTTGAGAAGTTTCCTTGCAGCCACAAAGTTTTGGCAGTCAGCAGTTTGGCTAAGGACTGTTTCCCAGGGTGATGGGGTGCAGAGGGAATGAGCATCACTCGTGTGCCTGGAGATGGAACCAAAGGACAGAACCAGCAGGAGGTGGTGGGATCTGCCCAGTCCCACCCCTGCACTGCCCTGGGAGAGATCAAGGGATGGAACCAAGGGTAGGGACAAACTTTTGTGCAAAAGTGGATTTAAAATGTGCTGATTTGGGGCTTTTAAAGTCATTTTTCACTCAGTTTAGCAGAGACAACTCCCTCATTTTCAAAAGGTGTGTGTGGGGGAGGAAGTCACCAGCTTTTTGGATTTTCAGCCAGTCCCTGATACAGATCACATGAAAAAATATTAACAATTAAAAGAACCCCCAAACGAATCCAGATCTGGGCTTTACAAATCATTTCTGGGCTTTAAACACATTTTATGCTTGGCCAGAACCTTTTAGGAGGTTAAAACCCCAGGCCTGGGCTCAGGAAAGCACTTCCAGCACGTGCCAAGTGGGGCTGAGGCTCACACTTGTGTCCCAGCACACGTGATCTTTCCCAAAATTGGGGCCAAAAAATCATCTTCCTCTTCATTAACCCCTCAGCTCTCAGATCCTGCCCTCAGTTCGTTCTCCTCCGGTGGAATTTGCCTTGCACAGCTCCCAGCCCTCAGGGAGCAGCTCGATGGAAAAAGCCTGAGTAACTAGAGGTGGGTGGGTGGGGTTTTATTGAATTTTTAGGATAAAAATTTTAAATGTTCTTACATTCTTAACAACACAATAATTCGAAGAATTTTCGTGGAGCAGGGGGGTTGGTTTCGACAGCAACAAAATCTGGCAAAAAAAAAAAAATCATTTCACATTGATTTAAAGTGTATCTAAACGAAAAATCTGGAAGTATTTTGATTCTAAATTTTTAAAAAATTTTGTAATATTTCAGTGTTTAAGCAAAATATTTAATTGCAGGCTGACTCAAATATCTCTTTACAAAGAATGTAATTTTTAAAAATTTTTTAAATGAATTAATTTTTTAAATTAATTTTGGCTCCCCAGAAATTTCCATCATTTCATTTTTTATCCCACATCAATATTTTTTTTGAGCTTTGCTGCTTTAGAAAAGTCAGTGCTCATATATCCTAGGAGCTGAAATGAAGAGGGAATGCAAAATTCCAGCTCTGAAGTTGGTCTTTCAGAACTTTCCAGTCATCCAGGAGGAATCCAAGACACCACAGGTATCCAAAGACAGGGAATCTGCTTCCAGGGAAGAAACGTTTCATCATTACAAGGTGAAATTCCCGATGGCAACTGTCCCCCTCCGAGCTTTCAGCATGCCTACCTGCTCTGCTAAATCCCCAAATCCAGCGGGACTCTGATCCCAGCAGCACAACTCCTGGGGGGAAAGAAAACCTGTGCTGTGTTCCACGAGTTTCTGCAGTCCCAGCCTCGGTTTTGGTCTTGGTTTTATCCTCTATCCCATCCCACGAAGCCAAAATTCCCATTGCACGTCCCCCTGGGTTTGCCAAACTGTGCTCCTGGTGTTCTGGGGGCACAGGGGGCACAAGGAGCACGTGTGGTGAAATAATTCCCTGATTTCAGACGTCAAAAGCCTGGGAAGCAGCAAATAAACAAAGCCCAAAGCAGCAGCCTCCCAACAGCACTGCGGCACGGCCGTGGATTCACGGACACAAGGGTGGGAATAAAAAATGGGAAAAATAAAAATGAACCCCTCCCTCAGAAGGGCCAAGTTTAAGGGGAAAAAGGTTTGTGAGATTTGTGGGAAACGCTGATGAAAGGGAAGGATAAAAGAGACCAAAAAAAGAGGGGGAAAGAGCAGAGGGAGAAAAGAGTCGGGATGAGGATGTGCCAGTCAGGAGGGATTTGGCCGGATGATGGTTTTGCTGCATTTAATATTTATTTAATGTAAGATATGCTTTGATTAACTCTGGTGGACTACACCAAAGTCCTGCTCCCAAATCCCAGAGTGCTAATCACGGAGAAGAGGCGGACACTGACTCATCCTGGAAACTTCCCAACTTCCAGAGGGGGAAAAGGAGAAAAAAAATAGAATAAAAAGAGGAATCTCAGCGCTCAGGCGAACATGGAGGTCCCCAGATCCACGCTGGGGGAAAGGTCGGGGTGCTGGGCAGGGAGCCTGGGATGGGATGTTCCCAAGGAGAAGGGATCGTGGATGGATGTTCCCAAGGGGCTGGCTTTGTCCCAGCATCTCCCTGTGCCCACCTGGAGGCAGGAATGCTGCCATCCCAGCAGAGATGCCCTGGGGAAGTCACAGGGAGGGCATTTGCCAAAGGTCCTGCTGCCAGGAGGTGGAACACGGGGGGCAGGAGGTGGAACACGGGGGGCAGGAGGTGGAACACGGGGGCAGGAGGTGGAACACGGGGGCAGGAGGTGGAACATGGGGGGCAGGAGGTGGAACACGGGGGGCAGGAGCTGGGGGGTCGCTCCTGGGGCACGGCCCCGTCCGGGCATCCCCAGCTCTGATGGATCACACGGGGCAAACACGGCCCCAGAGCCCCTGGGGAGCCTCAGGTGCCCCATTCCCAGCCCTCTGCTCGGGAGGGATGAGCACACTGAGATGTTTGCTCAGCAAATCCCCTCCAGCTCCAAAGCACCTCTGGGGATGACACAAACCAAGGGGGGTCCTCGCCTGATGTTCCTTATCCCGGCCCAGCCCCCTTCTCATCCACTCCATTTTAACTCTGTGAGGGGCTGACAGCACCGGGAACTGCAGCCAGAGCAGCAGATTAACAACATCTTTCTTCTCCAGGCTTTTGGCCACGTTTGGATTGGTTCAGCCCACGAAGAAAACGGAAAGCCTGGAATCTGACGGGCTCCAGACAAGGGTGGGGGGAAGGAGATGACAGATTTCATGCCTTGCAACCAATTGCAGTCACATTTTTTTTTTTTTTTTTAGCTTCTCTCTTTGGGCAGAAAAAATAATTGCTGCCTTTTTTTTTTAAATGAATTTATTTTTGTATTTTTTGGAAGCAAGGAAGCTGCAGGTTGGGACCCACACCTCCACCACCCTGGCTCAGCCTGCAGGGGTGTGTCCCTCTGGACCTGAAGGGCCCCATCCTGTGCCCTATCCTATGACATCCAGGGTGAAAAGAGGTACTGCAAAGTCATGGAGATGCTGGATGGGGAATGAGGTCTTTTGTGGTTCCTTTTCCTTCCTTGCTTCCTTCCTTCCTTCCCTCCCGTTCTTCACTTTCCTTCCTTCCTTCTTTTTCCTTCCTTTTCCTTTTCCTTTCTTCTTTCCTTTGCTCCAAGTCCAGCCTGCCCTTGGACACTTCCAGGGATGGGGCAGCCACAGCTTCCCTGGGCAGCCTGTGCCAGGGCCTGGATGAGAAATCCAGACTGGGCTTTCCCTGTTCAGTAATTCCTGAAATTCCCCGAGGTCTGCACGGGAGATAATGGATGTTTGGATCAGTTCACTGTAGTCCCTCATCAGAGGTGACACTCAGCAGGGAATGCTGGGGATGTACACTATGGACAGGGAATTTAGTGCCAGGCCTGGGACACAAGGAATATTTCTGGGTTTACTGTTGGTAAAAAACACATTTTACTGCCTTGAGTCCCCAGCCCACTTTCTATTACTTTTTGAGAAAAAAATGATGAAAATCATGATAAAAATCCAGCTGAATGAAGGAAATAGGATATTCCTGGCTGTGGCCTCAAGGGATGGATGAGTTTGCTGCTCAGGATTGATGGATCCATGGGTAGAATTTATTCACTGATAGGAATAAACCCTTCTGGTTCTGGCTAAAAACCTCGTGACCTCTTTAGGGGGAGTATTTCTATGGCTGAGCTCACCTGGGTGGGAAAAGCGGGATAAGCTTTGGGAAGAGTCAGCCCAGGTTGGAACTGGGGGGTGCAGCTGCCCCAGGGCCTGAGGGGGCACCTCTGGTACCCAAAAATGGCATCACTGAGGCTCCAGATGGAGCAGGGGAGGAAACTACTTGGCTCAAGGTCAAGATAAAAACGTTTAGATTGGGATACTGGGAAGGAATTCTTCCCGGGGAGGGGCTGGGATGGAATTCCCTGGGAAGTTGTGGCTGCCTCATCCCTGGAAGTGTCCAAGGCCAGGCTGGAGCAACCTGGGCTAGTGGAAGGTGTCCCTGTCCAGGGCAGAGGGGAGGAATGGGATGAGATTTAGGTTCCCTTCCATCCCAAAGCATCCAGGATTCTGTGATGCCCTTGGGTCACTGCAACATTTCATTTATCACCTCCTCCCCCTCCCCAAAAAATGACCCTGTATGTCTTCCCAAGGTGATGGGCTGGGGCTCTGCTCTAATCAGACAGTTGTGCCCCTTTTATCTCTCCCTGCTCCGTGCAAGCGGCTCTGGAGTCCATCACTGCCGTGATATCATCCCTTGGCACAGCCCCTGTTTGCTTCCTGCCAGGAGGAATCCTGTAAACACTCCCAAGGAATTGCAGCAGGGCCGGGGGGAAACACTTCTCTTTGCCTCCTCCCCTCCAGAGAAACAGCCCATCCTTCAGTCCCTCTTCCTCCATCCCTCATCCTCCGTCCCTCGTGCTCCCCAGCTCGGGGAGGGAGAGGAGGAAGCGGAGGCTGAAGGGAAAGCAGGAACAAGGTTGGGTTTTTCCTGGCATGTCAGAGAGAGGAGGATGACCCGGATAACTCTGGACAACAAACAAACCCAGGGATGGAGGAGCCAGACAGGTTCTGTGCCAGTCACTTCATTTCTTTTTTTTTTTTAATTTAATCTTTTCTTTCGCTCTGCTCGTTGAAAAGGCTCTTCCTTGACGTGTCACAAGTTTTGCAGAGCAACACCCAGCTGGGACTGACCCAAACCTGGCAGCTTGGGCTGCTTGCTCAAGCAAACGAGGCTTTGGGGATTAAGGAGATGGATCTGTCTGCTCCTTCCCTTTTCCCTGCACTCTGGAGAAATTCCAAGCCCATTCCTTGTTCCCAGGCTAATCTCAGTGAGGGCAGTGATCTGGGAAAGATTAAATCCCTGAATGTTTCTTGAAAAAGGGGGCAGGGACACCTTCTACCCTCCCAGGTTGCTCCAAGCCCTGCCCAACCTTGAGCTCTGCCAGGGGTGGGACATCCACAACTTCCCTGGAGCTGCCAGCCCTCCCAAACCTTCCACACCTTCCACAGGGAGAGGATAAACCCCCCAAACATCCAACACCATAAAGATTTTATTATAAACAGGCCTCCAAGAGCTCTCTGGGAGCCGGGATGATTAACATTCCTTAAGGAAGAAGGTGGGGGAAGGGGAGACACAACACCCTCCTGCAGGTCCCACCTTCCCACCTCATCCCCCTGTTGCCATCTGGCAGATTTACTGGCCCCAGCAACGTGGCTCCCACTGATATAATGTGGAATTGCAGGCTGGAACTGAGGAAATTCCTCATGAATTTCGCTTCCCTGCCAGAAAAGTTCAGGGCTGGGTCAGACTTTTATATGTGTTTATCTATAAAATATATATACATATAAATGCATATATATATATTTTCTTCTTTCCAGTTGATTTCCACCTTTTCCCATCTAAAGACTCATTCATCCTCATCTTCCCTTCCCACCAGGCTTTTCATGGGGCCAAACCCCCTCTTTTAGGACAACAAACCTTTAGATGTGTTTTTAGGTGACTCTTTGAATAACAGCTTCATGAAGGGCTCTCTCCTCCTGTTTAACCAGGGGGCTGGCAGGAGTCTGGGGGTGTTCCTGCTGCCTGGAGGCTTTGGGATGCTCATTCTGGGCACAGACTACCAGGAAAGCCCCACTGGTGAAGGATTTCCTGGATCCTTTCCATAGGTCACCCTGTTTGATAACCCAGAATTCCTGCTCTGCGTGGAATTGCAGCCAAAATCCAGGAGAAGGTGGAGCCCATGAGGGCCCAGGGGGCTCCCACCCCACCCAGGGTGCAGGGGGGTGCTGGGGGGCCCCACCTAGCTCCCGGAAAATTTCAGCTCCAATCCTCCTGGGTTTCCTCTCCCCTGCTCCGAATTTCCCAGCCCTTCCTGCTGGAGGGGTGCACCCTTTCCCCAGGGGGTTTTCCCACTGCACAGCAGGTTTGCCTGGACACAAATTCACAAAGGTGAATTCCAGCGTGGAATTCCAGAATGGTTTGGTGGGAAGGGAGCGTCAAGACCATCCCATCCCACCCCCTGCCATGGGCAGGGACACCTTCCACCAGCCCAGGGTGCTCCAGCCTGGCCTTGGACACTCCCAGGGATCCAGGGGCAGCCACAGCTCCTCTGGGCACCCTGTGCCAGGGCCTGCCCACCCTCCCGGGGAAGGAGGAGGAGGCTCAGCAGGGCAGGAATAACACCCAACTCCACCTCTCCTGCCTTCAGCTGCCCGGGGAGGTTTAGGTTGGATATCAGGAAAAATGGCTTCACTGGAAGGATTTTCAGTCCCTGGCACAGCTGCCCAGGGCAGGGGTGGGGTCCCCACTCCAGGAGGGATTGAAAAGCCGTGTGGATGTGGCACCTGGGGCCACGGGTCAGTGGTGGCCTTGGCAGGGCTGGAGTGGATGATTTTAGGAGGCTTAGAAGGGCAGGAGCTGCCAAGTTCCCTGTCTGTGTTAATTCCCTCCCTCCAGAAGCAAGTGCCAGCAGGGCTTAGCTCAGGGGGATGTTTGGAGCTGCACCAGGAATAAATTGCTGAATGGCCCAGCAGCACCAGCGTGCTGAGCCAGGATCCTCGGGAACAAGGGCTGCCCCAGCCCACGGAGTGATCCATCCATGTCTCCCAGAGCGAATCCGAGGAGCCCTAATGGAATCTGCAGATCCTTCACTGCTCTGCTTGGACTCCTCTGCCCGCCCTCCCCCTCCAAGCCCCCGCAAAGCAGAGCTGGGGAGCAGCCCGTGGTACTTAAATCCTAAATCCTGCCTTTCTCCAAGGGAACTGAAAGGAATTGTTTTGGAATAACAGTGCAAATCGAATTTCCCGTGGCAGATAAGGGGGAGAGAGGTCAAATACGAAAAGGCTTTAGATGAAAGAAGAATTAGCCTGGAACTCTCCCGGAATAACTCAATTCCAGGCTCATTGTCAGCACCCCCAGAATCTGAGAGGTTCCCTCATGGAGCCCAGCAGATAAACCTGGCCAAGGCAATTTGTTATCCCGCTGCACACGGAGCTGTTTCACCAACCACATGCTAAGAATCCTCCTAAAATCCCCTTGAAACAGGGGAGAAGTCTATCGACGTGTTTGGGGCCACATTCCAGCCAGAGCCGTGGGAAGCCACTCTGGATTGGCAGATATTCCTCCTCCTCCTCCTCCTCCTCCTCCTCCTCCTCCTCCTCCTCCTTCTCCTCCTCCCTGTCCTCCCAGACCCCATCCCTTGGAGTGGGGTTGGAGACCTGGCTGGCCCAGCCTGCAGATATTCCCATGGGCTCAAAAGAGCCAGGAGGGGTTGCAGCCCCTCTTCCCTTGGCTGGACCAGCATTCCCCAGCCTTGGCAGGGTTGGTGTCAGGCTTGGGATGCTCCCAGAGGAGTCTTCCCACCATGTCTGCTTCAACTTCCCTCTCTTTCCCAGACAAAGTTCTCCCCCCCTCCCTTTCCCAAGACATATCTTACCTCTTTTGGTCCCAACCTTCCTCCTCCTGGAGCGCAGCAGAAAATTTGGGAGCAGACCCAGCCCAGCCAGAGAGCTGGGCACGGGAAGAGGACTCATCCTGGAGGAGAGGGATGTGTGCTGGAGAGGGGACACCCCCAGGCCCAGGGGTACAGCCCCACGTGCAACAGCCCCACGGATCTCAGGGATTTGGGGCAGGACAGAGCCACACACACAGTGCCAGCTTTTCCCTCTGCAGATTCTCCTGGTTTTCCCTCCCTGGTTGGCGGCCTCTGGGGGAAATCCAGCTGTTCTTGCTGCAAACTCAATTTTAGTGGGATTATTCATTTTTGCAGGCGCTGCCAACGCACATCTCAGAGCCACAGGGGAACTGGGAAGCTCCAGGAGCTTCTCCACGGACATCCCAATGTCCACACGGGGATATTTTCACCAAAAACCCCACTCTGGCCCCGAGACCCCCCTTCCATGACAGCAAGGAGCCACTTGGTTTACAGTGGATGAAACAGCCCATCCCACCAAAGGCTGGGCTTGGCCTGGGGGGCAAGGACCCCCAGCAGCACCAGGACCCCCCTCCTGGATAAACAGGCTCCAGGAATTCCTGTCTCTCACCATGGAGTGAGTCCGGCCTGCAAGGCGGTTGCTGAGCTCACTTTGGCTCCATTATCCATGGGGACTGGGGAGGATTTTGGGAATTGCTCCACGCAGTGGGGAAGGAGGGATTTTTGTCTAATTTTTTTTCCCTTCATGTAATTGAAGAGTGAAATTCTGAAAGCTTTGCTCAAGGACTCTGGGGTTTAATCACCTTTAAAGCTCAGCAATTGCTCCCCATTCCCTTCCTCATTTAATGGGAAGCAGGTTTCTTGTCCCTGCAGGCATCTGAAGCTGGTGACCAGCAGCCAACTGTGCCTTGACAGAGCACAAAGGCACCATGTCTGCATCCTCACCCTTCTAAACACAGCACAACCCCCTCTTTAAAAAATTTAATTGCACTGAGTTTGAAGAATTCGGTGTCCCTGCCTACGGCAGAGGGGCTGGAACAAGATCATCTCCAAGGTCCCTTCCGACCCAAACCACTCAATGATCCCAAACCTTCCCCCCTTGGCACAGGGGAATGAATTCAGAAAATAGATGAAAAAGGCCCATTATAAAGGAGATAAAGGACATGTCTGAGCCCTGACCCATCCCATCCCACCAAAAACCCTGGATGAAAAGAAGATCAGCAAGGGAAACCAGGGTGGTACTATAATTAACTTTTTTCTTTTTATTTACACCACAAGAATAACAAGTTGTCATAATGTGGTACAAAATACTGGACTCCTAATAAAGTTGAAATTGAAGTCGGTACTGTCAGAGAAAGACACCATTGGCCAGTAAAAAAAAACCAAACCAAAACCAAACCAAACCAAAACAAAACCAGAAAAATAAAAAGAGAAAAGAGAAAAATAAAATAAAACAAACAAAAAAACCAAAACAAAAAAACCAAAACAAACCCAAAAAAACAAAACAAGAAAAAGAAAAGAACGAGAAAAATAGTCCAACTCCACCAAGTTAAAAGATGAGCACAAAGAATCACTGAAAGGAGGGTCCATACAATAAAAGAGTGAAATTGTGTCTAAATTACAGCGTAAACCGGTAGCTGCTACCAATGGTGACGTCATACTGAGCATGTATAGGTATAAAGTAGAATATAATATAGTTACAACTTTTTTGATACTACATATCTGTAATAAGCTCTCGGGTGAATAATGTTTCAACCCCTTCCCCCCCTCCCCGCCCCCACTTTTTTATATATATATTATATATATAAGTTTGTCATCCTCATAAATTGGAAAATAGCGCCTCCACTATGGAGCACAGAAAAGTGTTAATTTATTTTCTTTCAATAGGATACTTTTTTTTTCTCTCTTTTTCTTTTTTTTTTCTTTTTTTGTGTGTGTGTGGTTTGTTTTTTTTAATTATTATTTTTTTTTTCATCAATATCAAAGACAAAGCGAGGCCGAGCTGAGAACGAGCCCGGCCTCGCGACAATGAAGAAATATCGTTTTTGCCTTTCGCTGCAAAGTCTCGTTTTGTTTTTTAAACCACAGTGCTGCACAGTACACGACTGCTTAAAGTGAAACCGAGCACTAATACATCCCGGAAAAGTTATAATTCCTTACAAAAGTTGGGCTGTGCTGGAGAGCTGGCCCTTCCCAGCCCTCCTCAGCCGCCCGGCTCTCCCCGGAGCTCGCGGCTCGGAGTCCGACCTGCCCACCCAGGCGAGAAATCAAAGCGAAAACACCAACCCAAAGGAAAGGAAATGAGAAGAGTAACGAGAATAACCATGACACAGGCAGTTTACTTGGTGTGTTCGGCGTAGTCACCCCCTAGAAACACTGGTTTCACATAAATACAATAAACTCTATTATTGGTAAGTCACAAGTGCTAGAGAAACGTCTTAGTTGTTTGTTTGTTTTTTCTTCTTAAAATGAGAAATGTTGAAGTAGTCCTTTGTTTGCTTTCTTTGTAGTTACTCTTTTGAACAACGAAAAGCACGATTTCTTATTCAGTTCAGTGAGACAAACAAAAATTCCCACTCTCCTTCCTCTTTTTTTTTTTGTGTGTGTGTGACAACAACATCCCAACCTTTAGTCTCCGCAAATGCCACGAGAGGAAAAAAGAAAATCTCAAACCAAAATGAAACGAAACAAAAAACAACCCAAGGAAAAAAAAAAAACCAAATCCAAACCCAAAAAATCCCACAAAAACCCAACCCCAAACCACCATTTTTTTTGTTTGTTTTTGTTTTCAAAGCTGCCAAGTGTGGCGTGCAAAATCTGTATACAATATAAAGACATGCCAACCTTACAGACCATGCAACCTCAAGGTGTAGGAAACTTAAAAAAATATATTCATATATATTTATATATATATTTATATATATCAATGCCCGTCAAAAGAATGTGGGCCCAAAAAAGTTTACAAAAGGAAGAATGGAATGAAGACGTGACCGTGACTAATAAAAAAAGGAATGTTTTGTATCGAAAGTAAGAAACCAAAAACAAAAAGCAAAACAACAACACCCCCCTCCCCAAAAAAAACAAACCAACACCCAATGGTTATTTGTGTACTGCAAACTGGGCCTCACTTCACTGCAAAGAGGATTTAAAGATGCTCCTTCTCTTCCCAAGGAGGTACAAAGATGCCCCGGGCAGCACCACGGAGGGATGCGGGAGCATCCCGGGCTCCCGCCCTCTGGCAAAGCCATCGGAAATGAAGAAGCAAATGGCTCAAAAAGGTGAAAAATCCCAGGGGAGCCTCAAAACGAGGGCTCCTGCCCCTCTCTCCGTGCCTGTGCCAGCCCTGGAGAGCATCCCCGGGAAGAGCATCCCCAGGGAAGGGCGTCCCCAGGGAAAAGCGTCCCCAGGGGAGTGGGTGATGCTCAAACAAATCCACGTCGCCCGGAGTTCAGGAGACGAGCTCTGACGTCTCGGGAAAAAAATCTTTCCACCCCTGGCAAAAAGCTGAGTGAAATGATGGGAAGGAAGGAAGGTGGGATCCCGACAAGCTCCTCCGGTTTTCCTAAAGGAACCGGCTCAGCACAGTCAGCCAGTGGCTCCCGGGAACGCCCAAAAGGAAGGAAAAAGCTCTGCCACGACCGAGAGGAGAAACGGGAAAAAAACCTTCCAGGGAAGAGCTGGCAAGAGAAAGGAGGGTGTGAACACGGTCACCGCCCACAGAAGGAGGACAATTCCAAGGAGAATTCCAAGTCAGTCACCAAACTCGGCAGCGGGATTGATTTTAGGTCACAGCAGCAAAACAGGTGGGCGGAAAAAATGCCGGCCCGCCCCATCCCCAGGTCCAGCGTGTTTTCACACGGGATTCTCTTCAGCAAACACTGAGGATGGTCCTTAAAATTCCCAATTTTCGACCGTACTTGGGTGTTTGCACAACTCAAATACTGTAGTGTTTTCAACTGCACTAGAAATGGAGCAATAAACCAAAAGCCTCTTGCCTTCGCTCACGCGTGGGGCTGCGCTTCCAACGCCTCCCGTGACTCCCGAACGGAATGGAAACGGCTGCTTGGAGAACTGGAAAAAGAGGAAGTTACTGGAAGCGGCCCCGTCAGTCGTCACGGGAACAGGATAAAATAACAGGGATCATAAAATGGCAGGGATGGAGGAGAAGCTGCGTGGGGGGGTCGGATGTGCTGTCCTACACTGCTCTGAGGCGGCGCCGGCACCTCCAAGATGCTCCTCTAGGATGCTCAGCTCCTCATGGAAGGGCTGGCTGCCTCTCCCACCCGGCATTCCCAGGGGGAAAAAACACCTCCAGCCCTACCAGTGACAGGAAGAAGAGGAGAGAAAAAGAGAGAGGTGGGAGGTGTGCGGGCATCCGTCGGTCCGGCGGAGAGAAAACGCCAGGAACGAGCGTCCAACGAGCTTTCCCAAGGCTCCCGAGATCCTTGGAGGACAAAGACATCGCCCACTGGATGCTACTACGGCAAAGGTAAGGAAATTCCTTATTTTCTCTACACAGCTACTAGAAGAGAACTGAGGAAATATACAGTGATACAAAAGAGCTCACCACGTCCCCTCTTCCTTGAAAAAACTGCACCCAATCCCGAAAAAAATCAACTGTGTCCGTGTGCCACGGTCCCTCACGCCTGCAGGAAGCTGCTCACCGTCCAAAAGAGTCGAGGAAAAGGAGAGAAAAGCAGAAAGGAAAAGGCAAAACCCCAAAGGAAAATCGGGGAGGGAGGGAGGTTTCGATGCTATTGCCGCTCGGGAGGGAAACCTGCCGAGGAGAGAAAGGTCGGAGTCACACAGACAAGGCTTCCGGAGGGGGGGGCGGGAAAGATCCATATAAAAATTAACAGCAAATTCATCGTCTTCGCTATAAAAAACTCTTTGTTTTTCTTGTCTTTGTTAGAAAAGGATCACAACTAAAAACCTTAAATTAAAATACAAATGTTTAGGGTAGTTGCCCAGTGGCTCAAGTGTTGGCTTTCTGAAAAACTTCCCAACCTGTCACCTGAAAGTCCTCATGTTTCAACCTGGATCCTTTTCCAAAAGCACCTTGGACGTTCCAATTCCCAAATCTCTCCCTAGGGAGCTTCCAATGGCTACTGTTAGAGTATGCATTTATTACATATATTTCTTTTTTTTTTTTCTTTGTTCCTAGAAATGCATCATAAATACTTTTCTCAATAATTCATAGGAATCCGGTTTCTAAGCTTGGAATACATTTGGACTATACATTATACACATATATATATTTATACCTAACAATTTAAGCAATATCTCATGCTAGTTGCTTTTAATAAAAAGCATTCCAGTCTTAAAACCTGCAGTTGTGTCTAATACATGCTTCGACAACCAAATCGATAAGTTCAATTACCAGAAGAGAGAGAAAACATTGGAAAATTTGTTGTTAAAAATGGTTGAATTTCAAAGACCCAACAGTATTTGCCACTTTTTTGGCAACTACCTTATTTTTTTTTCCTTTTTTCTTTTTTTTTCCTTTTGGGTTTTTTTTTCTTTTTTTTTTTTTTTTTTTTTGAAACAGCAATGAAAGAAAACAAAACAAATCCAAACTTGTCGAGAGTTTTTGGAGACGCTCCGTTCAGCTGATGCCTGCTTCCCACCACCATGCCAGCACAAGCCAAAAAGTCTTCCTTCCTGATGGCAGTTCTTGGCTTTCCCAACCAGAGGAAAAATATTCAGGAACTGCTGTGTTCTTTGTGGTTTATTATTATTAATTTTTTTTGTTTGTTTTTGTTTTTTTTTTTACTTAAGGCATTGTTCCTCAAACTTCAGAAAATCCAGCTGCACCAAATCCATCAATTAAAAAAAAAGGCACAAACTCATCTTCAGATGGCTTTGGAGACCATAAAGCCGACTCCATCTGGGCTCAACGTTTCCCCCTTTCTCCTTCCCTTTCCTTTAGATGTCAGATGAGTCCCTCATTCCCTGTCCCTCCCCGGTAAAAATACACCATCTCCCAGAGTTCCCGTTCCGACAGGAGCTGTCGCTGACTCCCAGGCAGGCAAGAGCCATTCCAAAATATCCAAGAAATGAAACTACACGATGGGCCGAGTGGTTCAAGCGGAGATTGCTCAGTTGTAAGCACCAGTTTTTACGTTAAGGTTTGTTTTATTTTCGCGTGTGTTTGTTGTTGAAGCTTTGATTCCTTTATATTTTTTTGTGTGTGTGTTTTTATTTTTTTTTTGGCAACTCTGCCAAAGACTTCCCGGGCGTCGTTCCTCGTTGCGCTCCCAGTGAGGACCAGAGGAAGAGCACCCAACGTTGTCGGTCCTTTGCTGCTCTTCACCAGCATTTTTCGGCAAATAGAGACTCAAAGATAGGCAGAGATTCCGGTTTTGTTGTCGGTTGCTTTGCTTTACACCTGGCTGTCCTTCCCGTGTTCTGGAATCAACCGTGGCAGGACGCAGGAGTAACAAGAGAAAGCTTCTTGGCAGAGCTTCAAGACGAAGACGAACAGACAGGAGAACTCCAGCTCGAAGGTTAATGCTACAGGGGAGGTTCCTCTTCCATGGGTTCGTCCTCAGGTCTGAGGGGTTTCACGGCCAGGCAGGACGGGGAGAGGGAGGGAAGAGAGAGCAGAGGGGTGAGCACGGCAGGGCTGGGCAAAGTGGGGCCAAGTTTCACACCTGACAGTCCCATCACGTTCCTACCCACCGGGCTGGGATCAGCTGGCTCACCTGGAATCAAAACTCGCCACTGGGAGGGGTGTTTGGACAATCTGTTCTCACTCCTGGAGCTCTGGCAGCCTTGGGGCTGTGCCAACTGCCCTGGGGAGCCTGTTCAGTGCCAACCACCCTCTGGGGGAAGGACCCTTTTCTAAAGCTCCCCTGACACAACTCCAGGTCACTCCCTTGGGTCCTGTCCCTGTGCAACATTCCCATTTCCTGCAGCCAGATCAACCCCCCCTCACGGCCCAAACCCACGCCGGGCTCCGGCTGGAGCAGCAGGGCCAGGCACGGGGTGCACACACCCAGCCCAGGACCCAGGGGGTGTTCAGGGAGTGCAGCAGGGGAGGATGAGCCCAGCAGGGATGGGAAGGGAGGCAGCTCACCTCTTCTCCGCCGGCTTCACGCCCACCGACAGCGACGCCATGGCCGTCACCGTCTCCGCCTCCTCGTTCTCGCACTTCTGTGCCTCCACCAGGGAGTATCCCACCGTGGAGGCGAAGCGCTGCAGGGAGTGCCAGTACTTGCCTGGGGGACAGGGGAGAACAGGGACATCAGGGCTCCTGCCCCATCACAGCTCCTGCTTTCCCAGACCCACCAGCCCACCCCAGGAAGGCTCATCACACCTCTGTGACCTTGAGCCCTGCTTGCTCTCACTTCATGGTGCTCAAATAATAACCTTCCCTCTTTCCCTTTCCTTCCCAAACCTTCCCTTTCCTCTTTCCTTTCCTTTCTCACATCAAAACCCTCAGAAACTTGCAGACCTAAGGACAAACACTGGAAAGGGAA
This sequence comes from Myiozetetes cayanensis, assembly GCF_022539395.1. Taxonomy (NCBI): domain Eukaryota; kingdom Metazoa; phylum Chordata; class Aves; order Passeriformes; family Tyrannidae; genus Myiozetetes; species Myiozetetes cayanensis. The sequence continues at coordinate 363,599 of NW_026088185.1, read as the reverse complement.
AGATTCAGTCCAATCCAAACCTGGACTGGACACCTGCATTCAGTTCCTAACTCCCACACGCTTTTTGTGGGCAAATCCCCTAAGACTAAAGAAGTCCAAGCTGGATTTAGAACCGTGAAGGCTGGAAAAGTCCAAGCTTTAACCTTCAGTGGATTTTTTTATGCTGGTAGTTTGCCACCCTCTTTCATTGGAAACACCACAGGGAAGGGAATAAAGGACATTCTCCTGACCTCCAAGGAATTTCCTGGTACCCAAAAAGCCACAGCAAAACCTGAAAGCAAGACCCAGGCAGTGAGGGTGGCACAAGGGGAGGAAGGGACTTGTTTTCAAGCATCTCCATTTCTCCTGGGCTGGGCAGCAGATCTGAGGCTTTTACTCCAAACCCCTTTTAATTTGCTGTGCTCATTTTAAAGAGAGAAATCTGGCTGGCTCAAGGCACTGCTGAGGTGTCCCAGCGTTCCTGAGAAGCTTCTGGAAATGGAATTCAAATTCTAAAGCCACCTGGCATTTTTAGGAGGAAAAAAATCCCCATAGTGCTGTGGTGTCTTTAAAGCTGCATTTTCACCCTATAAAAGGGAGACAACCCCCCTCTAGTTTTAAACCAGAAATGTTTGATATGGGAAGGTATCAGGACACAGCAGTGGGATTCCCATGTTACTCAGGCTCTTCCACTCCATCCCCTGAGAATTTCCCCAGGAAAGCTCCAGTGCAGTGATTTTTAGCTCCCTGGATGAATAAACCTGAAATATCAGCAAATCTCGCTCACAGAATGACAGAACATCCTGAGCTGGAAGGGACCCACGAGGACCATCAAGTGGGCCTGCACAGGACACCCCAACAATCCCACCCTGTGCCTGGGAGCCTGTTTCACTTCCATGCCTCTCTATCCTTAATTAGGATGCCACAACACCCAACAAGACTTGTGTTGTTTAGAGATAATTGCTTCTGAAGGAATCAGAGTAAGCTCTGATTGCAGGACAGTCTGTGCCTTACAGAGACTTTAGAGGGTTTAATCCTATTTCGTGTTGGATTAAGGGTTGGACTTGATGATCCTAAAGATCTTTTCCAACCTAAACCATCCCCTGATTCCCTAATTCCCCCTCAAGGGCTAAAGCACTGTCCTGAGTGAAGAGCTTGCTGTGCATCGCGCTGGCCCAGTCAGACCAGTCTGAGGCTGCACAAACCCAGTTCACGGTGCAGGGACCACCAGGAAACCAGGACACGGGAACACAGGGCTGCCAGACCGTGGAAAAGTCAAACAGGTGTCCCCCCAGGGCAACCCAAAAGGGAACCAGTTGGATCAGTGGGGTTACTCACTGTGGATCTCGATGACCTTCTCCATGGAATGCACGGCGTTAGCGTTTGCTCTCTGCTGGAAAACCTTCTCTGGAAGAGGGTCAAGCTGGAAGGAGAGACACCAAAGAAATGTTATCACTGAGTCATGGAATCACAGACTGCTTTGGCTTGGGAGGAACCTTAAAGCCCACCCAGTTCCACCCCTGCCATGGGCAGGGACACCTTCCACCAGCCCAGGTTGCTCCAACCTGGCCTTGGACACTCCCAGGGATCCAGGGGCAGCCACAGCTTCTCTGGACAACCTGTGCCAGGGCCTCCCCACCCTCCCAGGGAAGGATTCCTTCCCAATATCCCATCTAACCCTGCCTGTGGCAGTGGGAAGCCACTCCCTGTGTCCTGGCACTGCATGTGACATGAAATGCCCTTTCCATGCTTGACAGCACTTCCTCCTGTTTTCCAGGAGATATTTTCCTCCTGCCTGATGGAGAGTTCTGCCCATACCCATCCCAACCCTGGCAGCTTTCACTCAGCATAGACAAAGGGAAATCAGATCCAAAGTGAAAAGCACATCCTCCTCTGTGGTGTTTTCCAGGAGGTGGGGGTTGCAGAGCACCAAGTCAGGGCTCTGCTCGTGCCAGAAAACATCAGCAAGGACAAGAAGCCTTGGGCATCCTCCTGGATCAAGACCACGAGGTCACAACCCTGGCCAAGTCTGTTCTGCAGCAGGAACACCTCAGAGAAAGGCTCTGACAGCACTGCTGGAGGGCTGTTTTGGGGTTTCTTTGATTTCCTTTAGGAAAACCCAAGAAGAGGAGAACACCTTCACTCTCCCTGGTTTTCCACGTGGAGCATGAATTCCTAATAAACCTCCAGGGCTGAGTGTCCACAACCAGATACCCACTGACTGAAAATAGCAGTCAAGGCCCAGCCAGGGATATTCTCCAGCAAAGAACAGCCACACTTTTAACAGTCAAAACACCAGAAATCCATGGCAAAGTTTAACTGTTCCAAGCCAAGAGAAGCTCCAGCCAATTCTGCTCTTATGAGCACATGGCAGCCATTCCATAGGTACTTCAGGAGCACCAGGAATTGCTGCATTCCAGATTTAGTAATTATGGATTGCGCTTTTTATTAATTCTCTGCTCTAAAAATAGTTCTGGTCCAAACTGGTTTCTGTCTGACATTAAGGGAAGGCAAAAGCAGTGCCTGCAGGAGTCTTTAAGTAGGAGCTTTCTGACACCGCTCCAAAGCACGTTCCTGCCTCCAGAGCACTCTCCTCCTCCTGGAATAACCCTCACACACAACAGCCTCAGCCACTGCTGTCCTGGGAAAAGGAGGAAATACCTCTGGGCATCAGGTAGAGGTTTTAAGCACCTCCTTGAGAGCCTGATCCTGGACAAACCCCCAGCACTGCTGGCAGGGGCTGCTGGGGAATGGAACAGTGGCTTAGTGGTCTGAACTGCCATCAGCAGAGCTCAGAATCATGGAATCTTGGAATGGTCTGATTTGGAAGGGACATTAAAGAGCATCTTATTCCACCCCCTGCCATGGGCAGGGACACCTTCCACTAGCCCAGGTTGCTCCAAGCCCCGTCCAACCTGGCCTTGGACACTCCCAGGGATCCAGGGGCAGCCACAGCTTCTCTGGGAATTCCATCCCAGCCCCTCACCACCCTCACAGCCAGGAATTCCTTCCCCATATCCCATCTATCCCTGCCCTCTGGCACTGGGAAGCCATTCCCCCTTGTCCTGTCACTCCACCCTTGTCCCCAGTCTCTCTCCAGCTCTCCTGGAGCCCCTTTAGGCCCTGGAAGGGGCTCTCAGGTCTCCCTGGAGCCTTCTCCTCTCCAGGTGAACCCCCTCAGCTCTCCCAGTCCGGTTCAAAGTCTCTCCCTGCACCAACCCCACCTTTGTTTTTCCAACTCGTGTCCCATCAGCGTCACACGAGTCCCCACAATGTGCATCCCTTCCCGTTCCCAAGGCACAGCAGTGCCTCCCTGCACACCCCAACCCTCAGCTGCACAGCCAAGGCCCTGCTTTCATTTCCTGGCCGGTTGGAAAGGCGCCGGCTCCTGCTTTTCCATCGCGCCTGTTCCAAGGCGGGAGTTTTGATCTCCACAGACGCTTTGGGGACTGGCACCGTTCCCCTCATTTCCTACCCGTCCCCACACGGCTCTGGGATCGTTCCTGAGGCAGCAAAGCTCCCACAGCTGCCTGTCCATGTGTGTGCAGGCAGCAGCCTCTAACAGGCTGTACATCAAACTGCATCAAAGGGCCGCGGCACAAAGCGCCAGCCGCTCCCTCCAACTTCCCTGCATTAAAGAGATTTGAGGAAAGACCGTGATAAAACTCACGTTTCCTGCTTTTTGATGTGTGGGTAAGTCGGGGGGATATTGGCCTGATATCTGCACAGCCTTACAGCCCACCTAGGACAAGTGAGAACAGGTCTAGCTTGAAGTATTTTCAAGTGTCTTAGAGCTGTGATTAAAACATTCAGTGTTTTTTACCTCTCCCTCGGCTCGATGAAACCACTCAGGCCGCTGACAATGGCCAGGGTACTGGGAGTGTTGGGATCTCCCCACAGCCTCACACATCCACGGCTTGGATCGAGCACTTATTTACTGCAGGCAGATCCTCACACCATGTTGCAGTCACCCCCCTCATCCCAGGAGGAATGACGTCCTTCAGGTGCTATTCCCACTGTTTCCCTTCCAAAGTGCATCCTGCCACTGGAGCCAGCTGCTCCCAAAGGGGGATGGAGCCAGGGGAACTGTCTGTGGTGACAACTTGGCTTAAGAGAGGCGGGAGATGCAAAAAAATCTCACGGAATCGTGGAATGGTTTTGGTGTTGGAAGGGACCTTAAAGCTCATCCTCATCCCACCCCCTGCCATGGGCAGGGACACCTTCCACTAGCCCAGGTTGCTGCAAGCCCCGTCCAACCTGGCCTTGGACACTCCCAGGGATGGGGACCAGGGCAGTGGCAGAGTCACCATCCCTGCAGAGGTTTAAAAGATCTGCAGACGTAGCATTTCTTCCTTAATCCTACTGACACTGAAAGTGTGGGAGGAAACAAGGCAGAAAAGCTGAATTATCTAAAGTTTCCTCCTCAGCAAAATACGCTGAGCTTCCCAGAATCCAAACCCTGCAATTCCCTGGTGTATTTCTCTGTCTTGCCCTTATCTCGCAGCCACACCCCCCGACCTTTCCAGCCAATTTCTCTGACACAGCTGAGCCTTTTCCTACACAGCAATGTGCAGAAAATACAAACTGCAAAACACAACTGCAAACAGTGCCAAGCAAGCAACAGGTCTGGCAAAGGGGAACAAAGGGAAGGGAAGGCTTGGAGGATGAATTCAGAAGTAAATTAAAATAGTTATTTTTCAAAGAGCACAAAGCAAATTATTTTTATAAAGGATAAACCCAAAAAATCAGGTCTCAGCTGCTTCACTCTGTTTAATTCAGATTGTCAAGCACAAATAGCTTTTATATAACAGAAACACTCTTTAAATCAATGAGTGCCAAAAGGACCCAAAGCGATGCTGAAACTTTGGCAGGTTTTGGGGGATGAGCTGCCCAAATCCAAGGAAGGTGGAGGTTTTTTTACCAGGATCAACCAGGCTGGGAAAGACCTCTGAGATCACTGAGTCCAACCCTTGCCCCAACCCCACCCTGTCACCCAGCCCGTGGCACTGATGCCACATCCAGTCTGGGCTTGAACCCCCCCAGGGACAGGTGCCCCTCCCTGGGCAGCCCAATCCAGGGGCTGATGTGGCCACAGTGCAGGACCCGGCACTCGTCCTGGTTGAACCTCATCCCGCTGCCATCAGCCCGACCCTCCAGTCCGCCCAGGCCCCCTGCAGAGCCCTGCAGAGCCGCCCCAGGCCGGTGCCACGTGCCCCGTACCTCGTTCCCCAGCAGAGCAGCCACGCAGGCCTCGGACGCGTCGCAGATCGCGGTCAGGTCGTGGCCGCCCTCCAGGGCCAGGACCACCCGGCCCCCGGCCAGGCCCATCAGCTGCTTCGTCAGGTACCCGAAGCCTGCAGGAGGGAACAGAGGAAATGCAGCAGAAGGGCAGAGGTTGTGCCTGGAACGGGGCTCCTGGCGGCGGATCAAAGAATGAGAGCGGTGAATTACATCATATTAAAAAACCACCGGGGATTTGAAAGGACTCGGCGCATAATGCGAGCCAGGCTGGGTTTTAATTCCAGAGCTGGACGGATCTCCAGAGCACCACCATCCTCCCTCATCATCCCAGCAGGGAATATTCCCTTGGGAAGGAGGGAAAGAGGCGGATTTTGGCCCTTCTTCGGGAGTTCAGTCTGAAAGGACTCAACACACATTGTGAGCCAGGTTGGGTTTTAATTCCAGCCACAGCTCCCTGGGATGGATGCTCCAGGAGCTTATCCCAGGTGAGAGTACCAGCACCCTCCCTCAGCACCCCAGCAGGGAATATTCCCTTGGGAAGGAGGGAAAGAGGCAGGTTGTGGCCCTACTTTGGGAGACGCCGAGTGGGAGCAGTGGAAGGGGAGGGAGGAGGAGGGAAAATCAGGAATATTTCAGCAGGGATAGCAGCACTGCAGTGCCCCAGAGGCATCTGACATCTCGTTCTCAGCAGACAGCTCTTCCCCTATAGAATATGCTATAAAAATTCCAGGGGCACCCGGCACTTTGATCAGATGACACACAATACATTTCTCTCCCCTTTAAACAAAACAGACCCAAGCTGGGAGGATTTAAAAAACGTGTCCTCAAAGCAACCTTCCCCCTCGGAAAAAATCCCAGAAGCCAAACAAAAGAAAAGCCAGGGAATTTCTCCCCTCCATCTCCCTGCTTTGTGTTCTGCAGAACTGGCAAATTAACAAATTAACAGGCAGATAAAATGATTCACTGCTTTGGGAGAGGAGCAAACCATGGGAAATTCAAGCAGCAGGTAAACAAGGGCTTCTCATTCCCAAGTGTTTCTGGAGATCTCAAATAACTTGCCTCTTGTAAATCTATTTCACTTTATTCTTATATAAAGTTTATAAGGTTCAGCTCCCTCACGAGGCTTTTGAAGTTCACTGGAGAGAACAACTTTCCTGGCTGACACAAAGTCTTAAAAAATAAGAATAAAATCCTTTTTGTAAGAAAAAACTGTCTCCTGGATTCACTGGAATGAAACAGTGCCAGGTTAGCTCAGCATAACCAAGGAGGGGGGATTTCAGTGCATCTCCCAAAGACATCCTGGGTCCAAAACAAAAAGGAGAAATATATAAAAAATTATGAATATAATTTGCACTCAAAATTGCAATATGCAATGCTTAAAAAAAAAAAAAAAGGGTAAAATATATGTTGTAAAATAAAACCCCAGGAAAAGTCAAAGGAAAAGGTTGAAAAAGTTTTGCCGCCGCAATGAAAGGTCTGAGGTTAAATCCCAAAATGTAAAATTTGGGAATACTGTAGAGCAGCAATTGGGCCCCAGTTTTGGCTCCCTGCTCCTGCCAAGCCCCAACTTACATTTTGCTGACAGGTTATACCCTCCCAGGGGGGTGGGATGTCCTTCCACCGCATCGAAACCGGACGACACCAGCACCACATCCGGGGCAAACTCGTTGGCAATGGGCATGACCACGGTCCTGCAGCACAAAGGAACCATGGGACTCATCAGTTGGGCTCCTGAACAAAGCCAGGAATGGTTAAACCCTCTTAATGCTCCAAGCTGGGACCGCCGTTCCGTGGCAGCAAAGCCCAGCTCCTGTTTTCCTCCAAGGTGAGAGCAGAACACGCTGCGCTGTCCGTGATTTGTTCCATCAACATCCTCGTGTTGTGAGCAGGGAAAAGAGCTGGAATAACTTGTGCTTCCCATCTGGGATCATATCCTGCTTTACAGACACGGGAATAAGGAGAAAATGAGAGGGCACCTGGCACAGGCTACAAATCCACCTGGAAAAAGGCAGTTCACGGCACTGTCTCCATGTCCTCCTTCAAAATATCTCCTTCAGGTTTGGCAAAAAAGTGGTTTTCATTTCTCTTTTCCTTGCTGAACTTTTCATTTCCCATGAAATGAAAGGTTGGGAATGTCCCACGGAGCAAAAAAAGCTTTAAAATGCAAATGTCCCACCCATTACACCGCTTTGAACTGGTTCCCCACCCAAATACACCTCTCCCAGTGCCAGTTCTCCATACTCTCACATTTTATCCACTAAAAAATGAATGGAATTGCTCAGCATCCATAAACTATTGACTGTTCAAGCTGGTATCTAAATGAAACAAGGGCTCTGTGCCTCTGGGTTCTCACCAAAAGACCTTTTCCCTCTGGTTTCTCTCCCTTCAAACACCACAATTTCTCCTCAAAACCCACAGGAGAGGCTGCAAACACCCCATTCCCCATCTCAAGATGCATTTTCCAAATGATGCTCCTTTTCCATTATAACTTTCTCCAGCATGACCTGAAGTGGTTTTATTCATATCCCAAAGCAGGAACCCGTAAATATCTTTGCATTTATCAGTCATTTTACTGAGTGGAGTCATTAAGTGATGCTCTGAAACAGAGCCCAGAGAGGTCTGTTCCGTGCTGGGATGGCCCAAGTGCTACCAGGACACTCCTAAAATCCACCATAAATCCATAGAATCCACCTCCCCCACCAAGGACTGGAGCAGCACTTCCAAACCCACCACACAGGGCCGAGGGTTTTATTCTCCCTGAACTCTGAAGTCCTGCTGAGCTCTTTAATTCCCAACCAAAGGAAAACTTCTAAAATCATCCCATTTATTTTTTCCCCCCGAGTTCTGATGCCATGGGAGCTGCCAGGACCTGGCTGGAAGTGTGGGATCAGCCAGGTGTGGGGATGGAGCAATCCACAGGACCGTGGATTCCTAAAGATTCTGGGCCATGGGACAGCCCACAGAACCACGGAATGCTTTGGGTTGGGAGGGACCTTAAGGACCCTTAAGCCCTGGGGGGTGAATTTTAGGAGAGGACAAGCAGCAGTTGTTGGTTCAAAGCAAATGAGGGCTCAGAAGAAGCTGCTTTGAGGATGCCCAGAGTTTTCTCTGGTGCAGGATGGAGTGACCTCATGTCACAAGTGGCTACTCCAACTGGGAGCAATTCCAAGAGGTGCTGTGCGTTGTTGGCAGGTCCCTCAGAGTCTTAAGGAATGTGTCCCAGGTCCCCTGGCTCCCTCTCTGAGAGGTCCAGATGGACAGTCCGTGCCCACTGACCGTCCAAACACATCCCAAGCCAAGAGCACTCCCTAATCCAGAGCTGAAGCCTCCCCTTCTCCCGTGACTCCCATCCAAATCCTCAAGGGCTGCTCCTGCTTCTGATTTTCTCCAAATTCCAGAATGACAGAATCTCCTGATCCCACCAGGATCATCCAGTCCCACTCCTGGCCCTGCACAGGCACCCCAACAATCCCACCCTGTCCCCGAGGGCGTTGTCCAAATGCTCCTTGAGCTCTGGATACTTCCCTGGGGAGCCTGTTCAGTGCCCAACCACCTTCCAAAGGAAGAACCTTTTCCTGAGATCCATCCTAAACCTGCCCTGGCACAGCTCCAGCTGTTCCCTCAGGTCCTGTCCCTGGATGTGAGAGTAAAGAGATCAATATTCCAAAGCCACACTCCATGCTGATGCTCCACATCCATAAAAGCAGCTCTATCTTTGGACATAAAACTTGATCCAGGAGGGTCAGAGTCAGCATTCCCTCATTTTGCCTTTTTAATTGGAAAAAAGGCAAAGAAATCCCACGTGTTTCCAGGATTCCATCCGTGGACAACATTTCTGGTCCATCTCACCCAGCCTTTTCCTTTCTAATCCTCCCTGTCCGTGTGGAAAACCAGCCCCTTCGCTCAGATCCATCCTAGTAAAGCCCAGTCCCCGAGAGAAAACGAGGATTCAACTGCACACAACCCCAGGGCTTTGCCCTGAGGATGAGACCACAAAAAGCCAGAAAGTCAAATTATCATCCAGGAGACGAGCAGTTTTGCCTGGAATTGGGGCATTTAAGGAATGGCCGTAAAGTTCTGCAGTGAGGAATGAACAGCCCTAACACCGACTATTCCTTCAATCCATGTGGAATCTTTCAAAACACAAGGAAATTGAAATTTCCTGAATTTTAGAGGCTTGGTTTGCTTGCCTAAACTAAATTAAATCCCTCTTTTTGAAGAAGCTGAACAGGGACAACTGGTGGTTGCAAACAGCAAAACCTCCCCAGCGTGTCCTGCCATCGCTTGGGAGCGAGGGAAAAAAAATAAATGCAATTTTAGCACTATTTTCCAGAGGCCTGAAGGAATTATTTTTAGCCTGGGATCAGCCAATCTGCCAATTAAATGCCTAATAAATGATATGAGGGTGAAACAATCCGACAGAGGATTACTTTGGGGTTTAAATGCTCGATTGCAGCGAGGAAGTCAGGGAAATTTAGAAGGCTGAGCATTTTAGGGGAGATTTTTTCCCACTATTGGTCATATATATACATGCTTTACCTATATTTTTATATATGTTCTGTGGATATTTATATGTGCTATGGATATATTTTTTTACATTATGGGTCTATCTGTATAAATATCTATTTTGTGTTATATATATATATTTATATGAACTACATACCAATTTTAAAAATTATATATAATATATAAATTTTATATTATGTACATTAATATATATTATATATAATATATTTATAAAAATAAATTTTTATATATTATGCATATATTTATATAAATGAACTACATATTATACATGTATTTATATAAAGTCTCTATATTTTAAACATGTTATGTCTACATATATGTTAAGCACATATTTTTATATATTATGCATCTGTTTACATAAATATATTTTATATGTAAGCATATTTCACTATGTTAAGTATATAGTATGCACATATGCATGCAAATACGTATTTTTATATATGTTATGTGTATACTTACATGTGCTAAGGATATATTTTGATATATTATGCATCTATTTTTATAAATATATTTTATATATGTTAAGTATATATTATACATGTATTTATATAAATTATCTACATTTTTATGTTATGGGTATATGTCTATAACTATATATTATGCATCTATTTACATAAATTATATATTTTTATATATGTTACTTATATATATGTGTACATTTTTATATATTATGCATCTAGTTAGATATATCTCTATATATCATGTAGATATTCTCATATATCTTAACTATACATTTTAATATATTCTGCATCTACTTATATATTATATATTAATACATCATGTGTATATTTCTATGTTTATATATTTTATATATGCTATATGTATTATACCTGTCATGTAAATGTGCACATATATATTTAAAATATTTATATATAATATATATTTATATGTGCTATGTATGTTGTATATAAATGTATATAAATATATATAAATGTATATATATTATATATATATGGTTATACACATATTTTTTATAGATATTAAAAAATGTGTGTATAACCCAAAACGTCATCCACTGCTCCTATGGCTAATCAGCCTCGTGAAAATTCCAGTCTTTCTTTCTGCAGGCATCCATCTCCACGCTCATTTTCCATGTCCAAAGGGATTAGGAATTCGGGGATAAGATCAGTGTCAGAAGAGCATGAAACCGAAAACACAGAAACAACCGAGCCAGGCAAACCCGTCATCGCTCCTGCTCCTTATTCCCTCTTTATGGATCACAGGGAAAAGCAAAATCCCCCCCAAAATGGGTTCCTGCACTCAGTTAATGCTTTTTGAGGGATCTTCCCAACAGTCCTGGCTTTTCCTTCCGCTTTAGGCGTTTGAAATAACAACTGAGCTGCGGATGGAATTCTAACTGTGGAGGAGACCTCGGGACAGGGGCAAAAATCCTGCTCCAATCACCAGGGAAACCTTCCTGCAGCGAATTCCCAGGGAAACTCCTGCAGGTAATACAGTTTAATTCCACTAATTGCTGTTCCCATGGAACAAGGAACCAGCCAGAGTTCTCCCCTTTCCCTGCAGGTCTCTCAGCTGGGTTTGCACAGTCCCGGGGAGGATTTGGGGAAGGAAACGCCATTCCTGCTTGTGTAAAACATCAGGGAATGACACATCCCGGTCAGAAAACCCTCCAAGTCTTTTACAACTGTTTGTTTCTATAACGACGGAATAACAGACACCAGGAAGGTCTGGATGAGCTGAAGACTTTGGGAATGACATGTCCTGCATTTTTCCCTTTAAGGTTGAACACATTTCTCCCTAATCTCTGCAATTTGGGTAGCCCACATATTTTGGGGGTAAGTTCAGCCCCAAATTGGGATAGAGTAGAGTTGCTCCAAGCTCCCCAAAACTCCCCAAATCCCTTCTGGAATCTCCACCCTGTGTCCCCCCTTAAAAAATGCCACCAGCCCAACCCCGAGCCGGTGATTTCAGCCCTGGGTTACGAAGGTAACGAGGATAAAGCGCAGGGCAAGGCACATTTTTAACCCTTGTTCTCACTTTTGGAAAATCCTGGTGGGATTAAGGAGTATCCAGAGGTCAGGAGAGCCTGGGCACCTCGTGGGTCCCTTCCAAGTCAGAATATTCTGTGACCCCACTGCAAGAGGGGGGAGCCAATATTTGGAGGAGAAATCACAGTAGGAAAATCACTGATGCAAACCTCCCTCTTTCTTGTGGGAGAGAGTAAACCCGCACCAAAACAGGTTTCCAGCGTGGGGATGAGTGACTCCATTAGGAATTATTTATTCCCTCATTTCCACGGACAATTAGCTCCGTTGTTTTCATTTCTCAAACCCACACACGGGCTCACCCTGAAATGAAACCATCACGTGTGGTGCTCGATTTAATTCTGCTCCTTTTATGCAGAAAAAGGATTCTTTTTTTCCCCCCTAAAATAGACGGGAATGTGAAGAGTTAAGGCTTAAAAAAAAAAAAAAAAAAAAAAAAAAAAAAAAAAAAAGTCTATCAGTATCTTTGCCTGGCTCAAAGGATTTCCACTGATTCCTCTCCAGACTTCAAAGCCTTCCCAGTTTGGCACCGGGACTGGTTTGAATTAAAGCTCAGCTCTCCACTGCAGAGTTTCCAAGTTCATGGTGAAAATGCCTCCTGCTTCTGGAGTTCATTATGGCCAATTTTCTTATCTTTCCTTCATCTCCTGGTTTGATCCCCGGCAAATGCAACGTGGCATTCGATGGGGTGGAATAACAAGGTGCTGCCTTGAAGGCATGAATTGTCTCCAGGGGCTAAAGCAAGAAAAGAAGGGGGGGGAAAAAATGGGATATATGACCCATTCCCTTCACTTTCTGACTCTCAGGGGACTATAAATTGCAAACTTCAAAGAGTTATTTTACATTCAAATCAATAGAAAGATTCGGGGCGGGGTGGGGGGAATCTTTTTCAAAGGAGCTGGTGGAGATTTCAAAAGGTCACTTGATAATGGATTATCGTGCCCGACGTTGGAGCGAGATGAAAAAAAAGCTTCCCGTTAAAGTTATGGACTGAAGGTGTGCACATGGAGTCCCATGAGCTTCCCAAAAACTCCTAAAAATAAAGGGCTGTGAGCAGCTCCAAAGTGTGTTCCCCAAAGAGCTGCTCTCTCTGGGCAAAGACACCAGGAATGGCTGGAAAGGCAATTTTCCAGGAGCCTGGGAATTTAATTGATATTTAATGTCACTCTGTCCCCAACTCCAGGTTCTCTGCCTAAGGAAGAGACCAGGCTTGGGAATGGTGGGATAACCAGACTTCCACCTTGGAGCAAAGTGCTGCCTTCCAGGAAGAAAACAGGGATTTGACAAGGTGTTATTTTAAATTGGGAATGTCCTTGGAAGGCTCTGTAACAGCAGCATGAAGAGGGGGGGAAAAGTTCTTTTTGCTCAGTGTAACAGAAGATAAATACATGTTCTTTAGGACAGGGAAGAGTGCTCCTGGATTTAATGCTATCCCAGCAAGGTGATATTTCAGAAACTCACATCCCATGTCTTAGCAAGGATGCATCTCCCTGGATTTAGATGGGATGGCCACCAAACCTGGTGTGAGGACAGAAAACCACTTCAAAGTGTTAAAACAATTCCAGTTGGAGAGGCTGGAGCCACAGGTGGGAGGCAGGTGTGGGACAGGACTTTTTAAAGAAAATCATGGAATGTTTTGGGTTGGAAGGGACCTTAAAGCTCATCTGGTTCCACCCCCTGCCCTGGACAGGGACACATTCCACTAGCCCAGGTTGCTCCAGCCTGGCCTTGGACACTTCCAGGGATGAGGCAGCCACAACTTCCCAGGGAATTCCATCCCAGCCCCTCCCCAGGAAGAATTCCTTCCCAGTATCCCAATCTAAACTTTTTTATCTTGACCTTGAGCCAAGTAGTTTCCTCCCCTGCTCCATTTGGAGCCTCAGTGATGCCATTTTTGGGTACCAGAGGTGCCCCCTCAGGCCCTGGGGCAGCTGCACCCCCCAGTTCCAACCTGGGCTGACTCTTCCCAAAGCTTATCCCGCTCTTCCCACCCAGGTGAGCTCAGCCATAGAAATACTCCCCCTAAAGAGGTCACGAGGTTTTTAGCCAGAACCAGAAGGCTTTACTCCTCTCAGTGAATAAATTCTACCCATGGATCCATCAATCCTGAGCAGCAAATTCATCCATCCCTTGAGGCCACAGCCAGGAATATCCTAATTCAGCTTGTTTTTATCATGGCACTCAAAAAGTAACTGCAGCTACCTGCACATCCTGTCTTTCTAACCTTGGAAAGGCAGAAATCCAGATTAAGGAGGAGAAAGAAACCCAGTTTAGGTGAAACCCCCATTTTGCAGAGGAACAATTCCCTCTTACCTGAAAGCAGTTAAATATTCTGTGTCTCCCATGGGTGGATCCAGGCCACCAGTAAATGCCATGTTAACGTTGAAACCAACTCCTGCTCCTGTGCCAACCTGGAAGAGGGAGAGGGGACATTTAATTACACACATGGAAACAGGGAATTCTGGCAGCACATGTCTTGGATTCAGTAGTGAGGTGAATTTTTCCCCAGTCCTCAAAACAAGAGTGAAAATAAAGCTCCTCCCTGCCCTGATCCTTATGGGGGCTGAGGACCAGTGGAACTTGGCTGCTGCTCTCCCAAAAAACACCTCACCAGCACCTGGATCCTTTCCATTTCTTTTAAGGAATGGAATACCTTCCCATAATTAATTCTCAGCTTTATCCAGAAGCATATTTTCTATTTCCTTACAGTTGCAGCTGAGGAAAAAAACCCTGTATTTTAATCAGAGTGAGCTCCCCCTCTGCTGGGGAAAAAAAGATTCACAGAGAAGAGGTTTTGGCTGCTTGAGGGACACGTGGGTGGGAGATGGAGATGGAATTAAATCCCCCTCCTTGCATGTCCCCATCTGCCCTGAAAACAGGGGGAAACTGAAAAACAAAACAAGGGGTTCCAGCAGTTTGTTTGCCAAGAAGGTCTCTGCATATGAAAAAAAAAAGTAAAATTGAAAGTTAATGTTTTGAAAATGAACTGAAAGTTCTCCAATGCACAGCCAGGGAATTCAGGGTTATTTATTAATCTGGGGCTCATTAATTACTCATTAATTGCTCATTACTGACTCACTTTGTGCAGGACACAAAGCCCATGGCTGGTAGGACTTGGGGGGAAGGCCCCAAACACACAAACCCGAGGGATGTGTTCCCAAAGGAGCACTACTGAGGAGGCAGGAGCTTCTCTCCAAGCCTGGCAGGGGCCTCCTGGGATTTCTGGGAGCACCTGAGCGGGTCCTGGTGCTGATCCATGCCCTCACCTCGTCGGGAGCACCGCTGCCTGGGAAGAAATTGCCATCATCGTAGCGATGGAGGGAGATGTAAAGGACATTGGGATCGTTGTAGAAGGCCTGCTGAGTTCCATTCCCGTGGTGGACATCCTGAGGGACAGAGATTAGAGGTTAACACCTTCAGAAAAATGTGGATTAAAGGTAAGAATTTAGGATTTGGGGGGTTTCTTGCTGTTGGGCTTCATTTCGGCGCTTCCCTGATCCGGCTGAAGCAGTTTATGGGAAATGGGAATAACCTGCTTTGCCCACCTGGCTTCAGATTCCTTGTTTAACACAGAATAAACACAATCCCAAGTGTCTGTGGAACCTGAGACAGAACTCATTTACTTGGATGGAGAGAACTGGATTCACACCAGATACTGGGTGATGGAGAAACTGCATTTTTTGCCCCAAATTTGCATCTGATACAGTAAAGTTGTGTTGGACCCAAGGAGGTTGAACAACACAACCCTTCTCCAGATCCCTCATGTGGTGCAGAAACACAGCCTGGAACTGGACAGGTGTTCAAAATTCCCCTTCCTGCTGTGAAAAACAGGTGGGAAGTGAGGGAAAGCATGTCCTTACAGTAGGTCCAAAAAACAAATAAATCCATTTTAACTCGGTTTAGCCCATTTGACAATATAATCAAAACTCCTGGCTGACCTCCAGCCACTCCAATGTCTTCACAGCCACATGAAATTCATCAAAAAACATAAAAATCTATAAATTGCCCCAGCAAACCCCCCAAGGAGCTCTTTCTCAGAGGCAGGACACATGGATCATCCCTTCAGAAGGACAAGCTGTGCCAAGCAGCCTGTTCCTCCCAGGAACTGGTCCTTGCATCTTGAAAAGAAAACTGGGAAGCACCAGGAAAAAAACAGCCCTTGAGTTATCCTTGAGACTGTGGGTCAGGCTTGTTTTAGAAAGCAACTACTTCTTAATTACAACTTTATTTGGGAAACTGTGGATTTTTCAAGAAGTTTGTCTTTGTTAAAACACTTTCAATCACTTTAAACCCCGAATTTTCGCTTGCAGAGCACAGGCAACAAGTCACTTAAAAAACCAGGGCTGCCTCTTGCAAGAAAAAAACCCATGCAGAATAATTTCCACCTGCAGCTCCCAAGGGAAAGAAGTGGATTTACTCACCCAGTCCACTATGAGGATTTTGCTCACGTTGAGCCTTTGCTGGAGCAGCTTCGCTGCGATTGCCACGGAGTTAAAATAGCAGAAACCCCTGGAAGGGGAGACAAGAGGGAAGGACAGGGGTCAATGACAGCTTTTCTTGGTCCCAGTGCATCCAGTTCCACCTGGGTGGAACACAGGAGAAAGGATGAAATTCCTTCCTCCTTGGAAACATGGAATGGTTTGGGTTTGTCTCGTTCCAACCCTCTGCCACAGGCAGGGACACCTTCCCCTGGGACCCACTTCCCACTGGAAGATGGCCATGTGCTGAATTCCAGCAGCAGGCACCCTGCCAGCTCTAGGGAAACAGGGAATGCCCCAAATTTCCCAAACCCACCGCAAGGAGAGGCTGGAATGCTGATCCTTGCTAGAAAACACCCCCCCGAAAGCACTAAGCAGGATCTTACCCTCTTCCAGAGAACTGGATACAAGTCATCTCACCTCTCAATGAACAGGAATTCTGGAGGGATAACCTAGCAAAATTCCTTTGGAATGTCCAGCTGTGGACCAGAGCAGCCCTGCAGCAATCCAAGCCAGCCCTCCCTCATACTCACATGGGGGTGCTCTCCTCGGCGTGGTGCCCTGGGGGCCGCACAACGGCAAATCCATTCTGCACACACAGGACAGGAGAGGGAAGAAGTCAGAGAGGCAAAGAGGGATGCAGAGCCCGCAGGGAAAAGCCTGAACTGTGTTTTGAACTATGGGGTTGCTCCTGATGGTTTTCTCACAGGAGCAGAGCGGTGGGTGATGCTCTTTGGGAGGGGGAGAGAAGCCGTGCAGCTCCTGCAGTCCTGCATCCCCCAGCCCAGCCCAGGGCTGTTCCCACACCAACCTTGAGCTCTCCTGTGGCCACTTTGAAGACCAGCTCGATGACACAGCCCACGGCCAGGCGGGCGGCCCCCGACGAGTGCACTTCGTTCCAAATGGTGTCACTGTCGACCTGAGAGACACAGGGAACCACTGAGGAGCAGGGACAGCAGCCCTGCTCCACACAGCCATCGTCCACAGGGAGGGCCAGGACCAGGGAACGGCTTCCCACTGCCACAGGGCAGGGTTAGGTGGGATACTGGGAAAGAATCCTTCCCTGGGAGGGTGGCAGGCCCTGGCACAGGGTGCCCAGAGAAGCTGTGGCTGCCCCTGGATCCCTGGAAGTGTCCCAGGCCAGGTTGGATGGCGCTTGGAGCAACCTGGGTTGGTGGAAGGGGGTGGGACTGGATGGGCTTTAAGGTCCCTTCCGACCCCAGTCATTCTGGGATTCTGTGCCCACAGTATCAGAATTTCTCTTTAATTGCCCAGGAAACTGATCCCAGATGAAATAAAAAGGTTTAGGAAATCATTCCATGATTCTAGAAAGAAAAAGGAAAAGGGAAAGGAAATAGGAAAAGGGAAGGGAAAAAGGGAAAAGGGAAAAGAGGAAGGAAGAGTCAGTGCAAAGGATCCCAGGGGCTGTTATCAGGGATGGTTCCTGGCAATATCCACCCTGAGGATGCTTTGGAAGCCACAGAAAAGCATTTGCAGAACAACACAAAGCCAGGTCTGTGCCTCTGGGAAAGCCAAGAACAGGAGGGAAAGCCAAGAACAGGAGGGAAAGCCCTCCAGGGACTAACTGTGGTACCAGGAGCCCTGAAAGTTTGGGCACTAACATGGGAACAGAAGTACAATGGGATCTGTGACACACAACAGCTCCAGGAATCCTGGGTCAGCACTGCAGGACTGACCAGGGCCCTCCAAAAGCCCCAGACAAGGTGGGAAGAACCGCCCCCAACCAGCCCATCAGGGCTCTGTGAGGGTCCACCTTTGGGCTCCTGTATCTAATCCACCTTTTTGCCTATCTGCCCCATCTTGGAGCACATCTGGCCCATCTCTGGGCATATCTGATCCATTCTGGAGCAAATCTGATCCATTTTGCTTGGTCCTGAAAGGCAATGCTGCAGGACACAGGAGGTCAGAGCTTCCCTCTCTGCCTGGACACGACAAGTACCAGGCTCCTTCCATGGATGCAGGCTTGCAGAGGACCATCTTCATCCCATTCCAGAGGAATGGAATACAAAAAAACCCCAAAATTCACGTGTCCTAAGGGACCAACAGACCCTTGGATTCCCCTCAGATGGCTCTGGGTGCTGGTTTTCCCTTTAAAGGAGACAGGAATCACCGGTGCCGAAGCCAAGCCAAGTTCAGGCCCTTGGATGCCTGGAGAAACCAGGCTGGTGGTGGCAGCACTCCAGGGAGAACGAGGAGGGCAAGGCAGAGTGGATTTACAGTGATAGTACTTAGACTGAAAGAAATTCAGTACTTGGACAAGAGCATTCCCACTGGGATTTAGAAGCAATTCCAAGGAGTCTGCTCACACTCAGGTTCCCAGCAGGAGAGGACTGGATCCAGAGATCCCTACCACCCCATCCTGCAAACATGTCCAAGGTAAGGATTTAATACCCAGCCACCCTCCTGGATGTGTGAGATGACTCCAAGGCAGCATTTCATCCTGGGAGTGTTGGAATGGTCCCTCCAAAGCCCTCAGTGATCTTGTCATGCTGGAAAACGTTCCTCAGGTTGCCCTGAGCTGGACTGTTGTGCAGCTCCAAAGCTGCTGCTGTTTGCTGTCCAGGCTGCTGTTGAGCCCTCCATCATTCCTGAATCCCAAGTTCATTACAGGGAAGAGGCTGTTTGGCTTTCCCTGCCCGGCAGCTCTTTGATGTCGCTGCCATCACAGGAGTTGTCAGGCCAGCACATCCAGCTTTGCCATCTGGAAGGACTTTAGGCAGAGAGGAAGCACATTTCTTGCCTTTCTTTGGTCCAACAGGGTGTATTCCTTGCTCTTCCTCTGGATCTGTGGGACACAACTGTGGCAGACACCGACTCTCCCACACTGGCCACGGTGGGATGAGGAGCCCTTGTGCTGCTCCTCTTGAGGGAAAATTAATGCCTTGATCATTCTAATGAAGAATTTGCTAGGACAGCACCCGGAGAGGGCTCCTAAAGGTGGGGAGAGGGAATTCAGCTCCTGGGATCTGCTGCAGGCTCGTCCCCTTCACATCATGTGAGGAGGGGATGCCCAAGAGGAAGGTCAACAGCTTGATCCAGTCTCTGTTCTGTAAGGAATGTCCAAGATGTTTCAGGGTGAAACCTCCCTTCCTCATAATAAAAATTACAATTTCCTTATAGGAACTCCCTCCCTTTAATAAAAGCTCTGGGTTTTATTAATACCCATGATGAGGCTCCTACTCACACAGTGAACTCTGCTGAAGTGCAGCTATTTCAGAATTAAATGAGCAACTTACAAAAGGTTTCATTATTCTACTACTTCCTTTAGCTGAAGAGCTACACAGGGAAGAAATCAAGTGCAGGGACAGGCTGTGCCACAGCTCCAGACCCTGCAAAGTGAAGCAGTTCTGCTCTTCCCTCATGGAGCTGAGGCGACAGCAGCACCCAACTGTGTCTCCTCCGACTTGCTAATTAGTTTCTCCTCATTTCCATTCCATGGAAGTCCTTTCTGAGGTCTCTGCTCTGCCATAACTCCTTTGTTTGCACAGGTAAAGGTTTTGACACCCTCTAATCAAGACTTTACAGCCAAAAATAGAGTCAAACATTCTGGAGAACAACACGAAGAACACCCTTTAAAGAACTGTATCTTTAGACACTTTTAGAAAATGTGCAGAAAAATACTGCACAGAAAAGAAAACACATTTATTAGCTAACCTAAGATCAAGCCTTTGGGTGTTTGGAAGAATCTGGATGGGAATGGTTTTGCAGATTTTCAAAGCTTCAACTCCTTTCTCCGAAATCTTCTTCTAATTAGCCTGGATTAGGTAACGCCGTGGTGCAGCTAAGTCAGACACAGAAGTGAAGCTGAGCAAAACCACCCTGTGCTGCACTTGCAGATGCTGTTGAAGATCAGCAGAAAGAAATTACTGCTGCTTCAATCAGAGCCCACATCTGTTGCTGCAAGTGCTTCTGTGCTGCCTTCCTTCCCTGCTACGGCTGCGGGTGGAGGAGGTTTGTCGGTGCCAGCTACGGCCATGGGAAGGTTTCTTGGGATAAACCAAAGAGGAGAAAGAGTTGCCAACCACCTGAGATCAAACTGACCCCTTTTTCTCATTGATTTCAAGACACTGAGACTTAGTTTTTAAAAAGAGAGATCAAAGGTGTTATGAGATGAAGAGATTTGCTCCAAACTATTTTCCTGTTGCTTCAGTTCAAGAGCTCAAGGAGAGCTTGGACAACACTACAGGCACAGGGTGAGATTGGTAGGGTGTCCTAGGCAGGGCCAGAGGTTGGACAGGATGGTCCTGATGGGTGCTTTCCAACTCAGGATATTCAGGATATTCGCTCCCTTGAACGTCCTTTGTCTTGCTCACTGCTGAGAACTCCTGGCTGCCCAAGCACCAGGATTCATCCTCCATCCTGGAGCAAAACAGCTCTTCATGGGGTTCCCCACATCACCCTTCAGACCCATCCATTCTTTTCATCTACACAACATCTTCTAGAGAAGAGAACTGCTTGAAGAAGAACCTCCTGGTTTCCATCTTTCCAGTCCAGTATTTCCCGTGACACCCTCAGCTCCTGAAGTACAAGCACCAGGAATCACCTGCTCCGGTGCAAACCCAAAAGAGGACCTGTCCCACCTTGTTCTACTTCTTCCTTTCTTTCCTTTTCACTTTATGGTACTATGTGCTCCTGGGAAGTATTTGGCAAACCAGGTTTGATCTCTCTGGGGAAAATCCCCCTTCCAAAGGCAGCTGGAAAGCTGTGGGGAGCTGAGTGCAGCACCTCGTGGAGTGTCCCTTTGCCCCTTAGAAATAAACACAGTCTACATCAGAGAACTGAAATCTAAGCTGAAATAAATCCCTTCTCATTAAGGCTTGGGCCACAAACCACTGGAAGCCGAGATGATTCCTCTGATCATCACGTGTGCCTGATGGTCCTTCACCATCGGGAAAAGTGGGAATGCTGGGGGGGATTCACCTGGAGAAGGGAAGGCTCCAGGGACACCTCAGAGCCCCTTGCAGGGCCTAAAGGGGCTCCAGGAGAGCTGGAGAGGGACTGGGGACAAGGCATGGAGGGACAGGACACAGGGAATGGCTTCCCAGTGCCAGAGGGTTAGACAGGATATTGGGAAGGAATTCCTGCCCGTGAGGACAGCGAGGCTCTGGCCCAGGTTTTTCTGTTAGGACTGCGACAATACTATAAATATCAGTAAACATTTAATATTTAAGGGGCTGTGGAGACAAGCAAGCAGCAAGTGAACTGCAAGCCCTCTCTGCAGTGGGAGCACATCAACAGTCCCAGCTCTGCGGCGTTTCCTGCCCTGCTTTCGGATTCAGTGCCAGACTTGTGAGCCCGTGCTGGGCCCAGGCTCTGCCTCCCCTCCTTACCATTCAGCCTTCATTTGCAAATGATAATTTTTTTTTTTTTGCTTTGAATGGCATGCCTGACTGCAGGGCAGAGTAAATCCAAGCCTTTAAAGCTCCAGCCAAAAATTTGCCATGAATTAGGAGGCTGCAGCATATTTACAATACAAAATAAAATCTCTCCTCGAGTGGCGGGATGAAGGAACGACGATTATTCTCCTCTTTTTTTTTTTTTTTTTTGACGGGATAATTTTCAAAGCAGCGATTTTGCAAAGGCTCAGGAAGAAAACAATTTTGTTTCATTTCCATAACAGAATCCAGACCTTGAAAACTCAACCTCACGAGCTACAATTATGCAGCAGAACTACCACTGTGAATTTTCAAACACAATGCCTTTTATTGTCTCCTCTCATTCTCTTCCCTTCCTGTTCTCCACGATTTTCTGTCCTGTCACCCTCCACAGAAACTCTGGGGCACAAAGTCTGACTTGAAAGGGAAACAAATTTTAAGTTTTCAGGCTTCAAAGGAAAACAGGAAAACCTTCAAAACAAGGTATTTAGGGTCTGGTTTGGTTTTTTTTTTTGGCTTTATGGGAACAAACAACAACAAAAAGTCTTATTATATGGAAATCTGACAGCTGAAAAGTGATGTTCAGCTTTTCCAGGAGGGATGGAGGGCTGTTTCAGTCACCTCCTTCAGAATCCCTGTGGATTTTTCTGGAGCTGGGGGATAAAAGATGCCAAATACTGAAGACAAATCCCTTGTGCTGCACAACCTGTGGGACATTTCAGTTCAAGGACAAACTTACTATTTACAGGAACTTCCCAAATCCTGTCCTTGGATAATCACTGTTTTATTACCCCCGTTTTCCACCTGCTGTGGAGGCAGCTCTGAAGTCCAGGGACTGAAGATGAAACACCTACACAGCACAAACACATCTTGCTGTCCACGGAAAAGGCATTTTGGGATGCAAGGGGAGCAACCCCAAAGCCATTTAAACATCCCTGCCTGGGAAATGAGGTTTTTCCTCCTAAAAACCAGAGCCCAAACAAGCCTCTGAACGTCCCACACGCCTGGACTCTCCAAAATAGCTGAAAAATCTTCCTGCTGCTTTTGAAGAAAGGCACGTGAGGCTGAGCAGCCCCACAGCCCCTGTTTATGGGCAGCATCTGGTTGCAATTACCCACTTGCTGGAATGCAAAGCAACAATTTTTTTGGTGCTGAGGGCACTGGGAGAACAAACAGGACATTATTTACACATGGAAGAGAGTCACTCACCCCGACACCACCGCAAGGCAGCCTGACAAACATCGACGTTAGAGAACCTGCAGGGACACAAAAAGGGACCCTGTGAGGCACAAAGTTCACCAGGTCTGGGGCCCATCTGATGGCAAACACAGCAACACAGACTGGGGGGAGGTTCTTTAATTTCTCAGCTCATACACACACAATGTACTTGGGCTCGTTCAAAAGCCTCCCCAGAAGGAAAAGGCTTCTATAAATCACTCATTTTTATGCCAGGTTTGGGTGCTGTCTGACATTTCCAGCAGTGCCACTGACTGTAAATGATTGAGATGCCACCAACAATCTGCTGGGATGAACGCTTTGACCCCTTTCAACTGGTGGAGGACAGGAAATCATAAAAACACCCCAATTATCACCCATCTGCAGTTACTACACGGCTCTGGAGAGCAGGGGCTTCATAAAAGAGGAAGACAAAAAACAAACCAGTGGCAAGCAAAGAAAAAACATGTGTTTTGTCTGGAAGAGCAGAAGCAACAGGAAGAATTGGAGAAAAATGGAGAAAAGCCTCTGCAGGGCTAATTCTGGATCTGTAAGAAATGTAACATCACTTTCTGGGCTTGTGTGTGAGTAAATTATCCTCCTGACAGGGCCTGGAGCAACCTGGGCTGGTGGGAGGTGTCCCTGCCCATGGCAGGGGGTGGAATGGGATGAGCTTTAAGGTCCCTTCCAAGCCAAACCAGTCTGGGATGCTATGACTGAAAGAGGAGTTAATGCATCTGGATTAGCTGAGCTCAAAGGGAGACGCACTCTCTGATTAGATCCACGTGGAAGTCCTTAGATCATCCTGCCTCGGACCTGCTGTCACATCTTTCACTGCTAATCCACCCCTTATTTTGATATTTATCTTCTTGACAACAATTTCTGACTGCTCCCCACAAATTAAAACCAGCTTTATTTGCCCAAGTTTCAGCTTGTCCAAGAGGTTCCAAGTCCTTCCACTGTCAGAGGAGAGATGGATTTGTATTCTGTGAGGGGAAAATGGTTTTAAACTGGAAGGGAGTAGGTTAGGTGGGATATTAGGATTAAATCCTTCCCTGGGAGGGTGGGGAGGTCCTGGCACAGGTTGCCCAGAGAAGGTGGGAGTGTCCGAGGCCAGGTTGGACAGGACTTGGAGAAGCCTGGTCTAGTGGAAGGTGCCCCTGCCCATGGCAGGGCGTGGAATGAGATGTTCTTTAAGGTCCCTCCAACCCCAACCATCGTGGGACTCTCTGATTCCATGAAGGCACTTCCCCCTTATCATCTGCAGAAGCGTAACAAGAACCATCCCGCCTTTCCATCCCCCAGCTTCCCAAGCTCCTCCCTTTCAGGCTGAGGCTTCTCGTGCTTTTTTCTTCCTCCCAGACATATCAAAGGCCCTGAGTTTACAGTCACCCCACACGTGCCAAGGCACTGAGCTCTAACAGACCCCATGTGCACGCTTAAGCCTCACACAGAGCTTTGCTCTCAGCCTTCAAACCTGCCCTAATCTACCCTCCAGTGGGTTTAAAAGAACCCCACAGAGCTGGTTTGGACATTTCAAAGCCTTTTAAGCTCTCAGCAGGAAGGATGGCTGAGGGAGGGGCTGTTATGGAGTGTTCACCTCCACACTCCCAGGTTTTCCCTGTTATCCCTGCTCAGGTCCATCCCTGTGGAATCCAACAAGGAAAGAAAGAAGATGGTCATGCAAGCTGGCAGCCAGTCCCACTGCCAGCAGCTCAAGGCTAAAAGGGTGCCAAGTGGGTTTAGGAGACCAGGTTTAAGCTCAGCTAAGAGCTACTGGACAGCCCTTCCTACTGGAGATTCTTGGGGATCTTCCTCAGTTCTCTGACAGCTCGCTCTTCTTTGCACCCAGAGAGACAACATTTTGTTCTGGAATGCCCTCAGGTGTTGGAATGATTTCCTTTCACTACAGGAATAACTTTGATCTCCACAGACATTTTAAAATGAGGGGTTAAAGCCACGGGGGACACAGAGCAGAACTACAGGAGGGCTCCCAGGCAGAGCAAGAGTTGTTCCTCTCTTGGGTTCTCTAAGGAATGATTCAGCAATTGGGAGCGTCCCCAAATCCAGCACTATCCAAATAAACTGTGGAACCACTGATACAGACTGTGCAAAGAGTCACAGAGTGGAAAAGTATCTCAAGAGGTTCTTCCTGGACCTACCAAGGAAGACTTACACACTTTGCCACTCCCAAGGATACAACACCAGAAATCCTTCAGAGGTTACACACTAACTGAGCATCATTCAGCTGAAGGGGTCTACTTTTGGGTTCTCTGGGTTTAAAGAGGTGGGAAGTGAGCTATAAAAGTGCTAATTGCCTGTTTAATCAACTGGTTTCCCTCTTTGGGGATCTCATGGACACACTGAGCACACTGAGCAAAAATCTTTCCAGCTCCTTTGCTGTGACATCATGCAGGTCACGGAGTTAATCCTCTTTTTATATCATCCAAAGCCAGGCTAATCCCAGAATAAACTTTCTCAATGTCAAGGTCCCAGAAATGTCTTTTTTTTTTTTTTTGCTGGTCCCCACGTGAGAAGTTCCCAAATTGCCCCTCCAGCCTCTCACCTGCAAACAGGGGCTGCAAACAGGCCCCAGGGAAAGGGGGGTGATGGTGTCTACAGAGAGCTGAGGTGCTAAAATCCACGTGGTTTGGTGCCTGGGGGGCTTGGTTATCTCAGTATCAGTCCCTTAGGATTTTTGCTGAGGAAAAAAAAATCTATATTTTCCAACAGCTGAGGGTCTGTTTCAGGAAGATCCAGACTCCAGAGAAAGGGATAAACAATATTAGTCCAAATTAAACAAATCTAAGGCTAAGAGGCCCCTGTATCTCTCTTGCAGATTATCCACACAAACCTCACAGCTATTTGTTGATGCCTGTGCAGCTGGTTTGGGGCTGCAGATCCACATCCTTAGGAGGGTATTCCAGTTC
Source organism: Myiozetetes cayanensis (assembly GCF_022539395.1). Classification (NCBI taxonomy): domain Eukaryota; kingdom Metazoa; phylum Chordata; class Aves; order Passeriformes; family Tyrannidae; genus Myiozetetes; species Myiozetetes cayanensis. The sequence goes on along the minus strand of NW_026088185.1, from coordinate 337,827 downwards.
CTCCCAAGCCATGGATAACTTCCTAACACACAGGATAAAATAAACTGCCTGAATTATCTTCCCTCCTCAGGGAAACCTCCTTTCAAGTTCTGAAGACATCAAGGAAAGGAGGTTTTAGCTATTTAGGGATCTACCTGAAAAGAGGGAGGTGTATCCAGTACATGCAGGTGGGAACAATCCTCCTGGGAACTGCACAGGGCTAAGGACGGAGGGAGCCCCAACATCCCACCCTTCACGCTGCTAAGCCAGGGATGAGGATTGCAGTGTGAGTGCCAGGGGTCAGGAAGGGGAATTTTCCAGCAGGGAATGATACCTAGAAGCTTCTTGCTGTCCAGTTTCTGCCTGTTCAGAGGGTTTGTGCCGTAGAGCAGCGTGTGGGCTTCCGAGTGAACCGTCTGCAGCTCTTCCAGAGTCGCTTTCCTTCCACGGATGCACTGCAAGAGCAAAGAAAAGGGTGAGGAAATCACTGAGGAGCTGCTTAACTCTCACTGAAATGCCTTTCTTTTTCCTTAGCAAATCATAAAGACAGAGAGCCAAACACTACAATGGGTTCTTACCCAGAAAAATTCAGATTTTGGTTTAATCTCTTACTCAAAACACCAGCTGGACGTACAGAGTCATTTCTGTTTTTAAAAGAGCATTTGCTAAACAACAAAGGTACTGCTTGGTTAATGAATATTCCGGATTTATAAGCCACTAGACAATGATTCTCTGGTGAAAATGTCCCTCCAAACCACTCTCCAGCATCTCTACCACGATTATTAACCTAAAAATTTCTCCCAAACACGATTTCCAAAGTGAACCTTTGAGCAATCAAGGGTCAGTTACAACCTTTCTGCTCCAAAGCTCACGTTGGAAATCCGTCCAGGTTCAATGTGTTGCAAGGTTGTTTTCTCGCAGGAGGGGGTGGGTTGGGCTGGAGGCACCGCAGCAAATCTACTCATCCCTCAGGTGGAGCCCAGAACCAGAGGAGCTTTAAGGTCCCTTCCAAGCCAAACCATTCTGGGATGTTTCTGATTTGTTCCCCTTCTGGATCACTTCTCTTGACTCTGAGAGGGATCACAGAACATCCTGAGCTGGAAGGGACCCACGAGGGGCATTGAGTCCAGAAACGGTGGCAGGATCTCAGCACTTGGCAGGGGTGTTTGGGAGCCCCTCAGCTGCCTGATGGAAACAGGTTTTCCCTCAGTCTGTGTGTCTGGAATTTCAAAGCCAACACTTGTTTGCACGACTGCCATAAATATTTATCTGTGAGACCTTCGGCTCGGGGCAGGTGTGGGACAGAAACACCACAGGGACGCTCCAGGGGACAGGCACCCAGAACTGCTGCATGAGAGAGCAGAGTGGGGGTTTAGTTGTGTGGGAAATGAGCCGTAAAACTCCTTCTGGAAGAGGACAGGAATCCAGTGGAGTCTTGTTTGATCCTCCACAGTGTGTAAATCATTAGTTACTACGCAGGCTCCTGTGGTTTTCATCTGTGTTGAGCAACTCCTTGCAACCAACAGCATCAAACCACCCCCCTGACCACAGCAAAGGGCTGTTCAGGAAGGAAAGGGAAATGTCAGGATGAGGAAACATCAAAGTTCCAACTGTCCTTGTACAAATACGAGTCGTAAGAAATGGATTAAACTACAAAATCATGGAATCCCAGAGTGGCTGGCATTGGAAGGGACCTGAAAACTCATCTTGTTCCACCACCCAGGCAGGGACACCTTCCACTACACCAGGCTGCTCCAAGCCCCGTCCAACTTGGCCTGTCTTTTTTATTTGAGGGAATTGTGGAGGTGGGAAGGAGCTGGAGAAACAGGGAAAGGTTGTGCCCATCAAGCCCAAGAGAAAAGTTATGATAAAGAAGGAAACTTTCAGACAGGCGTGGGCAGGAGATGGTGGGGATAAAGCAAACGTAACCAGAGAGACAAGAAAATGGATCCTGAAATGTAAGGGCAGACCCTGGAGAAAACCAGCAGGGAATTAAGGCAGGAACCTCATTATCAAGTATTTCTCATTTTTGGGAAGAGTCTGAACTAACAGAAGAGGCTGAACATCAGCAATGGTCAGAAGGGAAACACAGCTGGAAAGCAGGGGAACATCAACAACAGCTCCAAAAGCAACACGAAGTGCCAAATTAACCAGGAAAATCAAGGGAAAAAATTCTTACTGTGGGAAATTATCAGGAAATTAAGGCAAATAACAGATTGTACAGTGAGGAATTTGTACATCAGAGAATATCTAACACCCATTTCAGTGACCAGAGCACAGTGAGCTCCTGCAGCAGGACAGCAGGGGGCACTTGGCTTCGCGGGTTTTTTGTTCCCAAATAATGCCAAAATTCAGTTAAATGGGCATCCACCGACAGAAACAGGTTTGGAAGGGGGGAGTGAGGTGGGGCCAGGGAAACGCAGGCAGTGGCAATGCTGCCACCGCGTGGAAGCTGAGCCGATGGCTCCGACATTTCCCTACGCAGCTGCTGCTGCAACTGTTTATCCTGCGGGCTCCGGCCCCGCAGGGGCTTGGGAACTGATGAACACACATGAACAGCCCTAGTTATCAGCACTGCTATGTCAAATACCAAATAATAATAATAATAATAATAATAATAATAATAATAATAATAGATATATAATGTTATATTTCAAATCGAATATATTTTATATATTGTTATATTTATAATATACACTATATATAATATATTTTATATATAACATTCAATATAGAAATATAATTAATAAATAATAATAAAGAATATTAATATAATTACATATATTGTACAATGTATTATATAGCATATCATATGGTAATATCAATTAATAATAATAAAATGAATAGATTTATATATTATATTTAATATATAATATATATTCTATATATTATATTAAATATTATATTCATACCATATACTGTATATGATGTATTTAAAATTTCACATCTAATAATTATATAATTAATATTATAATATAATTAATATTAATGAATAGTAATTAATAATACCAATAATATAAATATAATTAATTTGTTATGTGTTATCTAGCATATATTCATATATTAATATAATTACATAATGGTTATAATAATAACATATAATGTAATTTAATAATAAATGCATATAATAATATAATAATAACATCAATATATTTATATACTCAATCCTTCCATGTAAGGGTGGTGAGGAACTGGAATGGATTTTTCATATACAACATATATTCTATATACTATATTATATATTTATATCATACACTACACATCACATGTTTTATATAGCATATATAATATAGTTATTTAATATTATAATAATAATAAAAATATTAATATAATTACATATATTGTACAATGTATTATAAAGCATATAATATGGTAATATCAATTAATAATAATAAAATGAATAGATTTATATATTATATTTAATATATAATATATATTCTATATATTATATTAAATATTATATTCATACCATATACTGTATATGATGTATTTAAAATTTCACATCTAATAATTATATAATTAATATTATAATATAATTAATATTAATGAATAGTAATTAATAATACCAATAATATAAATATAATTAATTTGTTATGTGTTATCTAGCATATATTCATATATTAATATAATTACATAATGGTTATAATAATAACATATAATGTAATTTAATAATAAATGCATATAATAATATAATAATAACATCAATATATTTATATACTCAATCCTTCCATGTAAGGGTGGTGAGGAACTGGAATGGATTTTTCATATACAACATATATTCTATATACTATATTATATATTTATATCATACACTACACATCATATATTTTATATAGCATATATAATATAGTTATTTAATATTAATTAGTAAAAATTAAAATATTATCATTATATAATACACGGTACAAGGTATTATATAGCATATAATGTGGTAATACAATTTAATAATAAACGTAATATACTTATATATTCTATATCTCATATATAATATATATTCAATACATTACATATTATAATATATACTGTAAATATTTTAAGTATGACATATAATACATCAATGTAATTAATATTAATGAATAGAATTAACAATATCAATATTATAAATATAATTAATATATATTGTATAGCGCATATTATGAATTGTAATTAACAATATCGATAACATCAATATAATTAATATGCCATATATTATACAGCATGTAATATATGAATAGAATTACATAATGATAATATAACAATAATTCTGACCCCTCCACACCCCCTTTGCTGTGTTTTTCCTACCTCACACTTGCCCCGCAGCCCCGTCTCCTGCAGCCTGGACCAGATGCTCTGGATCCTGCCCGCGTGCTCGGGGTGGCTGTTGGTGTTTCCACAGGTACACTGGTGCTTCAGCATCAAGGTGTCATACACAAGGCCTGGGACAGAGGGGCCAAAATTGCTCTCGGTTAAAAAAACCCCCAAAAAACCCAAACAAATTCGCCAGATTTCTGGGGGGGATAAAGCGCGTTTTGTGCTTCATATTCCACGGAACAGCTCTAGAGCAAAACTGGGTGTTGGGCTCCAAGCCATGGAGCTCCAAGGAGTGAAAATCCAAGGTGCTGCTTTGAGACGGCACCAAACCTGCAACCGTGCCTTGCTCCGGGAATCCTCAATGGATGTGGCAAAGGAACCAGCACCAGCACCTGGAGGCGTGGGAGTGGCAGGAGCTGGCACCCCAAAGCATCACTTCAGCCAGCCAAGGAACCGCATTTTAGGAGAGGAGGGACTTGCTGCTGAAATGACTCCAGGGCTTGGGACTGAAAAGCAGAAGGAGTGAGTGGTTGGCAGGCCCATGTTTCATAGAACAGCTCGTGCTGAAGTCGCTGCATCACCGTTATTTGACAACATGCTAATTAGGGCCATTAGCACCCACTTGGGCGTCGTTATTCAGCACGATATGAAGGATTTAGCAGTGTTGTTTCATCTCAGTGACGGAGTCAGGCAGCTAAATCCCAAGGATTTATGGCATGACAACTTTGATTCATGCTCCACAGTTGCCTGGGTCCAGTTTTGGAAGGAGAGCTGAGATTCCAAAGCCAATGTTCTGCTGGAGGAAAACAGCAGGTCCTCCCCAGCCACACCCCAGGGACAAATGACCTGTAATTTTTTCTCTCAAGCAAGAGACGCGCAGTCAAAGGTTTAAATCCACCCTTCCCTTCAGCCAGAAGGTCCAGAGAACAGAATAGAAAGGGTAGGTTTGGGGTTTCTTTTCCCCCCAAGAACAAGGTTTCTTGCAAGGAATATCTGTCTGAAAGTACAGGATAAAGTTGATCCGAGGGCTGGAGCCCCTCTGCTCTGGAGCCAGACTGGGAGAGCCTCCAGGGAGACCTGAGAGCCCCTTCCAGAGCCTAAAGGGGCTCCAGGAGAGCTGGAGAGGGACTGGGGACAAGGAATGGAGGGACAGGACAAGGGGGAATGGCTTCCCACTGCCACAGGTTAGATGGGATACTGGGAAGGAACCTTTCCTGTGAGGATGGTAAGGCACTGGAATAGATCTTTCCAGAGAAGCTGTGGCTGCTCCATCCCCTGGAAGTGTCCAAGGCCAGGCTGGAGCAACCCGGGCAGGGAGTAAAAACCAGATGGGCTTTCAGGTCCCTTCCCACCCAGGGTTTTCTATGATTTCTGTGAAATCAAGTCTTGAGAACCCAAAGCCTCTGAAGGCAGCAAAGGCAGGAGCTGGTCCCAGATCCAGGTGTTGCAGGATGTGCTTTGGCTGGTATCCCTGCTGGGAAATCCCAGATGAGCACACCTACACTGGCTTCCCCATTCCCAGTTCAAGGCTGGAGAAACAGCACCATTGGCAAGCACAGGGAGTTCAAAGGGGCTTGTGAGGAACCCGACCCTGAGAACAGCCCCAGACACACAGCCCGGAGCCGAGGGCCCTGCTCCTGCACGTTCCCAACGCTCCTGCACATTCCCAAGCTTGGCTCCAGCTGCAATCCCACCTCCTGACTGAGTGTGGGCATGTTCTGCCACTGAAGAATTTGGCTTCTCCCCCTGAGCAAAGCCTGACACTTGCTGGTATCCAGCCTCAGGGCAAGGACCTGGCAGCTCCTCGCTTTGCTGGAGGTGAGGGAGAGCAAAGGGAAAAAACAGCCCACAAAACACAACCCAGGTTCAGTTCCAGGGAAAGAACAGAGCCCTGGGGGATTGGCTGGCTCTGGGTCAGCCAAAGGTCACTGAAGAAAGAAGGTCTTGCTGCAAAGCTCTGTTGAGGTCTCCTATGTTTGATCCACAGCATCAAACACCCCAACCAGCTGTTGGGCCAAGGCAAGCCCTGAATTCACCTGAGGAGAAGCTTTCACCCCAGTCTGAGTTTATTTAAACTAGTGCAAGGTCTCAAACTAAAAGAGATTTTTAGATGGGATATTGGGCAGGAATTCTTGGTTGGGGAGTGGGGAGGCCCTGGCACAGCTTTCATGGAGCATCTGTGGCTGCTCTGTCCCTGGAAGTGTCCAAGGCCAGGCTGGACGGGGCTTGGAGCAACCTGGGCTGGTGGAAGGTGTCCCTGCCCATGACAGGAGGATGGGATGGGATGAGCTTTAAGGTCCCTCCCAACCCAAACCATTCTGGGATTCTATCCCACCACAAACCTGGCCTTTACAGTATTTGGTGGATCAACAGTTTGTCCTTTCCCAAGGGTTCCATGACAACAGCAGTGTCTCCGTGAAGCTCTTCCTGGCTCTGATCACACGTCACTCAGCATTCCTCTTTCCTAGAAACCAACCACTGGAAAGACAGGAGCTGTTCCCAGTTCCTTCCTGTGGTTGGGGACACTCAGCTGAACACATACACACACACACACACACACACTAAGGTAATCTTGGTAATTTAAGTTTAAAATACAGAACTCCATCGGCCGTTACAAGTTAAATTAAGTGGTGCTGGAAGCAAGACTGTTCAGACACAAGAACAATCATTTTTAAAGGTCAGCACTAAAGCAAAACCAACTGGCTTTTCTTGGCAGAACAAACATATGATTTGAGGTTCAGATAATTATATTGCTCTGCACAGGAGAGAATAAATGCCTCCATTAGAAAGGAAAAACCCTTTAATGCAGAACATCAGAATAATTTGTGGACCCATTTTTACAGGAGATCAGAGAGTGGATAATTGGAGCTATGCAAATTAATGGCCCAACCTGAGGATCCTTATTCAAGTGTGTAGAACAGGGCAGGCACAAGGATTCATTAAAGTCACGGGGCTGCTTGATCTGGAGAGGGCAAGTTCAAGGACTGGCTTTCTGGGAGGAAGGAAAATTAAATGTCATGCTCTGGGACATCAAACTGATTGCTCAGAGGAGTCAGGAAGGGCACAGCTTTCACTTTGATGTGGAGTAATGGACATCATGTTTGAGAGCTGTATTATGGGTTCTTTCCCCTGTACCTTTGAAGTCTCAGGTGTTGTCACCGAGAGAGACAGGAAAATAAAATATCCCAACCCCCCGAGTTTCCAGCTGTCTGGAGTGACTCTGTTCAGGGAAAACTTTAGATTACTGTATTATTTCTATATAATATCCCAAACACGAAAGGGATGAGCAATTCCTTTGCCTGTTGGACAGTAACTGATCTCTTAAGAGCCACAGTGGTGTGCAGAGTGATGCTGGTTGGCTTAATTAGGGCCATTAATGAGGTTTGGTTCTTCCAGCCCTCTCCCCACATGATCACACCAATTCCAGCCCTCATTCCTCTGCAATCCAAAGCACATAATCCCGTTAGGATCAGTCTCCAAAGCAGCCACTTATCAACCAGATGGATTTTCCTAGGGAAAAAGCAGCCTGATGCACTTGAGCACTTTGAAAAATACCCAAGACTTTAATTTCCTGCCTTTCAAAGAGTGGCTCAATCCCAATGATTAAGCTTCAGCAGCCACCTCCAAGCCCACGCTCTCCGACACACTGTGGACAACTCCAGGAAAACAAGAGGCAATTTCACTCACACATGGGCTCAAGCAGCTGAAATTCCTCTCCTCTCCTTCTCCCTCCCTCCACGCCCATAGCATTGGACCCTTTCTCCCTGCCTCTGTTACACAATCCCAGAATTACAAGGCTGGAAAAGCCCTCACTGAGTCCAGCCTTAAGCAGTGATGGGACATGAAACCAGTCCCTCACCTTTCATGAGGGACCACAGTTATAGGGCTGGTACAGAGGTCTCACCTTTATGCTTCTCACCTTTCTTAGTGCCAGGGAATGCCCAACACTTCCCCCCTGGACAGTGTTTTATTGTGTTTTCCCTCCTCCATAAATGCAGAGATGGAAAGCACTGGAAAAATTAAGCCCTTGGAGTCTTAACCTGGATAAATGCCATGAAAAGGGCATTTTCCAGGTGAACCATGCTAAGCATCCTTCATATCACCCCACTACATAAAAGCAATGGGATATTCGAGCTTTTCTTTATTGTTTTAAACCCTGCCTCCAAGGAAAAGAAATCCTAACACTGGAACAGCACCTTTTCCAGGCAGCCCAGACCTCACATCTGCATTCTTCCTGTTAACCTGTGCTTTGAAATGAAGTTTGGAGGCAGTGAATAATCTCTTCAAGCAGGGCCAGGCTTCCTCGTTTTTAAAGCTCCAAGGTTTGGGGTTAAGTGGGTTAGAAGCTCAAGTTTCATGTGCTCTGACCCTGAGCCACGGGACTACTTGTTGCATCCCTGGCAAAAGCCAAGATCTCTTCATCTGGGCAGAACTGGGAGTGCAGTTCTGCTGCAATTCAGAGGTTCAGTGTTAACAACAAATAGAGATTAAAGGGCCGATTCACCAAAATGAGCCATTCCTTGGGTTTTTCCAGGGCTGACAGCACACACCTCCCACCCTGCAGCTGAGGAAAAGTCATCCTGAACATCATCTATTACTACAGCACCAGGGCCTGAAAATAAACCCGACTCACAGCACCGAGTGATGCAAGAAGTGTGGGTTAAAAACGGAATAAAGGCATGAGGGGAAGGCAAACAAAATCACGAGTCGCTCCCATTTGGATGTTCTGGGATTTATTCCCCTCCTTCCCTTTTCCCAAGGCACTCAGCACGCTGCAAATTGTTCATTCACAAAATAGAGCCTGTGACATTTGGGGAAGAAGGCGGACTCCAAAATATCCCTCATCACCCAACACAGGGCTTGGAGAGTTGCACAGAAAATTCCCTTTCAGCTGTTGCTAAGGGCACTGAAGAGACAGGAAGGATTTGAGGGGGAAAAGTTGTTTGTCAGGATTCAGGGAGAATTAGTCTCTGTTTTTAACCTTGGATCATAAAATTCCAGAGTGTTTTGGGTTGGAAGGGACCTTTCAGATCATCCAGTTCCACCTCCCCTGCCATGGACAGGGACACCTCCCACTATCCCAGGTTGCTCCAACCTGGTCTTGGACACTTCCAGGGATCCAGGGGCATCCACAGCTTCTCTGGGCAACCTGTGCCAGGGCCTGCCAGGGAACAGTTCCTGCCTAACACCCCACTTAACCCTCCTCTCAGTGTAAAGACATTCCCTCTTGTCCTGCCCCTCCGTGCCCTTGCAAACAAAGCCCAGCCCAAGGCCAACCAGAGCCACAGCCCAAGCAGCCCCCAGAGCCTCACCTGTAGTGAACCTTGGCTTAGTGGGGGGCTCCTGCACGGACATTGGGAAGGTGGCTGAGGCTGGAGAGGACTGTGCCCGGGACAGGGGCCGGTGTCCCCCGAAGGACACGGGCATTCCAGCTGCCTCCAGCGACGCCTGGTAGTTCCTCAGCTGGTGGATCCGCTGCTGCTCCAGGAGAAGGGCTTGCTGTGGGGAAGAGAAGCAGGGAGCTGCTGAAAGTGCCTTCCTAAAAGGGTCTTTCAGGATTTTGAAGGTTTGGAGGCTTGGACTCCTTTCTCTTGCATGCAGTAAATGAAGATGTGAGTTTCTAGAGCCGAGCCAGGCATGGATTCAGGATTAAGGCTGCACTTTCAGAGGAATGGGATCACTGTGGTCCATTGTTAGCAACACAGAATTACAGAATCCCAGAACGGTTTGGATTGGAAGGACCTCAAAGCTCCTCCAGTGCCAGCCCCTGCCATGGGCAGGGACACCTTCCACCAGCCCAGGTGGCTCCAACCTGGCCTTGGACACTTCCAGGGATGGGGCAGCCGCAGCTTCTCTGGGCAAATGTAGTGTCTGAGCAACATCCCAGTGACATTCCTGGGGGACATGGATCAGCTCTGGTACCTTGTGATCAGATTTATCACCTGCAATCCACAGACCTCCAGTGCTTGCCCTCAAAAGGGATCCTGGCTGGAGGCTCCAGGATCTCCAATTCTGCAGAAGGAACACCCTCCATTGCACCTCATCCCCTGCTCTAATTTGCTTTAAAACATAAAACCAAAACAAAATCCTCTCCTAGTAGGATTCCATTTCTACCGAAAGCAGTTCAGAAATGTTAAGATACACTTTGTCTTCCCAAAGAAACGACCCTAGAAGTGACTCAGTGGCTGTAAACACGCTGTGTGTTCCAGATCATCCAGATTCTCCTCCCTGGGACTTGAGAGCCGATTCCAGGGAAGGAATCACCTGATTTCACCTCAGGATTCTATGCACAGCCACGAGCTGGCTCCCCTTAGACTCTCCCCCTTTGAGCAGCACAAGGTGACAGCCAAGACCCAACCAACAAGGACCAACGTGGTGTTTGGGGTGCTCACCTGACGGAAGAGCAGCTCCTGCTCCGCCTGCCTCTGCCCGGGCTCCAGCTCCTGCTGGGGCTCTGCCTCCTCCTCGTCGCTCTCGATGGGTTCCTGCTTCACCTGCACCACGCTGGCCAGCGCCGGGGCCTCCTTCTGGCCCGCGGGCCGGTCCCCGTAGGGCTCCTCCAGCAGGGCCTGGTGCTCCCGCAGCTCCTCCTCCGTCTCCTCGGGGTGGCTCTCGTGCTGCCGAGCGGGCTCGGTGGGCTTGGATATGATCTGAAAGCACACACACCGACAGAGGAACTCTCAGACTCGTCCCAGGTAAAGTTCACTCTGTTCCCCAGCCTCCTGAAAAGAGCAGTTGTGAATTATGGCCTTTGCCTTACGAAACGGGCGCTCCAGGGAAAGGTCAGGGCGACCTTGGCATTCAGAGCTCTGCAATCCCGTGTCCCAGGTAATGATACCCCCTTATTTTCCACTTAGTTTTCCCTCTGAAGAAATAAGAGCCTCTTGTGCCCACTCCATTCACATCCCCTCATAACAACCGTCAGGATGTTTGGCAATTAAATCCTGAAAGAATGCAAGAGACACAAACCCCTCCAAGAGGGTTTTTGCTGCTTGTTTGCTCAACATCACCTTGAATCACTCCCTGAATTTTATCTGCGAGGCTGGAAAAAAGATTCCTGGAGAACTTGCACTGTCATGGAGCTGGTTACGAGGAAGCTCAGGACGTTCAGCTTAGAGCAAACCCCGGGTTCTAACCAGACCTTCCTAACTAGACACAGCAAACTTCTCCAAAAGCAGCTCCTAAACCAAAAGGAACAGTTTAATTTTCACTATAATTCACTCAGACTCTTTGTAAGTTCATTGGCAAGATAAAATTCACAGTTCTTCACCTCAGACTGCTTGTAATTTTTATTTGGAATAAAAAAAAAAACCAACCCCAAAACGTGACCTGTTTTTAACTCTGGCATAGGAAAACCAATCCATTTCCTCTCTCTCGGGCTGCCCCCGTTTCACAGGCTCATAAAGAAACTGCTGCACTTTGAAAGCTGTCAGGGCAAGGTTTAATGAGGATTAGGTCATTGGGATGGAAGGCAATATTGATTTTAAATCTAATAAAGCTAAATCAGAACCCGGTTATTGAACACATGCAGGAGGAGTTACTTGCTCTTTGAAGGGCAGTGGATCAAACCTGAAACTAAGCCTTTCCCCCCCCAAATTTAGGAAGAAAGGCTCTGTCATATACGTCAAGCAAGGAAGAGGGGCAGGAATGCACGGAGCTGTGTGTCTTGGTGTGCATCTGGAGTTAGTCAGGAGCTTAAATGCCAGATGAAGTGGACAGACCAAGGGGAGTCCTCACAGCTCGGACAGGAGGGTGGAGCCAGGTGGGGACTGGGCTCTTCTCCCACCTAACACAAGAGGACATGGCCTCAAGCTGTGCCAGGGCACGCTTAGATTGGATATGGGGAGCATTTCTCCAGGGAAAGGTTGCTCAGGCACTGGATCAGGCTGCCCAGGGCAGGGGGAGTGCTTTTCATGTGGGGATGGAGCACGTGGATGGTGGAGCTGAAGATCTGGAGAGGAGGAAACAGAACACAGGGCAGGATTTCAGGAGAGCAGACTTGGCCCTCTTCAGGGATCTGCCTGGAAGCAGGTGCAGCCCTGGAGATCAGAGGGGTTCAGGAGAGCTGGAAGATACTCAAGGATTCTACAGGACCAAGAAAGATCCTTCCCAAGCAGTGAGAACTCCAGCCCCTGGGGCTAAGAAAGCCAAAGCCAACCTGGAGCTGCATCTGGCAAAGGACATGAAGGGCATCAGGAAGGAAGAGAGGAACACCAGGGAAATCCACATCACATGGAAAAGGGCCATGGCACTTAATACCTTTCTTACCAGTAAGGCCATCCTTCAGGAATCCCAGGACCCTGAGACCAGAGGGAAAGTCTGGAGCAAGGAAGACTCACCCTTGGTGGAAGAACCTCCAGGTTTAGGCAACACTTAAGAAAACCTGGATATGCTTAAGTCCACGGGACCCTGACAGGTTGTGCTCCCAGGTGATGGGACAAGAGGCCATGGGCACAAACCCAAACCTATGGAATTCTTTCTGAACACAAGGAAATGTATTTTTTCCTGTGAGGGTGGTCAAACACTTGAACTGGTTGTTCATAGAGGTTCTGGAGGCTCCATCCTTGGAGATACTCCAAAGCCAGTCAAAGGTGTTCTTGGGAACTGCTGGAGCAGGGACATTGCACTCAGTGATCCAAACCTCCCAAGGATTTTTGGGAGGTTTCCCCCCCTGCCCTCCCAGTTTCATTCCTTATATTACACATTGAATAAACCAGGTTAAGCTAAAGGTTCTTCCATCCATTTTCTTTAAGCTCTCTTAGGCTTGATGAATATAATCCCTTTTAAAGTTAATTAAATCACCATAAACCATCTGCTGCTTGTTGTGTTTTTTTTTTCTGCTTGGATCGAAGGTCTCAAGCTTTGAACTTAATACCTTCTGAACCTGTGAACTGCAGGAGGTAATTGCTGGGAAAAGAACTTACGATGTCACTGTCACAGCTAACGGGAACAAGAGGCAGTGTCATTCCTGAGAAGTTTTAAATTATTCCTACTCCTTGAAAATGGAAGAATTAAATGAAAACCACAATGAAGGTTGAAAGACCAAGTGGCCCATGCCAAGGACACTTCAAGCATTCCCTTTGCTCTCCTAATGCAAAGGGAAATCTCTTGGCCTGTCATCGGTTCAAGCCACTGCAACCCTGTTTTGAAGGGCAGTTTTGCAGAGAAAACACTGCTATGAACACATTCCATATAAAACATGAGTATCTGCATCCCAGGCCTGCTAAAACTCCCTAAAAATCTTCCATTTGGGCAATTTTATGCAATTTAAAATTCAGGGTAACAAAAGTGCAAGGGGCTGAATATATGGGGGGCTTTGAGAATGCTCCTAAATATGTCTGAAATAGTGAACACAGTGCACCATAAATAACTCCTCCATCCCTTAATCAGCTCTCTGGCTTCCTCTGCAACGAGGTTACTCCTCTCTGTTCATACCCAGCTGGCCTCTGGCTGTCACCTACTGCCACCACAAACCCTGTTAAAGACACTGCCCCTCCAGTCTTGGGCAGGCAACGAGCTCCCTACAGAACAAATGAAACATCTCTGCTCACAAGCATTTCTGAAAGGCTCCAGGCAGCTGGTGAGATTTCTTCTCTACATCTTTGAAATACAAAAAAACCCAGAAATGTTTAAAAATGCACAGCAATGTCAGGTCACAAACACAAGGAAAAGCAAAGAATTCTTCCTCATTCTGTGGAATTCTTCGTGACAGGTAAAAAAAAAACAGCTTCATTTCTTGGCTGGTAAAATCTCCTCTGGCATTAGCTTTGCCTGCTAGATATGAGAAACAGAATGACAGAACTGTTAAGGTTGGGAAAGACCTCCAGCATGATCCAGTGCAACTTTTGACCGAGTACCACTGTGCCCAGTGATCCACATTTATTCCTCCTTTGCAGGGGGACACTGAAGACTTGGAAGGTGCTACTGAACAGGTTAGAAACAGCCAGTTGCTCACCAAAGTCTGATGGAGAATCCCCACCAAAAAAAAAAAAAATCACAGACTCACAGGATGGTCTGGGTTGGGAGGGGCCTCAAAGCTCAACAGGTACAGGCTGGGGGCTGGAAACAACCCCACACACCTCAGAAGCTGAGGATAAACCATCCCATTTCCACACAGCTCATCCAGGGCTCTCTGGGGGGAGCAGGAGCTCGGAGATCACCTGACAACACACCAAAAGCCCATTTCACCTGTCAGACACGTCCAAGAGTCCAAACCTCGTGGAGAGAGGGTGGTCTCACTTCTGTCCATGTCCACACCTCCAGGGATGGGGACAGGAGTCCCCACTGCCCTGGGTAGCCTCTGCCAGGGCTTGACTAACCTTCCAGGGAGAAATTTTCCCCAATATCAATCCTAAAACCTCCCCTGGTTTAGGCTCCTCTAGGTTTGAACACTAAACATGCAAAATGTGGGAATTATTAAGTACGTCAATCAAAATCATGGAATGCCAGAATGGTTTGGGGGGGAAGGACCTTAAAGCTTATGCAGTTCCACCCCCTGCCATGAGCACAGACACCCCCCACCATCCCAGGCTGCCCTGCCCAACCTGGCCTTGGGCACTTCCAGGGATGAGGCAGCCACAGCTTCTCTGGGATAAACATTTGAAAAAGAAGCAATTCAGTATCTTATCCAGAATCTCATTTAACGTCTCAAACATCAACTGGCAACTTGAATAATGCTCTTTGCATTCACTCATGTGTCTCCTGTCCTCATTTTTGGGGCATTCCATGGGGGTTTGGTGTGTGAGAGTTTATCCTCTTTTTAAAGCAAATGTCACCCCTGGGGTGACAACAAGAGGAGCAGGGCTGGGACCCTCATTTTCCAGACAGACCCTTGCTCTGAGCAGAGCAGTCACTCTCAGCAGGTCAGCTCTAAGTGGGATGAACCACATTTGCTACACTCAGGTGATCCCCAACCTGCTCCTGACAGGGGCAGACCAGGGACTTTGGACCCCACATGGGAAGGGACCCTCAGGTCCCCTCCAGTCACCCCATGAAGTCTTGTCCCTCCTTCTGTCCCACCCCTCTGCCCCTCCTTCCCTGTCCTCCTTTGTCCAATTCCAAGTCACTGCTCCAAAGCCTCAGACGTCAAGGCTTCACAGCCAGATCCCCATGTTGATTATTCCTATTAATTTTAAGTAAATCAACATATTTCTCCTTAGTTGCCTTCTGGGAAACAGCAAGACTTGTTTTGGCTGCAAATCTCCTCAAAAACTTCATCTGCCGTAGACAGCTAAGGCCAAAACCTCAAAGTTTGAGAAAAATCACACGGAACTGAGAAGAGCCTTGTATTATTTATGGGAAATCAGGAAATAAATAAATTAATGCAATCAGTTCTGTTAAAAATTAAATAACCTATTATTTTATTTTTAGTCATGCCCTTAACTCTCCTACACACGAGGGTCTTAAAATATCCCTGCATCTGGGAAAAGTCTTTTTCCATGTCAGCACTTGGATAATATCCCACAGGATAAATTTGCCACACGCACACAGCGTTAGCACTGAAGTGATTTTAACTCATTCCTTCTATAAATCAAACCCAGGGAAACGGCCCCTCTGCCATCAGTTTAATTAACCCCCCCTCTGCCTGCTTTTGCTACAGAGATGCCACAGATCCCAGCTCCAACAGAGCTGGAATTCAGGGCTCCTGGGAGGTCCAGGACAAAGCCTGGGTGAGCTCAGGGGTTACATCACGAACAGGGCTTGGGAAGAGCCTCGAAAACCCTCAAAGCGTGGAGCTGACACTTATTCCTGCACAAAGAATCCCAAGCCAGCGCCCCACATCCCATGACCCCGCGCCTGGAGAGGTGTCAGGAGGGGGGTGAGGGGGTTTCTAGGGCAGCAGCAGCAGCTCCCCGTGTGAGGGGCTGAGCCAGGGCCAGGCCTGGCACCCCCAGCACGCCGTGGCAGCGCTCCAGAAGTACAGCATTGACGTCAGACCCTTGTGTAATCGTCCTGCCCCGGCTCCAGCCCATAAACAACGGGCTGGGGGTGGGCTGGGGGGCTTCTTTCCTGTTGGAATCCACTCTTGGTAGTTGTGTTTTCTCACAGGGCTGGAACGGTGAAAATATTTGGAGAAAGCCGCTCCGTAAATGAAAGTGCAGCGATCCCACGGGCCTGTCCTCCCCAGCCTCAAACCTGCTACTGGAATTGCTGGTTTCCTAAGGAAAGCCACCATGGGGCTCCTCGAGAGGAGTGCTTAGAAAGTCTCAAAACAGAGCAAATCACAGAATGGTTTGGGTTGGAAGGGATCATAGAGATCATCTCATTCCACACCTTCCACCAACCTTCCCAGGTTGCTCCAAGCCCCGTCCAAGCTGGCCTTGGACACTTCCAGGGATGGGGCAATCACAGCTTCTTTGGGCAACCTATGCCAGGGCCTCACCACCCTCACAGCCAGGAATTCCCTCCCAACATCCCATCTATCCCTGCCTTCTGGCAGTGGAAGCCATTCCCTCTTGTCTTATCCCTCCATCCCTTGTCCCCAGTCCCTCTCGGAGCCCCTTCAGACACTGGAAGCATCTCTAAGTTCCCCCATGAGCCTTCTCTTCTCCAGGTGAGCACCTCTGAGTCTCTCAGCCTTTCAGTAAATCTGAATAACTTCACTCACAAGTATTTCCTGGTGTTGTGATGTCTCCAAGAGCTCCTGGGCTGAAAGCAGGAGGTCGAACCGCACCAGACCCTGAAACAGCGCAGCCGTGCCTGGCGCCGCGTGAGGGGGCAGAAAAGCCACCGAAAACATCCGTCCTTACCTTGTTGATGTGCAGCTGCTGCTGCTGGAATTGCTGTTTGTGTTTCTCCAAGAACTGCTGGTGCTGCTGCTGGATCACCAACTGCTGCAGGGCCTGGGCGTTCTGGGGCAGGGGCGCGGACTGGGTGCGCCCCAGCGGGCGGTGCTGCCGCAGCTTGTGGATGGAAGGGGAGACCCGCTCGCCTCCAACCAGGGGCTGTGCGTGGAGGGGCAGTCCTGAAAGATACCAGTCTGAAGATAATATGGAGGAAAAAACAGCAGAGGAGAAACAAAAGGAAGAAGGAAAGGAAGGGAGAAAACGACTGTTGAGTAATGACGTATCACGTTAAACCTCCGCCACCACTTACAGCTGGAGCGGCCTCGAAAGGGAGCAGGTCATTCATTCATTGATTAACAAACACTGCGGGGAGAAAGGCTTTGGCTGGCTGGGGTTCTTTGCTTGGGTACTCAGAGACCCTATAGAAACACCTCATTTCCTAAAACCAGCAATATCTCACAGACCCTTCCACAGTTTGAAGCTTAAATCCTACAGCTTGGTTTAGGCAGTAATCCCAGGTCCAAGCCAGGCTGGCAGCCCACTGCATCCAGCAGTTATCCCTGGATACACTGAAGGGTGATGGATGATGATCAAGGAAGGCATGGCTACCCTTGGCTGTGCTCTAGTCCACACCATGGAAATGAGCAGGGATGAAAACTTATCCATGTGATAACCCCCTGAGCAGGTCTGTGCTGGGAAAAGGAGCATTTGGGGAACACAGGAGCTGTCAGGCTTCATTATTTTCACAGGAAGAAAGATGACAAATAGCTGGAATTGTTTCCACCACTGTCCTGTGTATACATGCCAGTAACTCCAGGCAAACCAAAGGTTTTGGGATAACTAGATTTACTCATCCACCTTTGGCAATCTGGGTGTCACTGATGACCCCCCTGTGAAATGTCCATCCGAGCTCTGGGAAGGGCCCATCTTTAGGAATTATCTTCTTAGCTGTGCTTGGGCTGAGCTCTCTGAAAACACACCTTCCCACTCTTCTGAAGACAGCCCAGTAGGGAGCCCAACCCAAGGGTGGAGGAGCTGAGGATACACCTTCAGTCCTGCTTGTTACACCCTGGGATAGAAAGGCATCACCAGGAACTTGGGAACTGCTGCCTCCCCCACGGGGGTAAGGCTGCTCCCTCTCTTGGGAAAGAATCCCTCAGCTTCCTTCAGGCTCTGGTTTAGAAGAGAAGCTGCCCAGCAGTCTGCAGCCAGCTCAGTGCCACGGATCAGAAACACCTTGGCATTGCTGCCCCGGGATGTGACCTTTTCCCACTGATTCTCAGAACTGCCCTACGTGCAAGGATCTGACTCATGTAAAAGCCTCTTTTCCTGGGGGAAGGTTTAAGGAGTTTCTCCCACTCTTTGCTCTTCTGAAAAGATTCCTGTGTATTTGATTTTATAACTGCATGTCTCTACAAATGTCAGTGTGTACACACACTAATCTGGGTATGGATACAGGGATCACTGGGAGAGGTGTGCTCCTTTTCCCTCAGAGCACAGTTCCTCCTCCCAGAAGTTCCAGTTAGACAGGAGAGGTTGCACAGGGTATTCTGGAATACCAGCTTCCTCCAAGGGAATGACCAAGGTCCCCTGGGAAAGCTTTCCAAGGAGACACCTTGCTCACAGACTCCTGGCCAACCTGGCCTCGAATTTTGCAGCTGACAGGAGTTTTCCTCCAGAGCTGAAGGCCATCAGCAGAATCCCAATAACCCCCCCCTGCTGCCAAGGAATCTGCAAGTCCCAAGAGCAGCTTGGCAGCCTCAGGGCTTCGGGGAGCACGTGTGAGCTCTCTGTCTTGCAGCTGCTGCCTCTGGACCGTGTGTTTCTGCTGGAGGCTCTGCTGTGTGCTGACTCTTCCTCCCCAGTGTGGGTTTGGAACACGCTGTGCTCGCTCAGAAAACACCACGGGCTAGCAGGAATACGCTTGGAAGCAAGCGCTGCAAAGGGAGGGAAGCAAACACCACAGCTTCCCAAACGGACATGATCCCGAGCTCATCACACCCCACTTATAGTCCCGGGATCTGGATGTAAAATGAGCCCCCACGATCCACGCTTCCCAACAACTTCCACTGGCAATGGAGGGGAAGCAATCCAAATGAACACGTCACTAACGCTGGCAGGACGTCCTTTGTCCCACTGTCACCCGCTGTAAACCAGGAGCGCATCCCACTGCGAATTACTGCTTGGAATCGAGCCTATTTATAGGAACACGCCTTCCCACAGGTACCTCATCCTGAAAATCCGACCCTGGGAGTGACTCACGGCAATTAAATCCCGAAAATGGGACGTACCCAAACAAATACAATCTGCCGGAAGGCAGCTGATGTGCCATGGATTTGCTATTTATATTAATGATGAGAAGGAAGCATTTGAACCCGGAATTTGTGCCCTTCCCACACGGAACAGGAACCACCCGTGGAAAACAGGGATCCTAAGGCACAGCTTGCCCCCACCTCAATCTGCAGTGGTTGGAACTCTCTAGCTAGAGACTTCTCAGTTTTCACTTTTAATGGAATAATACCATTTATTTTCACCTCACCAAAGTGACAAGGCAGCTTCCCCCTCCCTCAGGATGAGGTGGGAAACCTCGGACTTGGGAAAAGTCCCCGCTACCCAGACGGATCAGCAAACACATCCCAAAGGTTCTGAGTTCCAGCTGCACAGATGATGCAGTATCTGGAGGCTGCCTTTCCAAGAACCCCCCAGACTCCTGGCGCTTCCCTGCTTTCCAGCCGTGTCCGAGCGCTCTCACCTGTGACTAGGGGAGTTTGTGCAGTTGGCTGTTCCAGTAAGACCATGTGTTGCAGGAGAGGGTTATGTGCGGTTCCCCCGTCCCTTTCCAACGTTGTAGTGCTCAGGTAGGGGGTGAGGTGAGTTCCAGGGAAAAGGGAGATGCGCTGCTGCAGGGCTGGGATGGCGAGCCTCTCCGCGTCCTGCTGCGCCGAGCCCGCCTGCAAGGAGAAGGCACCGCGACGGCAGGGGGAGTTAAGGGAGGAATCGGCACAAGGGTCCCTCCAGAGGCTCCTCCCAACCCCACTTACGCTGGAAGGGCCGGTGGCAGGCAGGCCTAGCGTGATGTTGGGCAGGGAAGGAGAGGTGTAGAGCGGGAGCTGCGTCACGGAGCCCTCGCGGTTCACGAGCCTGTGGGCCAGGCTGGGCTGGGAACAGAACAACAACAACAGGGTCCTGGTCAGACACCCTGGGAAGGACCCCCAGGATCACCCACCCAACTGCTGGCCCTGCACAGGCACCCCAGCAATCCCACCCTGTCCCTGAGGGCGTTGTCCAAACGCTCCTGGAGCTCTGGACGCTGCCCTGGGAGCCCGTGCGGTGCCAGCTACCCTCTGGGAAAAGAACCTTTTCCCAACAGCCATCCCAAACCCACACCTCCAGCTGTTCCCTTGGCACTTGCCCTTCTCAAGCTCATTTTAAAGCTAAAACAGATTATCTTAAAAAGAGAAAAAAGGCCTTACAATTGCTGTTGTTCTCTTTAGCAAATAACAGACAATTTCTGTTATTAACTGGTGTGCGTAAATCAGGCTTCAAAACCTCACCCAAAAGCCTTAAGGTTGCACTTATGCAGCTATTTCCTGATTTTCAGGCTGAAATGCAAGATTTCCTGAGTTATCTTCTGGGCACTTAAAGCAAGAACACTTTAGTAAAAAGACCTTTAATTTCCAAATACGCCCTAGAAAACCCATTATGAAAATGACAATAAACCGCCCGATTTTCCTGTTAGGAAACAACTGTTCTGAGATCACCCTGAATTCTCTGCAGGTGATTTTCCAACTTAAACACAATTTAGACTTCAACAAGACTCGCTATAGAATTTCTACTGTTACAACACAGGTGCTGTTGTGAAAAAGGCGATTTTTGATTAACTTGATGTTCTACTATGGGACAATCTTTACCCAAGCTGTGGCTGCCCCATTCCTGGAAGTGTCCAAGGCCAGGCTGGACGGGGCTTGGAGCAACCTGGGCTGGTGGAAGGTGTCCCTGCCCACGGCAGGGGTGGAATAGATGATCTCTAAGGTCCCTCCCACTATCCCAGGTTGCTCCAAGTGTCAGCCAACCTGGCCTTGGACACCTCCAGGGATGGGGCAGCCACAGCTTCTCTGGGCAACCTGTGCCAGCTTTTTAACAGCCTCATAAGAAACCTCTTTTTTTATCTCTGATCTAAACCTGACCTTCCATGTGACTGTTTGTACCCACACACTTCTCCTTCCAAGTGATTCTGAGCACTACCAGCAATTTTGCTTTAATTTAAATCACACAGTGTTAGTGCTCCACATGGAAAATAAGACAGTTATTGTCAGCAGAGGAATGAAATATTTTCCTGAGATGGCAAATGAAACAAAACTACATCCATTTTCTCTTTGAGCAATCAATACTCCGGAGTTGTGCCTCAAACTATCCCCCGGGGGTTTGGGATGAAAACAGCAGGGAGAAGAAGACAGCAGCTTGATGCTCTCAGCACATGGTATTTGGCAGCGTTATCAGCACTTCAAACACCCAGATCCCATCTCTGGGCTGCACAAACAGGCTGGAATTGCACACAACAATTTCTGCAGGGACAATTTTCAGCTGCAGTCGAGTCCTTTTTATAGTCTTGTACCAACTGCAAAGGCAACGAATCTCCAGTGCCTTTCAGAGATGGAAAAACCTTTAAACCGGTGTTTAAAAATAGAGAGTGTCTGTTTGAAAGGAGGCAGAGCTCCAGCCATTCCCCACTGAAGGCAAGCACTGGAACCTAAATAATGAACCTGGACACCACCTTCCAACACATCTGAACTGGTTCAGATGGTGACATAATAAACTAAGAAGCAACAAGATCCATTTCTCACTGAATGCAAAACACAAAGCCGAGAATAAAACACCAAGTTGGCAACATTATCTTTTCAGAAACACTGAAATATTTCTAAATCCTTGTAAATATTTAATGGTGGGGGATCCTGGTCAACTGACCTTAAAGAAATCTCCAGCTCCCAGGTCATACAACTTCTACTTGAGGAAAATTTTAAAGATTTTAAACTCCACTAATTTTTTCCCAAATGAAACAATACAGGCCAATGGATCAGCTGGGATCACACAACATGGAATGCTGGCACAAAGTGCAGTTATTTTAATTTGGGAAAGGGAAAGGCTTTGGCAGGACAGGGTTTTTTTCCAAATCATCTGTGCTGCTCATGCCTCAGCCTAAATTCCAAAATTACTGCATTACAAGCAGTTGATGGAGAGAGTTTTCCTTATTGTCTGTGTCCATCTGATGAGGAATCAGCGGTCTGGTCCCAGATGATTAGCTCCAGTTATTCAGCTGACAAATGAAGTGGATGAGGAGAGTGCTACAGGCTCACATTCCCCTGCAGGAGCTCAGGGAAGGGTCTGGCTTGGAAGGGACCGTCCAGTTCCAACCCCTGCCACGGGCAGGGATTTGGGGGAAGCTTCCTGCTCTGCCCATTTCACAAAAACTGTCAAATCCACTAGTTCTTCCAGCAGCAATAACTGGGCATTTCCAGTTGGCCAAGGATACACAGGACTGACAACTCCTGGAGCAGCAAAATCAATCACTCAGTGCTCATCTTCCCGGGGCAAGAGAAGCCTCCACCTTCCACGCCTTAATCTTTACAATAATTATTTGAGTCTAGAAGGTCTCCTACGGACTTGGAACGTGTGCTGGGTAATTTGGCAGGGGAGAGGCTGCAGGAGGAGGCATATTCATATCTTAAATACTGTTACACTACATTAGAAATAAAAATAAAGTGCAAATCTGCCCAAGACTAGAAAGCAAAAAGGGCTGACATTTACATCATGAGAAGCCCTTTTCAATTCTAAGGGAATACTTGTGGAGAACAAGCCCAAGCCTGTTCTGAGAGCCCTGATGTCAAAACAGAGTCTATATTCATGGGGAAAACAGCTAATGGGAAGCTGGATAAAATGCCCCAGTAACATCAGAAATGCCCCAGTAACATCAGACAACCACACTGGTTTTCGACTTGCAAGGGAACGTTGGGAGGCAGTTAACGTGGCCCACTCCCTGGGAAAAGCTGCGCTCCGGAATCCCCGAAAACAGGAGCTGCCAGGAGGGATCCAAGCCCAGCTGACCCAGCCCAACCTGCCCTGGACATCCACAGCAGATGCCTCAAGTGATGGTGAAAGCTGATGGGGTTATAAACGGGCACATGGTAACAGTCTCCGAGTTTTCAAGTGCCCAGCTGGTAAAAGCCCTTTAATCCAGCTCTGGTTTGGTCACGCTCAGACCAACCTACTGCACACAACAAACTCACCCCATGCACAGGAATAAATCCCCCAAACACTAAAATACTTGCATTTGACCTTGCTGAACCACTTTATTTTTACTCTCTCCTCGCTGCAAAACCACTGCAAGTCACCACAAGCTGCTTCAAACCAGATTCCATAGACAGATAACACGGCCCGTCAGCCCAGGGGTAATTCCCAAAGGCTGCTCCGAGCCACCAGCTGGGCTTCTCCTTTCATGTGGTTCCTAAGCCCAAACTCCTGAAACTCTGCAAGGCCTGGTCAGCAGCCCAAGGGGGAAGAGGCAGGGGGGAGGGCTCGGTACCTCTGCCGGGATACTCGTGACCGATCCCGCAATCCCGTTCTCGGTGCTGATGTTGTTGGAGCTGTTGTTTGGAGAGCTGGGACCAGATCCAGGAGCACTGTTGCATGCAGAGTCTGAAAAACACATCCAAAAGCAACTCTGAACATTCCAAACAATCTCTGGGATGGTATTTAGTCAGATAACAACCCCCCAAGCTCTGTTGTGGAGGAAAGCAGCCCTCCTCCTCCTCCCCATCTTCCCCCCAAATATTCCCAAGGCTCTTAAAATACCAACAAACACTTTCAAATGGTTTGTCCAAGGACCTACTTACCATATTTATGACTTCTCCCCCTGGGGATTTCTCTTGTAGTGTATTAATAACTTTAAATATGAGTGAAAGATAATAAAAGACATGGAAGGCTTGAAGAGGTCAAACTGGAGGATGTTGGATTTGTTCTGCTTCATTTTTCTAGAAGAGCTGCTCTCCCCCTCTTTCCCCTCTGACCCTGAGGACACCTCAGACTTCCCTCAGAGGGTCTCTCACCTGGTGCATGGCACAGCTGCCAGTGTTCCTCCTTCTATTTGGGAAGTTCAGTAACATTAAACCCTTTTCTTCTGAACTTTCCTCCTCTCCAAGCACAGGATTTGCCCAGGGGCAGGAGAACCTCCCAGCAGTGGTTCAGGCTGCAGCAGGTTCCTCACTGCTCCAGGATGGCCCAGGAGAATCAAACCTAATTATTACAAGGGCCTGGAGTGCCAGGACACAGGGAATACCTTCCCACTGCCAGAGGGCAGGGTTAGATGGGATATTGGGAAGGAATTCCTTCCTGGGAGGGTGGGCAGGCCCTGGCACAGGTTGCTCAGAGAAGCTGTGGCTGCCTCTGGATCCCTGGGAGTGTCCCAGGTCAGCAACCTGGGCTGGTGGAAGATGTCCCACCAGAATGCCCTGTATTCTTCAGGGATTAAACATCATTTCTATTCCCTGAAGTGGGACTTCTTAAAAAAGTTATTTTCCATTTAAAAATCCCCTTTTCCCATAAAAACTGCAGAGTGGCTTCTCGAACCAGCTCTGTATCAGTGGGAAAGGGGAGCTCCCACTGCCATTTCTGAAGGCATTACTGGGAGAAGTGGTCAGCCAGGAGAGGCTGCTTTATCCTAAAAGCCATGTGCCAAATAGCAATACAGGAGTGACAGACATTTGATTTTCACCTCTGAAAGCCTGCCAGAGCTCAAGGAGTGTTTGGACAATGCTCTCAGGGACATGGTGGGATTGCTGTGGATGGCTCTGTGCAGGAGGACTGGACCATCCCAGGAGCTGGACTGGATGATCCTTGTGTCCCTTCCAACTCTGGATATTCCACGACTCTCAGCTCTTGAAATCACCTACTCCCTCTGCAAGCAGAGAGGCTCTGACACAGGGAAGTGCCCAGCGTGCCCCAAACCCACCACATTCTCCAAAGGGAGCTAATTTTGAGTTCCTCTGAGTGATGATCATGTGCCTTTGAGTGAGACGAGTCTGGAAAAGCTGTCACTTGGTGGTACTTACCCAGAGACATCCCTAGATGGTGCTAAGAATTAACTTTATGGTAAATATCTGTGCTATCACCTCCTTTGCTCTGAGCCCTCCTTACCAACTTCACTCCCAGAAGAACATGATTTTTCATCAGGAAACTGCCAAACAGGAGTCAAAATATATGAAAGACCCACTGCCAGGCCCAGGAGCTCATTTTGGGAAGGGGGTGCCCCGTGTGCTTCGCCGTACCTGTGACGTCCAGCGGGCGCTTCTTCAGCGCCGTCACCACCGGCCCGTCCTTCCTGCGCAGGAGGGGGCTGCTCCTCCTCTCAGCCACCTTCTGCTTTAGCCTGGATCTCAGCTTCAGGTTGGGCTCAGAGGCTGGCCAGCAGAAGGGAAAAGGAGAAAGGAAACAGCGGGTTGGTTACGATTATTTCAGCAGCTTTTTACTCAGCTCACAGATGAGCTGAGCTGAGCTGAGCTGAGCTGAGCTGAGCTGAGTTGAGCTGAGCTGAGCTGAGTTGAGCTGAGCTGAGCTGAGCTGAGCTGAGCTGGCTGCAGTGGTTGCAGCTGAGCATTTGCAGGAGGTTCAATTAAATCAGTCACCCCATAACATGTTTTTGGAACACAGACCTTTTCATACAACAAACGGATCCCAGGCTCTCTGACACCTGAATTCACTGACAAGGAATGGCAATGGCATTTGAGTTAAAAATACAATAAATGTCCTGCAAAGCCTCCTCTGAGTCTTCACAGACCTACAAACTGCTGAGAACTCGCTGGGGTTAGTGCAGACAGCATCGTGCCCATCTCCCAGTTTCCCAACTCTGCCTGACTTGCTCCCAGCCCAGCAGTAAACCTGACTTATCCAAGGCATCATCAGCAGAGGAACGGGTGAGACGGCGGGGATGCTGCTGTTGGTCAGCGTGGAGCATCCCCGTGGGCTGAGATCTATCTGGAATGGGCAGCTCCACACCCTCAGAGGCATCCAACCCCAGGGGGAGGGAGGGACACCAGGGGAAGAGGACACCAAACACCAAAATGGAACCCCACGACCAAACCAGGGGAGTGCTTCCTGCTGCTTCAACCCCCTGAAGCGACTCAGCCTGGGGTCTCAGGAGCCTCGAGGAACATCCACTCCAGGAAAAGGGCCTCAGAGTGTGGCCAAGGAAAGCCAGCACCAGGGAGGAGAAGGTTTGTTTGTTTGGGGAGCAACGTGGTTACCTCATCACAGCCCCAAAGTTCAGGTAGATCTAAACCCACATCAAATGCTTGGAAGGTTCTGGGCTGCCAAGGGTGGGTGTGGGTGCACTCCCTGTGCCCACAGTCTGACTTGCTCTGTGGACACCACGCTTTCCAGAGACTCTTCCAAACCTCTGCTGTGCCCAAATCCTGAGACTCCATCTCCTCCAGAGCTCCTGGGAAGCCCTGATGGCTCTGGGTCGAGGACAGCTGCAAACAGCCAGTCCACTTATCAGGCCTCTGTAGAGGTGATGCAGCAGCAAGTCAAGAGGATTTTCTCAAGATGATTTTCTCTGGAAACCTCCAGATCTGCCCTAGTCTCAAGTGAAATCTCTGCTGGGAGGCTTGAGGGCTCCTGACAGTTCTGAAAGGTGGGGACTGGCCCCATCTTTTCCCTTCCCCAACCTCTCAACACAATCCCTTTGAACCAGCAAATCCTGCGCTCACACCATTAACAACCAACACGCTCCAGGGCCAATAATCTCCATTTCTTTAGAAGAATTAAAACAGGGCTTACAAACTGATTTGAATTAACTAAGCCTGGCTACAGCTCTACTTCCCTCCAGTTGGCTTTGACCACGGGGTCACCTCGAAGATCAAGCCTGACAACGTTAATTGCAGGGCTCAAAAAACCAGAAGGCTGATGAATTCAAGATCAAATGCTTCAAGTTAAGCCATCAAAAAACAGTTCTTTGATGGAATTTTTAGGAGGGGGAAAAAAAAAAAAAAAAAAGCTTGTCATGAATGTTTTGGACAGAAAAATGCCAGCCAGAGATAAAGGGAGCACTGAGAAGAGTGTCAGGCTCCTGGAGCTGATGCTTCCAATGCAGAATGAAGTGCATTAGCAAGGGGGGAATCATCTTAGAGGGCATTTGCATATTAAATGGCTGCATGCAAATTGGAAGGGTGGACCAGTTCAAATACAAGCACAGGCTCCAAACAGCTCCTTCTGGAAGTTCCCTTCACACCAGAAGTTGACTTGGTAGCTTTAAAGTCAAGTCTTTGGGTACAGAGGTCACCCCACATCCTTCAATTCCCAGCTTTAATCTGTCCCACAGACTGAGCATTCCCAAGTGTCAGGATGCTCTGATCAAGGCTGCAACGAGATGATCTCCGAGGTCCCTTCCAACCCACACCACCCTGGGATTCTCTGAAATGGGACGGTGTCCCAGCTGGGTGTTGAAACACCCACTGAGAATCAATGGAATCCAAGCCACAGCTGTTGGAAGGAGAAAGGAAAGCATGTCAATAAAAAACTGTATATCAGCCCCAAATTTTATTCTTACCCCATTTATACCCTGCTGAAGGATGGGAACACACCACTAATGGGGTGGCTTTCAAATACAGAGAACGAATTGGCTTAAAAATCACCTTAAAAATGGGCAGGGAAACAAAAGATTTGGGGTCAGAGACGTGAAGCCCCCACGTAAAGCCACAATAAAAACACCCCTTTATATAACAAGAAAGGAACATAGAAAACTGCAGCCTTGAAAAACACCTCCAGAATAAGCTGCAATGTACTGGAATTTGTCAGATTAAACCATTTTAAGGCAAAATCATTCTGTATTTTCCTCCTTCGCTTCCTCAGCTGGAGGATCAAGTTTTGAAACACCAAAAGGTCTATTTAAAGAACTGCTCTGATTTTGTTGTTTATCCCCCAGATATAATCCCAAATCTAACATGGCATCAAGACCTCAGAGAGCATAATCCCTACATGGATTTAATTGGGTGCTTGAGAGCCCAAAGTAGGTGAATTAAAATTCAGCACAGAACAGCCTCTAATTCACAGAATTGACACAAAACCTATTTTACAATAAAAGATGAAGCCTCCAAAACTCAAAGCAAGATTTTCACCTTATTCAGATGGCTAAATAAAGTATTTTATAAGAAAAACATTTTGAAGCTGAGGAGAGCTGTCCTTCCCAAGTATAAAATAGGAATTTAAGCAACACATAACTATCAATTCCTGACAGTCCATGCCCGTTCAGTGTTCCCTCAGGAGCACCAGTCCCACTGGAAATCTCCCCAAATTCACCAATATGCCCAACCAAAGCCTTGCTAACTGGAGCAAATTAAAAAATTGGAGACTAAATAATGCAACTCCAGTTAAAAAAAATCCTGCTCCTCTACATCTTGAAGCGAAATCTTTAAAACAGAGGCGGTGAAGTTGATCAAAAACCCCCTTCAGTAAACAAATGAAGCCCATGCCCAAGTGTGAGTCAGCTCCCACAAAGCCAGTGAGATTTCTGGAGCCCTGACATCCTTAATTTGGCCTATAATAAGGATTTATACAAAGAATATTCTGTTTTCCTCCCAGGAAATTAATAACCAGAACATAAGCCAAAAAGCTTCCCTAGTTTTCACAGGCTCCAGCCCAAGTTACCCCTCTCCTACGTCACTGAGTGCAGCAGGGCCCATGTAATCCAATTCTTCCAACATTTATGTCATTCCCATTGTTTTTTTTCCTAGAATTGCAGCCCTTAAGCTGCTCAACTAATCAGACATTGAACCTATGGAAGGCAAAAACCCACCAAGTCCTGGGCAGACTCTGCCCTGTCCCCATTGCCCATCCACAGTTATGGAATTAAAGCCAACAATGCCCCAGGAGAGCCCTGCTCCCAGTCCTGGGACAGCTTCATTTGGGCAGCTGGGGACTGAGAAGGGATGTTACTCTGTTATTATTATTGTTATTATTATTATCATTTTTAATATTTTAATTATTTTCCTACTAAGCCTCACCAGCCAGGCAAAGCTCAAGAGAACTCCTTTGGCTCTCCTCTAACATCCAGGTCACTCCAAGAGAAAACACAGGAGAGGGAGAAATGCTGCCTGGAATCAGCCTTTTGCAACACCCAACATTTGAATAGAGAGAAATTACCTTTTTGTTCAAGCAGGGGTGACACTGCCCAGAGAAGCTGTGGCTGCCCCTGGATCCCTGGAAGTGTCCAAGGCCAGGTTGGACGGGGCTTGGAGCAGCCTGGGCTGGTGGAAGGTGTCCCTGCCCGTGGCAGGAGGTGGCACTGGATGGGCTTTAAGGTCCCTTCCCACCCAAACCATCCTGGGATTCCGTGACTCTCCAAAGGATTTTGAAAAAACCCACAGCAACCAAAAAAACACCCAAGAGGAAAAGCATGTTAAGAAGTTAAATAATTCCCTTTAAATCTCCATGGTGGTGGTGGTGGCAGCTTTCTAATTAACAGTGTTTTAATACATCCACTGCTCGAATTTCAGAAAGCAGGGAATGCCTTTAACAACCTTGTTCCCAGGGAGAAAATGAGGACAGAATTCCTTAGAAATGCAAAACTGAAAAGCTCTGTTCAAAACCACTTCAGCAGCTCCAAGAAAGCTGTTGACAAACAGCTCTTGGGGTTATCAAAACAGGCTTCCAGAGCCTCTAAAACTCCTCTGTAAGGATCCCCCAGAGATTTTCCTCAGAGGATCCCACTGAAAGTGATTAAATTTGGAAGTCCCCACACTGACCTGGGGGCTGAAATGGTCACTTAAGTTTTCCCCTCCCAACAGCTCCCAACAAAACACAGACACTAAAACATTATCTAGAATAATGGAGACTACCCAAAATGGGAAATAAAAACCCTGGTGCTAATCCAGGTATTTCCCAGCAGCACCAACCAAACTGTTCTTAGATCAGTTCAATACAAGGAAGAGCCCAGGGAATTTGGAGAGAGGGAAGGAGTGAAATGCATCCCCAGGATTCAGGCAATCAGTAACTGCACCAGGAAAACAATTTCTCACTGAAACCGAAAAACTGGAACATAAAAACTGAAATCAAAAAAAATGGAACGGCCAAGGGAACTGCAACATAATTCAGGAAAGCAAATCAGAGGGAGGAGGATCTGAGGGCACAGGATGCATCAGGAGCCCGCTGCAAGTGTGGAGTGTATCCCATTCCAAAGGCTTCCACGCACT
Source organism: Myiozetetes cayanensis (assembly GCF_022539395.1). Classification (NCBI taxonomy): domain Eukaryota; kingdom Metazoa; phylum Chordata; class Aves; order Passeriformes; family Tyrannidae; genus Myiozetetes; species Myiozetetes cayanensis. The sequence continues at coordinate 307,532 of NW_026088185.1, read as the reverse complement.
CCTGAGACTCCATTCCTGCACATCTCCCTCTGCCACAACCCGTGACCACAGCAGGAGGCTCTAAATGAGAGTAAAGACACACAGAATTTCATGGAATTTTGGAAGGGACCTTAAAGCCCATCCAGTGCCACCCCCTGCCATGGGCAGGGACACCTTCCACCAGCCCAGGTTGCTCCAAGCCCCGTCCAACCTGGCCTTGGACACTTCCAGGGATGAAGAATATTTATTCTTCCTAAAAATTTTACAAGCTGTCCCCTGGAAGAGCTGCTCGTTCAAACTGCCTTCCCACAGCCCCCTAAGTCACCCTCTCCCCAGGGATGATGCTGGTTGGACTCCAGCCCCGGTAATCAGAACTCTACTGCGATGGATTCTGTTATTTGAGCCGCAAATATTTAATCAAATTTAATAAAATTGGACTCCGCGACACGGAGGTTTTAAATTACCAACACAAAGCCAGGGCTCCTGGTGCCAAAAATCTGAAAAGCTCACCAGCAATAAAGAACTTTATTTAGGATGGGCTCCAGCCTTCCCTGCCTTTTGTTTACACCAGACTGCTCAGGAGCCTTTCTTCTCCAAGCAACTTAACATTCTTGGCACTGGGAATTCTGCAGGATCTCGCTGTGCCAGAGCCTGACGTGCTGTTGCGTTGAAAGGAAAATAAAAGAAAACAAGGAAACATCCCCAAATTCTGCCCTGAACTCATTTGTATCCCAGAAGATTAATGCTGGTGCCCAGAAAGAACAAGCATCAGCCTTCTGGAAAGCCCAAATCAGCTCAGCATCTTCCCGTTTGAAAACAGCCACGGCTTCGGTTGCTTCCCCTTCCCAATAATGTGATTAGATCCATTTATCAGCCTTAATTCCCCCTGTCTGCCAGGGGTTTATTCTGCAGGAGTCTCAGGGAGAGCTCAGCCTGGGAAGCAGCCCAGGGGCAGATGTGCAGATGTTTTCCTCCTCCTTCCAGAGCCCTGGGAGCAAGAGGGGCGGCCCATCCTCAATCCCAGGTGGAGAAGATCCCCTGGGGGGATGAGCCAGGGAGGCTTTGGAGCGTGGCAAAGTCCATCCACACCGTGGGAATGATTAACAGGCCAGGAATGCATCACCTGCTTTCACGAGGCACAGGGAAGAGCTAAAAACCTCTTGGAATCAGGCTGGCCCCAGGGATGGTGCCAAGGGATGCTTCCCTGCATGGAAATGCTGGGGTTTCCCAGAGGAGCCTGGGAAGTCTCTCCTCCCTCAGAAGCAGAGATTGGAGGATGCCCTGCCTTCAGCAAACCCAAGTTTTTGGAGTCCTCCAGGAAGGACACAGGCAAAATCATCATCCCCCAAAGGTCCAGGGGAACCTTTCCCAGGGAAAACCCACATTCCTGGAGACAATTTATGATTGCCTTCTAGTGCAGCTGAAGTGTTTGGCACTTGCCACCCAACCATCCCACCATGCCCAGGGAGGGGGAACAGATGGGAATCCACCCATGGATCCACTCATGACACCTAGATCTCTGTCTTAGCTCTGAATTTGGGAATTTGCTGGATTTTTGCACGGTTTTGGAACTTCTATGACTTTTTAAAAGCACCAGATACAGTTGTCTGTGGTTATTGCAGTTCTGCAGCCTCCTAGCACTGCAAAGGTAAAAATGCTGATCCACACGTGCCGTTTCCTACACATTTCCACCACCATTTCTGACCAGCAGGGAAATGGGAGCTGGTCTAGCAAAGCTGCACATGTTACTTCTCAAAAAAAAAACAACAAACCCAACATCTGATATGATTTCTGTACAGTAAAGAGGTTCCAGGATTGCCTGGATGCTTCCATACAGTCTCTCCAAGAGGAGCAGATCAACAAGCAGCAATTCCTTCTTCAGTTTGTTTGGCAGCCAGGTTCCATCTTCAGGCCCCTGGGCTAAACTGGGAAATCTGAACATAAACTATCTCCTGCTTTTTTTTGGGAAAATCAAATCAAATGAAATCAGAGGAGCCAGCGTGACAGGGAAGGAGAGCAGAGGAGCCCACCTGTCTTGCGGAGCGGGAAGTCGTCTTTGGAGTCGTACATCCCCAGGACAGGGTGGTTGTAGGTGCCGGACACGCCGCTCTGGGGAGGGGAACTCTGGTCCAGAGAGCTGTGCTGGGTCTTCCTGCACAGGAGGAGAGACAAGGAGAAGCTTTAGAGCAGGGACACACACAGGGCACGAGCGCAGGGTCTGGGATCTCAGACTTTAGTTCTGCCTTTGTCCTCCTGGGCACTCCCACAGAAGAAACCCTAAAATCTCATACACAGGGAAGCAACTAAACTTAGTTTTCAGTGCAGGAATCACCCTGTGAAGGTATTTAACCATCAGTGTAAATTCTAAGCCTGTACTTGGGCTGGGTTTTGCTAAGTCATGTTCTCGAACGTAACCACGGGTGTTGTCACCCCCCTCAGCCACGGCACGGACGACCAATTTCCCTTCTCAGAATAAACCCAGATTTAGCAAAGTCAAACCTGGATTTTCAGCAAAGGCTCAAAGACTGAAGCTGGCCAAGAGCAGCCAAAGGTGGTCTCCTGCCTTTCCTTCGCTGCCTCCCAACCCAAGGGCTCAGCAGAGCCAGGGCCAAAGCTCTCAGCACCTTCCCAGATGAACTTCTCCAAGCTGATAATTTATTGCTTTGTTTGAGCAGGCTGCTGGAAGTAAATTACAGTCTGTTTGCTGAGGATATTAAATAATGAATGAGTTTTCTCAGCCTCCCACCAGTTTGTTGGCTGCATCTTTCCTACTTAATGACTTGTGCCCAGCTCTGCTGTTTCTCAGGAGCTCTCCCAACCTGGGAGAAGTCTCCAGTTGGCAGAGGAGCTACACCAGCAGAATGACTGATTTAGCCACACAGGTGACAGTCACTGGGCTCTTACAACTTAACTTACAATGAATAGAATTTAAACCCTGTGTTTCTTCTAAATACTAAAGAAAACAGGACAACAGAAAGCAGCACTTTGTTAAAAAAAGAAGGGAATATGTGAAATTTTACATTGCCTAAAAACAGGCATTGTTGGAGACCTTGGCTGAAAACATTCTGCTCCAAAAGGTTCTTTAAGGAACAAAAATGAGCCATTCCCAGTTGAAAACTGCACAGATTCATCCAATTCCTTGAGCAGTACCAATCCCAAATCCTCCCATTCCCTGAGTGCAAACTCAAGCCAGAAGTCTGGGGAGATGCAGAGCATCGACTCCACTGCGAGTCAAACCCTCCAGAAACACGGGGCTAAGGAACCACCCAGAAAACACACTGAATTTTCTCCATGATTTTGTTACCAAAAACACCCCTCTGAAGAGTTCATTTGAACACCTCCACTGCCATTTCCCACACCCACAGACCTCTGGTGGGACGTGTCCCTTGCCCATGGCAGGGGGGTGGAACGACGTGGGCTTTAAGGTCCCTTCCAACCCAACCCATTCCAAGAGATCACACCAAGGAGTGTGATCCACTGTGTTTCCCCAACCCTCCCTCTTCACCCTCCCAGTCTCTCTGACATTTGGGGCCCCCCCAGGGCTGTATTTCTCCTGTGTGACACCCCCACCCCCCAACACCCCCTGCCCTTTGACCGTCACCTGCGAGCAAAACACACCCACAAACTGAGAAATCTTGGGATCCCTCCTGAAAACAGAGGGGGCTTTCTGTGCCTGGGACCTATCTGCTCATCCCCTGGGAAGGCAGCACAGAGAGAGGTTTCACTCCTGGGAAGCTGCAGTCCCAGAGCCCCATCCTGCCACACAATGCCACTTCTGGCTCTGCACGGGGCAAGAGCCTTTTTTATTCTCCTTTTCCTTTTTTTTTTAAATCATGACTTAAAGCACACAATTGAGGACATTGAAGCTGCCTGCATCCCTTCACAGGGAATGTGCAGGAATTCAAAGGGCCTGTTTAGATGTGCTCTGGGGCTGCTGAATGACAGATATTGAGCTCTGCAAACAGGAGCGCATTCCATGGCTCCAGGACCGGGATGTGACGCTGCTCCCAGCAAAAGGCACTGCTCTGCATGCCTGGTCAAGAATTCCAGAGCTCTTGAAGGAGAGGAAATGGTTCATAAATGGAGCCTGCAGGCATTCCTGAAAGCACATCCCTTCATTTCAGGCATCCCCTGCTCTCTGAGGTCCTTCAAACACCCCTGTGCAGACATAAAGGTTGGACTTAATGATCTTGGAGGTCTTTTCCAGCCTTAATGACTCCATGGTTTTATCCTTCAAACATGTTCACCCAACAGACACTGAATACACCTTCAAACATATGGACTGTGCTGGAATGTTTTGTGCACACAGGGTGGAGACACCTGTGAAGGTGGGAATAATTTAATGTAGAATTTAATGTCTAATTTCAAGTATAATTATATCTCTCTACCTCCTGACCCTGCAAACACTCAGTTAAACTCCCTTTCAACATGGGAGTAGCTGCTTCCCAAGCATTGCTGATGACTTCCCAGGGAAATCCCAGCCTTGTTTGCTGAGCCCAAGGTGCTCTTGCCAAGCTGGATCTCCCAGAGCAAAACCTCCTGCGAGCTGAGCTCTCCAGTGGGCTCAAAATCCACAGGAGGGACAGCCTGACCAGGAACTTCCAAAGAACCTCTTCTGCTGTTGCCTGTCATGGAATTACAGACTGGTTTGGGTTGGAAGGGATCTTAAAGCCCATCCAGTGCCACCCCCTGCCATGGGTAGGGACACCTTCCACCAGCCCAGGCTGCTCCAAGCCCTGTCCAACCTGGCCTTGGACACTCCCAGGGATGGGGCATCATCCTAGAGGTCTTTTCCAACCTTCAGGACTTGGTGATTCCATGTCAGCAGGACATCTCTCCTGTCACAGCCACTGCCATGGTGCTCAACACCCTCAGGAGATGCCTTTTTTTTTTTCCAAGGAATGCTTTCAATTTTTTCAAGAAAGGAATTCACAAACCTTAATAAGACCAAAAGGAAGTGCTTAAAAGCTGGTGTGTCATTTCCAAAGGCTCTTGCAGCATCTGGTACCACTTAATTGCCTTCCCTGCTCACAGTGGGAGCATGGGGAGCATCTCCTGCGAGGCTCGTTTGCGTGTGTTCAATCCAACCACCACCCAACTGCATCACATGGCAAGTATGTGGGGACATAAATATCTCTAGAACTGAGCTGGTAACCTATGAGATGCCATACAAATAAATACTAATATGTAAGGAATTTAAAGGTTCTTTGAAACGGAACAGAAAGGAAAAATCTTCCTCAGCTCCTGCCTTGAGCAAAGGGTGCGTTTCCAAATCCTCCACCCCGCTGCCACGTGCCCTCCTCAGAGGCTGAGCTGAGCAACTCAGCGCTGACAGAGGCCCCAGGAAAGATCTGTGAGGCCTCTGAGGCTCCTCCTTCCACCCTGGGTTAGAAACCAGAAGAGCAACCCTCACCCCACCACAAAACAGACGAGGGGATGGTCCTTAAATCCATAGGAAAAAGGAAGGATCTTTGTGCAGTGGTTTGTTGTTGGCATCCCTGGAGCGTCACAGGAGGGGGGTGCTGGGATTAGTAAGTGCCACAGGGAACCTAAACAATACACTGGTGCTCAGAAAGTCCTCAGCATTAGCTTAGACCAGGGCAGGAACATCCTGACACCCCAAACACGAGGAATAACCTCCTGCATCACCCCCGGCCCTGCAACACAGAGAACCCCAGGATGGGTTGGGTGGGAAGGGACCTTAAAATCCATCTTGTTCCACCCCTGCCATGGGCAGGGACACCTTCCACCAGCCCAGGTTGCTCCAAGCCTTGGGCATTTCCAGGGATGGGGCAGCCACAGCTTCTCCGGACACTCTCAATTTTTACTGACTTTCTACCACTCCTGGATTAACTGCTATTTTAACCAGCTGTTAAATGGAGAACATGAAGGCTCAGGGCCTTCAACCACCTTTAAGAAAATCCCCAAGTCTCAGATTAGATTTTCAGAGATGTTTTAAAACTGCTCAATCTCCCTGGACTGGAAGAACATTTGAATCCTTCTGCCAACTCCACTTCAGCATTTCTGTCCTGGCTCAGAGCTGGGAGAGCTTTCAAATTGCATTTCAGCTCAGTTTCTGGAATTTGGAAACATCTTCTGGCTATGACCTCATCCTCCCTGTACACATGTTCAGTTTTTAAGACTTGAAGCACTGTCAGAACCTCAGCCTGAACACGAATTTCATGGCAAAATGAAATGTCCTTGATTTCTGTCGTTCAAAATTTCATTAATTTTATTCTCACTAACGACAACACCCAAAGCACTTTGGCTTTTTATTTAATAGAGTCACAATGTCATGGCAGTAGAAGTTTTCAACTCATCTCAAATTTCCTGCTTGTCTTTTATACAATGAAGGAGTGATTTTCTGAAGCTGAAAGTGCTTTCTTGGAGACCGAGAGTCGAAAATTTCCAGTTGAAAATTTGATTTTTCAGTTGCAAACAGAGACATTGGGGCAGCTGTGACTGGAAGTGCGGACAGGACTCATCGGATGTTTCCAGAAAGAGTCAAATAAACAAGACTTCCCACTTTGAGAGACTGAGATGAGCAGAAAGTGTTAAAGGCTTTAAAACGGGAGGTTGCTCAACTATCCTTAGTTGAAAATTCAGCGACTCACAGAATCTCCTGAGCCAGAAGGGACCCGCAAGGATCAGTGAAATCCAGCTCCTGACAGGAACAACTATTCCTCAGTTTCCTCAAGTTTTAAAACACCTGAAAACCAAACCCTGGGTGAAAAGCTGGACAACTTCCACAGGTTGATGTGTGGGACCTGTGAGCTGGAACAGCTGGGGACTGAGGACAGCAAAGGCCTCAACGCACCACGACCATCCCGGCAGACACGGGAATTATTCCCACTGAAACCCTCTGGAAAGGGAGCTTTGGGAACTCTGGGTCACCCCACGAGCACGTCAGGCCTGTTCCCCACATCTGCAGCGGCTGGAGTGCCAAGGACCAGCCCCACTTACCCGTACCAGAAGCGAGGGTCACTGGAGATGCAGTGGTTGAGATTCCGGTGGGCCAGGGCCTTCTTCTTGTTTAACACAAACTCCTGCAACTTCATCTTCACTTCTGTGCTTGCCACTGCACCTGCAAGGAAAGGTAAAATAAAATAAAATAAAAGAAAGGTGTGTTTTTTTTTTAATCAATTCCCATCCTGGGAAGAATTTTAAATGTCTCTAAAGATTCAGAGTTAAATCTTTGATTTCCAGCCCAAAAGAAGAACTTGGCTTTCAAAGGGAAAAGAACAAAGTGCCTCCAGGAAGGAGCTCTCCCTTTCTTTTTTTCCCCCCTTTAGCTTTGCATAGAATCACAAGTTATGTTTGAAAATAGGGATGTAATCAGAGCTTTAATTTCACTTAATTTCAAGGATTTTGCACCAGTATAGAAGACACTTGGAATAAAGCACTTGTCCGAGGTGCTCCAGCTCTCCTTGAATCAAAGCTGTGAGAGAAAAAGGGTCTTGTGGAAACTCCAGCTGCTAAATGTCACATCTGGAAGCAGGAGGGGAAGGAGCCCAACGTCTCACATGCAGATTTTGTCTTGAAAACTCCTGCAAAGAGGGACCTCTTTGTCCCAGAGTCCCTGTGCACACCAATTCCAACTCATTTCCCAGTGTCCAACCTCCTGCCTCACACGGAAAACCCAACATTTCACGAAGAAACTCGGTGATTTTTGCAGAGTTAAAGTGTCAGCTGTGTAATTTCTCATCCTGATTCCTCTCCACAATGGAGACCAGGCTGCTTTCCTGCCCTGATGGATCCAAGTGCTCATTGGGTTGACAGCCCAGACTCCCCGGCACAGCTCCTGCCGGAGCGGCGCGTCCAAACTTTGGCACCGGCACACGTGGAAAATGATGCTTCATCTACACCGGGGCGTAAAGCAGGAGTTCCAAAGGAAAATATCCAGGCAAGGAGGGAATGAAAAAGCCAGGAAAAGTGTCTGCTCTACTAGGAATAAAAACTCAAAGATCACCCCGTGGTATTTTCGGCTCCCGGATCCCCCTCGACGATGTGGTGACATCTGACACACAGGGGAAACAATCCATGGTCTCTCCCCAAGAGGAGGAAACTGCAACATTTCTTATAAGGCAGAGCCTGAGGGTGAAATACTGTTCAAACACTGAAACAGTGCTCAAAAGTGCAAAAATCCCCCTTTTTGGAGCCCTGCATTTCACACTTGCTCTCCAAACACAGGTTTGGTGGCAAGTTCAGCTGAGGAGTCGGAGATAGATTCCTGAGCAGCAAGAACAGGTGAGGTGACAAATTCCTGCTTCAAGGCCTCCTCTCTGCAAACAGTGTCTTCTTTAATCCATCAGCATCTTTAAAACAATCAGATGTGGCTGTGTCCTGTCAGCTTGGGATAAAGCTGTTCTTTGGAAGACTTGAAGCTGAACAGCTTAGGATGGTGAGGTTTACAGAAGCTCCCCTGGCAGGTTTCTCTCCTTGGCTGGAGGGTGAAAGGCCCCAGACATCATAGAAGGGTTTGGGTTGGGAGGAATCCTAAGGATCATCCAATTCCACCCCCTGCCATGGGCAGGGACACCTTCCATTAGCACAGGTTGCTCCAGCCTGGCCTTGGACACTCCCAGGGATCCAGGGGCAGCCACAGCTTCTCTGGGCACCCTGTGCCAGGGCCTGCCCACTCTCACAGGGAAGAATTCCCTCCCAATATCCCATCTCTCCCTGCCCTCTGGCAGTGGGAAGCCATTCCCTGTGTCCTGTCCCTCCATCCCTTGTCCCCAGTCCCTCTCCAGCTCTCCTGGAGTCCCTTTAGACCCTGCAAGGGGCTCTCAGGTCTCCTGGAGCCTTCCCTTCTCCAGGTGAACCCCCCCAGCTCTCCCAGCCTGGCTGCAGAGCAGGGGTGTTAACAAGGAGGGAGAAGGAACTCCACCTCTATCCCACACTCTCCATATTTCAGATCAGGACAATTTTAGCTGCGTTGCTCCAAATTTTCCGAGGTGCGAAAAATAACTTGAGTATCCTCAAGAGCTGAGGTGCTCTAATGATTCTACACCACAGCACTTCTTAACTAGAAAGTAATTTAAAAATAAAACTGTAGCCATGGGAACAGGAGCCTCGGCTCAACATCCCCAAAATTCTCTTTCATTTTTCCTCTGCACCTCTGTGTTGCACCCAAAAGGCTCTTTGATCCCACTTCACAGAGACTCAGGTGGGATATCAGGGAGAATTTCCTCATGGACAGAGTGGTCAAGCATTGGAAAGTGCCTGGGGCAGTGGTGCAGTCACAGTCCTGGAAGAGTCCAAGAAACATGTGGATGTGGTACCTGGGGACATGGGTTAGTGGAGGCCTTGGCAGTGCTGGGGGATTGGATGGACTTGATGATCTCAGAGGGCTTTTCCAGGCCTTGATGATTCCCAGTTGCCACATTCACACACAGGGAGCAGGAGATTCGACATCCAGGACATCTTTTTTTTTTTTATTCTCCCAGACTTTCCTACTAGAAAAATTCTTCTTGGAACTCTACCTTATTCCTGCTTCCCAGACAGGATCCCACCTCCTGGCACCCCCTTCCACCACTTCTCCCACCAGGAGCTCCTTTGCTCCCTGTGAAACAAAGACCCAGGGAATGGAGGGCACAACTTGGCGAGGCATTTTTCCTCCCTTTCACTCCTAAAAGAAACCAGAACAAGCAGCCCCAAAGTGCCTCTGATAAGGGAAATTGTGAGGCCATAATGATCTCATCAAGTGCATAATGGCACGTGGGAAGGGCCCCCACAATCTGTAGCCTCCTGAAAGAAGCTCCTGCTGAATGGAAACGCTTTAAAGGGAAGAGCTGAGGACTCAACGACGTCTTAAAAGGAGTGGGATTCAGAGGAGTGAAAGAGAGAAGCAATGCAGGGTGCATCTGGTGTTTTATGGGCTTAATATTCTGCCTCCATTAGGAATGCTGCCAAAAATACTTCAAAAAATGTTAAATCAAGGGAAGAGAGGCCAGGCTTCCTTTTGAAAAACGCTAAAAAGGCATTTAGTGAGACAAAACTGGAGATAAAGCAGAGAAACACATTTCCCTCTTCCCTCCATCCCTCCCAGCAGTTCCCTGTGCAGCCCAGGAACTCACAGAGGTTCCTCCAGCTTTAGGAAGGTCCTTTCTGGCTCCCACTCAGCTGCTCTCCCTGTCACCACCCAAACAAGGGAGCTTTGGCCACTTACTCTCTTTTCCTTTCTCCTTGTTCTTCAGCTGCTGAAGTTTCTGCTCCCGGTGCTGCTTCTCCAGCTCCTGCTCCTGCCGGTGCTGCTCCAGCTTCCTCTGGTGCTCCAACAGCTCCTGCTGGTGCTTCATGGCCAACATCTCCTGCTGCTGCTGCGGAGAAGGGACGGGGGAGAAAGAGCAAATTAACACCCTCAGCCTTCCCAGGGCTAAGTCAGAGGATTTTATCCTGGGCTTTAATCCATGGGAACGAGGAGGAGCATCCTGCTCAGGAAGAACCTCGTCTGAGGACACAATAAGAAGCTTCTGCCCAAACAGGTGCATCCTCAACCCCTTTGCTGCTGTCAGAGGAGGAGGCTGGTCCTGGGCCTTCATATTCTCTCCACTGTCTGCTTTAATTAAAACCACCTTCAATATTCGCTGTTGTCCAGAGCAACTGCAGGAATTGTGGCTGCCCCATCCCTGGAAGTGTTCAAGGCCAGCTTGGAGCAACCTGGTCTGATGGAAGGTGTCCCTGCCCATGGAATGAGATGGGCGTTAAGGTCCTTTCCAACCCAAACCATCCTGGGATTCTAGTGATTAATTATAAAAGAACTGCTTCAACGTATGGAAAAATAATTCCTTCGATCATCTCTCCAGGAAGGATTTACCCTCTCGACTCACCCGCATTCATGGAATAATCAAGAGACATGAGGCCTAATTAAGGTCAGGCAAAGCTTCCATCCAATGGGATGTTCAAGGCTGGAAGCACCCAAGGCTCCTGCTCCAGTGCAAGTCCCCCTTGGGTCTCCAAGTCCCAGCACCTGGAAGGTGACAGTGGACTCACTCAACCTCCTGGGAAATTTGGAGTGGATCTCCCCAGCCCAGGGGATCCTTTTTAGGTCCAGAGGGATTGCAGGTGGCAGTTTGATCTGCTGTGCCCTGGGGTGCTCTGTGTGAGAGAACACCCCGTGTCCTGACAGGAGCACACCAGGGAGAGCAGGTGACAAGTGACACATCCCGGCAACTCCGAGAGGTGGGAATGGATCTCCCTGGGGCTAAAAATTCCTTTTGCTTTAAGAACCACCACCTTCTCCCCCCCCCAAACTACGATTTACCACCTCCCAATTTTCTTTGCACCCTCTCCAGCACGATCCCTGCTGGAGCCAGCTGTGTGGGCTGCCCTGGCTCCTGCAAACCCCCCGGAATGCCGGAGCGCTCCGGCTCCCACCGCCCGCCCCACACTCTTTATGTTGGCAGCTTATAAAGTAACAGATTGATTTGGAGCTGGCAACCTCCAGCTCCAAACCCCTGCCTGCTCCAGGGAGGGATGAGCCTTCTCCAAGGCTGCACTTAATGGGGGCCTGTGCTCGGATACCACCCACTGCTCCGGGATCACAAAATCCCACACGTGGAAAGGGGTCAGAATCACAGAATCATGGAACCCCGGAACATTTTGGCTTGGAAGGGACCTTAAAATCATCTCATTCCAACCCCTGCCATGGCTATTGAGACAGGGAACCTCCTCTCTCCAAGAACATCTCAGTCCATCCTTCTCCAAACCCTGCACACAAGGCTCCCACCCCACGGACAATGATTCTTCCTTCTCCTTCAGCACATTTTAATTCCTTTGATTGTGATTCTCAGGGTGTCCTGTGCAGGGCCAGGAACTGATGATCCTGAACTTGGGAATTCTGTGTTTCCCTCATTAATCTGTGGCACTCTACATTCTGACCACCCGACACTTCAGCTGCCAATGCACTAAAGATACCCCAAAAACTCCACTACTCTATATAAAGATGCAAAAAAAAATCATCTAAGAGGTATTTCCAATCTGCCTGGCTATCTGCTGGAAATTTTCCATGGAGGAATCCCTGCTGTGCCCGTTCCAAGCAGGCAGACTGTTGTAAAACACCAGGATGCAGTTCTTTGCAGTGACTGCACCTATGCTTCCCTTCCCCATCCTACGGAATTTCAAGCAAACAGTCGAAAATCCAGGCAATAAAAACCAACAAAAGGAAGGGGGGAAAAAATAGAGAATTGAAAAAAAAAAACCAACACCAAAACCTAGTTATTTTTGTTTTCTAATTAAGCAGCAGCTTCTACTAACACATCTCCATTTGGAAAAAGAGGATCTTTCCCGACTCCCAACAAGTCCACCACATGGTGGGCTCTCAGAACCTCGCCACGGAAAGTATGCAAATGAACAATATTTAATGCACAATATGGTAAAACAGGTTTTGTTATTTTCCCGAAATCAGGAGCCTTTTCTCTCCATCTGCAGTCTCCTTGGCTGTGCGGGCCCTGCTTGCCGCGATGGTTTACATACATTAGGCTGCTTTAGGAGGAGCTGTGCTCTCACCGACATCTGCAGCCACCCGCCACTGAAGAGCCCAATTTGGAGCTGGATGCTTCAGGGAAGTTTCATTAGGGATGTATTGTTCCCGCTCATTTTGACCCTGGTTCTCACAAAGCCTGTTCTTAGGAGAGTTGTTTTTTTCCCTGCTCGTTTCCAAGCTGGGGGGAAAAAAAATCAAAATAAAAGAACGAAGCGATGTCTCCACGGAAAAGGAAAGGAAATCACTGTTGGTGTCTGGGAAAATGAGCAAAGAGAACCCACCCAGGTGTCTTCTCAGGGCAGGAACGTTTCTCCACAGTTCTCAGGAGCTCTGATGTATCTAGACTGGATCTCAGGGAAAGGTTCTTCCCCCAGAGGGTGCTGGGGCACTGAACAGGCTCCCCAGGGCAGTGGTGCCAGAGCTCCAGGAGGGTCTGGACATCACCCTCAGGCACAGGGTGGGACTGCTGGGGTGTCTGTGCAGGGCCAGGAGTTGGACTCGATGGTCCCTGTGGGTCCTTCCAGCTCAGGATATTCTGTGATACAAAAAGCAGTCCCATGCACTGAAAGTTCAGGAAAACATCTGTTTCTGATTGAGTGAAGGCAACTGGGGCAAATCTGAGCAGGCAGTGACCACTGCCACCCCCGTGCTCATCACACAGTGCTGGGCTTATTCCCCAACTCTGCTGCACAAATATTTAAATTCCATTCCCAAGTGACACCCTGAGGGAACCCCCCGGATCACAGACTCAGCCTGAGGAGCACACGGTGACAGACACAAGCACTGCATTAGGGAGCTCACAACATCTGAATTAGGTGCTCTTGCCAAAATCAATATTTGTAAATATTTATAACTATGGGGATTCCTGCATATGTTTAATGTCACTGCTCCCACTGTTCAGGAAAACTGCACAAATGTTCAACTGTACCTGCAGTCAGTGCTGCTGCTGCTCCTTTGCCATATATGAATATTAATAAAGGCAAGAAGGGGCACGCAGAGCATTTCCAGGTATTCATCTGTCAGCGCTCCAGTGGATTTTGCCCTCACATTCCCTCAATTGTCTCCGGTCCTCCAGCGTGTCTACCTGGAATGGGGACTGACACCTTCTCAGTGAGGGCTCTGTCACCTCCCACTGCACAAAGAAACCTCTTTTTCAGGGAAGTGCAGCTCAAACTGCTCCCTTTAGTCCTTACAACACAAGTAGAACGGCTCCAGCAACTGTGGGGGGCTGACACCAAATCCCATTTCCTGGGAAGAATGAATTTCATGGAGACCTCCACAACCACTCCTTCATCCGTTAAAGGAGTAGCCAAGCACGGAGGTCCTTCCTGCACCCCCCCTCACTCTTCCATCAGGAGCCAGGCACAAATTCCTTGTTTTAAGGCAAATCATCTGCCCCCTGCTTCGAATTCTACAGTTTGGGAGGGTTAAGTCAGGTATTTAAACTCATCTGGAGCTCAGGGTCCGTAAAATGAAGTAAGATCGTGGCTGATGATGGAGAAAGAACTCGCCAAGAACAAACACCCCGAAAAATCATCAGCTGTGGGTGGAAGCAAAGCACGGATGGCACTGGATTTCTGGGATAACTCTGGGTTGGGTTATTCCAGAGGGATCTCAGTGCTGGCTGGACTCTGTGCCTCATGTTCTCCCCATCCTGTTTACTGAAGTCTCAGGCTGCAGCTCCAGTTTCAGGACTCGCTCCCTTGGCTCTGGCACGGCGTGTTTGGGATTTCTCCTGGAGCACCGGAGGCCAGTCAGGATTAATCAGCTGCGCTGGGAGATCAGGAGGGGGGAAATCGTTGTGGTTTCCAGCAGAAGCCAAGACACAGAGATCTGAGGGAAGCAGATCCATCATCCCTTCTCCTGGACGCACACCCGGTGCGTCCCGTTCCCGCCACCAGGCAGAGACAGCCGGAATCTCTGCCAGGAGCATCCCGGGCAGCTCCGCAGGGAAACAATCCGTCCCAGCCGGCAGCTTCCCGGGCAGGAGGCTGATCTTGGGCAGACACATCCTACTGGGAACGTCTGGTGCTCGAGTTCACGAGGCTCAAATGTCTCCAGGAGCGGGAATGCCGGCTGTGCTCCCTCCTCTCCGGCTCCGGCTGAGAAGATCCCACGTTATTACCTTGGCAGCTTCTTATGGATCTGCTACGTTACATCCCAGTGTCCTTCCCTCACCTCTCCTAGAAGGCTGGAATACTTGCACAGGTACAGCACTGGGAATGCTTCTGGAAGTGCCTATTGCTTCCTGACTCGCTCTCCAGCCTTTCTCAAAAGCAGAGTGTCCAAGAGCCTTTCCATTTCCAGGATCCAGCACATTCAGTTCCTTTTCCCATTTTCCCCTTTTAAGGATGAGGAAAACTCCTTTGTGTTTGCCTCTGCTGGGCCTTCCATGGTTCTTCCTGAAGGGGAGGGAATCAGGAGCAGGGAACACTCACACCCATCCCACCATGGATGGTAACAAGTAAATCAAAGAACGGGATTTAAATCATTCCCTGGAAGCCAAAAAACCATAGAAATTCCTTAAAGGAGGAGCCCCAGATGTTTAATGCTAAATAAGAGATCCAACCTCAGTCCCTAGAGGAGCAGTTACATCCTACACAGGTTTTACTCCAGAAAACTCTGGAAAATTCTGCTCCCTCCAGCCAAGGAAACCTGAAGGCACCAAGGAAACCTTGCTTTTACTGATTTCAAACAGGTCTGTAAAGGACCAGTGCAGACCAGCTTCCCTGGCCGAGCACTCCAGCTCCACCAACAGTGCCTGGATGGGAGGAAGATGCCTCAATCATCCCAGGACTTCTTCAGCCAAAAGATGCAGTTAAAGAGATGGAAAGCTTCTCAAAGCTTTCCCCAGGGTTACTTCCATCAGAAGTGGAGTTCTGCAGGATCCAGGTCTAAGTCTTGGAGCAGGCTCTGTGTCACTGAGGGGAACAGGAAGCCTCTGGAGGTTCTGGGAGGGCGTCTGAGCACATTGGAGTCGTAACGAGGCATGAAATGTTCAGTCTGGTTTTTCACCACTGGCTGTACCAGCTGCAGCTTCCTTAGGTGAACAATCCTGCCAGCCCAGCATCCAGACAGAGGAGGACACCTGCTACCTCCAGGCCTTTTAAGTTCCTCCAGGAAACGGTGCAGGCTGCGAGGAACAGGCGCCCCGAGGAGGAGAGGCAGGAAATGAGCACAGGGAGTCCCACCAGAGGGAGCAGACACAGCCTGGAATGGGAGTGGGACCCACAGAGGGAGCAGACACAGCCTGGAATGGGAGTGGGACCCACCGAGGGAGCAGACACACCCAGGAACAGGAGCTGGGAGCTGGGATACAGGGGGGTGAGATGTAAGTTTGCTCTTCCAGAGCCCAAGGGAAGGGAATGCTTTGCAGGAATCACGGTGTCCCTGGCCTGGGGACACGGGGAAGGTGAACCCAGCACAGCTCCAGGGGATCAGCAGATGACACCAACCCCCTCAGCAGGACTGGAAGATGCCCATTTTTTCCTGTTGAGTGGGAATTAACATGGAGAGGCCACCAAAGAGAAGCTCCAGGCACTGTCAGGGCTATGCCAAGAGCAACCAAAAGATGATGTGATTTGGGCCCAACGAGCTGTCACAGAATCATGGAATGGGTTGGAAAGGACCCTAAAGCTCATCCCATTCCAACCCCTGCCATGGGCAGGGACACCCTCCACTAGAACAGGTTGCTCCAAGCCCCATCCAACCTGTCCTTGGACACTTCCAGGAACATCCTGCAGGCCATTCCAAGGGCAGGTGGCTCCACATGGAAGCAAAGAGCAGTTTCTCCCTTCAGGATCCACATGGCAACTGTAGAGACACCTTTGAAGAGAAAATTACATTTCTTTACAGCGCAGCAAAAGCTGATGGAAGATTCCCTGGAGGACTTTTACCCTCTGGAACCAAAGGAATGGCCAGAGAGCTTCACCTCTGAACAAGAGGCCAACCCCTCTGATGTGTTAGCACCCTCACTGCAAGCAGTAAATCACGGTGTCCGTGGAAAGGGAACAATTTCAGGATCACCTCAGAGTGAACATCCTTACAAAGCTCCTGTCCCCCTCGCTGCTTCCCTGCAAACTCCCACGGGAAAACCCCCTCTCTGCTGAGGCACATGAGATGACAGGCAAACTGGCAGTAGGACTGCATGTCTGCAGGACAGGACTGCAGGCCCAGGAGGCTCAGCTGGGCTCCCACCCCGCTGGGTGTCCTGCGTGAGCCCCTGCCCGTGTGCGTCAGCAGCACCGAGGAGTTTCCGGGTGTAGCCGTAAAACAGCCGGAGCTGGGAAGAGCCCTGCTCCAGCCTGGGACAGAGCACACACAGAACCACGTTCCCCACCACGTCCTTCCCTCCTCCACTGAGCTCACAGCACCTCAGGAGCCGCTGGCCCTGCCAAGGCACCGATCCTGCCCCGCTCCCACCGTCCCGCTCCGGCCCCTTGACCAGAAGGCAAACGGAAAAGCTTTCGGTAACTTCCAGCTGATCTTGGCTGGGAATGAGTGACTCAGAAAGGAAAAAATTCCCTGCCATCCCTTCACAACCAAAGGTCAGGCAAAGCTCACAGTGGGACCTGAGGAGAGGCTTTCCACGGCCCTATTCCAGCCTCCCGATTCCGCCCTTGGGTTTGTTTGGGAAGGCAGATTGCAAGGCCATAAACACTGCCACACATCTGCTGAGGCATGCTGGGATGGAAAATCCACCTTAGGAAGTGGCTACAGGAGAGAGGAACCTCCTCTGCCCCGGTGCTGCCCGGCTCCGGCGGCCTCTCCGGCGCCGCGCTCCGGCATGGAGCCTCGGGAATCTGCACAGCTGAGCTGGAGCTGTGAGGCACCTTCCCTGCTCCTGATGGAGTGAAGCCTTCCAAAAGCTCAGCATATTTTCCCCTAAACACGTCAGGGTTTTCTCAGGATCATCACAGGCACACCTTCCACTAGCCCAGGTTGCTCCAAGCCCTGTCCCACCTCACAGGAAAGAATTTCTTCCCAACATCCAACCTAATCCTGCTCTTTCTCAGTTTAAAGCCATTCCCCTTGTCCTCTCCCTCCATGCCCACGTTTTCTCCCTGTGCAATGATCCCACTGGCCACTGCAGAGCCCTTCCACAGATATTGCTTCCCTCCCAGCCTGGCCCTCTCCAAGCTGCACCACCTCGGAGAATTCGGCACCGGTGTGTGAAGGCCAAAACAGGCTGTCTGTAAGGACTGGGACACCCCAGGGAAGGGATCACATGTTCAGGCCATCATCCCACCCTCCTCCCCTCCTGCACCAGGCCAGATGTTTGTGGAACCAAACCAAGTTCTGGAAAATGCCAAAATTTCAGCTCTCAATAGGAAAAAGTTATCTACTGGAACAGAAAAACAAGCAAGCCATGCCAGCATTTTCCCAGCCAAATTTCACTTACTTGAGAAGGCTTTAAGATGTTTCTTACACTCAGGCTCTGTCTGGGGGGTGGGAAGGAGAGATGTCCCCCCTTCTTCCCATCCCAGTTCCTCTGTTCCCACCAACGTCATGGCAATAAAAGGAATAAAACAACCCCAAACCACAAGTCCTTCTGAATGGAAGACACTGAAGATCTGGAGCTCCCAAAGAGCTCTGCATCTTTATTCAGCACTATTTCTATCCCAAATTCCACAGCTCAAGCCCCAGTGCTTCACTTACAGAGGATAAAACAGGGTTTATTTGCTTTAATATCCCCCCTGCTTTCTTCCTGAACCCTAAAGGAGCTGGACAGCTCAAAGTCCAAATATAAAGCCACATATCACAGTTCTCTGGATAAAATCATCCCTTCCCTGCACCCACAGCCACTGGAATGAACCCAGCTGCCAGTTTCTGAGGTCCAGAAGTCATCTAAATGTGGGCTGACTTAGGGATGCAAAGGCAAGAGGGATGTTTTCCCAAGGCAAAAGCACCACAGGAACTCTTGGTGCCGGGTTTGGGGGTTCTTTTCTCTGTGAGGTGTCACAGGGTTTATTTCAAGAAGGTGCTGTTTGATTTTTCAAGCAATTCCAGTCACACCAAACCACCAGAGATCACTCTGCAGGCCATCCTTTAGTCCAGGCTTAAATCATCCCTGTTTTAAGCTTCTCACCCAGCCAAGCTTCCACATGAGAGGAAGAAATTCATTACCTCATGGTCTGGATCAAAATGTGGCTCCTCAAAAGCACACCTCAGGTCCTTCCTTTGACCTGAATCAAAGCCTTCACAGAAATGAGAGCAAATCTGTTCCCATCACCAGTGCTTTGAGCTTCTCCAGGAACTGGGAACAAGCCTTTCTTATTTTTAACAGACAAATAACTAAAGGCCCACGGAATTGCAAGGAAATAATGGAAATATTTCTCACAGAAGTTCCCCAGTCCTTCCCCCTCGAGCGCACCACGTGAGCCACAAATGCAGGAATGGTGCCTGGGCAAATGCACACCTAGAAAAAGGTGTGGATACAGAATAATTGCACTGTTATTCTATTATAATGCATTATTATCTGTTACATGTGTGTGTACACCCAGAGATACACATACTGTGCCTCTGGGAGCGCATCTACAAATGTATTTACACCCAAGCACCTCTGTCCTGACAAGAACCCACTGAGGACAGGGTTTGCTCTTAATCAAACCTCAGACAGGAGCAGTTCTTACAAACCCAAACCCTCTGCCCTGAAAAGTCTGTAAATAACACCCCATTAACTTTTAATCCCACCTTCCCCGCTCTGACATGCATTCTGTATTAAAATGCAAGTTATATAAGGTTGAATCGAGGCTGCTTTTTAATATTACATTAAGGCTATTTACCATGTGCAGCACTAATCCCCCTTTGCAGGAGGAGCCTATTAGCAATTCCAAAAGCTCCCGTTGCCATAGCAATGGGCCAGCACTGGGAAATATTTATATAATGTCTAATGTTTGCACTGTGCAACAGCCATCTTCCCAACTGGACTTCCAGCTCATCCTGGGCCTCTTCCCTCCCTGTCCCACGCAGGGTAAAGCCTAATTCTGAAAAACCTGGGAGTGTGCAGAGCTACCTGCACCCACTGCCCCTGCATTCCCTGCTCCTGCAGGGAAAGAGGGCCAGGCACTGGGGCTGCACCTTGTGCTGATGGCAAACGTCCAGTGGGCAGTTTAGAGAACCATGGAGCATCCACAGTGGGAAGGGACCCACAAGGACCATGCAGTCCAACTCCTGGCCCTGCACAGGACACCCCAACAATCCCACTCCGTCCCTGAGAGCGTTGTCCAAACCCTCCTGGAGCTCTGGCAGCCTCGGGGCTGTTCTCACTGCCCTGGGGAGCCTGTTCAGTGCCAACCACCCTCTGGGGGAAGAACCTTGTCCTGAGATCCACCAAAACCTCCCCTCACACGACTTCAGGCCATTCCTGTCACTGACCCCACAGAGATCAGTGTCTCTTTATGTGCCACTCTGCTCCCAAATACGTGACAACAGTAACAGGGAACCTCCTGGGGGGTTGAATTCCACGGGAACTTCCCGGCTGGTGCATTTTCAGTGTGCAGGGAAGGGAACGGAGCTGGGAAGGGGCTGGAGCAGCAGGAGGGGCTGAGGGAGCTGGGGGGGCTCAGCCTGGAGAAAAGGAGGCTCAGGGGGGACCTTCTGGTTCTGCAACTCCTGACAGGAGGGGGGAGCCAGGGGGAGTTGGGCTCTGCTCCCAGGGAACAGGGACAGGAGGAGGGGAAGCAGCTTCCAGCTTGTACCAGGGGGGGTTAAATTGGGTATCAGGGGAAATTTCTCCACTGCCAGGGTGGTCAGGCCCTGGCACAGCTGCCCAGGGCAGTGGTGGAGTCCCCATCCCTGGAGGTGTTCCCAACTCGCGTGGGTGTGGCACATGGGGAGCGGGTTCAGTGCCGGGACCGGCGGTGCTGGGGAACGGTTGGACTGGATGACCTTGGAGCTGTTTTCCAGCCTTCCCGATGTCCCTGACTCCACGATGCCAAGGCAGGTGCCCCCCACTTACTTTGATGTGCTCGTGCAGCTGGGCCTCGTGCTGCCGGGAGAGCTGCTCGTGCTGCCGCTGGAACTCCGCGATCAGGATCTGCCTCTGGATCTGCTGCTTCTGCTTCAGCGCCAGCAGCTCCTGCTGCAGCTGCTGCTCCCGCAGCGTCGGCTCCGTCACCGGCATGGAGAACTGGTGGTCCAGGCGCAGATCCATCGGCACTGACGTCGGGGCAACTTGCAAGGGCAGCGCTGTGGTCACATCAACTGCAACACGAGAGCAGAGGTGAGTGTGTGCCCCGTCCCACGCTGTGTCCAGAACCTCGGACTGACTCAAGAGCAGCACCATCAAACTCTGCCAACAAAGCACTACAGGAATTTAGGGATCAGGGGGTTTTCCTGCAGCCACCACCTCCTACAGACACGTGTCTGCTAAAAGCAAAGGGTGTCAACGCGTGTGTGACCCTTCCTGACACCACCTGTGTCTCCAAAACACACCCCTCCCTTCCACTCACCCAGCATCTCTTGAAATAGGGAGGATTAGGGTTCATCTACAGCTTAACAGAGAGGATTCATCCTGACTGATGGTGGATGAGGAGATGGAACACGAGGCTCTCACTTCAAGAAACTTCTGCAGAAAAGCCCTGTGTGCCGTGTCATAAACCCCAGACAGGCTTGAGTTGGGGGGCACCTCAAACACCAACAGCCCTTGGAGCATCTCCAGGGCCTCCTCTGGACTTGCTCCAGCAGCTCCACATCTTTCCTGGAGGCAGCACTGCAGGGGTCTCCCCAAAGCCGAGGGGAAGGATGAAGGGGCTCGTTGTAAAAAAGGGCAGTGAGGCACCTCTGAAAACCACCTTTGTAGTAACTGAACTCAGCTCGTTTCTGTTCAAAAGAAATATCCCTGTTATGCCATGAATGACTAAAAACTTTCTGAATTCCCCCCCAGATGACAGTCCTGCATTTCCCAGGATTCCTATTTGCCACATTTCCCGCTTCTCTCCCCGGGGCAATCCCTCAATGGCTCTGCTGAGGGCTCTGAATGAACAGCAGCTGCAGGAGAACAGCGGCTCATCCTTCACAAACACCGAGCTCCAACAAAGCTGGAAATTAAAGGTGGGGTTTCTTCATCCCCTCTGTCAGGACACCAGTCCTATCGATCCCAGGGAAAGAGTTTTAACAGGGTTTTCCCACATGCTACCCTGGAGGAGGGCTCCAGGAGCACAGTCCGTGTGCCAGAGCTGAGTGTGCCCTCTCCCTGCTCCCACTTTGTGCCAGGCAGGAGGAGGAGGAGGAGACTTTCTTTTTTTGATGGAAACATTTTCTGCAAAAGGTCACATTACTGGAACTGTTGCTATTTTTCAACCCACAAGCTCTCCCTTCCACTTCCCTATTGTTTTCCTTCCTGTGGCCTTTTCCCTGCTCCCCTCTCTTCCCCGCAGGACAAGAGCTGGGAGCCCTTCCACGACTCACTGCACCACAGGGATTTTGGGGAGAGCACCTGGAGAGAACCACTCAAACTCACCTAAACAGTGTGTCTGAGGTCTCTGGGGAGACCTTGGAGCCCCTTCCAGGGTGTGAAGGGGCTCCAGAAGAGCTGAAGAGGGACTGGGGACAAGGGATGGAGGGACAGGACACAGGGAATGGCTTCACACTGCCAGAGGGCAGGGTGAGGATGGGATATTGGGAAGGAGTTCTTGGCTGTGAGGGTGGTGAGGGCTGGAATGGAATTCCCAGAGAAGCTGTGGCTGCCCCTGGATCCCTGGGAGTGGCCAAGGCCAGGATGGATGGGGCTTGGAGCAACCTGGGCTGGTGGAAGGTGTCCCTGCCCGTGGCAGGGGGTGGGATGGGACGAGCTTTAAGGTCCCTCCCAACCCAAACCATTCTGGGAATGATTTGCAGAGGCAGCCACAGCTTCTCTGGGAATTCCATTCCAGCCCCTTACAGCCAAGAACTCCTTCCCAATATCCCATCTGTCCCTGCCCTCTGGCAGTGGGAAGCCATTCCCTGTGTCCTGTCCCTCCAGCCCTTGTCCTCAGTCCCTCTCCAGCTCTCCTGGAGCCCCTTTAAGTCCTCAAAAAGGTTCTGAGTTCTCCCTGGAGCCTTCTCTTCTCCAGGTGAACCCCCCCAGCTCTCCCAAGCACCTAAACCCAAATCCAGTGTCCAGCAGGAGGAACCCCCTTTGTGCCTCGGGATCCATTCCTCCTGCTTTATTCCCTAAAAAGAGCTGCTCCACATGTCCTGAGAAAACTCACCAAACCCCCCATTCCCCATCCAAAGGGACTCATTCCCCCCAGACCAGGGGCACAGGGGCAGCTGCAGGGACGGTGACCACAATTCCCACCGAGAGCCTGGGCAGAGCTGCGTCATTCCCGACTTTTTACTGCTGCAGGCTCAGAACAAGCCCCTGTCTGCACCGCCAGGGGCTCAGCCCCAGAGCCCTCCCGCCACAACCCAACCCCCCTGCCCCATGGACACATCCCCAGCACAAAAACAAGCCTGTGTGCTAAGGAATATTTCATGGAAGACTCAAAAATTGCCTTTGTAGGTCCTGCCTTGGGAACACACTGAGACAATGGGAGTCATGACGTGAGCAAAGGCACAAAGATCATATTCATGGAACGAGAAATGCCAACCCCATGAATTAGGAGACCAGATCATGATTATGAATAATAAACTATCTCATGGGCTCTCCCTGCCTTTTCCTTCCCTGTAGGAACAGAAGGAATTTCATGTTTGAATTTATTTTTTTCCACCCTTGGCATACAAGGATTCCCTCCCCCCATTATTTTGATTCCACCGTCACGTCACGATGGTTTTTATACCAAGTTAGAAATGCTCTGCTGGTGTTTCCCTGCCCAAATAAATAAAACATGGCCCCACATCAAAGGCTGCACATTAATTAAGACCTAAAACACTTCAGGCCCCATCGATTGCTGATGGAGATGGGAAATTTGACAGCTTGGCCATAACCACACCGAGTGGAAAAACCCCCAAATACAGTGAAATGGGAATAAAGGGATCATCTCAAACCTGTCAGCGAGGTGCACAGCCAACAAAAAGGGTTTAAATCACGGAATCCTGCAATGGTTTGGGTGGGAAGGACCTTAAAGTTCGTCCCATTCCACCCCTTGCCATGGGCAGGGACACCTTCCACCAGCCCAGGTTGCTCCAAGCCCTGTCCAAACACACCAAAATGTAACCAAAAAGTGAAACCAAAAATTCAGTATGAGCCAAACACAGGCTACTTCACCTGAACATTTAAATTCCAATCTTTTTTACTTTAACTTGAGCCGAATTTTAAAAACATTTTTAATGTTTTAAAAATTATTTAAAAATGATTTTAAAATTTTAATTACATTCAGAGAGTGGTTTGGGTTGGAAAGGACCTTAAGGACCATCTCATTCCAACCCCCCTGCCATGGGCCAGGACACCTTCACTAAACCTCAACGTGGATTTTTTAAAATCAAACTCTGTTGCCAAAATTAATTTTTTTCCCTTCTCTCTTTTTTTTTTTTTAATTTTTTTAAATTTAAATTTAAGCAGCACAGAGAACTGCCTCTCCCATTTAAAATCCAACACCACCTTCAAAGGGAAAGAGCAGGAAACGCTTTCCCTGAGCCCTCCCTCCCTCCGGCACAGAGCGAGTCCCGCTGGACACGCACAGCTCCTTCCCAGCTCCTCTTTCCTCAGCAATTCCCTTGGGAACAGGGAGAGATCCCACCAACCTCCCCAGACCTGCTGCAAAACCAGCAACAGCTCGGGGTTTTTAAAAAATTCCCTGTATTTTGAAAAGCCTTTAAACAGAGAGTTGCTGCCAGCAGGAATGGCTTTGGGAGCACGGAATTCAGAGTCACGGAACGCCGTTCCTATAACCCATCACCTTCATTTTCCTTGGAATCAGCCTGGAAAAGGAGGCAAGCAGCTCCTGCTCGCTCCGAGCGCAGCCAAGGGAGCGTCTGAGGTGGTTTATTCCGGAAGGAGGATCTGTGCCAGTGGAGTGGCACTAAGTTTTTGGGAATGAAACCAATCCCCCCGGCAGTGGGAGGCACTGCCATCCGGAAGGGCGGCCAGGCAGCCCTGGGATCCTTTTCCAGAGGGGCTCCCACTTCCCAAAATGCCCAAACTCCCCGAAACACTGAGAGACAGTGAGATCAGAGCTATAAATAGCACCGAGTTACTGCAGGATCCGACTGCAGTGCCAGGAGAAAAGCAGGGATTTTGTGTGAAAGCGGAACGAAGCCGCCGAGTTGGTTTTATCCACAGGGTGGGAGATGCCCCAAATATAAGGAGAAATGAACAGGGGAGAGGGAAAATCCCACACTCCCATCGATATTCAGCTCATTCCCTAGGCAGGACTGGACTAGAGGAGCCCCCAGCCTGGTCCAGGAGCAGGAGGTGGGAGCAGCCCCCAGGACACCAATATTCCCTGGGGCACATCCCGAGCATCCTGTGGGGTAGGATGAAGGCACAGCCCTGCCATGCTCCTCCCTGGATCAGTGCCAGGGCAAAGGGAGGGACCAGCCCAGAATCAGGGAATGCTTTGGGTTGGAAAGGACCTTCCAGATAACCCAGGTACCAGGTAGGGCAGCAGGGAGAAACAGTTTCATCTGCTCCGCTGAATCCTTACCTTTACTATCCCATTCTCCAGGAGCAGATCCCAGGGAGGGCGTTTGGGGCTGGAATTACCCGACAAGTTTAAGCATCACAGCCCAGATAATCCAAAGGACAACGAGCTGGAGAAGTGGGAGCACGATTTGCCCCCAGAGGTGCTTCCTCACTCCGGACACAGACCACTGGCCCGTAAGGAAAACCAGGCTGCAGCGGCACCGGAGCCATCCCACAAAGGCTGGTCCGTCCCCGGGAATTCTTGGATAGCGTGGGTGACCTCAAAGACAGCCTGGATCCTTTGTGGGAGCACAAACAGCAGCTGAGGTTTCCTACGAGCTCCACACACGCTGCACTCCAGCAAGGGCTGGAGTCGTTCCCCGCTCCCGGAATATTTCCCACCCCATGAATGGGAACCAAAATGAATCATCCCCTCAGCCGTGGAAACGCGTCGTGAGGCGCCGCTCCGGAGGCAACAGATGGAGCTGGAAATGTCACTCACTCATTCATCACCGACAAACTTTTTGCTGATTACTACCCAGACCTGAAGACACATTAAGATTCTGGATTTCTAAATCCGGCTTTTTTCGGAGCCTGATTCCCTCCCCGAAAGGATCTCATTAGCATGTATTAGAAACCTGCACACAGATCTTATTCCTGGTGATGAGGACACCAAAACTTGAACAGCACAACTGTCTCCATCTTAAGGTTTAAAGCATTAAAAAAGGTCTCTTCACCTGAAGAAAAAGCAAACCCACCAAACTAAGACAGACTTTCTCTCTCCACAGCAGACAGAAACCGACCTTTTCCGGTGTTTTCACGGGATCCCAGAATGGTTTGGGTTGGAAGGGATCTCATTCCAACCCCTTTTCCCTCAGAGCAGGACATCAGAGTTTGGATAAACTTTCATGGATGAATATCTGGGTCCTCCCTTCATGAGCACAGGAAGAGTTCAAGGCAGGAACAATCCCTGGATGGCACAGACGGCTCCAACAGAGATGTCTCCAAGAGATGAGCCTGTGCAGGATAAGGGAAGCTCCAAAGGGAGACACTCCAGTTCCACCACCTCCTCTTCAACCATTATCCTGCTCTGTCTCCTTGTTTTCATCAGTGACATCTCTAACAAATGACTGTCCTGGATGCTGCCAGAGCTTTTACTGAAATTAAAGATAATGGAATCAAACCAGTTGGTTGGGACTGTTTCTTACTTCAGACTTCACCCAGCTGTGGGAAGTCTTTGCTTCCATGGTGTCCCTGCTTGCTGGGGGTGGGCATCCCAAACCCACAGGTTTCCACAGAAAAAAGCATCTAAATAAATAACCAGCAGCAGAAAACCACAAAAATAAGCTCAGGGGGCCAGAGAAGCTGTGGCTGCCCCATCCCTGGAAGTGCCCAAGGCCGGGTTGGAGCAACCTGGGCTGGTGGAAGGTGCCCCTGCCATGGAACTGGTTGAGCTTTAAGGTCCCTTCCAACCCAAACCAATCTGAGGATTCTGGGATTCCTGGGAATGCAAT
Source organism: Myiozetetes cayanensis (assembly GCF_022539395.1). Classification (NCBI taxonomy): domain Eukaryota; kingdom Metazoa; phylum Chordata; class Aves; order Passeriformes; family Tyrannidae; genus Myiozetetes; species Myiozetetes cayanensis. The sequence goes on along the minus strand of NW_026088185.1, from coordinate 281,008 downwards.
TTCCCCTGTCTCCTTGTTTCAAGCCTTATCCAGCCACTGATCCTCTTTGAACCAGCAGTCCAGGGAACTCCTCACCTTTCCAGATCCCAGGAGAAAGGGGCAGGTTGAAGGAAGCTCAGCTGCACTTCTGAAGAGCCAAACCCACGTGGATTTCCCACAGGCTTCGCTCTCATCTCACTCTGAGCTTCCTCCAAGGGAAAGTGATGCTTTAGAGGAGAGAATTAAACATGGGGGAGATGCAGCAGGAGCCAGAAAGTCTCACCCTGAGATTGTACATGGAAAACTTCCCATGAGGAAAAGGAAATCCATCTGGCTAGACAGGCAAGGGGGAGTTTGAGGGACTTGCCTACTGGTCCTCTGGAGCCTCCAAAGGGGTGACCTCTCCCTCAGCAAGAAGAAAAGCCCCAGCAGGAGTGTCAGGAGTTAAGCAGTGGAATTCCAGGAGCCATCACATCTCCTGCTCGCTCGGATGCTCCGAGGAAGGATTGTTTTCCCACCACAGCTCCCGTCAGAGCCCAGCGGTGCCGCTCCCGTAGCCAGAGGGGTCCAGGGGCAGCGTGGGCAGGATGATGTGATGGGAGCTGAAGGGCAGGTGGGGATGGTGCCAGCTGGGAAACAGCCAGTTTGAGAGAGTGGGGGAGAAAAGCAGTTATGGCTACAGGGAAGGGCTGTCGGCTGCCCAAAGCCATGGAGAGGGAATGGGAGAGCAAAGGCACCTCTCTGCTGCTGGGAAGGAAGGCCAAAACCCAGGCCTTGCCCTCCTGGGAGGGAAAGGGATTGTTATCATTTGAAGCAGGAGCTAGAGTGGTGCTGGAGCTCTGGGCACTGTCAGGCAAAGAGGAGACAGATGGAACACACTCTGGGATCCACAGCTGGTGATGTGGAAGACGCCCTGCCCATGGCAGGGGGGGCAACGGGATGATCCTTAAGGTCCCTCCCATCCCAAACCATTCCAGAATTCCACAATTCTATGAATACTGTTTTCCAACTCCTTTTAAACTTTCCCTCTTAAGGAAAAACCAGTGCAGCAATAAACCAACCCCTCTCTGAATGAACACATTCCTTTAAAGGACCAACTTCACGTTGTTCCTACCAGTTTTTAGACTGAAACTTCTTGTCCCAGCTCGCCCGTCCTCGGACACTCAGTGGCAATCAAAAGGTCCCTGACATCGAGAACAGCATTTAAATTTCACAAAACACTGTTCCTAAAAGGTTAATCAAGCACTGAAAATCATCATCTCCCACCAAGCCCAAGGAAGAGCAATGAGCACGGCACTCCTGTGCCCCTCCAGGGCTCTGGAGAGAAAACGGAAAAGGACAGTGTTCCCTTTTCCAAACAAGTGGAGGAATGGGGGTGAACACCCACATAAACCCCCACTTCCCATCTTATTCTCCTCATCAAACTCCTCAGTGACACCCATAACTCTCAAAGCCCTTGGAAGCACCCAGAGAAAAGTAGGAAGTTGGAGTGCAGCCTGATCCTTCCCCAAAGAGAAACAGGATGAGGAGAGAAGCCCGAAGGTGAGAGACATAAAACATCTATATAAGGCTGGAGATCCTGTATGGACCTAAAATAACCATGACTCACTTTTCAGAGCACTTGGAAAAGAGAAAAGACTTGGGAAAGAAGCTGCAGAGGGTTCAGGGATTCGGCCAACTGAGGACACCGTGGACAAAAGGCTTTCAGAAGGCTGGAAGAAAGAGATAAAAAGGACATCCAGGCGACTGAGGAACAGTCACAGGGGGTGAGCTGAGGAGGAAGGCTTATAAAAGCAAGTTTAAGAAGGTTGAATTGGATTCAGCAGTATCTGGAGACAAACAGAGATGGAAATGGCTCATCCATGGCCTCCCTGAAACGCTGCACACGCTCGTCACTGCCAAGGATGGAAACAGGATGTTTGGTTCCTGTCAACATTCCTGGGCAAAACACTGCTTCAAGGGGGTATCCAAACACACAGACAGTCCCTTCCAAAACCACACTGAGATAGGGCTCCTGTTGGACACCAGGACACAGTTAATGCCTTCTCCATCAAGCAAATCATGCTTTACACTACCTGTGTTTTTAGGTCACTTTCATTAAGCCCCGTGTGATCTTCAGAGGACTTTTCCAGCCTTAAAGATTCCATGATTCTGTTCTGTGTAAGGATGGATCCATGAGGGACCATTAACAAAACCCACTGTCTGCACACTGAGAGAGTAGCATGTTATTTAGAAAGGAGATTGCTGGGCCTTATTTTCAGAGGAAAATGATACAAACAGCCCAAAGCAGCACTGTTTGCCACAGACTGAGGTGTTCAGATCAACAGAGGCGGTTTTAGAGCACAACTTAATTCACAGATAGAAGAGAACTAGATAAACCCAACCAAACAAAGCTCCAAGGAGGAAGAAACACAGGGCTGAAACATGTTACAGTCAGTTTGATCACCAGTGTGTGTTTAGGAGACACAAAATTCCTTCCTGACCTCATCCAAACTTTGACTCCCTTGTACGATCATCACTCTGTCAGAAATGCCATCTCGGTATTTTTAGGTGACAGTACATTTGTTTGTACTGTACATTTCTGGGGAGAAAACTTGTGATATTTTGTAGGTCACTCGGTTTTACCATCTGCCTTGATTTGTGCTCAGGGGAAGTGTTGTTTCTGAAATCCCCGGTGTTGTACACAAATTTGAGGATGTCGTAACCAGCAGCAGCTTGGTTTTGTGCCACCCCAGTGGAAATGCTCCTGGTTAAGGGGAAAAGGTATCACTGGAACCTTGGGGACGGTCAGTGCACATGGGAGCACCTGGGAGGTGTCTGCCCACCACCACCACCTCCTGAGGCAGGGAGTGACCTGCATGAACCGCTGCCAGAGCCATCCCTGGAGAGCCTCACAGAATCATGGACTGGTTTGGGTTGCAAGGGATCTTAAAGACCATCCAGTGCCACCCCCTGCCACGGGCAGGGACACCTCCCACCAGCCCAGGTTGCTCCAAGCCCCATCCAACCTGGCCTTGGACACTCCCAGGGATCCAGGGGCAGCCACAGCTTCTCTGGGCAACCTGTGCCAGGGCCTGCCCACCCTCACAGCCAAGAATTCCTTCCCAATATCCCATCTAACCCCCCAGTATCCTTCCCAATATCCCATCTAGCCATGCCCTCTGGCACTGGGAAGCCGTTCCCCTTTGTCCTGTCCCTTCATGCCCTTGTCCAAAGTCCCTCTCCAGCCTTCTTGTAGGTAAATAATTTGCCAATCCCCCAGCATGACTATAAAAACATATGTAAAATAATGCAAAGCTTATTATTAAACTAACCCCAGGATGGGAGAGGTCTTTCACTGCAAAGCTTCTCCTCTCCTTGCCAGCCCCTCTCAGCTGCCTGAAGAGGCTTTACCAGTCACCCTGACAGCAACAAAATAAAGCACAACGACAACTCGCTGATCCCTGGGAAGGAAAACGCAACATTATTCAGTAAGGTCTTGGAATTTTCTAGCGGATTTGTCCTTGTTTTGACCATAATCTCACAAGTGATGCCAGCAGCAAACCCATCTGGCGCGTGTAAGACGAAATATCTGCTGCTCGGGAAGATCAATGTCTCAAAATTAGCATTTGCGTTAAGATCTGGTTTTGCAACGGCTTAAAGGACAAACGAGTTCAGCTGCTCTTCAAACAGTTCAGAACTTCCAACTGTTCCACCCAGGGTGTCTAAAGCTGTTTGTAGCTACAGGAGAACGGGAAGGGACCGAAAACCAGGAGCGACGCTCTTCATGGAATCAGGGAATGGTTTGGGTTGGAAGGACCCTAAAGATCAGAAGGACCTTAAAGATCAGAGTCCCACTGACAGTGTTCAATCCATCGAGGAGGTGCCGCTTTCAAGCCGGGTTTAACCCCCTAACTCTGTGCTGAAGTCAGAAACCCCCTCAATACCTGCAGGCAGCTCTCTCTGCCCAGGGATGCACAGCTCAGTATTTGGGGTTTTAAGCGGTGTTTAGGTACAAACCAGCAGTTAATGTTCAATTCCAAGGTGTAAATAACACCCTGTGTTACGTAACAGCTCCTTAGAAGCTGAAATTCTCATCCCATGCACAAACTTAACCTCATGGGATAAAGAGTAAAAGAGTGTTTTAAACTACATAACACTTAATATCCAACATGCTGCATGCCTGTCTGAAAACCCCCATTAAAGTGCTTTAAAAGGACTAGAATTTGTCTCAATATTCTGGAGATTTTTACATCAGGTGTAATTCCTACTCATCTGTCACCTCGTGCACCTCATTTAAAAGTGATTTATCTCTTGTACAACAGAACTGTGGTGTAGTTCCTGCACCAACATCCTGACCAGCAGCAGTAACTCTGTTAGCACCTGCAGCCAAATCTCTGCACTGAAGCCCAAATTATTTAAAAATAATAACAATGATAAAGAACATTAAATATTTAAATTTTTTTTTTTAAAAAAGCAACAAGGAAAGTGCACCTTGCTAAGCCTGGGAGAAAAAGTACAAAAAGGCTTCTTTTGGCAAAAGTCTATGAATATTTGAGGATATGAGTATTTTCAAGCTTCAGGAATTTGTTGGGGTTCAGTGATGCACAAGTTGCCAAGGAAATGCATTTCCTGCTTCTCTACTGCAACCTTTTCCAACCCAGCAAACAGCAGCAGAACTCCAAAGCTCCCCGCTCTGTGCCCAAGAACACAATTTCTGCTGAAACTGGGCTCTTCTAAAGAGAAAACAGAGTTTATCCAACAAATGGGGGGGTTGGAACATGAGTAAAGCATGTTCTGGACCTGGAAGGAGGATAATTGGTATCTGTGGGAATGCTTGGAAAGGTTGGGGTGGGGCAATGTCTTTAATGAAGTTCTCCTGAAATCCCCCCCTTCAGATTAGGGCAGAGGAGCAGCTTCATCTGCCTGGGCCTCCCTGAAATAAAGGGCAGGGTTAGGTGGGATACTGGGAAGGAATCCTTCCCTGGGAGGGTGGGCAGGCCCTGGCACAGGGTGCCCAGAGCAGCTGTGGCTGCCCCTGGATCCCTGGAAGTGTCCAAGGCCAGGCTGGAGCAACCTGGGCTGGTGGAAGGTGTCCCTGCCCATGGCAGGGGTGGCACTGGATGGGCTTTAAGGTCCCTACTCACCCAAACCAGTCTGGAATTCCACGGTTCTTTGAGTGGCACTCAGGATGGGTCAGGTGGGAAGGGTGCTCCAAGGTGACTCCTGGCACATGGAGGCTGAAGGCTCTGATGAACACTTGGAATGAAAGGCACAGAGCTGAGACAGCTCCCAGGGCACGGGAGTGGAGGAGGTGGCAGTGCCACCTTCGTGCCCAGCCCTGGCATGTGAACCAGCAAAGGGAAACTGGGCTGCCAGCTGAACCAGGGAACCAAAGCACATCCTGAGCGGGAAGGGACCCATAAGGATCATCCAGTCCAACCCCTGGCCCTGCACAGACACCCCAAAAATCCTACCACGTGCCTGAGAGCGTAGTCCAAACACTGCCTTTGCTGCTCCCTTGTGCCCCTGGGAGCAGCAGGTCTGCAGAAGCAGGAGATGGCAGATCTGAGGAAGTCCAGGAGGACACTCCACAGCCTCTCTGCCATAAATACCACCTGGTGTTCTTTTTCATCCTGACTGGTGGGTCTCCACCACTGGGGCTTCAGGAGAGGACAGAGTACAGTAATCCATGTATTCCCAAATGGAGATAAACTGCCAGTTTTCCTGGTGGTTCCCCCAATTCCCTGTTCCACTGACCGAGGTGAAACAACTCGTTACAGACACTGTGCACATTTGGCTGCACATAAACCAGATGAAGTTTCTTGGCTGCTTATTCAGGACACCTGATCCCTGTGTCAACACAGCCAGGATCTTTCCTGCTCTGTTATTCCCAGCTCTTATCAGCACCAGGACACGGCCATATCGTGTATCGAGGCGGCTGGAAAGCAATAGCCTGAACACAAGTTCAGCCTTGCCCTGCGCTGCCACTCGAGAAGGGAGACTCTAGAATTTCATTCTCTGCAATTTTAAGGATTATTTCATGCCAGTGTAGGGTCACCATGGTCCCCAAGGTGCCAAAAGGGATATTTTACCTATTTACTTAGTACCATTAGGAAAGACAGAGCTTGGCCGGGAGCCACCCCAAGGGCTCTGCCAGGAGTTTTGGGGGCATCATCTCTGAAGGTCAGGGACTTGATAACCAGTGGCCACCTGGAGCTCCACACATCCAAAGTGGACCATTGTGGAGGATCAGAGCAGCCACAGCCACGCTCTTCCCATTAATCCAGGCAGCTCCTGGGTTTTCCCTACATGTCTGAGGAATCCTTCCGTGTGTTCGTGGGCCAGAGCCAAGCACTGCATTCCCCTTCCAGAGGGACCCAGGGGAACTCCCTCCCACGGCCTCCTGCCCCCCACACCTGCTGGCCCATCCAGAGGGAGGGTGGTGAGGGAGCAGCAGCACCTGGGGCACGAGAAGGAAAGGAACCACTTTTGGGGCTCTGCCACTCCAGTGGCTTGGGGGAAGGTGGAAAAGCAGCTTTACCTCGGCCGCTTCACAGAGATGGTTCTCCAGATTCTCCAGCTTCTCCCAGGATATGTCTGCCCCAGCACTGACTCAGTCCTCTTCCTCCAGCTTTTCCTCCTGCCTTCTCCAGTGTTATCCTTTCCCATGAGCTTTAAACTCCTGAGTCTTTATAGATTTTCTCACAGACACAGCCAGGGATGGAGGACAGGGATCTGGATTTTGTTTAGTTCAAGCCACGCTAAATCCCTGGAACAGGGATTACACAAGGATAACACCAATACAGACACACACATATATACATATGTATTACACCTGTAAGGATACACAAATCCCTGGGACAGGGATTTACATGTAACATGAAAGGAATTTTATTTTTTCTATCCATAAAAACAGGGGGGGGATTTTTTGATAACGTTCCACCTGTAGCTTGCCAGCAAAACTTTTGGTCAAAGGTTGGATTCAGTGGTTTTAGAATTCTTTTCCAACCTTAATGATTCTGTGCTTGCCACCAGGAAAAGCTCTTTGGGCCCTCTAGAATATCCAAGGCAGGAAAGGGAGACAAGGAGTCGTTTCCTCTGGAACATCTGAGCTGGCTTTAAAATCCAAAACATGATGTGTGAGGTTAAATGCCCCCCACATACACACACAGTTCCACTGGAATGGCAACCAGGGACAGGGCTGGGTGCTTCTCCCAAGATCCTGCTTGGGAATGCCCACAGCTTCTCTGGGCAACCTGTGCCAGGGCCTCCCCACTGGAACAGGATGCTCCCTTTGACTACTTCTGCACTATATATTCCCTTTGAATACATTTTACCAGCATCAAAGGTAAGAAAAGTACAGTAAAAAAAGAACTAGGTCTGATATTTTTCTAATAGAGCAATTTCCCATCATATTGAAAGCATAAAGATATGCTCCTATTATATAAAGCTGGAAACAACATTGAAAAATATTGAAGAGCTTAAGGCAGTTTTGGAATAGGAAAACACAGAGGATAAAGGCAGTCACTCTGTAAGTATTTTTTAAAATACATTCTTGTAACAGCTGAATGTATTTTTAGCAGAAATTGAAAAAAACCTGCAGTAATTTCTTCGATCTGAGGGGCAATCTGCACACAGCTGACATCACTGCAAATAAAAACCTCCCATATGACACTTAACCAATGCCCACCATGCCCTGACAGCTCAGGATCTTCCAGACCTTCATCAACATCGTTCCAGTGATGGACAGGACAACAAATGGGGCAAGAAAGGCAAGTTTTGACCTAAGTTTCACCCACGGTTTGGTCATCAGTGCAACCTGGAGAAGTGCTACAGTAACTCAGGAGCTCCTGCCTCCAATGGGAAAGGCCACTGAATTCCATCAGAAACTTCTAAACAACCTCCCTGTACAAAATTCACCACAAGAACTGCCAGAGCTTTAAAAAACACCTCCAAAAAGTACCATTAAAACGTGCAGTACATCTCTTCTCTCTATTAAAACTGCAGCTCCAAATCAACGATTCCAAAGCTTTTTATTAGATCATAAAAAAACTTCAGGCCAGCTCATAATGAAATCTCTAATCAAATATGAATGAATCATCTGATACGACACAGCCCCTTGAATGAAAAACAGATGGAAAAGTAGTGATGGCTGAGTGGTTTAAATCACAAGAAGTTAAGCCAAAGGAGCAGATATTTAATCACAGAATCATGGAATGCTTTGGGTTGGAAGTGACCTTAAAGTCCATCTCATTCCATGGGCAGGGACACCTTCCACAAGCTCAGGGTGCTCCAAGCCCTGTCCAACCTCGAACATTTCCAGGAATGGGGAGTCCCCTTCCCTGGGGAATGAGGGAATGTGTCTTTAATGAATCATCAGCAATTCCCCAGGGAAGCACCTGGAGTCTGCTCCGGTATTTCAGGCATTGTTGCACAAGTGATTCACCTGATATTCCCTCCACTGGCCAAAGAAAAAGCAGAGCCAAATATAGCCCTGAAAATCAATATACACCAGGGAAGAGCCTCTGAGATCTTGCTAAAGGCAGCTCCGGGAGAAGAGGAATTCCTAAAATCCTTGGAAGGCAGGTGCTGCTCTTTCCCCTTTGGAGATAAACCACCCCCCAATTAATTTGGGCAGAAAGCCCCCTGGGGAGCAAAGCAGGGCATGAAAAGGGAAGGAGGACCAAAGGAACAGTCCATGCTCCTCCTCCAGCTCACATCCATCCGTCAGGACAAGCTGGTGGGAAAGAGGAGTGGAGCCCAGGCTGTCAGACCCTGCAATCCCAGAGCTCCTCCTTTCTGGCTTCCCTTGAAAAAGTACCAGCATCAAAAATCAAATCAGAACTAAACAACAAAGATCTCACCTTGGTTACCTCCCTAAGGCTGCAAATCCAGGTGAAATACCCGGAGTGGGAACCCACCTGGCAGACAAGACACGGCACAGGCACCTCCAAGATCACCTCTGATTTTTTCCCCAAGAAACCCCTCAATCCATGACCCAACTTTCCATGAAAAATGTATCCCTTTTCATTCATCTCACAGCACTGTTATTTTTAGCAAAGCCAGAAGCAATGGGATCAAATTCCTGATTAACCCTTCTCGGGAGTCTTTCCATGCCTGCTCCCATCCTGACACCTCCTCCTTCCCTAGGCACTCACTGAGTTCAAGCACTCCAAGGCTCTTCCCTCCACCACCTGCTTTTATACAAACACAAAACAACCCTTCCTTTGGCAGGGAATTGGTGAGAACCATTAATTTGGAAAATAACACTTTGGTGAACAGTCAGGATAAAGCAATCCCGTGAAACCCAGAGCTGATCAGATGAACTAATGGACTAAAGGAATCCTGTGAAACTCAGAGCTGATCAGTGGGAATTAATGAACTAAATAAGGTGAGGGAAGAATAAAGAAAATTAGCAAGTTGGGGCTTGCAATAGAGCAAACTTTCCTGCCAGTTCCTTCTCATCCAGGAGCAGCTCTGCATCCAAGAGCTGCAGGCTGAAGCGCTGCTTTCAGCTGCTGAAAGAGGAATAAGTTGTTAATAATTCATCCCACCCCCTGCAATTAATAACCATTTCCTTGTGGGTAAGAAAGGAGGAGCTGGATAAATATTTTTCCTGAGACAAAGGACAACAAAGCAAAGTTGAGGAGCTGTGGGCTCCTGCTCTTCCCACCCCACAGGATGAGGATATCCACATTCTGGGTTCCAGCTCTGGCATAACAGACAGATGCCCAGGGAAGCTGTGGCTGCCCCTGGATCCCTGGAAGTGTCCAAGGCCAGGTTGGACAGGGCTTGGAGCAACCTGGGATAGTGGAAGGTGTCCCTGCCCAGGGCATGGGTGGAACTGGTGGCTCTAAACTACATTAATCGGTAGTTTTTCTTTTATCCTGGAATCCCAGAATGGTTTGGGTTGGAAGGACCTTAAAGCTCATCTTCTCCCACCCCTGCCATGGGCAGGGACACCTTCCACCAGCCCAGGTTGCTCCAACCTGGCCTTGGACACTCCCAGGGATGGGGCAGCCACAGCTTCTCTGGGCAGCCTGTGCCAGGGCCTGCCCACTCTGAGTTAAAAAGAAAGAATTAAGGAAAACAACTGTGCTCAATAATTTAAATTACAACTGAACTTCAATTCCACTCAAGCCTGTTCACTCCTAAAAGCATTTCACAAAACTGCCCGAAATGTTCCTTTTTTTGTGAAATGCTCTGCAGGATGGAGGATTTTTAGGACTTTCTCACCATTTCACATCAGAGGAGAACAACTAACAAGGGTCAAACCTCTCCTTCACTTGGTTGGTGGTGAGGAGAAAACCATTTTGGTTTCCTAGAATCACACCCCAGTGATTTTATCTCACACCCAAATGCAGGATAAAAGCCCAGAGACCACTCCAGTTCATTCAACTCCACCCTGCCCAGGGCAGAGAACATTTTAAACTAAATCTCCCAGGACACAATCAAACCATTTTTTTTCCTTAAGCCGTTTTCCAACATCATCATTTCAGCCATGCCTGAGACTTGGGACGCACACAACTCCAAATCCCACACATAACTTGCTTTTCCAGAGCAGAATCCCAGAATGGTTTGGGTTGGAAGGGACCCCAAGGACCCTTGTGTGGAGCCACGGAATTAACCCGGCACAAAGATCCCAAGCGGGGAGACAAACCTGTCAGCTGACCTGTGTTACCACAGCCATTCAAAACCAGGAATCTCTGAGGGCTGGGAAAACAGAACCTCCCTTACCTGCTGGACACGTTTGGGAGCACATGGAGGGGAGGGAGATTCCTCTCAATCCGAATCCAAACGCTGGTCAACAACCAGCTCTTCCTTTTTTCCCCCCAGTGCTCGACCTTCTTAAAAGATTCCTTCCCCAGACATGCACTGAAGTCCACAAAACTCCAGGTTAGGTCACAGCCCATTCCCCCCTGCTCCCCCCAATCTACTGAAGTTGTTTTGAATAAACCTCGTTTACATCTTTCCAACTGGCACCACCAGAAAGGCTCAGATCTCCTGCGAGATCTTTTCCTTAATACAAGAGGCCCTGGAGGCATTTTGGAAGGCAACAGAGAAGGGAAAGTTGGGCTTTTGGAAGATTTGAGCTGCTACCTGCAAAGCACAGAGTGTTTTCTACCTCCTGGTATAAATATCTCTGTTTGCACCTGGAAACAAAATGCTTTGGGAAGAGAGAAGAGGGGAAGCACAAACACCAGCAGCAGACTGTTTTCCACAGAATTCCAGGAGTTGGGAGCAGAACTTTGGTTCCCATCCCCTGAAGAGCTGCTGCTGTGAGCAGCAGCCAGGCTCCAGGATGGGCACCAGAAGGACAAGACCCAGGAGGGGCCGTGGCAGGATCATGGGAAGAGGGAGAAGAGTAAACAGCCCAGAGAGCCCCTTTGATCAGCCCAGCCTCGGCCCCTCTTTCCACACAAGATTCCTCCTTAATAAAAACAGCAGCCCAAGAACCTCCCTGGCTTCCCAGTGCTCCCTTTGGGCTGGGAAAGGACTCCTGAGGGTGCTGCTTCGCTCTCCTGCCCTCTCCTCTCTAAGGCAAACCAGGCAGCTCCCACCCGGCTGGGCTCTCCTCATCCCCCTGCCTTTCACTGAAGACTCCCAAGGCTGCTGTTGTGCCCCATTCCCAAATCCCACTCTCCCAGCCTGGGAAAGCAGAGGTGTGCAAGTCCTAACAGACTTTGTGCCAGCATTTGGCATTTGCATCCCGCTCTCCCACTTGCAAGGCAGAGCTGCAGGAGGTTCTCCTGCACCCCCGAGCAGGAAGGAGGCTTAAGAAGAAGAAGTCCTCCCTTACCAGAGCTGGGCATGTGGTTCACTCGAGGTGGATTCAGCAGCTCCACTGGCTGGTCTCTGCCAGAAAGCCCATCTGGAAAGAGGAAAAGGAATAAAATCACATCAACACTTTGGGCAGCTGAGCTATTTTTAGCCAGGGAAAAAAAAATTTTAAAAAAAATCAGTAACCAATTATCAATGCAGAGCAGAAACACAAGGAGCACAAATCAATGGAAATGAGAACATTCCCAGGACAGCTGGAGCAGAAAATAAAAGAGACTGTATCCCAAATTACGCTCAGGTTTTCCCAGCCTTTCAGTCCACAACTGGTACTGCTCCCAGTCCAAGGGAACAGGCATGGCAGCTTAGAAACCTTACCAGAGAATGACTAAATGGCAGTTCCTTCCTTGCTGGGAGAGCTGAGCTGCCACAGAGATGCAGCCCCACGAAGCAAAGTTGAAGAATGGCTGGAATATGCCAGGGAGATGTTAAGGAAAACTGACAAATCACTGCAGGAGATTAAAATGCAGAGACATGCATAACAAGCCCCATTTTGCATAAGTTTGGATTTCAGAAAGGCATTAAAAACATACTTTGTAAATGAGATGCACAAATCCATCTTGCTGAAGCAGTTCCCTATTTAAAGTATTTCCAAGATTGTATCTTGCAGCCAGGTAGAGTCAAACAGAACCAGAGCCGGTGCTGGAGACTGCCAGACCTGATTTTCTACTCAGCCATTCCCTTCCCAGCTGCATCCCCCACTCCCTTCCAATAAAAGTTGAAGCAAAACGTGCTAAATGATGTTTTTGGTGTAATTATGAATATGTGAACACAGAGAATTTATCTCAACCCTATTTGTTCCCGTCTGTCTCCCTTTTCCCCTCTAACCCCCTTCCTGTGCTGCAGCTCTGATAGGATCAAGCCAAACCCTGTCTGGAGACATCAAAGAAGCCACCCCATCTCTCTCAGGCAAAGGACAGAGTTAGAAAAATGTGAAGACTCGTCTCCTTCTCCCTCTTTCCCCCTTTTTTGTGGAGATAAAGCACAGCTGGGACTTCTCCTGGGTTCACCATCCCCGAGGTGCAGCCTCAGGCGACGTGTCAATAAATTAAATTCTGACCCTGCTTGTTTTCCTCCCCTCAACCAGGTCCTATGGATTATTCACATATAACATGGGGAGGGGGGGTTTGCTTTGTTACTCCAGGGCTGGATGTGCTGGAATAGCCGAGCTTTGGCACTGGGGGGGCGATGCTTGGCCAGCTGGGCTTCACCTGCACCAACAGCAGAGAACAGCAGCAAGTGAGGAGAAAACCAGACTGAAAGGCAGAGCAAAACCTCACTATTTTAAATACAACCCATCCACCAGCTGCTCCAGATTCAGTGGGCAGCACAGCCCTGGGAACCTCCCAGTTTTTGGGGAGCAGAATTATTTTCAGCTTCTCTGCTGAGGCTGAAGGACCCAAGCCAGGTGCCCTGGGAGGCAGATCCAAGTCAGTTTGGGGGATTTTGAAGCCTTGTTTAATTCTAAAAAACAAAGTGCCTGCATTTCTCAAATAATCAAGAAAAACAGAGAAACCCACAAACCAACACAGTTCAATCTTGGTTTCGAAATGCATAACAGATTAAGATTAATCACAGAAGAAAATGAACAATATCTGACACCTGAAACACCAAAGGGTGTCAGGACTGCGTTTCTGGATTTGCTGTATTGGGGGATTAACAAATAAATCTCTTTTGGAGGAAAAAACAAACAAACAAAGAAACAAGGAGGTGCTTTATCAGGAAATATTTGTATAAGGCCCCTCCTCTCCTGAAGTACTGCTGTGGATAAAATGAGGTTAAAATGCCCCTCTACCCTGTCCTTGTGAGACCCCACCCAGCTCTGGAGTTCCCAGCACAGGAAGGACATGGAGCTGCTGGAGAGTCCAGAGGCGGCCCCAGAGCTGCTCCAGGGCTGGAGCAACCCCTGCTCTGGAGCCAGGCTGCTTTGACTGATTCCTCCTCTCAAACAGATCATCTAAACCTTGTCAAACTTTAAAGAATTATCTGCTAAAAACTTCAAGAAGTGCCCACTGGAAGATGGGGAAGTTGGAGTCCTGGGCTGTGGTTCTGTGCTTTATTGCACTTTAAAAGGGAAACAAACCTCCCTTTTTTTTTATATTCAACCCAGTTGCTTCCAGGCCCTGTTGCACCATCACACTGAAGATAAACTTGGACACAAGCTCAAGAAGAGCGTTTTCAGCCACTGCTGCTCTGGGGTTTCCTGCCATCATCACTGGAGGTGCTTCTGCACTTCCCAAAAGGTGGGCAGGCACGGGAAGCAACCTGGAGTGCCACCATGGCCAGGCAAGCCAGAGCAAAGGGCTCAAACCACACGGGGTTTGACCCTCTCAGGAGCCACAAACCCTGCTTGGAACACTGACACAAACCACAGCAACTACAAAACACCCCTGAGCTCTCTACTGCCCAAATCTGTCCCAAGCTACTAAAAATCACTGGCAAGGAAACATCTCCTGAGCTGGCTCTGTCTGATGATCTCCCAAAAACTCTGCAACAACCTGCTCTGTCCATCGAACCTGGAGGGAAGCAAACAGCACCCTGAGAACAATTAGTGCAGCTTAATTTCCAGATGGGTATTTCTACTCACTAATTAATCAGATGAAGCCATAATTCACTGATGGAAACTTGAACACTTTTGTTTTTCTCTTAATCTGTCCCAGGGAGTTATTTAAGAATACAGGTTTGGAGGCACAGCTGGGCTTGCAGGGTTTAAAGCCATTGAAAGTAGTTAAACAAAGGCAAAACAGTGACAGCTCACTCCAGAACAAACCAGAAACATGATGGATAAAAACCATCAGGAAAGATGAAGCATCAAAATCAACAACATCACAAAACCAGAGAAGCATTAAGGTTGGAAAAAAATTGTCAAGTCCACCCAGGGTAAATCCAGAGCAGACAAAGACAGGGGAAATACAACTTAACCAGTTGTATTAATTTAATAAATAAATAAATAAATAAATGAGACAAACTAGTTGTAAAAACAAACAAAAAAAAGACAAATAATAAACAAAAAGAGAAGGCTGAAGCATTTTTGCTTGCAGAAACCTGGAAGCAGCCTTGCTGTAATTATGAGTTTAAAAATGCAGGGCAGAACTGGGAACCAAGAGGTCATTTGAATAGTTTTCCATGTATTCAGATCTTTGGATCCGATGCAAATCACCCTGGCCTACTTGAATTCCTGGAAGGAAGTGAGGAGCTACCAGAAATTATCTTTTAAAGGACACCTGGAGCAGGGGGGAAATTCTACAGAGTTGTGAAAGCAAAACTTTAGGAGAGCTGGGGGAAAGAAGCAGAGAAAATCAGCATTGTTGGCTCAGCTCTGCCCCCCTGCAGCCCCAAACTGAGAATCCAAGCTGGAAAATGGCTGGATGGGAAGTGACAAGAGCACGACCCCTCCCACGCTAATGATGATGGTCATGGGTACCACTACAAATGAAAAATACCTGGCAAAGCAAGGGCAGGAGAAGGAAAAGCCGAAGGACTTCACCGAAGCGAGCGCTCCCTGTTCATCTGCGGTGCCGAGGAACCGAGCTGAGCCCTGGATGTGTCACCAGAACACGTCCAAGGTCATCACCCCCCAGGATGAACCGTGGGCAATCAAGGGGAAACCCCTGAGAAAAGGTTTCTAACCAGGAGACTGAGGGGCTGCAGAGCTCAGTTCTTCCAGCACCATCCCTGGGGAGGGGAGATGAGGTGCTGGCCCCGAGACATTTTTAGGATGAGCAATTTTCTGCTCACGCAGCGAGCTGGGAGACCAGTCCACCAATTTCTGATCTTCCTGAGTCATAAACCTTCTGCACAGCACCCCACTGCACAGCACAAATCAGGGATCTCTGAGAAGACTGGGAATTTACTCAGAAAGTGGGCAGGCCCTGGCACAGGTTGCCCAGAGAAGCTGTGGCTGCCCCTGGATCCCTGGAAGTGTCCAAGGCCAGGTTGGACGGGGCTTGGAGCCACCTGGGCTGGTGGAAGGTGTCTGGGGGTGGGACTGGATGGGCTTTAAGGTCCCTCCCAATCCAAACCATTGTGGGATTCTGGGATTGCTGCCATGCCCTTCCCGCAGCTCCTCCTCTCCAAGGAAGGCTGCCCAGTGCTCCACAAGCCAGGACAAGCCCCATGCCTTGGACTCAGGCTGGAATCAGAGAGGTCCCTGCTGGCCCAAGCCAGAGCTCTCCCTGTCCCTGGCAGCACCCAGGAGTTATGTGCTGTCTCCATTACACGTGTAAGGCCGCAGCAATCCCAGGGATCTCTTCCAGGCGCAGGGATTTCTGCTCCCAGTATCCATGTGCCACAGCCACGCCATAGAAAGGCCCCTGCGCTTCCCACACGAGCCGGGGCCGCAGCGTGCACCCAGGATTTCTGCTCGGCAGGGCTCGGGGAGGGGCTGGGGAGTTTAAAAACCAGACCCTGCCCCAACCCTGCATCCCTGGGATCCCAGACCAGGAATAAAATCCTCCCTCCCTGCCCACGGAGCACAGTCCACCCAAAGAGCCTGCCCTGCCCGTCAGCGGCGTGTGACGAGTGACAATATTAGCCATGAGAACACTCATTACCACGGACGCGTTATTTATTTGTCTGCTCACTCAGAACGGACTGGGCGGGGGAGCCTTCCTTCAACATTTACAAGAAAGCAATTAGGGCAGCAAATGGATTATTTCTCTTTAAACCTATGAGAAAATGCTCAGTGCATATTTCCTCTCTAATTTGTCTGCACTCAAGGATCTATTTTTGGAAGTCTCCCTAGACTGTATTGTAGCACCACATGTACTGTAATGGCATTTTAATTAGCCCAGAGAGCTGGAAGATGCACTCTGCATCCCAAAGAGAAGCAGCCTAACAAAATGAGAGCATCCTTCCCTTCCCTTCTTGGAGATTTACAGCCTCTATCAACCCCAAATACCAATTAAGGCTGGAGCTGACTGTGACTGCTACAAACACCCAGCCCCAGCCTCTGGAACTCCAGCCCAAACCCAGGATTTGAGTACTGTTTACTCAGACTGTAAAGGTGGATGGTAAAAATAAAATGCTGCAGGCAGAAGGGAGAGAGAAGGAGAGGAGACAATTAAAACAAAAAATGGATCTCTTAAGAGCTGGGATCTAAATACGTTCGGGTTTGGCCTACAAGTGTCATCAAAACAGCCATTCAGATCAGGGTGAATCCAATCCTGCTCAGCTGGGGTTGTTTGGGGAATTTTTTCATTAACAGCACTACTACAACTACATCTGATATTGCAGCGAGCCACCCTGCACCGCCAGCGAGTGACACAACACATCCCCATCAGCAGCACTGCCTGGGCACAGATTTAATTGGCCATAATTCTGATTGCTTGCTTTGGATGCAGCAGAAACTGGGTCAGGCCGCTGTCCATCCCAGTTACAGAAGAGGCTGGCACATCTGGAATCACAAACCTCCTCCAATCCCTTGACACCTCAGATGAAGCCAGAGACATTCCTATGTCCAGGTGCCAGGTGGGACATTCCCCCAGTGCCAGCAGACCCCACAGCACCTCACAAATGAGAACTAGGATGGCTTTCAAGCTTTCTTTTGCATTCAGATCCAGAGGAGCATTTACCAAGAATCTGAAGATACTCAGGCACAACCTCGACAAGAGCCTGGTCCTGCTTTCCTCCCCCGAACCCGGAAAGATAAACCCAACAGGTCCCACTTTGGTTGACAGCAAGGTAAAAGCAATCAGAAATAAAAACCTTGGAGCAACCTGGCAGAGTGGAAGGTGTCCCTGCCCATGGCAGGGGGTGGGACTGGATGAGTTTTAAGGTCCCTTCCAACCCAAACCACTGTGGGATTCTAATGCCCAGCAGCAGTTCATACAGAAAGCACCTTTAATGTATTCCTAGGAAGTTATCCCAGAAACCAAAACACCCAAGAAGTGTTAAACCAGGAAACCGTGGCCCCCAAGGTGTTGACAGACTAATACCCAAATGACAAGACTGCTTTTCAAATGGCAAGCCCTGAAAGGATTGTGTTCCACTTCCTAGGCCCTTATTTTCCCTAATTCTTGGCAGTGGGAGGACCAAGCAACTCCTACTAAACATGACAATCTCCAGTCTCTCCAGCAGACTCTGGTGACTTCATCCACCCAGAACTTCAAAGATGTGTCATTCTGGAAATCCATGGGAATAAAATAACCCTTTCCACCTAAAAGCAAGGGATGTGAGGTGTGGAGCAACCAATCCACGGGATCACAGAGACAACGCTCACTGCACGTGGCCCTGATGGAATTACAGCAAGAAGGAAGAGCTGCCCCATTCCAGAGGATTTGCCTCCCACTTTGGGCAAGGAGAGGCAGAACCCCCCCCCCAGCCAACCTTTCCACTGCCCCCCCCGGCACAAAATCCAGGGAAGAAACCAATAAAATACCAAGGAAAAACTACCCCATTAAAGGAAGAGAATGCATACTACACTTTTGGGGGGCATTTTTTCCTTTTTAAGCCAAAAACGCCCATACTTAATGCTGGGTTTCACTCCATTCCTCTATAACCAGTTCCAAAATTTCTCTATAACCTGTTTGGTGCATGGAAAATTAGGGCCAAGTCCAACTCGAGCCAAGCTCCAGCACAGGGAGCAGGAGAGGCTGATCAGGACATGATCCTGAGCCCCTGTCACACCCTGGCAGCTCAGAGGGCTCCGAATCCACCAAGGAACCCACCTGGCAAAGGCAGCTTCTCCCAGAGGAGCGTGGAGCACCAGGATTCCCAGTGCTTCCCAACGGTGCTCCGGAGCCGCTCGGGCTCCTCCAACTCCCAGTGCCGCTGCAGCCGCTCCTGTGAGTTCCACCTCTGCAGTGCCCCGCAGGAAAGGCTGACACCTGACTCCAGCACTGCCCAGCCACTGGTATTCCCAGGCACAGAGCTGTGTGCCAGGCCTGGGACATTCCCAGGCACAGAGCTGTGTCCCAGGCCTGGGACATTCCCAGGCACAGAGCTGTGTCCCAGGCCAGGCTTTATTTCAGGCCGAGCTCGCCCCATCACGTCCCATGGACTCTCTTCGTGGCCAATGTCAGCAGGTCCCTGGTGGTGGGTGTCCAACACCTCTTCAGGGGTTCCATTCCCACCATGTCCCTGTCTCCCTGAGTGCTGGGAGACTCCCAGTCTGCAGGATCCAAGATGCCCTGATGTTAAATCCGTGCCAGGTGAGACCCTGCAAGCAAAGTCAGCCTGGGACTTGCACATCACTTCCCCAGTATCCCAGTCCTTCCTACACCAGGCAGCAGGAAAAATGTCCCAGTCTACCTGTCCCTGATCTAATTCATTGACCACAGGGGCCTGGAGCCCCTCTGCCATGGAGACAGGCTGGGAGTGTCCAGCCTGGAGAAGGGAAGGCTCCAGGGAGACCTGAAAGCCCCTTCCAGGGCCTAAAGGGGCTCCAGGAGAGCTGGAGAGGGACTGGGGACAAGGGATGGAGGGACAGGACAAGGGGGAATGGCTTCCCACTGCTAAAGGGCAGGGCTAGATGGGATAGGGGGAAGGAATCGTTGGGGGCTGGAATGGAATTCCCAGAGAAGCTGTGGCTGCCCCTGGATCCCTGGAAGTGTCCCAGGCCAGGTTGGACAGGGCTTGGAGCAACCTGGGCTGGTGGAAGGTGTCCCTGCCCATGGTAGGGGGTGGAATGGGATGAGCCTTGAGGTCCCTCCCAACCCAAAGCACTCTGGGATTCCAAGATTCCGTGACCCCTGCCCTTATCTCCCAGCTTTACACTGTCCACATATTTCATCTTCCTGTCCATCCTGTGCAGATTCCTAAAATCTGGCCTTCGGATATTTTTAAATGCTGGAATAAAAAACCCGACTATCATTGCAAAGCATCTAAAAGTAGATTCCACTTTCACAGACTCGGTGGAGCAGCGATTTCCCCACTTGCTCCAAAGCAGCCGAGACTCCGCTGTTCGGAACTATAAATATATTCATGGATATTTTCCCTGGCACGAAGCACTTCAGTTTTAAAGGCAAGAGATTCATCAGCTCTTCTGGAGAGCTCCATCCTCACTGCTTTGATTCTGTCAGTGAGCACAGGCTCCTGGCAGGAGTGGAGGAGGGCACAATCTGCCACCATCTGCAGGGTGCAATCCATCGGAAAAGGTGACTGTCCTCAAGAAATTAGCACAGTCCAAGCGTTTAACTTCCCTCTGGAATGTTATGTTCAACCAACAGGCTCTTTCCAGAGCCGTTCTGCAAAATGTTCCCGTTCCCTGCGTGGTGTTGGGTTTCTTTTCTTTCTCTTTGAAGTTTTAATGGAGCCTTTTATCAGAAGTGGGTAAAATTTTCCATCCTTCCCGGGAGCGTTCCACAACCCCAGCTAAGTATTTCTACAGGAGATCAGCGTTATCAACGTGAGGAGCTTAATCTGCTGAGACAGATCCCCTGAACTCCAGCACACCAAAAGGAGCCACCCCCCAGGACTGTTCAGGGGCAGAGGTGCCGCTGGCACCCGGCCGATTCCCGATCACCCGCTATTCAGAACCCGGGAATTCCCACTGGACAGCTCCAAACTCACAGCTACAGTGCCCCCTCAGCCCAACCCCAGATTTGGGGAGGTTTTTCAGAACTGATTGCTGACACGAGAACGAAGTGAGGGAAAAGGAAGAAAAGCCACCTTGAAATAATCCTCAATTGTCGGTGGCGGGAGAGCAACGGAGCACATCTCCAAGGCAGGAGAGGAGGTTCAATAACCTGCCTGATTTTCCCTCCTCTCCAGAATGAATAAACTGTCAGGAAGAAATCCAGCTGAAAGATAGCCTGGCTCCTCCACAGCTTCAGAGCAGGCTCCAGCTCCTGCCCACACGCTCCCAGGACACGCTGTTCAAGCTGAAGAGACGCCCCGGGAAGGGAAGGATCCAAGAGGGAACAAACTGTGTTACAGGAACCACAGAGCCTGCATTTCCTTCCCTGCCCCAGCCCTGCTGGCTCACAGGCCAAACAGCACTCAGCCACGAGAGGGATGATGCAGGGGGAATTTGGTGGATCTCAGGACAAGGTTCTTCCCCCAGAGGGTGGTGGGCACTGAACAGGCTCCCCAGGGAATGGTCTCAGCCCCAAGGCTGCCAGAGCTCCAGGAGGGTTTGGACAACACGCCCTTAGGGACGTTGGGGTGTCCTGGGCAGGGCCAGGAGTTGTGCTGATGGTCCTTGTGGGAGATTCCATGACTCTGTGAACCATTTCCAAAGCAGGCTGCATCCAAAGGCTCCCATCCTTTCCACTCCAGAAAAAGGGAAGCGACAACAACTACTCAGCAACCCATGACACCAGTGCTAAACCCAAGAAGAATTCCTGGATGAGGCAGAGAGCAGGGAGAAAACAGGCAAAGGAAAACTGATGCCTGGAGCCTTCCCTGGACCCTGCTGGCCATGGGAACCATCCAGGATTTCACTACTAAGCTGCAGCTCCTTGAGCACATGGCAGAGTTGGAAGGAGCAGAGGAAAAAAGGGGGAATTGGAGGAAAATAAATACAGAGACATGGAAACAGCAAATGGATCAGGGCTCGGGTTTACGGAGCTGCTGGGTCCCAGGTGGCTCCCAGGCTTCAAAGCTTCCAGCCCCAACCTTTCCCATGCTCCAGCAAGCCTTTCTGCTACGAGACAAGAGAGAAAATACCGAGGGAAAACCCCACAGAGGCAAAAAAAGCCTTCAGGGACCCAAGAAAACTTCCAGTTGAAGGCAAAACCCAAACAGAGGGGTCAGGGAAGCTGGAGAGGACACGCCTGCTTCACACACAGCTTCCTGCAGACCCACAGCTTGAGCAGGACCCCAGGAAAGCTCTTCCACCTCCCTGCTGGCCCCAGCATTCCCCAGTGGGCATCAGGACAACACACTCAGGAACCACAGCTCCACATCCCCATCCCCCAGGTATCCCAGGAACCACAGCTCCCCTCTTCCCCAGGGCTGGAATTATGCAGGACAGTGCCATTTTCCAGAGCCAGCTGCCTGTGTTCTCACAGGGACCTTAAGAACTGCCCCATCCTGGGGGAGAGCAGCCTGTTCCCCACCTCCCAGGGCTGGCTCTGAAAGCCCTGGTGCCTTCTGTCCATCACCTGCTTTATCCTTTGGGTCAAAAACTTCATCCACAGAGCTTGGATTCAAATGGAGATTTGGAGTTCAGCAGGAAAGGAAAGGACCCACTGCAGCTCATCCCTCTGGCCTGGGGTAAGAGCCAGCAGCCCACTCACCCTGCACAGCCTCAGCAGCTCTGCCTTCCCAAGAATCCCAGAGCCATCCAAGGGCTTGGGTTGGAAGGGACCCTAAGGATCACCTCATCCCACCCCTGCCACGGGCAGGGACACCTTCCACCAGCCCAGGTTGCTCCAAGCCCCGTCCAACCTGGCCTTGGACACTTCCAGGGATCCAGAGGCAGCCACAGCTTCTCTGGGAATTCCATTCCAGGGTCTCACCACCCTCACAGGGAAGAATTTCTTCCCAACATCCAACCTAACCCCACCCTCTGTCAGGGTAGAAAACTCATCCTCACACATGGTGCCATCTCCACATGGAAGCCTGTTACTGCAACAGCACCAAACCCGCTGCCCACCAGTGAAAACTCCTTCAGGTCCAACATTTTAAGGCAGCCCAAAATGCAATCCTGGAGCGAGCACACGTCTGAGTGCCACCCTGGCCCTCAAAAAGACAGAAAACACCAGTTCTCTGCTTGCTTTGCTCAGATTTCCAGCAGAAAAATGGAATGCACGTGAAAATGGAAGGAAGTGGTGTGCAGGGTCTGGATGGTTATTTCTGTGAAGTCACCACCAGAAACACTTCAAATTACCCTCCAGGTACCTTGGCATTTCACCCACCAGGTCACACAGGTTCATCCTGAGTTCTTCCAGCTGGGATTCACCCAGAGAATGGCTCCCAACACCTCCCTTGATTCACCTTGATGATGGAAAGCAACAGAAAGCTCCAACAGAGGAAAATCCTCCCAGTGCCCCTAGAAAGGTACAACCCACAACTCCCCCACGCTCAGAATTTCCCTTTTTTTTCTGTTCTTTGGAAATAAGGGGTTAACACAAGCTGAAATGCTCATGGAATACATAATGCTTGTTCCTTGCCACACTGGCTCATTATTCCATGGTGATCTAATCTGGTAATAGCAGATAATACCAGGAACGTGGATGTGCTTTAGTGAAAGCATCTGAAATGGCACTAAACACGGGAGGAGTGTGAGGGTGCCACGTTCCCAAACAGAAACCTCCCTTTCCTGGGGTGTAGAGGAGCAACTCCTGTTTCCAAGCCAAGGAGAGGAGAGTCCACCCTACCATGAGGCCAACCCAAAATCCCAGAACCCTTGAGGTTGGAAAAGCCCTCCAGGGTCACCGAATTACCCAGCACCACCACCGTGTTCACCACTAACCCCCGTCCCCAAGTGCCACATCCATGAGGCTTCTGAACATCTCCAGGGCTGGGGACTCCACCATCCCCCTGGGCAGCCCTTCCACCCCTGGACTTTGTGCATGTCCAAAATAATGTGCCAAACTTTACGTGATAAAGGAAACTTAAGAAGTGCATTAACGAGTACTCCTGCCCTCCCTTCAGGGCACAGAAGCTTTTCCCACAATGTGCAGCCTCAGAGAGGAATGAAAGCCCCAAAGCACCCCCTGCACCTGCAGGAGTGCCCAGATTGCTCCAGGACTGCCTGGAGACACCACTGACACCTACTGAGGAACCTCAGGAGCTGGAACACCCTGGTGAGCTCTGAAATCCAGGGGGGTTTCTCTGAGGCCACAGTCAGATGACTGCATGATGAAATATTCTGGTGTGTTACAAAAGGAAACAAATGCTCTAAACAATCCTCTGTGGAGGTCTCCAAATATAAGGGTGGGTTTGGGTTGGAAGGGACCTGAAAGCCCAGCCAGTCCCACCTCCAGACACCTTCCACCAGCCCAGGTTGCTCCAAGCCCCGTCCAACCTGGCCTTGGACACTCCCAGGGATCCAGGGGCAGCCACAGCTTCTCTGGGCAACCTGTGCCAGGGCCTGCCCACCCTCACAGCCAGCAATTCCTTCCCAATCTCCCATCTGTCCCTGCCCTCTGGCAGTGGGAAGCCATTCCCTGTGTTCTGTCCCTCCATCCCTTGTCCCCAGTCCCTCTCCAGCTCTCCTGGAGCCCCTTTAGGCCCTGCAAGGGGCTCTCAGGTCTCCCTGGAGCCCTCTCTTCTCCAGGCTGAACAATCCAATTGTCCACTGCCATCAGAAGGTATCTTAAGAGCTCTTCCCAACCCTCTTCTCCCAAAAAACCTGCAATAATCCCCACATCCTCTGAGAAAAAAGCATCCAGAATCCTCTCCCATTGCTGCTCCAGGGACTGATTGTGTCAGGAGAAGACAACCCTGGGTTACACCTCTGGCTCTGCTGCACAGCCCTGGAGAGGAAAAGGCTCTGAGCTGGGGCAGACTGGCCAAAATCAGCCAGGCTGTTCCAAGCCAGGGATTCTGGGCCTCCCAAGAGCTGCTGCTCTCCCAAGGAGGGCTCTCTGGGGAGGAGGCAGATGCTGCTTGGAGTTAGGAATTAATGTCTTCAAGGGATATTTTTAATTCATAACAGGCCTGAGCTCTCTCTTTAAATGAATATCAAAGTCAAACCTTTTCCTTCATAATGCCTTTCCACACCCATATTATATACATGAAAATCACTGAATAGAAGGCTTGATAATACAGAAAACAACATTATCCCACCCCTGGAAGTGTCCAAGGCCAGGTTGGACAGGGCTTGGAGCGACCTGGGATGATGGAAGGTGTCCCTGCCCACGGCAGGGGGTGGAATGGGATGAGCTTTAAGGTCCCTCCCAAGCCAACCCATTCTGTGATTCCCACATCAATTAACACATTGATATCAATGTATGTCTATGTATAGATTCTGTGCATTTATCCACATAATTAGTGTCCTAATACAATAATACCCTCCATTAGTTGACATGCACAGCAGGCTCAGCACGTTCAGTAACCACAACACGTCCCTAAAACCAGTGAGAAAAGTTAAAAGTGGTATTAAGAGGACCTGAATTTCTCTGGAGATGTTTCAGCTGGAAATGCCTTTCTGAAAGCTTCATCCTCCTCTCTTCCAGGGTGGCAAAGAGTGACTGGAATCACAGCACGGCCCTGGCTTCCCACTGCACAACTGCCTCCCTGCTTGCTGGAGGCACTGGTGACACTGGTGGCCTCCCCCTGCACCACAGTTCGAGCCCTGCACAGCCTGTGGAAGAGAAGCCCAAGGTGGGCCCCAAATCCAGGTGAACAGCCCTAAAACAGCCCATGGAAGAACAGAAAGCGAGGCAGGGGAAGCAGGGCACGGGGTTTGCTCTCCCATCACGTTTGGGGAGCTCAGCCCTCCCTCTGGAACCACCACACAGGACACAGCCCTTGCTCCAGAGCCTGGGAGGAACCAGGCAGCTCCCAGGGTCCTGGCAGCACCTCTCTCTCTTCACTTCCAGCTTAGTTCACTCCCTGAAATGATTTAAACACCTCCAGGATGAGGCTGTCTCCTCGTGCCAAGCAGAAAGCCGTTAGCAGGGAGGTGGCTCTGAGGATGAGGAAGCTGGCAGTGGAGAAGCAGCAGGAGTAAGGCAGGGGAAGAGGAGCCTGCTGGTGTTTCCCGCACTCCAAGGCACTCCCCACTAACTAAACGCTCATTTTCCCAGTTTCTCACTCCCTGGAACCAGTGCACATTGTTATCCCAAACATCTTATCCCACCTGGCTGTTATTTACAGTCAGGAACCACCGTGATTACAAACTTTGCTAAACGGCAAATTTCTCCATCAGCTTTGTCCACATCCTCCAATGTTTTACACCAACAGCTATTTTTGGGTTTCTCTCCTCCAACCACTGCTGGAAAATCCATCCCTGTCCATGGAATCACACACAGCAGCGCTGCCTTTTCCTGGTGCAAAAGCATCCGGAGGCAGCGCTGCGCTGACACTCCCATCAAACCAGCAGTGCCATTCCCATCAAACCAGCAGTGCCATTCCCATCAAACCAGCACTGCCATTCCCATCAAACCAGCAGTGCCATTCCCATCAAACCAGCACTGCCATTCCCATCAAACCAGCACTGCCAATCAATCAGTGGCCTCCCAGGAAAATCAATCCCGACCCACATTTCAACACTCCCAAGGCCCAGCCAGCAGGAACTGTTCATCCTTTGCACACCACGAGCAAAGGAGCAGCTGAAAACACTCGACACTTGCCAGTGCTGTGACTCCAGTGAGATTCCCTGGGGATGGTTCTTCCCTCCTTGGACTGGAAATGCATCAAGGCAAAGCTGATCCCACAATCCCTGCAGGGCTCTACAAGGACTCATCCAAACCCAAACCTTTCACAGAACCACAGAGTAGCCTGAGTTGGAAGGGACCCACAAGGATCATCTCTCATTCCACCCCCTGCCATGGGCAGGGACACCTTCTATTAGCCCACATTGCTCCAAGCCCCGTCCAACCTGGCCTTGGGCACTTCCAGGGATGGGGAAATTATTGATGGATCATCCAGTCCAACTCCTGGCCCTGCCCAGGACACCCCAACAGTCCCACCCTGTCCCTGAGGGCGTTGTCCAAACCCTCCTGGAGCTCTGGACACTGCCCTGGGGAGCCTGTTCAGTGCCCCAGCACCCTCTGGGGGAAGAACCTTTCCCTGAGATCCTAAACCTGCCCTGACACAGCTCCAGCTGTCCCCTGGGTCCTGTCCCTGGTCAGAGACAGCCTCTGGACAGTCTTCCAGACAAAAGCAGCGAGCTCCCACAGGAAGGGCCTGTGGAACACGACCCAGCTCAACGCACCTTTGGCCAACAGGAAAACCCCTGGAACTGCTGCTCCCCCAGGCACTGCCTTGCTGCTGGGATCCCTCAGCGAAGGAACTGGACACAAAGACCTCCCACCTTTTTCCTGGCCATAAATGCTGTGGTTTGATCCCTCCATGCTCCGAAGTCAGGCAGTAACACCAGTAAATCCTCCAGTAAATCCTCACTGCTCTCCCTCCACCTCCCCCTTGGTACCCCAGGCGAGCCCTCGGACAGTTTTCTTTGAACACATTGTTCTCCAGCCATGGTTTAAAGTCCAGTGGTGCCCCTGCATCCCTGTCATCCTGTTCTCCTGTCCCTGGCATTCGTGAGGTCTGACCTTTTCAGGTTTACATTCCCAGCCTTCAGAGCCCTCGAGAGCTTTGCTACAGAGAGAAAAAATGAACCAGAGGAATTTCTGGAATGGTGACTGGACTACTGATGTTTCCTAAGGCAAAACACACACTGCTTCTATTCCAGCTTCCTAATTCCCTGGTAAACAAGAGAAAATTGAATGACAAAAGAACCCTAAGGAGCTGGAATCTTCGGAAAGATGGGAAACAGACTTCCAGGGCTGCCCACACAAGCGAAGAAGCTTTCAAGGGTAGCACAAACAATGCTCCAAATGAGGAATGCAGCAGGAAGAAAAAAAAATGCAGCCCAGCAACTGGATTTCCAAGTGAAGGAAAGCCAGGCAATCACTTCCCAAAGCATCCCACCACAGATCCAACCTCACGTTTCTGCTCTTGCCTTTGTGCTGTAAATGCCAGACTGATTTTCCTACTGTCCCTAATTTTTACAGATCCCTTCCACCCAGCTGCCACAGAGCCATGGTGTTCCCAGGCCATGGGAAGCCCCGGCCTGGAGCAGCCCTTCCTCCCCACTGCCAGCTCCAAGAGGGAGGCGTGCACGCTCTTCCCAACACTCCCAGTACATCCACCACGCTCTTCCCAACACTCCCAACACATCCACGGCTTACAACACCCCCTCAGGCCCCTGAGCTCTGCACTCCATGGGGGCATGGAGGGACAGAACACAGGGAATGGCTTCCCACTGCCAGAGGGCAGGGTTGGATGGGACAGTGGGATGAAATTCTTCCCTGGGAGGAGGGTGAAGGGCTCCTGCCTGTCATTCCTGCCTCTGGATAACTTCTGGATTGAAGCAAAGCAACCGTGCCTGCAGACCAGCAAGAGGATTACATAAAACCAAACATATAAAAAAAACCCACGTAAGAGACTAATACAAATCAAGACCCATATTTTGAGGCACCAGGAACAAGTCAAAGCTAAGTTCATATCTCCAGAGGACCAAGACTTTGCAGAACTTCTCAAAAGCAAACAATTTTCACCTGAAGCCCAAGTTTGGTCACGCACATTGCTCGGAGCTCCAGGAGCATTTGGACAACACTCCGAGGCACAGGGTGGGATTGCTGGGCTGTCAGAGCTGGGCAGGACAGTCCTTGTGGGTCCCTTCCAACTCAGGACATTCTGTGACTCTCCTTTCCCCTGTTTCTGTCTGCCCAGTCCCCAGATCAGGGAGCACTTCAGGGCTCCACTGCCAAAAGGTAAAAAAGGTTTTTGAAGCAGTTATTGAATCATCACTCACTAACACCAGCACAAAACAGGAGGCACTGCTCTGTGGATTCTGTATTAATACTGACACTTTCGAGCTCAGGAGTATTACCTATAAAGAGTTTAAAAAACAAAAGAAAACACAACATGAAGATTTTTTTGTTGTTGTGAAATCTTTAAAAAATTGAAGAGCCAGTCGAGGACTCAGGAACTGGGGAAGAAAAGCAAAAACATCCCAAAAAACTTCTAAGTGCAGTCCTAGGTTCCAGAATGACGGCATCCCAGAGTATTTAGCAGTTTCCACTCAAGTCAAGCTAATAGAAAGATTGAACTTTAATTTCCACTGAATTACTGCCAGAAGCTTGCCTTCAGCTTAAGGTGGAAAAAGTCTTCTCCCTCCTGCTTTTTCAGCTTGTGCAGGATACACAGTGAGGAAAGATTTTCACCAGGGGGAATGGCTTCCCACTGCCAGAGGGCAGGGAGAGATGGGACACTGGGATGGAACTGCTGGCTGGGAGGGTGGGCAGGCCCTGGCACAGGGTGCCCAGAGAAGCTGTGACTGCCCCTGGATCCCTGGAAGTGTCCAAGGCCAGGTTGGACGGGGCTTGGAGCAACCTGAAGGGTGGAACTGGATGATCTTTAAGGTCCCCCCAACACAAACCATTCCATGAGGTGGAGCACAAAGAGGGTGCCAAACCCAGGCATGGTTTGACTGATCACAGCTCTCCCTCTGATTTGGGTTCTCTCAGGAGGGCTGGTTTCCTCCTCAGCACAACTTTCTGCCTCTCCCACCTCCCACATCACAAGCCACCACAAAACCCAGGCACAAAGCTGAGGCATTCCCTATTTCCCTGCATTCCTAAACTGAAGCTTGCCCAGGTAGGAGACGCTTGGAGATGGAGCACTGAGCGGGGCACTCGCAGCCCCAAAAGCACCCAGCTGGTGCTGAGCTGGTTTCTAGGGCCTCCCTTCCCTGAGCCCAAGCACAGCCTGGTGACTTCAAAGCCTTTTAGAACTCACTGCCCTTCTCCTCAGTCTGAGCCTCAGCTGCAGCCATTCCCTAATTTCGAAATGTTCATAAATCAGAGGTCAGGAGGGGCTTCCAAACAGCCCAGTCCCTGCGTGTTGAGCTTCACAGCCCCAGGAACTCCTGGGCAGGGAGGCAACAGCATCACTCTGGCACATCCCCAGCTCCTCTGGGCTTAGGCCATATTCCTGAGGTTTGGGCAGCCAGGAAAAGCAAGAGGAGGTGGCCAAGTATCCATGAAAACACTGGAGATTAAGCCTGTCAGCCACAGACCTGCACAACAAGAGAGGCAGAAGGTGCAAGAATCCACACAGGTGCTTCATTAAACAACTGGAATTTGTTACATATCCCACAAACCACAGGAAAATTCCTGCCCTAGGGATCCAGCTGACTCCACAGGGCTTTTCTGTCCTGTCTCCCACCCCAGCCAGGCTGGGGAAGGGCTCCTAAACACCAAAGGGCACCGAAACACTGCACTTTTTGCCTGGTACCCAAGCTGTGTCTGCAGGTGCTTGTCAGAGATGAAGCACAAGGACAGAACAGGTGTCCCTTCTGTAAATTGTCCTGCTCAAGCAAAGGAAAACAGGATGTCACCTAAAAGCCTCAAGAAAGGAAAGTTACACTTCCTAAACCCCTGCCCAAACCCTTCCTGTGACACACCTTGAACCAGAGACAAGGGACCAGCACAAGGTTCCAAACAGAGGAAAGACCCACTTCATAGAATCCTGAAATCCTCAAGGTTGGAAAAGCCCCCTAAGACCACCAAGTCCAACCCCTAACCCAGCACTGCCAAGGCCACCGCTCACCCACATCCCCAGGTACCACATCCACACACTTTCTGAACCCCTCCAGGCGTGGAGTTATTTCAAAAGCTGGGTGGAACACGAGGAACCACCAGACCAACACGTGCCCCTGTGCTGCATCTGCTACAGCCACCTCTTCTTACAGCTCTTTTATTACCTTCTTTGGGAACCCAGTGAGATAGGGATCAGCATCCTGACACTTGGAAATTAGCTCTTTTCCATGACTGTCAGCAGGAAAGCAGGAATTAATCCTCTAATTTCAGCCTGAAAAACAGTGAGAGCAAGTCCAGTGAAGAAAATAAAAATAAAACTGGTTTCTGTGTTTGGAAGAGGATGGGAGGGGGGAAGTGTTTGGAAGAGCAGTGGCCTTATTATGCTGGCAAAGCTCCAGCCCATGAGATCAATGTTTTGATGAGCACAAGGACTGGTGCCAGAGGGGGACGGGAAGGAGGAGAAGAGGCTTCAATGAGCTGAAAGCGTGGAGAGAGGAAGAGGCAGGGAAGTGGTTTGAGAATGAACTAGGTCAGGGGTGGGTTTAGGACAAGGGAAAGCAGGGAATGATTGGGCAGGAACATGGGAGTTAGGGAGGACCTCAGCTGGCTCCGAAGGCTGGGAGGAGGGATGAGAGCAGAGGACGTGGTCGCTCACACCTGCAAGTGGCAGGAGGTGGGAGAAAAAGGAAAAGGGTTTACAGCGGCCCTGGATACAGCAAGACAAGCACCATCTGCCTAAGGCAGCTCCAAAGGGAGCCCACGAAACCTCAGCTGACTCCCAGAAAAAACAGCTCCCCATTCGTGCTCAAGATCTCCTGGTGGGACCAGCGCCTTCAGGCAAAGGGCAGGGAGACTCCTGTGGGGTTTGGTTGTTTCCTGGGCTCTCTCCACACCTCTCCCAAAGCCTCCCAGCACATCAGCAGCAGTGAGTCGTGTCCCACCCACCCCAGGGCTGAGTTTGCCAGAGGGATTTATTTCTGGGCTCAGAGGTGGGAGCTGCATTCTGGCGCTGCCATTGCCTGGCTCCTGATCCACAGTTTCTAGGTCAGGAACAATCACAGGATCATGGAATCTCCTGAGCTGGAAGGAAGATCAGCAAGTCCAACCCCTGGTCCTGCAGAAAACACCCCAAAAATCCCAACAAGAGCTTTGTCCAAACTCTCCTTGAACAAGTTTAATTTGATCGAAATTCTTCTGGGAAAAAAAAAAAAAAAAAATAAGCCTGTATCCCTTTCTGTAAAAACACTCGGGAACAAACCCCGTGCTCACACAAAGAATCCTGCACAGAGGAGTTTCTCCGAACACAAACCCAAATCCGTACGTTCCGAGATGAATGAACAGACTCGGCATGCAGCGGGAGGAGTCTGAGGGACCAGGAGGGAAGGGAGAGCATCTCCCCACCTCTGCCCTGCCCCACGGAGCTGGAGCCCGGCCGATGGAACCCGGCTCGGGGCGGGGCCGCTCGGAGCAGCCGCTCGCCCTCCCGCCCGGGTCCCGCGTTCCGAACGGCGAACAAAGGCATGGCTTGTGCCTTAAATGCGGTTTGATTGACGCAAATCAAGGGCCGAGCGGGTGATTCAGAGCTGTCGGAGCGGAACGCTCGCATCAAAGCATCCCCGGGACGGAGCTGCCGAGCGCTCAGCGCTACCGGGACACCCGAGCAGACCCCCCGCGACAAGACGGGGCTTTATTGACCCCCCAAAAAAAACCATCTGGGATCTCCCTAGGCTGCGCTACATCTTCAGGCAGAAATGTGTAATCAGCACCGTGCCGTACTTCCCCACAGCCCGGCAGGAAGGATTAGTGTGTCGCACAATCATCATCCCAGCGGAGCTCTGGGATAACCCAGAGCCAGATCCCACCGAATTCCTGCTGTTTGACAGGCGTGTGTTTTGACCTTTCTGTGCCCAACCCCAGTGCACTCCCTCTCCTTCCACCATAAAGACATTTTCCCTCCTTTTTTTCCTATCCCTGGACCACAAAGAGCAGGACCAGAGAGGTTTGGGGCTGGGGACACAAAGGTTTTCCCCCATTTCACAAAAAAGCAGCACCTGACCCTGACCGGGTCCTGCTCTCCCTGCACTTCAGGAAGCTCTGTACAGGGTATCCAGAGGTGTGGATACAGCTGGGATCCCAGGAAGGGTCGGGCTGGAAGGCAGGATCATCCTGGGGCACCCTGCACGAGGCTCGTTTGATACAATCCATGCATCTCAGTCCAACTCACCCAGGAGATTTGCAAACTGGGGAGAAACTGCACTGATGATGAAGACCCCAGCTCTCCTCCTGGCTGGAAGAGGGTGGGATCTGCGGGAAGAGCTGCAGGAGGGTCCCTGCCAGCAGCAGCAGGCTGGGGCTGTGCCCCTGCAGCTCTGCCCACCACACACAAAGACAGCAAACAAACTTCTACCATAATTAACTCGTGAAAATGACACCATTATGTTCCTGCAAACAATTAGGAGACAAAAGGGAATGTACAGAGATCCTGCCAACACCACAAAATCAACTGAGGACATTGTTTCAGACCAAGCTTTCATTGTTTCACACCAGTCAGCTTCAGGAACCATTTCAAGGCAAACGTGCCTGTAGGTGAGAAGTTCCAACCCCATCACTTCCAAAGTCACTCTTAAATCCGAGGAGCACCTTGATGGTCCTCAGGTTCCCAGTGTCCCTACAGCAACAGGCATCTCTTCCCTTTCCCTACGAGGGTCTGGAAAAGGGTGTCAAGATCTGCCCAGTGGCAGATCAAACCTGCTCCTCAACCCTCAACTCTGCTTCCACAGCAATCCACCCCAAAGCCTCTGGATCCTGAGCTGGCTTTGCTGGAACAAGCCCATGGCTGCCAAAAGAGCATCCCCCACGGACCTCTTGGCTCCTGGTGTTTTGAGGTCTCCCCCATCACCACCTGCACCTCCCAGTCCCTCACCTCTCCTTCACACTCCAGGAGCGTCTGACAACGCCCTCAGAGACAGGGTGGGATTGCTGGGGTGTCCTGGGCAGGGCCAGGGCTGGACAGGATGATCCCTTCCAGCTCTGGATGTCCTATGAAACAGTGCTACCCCACCACGAAGAAGATATTTTAAATGAAGGGTAAGACCTAAAAGAGCTTCCAGTACAACAGAGCCCTTCCAGCACCTCAAAAATGCCTCCCACCTCCCTGCACTTGGGACCAGCCTCAGGAGAACTCGCTCCATCAGCTCCAGAATGTCAGATCCGAGTCCCCAGGATGAAAACAGAGGGGGAGAAGCAGAAAACAAGCTTTCTCAGAAACCCACTGCCATGAAAGAGCACGGCACATGCAGTTCAATCCCACAGCCCTGCAGTTGTCATCCCTCCCCAGGTCCTGGTTCAAAAACACGACCCAAAGACAAAACCCTCCCAATGATTTTCCCCCTGGCATGGCTGCCCGAGGATCTGGCAGGATGTGCCTTCAGCTGTGCTCTCCAAACAACAGATCGCTTCTTATCCCCTGGGCCAAAGGCAGCGGGGAAGGGATTCTGCAGGCAGGACCTACGAGCAGCTGCCTGCAAGTGCCAACAGCTGGAAGCAAGGAAATGTTTTTAAAATAGAGAGGGCAGCAGAAGATCAACACATGAGGATCAGGAGAAGGTGACAGACAAGAGCAAATACTTTCATTTCTAGTATAAATTTCTATAGCTCTCAGGGTTTGGGGCTTGGGAAACCGTCAGCGTGACCACCCTTTTTAGGAAGCCCAGAAATGGAATCTTGGGTTGTTTTTGGCTTAATGCAGGAAATCAGCTTTAATGACAACCTACAGTCAGCTCTAGAGTGATTTTCTTTCTGCTTCACTGACACACACGACAAGACTTTATTAGCAGGGCTAAAATTAAAACCAAAACATTTCCCCCAGCTGCACAAAACACTTAAAACTCTCACTGGCACCTCGAGACAAGAGACCCAAAAAATCATTTCAGAGCAATTCCATCACCTTTTTGTAATTCAGCTTTCCCTACTATTTGCAGCAGAGGTTTTGCACTTTGCATGCCTGTGACCAGAGACTTCCCATCATCCAGATTAACCACTGCCCAGCTTATTTTCATGGAATGCCACAATGGCTGGGCTGGGAAAAGACCTTAAAGCTCATCCTGTGCCACGACCAGGGACACCTTCCACTATCCAAGGTTGCTCCAAGCCCCGTCCAACCTGGCCTTGGACACTTCCAGGGATCCAGGGGCAGCCACAGCTTCTCTGGGCACCCTGTGCCAGGGCCTGCCCACCCCATCCCATGGGACACTGTGGATCTGACTCGGCTCAGTACTTCGAGGATTTCAGATGATCCAATTATTATCATTAGAAGCATCATCTGAGCAGATAAAGGGTTTCTGTAGAGTGCAATTTGGGGCGATTTCTTGTGAATTTGAGGGGTTTGAATGCTAACATCACAAGGTTTCACACTGCTGAGGGACAGAGGATACAGAAAATATTGACAGGACAAGGAGAAATGGATTTAAACTAAAAGAAGGTCGATTTAGATCCAATATAAGAAAGAAGGTTTTTTTACAATGAGGGTGGGCAGGCCCTGGCACAGGTTTCATGGAGAAGCTGTGGCTGCTCCATCCCTGGAAGTGTCCAAGGCCAGGTTGGACGGGGCTTGGGACAACCTGGGCTGGTGGAAGGTGTCCCTGCCCATGGAACAGGATGAGCTTTGAAGTCCATTCTGACCCAAACCCTCCTGGGATTCAACAAGAGCAGTTTCCCCAACAGCCACACTGAAAAAGTCCCAGTCAATAAAACGTGTGCTCCCCACACAGGAGAATCATGTTCAGAGTGCTGATCTTCTGAGGGTGTTCCCACCACCACCCCAATTAACACCAGGAGCTGGTAAAACAGAGGATTTATTGCCACATTGGGTATCTTGGAACAGCAAACAAGGGGAAAAGGAAAAACCCCAGTCCAAGGAACTGTGCTCACCCGTCTGGAAGAGCTCACGGGGATGATTTCAGATTATCAAACCCCAGGCAGAAATAGGGGTTGAGCTTTTGCTTTGCTTCAGCAGTTTGAAGCACAAGGGATGGTTGGAAACCTTAAAAGAAAGAAAGAAAAAAAGAAAAAAAAAGGCAAAATCCCTAAAAGGTTTTGCTTGAGCTCCTCTGCCTGACACTGGAGAACCTCTGCTTTGGAAAAAGAGAGGAGGGGGAAGAGAGAAAGAGTAAAAAATGATGATTATGGAAATAAAACCTGGTTTTGCTGGAGAGGAAAGTTACCCAAGCAAGTGATCCTGCAGCACAGCAAACCCCTCCCACAACTCTAACAGGAATGCTCAACAAAAACTTCCCAAACCTTCATCAGGGTAAAGAAAAGCATCCCAATTTCCAGGAAGTCAGCAAAAGCAGAGTCCTTGGCATCCTCACCTGGCTCCAGAGAGTTTCTCCTGGAGGAGCTGGGAACAGGGGAACTTCCCTGCCTGTGTAACGAGTGCCCGGGCTCCGAGGGGAAGATGGAAGCAATGAAAACTCTGGGATCACCAGGAATGCTGTGGCTCCTGGCTGCAGTCCCTCGACTCCTCTGCTTTGTGTGGCTGAAACTCTTCGTACAGGTTTGTTTATTTTTGGCCTGCAAGTCAACGACTGTGTCTGATTAAAAACATGTCAGTCACCCAAATAAAGCAAATATTGCCCTCCCCAGGGCTGACCTCAGACATGTTCCCGACACGTGCGGTTGGAACAGGGACTTAAAAGAATCACCAACTCCAAATATTTACTGTAAAACTGGAGAGAACTTTCTAGATCCCTCAGGAATAGGGGTTGCTCCGAGAGCCCCTGAAGAGCTTCGGCTGACCGACTGCTTGCATCCCAACTTGGCAACCGGGGGAAGGAGAGAGCTGGGAATGTCCAGCCTGCAGAAGAGAAGACTCCAGGGAGCCCCCTCCAGTGCCTGAAGGGGTCCAAGATAGCTGGAGAGGGACTCTGGATAAGGGACAGGACACAGGGAATGGTTTCTCACTGCCAGAGGGCAGGTTAGATGGGATACTGGGAAGGAATTCTTCCCTGGGAGGGTGGGGAGGGGTTAGAAGAGATTTTTCCAGAGAAGCTGTGGCTACTCCATCCCTGGAAGTGTCCAAGGCCAGGTTGGATGGGGCTTGGAGCAACCTGGGCTAGTGGAAGGTGTCCCTGCCCATGGCAGGGGCTGGAATAGGATGAGCTTTAAGGTCCTTCCCAACCCAAACCATTCCATGATTCCATGAAATCCGGTACAGCAGAGCTCCAGGTTAGGAAGGGGCACTTTTTAAACCTTCCCCCAAAAAATGGAGGAGCAGCAGAGGGACCCTCAGCACCCACCTTTCCCACGGTGGGAACCCCTCCCCGTTAACTGAGAGCTCCCCACATCCCAGGACACCACAGAGGTGCTGGAACTGGCCCTGGAGCTATTTATAGCAGCTCAAGGTGTGCTGCTGCAGGCAGGGAGCAGCTTGTTTTCCCAGGAATTGATCTGCACAGGCAGATTATCCAAACAGTTGTTTGGGCATCTCCCAGGATGTGCCTGTCGGAGCAGCTGTGGGGCCTCTGCCTGGGAATGCTGGCTCAGGTCAGCAGAGACTCCTGGAAGGCCACCCCATGCAGCTGGATGCAGACAGAGGAGAGCCCTGATTTCATGCCATGCTGTTCCTCTGCTCTTCAAAAAGCACCTCAAGCCAATTTTCTCTGTAAATCCTTTTTTAGGCCTATCTGCACGATCCTCTTGGAATATCTGGATGGTAAACTCAGTATCCAGCTTCTGCTTTGGGCAGAGACAGCCCAATTTCTTTTAAAGCTGTTCCTTCTACTTCAGTGGTTATTGTTTCCCACAGATTTATCCTTCCCTTCCTGCATCCCTGCGTGGCAGGCACAGCTGGATCATGCCTGGGAAGCCGAGGAAGGGTATCCAAAGCTGCCTGGCTCTCCCTGCTCGCTGCTGCAGGGCAGACCAAGGTGGTGGTGGTACCTGGTGGATCTGATTCTGTGGTTCTGTTATTCTGTAACTGCACTGGAAGCAGCCAACCACCACAAAAAACAGGCAAGTGTTAGAATTTATAATTGGAAAGCCACCCCTGGCCCCAGTGAGGCGGTGACACAGCTGGGTAGGAGCCTCACTTTGGATATCTGGGCTCTTGTCCTTGGCTGTGTTGGTGGTTCAGGGTCTGATCCAGCCCTGGTGAAGCCAGCTGGGATCTCCCCTTGGACTCAGAGCTGCAGCTGCCTCCCACCACTGCCATCCTCACACACAGAGCAGGACACAGCCCTTCCCACCAGGACAGCCCCAGGAAGCACCTGCCTCTGTTCCTGCCCAACAGCACTCTCCAAGGATCCCACTGGAGCCAGGGAAGGCTGGGGAGCTGCTCTGAACAGGCGGGGGAGAAATAATGGAGTGGCTCACCACACGTGTGAGCGCTTTGCCTTATCTGGCATCACCCAGGGCACACCTCATCTCCTCCAGGGTAATCAGATTTTCAGAGCAGGCCCAAAAGCTGCAGCTTGACTCCATGGGATGAGGAGTGTTCCCTGCACAAAGATTCCTTGTCCCTTCTCCCTTTTAAAATGGAACGACAGAGCGGAGCAGGGAAGCCAGGCAGGAGCCTGGGACTGCACAGTCAGAGCTGGAGCCCTGAAACTCACTCACCCACAGCAGCAGCCACTGCCAAGAGGGGGAAAAGCCACCCCCAAGCCTTTGTTTTCCCCTCAGTGACTTACCCAGGTGAATTCTGCTGGCTGGGCATTGCAAAACCAACACTTACCTCAAGAGCTGCCTGTTGAGCAACACGGTCCTGCCTCTGTTGCAACCACAGCTGAGACTCACTCAGGAACAGCCCCACTCCTCAATCCCTCTGCTCCAGCTTGGAAAAGTCAGCTCTGAGTCCCAGGACTCCAGCAGGGGAGGGCAGATCACACCAAACAGGACGGACCACAACACACACAGACCCTGTGCTCAGCTCTGGGATGCCCAAAAAGGCGGATAAAAGAAGAGCAGCTCAAAGCAAACAAATCCCCAGATTTTCAAACCACAGAAGGGCCAGCAGTGGAGAGAACAGCATTTCACTCCTCAGCTTCCATTCACTGTGAAATTAGGGAACAATATATTCCACAAGCACGTTACCCCCTGTCCGAAACTGGCCCCCAAACTCCCTGCTGTCCCAGCAGGCTCTGTGTCCAGGAGGGTCAGTGGTGCTCCTCTGTCCTGCCACAGGAGGAGGGACAGGTAAAAGTTATGCAAAAGTCAGTGTCAATAACCTGCCAAATCTGTGACTCACTGCCCATCTTGCAGGAGTCAAACAGTTAACTCACACTTCAAAGCACAGAAACACAGCAGCTGCCTCTTCCCTGCAGAGCTGGAAAAGGCTTATGGATGTAAACCCCCAATTCCTTGGAAAACAGGCTGCCCCAGCACTGGAATAGTATGATAAATTGACAAAGTCTGCAAGTTAATTTGTATCAGCCTTAAATCAGGCCCATTTCTAGTGGTTCTTCTCTATTGTTGTCTCAGTGCCAAGGACAAATCAGGAGTTATTCCGAGCCCACTCCCCACCAACACACAGCTCTGGGAGCACTGGCAGGGCTGTCAGAGCAGCTGTGGCTGCCCCATCCCTGGAAGTGTCCAAGGCCAGGCTGGAGCAACCTGGGATAGCGGGAGGTGTCCCTGCCCATGGCAGGGGGGGGAAACAAGGTGATCTTTGAGGTCCCTTCCAACCCAAACCACTCCATGAAAACTTCCTTTTGGGGACACTTCATGCGTCACAGATTTTAGACACAAGTGCTTACAGGAAACTCTCAGTGCTCTCTGCTGCAGTTGAAACAGGGGGATTTGGGGCCAGGGAAAGTCTGGGCGCAGGGGAGAGGGTCTGAGAAGCTCCAGCAGCTGAACATACAGTTTGTATGTGCCAGATCAAGAGCTTTAGCTTGGGTCTCCCTATAAAAAGAGATTTGTAACTTTGCAATAATCAAAACTAAAAAAAAAAGTGAATTAGAGCAACTACTCTGGGTGAAAACATTAAATAAGCAGCAGAGAAATCCACGTGCTGCACTCAAAGCCACGCTGGGCTGAAACTGCTCCATTTGTAGGTCCTATTTTCTGTAATTCCTCCCTGTGGAACATCCATCACCCATCTGTTCAGGAAGCCATCCAGCCAGGATCCACACAGCCCCCACTTTATGTTTTACCAAGTCCAGCTCAGTGTCCTCCTCCACCAAACCACCACCACTGTGGCAACATCACCACCTACACCCACCCTCCTGTTCCCTATAAAATGAAGCCAGCAGGGGGGAAAGCCAGAGCTCAGGAATACTGAGGGCAAGGACACGGCTGGAGCAGAGCTCGTTCCCCCCACAGGGGACAGAAATATCCCCATTTGTGTAAATACAGCCTTAGTCAACAGGGCAAACCCTACAGAGATAAATGTCACCCTCTGACGTCAGTGCCACAGCAACCTAATCAAAGTGCAGCCTTCAGCTATTTTTAAACCCCGCTTAAAGTATTTTTCTTAAAAAAATAAAAACTGAACTAAGATAGCATAAAAACCCATCTTAAGAAAACAAACAAACAAACAAACAAAACCTCTTGAAAAATAAATCTGTTTAGCAGCAAAAACAGAGCTGAAATACTTCTTTCTCTCTGGTGCCCTGGACATAAAAAAGCAGCAGCTTTCCCCGAGCCTGAAACTCGCTGTTCCATCCGATGCGTCAGAGCACTAGAAAGCAAAAGATAAGGATTTGGGAAAGCACAGGGATCAGATTGGCACCAGCCTTTGTATTGGAAATTTCCCCAGACAGGTTAAAAATAACCCTGGAGCGTTGGAAGCCATGCTGAAGGTTGGAAGCCATGCTGAAGGTCGCTCTCCAGAGCTGCTGTGTTTATAGTACCAGCTCCCGGTGCCATGTGACTGCCACTGCCAGGATTGCTGTCCCCAGAAAACACGGGATCCCCTGGCTCCACAGGACAGGGGACTCAAGCCCAGCTCCTCCTTGCTTGACTCGTTTTCCTTCTTACAGCTAATCCTCTGGGACTCAGAGCGAAAGGAGACATTTCTGTCCCCCACGTGCTCCGGCCAACATTCCCATCGGGCATTCCCAGGGCTTTCAGGCCAACATTCCCATCGGGCATTCCCAGGGCTTTCAGGCCCAGCGTCAGTGACACGACAGTCAGCACGGCACGAGGCACATTCCCATGAGGAACAGGACACAGAGCTTCCCAATTCTCTGGCCTCTCAGAGCTCAGCCAGGGGAGAAGAGCATGGACACCTTCACAAGGTGCCTTTGCAGGTGAGAAGGTCAAACATCCCCCTGACCCCCTGAGGGGATGTTCTCCATGGGAGATGTTCAGACACCCCCTGACCCACCTGAGGGGATGTTCTCCATGGGAGATGGTCAGACACCCCCTGACCCACCTGAGGGGATGTTCTCCATGGGAGATGGTCAGACACCCCCTGACCCACCTGAGGGGATGTTCTCCATGGGAGATGGTCAGACACCCCCCTGACCCACCTGAGGGGATGTTCTCCATGGGAGATGGTCAGACACCCCCCTGACCCACCTGAGGGGATGTTCTCCATGGGAGATGCTCAAACACCCCCCTGACCCACCTGAGGGGATGTTCTCCACAGTGACCCTGGGGATCACATCTGGGCTCCACAGTCTCCATTTACGAAGAATCACAGGACCATCAAGGTTGGAAGAGACCTTCAAGATCATCCAGTCCAACCAACCTCACCATAATCACCCCTAAACCATGTCCAGGAGCCTCTTGAACGCTTCCAGAGACTCCCCCATCTCCCTGGGTTATTCCAGTGCCTGACCACCTTTTCAGGGAATTTTTTTTTCCAATATCTAATCTGAACCACCCCTGGTGCAACTTGAGGCTATTTCATCTCACCCACACCTCACTACAACCTCCTGTCAAGTACTTGTAGAAAGCAAGAAGGTTCCCCTTGACCTCTTCCCCAGAAGGAAAGAGTTGGAAAAGAAGGAATTCCACCTGGGAACATCTGATTCTGCCTTAAGCTCCTGGAAGGAATAAATTTAGAAGGGGCAAGTATCTTTAATCCTTCCTTCACCAGGAATATACAGCTGATTTAAGGGTTTCTTGAAGTTATCTGTATTTAACTGGGGGGTGCCTGAAGAGCTCCCAGCACCCTCCTGCTCCCATGGAAAAACTGGATCTCCAGTCGCCGTGGCCTCCTCCAAGAGGGACTCCAGCAGCGAGGCTCTGCTGGCTTCTGAGCTCAACCAGAGTGACACAGAAGGGCAGGGAATAAATCTTCAGCAACAGAAGAACCAACATCAACGCAGGAGGACGGAAAACAGGAGGGAAGGAAGGAGGAAAACCCATGTCAGCTCCCACTTGGTGAGATCACACACTCCCCTGACTTGTGAGGATGCACATGCAGACAAAGACAGACGTGTATTGATTCCTCTCCCAACCCAGGGGCTGCCTTATTTAATGGAAGACAGCAGAGGGAAACCTCTGGGATAAAGCAGCAGTGGAAGAATCCATTTCCCCACCAGGAAAAATCGATGATTATCCATTTTCCCTCTTATCCTCCTGAATTGGAGAAAACGAGCTCAGCGCACCTCCCATCTGCTCCCCTCCCAGATGTTCCTCCAGCTCAGGAATCCCTGGCAGAGCCTGCACCAGACCTTCTTTGATAGGATTTCCTTCCCAAACTCGATCAGCAAAGCAGCTCCACTCGGGCTGCTAAATTTAGTGCCTTGACCGTGTAACCCACAGAGCCGGACACGCCGAGGGGCTCTCCCGGGACTCAGCACTTCTGCCCAGCTCCCTTGGAGCTGGGAATGGGCTCACTGGTGTCCTGGAGCAGCACACAGGCTGCAATTACGTAAAAGAACACAAGTGCAGAATAACAAAGTCTTCAAGCAAGACCCACGCTGAGAGCTCCGAGCTCCCCTGCAGCACTTTCCCAAATAAAGAGGGAGGGGGGGAAGGAATACAAAGCCCATTTACTGCAACACTCGCAGATGAAAAATTGCAATTGCTCTGCCCTGACATCTGGTTTCTATTTCGCTCCCATTCCATCAGGTTACATAACAAACAGACGATGCACCAGAGCCCCGGAGTTCTTCAAGGCTTGGATTCGGTGTTTACATTCCTCGGCACAAAAATCCCAGCTATGCCACACACAGGGTGTGCGGGGCAGACAAAGCACCCGAGACAAACAGCTCACAAAGGGGAAGGCAGACCAAGGCAGGCCGATTGGGGAGCGTGGGCGTGTTTGTAACACAAAACACTCGTGTCCCAGTCCGGTTCAGGAATTGGATGTGCACACGACAGCACTCGCAGCTGTGCAGACAGAGTTTACGTGAACAGCACACGAGTTTACACCCAGCAAGTGCCAGCTGTAATGATGCAAACACGAATTCCACCCTGCCCTGTTATCTCACCAAGTGCAACCTCCCGGGGCCTTCCTCCACCTTCTCATTTGGGGCTTCCCTTTTTCAGAGCAGGTACTTGCGCTGTCGGGGTGATTCACAGCCCGGACAGCACGCGGCCAGCTTTGGAAATCGGGCATCCACTTCGCTGACCTTGTCCCCAGACACTACAAACTTTCTTCTGAGTCAACAGCACATCCTTCCTCGGCAGCAATTCAGGAAGTCATGCAGTGCTAATAGAGCTGACTCAGCTAACACGGGGCTCGGTGACCCCCCCTCCCTCCCCAAAACACAACACGCAGGGATGAGCACACCAAGGGCTGCCCCATCCGGAGCTGGGCTGGTCCAGGGCTGCTCTCTCAGGTTTGAGCTGGAATAATCACAGATCCCATGTTCATGGAAAACTGCGTTCACAAAAGCATCCCCAAACCTTTAAGTTACCCCCAAGCTTCCCATTGCACATTCCACTGCCAGCTTGGCCTTCTTCACCTGCACATTATGAAGCACCAGAACAGCCAGAATTCTGTACTCATCTGACACATTATTCTGGACTCTGTACTCACCTTGCCTTCCCTGTTTGGTTCTCTGGTCTAGATACACCTGCAGGTACAACCCACTCTATGGATTTAGAGCTTCAGGAAAGCCCAATTCCCACAGGGACGTGCCCACTTTGGCAAGCTCTTTCTGAAAGAGGCAAACACGGGCCCCACTCTGTGTGAGAGGAATAAAAGAGGCAGAGGAACAATCACAACAATCTGAGAGTGTAAAACGCGTCCTGTAAGGGACCAAACCAACAGGAGCAGGTACAAGATCCCTGGGAAACACCTGCCAAGACTCCCTGTGGATGGGACCTCTCCGAGTAGGAGAGCAGTGACATTTAAGCCAGAGCCAAATATGAAAATAATAAAAGCACTGACGGATATCGCTGCAATTCTTGCTCATTTCCAAAGGCCACTCCTCACCTTCTCCTTCCATAAATCTGCACACATTCCCTCAGATGACATCAGAAATGGGGAAGGCATTACTCATGGGCAGACAAGTGGAAAAATGCTCCAAAATGCCACTTTTCAAGGAGCCTGTTCCTCAGGTACTACAAGTGTCTCTCAGCTCCAGCAAACACATGAGAAAAAAGGATATTTTCCTGGTCACAGAATCACTTCTGGCCACATCTTAATAAGTTTATCATTGAGCAGCAAGTAAGCAATTAATAGTGGTGGTAGTAGTAGTAGTAGTATTTTTAAAACAAACCAGGTGCATTCCACTCTTACCATGAGATGTTTTTCCCCCCTGAATGTTTCCACCCTGGACAAGGTTCTTACAAAGCCCACAAAGAGCTACTCCAAGAGCATCTTAGGGGAAGAAAAGAAAACAAAAGAAAAAAAAAAAAAAGAGGAAACAGCTCAAAAATTTAAGGTGCCCTAAGGAAATCCCCTGAAAACCAAGCACAGAGGACAAGAGCCCGGAGCAGAGGCAGAGCTGCTCCAGCCAACATCCCCACAAGGGATGGCAGTTCCTTACTCCAGGACGTACCTCACCCCCACCCCCACCCTGCTGCTGCTCTGGAAGCATCTAAAATAATCTTTCATAATATTCCATTTCACTACCAAGAGATCTTTAGGTGTCCACCCACTAAAGCACGTCAGGGTTGTGTTCCACACCTCAGACAGTTCAACTGCAACAGCTTTTGTCCAAACCTCAGAAATCTCAGTGAGTTACTCAAAGGTAGCTGCTTTTTGGGGAGTTCTCTACAATTAAATGTGCAGCTGGAGCAAAAGTGTGTCATTGCACCACGGGGAAAAATAAAAAACAGGACAGGGAACCCTACAGGGCAGCCAGAGGATGCAGAGGGAGTTTTAATTCCATGCCTCCCAATTCAGAGCAGCAGGTGACAGCAGCAAAGGGGCTGCACGGCTGGGACTTGCTCAGAGGCCACGATGGAAAAGCTGTTCCTTCAGCACCAAAATTTTTAAGTGCTTATTCATCCCTGCTTGTCATCTGTAAGCAACTACTCCTCCATTCACTCCAGGCTGGCAGAACACACAGGAGTTTTGCTTTTACTATTAGAAATGATGCTATTTTTGCCTCTGAGTAGCACAGATCCCACATCCTCCACGCGCCTCACCCCCAGCTATTGTGTGTCTTCCCGAGCTGGAGGTGTTTTCCTGCCGGAGCTTCACCTGCTGGGAGCAGTGGGGAGCGAGTTGTGCCACGTGTAAGGCTGGGAACAGCCCCTGTTTAATTAACCAAGAGCCACACGTGGCCACCAAACCGCGGCTGCCCCCACAGCAGTCCCATCTGTGCCGAGCCCCCCGAGCGCTTGGCATCACCTTCCCCCCCAGGGGCTGAGCTGCCACGGCCCAGGCTGGCACCAAGGGCACAAACCTCACGTGGTTTATTTCCTCAGCACCTAAGAAAGGGCTTGAGCTGAATGGGGGCAGCTCAAATACCTCTGGCTGCACCCCAGG
Source organism: Myiozetetes cayanensis (assembly GCF_022539395.1). Lineage (NCBI taxonomy): Eukaryota > Metazoa > Chordata > Aves > Passeriformes > Tyrannidae > Myiozetetes > Myiozetetes cayanensis. Next base: position 236,209 of record NW_026088185.1, on the reverse strand, counting down.
CCTGGCTCAGGGGATGTGGAAGCTCCAGGTGAGACATTTTCTAATTAAAGGACCATGAGTGTCCAGCAGCCACCGCTGGTTTCACTCTGGGAGGAGGAAGGAGAAACACCTCCCTGTGGGACTTTTTCTCCCTGTGCACAAAGGTATCCCCTGCATGGCCCAGTCAGCAAAATGATTCACTTGGAAGAGGCAGAGGGATAAATAACCAGGATCTAAGCTGATAAATCACTTAGAATTTTCCAAAACAAAGAATGTATTAACAAACCAAGATGTTATTTACAGCCTGTAAATGTGACCAAACCAAGTGGAGCTCACAGACATGCTGAACACAGGTGGAAAACAGTAACAAAAAGATATTAAAGCAGTGAATATTGAGCATTCTGCCTCTTTCAAAACCTCTGAGAGATGTCTGTGAGATTGTCTCTGGCAAAGATACAATCTGACCAACAGTTCCTAAACACTACTTATGGTTCTTAGTGCACAGTAATTCCAGGTGGAGACACTGAGGAGGGAAACAGCCACTGCAGTTCAAAAGAAACAGTCCCACACTTGTTTCTTGCAAGAGAAAAAAGGAGTTTCTAACAAAACAAATAATCTTCCAACACAACTGTCTCCTGCCTCTGCCTGCTAAAGCCACAAACATGTATGTTCCTAAACCAACTACTACAGAATTATTCCTGAATAAAAACAAGCTCCTCCTGCAGAGCTCTGCGGCTTCAGGAGCCTGAAGAGCAAACTGAAGCACCACAACCACAGTCCTTGATCCCAGCCCACCATCCCTTACCGAAATCCTGCTCTAGTGACTGGCAGTTCCCGAGGATTCTCCAGCCAGTCCCCCCCGAAGAAAGCAGCTTCAGCAATGAAATGCAAACCAAAGCGAGCAGGAAAGAAGCAATTTTAGAGTCCATATCAAGCTATTTTAAAATTCCCTCCATAAGGAAGAAAGCTGATACATTTTTAGGCTCCAAGGGCCCCTTGCTCCTGCCCCAAGTCCCAAGGGATGTGTGGGATGCTGTGCTCTGCCCTCTTTCCAGCTCAGGATTATGAGGGTGCCATGGGAATTGCAGTGGGATGACAGCAAGGCAAGCAAGGCCTGGCTTTCCCTGACAGCACCTGCTCAGCTGGCCAATCCCAAGTTTATAAAGCCACTGCTCAGGGCATCCCACCAAGCCCTGCCCATGCTCCAGGAATGAGCTCCAGTGAAGGGAGATGGTGGAACAGTCACGAGACAGGGCAGGGATGTCTCACAGGTACCTCTGGGGACTCCATAGAATCATGGAATTATTAAAGTTGGAGAAGCCCTCTAAGATCACCAAGTCCAACCATCAACCCAGCAGCAGCACCATGTCCCACTCAACCATGTCCTCAGGTGGCACATCCACATGTTCTCTGAACACTTCCAGGGCTGGGGACTCCACCGCTGCCCTGGGCAGTCTGTTCCAATGCTTTACAACCCTTTCCATAAAAAAATTGACTGTGGGCCCAAAGGAAGTCAAAGACACTCCTCACTGCGTAGTGGCCAGCCCAGAGAGGTCCCAGAGCCAACCCTCAGCTCCAGGCAGGGACACAACCACACCACGTCCCAGCCCAATTTATGCATTTTCACTCTCAAGCCTCGAGCTCCACCAGGAATAAAGGGCTGGGGGAACACTCCGTGCACGTATTCTGCACTAAAATTGACCAACACAGCTAGATGGTAGATCTCTCCATGAGTATCAGCTTGAAATGGAAGAGAGGTGGAGGAAGGCAAAGGGGAGACAGCGACACCGCAGCTCCAACATTTGGAACAAGATGAAAAATCCTAGAAAATACAGAGCTTATCGAGTCCCTAAGTCAGGCTGAGAACAAGCCACACTCTTTGGCAGTGCAAGTTTTCTCACCAAACAGGTATCCTGCCTCTTAAAGTATTTCCAGACCCAAATCCCACCAAGGCCTGTCCTTCCAGGCTTCCTCCTGCCTGCAGCAGGGGGACGGGGGCATCACCACACTGGGTGTTCTTCAAAGCACAGAGAGAATACCTGCAGGAGCTTCTGGTGAAACAAACAGTTTGGGTTAGAGCAGCTACAGCTGATTTCTCAAACTGGCCAAAGTAACCTCCAAAAGCTGCTTTCATCCATGAGTGGGATGTCGAGGAATTTTCCCCACCCCTCCACCAGCAGTTTTTGATTGTATTTAGATACAGATTAAGAGAACTAAAAAAAGAAAATATATCTAAATTTTAGAAGTATTCTTATTTATAAAATATTCTTGTTTATAAAATATTCTTATTTATAAAATATTCTTGTTTATAAAATATTCTTATTTATAAAATATTCTTATCAAAGCCACTCAACTACTCCATTGCAGGCAGGGCAGCTGTGGGGGCTCAATGGTGCAAATGGGAGGAGGGGAGATGCTCCCAGAAAGCCCAAACGAGCTGTTCCATCCGGGCATTCTCCAAGGAGGAACCTCTGGAGCCTGGGAGAACCGAGAGGGTGCATCCCACCCTCTGACTGCACTGCCCAGCAGCAGCACAGGGATCATTCCAGCCTCTCCAGCAGTTCCCTCAAGCTTCCCTGAAAGAATCAAAGGGCAGAGTGATGACTGAAGTGTCCCACTGCTGCTACCCTGTGATGGGGGAAGGAGGTCTTGAAATTTAAATCCACCACTCACAGGCATTTCTGTGGTGTCTCCAGCAGCTCAAGAGTCTCTCTCTCCTACCTAATAGATACAGACACCACATGTCCCCAAAACCAAGCTCTAAAACCTGCCCACCCCTTCCCCAGGTTCCTCTCCCCCCATTTCCAGGAGCTTTCAGCACCTGGTTTGCACAACAGTTGTTCCAGCAAATGGCTTTGTAGAAAGTTTCTTTCATCTGGTGGCTGGAACATCTAAAGATCAAGTCACTGTTGCCCAACTCCTTTGGGCAATCATTCCCAAAACATCACGTTCTTTTGTGCAACACCATCCACAGTTTCCCTGACAAAAGCAAACACCAGAATTACCGGTTAAAAAAAAAAAAAAAGAAAGAAAAAGCCAAGAAAAAGCAGCTTAAAAACGAGCCTCACAAACGACCTGAGGTGAGGAAGCCAAACAGGAGTTTGTGTTCACTCAGTAGAACCCAAAACCAAGGAGAGCACGGGGCAGACACAGCCACGTTCCATCTGCTCGTCCAAGCTCGGCTGCCTCTGCCAGGTGACAGTTCTGCAGCAGAGCAGTGACACAAGTGACACACACCAGGAAGGTCCCTGAGCTCCCTGGAGACAACCAGCCAAGCCCTGGGGACCTCCACCTCCCCACTCACACAAACACACCCCAGGCAGCTGAGGTGGGATGGCAAAGGCATTGCCACAAACACGGGTTTTTTTCCCTAGCAAATAAAACAAACATACTTGAAAATATCCCCCTCTAAGTTTAAACCAGTATTTCTATAGATAAACTCAAACTCCAGAAGCTAAAACGTTAAGGGGGGGGGAAGGGAGCCGGTAACCCGAGATGCAGCGGCTCTGCCACCCCAAACGTGCACTCTTGGACTTGACCACTTTGCAGCTGCAAAATTGGCAACCTCTGGCCCGCTTTGGGGGCTGCTGGAGTCCAAGTGTATTTACGCTGACAGACACAAGCAAAGGTTGTGACGATTTATTGACGCAAGAGCCACTTGGTGCTCCCTGCCAGGAATTAATCAGTGCAGGAGGAGCACAAATTCTCTGTAAGCGCTTTGGTGAGCTGCTAAAAACAACAAGAACGACCAACACGATCAAAAAGAGAGGGGGAAAAAAACTGATTAAAAGAGCAACTTTTCCACAGCAGCTTCTTTAGAAGGACTCAGAAATCACCAGCAGGCAGTGCCAGAACAGAACTATTTCATAACTTTCCTTGTGAAAAAGAAAATACATGAGAAGACTAAATCAGAGCTTTCCCAAGCCTCTGTCAACACAACCCGATGCTGTGTTTGTTCAGATCAAACTGCCTCAAATACATCTAGGGGAGGGGAGGTGGTGACTGGGGGCAGTGACCCTCCAGGCTGGCTCACCCTGCTGCCATGCAGGATCCAAAGAAGGAAAAGGGGCACCAGTCCCCTCACCTGTTTGAAACAGCTGCTGCACAAAGCTCCACTTGAAATTAAAAATCCAAAGGAAAGGGTTTAATGCAGACTGGAGGAACAGCACCAGCCCTACCTGCCAAGAAGACATCACGATAAACCTGTCAAGAGCTCCAAGCCTGCAGAACAGGCCTTCCACCTGCTGGAAAGGGAAAAAGCCATCTCATGCCAATCAGATTCTTGCTGCTGGCAGGGAAGAGATGCCAAAGCCCTTCTCCTGGGTTTGGTAAGCTGTGAGGATCACATGCCTTCTCCTGGCAGGGGTCCTGTGAGACCAGTGGCACCTTAGCTAGAGTAAAGCAAGTTCTTGGAAGTTTCAGAGATTTTTCCCTAAGTGACAGACGTCAAAGCTTCAATACTTGGATGGACTTTCAGAGCTTGCTGTATGGTCTTTTTACTGTTGTGGGTTATTTTTTGACCAGAGAAGTTGGTGCTAATAATGCCAAGGTCACCGGTTCAATCCCTGGATGGGCCATTCACTTAAGAGCTGGACTGGATGATCCTTGTGGGTCCCATCCCTTCCACCCCAGAATATCCTGTGATTCTGCTTGGTCTAGTTCAGGTTTTTCTGTCTTCCCACAGGAGCAGCTCAACCACTTCCTAGATCAGGAGCGAAAAGAGTTTCAACTTGTTTCTTTTTATAGGCAGCATAAAATGAAGGTCACAGTTAACAGAGGGGTTAAGTCTGTTTAAGCAGAAAGTGCGAGTTTCGGGCGCTGAAACAGAGGAGCTGAACACAACCCTCAGCAGATCCCCTGGAAATCACCAGGCTTTGAGGGCTTCCTGCCTGCACAACTGTCCATTGATGAAAACTACCTTCCAACAGCAGTACTGAAACCACCTGCCCTGGGATGTCCCAGCAAACGAGCCCCTGGGAGACGGCAGGGAGCGTTCCCCTCTCCCGGCATCTCCCAGTTCCCCGGCTCGGCCAAGCGAGCGCATCGATCGCGGGCTGTGGCTCTGGAGGTGAAACCCCCCCGGCCAAGAGTGAGCCCAGGGGAGTTCAGGGACAGCAGCACCTACCAAAAACAAGTCAGAACACAGAGCCCCAGAGTGAGGCGGGCCCTCAGCCCTCGGCCGGGGGCACAGGGTGGGCACCTGGAGCCAAGGCGGGCCCTTCAAAGCTCCCACACCAACTCCAGGGTGCCCCATAAAGCTATTTATGTGGTTTGGCAACACAGCAGCTGCAAACAGCACGAGGGCAGAGATTCCAGAATAGTCAAAGGGGCAGGATTGATTTTTTTTTTTTTGTTAATGAATTATTTCTTTGAATTCAGCTGCAATTTCTCCAGCATCCTGACCCCAGCCCTGCCACAGTTTCCTCCACTGCAGGCAACTCTACCTTGCCCATGGCTGGAAGTCTCTCCTGGAGAAGGCGGCACTGGCAAAAAACTGCTTGTTTGGGGTCAAGTCAAAGGAATTATTTGGGATTATTCAGCCCCTGGCACAACCAAAACGACAGAAAGGGAAAAAATGGGACTGATAAAGTAAAATTTACTTTATCAGCCCACACACACACAAAAAATCCACGTCACACATGACTACAGGGTGAGAGGGTGTTTTAATGGTGTTGCCACAACCTTGCTCATTCCTTCCCCCTTTCCCAGGTATCCACAGGCTCCCGGTCTCCCCAGGCTGACCTTGCCCAGCCAACCTGGCAGAACCTACTGCCACTCTGCAATTCACGCCTTCAAAACAAACCTGCTGTGGCTACATCAAAGCTGAGCAGAGCAGCTCCAAGCACTGGGAAGATCAGGCCCAGTGTGTGGACTCCCTGGCGAGGCCTGTGGTGCCAGGGTTCAAAGGAAGATGAACCATTCCCCACTGAACCCCAAACACGCTCACGGGCCCCTCAAACACCCCCAGGAACCGGCGCCGCCGGTGGGACCTTCCAGCTGAGACAGGACCATCTCAAAAAAGCCCACCTGAGGTTATTCCCATCTGGAATTCACCTCTCAACAGGTGGGAAGTTTAACACCAGCCCTCTGAGAGGCTGAAAAGCTGCTGCAGCATCTCAGCACATCAGTCCGTCAAGGATCAGCCAAAGCAAATCCCAGGGGGAACACCGAGAGCTGCGGAGCCTCCCAAGGCAAACGAGGGCACTGCAGGTAAAGCACCTGATCTCCCCCAGTAACCGAGGAAACTGCAGTATTTCCATCTGGGTGAAAGAAACACGACGGTTAAAAGATGTGCTCAAGTCTTAATTTTAGTTTTCTTAAAGGAATAATAAATTTTATGCCCCATTTCCCCACCCCACGGGACAGCTCAAACCTTGCAAGGTGTCAGTGCACTTCAAAACCCTTCCTTAACAGCCTAAATATCAATAAATAAATAAATAAATAAATAAATAAATAAATAAATAAATTAATGGATAGATAAATAAATAAATAAATAAATAAATAAATAAATAAATGAAAGCATGTGGGGAAATTCCTGATACCTGGCAAGTTCTGGGGAGAAAGGGATCACAAAGCCTTTACTGAAGGATGGGAGAATTATTAACACATCCACAATTTGTCCTTCTCCAGTCAGGCACCTGCTACTCCATGTTCAGGCACTCCTGGCTGTTTTCTGACTCTAAAATCAGAGGTTAAAGGATGAAAAAATATACTTAAAACTACACCAAATGAAGAAGTGTCATTGCAATTGTTTCTCTCTCTTCTTCCTGACCCAACAGTACTACAGACTCACAGAATCATGGAAATCTCCTGCACTAGAAGGGACTTTCAAGGATCATCCAGTCCAGCTCCTGGCCCTGCCCAGGACACCCCAAGAATCCCACCCTGTGCCTGAAAGTATAATCCAAATTATCCTGGAGCTCTGGCAGCCTTGGTGCTGTGCCCACTGCCCTGGGGAGCCTGTTCAGTGCCAACCACCCTCTGGGGGAAGAACCTTGTCCTGAGATCCAGCCTGAGCCTCCCCTGACACAGCTCCAGCCCTTCCCTGGGGTCCTACATGGAAACAACTGGGAAAACAGAAAAATCTCCTGCAGAGTTTGACCAAGAGCTCTCAGAAATAAGGCTCTATTTTCCCTTTTGCAATACCTGCCAAAGCACAGGTACCAGACAGACAAATTCCCAGACTTAAAGGATGAACAATGCTGTGTCTGGCTGACATCCCGCTGGGAATAAGTGGATTTTCTGCCCCTGTTCTCGTATCACTTTCAGAATCAGTGGGATGACTGAAATGGTCCTCTCCATCAGCTCTATCCCAACTGATCTGCCCACATCAAGGGCACCCCAAGAAGCCTCATCGGTGGGAGAGCCTGGCACGAAGGCCACAGGCTGAGCAATTCAAAATAAACCCCCAGAAATCCTTGTTCAGCCCAGTAACAAATTTAATTTGGGCAAGTGCACACGAGATGAGATACAGGTCAGACTGAGGTTGACTAAAAGTGAGTAACAAAAACGTAGCAACCACATAGAACAAGGTTTGTCTCCTTTCCAACTGAGACACAAGATTCCAAGGACTATCTCAAACATTATTATAGAATCACCTGACTTTAAAAATATGACCTTTTTTATATCCTTTTCCTACCCTGTACCTCATTCAAAATAATCCAGAGTTCTCTGCCTCTCATCACAAGTACCTGCTTCTCATCTTTGCACTGCAGGACACATCACAGGCTGAAAAACTTCCTTTAGAAACAGGCTTTTAAAGAATTCCTAAGTGCAAGAACTGCATTTAAAGAAAAAGCAGAAATGAGAGGAATGTACTTGGCAGGGACACTGACCTAGCAGGAACTTCAACTTGAACCCCAAGTTGAAACACAAAACAATTCTTCTCTTTTGAGGGTACAATAAAACCCTTGTACAGAAAGTCCCAACCATTTGATGCTCCAGAAAGCGAAAACTTCACAGGTTTCATGGGAGCAGACTTAAAACTTCCAAGGTCCTTAAAATGACACTGTTCCTAGAGGAAATCCAGGACAGGCTCAGCTCCCACATTTATAAGAACTGGAATGCAGGTGGAGTAGGTGTCCTGTCGTGGGTTGAAGAAACAGAAGTGGATGGAGACGTGGCCAATTCCCACCTGCAAAGCTCTTCAGCTCTTCTGCCAGAGCTTGTTGCTGAGTTTACTCCACAGCCAACCTCAAAGTTTTAATCAACAACTGCAAAGAATTTACTTCATAGAATCCCAGAATGGTTTGGGTTGGAAACGACTTTAAAGCTCATCCCATTCCACCCCCTGCCACGGGCAGGGACACCTTCCACCAGCCCAGGTTACTCCAAGCCCCATCCAACCTGGCCCTGGACACCCCCCCAGGGATGGGGAATCCTCAACCATCCTGTTACCTCTGCTGGGCCTGCCAAGCAGTTGCACTTTTCCCTAAAACTTCAACTTCCCATGAAGCACAGACATGGTAATGTGGGAAGAGGACAGGTCTGGAGAAATCTTTGTATTTCCAATTAAAGAAAGCATCAGAGAGATGGAGGTTGGACCTGTAGTCACTATAGCATTGATTTACTTGTAAACAGGAGCCTGAATGCCCAAGCCTACAATTACCCAGCAGCAATGACCTGGAGCACCAGATGGGTGGGGAGAAGCAGGAATCCCTGGAAGTGTCCAAGGCCAGGCTGGATGGGGCTTGGAGCCACCTGGGCTAGTGGGAGGTGTCCCTGCCCGTGGCAGGGGGTGGAATGAGATGAGCTTTAAGTTCCCTTCCAACCCAAACCCTTGTATGAATCCAGGATACACCACGTCCAGGTGTTCTTCCAGACCGCAGCCACCGAGTGAGTACCTGCTAAAGGAGGGCTGGAATTTACCGCCCTAGTCCTTCTGTTTATTTAAAGAACACTCTTGCCCCCAGATAACTTACACAGACAGACCCATTACTGCCAGAAAGTAGGTCAGTGTCATTTAAAGCCGCTTTGAAATGCATCTCCACAGAAACTTCTTAATCTTTCAAAAGAGAACCCATCAAATATTTATTGCACGGTGCAAAACGCTGGAGACGCTCACGGGAAAGCTCTTCTGTGTGCTGCATGAAATGGCTTTCCATGCCTCGTTGAGCCGTGGAATATGAAAGGAGAGTGGCTTTGTGCAGATAAAGCCCTGCACAAAAGTCCTTATCAGCCCAGCAAATCACAGCACGTGACTCCCCGACTCGCTTTCCCAGCGCCGTGTGATCACGAAGCTTTCCCGGTGTCTCCTCTCAGTCCTAATGATCCCACTGCAGATTTCTGCCCCATCAGCCAGGCAAGCACGTTCTTCAAACTTCAATATTCCTAATTATCAAACATTCAGCACTGCAAAATGTAGCTGAAATTTGCATCTCTGCAAGAGTGGCTCCGGAAAAAAAGGATGGAGCATTTGCATTCAGACTGGCTAATTCCTGCAAGATAACATTTCATACACAAAATGCTCCATTGAACAGGGAGATCTGCAGCTTTTACAAAGGAAAGTGAACTTTAAACAAATACAAATCAGTTGAGTGATTAACTTTAAGTGTTTTGGTTTTTTAAAACTAATCTTTACGTATAACCAGTATCAGCAGAACAATCTTTACTGATTAAAGAAGCGAATGAGAGCGAAACTCAAGCCACTGAAAATTAAGAGGGAGGGAGAAGGAGACTGCAAGGAATCATTTAAGGTCAATGAGAGAGGAAAAAAACCCAAAACACAAAAAAAACCCCACATGCTCACAGCCCAGGGAGCCCGGGTAAGGTGAGCACCATCAGCACCACGGGTTACGTAAGGCGAGTTTAAATTGTGGCCAACAGGTTAAGGAGTGAAACTAAACACACTTTCCCCTGCCCCTCCAAGCTTTGTCATAATCCTAAATGTTATCTTAATTAGCCTAATTTTCTTAATTACACTTTGCAGCAACTTGAGCTTTCGTAGCAGAATTTCCGCGGTTTTTTTCCAGCTTTGTTCCAGCGCTGGAAGCGGCGGTGGCTCCTCTGCCAAAAGCCAAAGGGCACGTGATGCCTCCGAGCTTGGTCTTGGCTGGGTCTGCACAGCACGGGGAAAAGCCCATCCTCCTGCCAGCTCACTCTCCACTTTCAGCCCCTCTCCCACCCAAAGCAACTCCCATTCCTGCCCAGGAACCCCCAGATGCTCCCCACACGTGACAGGAGCTGGCTGTTCCTCCATAGCAGCAGCAGGCACCACGTGCCTGTGGCAAGAGGGACACCAGCACCCCACCAGCTCCTCCTGCTCCACATGTGTTTCTGTGGGAGGTTAAGCTCACAAGAGCTGCTGGTCTCAACCCAAAATTCAAGAAGGACACCACGGAGAGAGCCTTCAGCCCAGGAAACAGAGCTCAAGGTCTTCTCCCTGTGTGCAGGGCTCAGACTGACTGACCCATGGCAAGTTCTTGAGGATTATCTTCTTCCATCTGGGTATTCTGTTTCTCCAAAAGCTGCTCCCTGTCCTCTGAGAAACCTCACTCCAAAACACAACAAAAGGAGAGGCAGTGATGGGGAAAGAAGTCACAATTTTCTCCCCCATCTTAGTTATCTCCTCACCTTGTTCCTTGAGAAGCCCTCAGTGCCCAACACTTCTCACAGGAGTGAAAGTAAAATAAAGAAAAAGCACAGGAAAAAAACCCAAACCACTTTTATTCTTTATGGCACTGTTCCTAAAACATCCCATTAGTGCTGGGTTTGGAGCAGATTAGAGAAGAAAGCTTGTACCCACTGAAGCAAGGTTTAATAGGCTCTCGAGTTAAGCCAGAGCCTTCCCTTAAACAATGCACATCATTAGGAATAATTACCTGGAGCTGTGTAATCAACACCCCTATCACAACTGACATGAGAAGCCCAGATGTCATCTCTGGTGAGGGCTGGGAAGTATTTCTGCTCCTTGTCATAAAACTGACCCTTAGAAGAGAAACGAGCCCTAAGAACAGTGGGGGGTGGAAAAACCACCATGATGAGCTGGAGAACTTCAACCCAAAATAAGAATCCAGCACCCAGGAGGACACAGGGTGTCCAAAGCCATCCTGCTGAGCTGCCACATCCCTGGGTTTTGATGGGACCATTCTAGACACGGCTGTTAGAAAAGGGGAACTCAAAGTGACTTTCAGTGACACAGGAACACTGAGCCAAAGCAGCAGAACCAGCAGAGTCAGGACAAGAAAGGGTCAGATGATGAATTATAAAGGAAATCAAGACAAACCAGCAGCAGGGTTCCACCAACACAGCCCAGCCAGGAAAGTCATCACCACTTCCCAGATATCTGGAGGGCTGCTCCTTAAGAAGCAAAGCACATCCATGGCTGGGTTTTGAATACAGGGATGTATTTAAGGTATCCCACCACAACCAGAGAAGAGCAGGAGGCCACAGCTCCCCAGTCTCACCCAGTGAGGCAGGAAGATACTGAACTAACAATTATCCATTACCTGAAGAACAGATCTCTTGGAAAACATCCCTTTGCAAGAGGTGTCCCAGGTATACTTAAGTTTCCCAACTCCTCACACTTTCAAAATCTACATTATGGAAGTAGAGGCCAGATTTTTTTTTTCTTTTTTAATAACACTGATCATTTCAGAGACTCAGAAACTCGTTCCAGTTGCTAGGAGAGGGTGAGATTTAACACTGCTACTTGGGAGCTCCAGCATCCTTATTTATTGCAGGATTTCTTCGCCCACAAATAAGCAGTTCCTTAAGTCTTAGGAGCTGTTTGCTGGCTTCTAACACTTCAGTCTTATTTAACTCTTAACCCAAACCTGATTAAAATGAAGTCACAAAGTAATCTCTCAGAGGCAGAGTTAAATAAGTCCTTCCACGTGCCCTGTTGTTGTTGGATTACTTGATTCCCAGCAGCCATTTTTTGTACCATAAACTGACACAGTCCAAGCATAATTAAAGTTCCTCTTCCAAAGCTCACAAAGCTCTGTCTAACACAAAGTTACCCAAAACTCACTAAATACAAATGTATGAGGCACCTTTAAGCTCAAGAGCAGGTAACTGAGTAGTTACAGATCCTCCTGACAGACAGAAATGCACAATTTTGTAGTGATGAATCGGGTCTGAAATTACAAGACACATTAGGAATAATCCCCCAGACAACACCGAGGTGGATCAACTGGCTCCTGTTCCAGCAAAACTATTCTTTCCTATTAAAAAGTACTTTAAAAGCCAAAGAGTTTTCTTACATTTCCATAAAGACACCAGCAGGACTGTGCCCATTCCTTACAGGTACACTCCATATCCTGAAGGCTCATCAGCACAGATTTAACAAATTAAACATCTGGTTAATGACTCAGAAAACTCCAACAGCTTCCAGGGATGCCACAATTAGAAACCTAAATTTTAGAGCAATTAGAAACCCGAAATGATAAGATTTCCTTGTAACTCTGGTAACAGCAACAGCATTTTCCACCTTCACACAAAGTTTTAGTTTTAAACCAGGGACAGGGTCTGGATTATCACTCCAGCTCGTGTTTGTGCGGCCAACACCGGGTGTTTTGGCGTCACTGCTGGAATTTCAGGCGGTGTTGCCCTTACCTGGGTGGCTTTGGGAGCTCATTGCTGGTAGTGTCTAGTCCTTGGGAGAAGGGATGCGAGATCAGATTCCACGGAGCCGCAGCAGCTCAAAAGAGCTCCAAAGCTTCACCAATACATAGGAGTTGGAAGTGGGGATTAAATCATGGCCACCTTATAAAATCCAGGGCACAGTGACATGCTGAGTTGTATGGGAAGTAATCCAAGAGGGTGGCAGAATATCTTCTAATGGTTTTTAAAATGGGAACCTGCAATTAAAGACAGAGATGTCTATGTTAGCAAATTAAGATTAACAACCATTTCAATTACACCCTGTATAACTTATTTATCCCCTAGATTAAACTACAATACTATTTTAGTCATTAAAGGTTGCAGAGAGAGTAATTTTCAGAGTTAAAAATGCAGGCTGGCATTTAACATTATTTAAAAAAAACAAACAAAACTAAACACAAAAAAAACAAAAAAACCAACAATCCAAACCCAACTTTTCAACATTCAAGTCTTAAAAACCCAAACTTCCGTGTTAATTCTCATCCTCCAACAGCACCATATGAAGGCACTTCAGTCCAACAGCTTCCATATTTTAAAAGCCATATGTATGAGTGGTAACTGTGCTTCATGCATCTGTTCCCCAAAGAAGCCGAAAGAAAAATCCCTCTGTGCCAAGAAGTGGTCTTGGAGCAGGAAGGAAAAAAACCCACACAATCAATTCCACTCCCACTCTGCCCAAGCCTCCAGCAGATTACTAAGCAGCAACTTCATCCTGCCCCGGGGAGAGGGGGGGAAAATCCACCATTCCTAATTATTTCTAAGTTGTGTATTGGAGGGAAGGAGGGAGAAGAGAGGGAAAACACCCACGGAGTCACCGACCTTGTGTACCCCTGTCCCCCAAAACCAGCAATGTAGACTGACATTCACTTTGGAGCATTCAGGGGATTTTTGGCACTATACCACGAGACATCCAGTATTTTCCATCCCTGGAAGTGCCCAAGGCCAGGCTGGACAGAGCTTGGAGCAACCTCTAGTGGGAGGTGTCCCTGACCATGGCAGGAGGTGGAAGTGGATGGGCTTTAAGGTCCCTCCCAACCCAAACCATTGTGGGATTCCACGATCCCTGAGCATCCCTGTTTTCCAGGCAGGGTGGGTATCTCGGGGATTCCACGATCCCTGAGCATCCCTGTTTTCCAGGCGGGGTGGGTATCTCGGGGATTCCACGATCCCTGAGCATCCCTGTTTTCCAGGCGGGGTGGGTATCTCGGGGATTCCACGATCCCTGAGCATCCCTGTTTTCCAGGCGGGGTGGGTATCTCGGGGATTCCACGATCCCTGAGCATCCCTGTTTTCCAGGTGGGGTGGGTATCTCGGGGATTCTGCTCTGGTCTACCACACCTGCCAGTGGTACCTCCCAGTCAACACTACTGAAAGAGATTAAACCCCCCCATGTCCTTTGTGCACACCATGCCACAACAAGGGTTACTTCCCTCGTCTGCACCCAAAAATCCCTCAGCACAGAGGCTCCCACCTCTCCTGGATACAGGCAGCACCTGGAGGAGCTCCTCCTGCCCTGAGCAGGCATCACCCAGCACCACCAGTGTACAGCCAGTGCTCCCCATCCCAGCACAGGGATGAGGTCACCCCTGGCAGCACCCAGCTCCTTAACCCATCCCCAGGGATCCAGCTGACTCTGCTCACCCCAAACTGCTCCGGCAGCACATCCCAAGGAGTGGTGCCCTCCAGCAGCGCTGGGATCACCGGGATGGGAACTCCTCCTGCCTTGCACAATGAGCAGCTGCCCAGAGTTGAGCTGTGCCCTTGCATTCCAGGCAGTGCCATCTACTCGTGGAGGAGCTCTCCTCACAGCCAGATCTCTGTGCTCCTTTCCAAGAAGGCACCAAAACCAGGTCTAAGACTTAAATATCACCACATTGCTAAGGATGGGCTTCCTAAGGTTCCTTCCCTGATGTGCAGAATAATGCCCTGGCAGATGCTGTTGAACACAAGGCCTTCCTTGCTGTACTTCATTAAAAAACCTCTCTAATTGGCTGTTTCTCTCCAGCCCAAGTGTCTCAGCATTACACTCTCCAAGCTCCATCTTGCATTCTCCGGGACCTGGAACGTGCCTTCGTGTTATGAGTCAAATTCAAGAGAAAAATCACTTAAATGTCATTTCTCATCCCTGCAAGTCTCTGCCACCCCAAACATTCAAGATCTTCCAGTTGCATTACCCTGCACGTCCTGTTGAGCAGTCGGGTCAGCTCAGACCAGGCGTTACCAAGAGATTACCATGATTTATTTCCAATCAGACCAGCAGGTACTGGGAGAGCAGAAGCAACCTCAGCTGCAGACAAGAAGGATTTGGAACGGTGTTACCAGATTTGCCTCCTCATTTTCACAGCACAAGGAGGAAAATGTGAGTGTGAACAGTGGGAAGATGCAGATGCATTTCCCAAGGAAACTGGACTGAAACAGTAGCACCAAATCCGTTTGACAGCACCACCAGTGTACCTGTTCCTACTTCTGCCCCATCCCTGGAAGTGTCCAAAGCCAGGCTGGACAGGGCTCGGAGCAACCAGCTGTAGTTGGAGGGGTGGGAGGGGGTGGGACTGGATGAACTTTAAGATCCCTTCCAACCCAACCACTCTGTGGTTCTGGGATTCTTTCCAGGACATGGACAGCACTCATGGCCCAACCCATCTCCCCCTCAAACCCTAATTTTCAGTCAGCCCTTGCTCTGATCTCAATGCAGACCAATGAAGCATTTCCAAAAAGACCATCGGGCCCCACCTGCAGCAATTCTTATGGCAACTCATCATTTTGCCACTATCTCAGTGAAAACACTTCTCAAATCAGGAGAAGCAAAATGCTGTCTAACCCAGTGCCTCAGATATCTGCAGGTCCAGAGGGTTTTCCAAGCAGATTATCTCATTAAAAAAAAAAAAAAAAAAAGATTAAAAAGAACAACAAACCAGAGTTTGTTTAACTTCTACTCCAGTGCCTTCCAGGACCAGGGCAATCACCTCTGGCCTGCACAGAAGAACAGAGAGTCCACCCCGAGCATCATTCCAGAGGCACATTCCCCGCAGGCTCCTCAGGCAAGGACTGGGTCACGGCCACCAGACGGGACGGGATGGGCATGGGTGTGCTCAGAGCAGCACAAGGCTCTCAGGAGGAACCTCAGAACCAAGGGGCTTGGGCAGAAGGGTCACACCCCCTGTTTTACGGGGGCAGCTCCAGGAGTCACAGAACTGCTGCCATGGGAGCACGGCGCCCATCCCGCTGCCTCCCGGGATCGGCTATGGGGGCTCCCTGGCAGACAACGAGCAGTGGCACATAGAGACAGCTTTGGCACTTCCCATGGAGGCCTTCCCCAGGCACAGGGCAAAGGAAGGGCTCGGGAGAGCATCCAGTGGAGGGCACTGCATGAAAAACCAAAAAAAATATACCTCTGGAATAGGAGCACAAGGAACCACTTAATGCCTGTTTATCTGAGCCTCCTTCTGCCAGGGGGCACCTGAGAGCACACGCTCCCAAAAACCACACAGGCTGGATAGACTGGCTTCAAATGCTTCCATGAGACTTCCTCTGCTTCTTCCAGAAGCTGAGAAGAAAACAGTGGCAAATTCACCAACAGGCTGGGTCATCACTTGAGGCAACAAACCACCTATACACAGGTGAGCAGGAATAACGTGGACAGGGAGAAGGCACTTGGCTCTGAACACAAAACTGATCAGCAGCTCCCCAAAACAGGAGGTCCCCCACCTCCTTCTTCTCCAGCTTCAGGACCAGGCTTGGCCCCCCGAAACCACACACACAACACAGCTCCACATCTCAGTCCTACACTGTGCCCTCCACACACTTCCCAAGAGCAGCTTTTCCCCAGCAGGCATCCAGAAACCACGAAGAGGCAGAACACACGTGACCCAGGAAATGTAAGTAATGCTCCAGTTTTCTTTAAGGTCCATTCCAACCCCTTAACATTCCAATTCTATGACAGTATGAATATTGCCCTTCCTCTTCCCAGCCCATTCCAGATGTGCCTCTCTGCTCGTCACAAGTACAGATGTGCAGCAACCAGCAATTACAGTTACGACAGAACTTTATTTACAGTTTTTCTAGAGCTTAAGTTGAGCCAAGGTGCTTCAGCAGAGATAAGAATCTTGGCCTAAGGGTGAAGTTTCAGGATTGTTCCAAGCTGAGTCAGCCCAGCTGCTCCAGGACCATGAGCTGTGGATGACCCGGCTTCATCCCCCTCAGACACAGCACCAACACCCCCTGGCACTGCAGCCAGCTCACAGATCACTGCAGCCAGCTCACAGATCACTGCAGCCAGCTCAGATCTCTGACAACCCCAGCTAAACAAACCCTGCTGACTCAAAACACAGTGTAAGTCGTGCTCCTGCTACACACAGGGCTGTGCTGTGAGGGTTGGTCCCAGCCTGGAGGGACCTGCCCCGCCTTTCAGATCCCCCAGACGTGGAAGTGCTGCAGAAGATGCTGTTTTAGCACAGGGCAAGGAAGCCAGCTCTGTGAGAACAGCAGTAGAAGGGATGCTAGAGCACCTTCCACATCCTGGAACTCCTCGAGCAGCATTCCAGAACCGTGGGGTCTGGTCTCCAAAAGCCATGGGAACACCATCTACCAAAAAGCACTATCACCTCTTCTTCTACCTGGAACTGCTGATTAAACACTGATAACGAGATCATTCATTTTCCCCCAGAATTATGTCCCTTGCTGCACTTGCAAGCAAACAGTATTGAGTCTAATCCCACATACATGTGTAAGAGGCCAGCATCATCCTGATGTCTCCTTGGACTCCCCCTCGTGAGGCGCAGCCTGCAAACAACCCCCGGCTGCAGCACAGACTCACCGACCTCGAGAGGGGCAGAGCCTCTGTCACAGCTTACTGATTGAATCTTCCCTTTGACAACAGATCCTCAACTTCAACCAGAGGGGGGGGAAAAAGAGCTGCCTTTGCTTTACAGGGGTTATTTACAAAATACTGCCAATAGAGGATCTCCGTGTGAACAGAGGAGGAGACAAGGAAGAGGTTCAGAGCTGCCTGAAAACAATGGCCCGTGACACAAAATGATTGACTGCACCTTTATTTCAAACCCCTGACTGGTTTGGGTTGGAAAGCACCTTAAAGCCCATCTGATTCCACCTCCTGCCATGGGCAGGGACACCTTCCACTAGACCAGGTTGCTCCAAGCCCCGTCCTCTGTTCTAAACAAAGCTTGACTTAGAGCAGAGGCAGCGTGGAACAGGCTCCTGAGCTGATCTCCTCCCCAGGGACCAGGTCTCTGCAGCCACCACTTTGCAAGATGACAAAACCAGTGGCAGGAGTCCTGCGGATCCACACAACCCCCTGACGACATCCCTTCAACTCCTGGTTTTCCAGCAGAACACAGCTTCACTGGATCTGTCCCAGCAGACCGGTTCTCACAAGCATTGCCCACTCCCAGAAGTGCTGGTTTTCAACTTCAGTTTCAACTCAGACCTCTTCCAGAAAATGTATTTGCAATCCTCAGACATCATCAGACATCCCCTCAAAGAGTTTGAATCTCTGAATTCAGTGTTTCTGTCTCTAAATACACTGGGGGAATAACAGCACTGTAAAATCCACCATCAGCTTAATGCTCAGCTGTGGCCAGAAGAGAAGTTGTAATACCAGGGAATAATAGAAAATAAAAATAGAACACCAAATTTGCAGCTGTATCAGCCCGGTTCCCCCAAAACCAGGAATACTTTGTGCAAATCCAGACACTCCCCCTCCTCTTCCAAAGCACAGTTTAAGAGTTTTAAAAGGGCAAGGAAAAAAACCCAGAGGTGTGGTACAAATTCCTCGGGCAGGTGAAGCAGATTACAAACCTGCAGCCCAGACAGAGATGGCTTAAAAGATATTACAGTGATGCAGAATCACGATTAATGCAGACAAATCACTGACTGTTCTGCTTTCCTGTTTGTTTCAGACCTGGGAGTTTTTCCCATTCTTTTGCTGGGAGAGAGGTTGGGTGGGCAGGGGAGGGATGGAAGGCAGAGGAAAAGGTGCCAAGGTGAAGGGTGCTCTCTGCATGTCCTGCTGCACTGAGAAACTCGGACCGGGGGGCTGGGAAGAGCAAAAGTTTTCCTGAATTCCAGGAGTAAATGCACAAACTTCTTAGGAAGGAGGGCAAACACAAGAGGACAAACACCAAGTGCTCCTGCAGGAGGCCAGGAAACCCAGGAGCCAAGTCACTGGGGAGTGTTTGAGAGGAGTCAGCACGTGCACGTCCTGCGGTGAAACGCCTCCCAGGGGACGCAATCCTGGCAAGTTTACTCTGTACAACTTCCTATATTGCCCTGAGATCACAGAGCCAAGCCCTCACAGCTTCCACACAAGTGGTGAGCACACCTGCACTCGGCAAGCTCAACACAATACCCAGAGGAACCGGCAAGGGGAAGCATCCACGTGGTGCGTGGGTATCCTCGTGGAACAGGGACCAGTGGGAGCACCCAAAGCCTTCAGTGCAGTTAGAACTGTGCAACTAAGAACTGAAAGCAAACCCAGCCTAATCCAGCTGTTCCAAACAGCTTCCCACCAAGAGAATGCCAGGGACATGCACATCACAATGCATCCAGACTGACCGGTCCAAGCCTTGCTCCCAGGACATCCCATCTTTACCAAACTCATGATTTCCTTGCCCTTATCCTGCAGCAGCAGAACCAGAGGCACCAACCTTTAAGATCAAAAGCTCAGCACAGGCACTCAAAGGCACAAACCACCCCATCACGCAGCACTTCAAGGAATCAACCCCAGCGCATTTGTTTGGCAAATGCTGACATTTCCCTGCCACCACCACAGGTGATTCTCACACGGCAGCCCAGAGCAGAACAAATATTGTGCTTCCGCCTCTCCCTGAAACTTCTACAGTGTGGGACACACACACTGTGCAGGTTTACTGCCTGTGTGCTCACAGCAAACATCCTCACCTCGTGACAGGTTTCGTGGGAAGTGTCCAGGCAGAGATTCCACCTCTAACCCCGTTTGTCCCAGGTGTTAAATTCCAGTCTCTGTGCAATGAGACTTCAGGACCAACCGATACCTCCTCTGGGTTTAGGCAGTTCCTCCAGGAACTGTAATCCCTTACTCGACAGTCCCTGGTAGTTTCCTCAGGAGCAATCCTGCTATTATTCCAGGCATGGCTTGCTAAGCAAGTCTGTGCAATATAAGCAGTGCTGTACATGCACTGAAGCCACTGTCAGACATGAAAAGAAAACAAAATGAACAACAGCCACAAATGGCAAGACACCATTAACTAATTATGAGCTACTTTATTAACACGGAACTAATCCGCAGCTATTTAGGGGGAGCAAACCTAGATGGAAATAATTAATCTAATTATGTGTAACAGAAATTCTCCATAAAAATAATCAAGAAAAATTGCATTCTGCAGTTTCACATCCTCTTGCTTCTCATTGTCAAGGAACACTCCACTCCTCGTTTCCAGGGCACGCAGATTCCTTGAGTCAGGCTGCCTTTCCCAGGCTCTTTCCAGTTGTGTTCCAAAGCCAGCTGCCCAGACTGATCTCTGGTGCCTTTAGCTCTGTAAATCCAAGCACTGAGGCACCAGCCCAAGCTGAAAACATGGGGTATGTCAGTACAAGGGAAGACACCCTTCACCCATCTCAGTGTTAAATTAATACAGAAGAGTGAAGCAATTAGCACTTCTGCAGATTCTCCTCACTAAGCTTCAAACCAAGGGCTCCTTGGACAAAATCCCTCATGGTACCTTCTACAGAATCTTCTGCAGGGCACCACCTTGACCAACACTCAGAGCTGCTCTGAAAGCTGAAGGTGCCTCCACAGACTAAGAGCAAAAACCTTAAATCTTCTGGTGGACACCTGAAACCCCGAAAGTTTTGTGGCCCTTCCCCCTCTTTGCTAAGGAGTACACAAGAGTATCCATGATTTCCACTCCCCCAGGTCTCACACCACTAGCAACAGCACTGGGCAGATCTCTCCTCTCCTTTCATTGATGTGGAAACCATGGCAGGTATCTCAAACACACACGGAAGCAAAACCACTTTGGGAACAACCAAGTGGGTGAGGAGTGGACTTAGAAACCCTCCAGTGCGTCATCCAAGACTCAGAACAAAAGATCCCCAGCAAGCCTGGAAATACCACCTCATGTTCACTCTGTGGGAGCTCCAATTTAAAGTGGTCAACAGCTTGGAAGTGTTTTTTTTCTTTTGGAGTCAAGCAGGAAGAGCTGCAGATTCGGAAAGGCAAGTGAGTGTGTGTAAAACCTGGGGCTGTGCAGATTTGCAGGAATACAGAGCCCTCCTTGACTAGCAAGACTCTGGCAGAGGGTCTGAAAGAGCAGGATGCTTCTGAGCTCCATCCAGTTTCTCAGCAAGAGCAGCAAGAACAAGCAGTCTCACAGATGGATCCGCGTGGGAGGGAGAAAGGATAAAAGTCTGCCTTGGGAGCCTGTTCCAGCTGCTACTGAAGCCTTGGAGGAGTCAGTACAAATTGGGCAGAGTTACCTATAAAAATCTAGAGTCTTGGCTTTTTCTGAAGCCCTCTTCTTCCCCAAATCCATGTTTTTCCTCCATCCTACTATTTCTGCATTTGAAAGAGTTCAAATCAGAGCTGAAAGCAGTGCCTGACAGAAGGTAAGTGAATACTGGGAGTGTATCCCATTTCTTCACTCCTTCCTTGCAGATCACCCTGGCTACACTCACTCAGCAGCAGAGAAATCAAAACTCCTTCAAACACTTGACTGAGAAGTGACTAAAAGTGATATATTCAAGGCCAGGCTGGAGCAACCTGATCTAGTGAGGGGCAGCCCTGCCCACAGCACAGGCGTGGGTCTGGATGGTTTTTCAGGTCCTTTCCAACCCAAACCCTTCTGTGACTCTATGCTTCTATATTGTTTTCATCCAAAATCCCCCTGACAACATTTTCAGTGCCAGGGTGCTCACCTCCCTGACTGGAACCAGTTCTTTACCTGGGGTTGTTTTTCAGATCCTCAGGTAGGCAAAGGCAGAGAGAAAAACATTTACCTTCTCTCTTCACGTACTTGAGCTGTTCCAGCCACAGCTGAACTTTTTGTTCCTTCTGACAAAGAATCAAAATTACTGGTCACTAGCTGTGCCTAACCCATCTGGTCTGCCAGCATAAAATAGCTGAGTACATGTGTCATCAATCACTGTTAATTACTTCATTAACTTGGAAAAAGAATATTGACTTTTTTTTAAAGAACAAACATTGTTTAAGGTCAGCCTAGTTTTGTTGGTTTGTTGTTTTTTGGTTTTTTTTTTTTAATTGAATGCTATCTGATTACCCAGAGAAAATAATTTAGTCTGAACACTAAAGCAACGCTGTCACAGAACTCGTGCAGTTCTTTTGTCTGGTGAAACATTTCCCTGGGTCTCTTCTGGAACTGACAACTGCAGTGCCAGTTTTGACCAGAACCTTTGCGGTGCCTGTTCTCGAATACCCTTTGCTCGTGTTCACCGTGCTGCTGTTCCCACCTAAATACCCCCGTGGCTTTGGAAGTCCTGACCTTTGTCATGCTCTGGGAAAGAAAAATGCCTCAAGGCCTCCACAAACAAGTTGCATCATTTTGGAGTGGACATTCAGCCCTCTGCTGTTGGCTACAAAACAGTGACACAGAGAGACAGAGAGATGACAGAGGTTTGTGCATTTTCATCTGTGACAGATCCACTGCCAGCACGGGCTAAAATTGGTCAAGATCCACACGGCGTGACGCACATTCCCCCTGGATTGTCCCACTGCTCCAGAGCCTCACTGGGATCACCCTGGACAGTCTCAGCCCTGTGCACACCTGGGTGTCCCCTCACCTGAGCTCACCTCCCTTCTAGGCAGAGGGATCCCTGCTCCCCTGTGCCAGCCTCACCCTCTGGGCAGAGCCACTCAGCTCAGCATTTATTCCATTTTCCCAAGCCCCAGGCAGTGGCTCAAACACTGTTTTGTTTGAGGACCATCCACACACACGTCCCCTGTCGCTCCTTTCCTCCACGTCCCACAAGTCTGCCCCCAAAATCAGGGATGTGCTTGCCATGCAGACATCATGGAAACACCCTTGGCTTTGGATACAGCACATCCTCACCCACAAAACCTCTGGGATCCCATCACGGCATCCCAAGTTTACATTTCTGCGTGTTTTGTTACTTCTGTCTGGCACTGAGTGCCAAATATGCTCCCAAAATACATCAACCCAATCAGCCAGGCCCCAGTCCCAGTGGACTTCAGAGAATCATGGATCTCACACTGGTTTGGGTCGGAAGGGACCTCAAAGACCATCCTGTTCCAACCCCCAACTTGGGGCATCGCTGCCCTTTGTCCTTTCGATGTGCCTCTTTTCCTGCATCCAGTAAAAACCCCTGCCAGTGTCTGAGTGCATCACGTCCTTGTGTCAGTTCTGCCTCCGAGGATCTCAGTCAGGGCATCACCAAACCCCAAATTTACACAGGAGCGTAAAAGACACTGCACTGAACAGAAGGAAAAAAACTCCAACTTGGCCTTTAAAGTGCAAAATAACATTTGTTTTCATTTGTTGGGAGAACCTGTTCTCCTCTATCAGCAGCATGTGAAAAGTGATGCTGACACACACCTGGAACAGCTCCCAGAGCCGAGAGTCAGGCTCTGGAATTCAGGTAACTGATGGAGCACTAAAAGCTGAGTGAACAGATATTTTTGCCGTGTAAAAAACTTCCAGCAGCAGCTGGAATTTTTTTTTTTTTAATTTAAATTATGCCTGACAAGTTCAATAGCAGTGATTTTTTTGCCTTTTGGAAAAATCTAGAGAAGCACCTTTGCTAAAAGATGCTGCTTTCAGGCCCAGCTTTGTCAGGCAGCACAGCCACGTCCCTACGGACCATCCTGCAGCTCACGGGATCATCCCTCGGGATACAGGGCAGTCCTGGGCACCCCACTGAGCCCTCAGCTCAGTAACTGAAAGGGCAGCAATCCCCACGGGAACCTGAACTAAATATATGGCTTTATATTCGCAGGGGTTCCATGTTTTCCAGCTGCTCCAGTTTTAAATTACAAGCCGTGTTTTCGAGCCACAACCACGGCCAGAATAGAAAAATCAAGTCAGTCACCACCGAACTGTAAATTCCTGTGTCGTATCCCTCTAAATAAGGCTCATTTTTTCATGACCAACATCACCCTTTAATAAAAATTAGAATCTTCAGGCAAATTTTTCAACCTTAAAAGCTGCCAAGCAAGAAAAGCAAGGAAGGAACAACTGGCACTACTCAGACTTGAGGGGGTTTGGGCTTCATTTTTGTATATTTATCTCTTTTTACAACACCATCAAAGCCAAAAAGGATAAAACCCTTCAAAGAACTACTTGCAGGTTACCTTGAGAGACGGGAGCCAACAAACTTTTGGGAGTTTACTTCCAAGGTGTTGCTTCCAACATCGGGGCTGTTCCTTAGCTCAGTGTGAAGGAAATGCTCCATTTACTTTAGGATTTACACCACATTTTATATGGCCCGTTTTGTCTGTCTGCACAACGTGAGCACAGCAAGACACGCTGGGATTGTTCTTTGAAATAAGAAAACTGGATCATAAAGCCACAAAAAGTTGGACACGTTTCAAGGACTGATCCAGCACCTGCCAGGAGAGTTTAAGGTACGTTTTAAAATACTGTCAGCTGAAAAGAGAGACCTCAACTCTGGGTCCTCAAGGAAGCCTCAGAGCCCTAAGTTAGGGTATGGGCTGGAAGGGACTTTAAAGCTCATCCCATTCCACCCCCTGCCGTGGGCAGGGACACCTCCCACCAGCCCAGGTTACTCCAAGCCCCATCCAACCTGGCCTTGGACACTTCCAGGGATCCAGGGGCACCCACAGCTTCTCTGGGCAACCTTCCACCCTCACAGCTAAAAATTCCTTCCCAATATCCCATCAACCCTGCCCTCTGGCAGTGGGAAGCCATTCCCTGTGTCCTGTCCCTCCATCCCTTGTCCCCAGTCCCTCTCCAGCTCTCCTGGAGCCCCTTTAGGCCCTGCCAGGGGCTCTCAGGTCTCCCTGGAGCCTTCTTTTGTCCAGGTGAAGCCCCCCAGCTCTCCCAGCGGCTCTCAGGTCTCCCTGGATCCTTCCCTTCTCCAGGTGAAGCATTCCCAGCTCTCCCAGCCTGGCTACAGAGCAGAGGGTCTCCAGCCCTGGAGCATCTCCAGGGCCTCCTCTGGACTCGCTCCAGCAGCTCCACGTCCCTTCTGTGCTGGGACTCAGAGCTGCAGGCAGCTCTGCAGGTGGGAATCCCCCTGCCCTGCTGATCACACCCTTCCCATGCAGGACATGGGGGTTTGGGGATTTCTGGGCTGCTGGGCACTTTGAGCTTCTCATCCACCAACACCCCCAAGCACAGACAGAATATTCCTCCCTGTAACACGTTCCTCTTTCAGGGTGGGAATCAAGCACAGTAATTTACACTTGGCTTTGTCCCTCTTCAGCCTTCACTCCCTGTTTTTAAAACATCACAGCCCAGCCTTCTGAGTGTTTTACTCACTCTTTTGAGTTTGGGGATTTCGGACTTTTCCATGCTCCCAAATATCCTCCTGTAACTCCACACCAACAGGTTCAGCCACCACCCCAGGAGCAATTGCTTGGCATTCGAGATAAGCTGCCATGAGTCACCCAAGCTCTGCTGTGCAGGGTCTCCTTTCACCCCGCCACTTGGAATGCTCCAAAACGAACGGACAGTGAGGAATGCAGGATAAAAACAAGGAGGATGTTGAATGGAAGTGCTAACCTGGGTCCATCCTGTGCCTGTAAGGGGGCTGCAGTGAGGGGGGCCAGGCTGTTCTCCCAGGGGCAGGACAGGAGGAAAGAGCCTCACGTTGTGCCAGGCCAGGTTTAGGTTGGATACTGGGGATTATTTCCTCACGGAAAGGGCTGGGCAGTGATGGAGTCCCCATCCCTGGAGGGATTTAAAGCTGTGTAGATGTGGCACCTGGGGACAGGGTGAGTGGTGGAACTGGCAGTGCTGGAGGAACAGTTGGACTCGATGATCTTAAAGAACTTTTCCAACCTAAATGATTCCGCGATTCCATGAACATAATGATTAATAAGTGATATTACGGCAGGGAAGAAAAATGGCCTGACAGCCAACGCCTGCAGCCACCTCCAGCCAACAGCACAGGCCCTTCCTGAAGGAAAACACAACCCCTGTTACCTCAAAGCACACTCCAAGGGGATTGCAGGAATATTTTCCTGAAATGGAATGGGGAGATAAGATTGAGGGAGAAGGAGCAGAGGCTGCTGACACATCCAGAAGCACAGAAGCCAGTAAATATGCAAATAGGCACCATTCCTGCCAGTAACATTCAAACCCAACTTTGGTGCTGCTACAATACATCACATTAACCAAGAGAGATAAGCCCAGCATGGCTCTGACAGAGCAGTTCCCTTTCACCAGCACAGCTTTACTTCTCATTCCAGGAAGTCCCGAACAGAGCTCTCCATTCAAGAAGTCTCCACTTTGACTATCCCAGCATTTGTGAATAACTCTGGACATTTACCTGTTAGTTGTCTAATCTGGAAGTCCTTTTAAAAACCCTCCCCAAAGCCACAAAGCACCCTGACAAAGCTGCCTCCACTGCCAGTTACAAACCCTTCCCCAAACCAGCCAAGGCCTCGTTGCCCCAGAGCCACCAACAGCAAATTTCACACGAGATGTCAGAGAGAGCAGCAAATAAAGGCTGCATTGACCAGGTATCCCCGAGACTCCAGAGCAAGAACTGAATTTGATGTGACCTGGTAAGGGATGACAAACTCAGGAGATGATAAAGGCATTACTTGGACATCCCTCTGTTTTCCTTGGAGTTTGGAGAGACCCCACAAGCAGAAATGTGAAAAAATGAAATATATACAGGGTTCCTTTTCATCTACATGAAACATAGATGTGTGAAATAAATATATACATATTAAAACACCAGAGGCCAGGAAAGGATTGCTTGTTTTCCCTTCATTTTATCTGCCTACCACCTCTGAATCAGCAACACCAGCTCAGAGGCCAGCTCTGGGTATGGTCTGAGCCACATGCTCTGCACATTTCTAAGCTCTTCCCTGCTACGGCAAGGACTGAACTCAGCTTCAGTAACCTATTCCAGTCAATGAACCTGTTCCCTAACAGAGGAAAACCAGTCCTCCAACCTTTCCTACTGGAGGAAAACCAGTCCTCCAACCTTGGATCCTCTTCTGAGATTTCAGTACACAGGGAAGAGCACCAAGAACTTCAAGGAATTGCCAGCAGCGTGTCCAAAAACTGGGAAGATGTAAAAAATAAAGCTCAGACCTTCCCAGGCTGAACAAGCCTCCCACTGATGGCACAGCACAACAGGAATGATCTGCCCAGCACTGCAGAGGGATTAAAGCAGGTTACAGCCCTCCAGGAGCAGGGAGACCTCGGGAATTAGCACGGGCCAAGAAAGCATCCCCATACCTGTGGTGAACACAGCAGAGAGCACTTTCAGCAGGGATCCTCGGGAAAACTCCCAGGGCTGCAGCTCCTGGGGAAAGGCGATGACAAAGGCGAAACGGAGACATGGAGAGGGGCTGGGAGAGAAGCACCTTGGGAAAAGGGAAGAGCCCAGCGATGGGAAAATGCAAACACCTCTGCTCAGAGCTCACCTGTGCTCAATGCCTGCTCCTTCCAGCCCAAGCACAAGCACTGGGAGGAAAACACCAGGACCTTTCCCTCTGGTTGCCTCAGTTTCACACCCACGCTCGTTGGTTGGCTCCAGCATGCACTTAGAATTCCCTTATCCGGATTCTGCGCCTGCCATAATTCCCATTTTCCTTGCCAGGGCTAAGAAGGAGCCTCAGAGCTATATGCTGAGGCCCTGGAATTTAAATACACGATAACACTGTAAATAAAAGGAAACAAATTCCTTAAGGAAAACCTTTCCGCGTGCCAGATCAGTTCCCAATAGTAACTGCTCTGCTTTGACAAGAGATAAATATTTACAGTCTGAAACAGAGAACACCTTGTGTTGCAGTGCTGGAACACAAACCTCAGCAGTCCCCAGGATCCTTAAGGGGGGTTTTTGATACTTGAAAAAGAGAGTTAAACCCCCAAGCTGAGCACTCGGAAGCTCACACGGATTATTGTGCTCATTCACCCTACCACAACAAAAACCTCAAGGTACTCACACAGAGAAATTGTCAAACACACTGAATCCAGAACAGATTTTCACGAAAGGAGACCTCATCCCCCAGGGAATGCAGACACTTTACAGCAAAAGTCGAAAATATTGCCAAGAATATGCAGCCTTTTTTTTATTTATTTAAATACAGTCTAACTTGCTCCTCTTCGATGTTCCTCTAGCAAATGCAGACGCTGAAGATTTTTCTTACTGGAGTAAAAAGGCAGCAAGGAGGCTCAGATGTTCGTGTCAAACTCCTTGGATTGGGGGATTCCACACTGGGAATACCCTTGGAAGCGGAAAGGGAAAGCTTAGGCTCTAACTGTTAGGTTATCTCTCAGCTTCCAGCTGCCTCCAACCTCCCGGCTGGATCAGCTCCTTCCAGCTAAGGAAAGAATGTGGGGAATGTCATTCACAATGGCACTTGGGAAGCCTGAGGAATGGCAAGTGTACAATAACTGGATATCCTTGTCCCAAGGAGGGTGATAACCTCGTGCAAGGAGATGTCCTCACTTCCAGCAGTGGCTGCTCAGCTTGCTCGGCTCTGGGGCCATTTTAAGTGAGGTGAACACCTAATTAAACAGGAGTGGGGTTTTTTGTGCTGTCTGTGCAGTCCAAACTCCCATTTCTAACACAAGGACAGCCTGGCTTAGCTGTTCCACTCCGGGATTCCATATCTGACGTGTAATATTCCTCACCCAACTGCTACTTGGGCTTTTATGGCACATTCCCTTTGAAGTGGGGCGGCCTGACGGAAGAGTTCAATGTCTATCTCCCAGCCTCAGTTTCCTCACTTCCTTCTCCTCTCACTATTCCAGGCAATGATTACCTCATGCAGAACTCTCCTGTCTCGGCCCCGCTGCTGCTCCGCGACTCCATCCCTGCAGTCAGCCAGGCCTTCTGTTCCCTGCACAAGTCCTCCCTTTGCTCCCCTGCTTCCAGCATCCCTGCACAGCAGTTTATTTTTAGACCAGCTTTTTTTATAGCAAAGCCCAGAAGCAGCACACTTTCAGTGCCAAACGGGATTCAGTGGGATTTCTACCACTGGCAGTGGACAGGAGGACACCCGAGGTTGGTGGTCACAGAATGCCGGTGGGACTCTGTGTCCGTCACACAGAGCTGACCCCTGGGCTCTTGCTGCAGTGCTCTCCCAGCTCCAACACCACCTAGTTCACCAGGCTCAGCCCAATATTCCCCACAAGGGATCCGTATCATTCCCATCTCTACCAAAAGAATTGTTTTTCCGTGCACGTGCAGCTGCACGGAGAAGGATGTGATCCCCCAAACCAGCACACCCTGACCTTTACTCCTGCAGTGCCACGAACCAGACAAGAATCCCACAATCACTGAGGTGGGAAAAGACCTCCAAGACCATGGAGTCCAACCCTGGAGCACTGAGTGCCACGTCCAGCCATTCCCCCAACACCTCCCGGGACGGGGACTCCCCTTCCAACACCTGCCCACCCTCTCAGGCAGGGAATTCTTCCTCATGTCCAGCCTAAACGTCAAGACCCAGAGCTGTGGTGGGCCAGTAGAGCCCAGAGCATCCCCTCTGCAGGTCCTCAGGAATGTCTGCAGTTTGGAGTCCCCACTCACAGCCAGTTGGAGTCTAAGGGGAGATCCCAGCTGGCTTCACCAGGGCTGGATCAGGCCCTGAACCACCAACACAGCCAAGGACAAGAGCCCAGATATCCAAAGTGAGGCTCCTACCCAGCTGTGTCACCGCCTCACTGGGGCCAGGGGTGGCTTTCCAATTATAAATTCTAACACTTGCCTGTTTTTTGTGGTGGTTGGCTGCTTCCAGTGCAATTTCAGAATAACAGAACCACAGAATCAGATCCACCAGGTACCACCACCACCTCTGTCTGTTCACAAAGCACAGCCTGGTGCAGGAAACAGCAGCAAAAGATACCCAGATACAGCTACAGCAGTGAAGAGACTCAGTGTAAACCAAGTAAAGGCATCCCAAAAATCACACAGTAAAAGTCTTTTCTGTTTTCAACCATTCCTCATGAACAATATTTCAATGCCAGGGCCTTCTTCTCCAGGGTACAGAGCACCAAAAACAGAGCTACACTTAGCCCTGAAATCACATCGATAGAAGCCTTTTTGTCCTCTGCTCCAGAAGTTCCCAGCTCTCCTGCAGGTTTGATAAATTATAAAAACTCTTGATTCCCTTTCCCTGAAACAAGTGTTTGCAAAGCCTCAGGTAGGAAGTGCTTTTCCCTACTGGAAATGTTCACTGCTGTGATTAAGCCCATCCCCGAGCGCTCCGTCCGAGGCACAGGGAGCAGATGAGGCCGCAGGGATGAACAACAGGACAAGGCAAAGCCTGACAAAGACAGGTAAACACAGCACCCAGCAAAGCATCCAACACCTACCACGTGCAATCGGCACAAACACTCCTCTCTAGTCCTCTCCCCCATCCTTTGTTGTGCTCCCAGGTTAAAAATCCTGTGGGAGACAGCCCTGACTCCAGTGCCTCCAACCAGCTCCTGACAGCAGGGGACAGTCATGGGGATGAGTAAGTAAAGGACATTTTTCTCGTAACCAAAGCATTGCCATTAAATTCAGCCAGAAAATCAGTGCTGGGTGGGAGAAATGCACAACATGATCCTGATGGAGAGTAATTTTATTTGGGAGGTTCATGTACCTCAAGCAGTGAGGAAGAACTGAAAAGGAAAGGCAGATCATGGTACCCATGTCCTGCCCATCTCCTTGGGAAGGAGGCACCTCAGTGAGTTCCTGCCCTCTCAAGCTTTGGAAGAGGCACCAGCTTCATCCCCTCTACAAGAAACACAACTCCATACCTTCCAAGACATTCCAAGATGTGTCTGTGCTCCCTTTTTCCCCAAATGGCCCAAGGGAACAAGCCAGACTTCCCAAGAGGACTGGAAGAGGCCAAGTTCCATGTCAGAGTCCTGCAACTTTGTTCAGAGTGAGACCCTGAGGTCCCCTCCTGACTCACCCACAGCACCAGGGACAGCAATTCTATTTGAATTCAACCTCTGCTGGCTGGAGAAGCGACTCCTTTCCTGGGATGAAATGAGTTCCACATCTGCAGTGCTGCAAAATATAATCCTGCCTGCAGGAAAGCTCAGTTTTACCTACAGATTCTCCTCCCAGGAGCCCTCTTGCCTCACAGTTTGCACCACAGCTCTTCCTCTTCCAATGATCCATGGGAATTCAATAATCTTTACATCCCTAATGGTTTGCAGTTGGAGCTCAAAGGAGAACATCCCATTGTCCATCCCACCTCCTTCCAAGCCAGCCAGTGTCCACAAACACCTGCTGTGTTCCAGGGTGGAGACTCCTCCCTGTCCTGAGCTCCCAAGGCTAAAACTCCCAGACTGCTCCAGTTCTCGGAATCCTCATCGTTTTAAAGGTGTGAGTAATGCAGTTTTTCCTCACTTTTGTGCAGATTATTTGGGCAGAAGAGCAAATCCCCCCACTCTGTGAACTGCAGCAAGGCAGGGTTTTTTTGCTCCCTGGAATAAACACCTGTCTTTAGGGTTTTAACAGAAGCAAGAGCCAGGTAAGCGCAGCTCCCATGGGGAAAAACGTAACCTCCCTAATACTTGGAGCAGCACTCCCTTTGTGAATACTTGGGAAGGGCACACAACAGGATTAACTCCCTGTCTCAGGCTCCCAACGTGGATCCTTTTCTTGGAACGACGCGAAAGTTTTGTCAACACAACCCCAGAACTAACTTGAACATTATTTCACTGAGCAAACGCAACATAAGCTGTTGGAGCACATTAGGAAAATCCACCCAGCAGAAGGATGGGAAGTGACTGGTGACAGGCCCGTTATGAATAACAGCTATTTCTCAAGTTAAAGCAAATTCTATCAGCAAACCAACACCACCACGTGCCTGTGACAAATGAAACCCCATTTTGCAGAGAGCGACTCACAGTGTACTAATGTTCACAGAAATTAGCTGTAATTAAGTCTCACTGACAGACACCTCATTAAAGGGCCCGTTCTCCCGAAAAATTAATAAAGTGAATTATTTCCTGCTTGTGAAATATCGGAATTGTTCGCTGCTCATAAAAGATACATGAAATTCAGTTCAACTGGATGTCAGTGCTCCCCAGGATGAAAGACTGACACGCTTAAAAAGACATTTAAAACAACACATTGCTCTGCTGCCAGCACCCAGGAAGAGATGCTCAGCCCCTACACATGATTTCATCCTATGGTGGCAAAAATAAACCCCTTAAAATACAATTCTTCATCCAGCAGCTCTATCTATGTATATAAATAACTGGCTTGTTATTAAATATACATTAAGTACCCCCTCCACAAAACAAACAAACATGTAACAAACAAACCAAAGCAACCAAACTAAAAAAAGCTAAATTAAGAGAACATAATCTTGACCAAACTAGGAAAAAAAAAAGAGGTTTCTAATTAGCTGGTTCCAAGATCCAGTTTTCAAATTGCCACTTTTGGGGGCTGAAATGCTTCTCATGTGAGGGACAAAGGGTCAGGCACTGCTGAGGGCACGGGGCTGAGTGTGCCCAGGAGCACGAATTCCCCTGCACTAGGAGAGGGCAGCTGGGAGCAGATTTTGATCAAACTTTTCTGAAGTAACATCTAATAGGAAAATGAACTAAAAAAAAACAAAGCTGATCAAGAGGCGCCCAGGAATGAATGCCATGAAGAGAAGGCCTGAATTTTTAGGGAGCTGCAATTCCTTGCAAAGGGAAAACCACCAAACCTTTCCAAGAGATTTTACAGCCTTTTCCTGATTGTTCCCTTTTTCAACATCATTATGCAACCTCCTTGTGCTTTCCTGCTTCTCTACCTCCTTTTTTTTTTCACCCATTCCCCCTCCCCAATTTCTCCTGGATGCTGTGAGGCAGCTCCTTTAAGACAGCCAGAAATCCAGCGCAGATTTTTCTCTCCTCCTCCTCCTCCTCCTCCTCTCGGTTTAAACTGCCCAAATCTTTCCGGTGAAGAAGCGTTGCCCAAAATCTGCTCGCTGTTCAAGCAGCCCTGGCAATGACAGGCAGCACTTCATGAATCATCTGTTATATATTGCCTTATCAACACAGTCCACTGCAGGAGAAAGTAAACCTGGCCCACTTTGGCTTCGTGCAGAACACAATCAAAATGCAAGTGGCATCAATTACTGGAGCGCTCTGAGGAGCTCCCTCCTCCAAGGACTCAAATATACATATATATTTATAGGTATACATGAGACAACCTAAACTGAACCACAATGCTGAGATTACTCCACCACATGCAGCTTTTAGTTTAATTTTTTAGGAGACTATTCACCCCTTTCACTATTTTGCAACATTGCCACATTTCTAATTATTAAAGCTTTAGTGTTTCTGCTGTTTCTCAGCTCAAACTGAGAGGCAAACACACATATTTGCACGATTTTTTTATCCCCAGGCCCTCTGAGCTCAGCAAGTGAGGAGAACCAGGTTGGATCTGGGGATCCTGGGAGTACAGGGAAATGGGAGAGAGAAGCCACCCGGGGGGATGTGGGCTCCAAACTCAAAAGCAATTGTGAATTCAGTGACAAGACACATCCTGTCACCTTCTCTGCCCACTAAAACATGCTCTTACAAAAGCACAAACTCCAAGAGTTCCGCAGGACTGATAAAATGTAAACCCTTGTACACCAGGCAAAACCTTGTGCACCATGGAAAAGCGATGGGACAACTGGAAACTGGGGGAGGAATGAAGTAGGAGATGGCACCACCAAAGAAACCAACAAGAACACTTGGCAAATATTTAATGAATGTCATTACCAGTGGCCAAATAACATGTTCAATTAATATTTCCCTGTGTTTTGGGGCAGGCTTTGCTGTTTGGAACAGGCCTGCAACAGATGCCACTCAGCAAATCCATGCCTCTGGTAACATCTCTGTGTGTGCTCACCCCTGGATGCAGGAGGAGTGAAAATACAGTCCCAAGGGCTTGGGGGCTTATTTTGTACATAGATATAGAGATGGAGATATGTACACACAGATATAAAGATATAAACACAATGCCGAGGAGTATTTCTTTCCAGTAAATACAAATATCCACAACACCAAGGAGTGTGACACAAATCACTTCTTCAGCTGTAAAGGACACCAAAGAACCACTCTAACCCCGAGATTCAGCTGGCACAGCAGGGCAGTGAGCACTCAGGGCCCAAAGGGAGCATCACTTCAGCACACAGAGCACTTATCCCACACAGACCCGGGCTGAGCTGGGCAAAACATGAGGACAACCAGTCCCACTGAACTTCCAAAGGCAGGCATGGCACTGGAACACTGGGAGAGGAAGGAAAACTGGCCTAAAATATTTGATTCTATCACATATTACGTGTTTGGGGGCAAGTTTTTGTCTCAACCCTTGGTCTGGGCACATTCCTGTGTGAAAAATCTGCAGCTTCCCCCGATTTCAAAGCTGCAGATGAACCTTGAGGGCAAATTTCAGGATCACAGATACACCTTAGGCTGGCCTTGAAAGGCCTGTTGCACAGAAAGCACACACCATTTCCAAGAGGGATTAAGAGGGCAAACTAACCTGAACTCCTGGGCAGTTTTAACCTTTATTTTTAACAAGTCCAACTCCTCACCCCTGCAGCCCAACACCAGACTGAAGGGTGAAGACTCACCTCCACCTTTCCAGCAGCTATGAATGGGCAGCTCCTGGGCTTCCACTCGAGGAAATCCTTCCCTGGGAGGGTGGGCAGGCCCTGGCACAGGTTGCCCAGAGAAGCTGTGGCTGCCCCTGGATCCCTGGAAGTGTCCAAGGCCAGGTTGGACAGGACTTGGAACAACCTGGGCTGGTGGAAGGTGTCCCTGCCCATGGTAGGGGTTTGGAATGAGATGAGCTTTAAGGTCCTTTCCAACCCAAACTATTCCATGATTCTGTGGCAGAAGGAGAAGAGAAAAACAAGCACAAGGGTTGGAATTCCCACGAGCTCAAGCTGCTGCTTTTGAGGAGAGGGTGAACCACGGGGCCACTGCTCGTGGTGAAAGCACAACCACCTGCCAGGTTGGACAAACTTCCATCCAAAACCATCCCTAAGCCAGCTCAGGTCCATGGGTCCTGCAAACCTTGCCCAATCCAGATGCTCCAAGGGTTCAGGAGGCAAGCCTGGAGTTCAAGCCCCTGAAGATTTGGGCAAACCACATTCTTCTAGACAACCCCCCTGCAATCTGCACCCACCTAAACATCTCTTACCAGCTCCTGTTACCAGGTAACCCCTTCAGGAGTTCATCAATCTCCAGGTGTCTGTAAACACACCACTCCTACTAAAGGGAAAAAAAAAAAAGGGGGGCAACCTAATGTTTGTTTTTATTTTTTTGGTGTTTTTTTTTACCTTGTTTGTTTGTTTTACTGCATTGTTGGTTTTACCTTTTCAGCAGAGTTGCAGCTTCACCAGCACAAAGATTAAGCCAGAAACTACTTTTGCTATTTTCAGAGACTCATGGAATGGTTTGGGTGCAAAGGGACCTTAAAGCCCATTTGTTCCACCCCCCTTCCACCAGCCCAGGTTGCTCCAAGCCCTGTCCAACATGGCCTTTCTTCATTTTGTCAGTGATTCACCATCAAAAGGCAGGTAATAAGGGAAACTGAGCTCCACTGAGGAGTTCACCTGCATCCCACATCAGGATGTTGATATCCTCCACCTGCCACCTCCTCACCGGACACTCCCCGGGCTTCTCAACAACCTCACTGCTTTCTCTCCCACCTGCCAGTTTTCCTCCACTTTAGGATAGTCTGTTTAGGAGGAACACAAGGAACACAAGCCTTTTGTGTGCTTTTCTTCCCTGTCTCCACTCCCATTAAGCAAACGACAAATTCCTCTGGTATTCCAAGGTGATTTTCCAAAACGCTCTTCCCCTTCCTCAGGCCAAGCCCTGAAGCAAAACCAAAAACTACTAGAGGGCGGCAAAGTTAAAACTGTCAAGGCTGAGCTGCGTTTTTTCCACCCGGTTCAGCCCACCGAGGGCACGGCTCGACACCAGCGAGGGGACTCGGCGAGACGCACGTGCCGGAGCGCGGAGGGAAACACGGAATCCTGGAAAGCCGCAGCTTCCACGTTTCGCCTTCTCCGGAAAATCTGCAGTCGCTAAAACTTACTCTTTCTAACTGGGTGGCATTTTACATTTCCAAATGTAATTGAGTGAGCGTGTCGCCATGGCGACGGCAGGGTTCTGCAATAACTTTGTTGCCTTGTAATTGCTGTATATTTGTATACAAGCAGCTGAGCTTTCTTAATTCCAGTGCCCTCAACTCTTCCCCAGCGAGGCTGCTGCAGCTTTTCAGGCTCAGAACTCCCAAACAGTGGTGCTGGAAACATCAGAAACGATTAAAACTCAGCGCCGCGACCGCATTACACACACACGCACACAAAACCACCACGGAGCCTTGCCAAGAACCAGATTATTATATAAACTTCAGAGCTCCTGAGCCTTTAAAAACGTTGCCGTTACAACAACAACAACAAGACGAAGAAATTAAAAAAAAAAAAAAAAGAAAAAAGCCCAATTCAGATAATTAACTCCAGGTAGCTTTTGCCAACGGCAGAAGCACTTTGAGGGCAGCGAGTCCTGTTTATTGACAGGCCACGGTACCAGCACATCAAAACGCACTGGCCAGGGGATTATTCCCTCAGCAGTGAAATTTGCTGTGGCTCCCGGGGCCAAAATAATACTTGCTCCACCTTTTCAGCCTCAAATCATCTGTGGGAAACGAGCACGGCAAGGAGGTGCCTGGTGGGATCAAAGGGGAAGAAAGGGGCAGGAAACGGGAGCACCGATATCCCGCCGCACGCCCCATCCCAGATTTTACAAGCCATTTTCACACCCCGAATCCACCCACACCTTTCCAACACCGATCCCCCCACACACACACACTCCTTGGGAGCGTTTTTAGAGCTCTAATCCAGCCTGGAATATGAGGCAAGGCTGGAACACGACGGTGAGGAGCCTAATTGATGCGAATCCGCCGAAATAGCCCATTGCCAAGCGAAAAAACCACCAAAAAAAAGAGAGCACCTTCCACTACCAGCAAACGGGCGCACGACACAATTACGCAAGTGCTTTGAGCGAAGGGCAGGTTCCCTTCCCTCCAGACGCTGCCCGGCGTCAAATCATCGTTATGGAAATCCATCTGCTCCCCTGAGCTGCCAGGGGGCCGCGGACACCCGGGGGACAACATTTGGGCAGCGGGGAATGTTTCGGGGAGCGCTGGGACCGCGCAGCATCTTCCCTGATAAATTCCTGCAGCAAATCCCGCACGCGGCCGCCGGGCAGCACCTCCCTCCCCGCTCCGAGCCGGCCTCGAACCTCCGCGTTTCGGGTTCCTTTAGCCCGGCGCTGAGCTTTGGGCTGCTTTTGGTCCCCCCAAAATGGGAGTTTTGGGGGGATGGAGCTGCAGCCTTGGGCCTCGGACCTGTCACTGCCACCTCCGGGCTCGCGGGGAGCGCGCCCCGCGTCCAATCCTCCCGGGCGCAAAGGAAAAAAAAAAAAAAAAAAAAAGCCCTTTTTGGTGGCTTTTTAAGAAGGGGGTCGGGGCCGCGGGGCCCTCGGGCCCGGCGCGAGCGCGCAAACTTTCCGCAAGTCCCGCGTCATTCCCGGGATAAAGGGAGGAGCAGGGAGGGGGGGCAGGGATGGAAGGACCGATCCCCGTGGCCGCGGCCCGCCCGGCGCCGCAGGGCCCCCCCGCGGGCGTCGCCCCGCCGCCGCCGCCGCAGGGCCGCGCCCGCCCCGCCGGCCCCGGGTGCGGGCCCCGCGCCCCGCCGCGCGGTCACTCACCGCCGCCCGCATCGCCCCGCCGAGCCCGCACGGACCGAGCCCCGCACGGACCGAGCGCCGCCGGGGACGGGGACGAGGCGGAGCCGCGGCCGCCCGGGAGGGGCGGGGCTTGCTCCCGCGCCGGCCCCGCCCCCTCCGCTCCGGCCCCGCCCTCCCCATTCACAAAAAACCGGGGCCCCGCGCGCTGATTGGGCGGCGCCGCTGCCCGTCACGCCCCCCTCCCCGCCGCGCCCCGCCCGCCGCCGCGTGCCACGCCCGCGCCGCGGTGATGGCGCGCGGCGGGCCCCGCCCCTCCCCGGCGCCGCGCCGGCCAATCAGCGCGCGGCGCGGGGGGGGCCGCGCTGCTCAAATCCGCCCGCCACGGCCGCCGATTGGCTGCGCCGCCTGCCCGTCACCTTCTCCTCCCGCCCCCTCGCCACCCCCTTCCCCCGAGCCCACGGCGCGCGCGCGGCCCCCGGGAGCGGCTCGCGGCGCGGCGCGCGCGGCCTCCTAAAGGGGGCTCGCGGGGCCGGCGCGGCCTTGAGGGCGGCCCAGCGAGGGGGGCGGCGGCGCCGCGGACTGACCTGTGCGGAGGGCGAGGCGGGGAAGCGGCGCGGCGATGGGCTCCCCCCGGCGCGGAGCGCGCCACCGACGGACTCAGCCCGCGACGGGACCCGCCATCTTGGAATTTATTTTTTTTTCCCTCCCCCCCGCAGATGGGGAGTCACGTGGTGCGACCATTTACGCGGCGCGGCCAATCGGGCCGCTCGGGTTATTTATAGCCCGGCGGGGGGAAGGGAACCAATCGGGCCCCGCCCCGCGCGCCCGCCCGGCCCCGCCCCGTGGCGCGCGGCCCGTCCCCATGGTAACCGGGGGGGCCGGGCGGGTCCGCCATGTTGGCGCTGCGCCCGCCGCCCCCCGGCGTCCCCCAGGGCCGTGGGGGCCGCGTCCCTCAGGAGCCCGGCACGGGGCCCGGCACCCCGCACCACCCTCGCTACGTACACAGGGCCCTAATTCAATAAGAAACTTTTTTTCGACCCGGTTTTCCGCACCCAATCCCGAAGGGCTGTTTTGTTTTATCCGTCAATAAAACCGGCGAACTGCTGAAAGGAGGGATAAAAAGGCAAAAAGGGCAGGGCGCGGTTCAAAAATATTTGCTTGAATTGCCAGGAGTCAATAAATAAATAAACAAACATGAAAAGGAATTGCCTCGCGCTTACCTCTGTGTCTGTTTTCCTGTCAACCATTCAACATTAAACTGATTTTTTTGGTGTTCCGAGCAGTCACCCCAGTGAACTTTGATTAATGCACTGCCTGAAACTCCCAAGTCCTGGCTCCGAACATTCCAGGTCACGGGAACCAAAATATTTCAGCAACTCGGGCGAGAAAGTGAGCCGCGATCCCATTGGGAACATCCCACCTGAGATGCTTCAAACACCCATCTCCTTTCCCCAGAGGTGCCCCATCCCTGGAACTCTGCAAGCCCAGGTTGGACGAGGCTTTGCTCAACCAACCCGGCCTGGTGGAAGGGGGACTTCCCCCTGCAGCCTCCGAGGGGTTTCTCCCCATCCTTGGCTGGGAGAAGCTGAGCCGCGACATTCCTGCTCGCAGGCAGCCATCCATCCATCCATCCCAGCCCGCTTCTGCCGCCCTTGACTAATTGGCTCTCGCTAAATTGTTTTTAAAACTTCCAGATTTCCCTTACAGGAAAAAAAAAATGAACTCGTGTCGTTCAGCCATCTGGATTTACATAAATTCTGGGACCTGATGGGAATCGCTAACAACTCTGTCCCTCCCTCGAAATTTGCATATTTGTGGTGGTATAGAAACACTGCTCCTTTTCCCTTTGGCTTTTATGGGACGTTTTCGTTTGAAAGGGCCACCCTTACAAAAAATCCTTGGGATATTGACCCGACCCTTTCAGTCGCTTTCTTTGCCATGCCGGGAACAGGCTCCCCAGGGCGGTGGGCACGGCCCCAGGGCTGCCAGAGCTCAAAGAACACTTGGATAACCCCCCCAGGGACAGGGTGGGATGGTTGGGGTGTCCTGGGCAGGGCCAGGAGTTGGACTGGCTGATCCATCAGTAATTTCCCCACCCCTGGAAGTGCTCAAGGCCAGGTTGGAGCATCCCTGGTCTAGTGGAAGGTGTCCCTGCCCACGGCAGGTTGTTGGAATGAGATGAGCTTTAAGGTCCCTTTCGACCCAAAGCCGTTCTGGGATTCTGTGATCCCTCTGGGTCCCTTCCAGCTCGGGCTGTTCTGGGATTCTCTGCCCTAGTCTTGGCAGAGGTCAAAATGACTCCAGCAGTCCCATCAACAATAACATCCCTTTAACTTCAGCTTTCCATCTTACTTTAGGAGGTTAATTTATTCCTGTCAACTTACAAACATTATATTTTGCTTGTTCTAAGCTCGAGCCTACAGGCAGCATGGCCCCCCCTGGAGCCCGAAATTTCAGGCTATTCTCCCTGTAATACCCACCTGAGAACACCACTGGCATTAAGAACACTGCTTCTACCTAAAGCTGAAGCCCTTTTTGTTTCCTTTTTAGCTCCTGTGGGCTCGTGGGCTTGTTTGTTGTTCTTTGGTTGGTGAGGTTTTAGGTTTCCTCGGGTGGTTGTTCTGCTCTCTTTATTCGGGGCCAGCTTGTGTGCTCAGATAGATGGATGGAAGTGTGTATAAATAATCTCCAAATTATTTTTAAGTGTCAGGAGACCTGTAGGTGGAAGGGCTTTAGGACTAGAAGGTGACTCATGCCAGCTGTGACAAGGTAATATTTGCTAAGGGCACAGATCCACTGCTGGGTGGTCACTGTAAGAGCCACCTGTGGCAGCCAGGTGAGTGTCTGCCCTCTCTTGTCCCCATTTCTGCTCCAGAATTTAGTCCCAAACCCACCAAACGTGGGTTACAGCCAGTATTTTTCCCAACTGGTCGTTGAAGCTTCTAGACATAGCCCTGCCTGTGTCCCCCCCCATTCCCCATCACTAAGGGCTGGGTATTGAACTGCAGACCTGGTCTCTCTCTGCATTGCTGAAGTAGTTTCAAAAGAGGAAACAAGACAAGAAAACTGTGCCCTAAAAGTTGCCAGGGAGTGTAAGTTTAATCTTCAAAATTTGATTGATGCCCTACTAGTGGTTGTGGGTGTGAATATGTGTCTCTATTAATATCCAGTCTAGGCTAACCTGTGCATAATGACAGAAAATTAAACCTTTGTCATTCTTCATGTAAATTAGACCTCAGAGATTCACAAGGAAAAGGATTCTTCCTATATGTTAAATCCAACACATTGGCTATAGCTGTATATAGTCTGTTTTTACTGTAATTGCAGCTGAAAAAATTTACTCAGAAGCCATTTCAAGCAAAAAAATAAAAATCTAAAAAAAAACCCCAAAAACCCAACCTTGGCAGAGCTAATTCATAAAGATTTAAATAAAAAGCAATTACAGAACTTCCCGCCTACCTCCACTTCATCTTTAGCTGAACTCCTTGTTTGTCAGGAATGGTTCCATTTTTTATGTTCTTAAGCAGGAAACAGCCATCACAACACTCCAGCTTAATTTCCCTCTCTAGTCACACAGAGCTGCTAGAATTAAAATAGGTGCCTCAGCTTTCCACTCTGATCCTGCCTCCATGGCCTAAAAAAAAAAAAAAAGGAGGATAAAGTGAGGAAAAAAGCCAGCAGGAACTTCCTCTGGAGCCCTGGCACCAAGGATCCACTCCAAGTGCTGGTGCCACTTGGTTCCCTGGAGAAAGTCAAGCCTAGACACAAATCCCTACCTGGTGATTGCTCCCTCTTCTTCCTCCTGATCCATCAGTCCCCATCCCTGCTCTCCCTCGGTTTTCCTGTCCCACCCATCACTCTTCTTTGCTTTACCTCCCGCTCCCACCTGCTCTCCATCCTTCCCTCAGCACATTATTTACTCCTTTCTGCCAGCAAAAGAAAACTCAAACCCCCAAAAAACCCAACACGGAACAGAAAATGTTCAATTCACATCCCCCCACTCCTGTGTTTGCCACCCCAGTACCTTTACTTTTGTGCTTTGTATTGTTTGTCCTGATGAATTTTGCTCCAGCTGGGACTCCTCCTTCTGTCTTGGTTACAACACTCTTGCAGAGATGGACATTTCTTGTTTCCAGTGCTGCCAAATCCGTGCTCTGTGCAGTCCTGCCTGGCTCAGTGGAGCTGTGCAGGAGGACAAGGTGGTTCTCCTCCACTT
The DNA here is from genome assembly GCF_022539395.1 of Myiozetetes cayanensis. NCBI lineage: Eukaryota > Metazoa > Chordata > Aves > Passeriformes > Tyrannidae > Myiozetetes > Myiozetetes cayanensis. The sequence continues at coordinate 194,545 of NW_026088185.1, read as the reverse complement.
TTGAGGCTGAGGAAGCCTGGCTTTGGCTGTAAAAGCCATTTTCCAGCTTGTCTGCACGCCCAACACTTCATCAAGTCTTCAGCACTCAGGGCCTGAAAAGCTTAAATTCTGAAGCAATAAGAGCCAGACTCAGAAACAACTTATTGCTGTTGGATTGGGCAAAATCAAGTCCCTGTCCCCCACTTAGGGGGGGAAAAAGTAAGGAGTGAGTGAAGCTCAAAGTGAAGGTCGCAATGTAAATATTGCTCTCTTCCCCATATTTACTTTTTCTCCTTCTTTTTTTTTTTCTGTTGTTATGGCAGACATTTTACAATGACTAAGTAGAAGGCATTTTTAAATTAAAATTCCTGGCTAAAATTTGATTTTTCTGGATTTTCTAAGTTTCTTATTTATTTAGCAGCTTTGCTCTCAACTATATTATAGAATATCCTGAGTTGGAAGAGATCCACAAGGACCATCATTCCTATTATGCAAACAAAAATTATTCTGTGGCCATTACAAACCACTGTCCAAAAGTTCTTACTGTGTCATCATCCCTCTTGATTAGAGCGAAGAATGAAGAGTATGAGAGAAATCTCTTTTCCCCTTCAACTGTCTTTTTACTTCAGTCAATTTTAGTAGCACACTAAGGCTTAAATTTAGATGAAACCAAGAAATAAGTCTAAAATTAATACTGAATCTTGTTGAAGACGAAGCTACAGTAATCGCTGGATTTCACTTTGCTTAACCAGTGATTGTTTTCTGATTTTTAACTGTAAAAATAAGGGAAATATGTATCAATTTATGACATTTAGTTCCTTGAATTTTCCTCCACGGCAGCTGCTGGGAGAAAAATGTGGGGTGTGTCTCTCTATAGTGGGAACCTCGGGGGAAATATTGATTCTTTTTTTTTTCCTCTTCTGTCTCTTTCAATCAGAAGAAAACAAACAAACAAACAAACAAAGATATCGTAGGGGGTGAAACCCAATTAAAATCTAAATAAACGTAAGGAACAAATGACAAAATATATACATATGTATGTATATAAGTAAAAACGTATCAGCCTGGCCCCTGGGTGTCGGTTTTACGTGAAGATCCTGACTTGCAGCTGAATGACGAGTAGGATATTTTTCTACTGAAATATTGATAGTAGATTACACTAAACCACAAACTATCTCCATAAAGCCCATCATTTCTAATCCTAATGGTGTTTTCTTTCCCTTGGCTGACTCCTACATTCATGAGATGATGGCTTTATTCTATCTGGGGGGAAAACTTTTTACCATACAGCTAAATTAACTTGTCAAAAGACTTCAAACTTCGGAAGCTTTTACAGCTCGATTCAGAGCTATTATTCAGGATTGAATGAGAAGGCTGTGGACTTTAAAAGCTGGCAAGAAAAAAAAAAAAAAAACAGAAAAAATAATTTTCAACAGCACTGAGGGGTTGAATGGAAGGTTTACTTTTTGTTCAGGTGGTGTGTGTTCCATTGAGCCGCCTCGGAATAGCCGGATTTCTGTATTTTAGGGCAAAATGCTGCTTTCTGCTGCTCTGGAAGCTGTGCCCCAGCCCGTGCTCTTTCACACACACTCGGTTATATTTAGTTGGTGCCAACCTAAATAAGTGTCAACCAGCTCTCCAGAAATGTGGGGAGCACAAAAGAGCCCGGCCAGCCGCTAAATTGAGGCAGAGCAAGAACACAATTAGACTTATTTTTATCCTTTTCTTTTAAAATCAGATCACAGACTATCTCACAGTCAGCTCCAGCTTTCTCATGCAAATAAAACTGCCTGGCTTCAGGAGCAGCAACTTTTAGATTTTACAGACAAGTAGCAGCTGGCAGAGCTTGTGCTTGGAGCCTTTCCTGTCGTGGCTCCAACCTACTTTGGGACAAAGCTGGGATAAAAAGCCAAGCCAGCGATTGCAGCCCCCGGAAGGGCACCCAAGGCCCTCTCTGGAGAGCGTGCAAATGGATTCAGGAGGTGGCAGGCTGGGGTCCGGGATGGCCAGGATTGGGCATGGCCTGGATGCAGTGCCTGGAGCTGCTCCCCAGGGAGTGCCGAGCACAGGGGCAAGTCTTAAACACAGCTTGTCACCAAGGCCTGCAGGGAGGCTGGGCCATCCCCTGGGACCCACAGCTCAGCCTCTCGTCCAGAGACCGAATCAGAGGCACTTGGCTGTTTGCAGAGATGCCCAGAGCTTGCAGAGGGCACACATGCAAGGAAGGGGGGATCCAAGGTCACCCTGCTCTGCTGCCTGGCAGGTCCCTCCTCCCTGCGGACCGTGGGCGTGGTGGCACAGGAGAACATCCCTCCTGCTGCAAACACAGACCACTGAGCAGAGAGACGTGCAGGAGGCACCAGATGAAGAGCAGGCAAGGCTTCAACTTCCTTGGCTGCTGTAGGGAAGGTTGAGAAATGTTTAGGGGCTGGAATACCATCATAGGATCCCAGACTGGATTGGGTTGTAAGGGACCTTAAAGCCCATCTCATTCCACGGGCAGGGACACCTTTCACCAGCCCAGGTTGCTCCGAGCCCCGTCCAGCCTGGCCTTGGACACTTCCAGGGATCCAGGGGCAGCCACAGCTGCTCTGGGCAGCCTGTGCCAGGGCCTCCCCACCCTCTCAGGGAAGGATTTCCTTCTAAATCATCTTCCTGTCATCTGAGTTTAGTCTGGCTTTGAGAGAACCAGCAGCACAGCACCCCAAGGTGTTCTGGGGCTTGGCACTCCAGAAGCCAAGCTCTGGGGAGCACTTAATTGCTGCCTCTTCAATAAAGCAGCAACCTCCTGTAGCTTGGGAAAGTTCAGCTCTGAACATGGGTTACTAAAAGAAACCTCCCTGTATTATTGGATCTGGTCTCTGTACACACCTTCATTCTGCAGCTGTAAAATAGGAATATTACTGTTTCCCTTCCTAAGAACAAGATGGGGATAAACACACTGAGATTTCTTACCCATTAGTGGGAGACCTGGAAATAGAACTGAGGCAGCAGAGCATCAACAACCACCCAAACCCATCACCAGGCACTTCTGGGATTGTGTGGAGGGAGGTTCTGTGTCCTGGTCAGAACCTGTGATCAGCACCGCTGAGCACGAGACAGGCAGAGCCCCACTGAGCAGGAGGTTTGGTTTATGCCAAGAAAACAAGACCAATCCAGATCCAAAGTACCTCAGCAATGTCCAGGGGGAGGGACTTGGTGCTGCTCGGGAATAAATCATGTTTTGTCAGACATTTCTTGACAGAGATGATCTCACAGTTTTAAGCAGTTGAGACTAAAGCAGCACTGATAGATGATGTGTGGGGACAAAGTTGCATGGACCTTTCAAATCCCCAACTTCTTCTCCCTCTGTTTTGTTGTTTTAGGGGTTATTTAATCTCTTTTCAGATGGGTCACAGCATTTCCCAAATACCAGTATCTATTAAAAGCCACCAGTGCTTTGTGTTTGAAAAACCTCAGTGGACTTGTTTTCCCTTTCCCAAGGCAAAACCAAAAGCACAGCTTCCACTAGAAAGCCCTAACAGATCTCAAATTTGCTTTACCTGCTTCTCAGGGAGCAATCACCAGGGTGTACCAGCTTTTCAGATCAAACCTTCCTGCTGCACATCCAATAAAGGGGCAAAGAGACGGGCACAGAAAGGGGGAACACAGGAACTGGGTGCACCTAAAAAGCAGAGCAGAGCATTGGAATAAAACACAGGCAGGAGCAAGATCTGTTCATGCTGAGTGGTGAGGCCCTGGCACAGGTTTCCCCATCCCTGGAAGTGTCCAAGACCAGGCTGGACGGGGCTTGGAGCAGTCTGGGCTGGTGGAAGGTGTCCCTGCCCACGGCAGGGGGTGGAATGGGATGAGCTTTCAGATCCCTTCCAACCCAAACCGTTCTGGGATTCCATGGATGTGACCTGAATTTGTTCCTAAAATAATCCAGCAAATGTGAAAGTTGAAGCCTGGAGCTCACACTGGGAGGCTTTCTGTGGGTATTCAGGTCTTGTGCTGGAACACATCTACAGATCATTGCTGCAGCACTGGTTCAGCTCTCTCTGCTGAACACAGAGGCATCTAAAGAGCAAAAATGCTCAGATCCTCATCTCTCCTCCTCAAGTTGGTTTTTTTCCTCATGCAAGTTCCTCAAATGTTGTATCTTAAAAACCTGTGTTCCTCACAAGCGTCTTCACCGAGCTCTCAAAAAGCATCACGGAAGATCAAGATGTGCCACCAGAAGTACAGGTGTCCAGAATAGCAACACTGAATGGGAGCTGGTGGGAAATGGTATCAAAATCATGAAAGGAATGTCTGAAAAGTCTGGAGAGTTACACTCAGCCCCTGTTTGGCACTGTTAAATAGTTGGGTGGGACTTTGGAATCCAGCACTCATTTGCAGACACGTTGTTTAATGGAAAGGTAAGAGGCGAATACTGAGCCACTGATGATAAAAATAAAATGTGTTAGAATGAGAGGTCAGAGGAGTCAACACCTCTGCTGCCCTAGAAATGTCTGGGCACGTGACTACAAAACATGGGCAGAAAGGACAGAAACTTCCCTCTTCCAGGATCACTAGGCAAGATCAGGCCTGTAAAAGACCAGGAGGTCCCTCTCACCTTTTTTCCACAAGAAAAGAGGGAATAAAAAAGGCAGACTTCTCATCCTGGAAAAGAGCAGCTAGCAGGAACCCCATGGTGTCCTGGACTAGATCCAAGGACAGGACTGAATGCAGGAGAGTGGGAACTCAAAGGGAAGAGTTGTTTCAAAAAGCTGCAAGGCAATGGGGACCAGCCCAGAAATGGAATGTGAGGAACTGAGATATGGATCAATAATACCTCCACTGCATAATAAGGACTGGGTATTTTTCCTTTCGGGAAAGGAAGAGTTTGCAACAGGAACCTCGAGAGCTGATGTTGCAATGGCACTGTTGGATTGGTTTAGGTTGTTCACACTGGGATCCTCTGGTATCCAAAGAGCACCCAGACCTTGGACCATCCTTACCAGGAGCTTCCTATAAGGTTGTTGCATATTAAAGACTCAGTTTCTAACAAACACTGATGGGAATGTCTGAAACATCCCACATTAGCAGGATAACATGGATAAACTATGGATATGCCTATATGGGCAAGTGAATCACAGAAACCAGCCCAGGTTGCTCCAAGCCCCGTCCATCCTGGCCTTGGACACTGCCAGGGATCCAGGAGCAGCAGAGAAGCACAGCTTCTGTGGGGAACCTGTGCCAGGGCCTGCCCACCCTCCCAGGGAAGAATTTCTCCCCAGTCTCCCATCTAACCCTGTCCCCTGGCAGTGGGAAGCCATTCCTCCATCCCTTGTCCCAAGTCCCTCTCTTGGAGCCCCTTTAAACACTGGAAGATGCTCTAAGGTCTCCCTGGAGCCTTCTCTTCTCCAGGTGAGCACCCCCAGCCTGTCTCCATAGGAAAGGTGCTCCTATCTTATCTCCAGCACCAAAGAACACTTTTCATTACCTTGCTCTTGGTAAATCCAGACAGCTGTTCCAGGGGAGATTACTTGGTAAATTATCCACAGTGCTCCAGATGCTCTGCTGTTTATTTTGGTCATATATTTCAAAGAACAGTTTCTCCAGCAAACAGTGGAACAGCTGTGGCTGATGAAGCTCCTGGGTGCCATCATTATCCTCTTTTTCCTGATAGAGACTGTCACAGATTTACCATCGAGTTTTGGCCTGGATGCTGCTGCTCTACAGTCAGCCAAAAATAAAATAGGACTGGATATCCTTAATGTGATAAAAGAAGGATTTTCAAGGTTGAAAAACTAATAGAATTGTTGTCAGACCAGAGGAAGGAGCTGTGTCCAGCACAGGTACAAGAATATACTTTGGATGTGACTGTATTGCTGGAGACCCCTTTGTCCCTTGCTTGGCCGTAGGGATCTTGCCACAAGACTGAGGGGTTTGGAAAGTGGACTCCTGTGCCATGGTGAAAGAAGTTCTCTGAAGGTCTCTTAGTGTTTCTAAGCTGAATTCCCAGGAGCATCCATCAGCCTGACTCTCTGCAAAACCATCTCTGATGTCACACTCCAAAAACCTCTCCTGAGATTTTTCCTCGCACAGAAACCGAAGTCAGACCTGGAAACCCCTTCAAAAGCGTGGGCATCCTTAGTCTGTAAGATGGAACTGTGCAGGGTGAGAGGTACAGCTCACACCTCGGGCAGAATGCTTGGAATCATGGAATCCCTGAGGCTGGAGAAGATCTCTGGAAACATCGAGTCCAACTGCTCCCCCAGCACTGCCAAGCCCAGCACTAACCACGTCCCCAAATGCCACATCCACCCATCCTTTGGACACCTCCTGGGACAGTGATCCCACCACTTCCATCCGTTTCTGCAAGGCAACTTAACCCCCCAAGCCCCCCTTTCCAAGCAGTGAATCCGTCGCTCCTACGAGCCCACAGCCCCTGGCACTGGATTTCCAAGCAGCAGCCCCTCTCGGGACGAAGCTCCAGCCGCCTGCCTTCCCAGCCCTGCTCAGCAGCAGCCCTGAAGGCTTAATCCTAAAACTGCAGTGGTGTTCAGGGCCGTTCCCCGAGCAGTCAATGGGGTCTGTGTGCCGGGGGAAGTGGTGGTTTGTGTGATGCGCACACCTGACCGCGGCAGCTGCAGCCGCACCACCGCCCGGCCCCAGACCAGGCCAGCTCCCCGGGGCTGCCAGCCTGGATGGCACTCAAACCAGCAGAAAAAAAAAGATCCCTGCTCCTGAGGCATCCCATCTTCCAGGGGTTTTCACAGGACAGCCCCCGGTACAGAACAGCAGCCTTACAGTTGGGTTTAAAGAAGCGTTTTTGCCTTTCTGGACCTGAGCCCAAAATCCCGCTTGGAGTCGCTCACATTCACGTCAGCAGAACAACCCTGGCCAAATAGAAAGTTCTTTTTCTTTTTTCTTCCCCCCTCCCCTACCCCTTTAATTAAACTGTTGTTCTCTCAAATCAAATGTGTTTTCATTATTGCAAACTAAAAAAGATCACAGGTGAATGCTGCCAGTGAAATTAAAAAACAGCTTGAGACAGCTTTACTTTTAGCAGAAAGTCTCTTTTTTTGCTGGATGCTCCCTCATCAAGCCAACTGTTAGAACTGAAGTGGGGCAGGGTTTTAGACTATCAAGTGCAAAAGGCATTTTCTGTCTGCATTCTTCCTTCAGAAGACATGCAGCATCCTCATTTCTCTAGGCCTGGTTTAACTCCTCATGTTTCGGAGGGATGATCATGCCAAAAACATACCCGTGTGCCACAGCTGCTCCCTTCATTCCCAGGACCAAAAAACAAGTCCTCCCCTTCCCTGCTGAGCTGGTTTGCTCCCACAGCTCTGCCACATTGTGGCATTTCTGGTGTTATTCGTGCCCAGAAAGTCCCAACAGCAGAAGAGCAGTACTTACACTCAGCCCAGATGCCTTGGAGTCACAGGATCATGGAAAAATCATTAAGGTTGGAAAAGACCTTTAAGACGGAGCCCAGCTCTCAGCCCAGCACCACCAGCATGTTCTCCACTAAACCATGATCCCGAGTGCCACATCCACATCTTTCAAACACTTCCAGGGATGGGGCTTCCACCACTGCCCTGGGCAGCCAACACTTTACAACCCTTCCCATGAAGAAACTTTCCCTGCTGTCCATCCAAATTTCCCCTGGTGCAACTTGAGGCCGTTTCCTCTCGTCCTGTCCCCTCCTTCCCTGGGAGCAGAGCCTGACCCCAGCCAGCTCCATCCCCCTATCAGGGAGTTGTAGAATCCTCAGCTCCCACCAGCCCTTCCCAAAAACCCGTCCTGAAACCTTTATCCTGTATTTCCAGCCTGAAAGGGTGTTTTACAGAGAGTTGGGTACAAAAACCCTGGGTACTGACAGAAAACAGAGTTAAAAAACCAGAGTGGAATTACCCATCTCTTGCTCATTAACTGACTTCAGATGATACCAGTTTGCTAGTTTTTTTCCCTGCAGCTCTGGCAGGGAATGTTTTATTTGCTCAGTAAAAGTTTTCACATGCAATATGTTGCCGCTGGTTTGTTTTGTTTCTGAAATCCCTCACCTATATATTTATTACAGACAGATATTACACCCTCACAGCAAAGAAAGGCTGCAAAGTGCTAGTTAACTTCTCAGAGCTGACTGAATAATTCCATAAATACGGGGGGACTGGAATGACAACAATAAAAGGATCTGTACTTTGAACAATAAATACGAACTGGAGCTCTGCTTTGGATTTGAGGCAGGCTGCAGCTAATAGGTATTCAGCTTGTGTGGGCCACTGACATTTAAATAAACACATGTGCAGTCCAAGGGGGTTGGCTGCAGAGCCTCTTGTCAATTGAATCCAGCCCTGGGAACGCCAGTGGAGCATTTCAGGATTGCAGGAATTCCACGCTGGGCTCTAGCCCTTGGTGGTATCTCTCCTGAAACCATAAGAAGTCCTCCATGGGGGGAAAAAACAAAATAAATAAAAAAAGGGACAATGGGGATGAGGAGGGGGTGGAACACCCCCCAAAAAAACATGTGGCTTTAAAGAAATGCTGAAAATATTTCTAAGAAAAATGTCTGGCAGGCTGCCCGTGTCAGACTCGAGGAGAACTCAGCTCCTCAAAGTCAGCTCAGCAACCTGACCAGCATTCCTGCACTGCCCAGGGGGAAAAAAATCACCTTTAAACAGAGCCATTAGAATTGAATTGCAGAGCAAGGCCAGGGTACACTCACAGAAATCCATTCCTGATGGGGAAGGAGCAGCAACCTGGGCTACAGCTGCCAGAGGGATCCCGAGACAACACCTTCCTGCAGCACACGAGCTCCTGGGGCCACCTCTGCCTGCAAAGACAGCTTTGGTTATGGTGGAATAAGCTTTCCTGGCAGGGAGAAGGACTAACTCTGAGTCTTTCCAGCAAACCCATCGTTAACCCTAAAAATCAAAAATTATTTGGCAGCATCAGACACACAGGGATGGGGTTCACCCTCAGCACCTCACTCCAAAGGAGCAGAAAGCCCAGCAAGTGTCTCCAGCACTTGTTTTGTGTGATTCCCATGAACCACAGGCGATGCCTTAAGCACTTGTAGGACAAATATTCTCCCTCAGTGTTGTAGAAACCATCGTTTCCCATCCAGGTGTTGTCTTTTCCATCACCAGAGCAAAGGAGGGATAACCCAGGAAATAAGGAGACATCAACTCTGGGGCTGTCAGCCCCAGAAGGGGGGAAGCAGCCAGTTAAAAAAACTAAATAAAATAAACAGAAACAAATTTAAAAACCCCAACAACAAAACAAGCAACAACAAAAAGAGCCACACAAACACACACACAAAAAATAAATCCAAAGAGGAATTAACTGAGCTACTTATCACTGAGTTTAACACTGAGCAAAGCAGTAGAGGCTCTGTAATAACATTCTAGATAATTAGAAAACTAGGATGGAAAGAAAGCATTCTTTTGGTAGCTGGAATCATGGCTCCTGGGGAATTCTTTGTGGGCATCAATGCATGCAGAACCAGGGGCACTTTAGTTGATACTGTGTACTCTGGTTTCTCAAAAGCTCTCTCACCAGGGGCTCCTTGGAAATTAATCTCCCCTGGGATCGGAGGGAAGGTTCTCCAGTGAATTCCAAATGGGTAGAAAACAGGAAGGGACAGGTAGGAATAAGTGGTTATTTTTCACTGTGGAGGGAACCCCAGTGGAATCCCCAAGCAATACAGGCTGTTGGCATGTGCTGTTCCCAGACTCTAAAGGATCTGGGAAAGGGATAGAGGAGCAACTTGCAGAGGAGTTAAAAAAAAAATAATGACTTAAAGTAACAAAAATTAGCGTGGTCTGCAAAGAGCTGCAGAAGGGCTGAGGAACATGGCAGTAACACAGAGCCCCAGAGGACAGTAAACCACAGTGACCTCACCACAGTCTCCCCATAGGTTGTTGCCACTCAGGAAAGAGAGGAACCAATCCAGCAGAACCCTCAGTTCATTCCCAAACAGCAAAAAAAAGACATGGGCAGATGGTAAGGAATTCACGGAATTGTGGAATCACAGAATGGTTTGGATTGGGAGGGACCTCAAAGCCCATCCAGTGCCACCCCTGCCATGGGCAGGGACACCTTCCACCAGCCCAGGCTGCTCCAAGCCCCGTCCAACCTGGCCTTGGACACCTCCAGGGATCCAGGGGCAGCCACAGCTTCTCTGGGCAACCTGTGCCAGGGCCTCCCCACCCTCCCAGCCAGCAATTCCTTCCCAGTATCCCATCCTCACCCTGCCCTCTGGCAGTGGGAAGCCATTCCCTGTGTCCTGGCATTCCTTGTGAATCAGGAGGTGTGGGGTGCCAGCGAACACCTCGTTGCTCCTTCTCACAGTGCAGCAGCACTCTGGATGCACGTTATTAGAATGATGCAGATTAACAAGCAAAATAAGGCCCTTTCTCCGTGTGAACTGTGGAAGGCAGAGCACTCTCCGAAGGCAGGGAGCAATACCCATGGACGGTGAGCTGAGCAAAGCCACCTAGGAAACATCAAAACAGAGGGGAAAGGCTGAGCAGGCTGGGAAGCTGCAGCACACCGGGAGGTCCGCTGGAGCGGCTGCAATGCCTGGGCTTACTCCATTAAACACCCCCTTCCATTAAACATCCCTTCCCAGGCAGTGTCAGGGAGCACAGCCACCCGAGCCCTGGGCTGGCTCCGCACAGCTGCTCCTGCGTTTCACAGATTAACTTTGGATCCGGCCATAATTGGGACAGAAAGGAAAACATTGAAAGGAGGCTGGGAGAGAATGTCCAGCATGCGTTCCTAATGGAGCCAGGGCTCTCAAAACAGCGCCTCGAAATAGAGCTCCCAAAAAAACACTGGAGTCAACAGGATTTAGGCATGGATGTGACTTCCAAAGCATGCCACACTGGGGTAGGGAAAAGGAGGATTTGGACCAAGGGGATTTTTTTCCCACAACCGCTTTCTTGGTGCAGGACAATCAGGGAGAGAACCTTGTTGCACGAAGTGTCTGGAAAAGAGTTTAGACAGATAAAATAAACAATAAAGTCACTGGAATCAATTACTTCTCATTAGCAAAGTCATTTGTACCTTCTAAAGTAAATTAAAGATGAGACAATTGAGCTCCCTGCCAAGCTCGTAATGGGTCATCCTAAGCTTAGTTCCTCTTCTCAAACCTGGCATTTAAAAAGGGAGCACAGTGGGATGAACAAGGACACAGCCATGGAGAATCAGCAGGAATTCTGCTAGGGGAGGTTTTGCCTCTCCAAACCACGGGGGTCCTGTGAAGGAGTCAGCATATGGATAAGGGAGACAGTTGCTCTGATCTCAGAGTTCCCAGAATGTTTCCAGGATTCTCCTTCACCGTGCGCTCTGAGGTGCCGTGGGATGAGGGGGGAAGGTCACTGCCCATAGTTGAAGGGAGAGGATGCTGCATCTATTCACAATAAGAATGTACTTAACTACACTGGACACAGCCCTGACTCCAGTATTGTCCTTCTTCTCCTTGAGAAAACACACCTGGAACAGGATACAGCTGTACACAAACATGCAGAGCTCACTGAGCTCCCAGGAAGGATTCCTGTTGACATCACAGGACACTGGCACAGCCCTCAGGTGAATCCATGATGTGCATTTAGATCCAATCACCACGTTAACCATGGACGTAGCTGAAGGTGCTGGAAGTCCCTGGTCCAATTCCTGACAACCCCAGGAGGTGGGCAGCAGCATTCCCAGGAGTTCTGGTGCAGCCACAGTGCCGTGCTCCCTCAGGCAAGGAGCCCACGGGTGTCCTTGAGGGATGAGCATCACCTCGCTGGAGAGGCCAGGAGGATGCAGGTAGAGAATCCAGCCAATCTGGGAAGCACAGGAGCCTGGGCTCCATGGATTAACAGGTATTGCTCAAGGCAGCCAAACACAAGTATTTGTGTGGAGGAACAAGAGCTCACGTTGCCTTTTGAGGACAAGGGGCTGCATTCATGGGGGACTGAAAACAGGAACCTGCAGGAAGAGAGGGAGAGCTCCTTTCAGTGCTTGGGTATCCCAGCACAGCACTTTGCCAAGACCATGGCTGGAAGAGTGCAGGAAGCACATCTGGAAAGCAGCTCTTGAGAGAAGAGGCACAGATCTCAGCTGAAGCCTGGAAAACCCGCCCTGAAGTCCAAGGCTCAGGCTGGAGAGGTGGCCTGGCAAGTCTGTCAGTCACTGGAGGAATTGCTAGCAAAAAGACCTCCTGAATCTGGGAGAAACAGGCCCAGGAACCCTCTGGGGCTGAGCTGCGTGGGACTCTGTCCCTGCCCCAGCAGTGAAATGTTCATGTGCCAACAAGAAGAGCCATTGAACCAGCCCTGCCACACGGCTGAGTCCTGCCCAGCCACCCCCTGACAAGGCTAAGGCCAAAAGAGATATTGGGATAAAAAGTTTGTTCCAAAGGGAACCCTAGGAGACCTATTGTTTAAAAACCTGTGTCTTCTTGGAGCATCACAGCAACAGAGACCTCCTGGAGCAGGATCAGAGTCTCTCCCTTTAGGTTTCCACATGAAGTTCCAGGAGTGGCTTTATTCTTTTCCTTCCCTGTTTTACTAGACAACCCAACTCCTTCATTTGTCTGTAGTGACCAGACAGCTGGATTTATCTCAGGTAGGGGAATATTGCCTTCAAGATCTGAGGACAGCAAAGGCCCCAGAAAGATCCTTTCAATCCTGTGAGAAGCTGTTGTAGGACGCTGATAATACCTCCTATATATTTGGGTGATCTACTGCTATGCCTTAGGTTGAGTTTAAAGAGCTGACTGGTGTTGTGGAGCGTTATGGAGATTTGTTTACACTCAGCTGAGTTATTGCTGACCAGAAGGCTTTGCACAGCATCACAGAACTGTATTTCTTCGTGATGGAAGGGGCACGTCATTACACTAACACCAAGGATCAGGGGAAATGGCTTCCCATTAGATGGGATGTTGGGATGGGATCCTTCCCTGGGAGGGTGGGCAGGCCCTGGCACAGGGTGCCCAGAGAAGCTGTGGCTGCCCCTGGATCCCTGGGAGTGTCCAAGGCCAGGCTGGATCATCCTGGGCTGGTGGAAGGTGTCCCTGCCCGTGGCAGGGGTGGGGCTGGATGGGCTTTGAGGTCCCTTCCAACCCAAACCATTCTGAGACTAAAGACAGCAGCGTGATGTGATCTGAGTGTTCATAAACACACCCTTTGTACCACCTGTTCATAAAAAGCAGCGTTACCTGTTGGAAGGTGCTCTGGCTCCCAGTGATCTGAGCAGCTGAACTTGTTTTAAGCTGTTACAGGTGGTTCAAGCACGAGTGGTGTCCCAGGTACAGCCTGAAATGCCAGCATCACTGATGGCAGCTCCCAGCTCCGCGGTGTCCTCACAGCAGCCTCCTGGATGTGTTATTTTTCCGAGTGGTTTCAGATAACAACAGGGTAGGAAGTGTTCTGCTGTCAGTGAAATAGCAACACAGGCAGCTCTCAGCAGGTATAAAAGAAATCAATTCCTGCTTGTAACAATCTGTGGACTCACTACTGAAACCAAACTGCTAATGCTAAATCAGATTATTTCCCCCACATTTTTAGACATCAGCACATCTCACTGTAGTTCTAATTATTTTCTGAGGGGAGGGGAGTTTTCAGTAGTAAATTGAATCTTAGCAAATCCATCTCCTCATGTCCTTAAGAGGGAAGTGCAGGTACATTGGGATATACACATGTAGTGTAAATTTTCTGCTGTTTTGGCCATCTAGAAATGATTTTTTTGGAGGCCAAGAGTGTTTCTGGCCAGAAGCTCTGGAAAGAAATAGCAAGGGCTGGTGGCTATGAGCTTAACAGCTCAGCTGAGCAGTGAGGACAATGGTCCCTTGTGCATTCCCTGATTTATCCTTCTATTCTTATCAACTTCCAAAGCGATGCTGACTCCACAGGGGACTCTCGTGGCCAAGCTTCCCGTGTTGGTTGCCTGAGGAAGGAGTTCAGCAGCCAAGAGCTTTCTCCTATAATTAACTTGCAAGGGAAAGGCTGTGTTTCAGCTGTGCCAGTTGGGACCACTGAAGGAGCTGGGTTTCCTACTGAAAGGGGGAACTGTCAAGGAATAACTGATCACAAGAGAATCCCTCTTAAGAAAAGCTGGAAATAAATTAACTGGGAGGGAAGTGAAGATGCTGCTCTGCAGCTTTTGGCTTCTAAAGAGGTTTCTCTGCCTCGGAGCTCAGGACCTCAAATCCCCTGTTAACAGCTGCAATTGCTGCAGCTCTGAGGAGTGGATTGTTTTCCATCCTGGCCTTGGACACTGCCAGGGATGGAGCAGCCACAGCTTCTCTGGGCAACCTGTGCCAGGGCCTGCCCACCCTCACAGGGAAGAATTTCTCCCCAATATCCCATCTATCCCTGCCCTGTGGCAGTGGGAAGCCGTTCCCCCTTGTCCTGTCCCTCCATCCCTTGTCCCCAGTCCCTTTCAAGCTGTCCTGGAGCCCCTTTAGGCTCTGGAAGATGCTCTCAGGTCTCCCTGGAGCCTTCTCTTCTCCAGGTGAACCCCCCACAGCCCATGCTCCATCAGAAGACTTCTGAAGTTGCCCTATGGGTCTTGCCAGCCCTCTTCTCCTTTCCTCCAAAAAACCCACAATAATCACATTCCAAAAATGAAATTAGTACATTAGTATTAATCCCAGAATGGTTTGGGTTGGAAGGGACCTTAAAGCTCATGCAGTGCCACCCCCAGCCATGGGCAGGGACACCTCCCACTAGCCCAGGTTGCTCCAAGCCCCATCCAACCTGGCCTGGAACACTTCCCAGTCTCTTACTGCCACTTCTGAGGAGGTTATAGGAGCTGCAATCTTTGCAGTATCCCCAGAAAAGCTGTCACAGCCAAGTGCACTTTGCTCTGAGCCTGATTTCAATTCTCTTCATCTGACTGGGTCAGTCTTTCCCAATTCCAACAACATCCTTCAACAAACCCCCTGTTCCACAGGGAGGAAAACAGCTGCTTCACAGGCAGCAAGAAGTGTTGCTCTGGTTCTCAGGATAGAGGGCAGGAAGCCTCAGAAAGACAAAGGCAGGCATAAACTAAACTGTGTGTTCAAAACAATGTCAGCGGTGTGTTTTCTCCCTGCTGCTCATCACGCTTCTAAAATACTCCAACTTAATTTTCCTCCTTCTCTTGCCTCCCATGCCACAAACTCTAACCCCTCCCTTCGCCACCAACCCCTTGCCATCAGCAGAGATGAAATAAACAGCTGGGCTGCTCCTGCCAAGAGCAATTCCACCTCCCAGCAGTGCCAAAAACCCCGCTGCCGGCACCCTGGCATCAGCCATTTCAGCACAGCCTCGGGAACAGGAGCTGCACAGCCAGCAACAGAGAGAGCTTGGCTTTTCTTGTGTCCAACCGAAATAATGGCTAGTTAAAAATATCCTTGGCAAGGGAATAGCCTTAAAATATACATCAAACCACTTAAAATCTGCAGGGACCCAATGAGACATCGGGGGAGAGCAGTTTAACACTCCACACAGCAAAGAGGGACATTGTTCGAGCTGCATGGAAAGAAAAGCGCTGCCTTTTCAAAGGGCAGGCAGCACTAGAGTTTGGTTTCAGGGGGTTTGGGTCGGTTTGGGGCCTGGATTTTCCTTTTCTAACCATCTCTGTGGAAGGGGAGGCAGCCAAGTGCCAGGACTGAGCCAGGACCGGTGCGAGGAGAAGAGCCTTGCCCAGCAGCAGAGGAGCCAGACACTGGGGCAGCGCTCTCCTCCCTGCCCACCAGGCAGCCAGAAGAAGAGAAGCAGGGAGAAAGAAGGTGGGCATCCAGTGGAAACCTCCTTGGCTTCCTTGATGCCAAACTGGGCCCATGAAACATTCCATATCAGCACAAGATTTACCTGGAGAGTGTCTCGCGAGGTGTGAGGAGCAGCAAACACAGCAGAGGTTGTCTCAGGTTGTCTCAGCAGGTCCCTGGAGGTAGCCCAGTCCCACATGGATCTTTGGGGTGCTCTTCTCTCCAACATACCAGCTCTAGCTGTAAAAACACACCACACTGAGTTAATGGTTGGACTCGATCTCAGAGGCCTTTTCCAACCTTAGTGATTCTGTGCCTCTGTGGAAAGTGGGTTATGAATTTTCTGCTCCCTTTTTCCATGTCTGTAAATCCTGTGGGCTAAAAGACCAGAACAAAAGAGCAGCAGAGAGAGAGAGAGAGAGAGAGAGAGAGAGAGCCGCTTCCCAGCACTAAGAATTCCCACAAAAGCTCTTGTTGGAAAAGGGTGTCCATACAAAATAGACACAGAACTGGCTACCAGCTGTAGAGGTATGGAAAAGGAATATTTTCCAAAGGGAATGGAACGGGAAGAAATGCTATGGCCAGGATTACACCTGAAGCAGCCAACTGTGGTAAGAACATCCTAGAGTGGACTCAGTGATCTCAGAGGGTTTTTCCAACCTTAATCCCAGAATCACAGAATGTCCTGTGCTGGAAGGGACCTTAAAGCCCTCTCATCCCACCCCCTGCCATGGGCAGGGACACCTTCCACCAGCCCAGGTTGCTGCAAGCCCCGTCCAACCTGGCCTTGGACACTTCCAGGGATCCAGGGCAGCCATCTGGTTTGGTGCAGGACAGGGAAAAGACATCCCTTACCTGAGCAGTAAAGAATCACAGAGCACTGCACGTGGACCCACAAGCTTTCCTTATGGCAGCCACACACAAACAAGCTGGAAACCGGTTCAAAGACCACAAGAAACGAGGAACTACAGGATCCAACAGATACTTGAGCTTAGATAATCACTTCCTGTGCTCCACAGTGCCCATCTTGACTCAGCTGAGCAGCTGACCAGGGAGACTTCGGGCAGGAACAGTCTGTACCGATCTGGATCGGGATTGCTGGTCCAGAGCAGAGTGAAACAGCTGCTCTACATCCACATTATGTATGTTTTAGAGCTTCACTCTGGGTAGCTCTAGGCTGCTCCTATGACCTGGGTGCCTGCTAACAGGGTTGTGCATCAGGCACAGGGTCTGGAAGAGTTTCTCTGAGCGCAGCCCTGGTTCACGTGGCACTCTGCAGGCAGGGCCAGGTGAGCTCTGCCCCCGCAGGGTCCCACAGCAGGGCTGCCAGCACAGATGTTCCAGCATCTGCCGTGCTCATCGCTGGGATGGTGCCAGCATCAGAGGAGGGGAAGGGGCCTGGGGGTCTGTATTTGGGTCAGAAACCATTTGCTGCAGTGAGTTTCCAGTTTCCAGGGCATTAGGCAGAATAAGATGTTCTGGAGGGAAACGACTTCTGCACAGCACAGAGAGCTCTGTCTGACTTGGAGCCCTCAAAGGGCAGCGGCATCCCATGCTATCCCCCCTCTGCTTCCTCAGCAGATCTCTCTGATCACCTGCCCATGATCCAGGGATGATGGATGATGATCCCATCCATGCTCCTTAGGCCTGGATCCCCACAAACATGAGAAGAGGGCAAACCAGTTTGTTATTGATGTGCTTTGGCATCGCTCCGTTCATTATTGATGAATTCATGAACGATGGCCCTCTGTCCATTTCCTCTCTTGTAAAGTGTTAA
This sequence comes from Myiozetetes cayanensis, assembly GCF_022539395.1. Taxonomy (NCBI): domain Eukaryota; kingdom Metazoa; phylum Chordata; class Aves; order Passeriformes; family Tyrannidae; genus Myiozetetes; species Myiozetetes cayanensis. The sequence goes on along the minus strand of NW_026088185.1, from coordinate 177,071 downwards.
TATCAATTATTAAAAACAGTCTCAGGCATGAAGAGGGGCATAAAAACACTTGCCTGGGAGCTATGATAGAGCTACATCCGACTGAATCCTTGATGTGACAGCTCCAAAGACCTCTATGAGCAACAGCAGCCTCTGCAGTGGCACTGCCCCCCCTGCTGAGGCACAGGGGTGGAACTGATGGAGGTCCTCTCTGGAAGGGGAGCAGCTGCCAGGATGCACATTGCAGGTAGAGCTTTCCAAGCTGGACTGAAGAGCCAACACTCGACATAGGCAGCAGCAAAAAAAAAGCCAAAATGAAAAAACAAGGAGTGATGTCTCCCAGAGGGAAGTTGTGCCCCACTCAGAGGTGGATTGCACGGCCTGAGCCAGAAGCAAAGGATCTCATGTCCTCTCATCCCACTCCAGGCCCATAATTCTATGGGACATCAGCTCCCAGCACCCCAGGGCACAGCTCCCTGTCACACAGCAAAATGATGCACAGGCAGGAAGGCAAGAGCAGGGCTTTTCAGGCACGCGGGAGATGCACAAATCCTGGAGATCAGCATTCCCCACCTGTCCTTCAGGGCAAGGGACCATCCCCTCCACCCCCTGAGCCTCGGCACACACACATTTCACATGCAGGATCATACTCTCCCATTCCCCAAGGGCCCCTGGGACTGGCTTCCCATAAGGGGAGGAGGAATCCTCTTGTCTGGGATACGGTGCTGGAGAACCAGGACACGGAGAGAGAAAAGACAAGTTCTGACTGGCCTCAATGGGAGCCACGTCCAGCGCAGGGGGAGAGCCTTTCCCAGCTGTACAAGCCCAGAGTCAGCAAGAAACACAAGGTTGGGGAGAGCCACAGGCCACGTGCACTGGTCCAACACGCCTGGGGGTCCACTGCTCCAAAAGAGAGCTTGATGGGATGAGGGACACCACAGCCAGGCTTGCAGCAACCCCTTCGGCTCGTGTGAGCCCAGGAGGCAACGAGGGCCCTCTGAAGGGCTGGAGATGCTTTGGCATCCCTTGGCTACGTGGAAAACAGCTCTGAAAACGGCACACCCGGAGTTTTCCCTCCCTCCCTGTCTCCTCCACCCCCCTGTTTGTGGGGAGCAAGCGCTGGGTTTATTCATCCCCTCTCCATTGATCGCGTCGTGCGTCACCGGCTGCACGAGTGTGGGAGGTGCAAGTGTGCCACAGTCAAACCAGCAGCCTCTCAGCTCCACAGCACCTCGAGGGGGGGGCAGGCTCCCTTCCCCTCTGCAGAGACAAAAACAGGAGAGGAAAGAAGTGTTCCAACCAAATAAACTGAAAAGGAAAGAAAAAAAATAGAAAAACCACACCCCAAAAACCTCCACAGCAAGAGGGGAGGAAAAAACAACCTGGAAAATACATCAATAAATAATTACAGCTCATTGCCTTTTGCACGAGGCAGAGGAATCATAGAATCACAGGGTGGTTTGGGTTGGGAGGGAACTTAAAACCCATCCAATTCCAACCCCCTGCCACAGGCAGGGACACCTTCCACTAGCCCAGGTAGCTCCAAGCCCCGTCCAACCTGGCCTTGGACACTTCCAGGGATCCAGGGGCAGCCACAGCTTCTCTGGGCACCTGTGCCAGGGCCTGCCCACTCTCACAGCCAAGAAATCCTTCCTAAAAAAGGGAGGTGTTAAGGATGGACTGCAGAGGGTGAGGAGCTTGGCCCAGGGATGCTGAGCAGCAGCACAGGATGAGGTGATGGGTTGCACCAGCCCTGGGCAAGGTCAGGCCGCTGTGCTGCAGTCGGGGTCACACTTGGGTAGAGCCACCCAGTCCCAGAAAACTGGGCACGATGGCACTGAAAAACTGACCATTTCCAGGAGCACCTGTGCACTTGGGAGCTCTTTTTAGGAGGGAGTTTTAAAGGCTTGACATGGACACCTGGGAAGAGCCAGAACCCAGAGCTGGGCAAGGTCCTTCCTGGCATTCCTCAGCTCCTGCAAACCAAACACCCCTCAAGTCCTGCCACCACCTCCACAGGCACCTCCAAAGGCAGGCTCTCCACCACGTGGTTGGTTAAGGTTGGAAAAGGCCTCCAACTCCAACCTTTGGCCAAGTATCATCACATCCATTAAACCACAACACCTAGTGCCACCTCCACTCGCTTTTTGAGCACTTCCAGGGACGGTTATTCCCCCACTGCCCTGGGCAGCCTGCAGCACACTTGCTCTCTGATGTTTTTGTCCCTGAAGAGCTGACATGCCCTACCAGGAATGCTGATCAGCCAGACCATACCCAGGCTGTACTGAGAGGAGGCATTTGGTTTGCTCAGTGGTTCCAAGCAGCCCCAGCAGATCCCATGGATGTGATGGATCTACTGCCAGAGAGATTCCACTGGGATTGACAAACCTGATGCCTTCCCTCACAAAATAATGCAACAGTGAGACCAGCCATTCACCATGACTTGAAGACCCCAACAATTCCAGTGCTCAGCACCATGGGAGAAGGAAGACAGGGGTGGAGGACAGCAGACATGTCCTGGGGGATGAGGGAAAGGAACCCACCATTCATATACACAGGATTCCTTTAAGGCAGAGGACATCAAGGACCATTGCTAGACAGAGCTTTTGCCTCTGAGTGTAAATAAGAGGAGCAGCACAGCCTGCCCAGGCCCACATCCCCAGCTGGGGAGCCAGGAAAGCTGCCAAGAGCCCATCCATCCCATTATAATGAACTTGCCAGGAATTTGGGGATATTGAGCCGTAGGAAACCCCAGTGCTTTGAGGAGTCACAGCATTCAGCAGGGATGCACAGGCCTCATGGAGGTCATGAAACACAGCAAGACTTCACAGCTTGGGCAACCTGTGCCAGGTTGCTGGCACACCTCTTGCTTCTTCACAGCAAGACTCTGTTGGCTCTGCCAGCCACGACCTGCACGAACCTTGCCCGGATCCCTCCTTTTCCCCCAGCGCCGGCTCCGCAGCCTGGGCTCGTGGTTCCCCATCCCTGCTGACACTGGGGTGCTGAGGGCCCCCAAACCCACCCAAAGCCAGAGCTGCAGCCCAGGCTGGGCAGCACCCAGAGCCCGAGGCTGGCTCAGGACTCACGGGATGCTGGCACCCCACACGGATCCATCCACGTGCCGTCACAATCCGCCCGTGCCCAGGAGCCCACGCTCCGGCAGGCAGATGATGTTTTTCTGAATGCATCCCCATCTATAATGAGACATTACTCACTAGCTGGAGAATAAAATAGAATAATAGCATCTCTCAGCGTTAGTCATGTTTTAAATGCGTACCTTTCAGAGCAGGATGGGATTTGATAGGATAATCTCCCAATAGACACGTAGGAAGCTTTCATTGAGGGACACGGCCCTGTTGGCAAATTACAGCTTGCTGCTCTTTGTGCTGCTGCACTGAATGATGCTGTCAGGGGGGGACAAAGCACGGGGCAGGGGGGCCACAGCCACAGTTCAGAGCCAAACAACGGGATCTGGGAGCTTTGCTGACTCCAGGTACCACAACTCTTTCAGCTCTTGATGCCAGGCCATGCCTGACCACAGTTACACCAGGGTTGTTTCTTCCCTTTGCCCTGCTCTCCCGCTCCAGCATCCCCAGTGAATGTATTCCCTACCCAAACAAACCCTGTGGGGCCGAAAAAAGAACATGAGGTGGCCCAGAAGAATTCCCACATGCGGGATCAGGCCCCCAACTCTGGGAGCCAGGAATGCCTCGGCCCCTCGCAGGCACCACGCTGGGGATGCCTTAGCAGGAGGGGCTGGGAATTCTGCAGGGAAGCTGGTGAAGCCGGGAAAAGGCACTCTTGCCTCAGAACCACTTCAATCCCGCGCCTGTTTTGATGATCCCCTGATAAAAAGCAGGAGCCCTCTTGCTGGGAAAGCCCAGCTCTGCACACCCTCCCCGGGCTCTGCCCTTGTGGGGAGCCCAGTGAGACGGGCACCGCTGTGCTGTGCTGGGGAGAACTCACCGCAGGATCTCAGCTCGGTGCTGAACAGCTCACCTCTTTTCCCTTTCCCTGTGTCTGAGGCACGGGAAGGGCTGCCAAGCAATCTTTTCTGTGTGCCTAAGGAGATGGAGAGGAGATCTGGTTCCCAGTCAGATGCTCTCGACCAATTTCGGCAGCGGCGCGACACGAGAGAGCAGCAGTTCCACACAGCGGTGCAGGGATGTTCCTCAGCCCCCTGCCAGCCCCGGAAAGTCTGCTGGGATGGACTAAGAAAACAGGACAGAGCAGGTGGGAGAAAGCCCAAAGCCTCGAGTCCTGCCCCAGGGAAGCCCCCCTGCACCCTGGATCAGCTGGATAAGCGTGTTCTGCTCTTGCTGGCTGCCAGCCCCACCGCAAGGCTGCTGGAGCTGGTCGGCCAGGTAGTTTAGGTTTAGGGGCCTCTGCAAGCCCAAGAGAGGGATTAAAGCAACCACTTATTTTCACAGGGTGGATGCACAGACAGATGATGCACCTCAGGTCATTTCTGAGCCTCCGAGGGTGCCTCAGATCACCCCAAAGGGACAAAAAGCTGCCCCTTTCCCGTGGCAGTGCTGCACCTGCTGCACCATCAGTGCAAAGATTTGGAATGGCAAAAGCACAGCATTCCCTCCCCTTTTCTTTTGCATCCGGAGAGCAAACGAATTTGGGGAAAAAAGCAGCTAATTGGTGCCATGGAGCTTCCAGTGGGAGGGATGATGACCCCTGCACAGCTCTCGCCCATCTCTCTGGGGACCTCAGACCCAACCAGGGCTGCAGACCCCGGTCCCTGCTGCAGAAAAAGCAGTGGGTGAGCAATGACTTCCCCTTTAAACTAAATCAGGGTGAAAGCAAAAAATGAAAAGAGTATCCTGCACGTTTTTGAGCATGAGACTCCCATACAAATGGTCCCTGCAATGTTTAAACCATTTGGGCTCCTTCCTTATGCTGTTTCTAAGTTTGAAGAATGCCTGCTGGGTATGATTAATATTCCTCCTCCTACACTTACCCGTTACTCCTGACAGCAAAAATTAAAACAGGAGCTTCTCTTCATTCAACCTCAGCCCACAGGAACGTGGTTACATGGGGAAAGTTGCTAATAAAAAAAGGGGGAAGGTTTGTAAATGTGCTGCATTCACAGCCAGGAGAGGTGTAGCTCTCATTCAGCATCCCTGATGGATGAAAGATCCCTCACCTCCTCCTGACTGGATTGCTGGCACAAGCACTGCTCAGACAACTTCTGGGGGAAAGCAGCAGCAGGCAGCACCTTAAATCAGGCCCCTGGCATGGCAGGGATGCCCGTGGGATCACTGCACCAGGCAGTGTTGCTATGGGCACTGCTGCCTAGGAGCAGCCAACGGGGTGGGGAAGAGAGAGGAGCCGTCCCAGAGCCTTCAAAATCCAGCTTCTTATTATTCTGCACGTGTTTCTGCCCTCATCTTCCCTCCCTCTGCACGTTTTCAAGTTACCTTTCACCACTGAATAAAGTTTTCTCCTCAGTCAGAGCGCTGCCAGTGGTTGTGTTAATCCACTGCTTAAACAGATGTTTAACAGGGGGTGGGACAGGAGGCCACAGCAGCTCAACATCAATCAATATCAACCAATAATTAGTCTGGGCAAGCCCACCTCAGCTCAGCCCTCTGCATACATCCCTGTGCACGGCACCTGATGGGATGCAGGGGAGACACTGCAGAGCCCTCCAGGGAAAAGCCCCTCATGGCCCATGGTCAGGTATTTTCCCCAGGACCACAGAGTAGTTTGGGTCAGAAGGGACCTTTAAAGGTGCCCTAAACCAACCTCAGCAACACAGGAGGTTGGCCTGGACTGCAGGTCACTGGTACAGGAGTGGTTTTGTCACCCTGACTGATTTCAAAGGCTTGTTCTGCACACGGGGCTGGTCTTGACCCATCACTGCCACGAGAACCTTTTCCCACATGCAGAGGGTACAGCAGGAACTGTTTTCCATCTGAAGGAATACTCCAAGTCTCCCTGCACCAGGAGCAGAGCAGGGTGTTCCCACCCCCAAGCAGGCTTTTCCAGCATAAATCCCAGAAGGTGATGTAGGCAGCCACCAGGGTCCAACCCACCCCACAAAACAGCAGCATCCTAAGAACTTCACACAGGCTCCACCTCAAAACACATGTGAAAACCATCAAAGACTATGCAAGGTTGTCCAGCATCCTCCAATAGAACATTAGAGGTACCAAACAGCTCCAAAACTCACAGCATGCATGTGTAAAGCAGGTCACCAGCTGGGCTGAGGGATTAGCCAGAGCATCCCAGAACTTGATTTGCTGGGAGGACCCACGTCTACAATGCTGCAGGACCCTGCAGAGGTTGGGTCAACCCTCCTGGTTGGGGCTGTACCCCAGTGCAGTGCAGTCAGTGACAAAGTGCCAGGCTCAGTGTTGGGATACACTTTGGAAGCAGCTGGATCCAAAGGCAGCACCCCAGAGCAGAGCAAGGCAAGCCTCAAACCTTCCTTCCCTTAAAACAGGCAGTTTCTGGATGAGGAAACCCCTCAAGCCACCTGGATCCAGGAGCCTCCACAGGCATCTGGAGACGCCCTGCACCCCAAACTCAACAGGGTCCTACCCTGACTTTGGTCAACTAAGGCCACTTTCAGGTCTTTTTTCCAAATCCCAGACAACCCCTGCCATGGTCAGGTGGGTTGTGCTCATCACCTGCAGGCTGGGAAGCCCAAGCCAAAGCCATCAGCTGCCTACAAAAGTGGTAGCTCATCAGGTTTGCCCATTTAGTTTTCTGCCAGGGGTAGGGGGCTGCCTTTCCTTTGTCCTCCTTGCACAGAGGGGTAGGGAAGTTCATTGTCCACCCACAGTTCACCATCTGGCTTGGCTCCAGCAGATCACTGAATACCAGAGGGCAGAGCTTAGCTTGGATTCTGGAAAGGTTTAAGGGACATCGTGCAGGAGACACAACACTAACGAGCCAGAGATGTCCTCAAGAGAAAAGAAAGTACAAGAAACATTTTTAATTGCAACCCTTTTCCTTCAGTTAGCTCCCCTCCATTTAAAAGTCATCGGGAATTCAAGGCAAACCTAAGAGAGCTGGTGTTCCAAAGCAGCCTGAGCTTCAGGTGCAAGCAGGACTGGTGCAGCGTGGCACCCACTGCCAACCTCTGCTGCACTTCTCTGCACAGTTTATTTACTCCCAGGTACTTCTTAAGCCCCTTGAAAGCCTCCGTGGTTGTACCACAAGGTGTAGCATCCCCAGGGAGAAAGGACAGGGCAAGACCCTTCATCAGGACCTGTGTGATAGGGCAAGGAGTAACAGGCTCAGACTGAAAAAGAGGAAATTTTGGTGAGATATTAGGAAGGAATTGTTGGCTGGGAGGGTGGGCAGGCCCTGGCACAGGTTGCCCAGAGAAGCTGTGGCTGCCCCTGGATCCCTGAAGTGTCCAAGGCCAGGTTGGATGGGGCTTGGAGCAGCCTGGGCTGGTGGAAGGTGTCCCTGCCCATGGCAGGGGTGGCACTGGAGGGGCTTTAAGGTCCCTTCCCACCCAAACCATCCTGGGATCCCAAGTGTGCAAGGCTCCTGCTGGGCTGGGAAGGAGGAGAGCCCCCATCACTGTGACAGCTGGATGCCCTCAAGCTGCACACAAAAATCGAGTTAATCACTGCCTCACACAAAGCACCTTCCCAGGGCGGGTGGGGAGACAGCGAGGAACAACTCTGTTCCTCTTTAATGAGGATAAAGAACAAAATGAAGTCAATTAAGTCTGCTGCTGGTGACATTTGTCTAAGTACATGAAAATTGGTATAAGCTAAAGCAAGACAAGTTGTTTGAACTCCGTGGGCAGGATTATTTCTCTACCACCACCATCCCCCCCCTTCAAAATTAGTTTTTCATGATGCATTTCAATTTTTTTCCCCCCTCTCCGTTTCTGGGAGGTTCAAGGGACATGTGGGACAGATTCAACTCAACAGTTTGTAAACAGCTGACGTGGGAGGGAGAGGGCACTCGAGTTATTGGAATTGTTTTCATTCAAAAAATTTTGTAAATTAATTCCTCCCCCAACTGCCTGCTATAAACACCACCGAGCCGTGTTCCTCCTCTTCAAACGGCTCACGCAGACAGATGTGCCTTCTGTTCTCTCACAAACATCAAGGCTGCCTCGCTCGCTGTGCAAATGTCAAGGTGCTAATTAGTTGTAACGGGATCAGCCGAGGACAGGGAACACGACAGCAGCCACACAGCAGCCCGAGGAGGAGTCGCTGCTGGGTCTGGAATGGCTCCTGCACAGCCTCTGGGAAGAGGGATGGGGAGCACTGCAGCGACCGAGGGTAGTGAACCACCAGCAGCAGCAGCAGCAGGAGGGGGAATGTCGGGCTGGTGATCCCTTCCTCACACGTGCTGGATGCCCAGCAGCCGAGGGAGCTCACACAGGGACGGGCACCTCTCAGCAGGGACCGGGGGGGATGTCCTGTCAGTGGGTCCCTCTTGTCTCGGGAAATTGTGCCATTCCACGTCTGGCACACAGCCTCGCCACTGGGTTTGTAATCTCTTACCATAAACACCAGCCCCTTGTTCTCCAGGGACCAACCAATGAGAGGTTTCCTTCTCTCACTCAGGGAAGCCAGAGCTGTGACATCCATCACAGGTCCATCCATACTTTACCGTTTCCATTCCCCCCCCATTACCACACTATAATATTTTAAGCCTCAGGACAGAGCTGTCACTTAAGCCCTCTTTGTTTAGATAGTACCTGTTGACCATTTAATTACTTAGTAATTACCGTATAGTAATTACACGGTAAATGCAATTTCCTTGCAAGTGAACGCTCCTCTCTTCCTGCCTGATGCTGCATTCCATGGGGCAGCTCCTCCCGGCTCTGCCACACGTGACTAGTGATTTATTACAGCCCATAATTACCCTGCTGTTACAAGGTGTTTACCTGGAGTGCCTCAAATCACCACCCAGGAAACCAGCGAAGGCAGAGGGGACACCAGGAAGGTGCCCAACCTTGGAGCCACAGCCCCATGTACCAGCACCCACCACGGATTTCCAGCCTGTTGAAGCTGCAGAGGAAGGGCAGGAGCTCAGCTCAGGCACAGCCTCCCACCTGCCACATCTTCGCTCTCAACCAGCCAACCCCGAGAGCTGGTTCTTCACCTGGCAAAGAATTATCAGCCACAGCCACATCAGGGTCCCTTTCCACCAGGCATCAGAGATCTCCTTTCCCAGACTGGTAGGAGTGAGAAGTAATTAAATGTTGTTTCTCACTAGTTATTGCTTCCCCTGCCTCTGTGAGCAGCTGTCTCCTGGCTCTTGCTGGAAGCAGCATCCCTGGGTTGCCCTTTCTGCTCTTCAGCAAGCTGATTTTCCCAAGGACTCCCTCCCGCACTTCCCTGCAGGAAACACAGAAAGCTCTGCCCCCTCCACTGACTCATAATCCTTTACTCAAACATGCAGATTATTTAAACATAAGCAGGGATTTCACGCTGGGTTTTGGAATGCGAGGCACTGCAGAGTATTCGGTTCCACCATTTTATCTGCAGCGTGTCAAGGTCCCAGCACCCCCGATGGCAGCTGGTGCTGAGCACGGGAGGAGCCACCGCTGTCCCAGCACCCCCGATGGCAGCTGGTGCTGAGCACGGGAGGAGCCCTCGCTGTCCCAGGCTGGGGACGGAGCTCGGCACCTTCCACCGAGCGGGAAACACCCGTGTCACGAGCCAGCACTGCCCAGCTCCTGGGAGCAAAGCAGGGAGCATCCAGAAGGTCCTCCCACTGCTGATAATGTTACGAATGGAGCTCCTGGAAGGAGGCTCCGTCTCCTCCTGGCACGCTTTCCCCCAGGTCCCCAGCGGCACTGGGCTGGAGGGTCACTCCTCTAACACCAAAGAAATGCCTCTGCCTGCTGAGGTTGTGCCGTGGTGGCCAAGGGCTCAGCTTGCCCTTCCCCTCTCCCCGGCCTCCAAACTTTTCCTATAAGTCTTAAGAAAGCCAAGTTTCAGCCACATCTCTCAGCAGGCAACAGCACAGGGATCTGGAGCCTGGATCCCCAGCAAATGAGCGAATGGGAATCCAAAATCCCCAAAGGACAAGCACTGGGATACCCCCAATTATAAGAGCTATGAGAGCAAAGCCAAGTCCTCCCAGTGGTCCCCCCTCCATCCCTGAGGGACTGCCTGGCACAGCTCCCCAGAGGCACGGCTGGGACAGCAGGAGAGAGACCCTTCACTCACACATTTCATCCCAGGGCAAATATCCACATCCCGGGCAAGCACTTGGGCAGCAAACGCTCCCCCAGGAGCACAACTCTCACTCTTCCAGCAAGCCCACATATCAGCCCATCTCCACCTCCTTCCCCAACTGATCCCATCTTTCCCAGGGAGCTGTTTCCGCTCCTGACAGCCTAAAAATCCCAACAGGACTCTTTACCTCTTGCTCACGTAGCTCCAGCAGCATTAACAGTCCCCGCCGACACTTCAGCTCTCCTTTGACCTTCATGGCTACAGACCCCTGCTCTGACATCCCACACTCCCAAGTACTCCCCAAACTCCTGCTGCCGCCCTGCCCTTCCTTTTAAAGCTCTTCTTTTTCTTAATTGGGCACTTGATTACAGCCTGGGTCAGTAATGAGGCACCTCATTAACCCCTTTCAGGCAGGAACAGGGTTTGACATGTTTATCCTTTTAGTTGGGGTGAGAGGGTTTTCCCTGCCCTCATTTAAATCCATCTCTTTGTCATCCATCGAGGAGCGATGGGACGGTGCTCTGGTAGCTATCGGTGGCTCCAGGGTCATCAGGCATGATGGGATGGGGTGCAGGGCATCATGGAGTGCCCTGCTTCCCAAAACAGGGGGATACCATCCCTGTGTACGGAAACTTCTCGACGTGCTGTGGTGCTGGGGGTGACCACGACGGTGGGAGGGGGCCACACGTGGCTCCCCAAACCACAGCGTGCCCCCACGCGCCCCTGTCTCCACACACAGGGGCGACAGCACAGCCCTGCGAGCGTGTGTGTGCACCTGGGAGCCAAAATAATGAAGCTGTGTGGGAGGGAGGCTGGCTCTGACTCACCCACTGCTCCGAAATACCCTTTCCTCCGGAGGAAGCAGCTTTTTCCTCAGCTCCTTTCTACAGACAGAGCTTGGAGCGGGTGTCCCGTCCCACCCTCCCCAGCCTGCAGCCTCTTGCTGGTGGCGTGGCAGGTGATGAGGTCCCCTGTGCCCCGGGGTGTGGCAGGATTTCAAAGTGAAAAGAAGGGAGAAGCATCGGGGCACGTACATCTCACCGTGGTCATCAGCAGACTCATCCCAGAGCTACCCTGCTCGAGCACCATCCTCTTCATTCCCTGTGACCTTCCCCCATTTTCTTTATGGAAAGGTCTCCACATAATGAGGCGTAAAAACACTTAGTAAAAGGTCTCTTCGCATGTGCTGTCAGTCCTTTTTTCTATGCCTTCCCTCCCTTGATTCCACCCAATTAGCCTGTCAGAGAGAAGCTGTATTTCTCCTTCGAAACCAGAGGCAGTGTTTATTGTTGACTCTGTGCTTGCCACCTGTATTTGCTCTGTTGGGTTTTCCCCCCACCACCATCACCATCACCCCCAGCAACTTCAGCGGCTCCGTGTGATGGATCCGCAGCTCAGTCACTGATCTCCGACTCCGAAAATTGACACCGCGCTAAAAGAAACCACCCCCGCCCCCAGCACATCCCTCCATCGGTCCCCACACGCTCTCACTTTTGGCACCACAGCACACCAGCCATCCTATAATACGGTCATTTTCACCCAACTTCAAACCCAGCATCTTTATTAGCAGGTGCTAAATTGCCGCTCCAGCTGCTGAATGGTAACAATTAACTCAATTAACATCTAAACAGATGCAATTTCGGAGGAAACGAACAACATTAATAACAACCAAAAGGGGAAAAAGGCTGCAATTACAAATGTGGAAAAAATCCTGCCCAGCTCCAGACAGGCGTGTGCTGTTCCCGGTGTCCCCTGGAGAGCTGTCAGAGCACGGCCCTCTCCGAGTGCTGCCAGTACGTGCAGCTCATAATATCCATCCTCCTTCCCGCTACGGCTGGGGCTGGATCTGCCAGGGATGTGGCACAGCTTGGCTCTGCACAAAGGGTTCTGGGCTTTGGGGTTTGCTTTGTCATCCCGAGACCCCCCACGTGCTGGAACTGCTTAGAGAAGCAGCCCCTTCCAGCAAAAGCAGGGCTTTGCCAGAGCGGCTCAGCGGACCACGTTGCAAGTGGTGTGCTTGGAAAAATGGGGAGAGCTTAAAATGATGCTTTCTTGCATCCCCCCCGCACTCCTGGCTGTCCACAGGATGCGGTCAGGAGGCACTGGACGTGCTGTGTGATGCACTGAACCACAACAACCTGTCGGTGAGCAGCCATGCTCCGCCGTTTGCAACCCAACACCCCCAGGGGCTCCAGCTTTTCACTGCCTGCTCCATCCCAGGGCCCCAGAGAGAACATCCCCAGGGCACTACAGCCACATGGATACAGACCCACCTAAACCCATCCATGCACCAGCTTCCTCCTGGGGAGGCACAGCCCCTCCTGCAGAGAAGGGGTTTATTAAAGGAGCCACTCAGAAGCTGTGAAACCAAATGAAAACCGATTTCTGCTCCAGCTTGGTGACCTTTGTTTCCCAGGATTGACCTCCAGCCTGGGCTCCTTGTAGGACACAGGGACATCTAATGGCAGAAGAACAACACTGCGAAAATCGTGTCATCACCAGCAAAAAATGTTGGTGCAAAATGCAAATTCCCAGCCTGAGCCCTGGCCGTGACCTTCCTCATGCCCTTCCAGCTCGCAGGTCTTGGGAATGTTTGCAGGATGAGATGTTGCTGCCCCAAATGTTCATGGAAAGGAAGATTTATGTCTTCCAAAATGCCTCTAGTTTTGTATCCACAGCTACTCCCTGCCAGCTCAGGTCTTCAAACTGCCTTCCTGATGTATTTCAGTTATCATGAAGCAGCTTTCATGGAACCACAGAATCCCAGACTGGACCGAGTTGGAAGGGTCCTTAAAGCCCATCTCATTCCACAGGCAGGGACACCTTCCACCAGCCCAGACTGTTCCAAGTCCTGTCCAGCCTGGCCTTGGACACTTCCAGGGATCCAGGGGCAGCCACAGCTTCTCTGGGCAACCTGTGCCAGGGCCTGCCCACCCTCCCAGGGAGGAATTTCTTCCCAGTATCCAATCTAAACAATGATACCTTGGGTGCTACTCTCAGGGCAGTAGAGTTGTCCTTCAGGGAAGATGGGCAAGGATGTTCTCAGGTAGCCCCAGCTTGGTCACCAGCCCCCAAAAACGTTCCCCCCATGCCCTGCTCCCCTTGTTGCTGCTGTTCATGGACCCCTTTTCCCAGCCAGTTGTGCTTCCTACGAGCAGGGCACTGGACCCCTTCCCTCAGGTCCTCTGTGCCCAGGAGTGGGACAGCAACACAACAGGCTCACCAGCAGGCAGAGACTGTGAGTGCAGATCTCTGTTGGATTCAACATTCAGATAAAATTTTAAAGGGCATTTAATTGGCAATCACTCTGCTCTTCCCATTTCCTTGCTGGGTGGGTGTTTTTCCATGGGCTGAGGGGGAACAGGGTTTGCTCCCACCAGCCACAAGGAGCAAAGAAAGTGGATGGGTCTCCCCTGGAACCCAAATCCCTCCTCTCAGAGGCTGGAGGAGCTCTGTGTTGATTTGAGAGGGATTTGACTTGATTTTGTGGGTTTTAGAGATCATCTGTTTATGTACATTTGCATCTCATTCCAGATGTCGGCACGGGAGAAGTCAAACCCAGATTTGTGTTTTCCACATTCATTTTCCTCGCATTCAGGAGGGAAATAAAATGTGCCGGGACAAGCAGGAACATTCCCTTTTTTCGTTCCAGCCAATTCTTGAAATTTTGTAATTACCATTTAGGTCAGGGGTTTCTAAAGAAAGCAACCCCCAAATTCCCATGAAAGCAGGGACTGTGGCGTTCTGCTCCGCTGCCGATGGCACTGTTTGCCAATGGAACAGGATTTCATGCCATTAGTACCTCCCCACTAAAAGGCTCCACTTTGGCTAAACAGCAAGTGACTTTACTGAAAAAATTTGGGGCTAGTTACGCACAAACAAGGTACGTGGGGTTTCACCCTGTCTCCAGTTTCTCCCTGTCTTAATCTGGGTGTAAATAAGGATCCCTGGAGCGACGCCCTCGGTCCCGTAGCCCATCAGGGCCGGTTGTTGACAAAGCTTATCCACTGCTCTCTGCCATCCTCTCCTTTAATTTTTAATTCCCTGTAATTAAGAGGTCTACTGGAAACAAAGCAAACTTGGGGATAAAAACACTCACTGCACGAGGCTTGGCGAGGCAGTGGCTTCACCCAAGGATTCATTCTGGAAAAGGCAGCTAAAAGAGATTCAAGACCTTTCCCGATGCAAATGGGAACATCAGTCTCCATCTAATCTTTATTTAGTCTCCCTTTCAGCCTAAGTGTTATGGACTGGGCTGGCTGTTTGCAAAGCACACACACAGCCTGTGCTTCTGCTACAGCATCCTGGTACTGGAAGGATCTTCAACAGCATCCTGGTCTCAAGGGGTGCTCTGCTGTTTTTCAGACAACACTCAGAAAAAGCCTCTCTTGGCACCTGTTCTCCAGGTGGCTTTGGGTTTTCCCCAGTGGCAGTGGGGCAGTGATTTGGGTAACAATACCCCTGTAATTATTTATCACCAGCCAAGGTTTGGGAGGGGTTTATCTGGCCAGAGGTAGATCATAATTTCCTGCTGGATGCAGGGAATGGATGATCACAACACCCTAATGCTACTTCAGCATCACTGTTTTGGTGGGCTGCTGACAGTCTGGCTTGAGTTTCCCTGGAAATCAGAGTTGGTGCCAAGACTTCCCAAGGCAGGAATCAGCCTTCTCTGGGAAACAAGCCTGGCAAACCCCAGCACTGCCCAATTCCCCTCCCACTGGCACTAACAAGCTGCAAAACCTTTGCAAGGTAAGAAATGCTGCTAGGTGGGAGCTGGAAAATAAATGGAAATGCTTGGATTTTGGTCTTCCATGAGGACAGAAACAGGAGCACGGGGTCTCCCTGGTGGTCCTGCAGGCAGGAGCTGTGGCAGCAACCCTGGCATTGGCTTTGTCCAGCCACCGTGATATCCCAAGCTCAGTCAGCCTGTTGGACAAGAAATAAATAAATAAATGGAATTAAGGAGGGAAGTTCTGTTTGGCTCAATAATCTACTGCCCATCAGTGGCTGGGTATGGACCTCCCCAAAAACCTCCGTGCCAGGTCTCAGCAGCTTGTGCCGCTCTCAGACCCCCGGTGCCACAACACCATGTGCCCTGTGCTGGCTCCCATCCTCCAAACATGCTCACATGGCCAGAAGCACCTGAGTTCCTGCCTGTTCCTGGAGGTCCTGTGGTCCAGACCCGTTCCTGTTTGCGCTGGGAGATGCCTTGAATCCCTCTTAGCTGACACCTCCAGAACACAGGATGTGGTGCTTGGGAACACGGATCAGCCATGGGCCTGGCAGTGCTGGGTTAAGGGTTGGAGTCGATGATCCCAGAGGTCTTTTCCAACCGCAGTGATTCCATGGTTCTTTCATTCTGTGTCCCCTCCTGAGCCCCGGCTGGAGCTGCCTGAGGATGCAGGAGCAGGAGCTGACCACACCCGCTCCTCCAGCAGGATGCTCTGCGCTTCCTTGTGCTCCAGAGGGGTTTGTGGGGATGGCAGGAATCCTGGAAGCACCAAACCATCCGCAGCAATTCTCCTCATGCGCTGGGGGCCGTTGGTCCCATGAAAGAGCCTTTCAGCAGGGCAGGGTCTGGGCAATCTCCTCCGAATTGGTCGTGCGTGCCTGTTCCCTAATGAGGTTTATTCATGTCCGTGTTTCTGGGTATTATGTGCAGTATCTGGATAAAATAACCCTGTCCCTCAGCGGGGAGTCTCCAACACAGTGGTCTACACAAATACAATAACAAAGCTCCGCTGCTTTTTCAAGCAATAATGGAAGTCGTGCAGGATATGAGCCAATTCCCATCTCTTTTAGCATCCACTTGGTCTCCACGCCAAAGCTTTTTGGAAACCTTTAACTGGTAGCTTTGAAGCATTTGGGAAAAAACTGGTTTCCCCTCTTCATTGATGTACTGTCTGTTTTTTCTGCCAAAACCCACAATTTTTTTTGCCAAAACAAAAACCCACTGGTGTGTGAAAGCAGAGCTCGTCCTCCAGGGAGGGGAGAGCAGCGAGTAAGAGCTGACAGAAATAGAAAAGCTTCCAGGAAATAATATCTTCAGTGCTGTTTTATCTGCTCCATCATGCTGCAGTCAGAAGAGATTTTTACCAGGGTCCAGATGAGCCCAATTAAAGCTTTCTAATTTCCATAGACTTCTCCAGAAAATATGCCTCCACGGAAGTCACGGAGACCTCGTGGAGACCGTGTTGCTCCTCACTGTCACTGCAACCTCCTCTCGTGACAGTGACCAGCCTGGCTGGGGTTTACTGTGCCAGAGCGTGGCTTATGCCAGGTCCCACCTTGTCCTCCAGAGTGTGGAGATGTCCATCAGACCATCATATCCCTGCAAGAAATTCATCAGCCGTTTGTGGTTCCACAGGGAGGGACGATGGACCTTTCCGGAGAGGTTTGCAGGAAAGGGATGGCAGAAGTGCCCCTATTTGGCTGGAATTTGGGGCTGAGAAAGCAAGCACACTGCGGACATGCAGCTCTCCAAGGCCCACCAGGGTGCCCTCTGCGCAGCTCTGTAGGAGATGAGGGGGCAGAAGGGATCCCAAAAGACAAGCCCTTCCATGAGAGCAGGGGCAGGGTCACCTTCCCAGTGACTTGAGGACTCCCAGCAACCACAGTCCCAGTTTCCCCCAGGTTTTTCTGAACTCCCATCCCACCACATCTGAGCTCTCCAGATGAGACCAACAGCCCCTCCCAAGGCAGATGTTTGGGAGGTGTTTGTGATCAGCGCCTTCCCAGGGGTATTTCCCGAATGCCAAGCTGTGCCACTCCAGGGAGGGCTTTGCCTCAGTGCAAGTTGCAAGAAGGGTTGGTTAAAACCCCCCAAAACAGCCCCAACCCACCTCACATTTAACCAGGAGCTTGCTGAGGTTAGAGGTGACTCTGTGAGAGGGGGAGTGGAGCCACGGGGGCTCTCACTGCCCTCCTGCCCTGCTGTGGAGTGACACCAGCCTGGGGGCATCCCCGTCACACCACAGTGATCCACATCACCCAGTCCCCCGAGGCCAGCCCAGCATCTCCCCAGCTCAGGACACCCCAAGGTTGCAGCCTCAGTTTTCAATTAACCTTTTCCCACAGGGAAAGGTTCATTTTTTTCCTTTGCCACAGGTTTCAAGCTTCTCCCTGAGCGAGGACTGGGAAAAACCTGACAAGTCTGGCTTAGGGATGCTGCTGGTGTGATTTCACGAGGTGCCAAGCGTGCACTCCGTGCCTGGTGCTCAGCAGGGTGGGGATACACCCCTCACCAGGGCAGCCTGGCACCCTGGAAGATGCTCAGCAGCAGGTCAGGCTGGGAAAGTCCCGCTAGGACACGTGTCTGTCCCTTTATGGGTCCAAAGGGAACGTTTCTCATTATCTCTCCTCGCAATTTAATTAATCTGCATTCAGTAATGAACCTTGAAATTTCAATTAAAAACATCATTACTAATCAGGGCAGGTTTCAAAGCAGTCAAGGGGCTCTGGATAGCTTTGCAGTGGCAGGAGGTTTGGGACTGTGTGCTCCGATCTCTCCATTTTGGATGGGGATCCGCAGTTTTACACTCCCCGATGTCTCTGCCCCGGTGCTGGCAAACCCAGGCACGGGAGATGCAGCTTGGATTTGCTTTCTGCAGACAACCACAAGACCCCAGAATAAACTCAAAAGGGGGAAGTAACCTAAAAAAAAATCAGCGAGAAGAAAAAAAAAAAAAAATCAGCTCTGGTGTCTCTCCCGGGACATCTTTGCCAGCACATTGTCCAGAGATTGAAATCTTGGGAATGTGCATCTCCTCAGCCCCTTAACGAGGCAGCCTCGGTGTGGCTGGGCTGGCAGCAAATCACAGGAGCTGCAGGATGAGAGTTCTGCCCCAGTAATGTCAGGATAACCTGACCCAAACAAGGCATCCCTGCCTGCGCCCAAAAAAGAGACTCCTCCAGCAGGGCTGGATGAGACCCCTCTGCTCCCAAATCACTGTCCTTCCAAAGCCAGTGCTTGAACATCCTGTGACTGTAAATCCCACAGAGGTAATGTAGCCCTTTCCCTGGCTACAGTCCACTGGGTAAAAACTGGATCATGGTCATAAATCCAAGGGAGACTTATCTGGAAAAAATAGCAAAAGTAAGCAAGGTAGGAAGGGGCAGAAGAGGAATGGATCCTGTGTTTTGTTTGCCCATGTTCTTTAGAATATAAAAGAAAAAACAAATTTGCTGTAAGAGGATAAAATGAATATTTTGTATTTTTTTCAGAGGAAAGCTGTACCTCCAGCAAGGTTTTAGGAGGATCAGGAAAGCTCAGGGGACAGGAGACACAGGAATGCCAAATGTCCTGGCAGTGCAACCTTCAAAGGGAAAACCAGACAGAGGAAGGCAAAGTCATGGGTTTTTATCTGCTCCTCCAATGTTTGCACTCTGGTTTGCGTTGCATTGCCTGTTATTTCCCAGCCCCACGATCCCAGGCTGACTGTAGCCCTCTGGAAAGGCCCAGCAGATTGAATTCTCCCACCCAGGGCATCTGTGTAACGGTCCTTATTTGGTTTCCAGCACTACACCAGCCCCAAGCCCTTCTTGACCACTAAACTCCCACGGGGGATTACAGACACAAATTATTCCCTGAGGCTCCTTCACAGATAGTTTTGAACTGTGAACATGGTGAGAGGGTGGGAGTTTGAGCACAGCTCCGTGAAGTGCAGGTGAAAGCCCCACCATCCCAGCTGCCTCTCCGAGGAAAACCCAAATGGAAAAGGGTGAATGACAACTCTGGGGAAAAAAAAAAAAACTCTTATTTCATGTGCTGTTTCCAAAGCCTGGCTGGTTTACAGCTCAGATAATTAGATTTAAGCCGTAGAGGTGAAATTCATAGAATAAATTATTAATCGCAGGTTGTTTGCCCAGTATCGAGTGAGAAAACACTGAGCATTCCAAAAGGCAGCAGCTCCACAGTGTTTCTGCTACCTTACAAAAACATGAGGTGCAACATCAGCCCCTACAGCTGCAGGATATTCTCCCCTTTGTCTGCCCTACAGCCCTGGTTGCTGGGGTGGGCATGGGGAGATGTCTCCTTCACGTCCTGGATTGCACATGGCTGGATGACAAGGGATGGAGTGCCAGGACACAGGGAATGGCTTCCCACTGCCAGAGGGCAGGGTTAGATGGGATACTGGGAAGGAATTCCTCCCTTTGAGGATGGGGAGGCCCTGGAACAGGTTTCATGGAGAAGCTGTGGCTGCCCCTGGATCCCTGGAAGTGTCCAAGGCCAGGTTGGAGGGGACTTGGAGCAACCTGGGCTGATGGAAAGTGTCCCAGCCCATGGCAGGAGGTGGGATGGGATGAGCCTTAGGGTCCCTTCCAACCCAAACCATTCAGGGATGACCAGCACAGTCGTGCCAGGGCTGTGCAGAGAGCAGGTGCTTCCCAAGCATCTCCCCAAAAACCCCTCCTGGCACACACACGTGGCCCTGGAGGGGCTCAGTCAGTGCAAGGGAGGGTCTAAGCCCACTTTGTGGCTCTTGGCCCCTACAGCTGCTTTGTGCCTTTGTTATGACCACATTTGCCCACAAATTGAGCCTTTTCCTGTGAGCCTGGCTGGGCTCGGGGCTCAGAGATGTTCCCTGGCACAGAGCACTGGGGTAATTTTCTGTGGGGCCCACACCCAGGATTATGGCTTTGGAAAAGGAGGAAACATGGGAGCTTGGCTCAAAGGAACACACTAATTACCTGAGCAGGAAAAAAAAGAGAGCCTTTTCTTTCCTGGTAGAAAGCATCTGATAAAAGCCTGAGACCAGTGGTATTTATATTAGCAGATTTTACATCCTCCTTGTGTGTACTTGGACTGTGAGATATAAATCAAAGCAGGGGTTCATTCCAAGAACAGTTTATTTTTATCAGAGAAGTATGTGCTGGCAAACCAGATATTGGTGTGTTGATTCTGTTGGTTCAGTGCAATTTATAATAGTTTGTATTGTTTCATAGTGTGTTTCACTTAATTTATCCAAGTCATGGCTTTAGGTTTTTTTATTTTGCTTCGTTTAATGTATATTTTCTTAGGGCTGGTTTAGGGTTTTGGTGGTTGACTGCAGTGTTGTAGCACTTTAATGCAAAAGGAAGAGCCTAAAACCATGAAAACAAATTCTAAATGGGTTTGCAATCAAACATCTCCCTCTCTAAATGGATCTGTGTGAGGTGGAGAGCAAAGCAGCACTTTTCAATATATCAGTGCCCTTTAATGATGGTGAATCCTCACCAGAGTTTGGGGAGCAGCCTGCACCCCTAGGAGCGATGCATCCAGAGGCTGAGGTCCAGGAGGCACCTCCTGCAGAGGAGGGAGAACCACAGAGTCACAGAACCCCAGAATCACCTGAGCTGGAAGGACCCACAGGGATCATCGAGTCCAGCTCCTGGGTCCCCACAGACAGCCCAGGGATCCCAGCATGTGGAGCCCTTGCTTGGCTGATCCTGTGCACAGGATGCCATTAAAATTGTCAATCTGAAGTGTTTCCTCACCAGGAGGAAAATCCCGTGGGGTGAAGGGATGTGGCAGAAAGGAGATGGTGGGAAACACCATCTGCCCCCAGAGCAGCCTGACCTAGTGGGAGGTCTCCCTGCCCATGGCAGGAGGTTTGAAATGAGATGCTCCTTGAAGTCCCTTCCAACTGAATCCGTGATTCCATGAACGAACACGGTTGTCAGGAAGGCTGAATTCCCAGCTCTGTGTGCTCAGTGTCCCCTGGGCTCTCCCTGCAGATGACAGCCAGAGCCCTGGGAAACCTTTGCAGGGGAATTTGGGGAGTGGCTCTCAGAGCGTGGCTTTGCCTGGGCTCTGCTGGCAGCTCTGGCCTTGGCAAGGAGGGCGTGCTGGGCTGTTCCTTGGTGCCCTGCCTGCGGCTGTAATTAAAGCAGGGCAGGAGAGAAGGGGAGGAGGGGAAAAAAAAAAAAAAAAAAGGGAAGGAAAAATCACCTTCCTGAAGATTTATGAGAATATAAACTCGGGAGCTGAGATGTTCCTATCAGCACCTATGAGGCCCAAGGGACAGCTTTGCCTTAATGCAGAGTCGGATGTTTCTCCCGGTGATGAATTCGGAAGGTGAACGAGGAGCTGGGAGAGGAGACACTCGAGTGCCTAAAGAGGAGCCTTGGGGCTGCCTCTTATTTACTGCAGCACCCACAGCCTGAGGGGGAGCAGGGAAGGTCCCCCAGCCCTGGCCAGGGAGAGGTTTGGGGACGGGCCAGGTGGGCAGCAAAGGCAGGAGCCACATCCCCAAATGCCCACGGACACCCATCGCAGCAGCAGCCGGGCTGAAGGGGGGCTGCCCCACCACACAGGGGGTTGCTGCCTCGGGGGGCTCTGAGATGCATTTTGGACTGTGCCCTGGGGGCTTTGCTGCTCTTACATCCTCCCTGCTCCCCCTCAAATCCTTTCATTCCAGTGGTCCCTGGGGAAGGCACCCGCCAGGGAGGCCAGAAGGATCATGGCCCTTCTCTGACAAGCAATTTGTTACCCAGAGACAGCAAGGAAGAGCAATGATTAGGGCTCTCCTGCCCCAGGAACCCCAAAGCCATGGCCAGGAGGAATCCCATCTAGGAGGGACACCCCAGATCCTAATATCTCCTAATCCAAAAAGGAAGGTAAAACAAAATAATAAATACAAATAAATAAATGAATGACTAAATAAAGCGATGACAAGGAGAGACCTTGGGAGGAGTTTTTTTTAAAAAAAAAACAAACACAAAAATGGGAACATCCAACCTGAAGGCTCCAAGGTGTCCATTTTGGAGCAGGACAGGGCGATCTGGAGCCAAAGTTTCTGTAACCACTTGCAGACTTCCCGCAAAAGCCAGGAGAGCCTTTCCCATTTCGGGTTTCCAGCCCTCCACGGGGAGCCTATCCACCCCTCGGAGTGATACCCAACTTCCCCGATGAAACATTCCAGTCAAGGTAATCTCCTGCCTTAATAATTCATGGCCTGCTTTCAGGAGAGCTCGGAGGGAAGCTGAAAGCTGCTGTTTACATTTTGATGAGCAGCACCAATCAGTGCCTGCCTTTATAAAAGAATAAAAATCAGTGAAAGCATTTTTATTAAGCTACAGGGTCACGTAATAGCTCCTTCCAAGCTACAGGAGTCACATCTGGCTTATTTACACATTTTTCCTCCCCTTAAATCACATCATAAAAGCATAATCCTGGAAAGAAGAGAGAGATCTTAAGCTGAGAGCAGTGCTACCTGACAAATACACTTTTTAACTCCAGAGTGCCTTGTGGGGATTGTTCTCAGGGAGTTGTCCTTCAGGGGAAACGTCTCCACGGATGGTTTGCATCCCTGCTTCCATATTACCTGTCATCATTACCCTCATTAAACTCTGCACTTGTCCTAATTGCATTACTGGGGGTGGATATTATTCCCGTGGGGCCTTGGATGTGTTGACTAACCTGGCAGGGAAGGGAAGGGGAGGGGAGGTGTGGAGGGACGGGGTGACCGGTCCAGCAGCAGCCAGGGATGCGGGTCCTCAGCAGGCAACCAAACATTGCTGGCCTGGCATCACCCTCCCTGCCACGCCCAGGGACCTCCTGAAGGGTCCTCCCCCAGCCCCTGGAACTGTGACAGGCTGGGCTTCCTCAAAAGGTGACAGCACCTCCACTTGTAAACTGCCTCCTGCTTCCTGGCAGAAAACATCTCTTCCTTTAAGTGGCTGAAGATGAGATGCTCTTCTAAGTGAGGCTGGGGTTGGATGTGCTGTTCAAATCAAAGAGAGCCTAAAAAATACAGCAGGGTGGCTGTAAAACACCAAAGCTTGTGGAGGTCCATCTACACCAGTTCAAGGTCTGAGCCTTTATTGTTCAGAGACTCATCCTCTGCTGCCCAAAAGCCAGGCTGGAGGGGGCTTGGACCAGCCTGGTCTGTGGGAGGTGTCCCTGCCCATGCCAGGGAGTTGGAATGAGATGAGTTTTAAGGTCCCTTCCAACCCAAACCATTCAGTGATTTCTTGTTAAGGATACGCCTTTTCAGATGAGAAGGTGTTGGTTTTTCTCCTCCTAGCCCAGACACTCCTCTTTTCATTTTCTCACCACACCCACCCCTTTTTTTTTTTTCCACACACCTTTTCCATTTTACAAGGAGTTCTGGCTTTCAGCAAGGTTTTGTAATCCTTTATGAACCTTGGCTGATTTAACACAATTCTCAGAGATGACTGAGAGACAGAGACAAGCATCTGATGGGGAGAAGAAAAAGTCCTGTGAAACAGCTGCTGGGTGTTTCAGAAGCTGGTCTGAATACCCTCAAGATACAGACATGGTCTGACACACCACCAGGGCTCGGGGATCCACCTGCCAGGAATCAGAAAGACCCCAAGTGACTGTACACTGTTCAGGAGGACATTGGTTATGAAATGCCAGTGCAGCCACCACAGCAGGACCCGTACCACCAGCCTTTGGAAGCTCATGAGAACTCCTCTGACGCTTTCAGGATCCTCTGACACTCTCAGGATCCTCTGACACTCTCTCAGGATCCTCTGACACTCTTTCAGGAGGTTTTCCCCATCAAGATCCATCTCTGAGAGTCACTGCCTGAGGACAAACACTGTGCCCCTCCGAATCTCCAAGGCTCCCAGTCTCCAGGACCTTGGTTATTGTCTTTCTAGCCCGTGATTTCCGAGTCCCCGTGGGATTTGTTGAGGTGGCACCTGGATAATGGTGTCTAATTGCACCAAAAGACTCTACGAACCTTCCGGCATGGATCCGACTCCCTGTCACACTCACAGACACTGTACTTTTATTTCAGGCAGCAGAGAATAATCCTGCAGTCAATTACTCCCACTTTGGGCCTTTGTGCACTGCCAGGTATTTCAGACAGTATGAAAGACACTCTTAAAATATTCTGAATGACTGCTCCAGGCTGTTGCGAGCAAACACTTAACACAATGCATGGAAAAAAAGAAATAAATCCCTCTTTTCACTGCAGAAGTCAGTGGGCTGCAGCTGTGATGAGGAGGGAGCTTGTTCTGCAAAGCTCCAGGGCTGGAGCAGCAGCTCGGGCTGGCTGTGCAGCAGGCTCAGCACCACGGATTGATGCTGCTGAAACTGTGCTTCCTCACACGGCAGAGTTCAAGGCTACGCTGAATCCATCAAGTGATGCTCCTTTTTCATTTCATCAGGAGCAAAGGAAGAAAAAGAGCCAGGAAAGGAACAAATAGCTCAGAGGCATCCAGGGCCAGAGTGGGGAGATGGGAATGCTGTAGCAACAGCTCTAATAAGCCCTGGTTTTTACTTTTCAATGCAGCTAAAATCACTGCAACGGCAAAGGAGACAGACAGACCCCAGACAGGACATGCAAGGAACAAGTGTAGAGGCAAAAATGCCTTTTTTAGCAGAAGATACAGCTTTAACCGGTTGGTTTAGCACCTAAATTTCAGCAGCACTGCTGGGAGCCAGCAGGGACGGTGTGGCCATCACCGTGTAACCAAATTAACTGAGGCTGCAGTGCTGCCTCCACTGACCTCCACTGCTTTACCACCTGGGCCTGCTGCACACGGATGTCCCAAAGCTGGGGTGGAGATGCAGGAGGGTGGAGAGTCAGCAGAACACAGGGATGTATCATGGAGCAGCTGCTAAAGCTCCTCTTTTAGACCTGACACCTTTGTCCAGCTGCCTGTGATGAAGGGAGAGACAGAACATGGGGGCCTTGGACCCTGGCCAGGAGCAGGTCTGACCCCAAAGTATCCTTCAGTCCTGCCTGCTCCACAAACACACAGTAAGAAATTTCAGAAAGTCAGCAGAAAATGAGGTCTTTCCTTTTGAAAGGAGGTGGAAGATCCCAGAGACCTTTCAAACGGGGTAGAAAACGTCTCCTTTGAAATGCCTCTCACCATCACTTGAAAGGCAATGCAGCCCCGTGGCTGTGTGTGCAGATAAGCCCTCACACCACCAGAAACTTGGAGATGCCATAAATAGCCCTGTGCACAATTAGCAGGTTTCAGGGCAATCTACAGAAAATCATAATCCACATGACATCGATGGGATCAGCTTTCCCAGCAAAGGTCAGAGGGAGATCAAAGCAGCAGGAGATACGGCCCCTGGGACACAGCTCTGCATCCCAGCCCTGCTCCGGGGTCCCTCTGCTTCCTGGGATGATCCTGACGGCTGTGGATGCAGGGCAGCATCTCCCCACCCCACCTCGTGCCAAAAATGTCCCTTTGATTAAAAATTTATGGAATCCACCGTGGCTGAGGTCCCCCAGCCATGAATTAAATATTTTATCCATGCTGGCTGTTTGATGGGAGAGAACCTTTCACCTGTCTCTCCAGCTGGCCACTGCCCCAAAGCTGGGATGACATAATCTGACGAGGAGTTTTCTCCTTTCTCACCCCTGCAGAATTCCACCAGCAGCAGCAACAGCATCCAGGACATGGAAAACCAACTGTCACAAGCATTTGGTTCACCCTTAAGACAGTTTGGGGACTAAAAGCATCAACAGAGACTGAATCACAGACTGGTTTGGGTTGGGAGGGACCTTAAAGAGCATCTTCTTTCACCTCCTGTCATGGGCAGGGACACCTCACACCATCCCAGGTTGCTCCAAGCCCTGTCCAACCTGGCCTTGGACACTTCCAGGGATCCAGGGGCAGCCACAGCTGCTCTGGGCAACCTGTGCCAGGGCCTGCCCACCCTTACAGACAGGAATTCCTTCCCAATATCCCATCTAACCCTGCCCTCTGGCAGTGGGAAGCCATTCCTCCAGTCCTGTTCCTCCATCCCTTGTCCCCAGTCCCTCTCCAGCTCTGCTGGAGCCCCTTTAGGCCCTGGAAGGGGCTCTCAGGTCTCCCTGGAGCCTTCTTTTGTCCAGGTGAAGCCCCCCAGCTCTCCCAGCCTGGCTCCAGAGCAGAGGGGCTCCAGCCTTCTAATCATCCTCTGGACTCTCTCCAGCAGCTCCATGTCCCTGTGCTGTTGTTCCCCAGGGCTGGGGCAGCTCTGCAGGGGGGTGTTGCCTGAGGGGCAGAGGGGCAGGATCCCCCCTGTCCTGCTGCCCACACTGGGGGATCAACCCTGGACACGGGGGTTTCTGGGCTGGGTCATGTCCAGCCTCTCCCCCACCAGCATCCCCATGTCCTTCTCCCCAAGGCTGCTCTCCATCCCTTCATCCCCCAGCTGATATTGATATTGGGGACTGCCCTGAACCCCCGGGGAACTCCACCTGCCCGGGAGAGACCAGTGGAGATCTGGCCTCTGCTTCCTCTTGGATCTCCACTTGACTGGGACTGGGAGATGGAGCCTTAGATCCCGGGCAGGAATGAGAGGGAGGCAGCTCATCAGCAGTCTCTCAAGCATCCCAGCTTGCTCCAGGGTGTGTGCTGTCGTGCTCCAGATCGGAGCGTCTTCCCAGTGCACTTGGCAAGGACGGCGGGTGTGGAGGTGGGGGGAGTGGGGGTGGGAATGCCTCCAGGATCCAGATGAAAGAGGATGGAGTTCAGCCCACGCTCTGCTTGGAGTCCATCAGAGACATCATTTGGTGTGAGAAAAAGGAGGAAAGCGGGTTTAAAAGAGGAAAGCAGCATTTCAGAAATGCCCTTTGCCCCTCTCTGGCACGGCTGGGATGGGCCTGCCCGCCGCATCCAGCGATTGTGACGGCTCGCTGCACACTGGAGCTCCACCTGCCACCACTCCCTTCTGGGCACAGCTTCCCTTTACAACTGGCACGGAGGAAATTGTTTCCCCGAGAGCTTTCCCGCTGATTTGACACTGAAAGCCTGGCGTGTGCTTTCTCGGGGGCACGCTTGGCACTGGGGACGGCTGGGGAGCAAACATCTTGCAGGGGTGAAAGCCCAAAAGCAGGAAAGAAAAGGCTCTGCCTAGGAAACACATCAGGATGGGGCAATTCCCAAGGAGGGTGGTGAATCTTCAGGTTTACAGCCTCAGAAGCAAAATCAACTCTCAGCCATGTCACCTCCAAGTGTTCTGATGTTTGTGCAAAGCTGTTCTCGACCAGCTTGAGCTTGTTGATAATTGGGGTGCTTTATTTTGGGTGGCATGATGTCTTTTTGTGCTCCAGTCACACCATATTCACCCTCCTCTTCCCTCCTCTTTGATCTTCTCCCCCTTTCAAATAGGCCACTTTCCATACAAGTGTCTCTATCCCCTTCCAGCAAAAATATATCAGCCTAACAACTAATGAGCAATTAAGGCATTCGAATGCTACAGTTTACTCTTCTTTACATCATAATCGCTCACAACAAAAAGTGTTTTACCCTTTCTGTTTTAAAGGCACATTATTGTCTCATTTTCTGCTGCTTGGTGGGTTTTTTCAGGTGAAAAATGCGAGCTCAGCCTCATTTCTGACCTTGACATGCACGCCTCAATCAAGCTTTGCATGAGAGAAGCGACCCGCAATCAGAGGGAGCAGATGCCTACTCCCTGACCAGAAGGAATTACCAGGAGAGACTTGAGCCTTTGATACTTGGAATAAATTGTCAAGCAGAAAATTGAATACAGAAATGCCCGTGGAGAGCAAAGCTTTCCATGCCAGGAGCCTTTCTTTTTTTCAGACAAGGGCTCCCGTTTTCATTTTTTAATGTGTTTTTCTGATGTCATGATATAGAGTACAGTGAGGCCAAATTCTCCAACATCTGCCACCTTCCATCAGGAGCTGGAGGGAGGCTCTGGTTGAATGCAGGCCATGAGGAGGTGTGCAGATTTGTGATGGAGGGCTAGGAAGGGGAAAAAGAGGTTACTTTGCTCATCTGATGTTTGTCTGGCCATGGGAAGCTGACAGCAAACCCCCAAACACTCTTGTGTTTCACGTGTTCCATGATGTGCTCTGTGCCACAGAGGCCGCATGGCAGGCAATTAAGGTCATAACAGGAGGGACCAGAGGTGTGTGATCCATATCCTAGACCAGACTTACCCCAAGTGACCTTTTGATATTCCCTGGGTAGAATCCAGACCCAGGAATTTCTGGCTCAGTATCTGTTTCTGCTGCTGACTCCAGCATCCCCCAAAATTGCCCCGGGGCTGTTCTCTACAGCACCTTTCTCCTGAGGGTCCACTGATATGTCTGGATACACAGGACTTATCCAGGGATCCACAAAACTCGGGGAAAAAAAGAAAAAAAAAAAAAGAAAAGAAAAAAGAAAAAAACCCCAAACAGAAACCAAAGAAAAATATCCCAGAACCACGTATTGCCATGAGCCATTGCTGCAAAATGTGGGTGTTCAGCACCTGGCAGCCTATTTTCCAAGGCTAGACAGCAGCACAGGGCAGGGTTGGCTCCGGAGCCACTTGAAGAGAAGTGTCAGGACCAGGCTGCTCTGAAAAACAGGGAGAAGAGAAAGGAGAAAATGCCGAGGAAGAATGGCAGGGCGTCTAACACTTTGCATCTAATGCCTCCACATGGCTGCAAGTGCCGTGGCAATTTGGCCCCGCTAGCAGGGATGGAGGGATGTTGGTAACATATTGCTTCCTTGTCAAATGTCTCACTGGTTTTGCAGCCAAGTCTCCTGCCAGCGAGGCCGCAGCAGCGCCTCTCCTCTACTTTCATATGCAAAGAGGTTGTTAACTCAATTGCCAATAAAATCCTAGTGGGTGGAGAGGAGGACATCTGCCTGTCTAGTCCTGCACTTGCCAACGTGGTTCTTTTATTCCTCCAGAAGCCGCGAGCTCCTACTCGAGCTGGTATTTTGACAAGCATTTCTGTTTTCTTGACACAATGGGCAAAGTGGGCACAGATCTTGCGTGCCACTCGTAATATGTTTTCGGTGCCGTGATTTGCATCCTCGTCCCGGAGGGACGCCTGGCACGGCGCGGAGCGCAGCGAGCAGCTTGGACAGTGGGTTTGGTCTGACATGCGAACGTGCCGCTTAATTAGGTGTAATTGCGTTAGGAGAGTGTGAGGAGGAGGAGGCCTCGCAGGCAGCCAGGCTCTGAGGGGTCTGGGCTGGGGGCTGGGGGAGAGGGAAGAGGCTTGGGAGGAGGGATAATACTGAGGGAAAGGAGCTGTGGAGCGGCAGTGACCGCTCGTGTTAATGGCACGACTTTGGGCTGCTGCAACCCCAACTGAGCAACCCTGCAGCCCCTTAAGGAGGCTCCTCCAGGGCAAAGGGGGCTGTTGGGGCATCTGTGCTCTTGGCACAGCCGCAAATCCACCCTCAAGTGAAATGGCAGCTGAAAATGGAAGCTACCAAGTTATTAGAGGTGGCAGCCCGGTCACCGGGAGTGGGGCGGGTGGACTTCACCCCACAGGACTCCTGGCCAGAGAACATGATCACTGCCAGTCCCTTCCAGGCCTGAATTTTGAGCAATCTCTGCTTTCACAGCTGAGGATGAGCACCTTTGTGACGGTGTGATGTGGCTGTACCTGCAGGAGGAGGCCGAGCAGCCGGAGGGGTTTCTGCAGAAAAGCTTTAGGCACACCAGACTGTGCAGATGGCCAGAGCCAGAGTCTCTCAGGTATCACACAGGGCACAGTCAGCTCTCCTCCATCCTCATCCACGCCCTGTGTGCCAACCCCGCTGCCAAGCCTCATAAATCATCCCTCAGCGATCCGGCAGAGGGGTGTGGGAGGCCGGGCCAAGCGCACGGGCCGACGGCTGCCCAAGGGCACGGCCGGCACTGCCGCTCT
Source organism: Myiozetetes cayanensis (assembly GCF_022539395.1). Classification (NCBI taxonomy): domain Eukaryota; kingdom Metazoa; phylum Chordata; class Aves; order Passeriformes; family Tyrannidae; genus Myiozetetes; species Myiozetetes cayanensis. The sequence goes on along the minus strand of NW_026088185.1, from coordinate 147,337 downwards.
GCCCTCAGCCCCAGAACCAGAGCCCCCCCTCGGCACAGCCACGCAGCTAAAGGACAGCTAATTTCATGCCTTATAAACCAGATTCCCTTCAGCACAGAAATATAACAGAGAACTTTCTTATCTCTCTGGGGAATGTCGTGGGACTCAGGCTGGTTTATTATCTGGGTTAGTCTGACATCCGAGAGGGGAAGATTGTGATCTGGAATCTGGAATGGAAAGGGGGTTACTCAGTGTCATTTCCTACGTTCATAAATAAATGACCAAGAAGAGATACATGTCACTGTTTTCATTTACTGGGCTGGAGGTTCATCTCTAGAACAAAAGATCAGGAGTTTATTGTCTTATTAAATATCTGGAGGCTGTTAATAAGGTGCTGTGTTACTTTGACCATCTTACCGTTCTCTAATTTGATTATCCAGTCGTTCTGGTTCCTAATTGATAATTAATTTGAATAACGTGCAAAGAATTGAATGATGGAAGAGAGACAGGGAAACAGATGGTTGGTCTAAGAAAACATTTAACAGGGGAGAGAAGTATCGCATTTGGAGCATAACAATATACTTTGTTCATCTCTGGGAAGAGACCATGGCATATGTTGTGGCTCATGTCCTCAAACCTGTGCCCTGGTAAGAGAAAGGAAGGGAAAGATGCTGAGACTGCGGCACAAAAAGGTGGATGGCAAAACATCTGAGGACTCAGGAGCTGGCAGATATGAAATCTGGCATCATCTTCACTGGAAAAGAGGAGTCCAGGCCATGTCATTTGTTGGAAGTCGTGTTGGTGTGGACAATCTTAAATTTGAGCTCTCCTTTAACACACAAAACAGTTGAAGGCAGAGAGATATAAAGCTGCAACATGAGGGGGCTCTAAGGGTTGTTTGGAAGAGATCTGTATATTTTATGTTCTCAGATTAATTCCTTGCCTCCGATTACATTGCAGAGAAGACCCAACGGAAACTGAGCCCAGGGATAACAGCATAGGAATGCCATAGCTTTTCTTCCCTCCCTGCCCACCCCCCCTGGCAGCACCACTCCCAGAAGCCTCACTGCCCCTCCCAGCTCCTTATTGCCATCTTCACAATTCCCACCAACCAACAGACCCTTGGGTGGGACGTGGGTACCAGAGTGTCTGCAGAGACACCAATCCCTGCCAAGGCACGTGCTCAGGAGCTGCTTCCCGCTGCGAGCCATGGGCAGCTGCTCCAGGCTGCTCCCGCCAGCACCACGCTGACTTTCTTCCTTCCCTCAGCCACATTTCAGCCTCCTGAGCATGTATTTTTTAAGCCATGGCCTCTGGCTGCAGAGCTCTTCCTTCTGGTGTTTCTGGCCATCAGCTGAGCCTCCTACAACTCTGAGATTTGTGGAAGCATCTTTTCCTGGAATCTACACTTTTTTTTTTTTTTTTTTTTTTTTTTGGAAGGAATGTTTCTTAAATGCATTCATTTCTCTTTCAAGGACAGACTTACTTATACTTATACTTACAGAGACAGAAGAAGACAGAGTTATGACTGAAGGTAATTCTGGCTCCGACTCCGGGAGTGTAATAGGAACAAACAAGCAATATATTTTCACCCACACACCCCCAGATGTCAGAGGCCCAAAGCCTTTACATCACTGGAAAGATGAATCAGTAGCCCACAAACACATTTGTTTTATTCCATGGCCGGTGCCACACTGGTTTTGGATGGGAAAGCAGCAAAGGACTCTGCAGACACTGCTTTTTCCTTCCTTCATCCAAGATAAATCATGTCTTGCATGCGGAGGATGAGCAGGAGAACTCATCTTTCGTCCAAACCAGTGTCCAATGCTTGATCTGTATTTATGAGCTAGGATTTCAAAAGCAGTTGAGCTGAGGTGAGCAGGATGGCCAGGGGATGCCCAAGGTCAGACATCAAGCACAATAAGTTTTTATAGGGCCTACAGAAATCATTCCTTCCATTTTTTTCCAGCTTTCCAAGCCCTCCAGTGGAGTAAGGAACCAAAATAAATGTGATTAAAGAGACTTTCATCGATTCAAATGGATTGCAACGGTTTTTAAAAGAGTTAAATTTGCAGCCTGAACTACTTGGCAGAATCTCTGAAATCATTATTCTTTTATTCATAGCAGTAATAAATAATAATAAACCTAAACATCCCAGTGGTCCCCACACCTCCTGCATCTCCCTAGCTGCAGATCTCAAACATGAAGAATAATTACAGCTTATCAAATCAGCCCGTGATTAGAGACAACAGAAAGACATTTCATATTGTTAACTTCCTTGCACAAGAGGGGGAAAAAAAAAAATCAGGTCATGGGGGTATTAAAAATTTATATCATAGCATTTGACTTGACTCATCTCTTAAAAAGGAAAAAAAAGCCAGCATGTATTATGTATTTAGGCAATTCCTTTTAAACCCTTTCCCGAATGAGCACGAGATGGGCCAATAACTTGATAGATGGATGGCTCCATCCAGCCCCGGTGCATATTTTATAGCCACGTGCACGTGCAGGCACTTAACGTGCACTCACACCTATATAAAAACCCATATACATAGAGACAGAGGTATAAATCTATTTATATCTCTTAGCTGAAGGCAGCTGCGGAGCTAATGTTAAAAAACCTCTCGGCAGATACCATCTTACTGAAATCTGGCAGCTTCAGAACAGCAACTTTTCTGCCAATTTTTTTGTCGAGTCGCAGCAACCTCGGCAGAGCCTGGTTCATCAGCTGCGCGTATTGCTGGTTGTGTTCGCTGCTTGGGCTGTTTGTTTCTTTTTCCTTTGGTCATTTTTCTGGCTTTCCTGGTCCAGAAAAACAAAAACAACCTTGACAAGGGAAAAAGCGAGTCCTTGGTGCCCGTGTGGCAGCCGGAGCGCAGATGACTGGGATAAATCAAGTCGGGCGAGAGGCTGAATTTACAACTCCTTGCTCAGGAGATTAGGAGAGGAAACCAGCTCTTGCTTGGATGGTTTTCAGGACCCACATCGTGCCCTGTTCACCCACTGGGGCTGCAAATTTGCTCCAGGAGCTCTGGCAGCACAGGCAAAGCAGCGCGTTCCGCACCGGGGGATTTTGAGTGCACAGCACGTGTGTGGATATGCACCAGCCCTCTGATAAGGGGGTTTCCCTCAGGTGAGGGCTGCCCAGAAAACAAGGGAAGGCTGCTTGTACCAGCTCTGCATAAAACCCAGGGACCACAGTCACTGGCCTCCAGAGGTGGCTCCACTACAGACACATGCCATGCCATCCCATGCCATGCCATCCCATCCTTCCCATCCCATCCCATCCCATCCCATCCAATCCCATCCCATCCCATCCCCTGCCCTGCCAAAGATGTGCTCAGCCACCTGCCCAGTTCAAGGGGAAGAGGCCCAGTTTCAGCTCCAGGGCTGCCTTGATCCCAGTGCCCGCTACTGTCCATGGAAAAAGACGCCTCCAAGGTTCTCTGGTTGCCTCCTGGCTCCTTAGATTTTCTCTAACCTGTTACAACAGTTACAAAACCCAACTAGAATTCTCACACTACTCAGAAAAATCCTTCCACATGTTTCCACGCAAAAATGCCTCTTTATAAGAGACATAGTTCCATGTCCAAGGGACACATCTTTCCAAAATGCTGCTGGAAACCTCAGGAAGGCCAAGCCCGCAGCAAACACCTCTGTGCACATGCCCTGGCATCAGCCTGCTGTTTTCAGGAGAGGTCAGCACATTTCCATGGATGTGTTAATAGAGCAGCCGCCAAAATCTCCTCTAAGATGTTTTGAAAGCTTAAAAAAAAAAAAAAAAAAAGCCCAAACCCTCAAATGTTTTTTTTTCAACATCTGCAGTCAATGAAAGGGGAGATGCAAATCTGCTGTCATTTGCATGCAAATTTTTTTTACATCAAATCAGTGACAGAATGCACAATAAACACACTTTAAATTGAAATATTCCACGTTCACTTCCTCCTAGCCTTGCCTGCAGCTGGGATCCAATTTTCATGCACAGCTCCACACAGGTGACCGTCCTCCAGCGGCTCTGAAGCCAGGAAGAGTGTGGGAAAGATGGAATTACAGAGGCAAAGTAATTGCAACCAGCTCATGACTCAAAACCCAGCTGTCACGAGAGAGAGTAAAGATGAAGGTTCTTCAGAAATAAATGCTGTTGAAAGAGTCTGTATCTGCCTCAAAGCCTGAAGCATCCTTTATGATAATCACTAACATTTTGATCACAGGGAAATATGATAATCGGTCGCCCTGGAGTCCACACAATCAGGAATTATAGCAAATATCTCTGTAAGGCTTGTTTGCTACAGGCTTTAAACAGCTCCTGCGAGGTACAACGACACTGCAGGGGAGGGCAGTGCCCAGGGATCAGGGCCAGGGATGTGCAGCACAGGGGTTTGCTGGGGCCATGTGGGAAGTACAGCAGAGCTGGGAACTGAGCTGTGTTCCCCCAGCTCCTGCAGTCACACTTCTGTGTCCCATTGCCAGCCCAGTTTGCAGCTCCAGTCCCATCCATCCTCATCCCCTTGCTCATCCATCCCCATCTCCATCCCCAGTCCCATCCCCATCTTCATCTCCTTCCCCATTTCTACTCCCAACCCCATCTTCCTCCCCATTTCCATCTCCATTTCCATCTACATCCCCATGTCCATCCATACTCCCATCCCCCACCCCATTCCCTTCCCCATCCATCCTCATCCCTGTCCCCCTCCTCATCTTCATCTCCATCTCCATCCCCAAACCTATCTCTATTCTCATCTCCATCCCCAAACCTATCTGTGTTCTCATCTCCATCCACTTGCCTATCCCTGACCCCATCTCCATCTCCCTCCCCATTTACATCTCCATCTCCATCCCCATCTCCATCCATATCCCCAACCCCAAGCCCCTTCCCTTCCCCATCCTTCCCCATCCATCCCCAACCCCCTTCCCTTCCCCATCCTTCCCCATCATGGATTTTGTGGGGAGCTTGTCCAGACTGCCAGAGTCACTGAGAAAAGAACCAGAAAAGAAAAGGGTCCCAGATTTATCTGTTTCTTGTTCTGCTGCAAAACTCTCCCCAGAGCCCAAGAAGGAATGTCAAGGATAGGGCAGGGAGGTGTGATGGAGCATCACCAGCCCACGTGTGAGCACGGACACGTGTGTGTGTGTGTGTGTGTGGTGTGTGCTCTCCTGCAGCTTCCTGAGACGAAGCACCATTTAAAATACAGAACTGCTGAGCTGCCTCTTTTCTCCTTTTTCTTTTTTGTTCCCAAGAAGTTAAAAAAACCTATTTGAGGCCACCTTCTGTGGCAGGTGAGGGGATAATTGGCAATGCCTTAGTGGAGCTGACATGTCCGCAGATGCAGCGAGGAGTGGCAGGAACATCTCAGAGACACACAGAAACTTAATAAATGTTGGGGACAAATCTAATAATGGCTTTGCTGCCTCAACAGCTCTTCAGCTGAGAGAAATACACACATTTTCCCAGTGTTTTCTCTGTTCTTTAACCCTGTAGGGGCTCAGGATGTGCAGCAGTGCCCTGCAAGCTCACATCAAACACCCACAGTCTGATGTTCCCTGAGTCAGCAGCACATCTGCCCAAGGTCTCCTTGGCAAACCTTGTCAGCTGCCTCTGGAAAAGCCCAGGCTGCAGGTCAGCCAGCAAATATTTCCTCCCTGCCTTATGTGCCCAGAGGCTGGAAAAATGCTATTTGTGGCAATCTCCCACTTTTCCATTAAAAATAAAGCTGGAAAGCAGCTCAGGGCTTCCTGGAAAACTATCAGGAAAGAGATGGGCATCAAGAATTTAGAGGGAAGCATGCAATGCCCATCTGGTGCTTCATCCATTTCCCCTCACATTTGTTGGGCAAGAGCCCACAAGGATGATATCCAGCACCTGCCTGCACCTCCCCATCACAGGCCAAACCCTTGCTCTGGAGAAGACGTGCTGGCACGGGCAGTTATTCCAGATGAGGCACAATAAAAGCAATCCCAGCTACATTTCCTCATGCACAAGCAGGTTTTCCTGCCCTTTGGCCTCCCATGGAGTTTGCATTTTATGGTAAAGCTTTTAAAAAAATGGTTGCACAACTTCAAGCACCGGCCAGCGGCTGGTTTGGGGACAGCGTGACCGGTTATCCGAATAAAGGCTGTGGAAAATTCCTTGATGGGGCTGTGGGGGACGGCCAAGGAGTTGGGCAGCCTTTCCCACCGCTGCTGGGAGTACCCTCCACCATGGATTTGTGGCCACCAGCAGTGATATTTTGGCCAGGAGGGAGCTCTGGTCCAACCTGTGCTCAGTGCAGGCAGCACGGCACTTTCATGGAATCCTGGAATTATTAATGTTGGAAAAGGTCTCTAAGATCATTGCATCCAACCATTAACCCAGCACCACTGTGTTCCCCACTAAACCATGTCCCCAAGTGCCACATTCACTCATTATCTGGACACTTCCAGGGATGGTGACTCCCCCACTGCCCTGGGCAACCCCTTCCAATTACCTTTATTTCCCTGAAGAAATCTTTCCCTATATCTGACCTGAACCTCCCCTGGCACAGATTGAGGCCATTTCCCCTTGTCCTCTCCTCTGTTCTGTGGGAGAAGAGGTTGACCCCCACCTGGCTCCACCCTCCTTTTAGGAGGTCCTTGCCAGCCGTGAGGGCCATGCCATGATGGACTCCTTGTGAGTCCAGCTCAGGATTCTAGGTCCTGCCTGATCCCTGCCTGCATCCCCATGGACAGTTGGGAAGAGGGGAAGCCCAGTGTGGAGAAATCCCAGCAGCTGGAGCAGAGAAAAAAAGTCATCTGCCCTTTTCCAGGAAAGCGCTTTGCAACCTGATTACTCTTGTATTTGTTTATTAAACAAAGGTTCGGGGAGGAAATTCCTTGCTGCGGTGACAGAACGTGTTTCCAAGGCTATCCCAGAGCACAAAGAAAGACAACAGTCCTTTTTCATTCCAGTAATTAGAGAAAGCTTTTTAGCAGATTAGTGCTAAGCAACATTTACATACAGTAATATGGTCGTAACCAAGTGAGGGGCTGCCTCTCCCCCTGCCTTGCAGCAGGAGGGACTGTGCTCACAGCACTGTTCCCAGGGGATCTGAACATCCCATCCAAAGGCAGTCCAAACCCAGCCATAAGATGCCCATCAGGAACACCGTGTTTCTGGAATTTGCTTTCCCTGCTGCTCGTTGTGTCTCAGAGTCTCTTCCCAGAGGTAGATTTGAGAACAACATCCCTCCACCGCTCGGGTTTCCTTGGGTTTGCTCATCACCGACAGCAGTGCAAATCCCAGGCCGGAATGCCTGGCAGGGATTGGGAATGGGGTGGACACAAAGCATTCCCAGGTTCCTCAAAGCACCTTCGATGAAATGCTCCATGTCCCCTCCCCACCCCCCGCGGAAAAACAACCCCAAACCCAGCCACTCCCAGCTCCTCCAACAGCCATTTCCAGGTTCCCAGACTTAACAGTCGAAGGCTGCAGACACATTTATTATCTTTTTTTGTGGTGCCATCTGGCATTTGTGTATCAGAAGAAGATTATATCTATGTCAAACAGGGGGAAAAATATCTCTCCCTGTAACAGTTGTAGAAGCAAGGGGGAGAAGAAATACATTAAAAAAAAAAAATAAATCCTGTGGACCATATGGAAGGTTTTTTCTGAAGTGATCTATCTTGAGCAGTTAGGAGGTGTCACAGCCAATATGCAGATCCTGGGCTGGCTGGGAGTGCTGGGACAGGAGCAGGGTGGCAGCGTCAGGGTACCTGAGTCACCAACGCTGTGACTGCCCGAAATAGCCCGGGAACACGAAATATCCCCCCTCTGCTCTCCCAGAATGGGGGAAGAAGAGAAAGTGAGAGGAGAGGGAACAAAGCAAGGCAGTTTGCGGCACGTTAAGTGAATCAGAGCAATGGCCTTTCCTTGCCTTTCGGGGTTTTATCACCGCACGTCTTGCGAAAGCAATAGGTGTGAACCCGCCGTGGAGCCCGGCCAGGTTTGCAGTGCTCGCTCGGTGCCTCCCGACGCCGGGGATAGTGGAAAATTACCGGCTTCTCCTCCCAGCGCCGCCACACGAGCCTCGTCAGGGTGAAGGAATCAACCGCTGGCCCGACCCGGGAAGCACCGAACGGGGACAGCGTTGCCACCACATCCTGTGGAGAAGGAGGTGGCGAGTGTGTGTTGTGCTCGTGGTGCCCTCGCCTCGCCGGGGCACGGGCCCTCCCTGCCTGGCAAGGCGGCTCCACGGTCACCTCCTGACCGAGAGCATCCCCTGCGGCACAGCGGCCGCATCCCCCGGGCGGAGAAGCACAGCCAGCACCGTGCACGGGAAAGCCTCAGCAGGAAGGTGGAAATGCCAGCCTGGGACGTGCAGGTCCTCCTTTGCCACCCCGCGGCTTGGAGCCTCCCTGCGCGTAGGGGAGCTGCTGCAGCAGCCGGCTCCTGTGGGCAAGAGGGGCATCGGTCTCCAGCCTGGGGCTGGGCTGGGAAAGCAGCTCCCACCACGCCCTGGCAGAGCAAACGGGCTCGGGCCAACGCCACACAGGCAGCCCAGCCCCATCCTGCTGGGATACAGGGAAAACAAAAGAAATACCACAAAATCAAACAGCATCACTGCCCGGGGCAGAGCCAGCCAGCTTCCCCCACTCCTCTCTGCAACGCTCCTCGCCTCCTCTCTTTTATTCCTCTTTCACCATCGCTGCTCTTCTGAGTGAGAGGGCCAGAGGTGCTCTGGGAACCAGTTTAGTCCAGTATTTATTCTTTACCCAGCCTCCCAAAAATATCCCCCGGTTTTTACCAGTGTCAACCAGAGACATTCCCCCCTTGCCCCGTCCTCTGCTGATTCCCCTTGGCTGATGTTTGCTGGTGTGGTGGCAGGAAGGAGTCAAACCCCAGCTGCTCTCTACCCTTCCTGCTGTGGAAGTTTATGCCACAGAGTTATTTTTACCAGGAAATCCAGCTGTGGTCAGCCCTCTTCTGGCAGCTGCCCAGCCCTGGGGATGAGGAGCACCACCACCCACTGCTCCACCACCATCAGCACGTGCTGTGCCAACCTCCCCGGCAGGTGCCCCTCCCTGCTCCCCAGCACCTCCTGCTCCCCAGCACCTCCTGCTCCCCAGCATCCCCCACAGCAGCACCAGCTGCAGAACATCCCACAGTGCAGGGTCGTGCCAGTGGCTGCCCCCAGCAACCTTCTCCCTCCCCATCCCGCAGTTTCCACTGCAAACCCCCCCAGTGGCATCTCTGCACTGGGCCATGTGGCACTCACAACAGCCTGAGCCACCGGGAATCTTTCACTAGGGCTTCACTGGGTCACCCCGCATTTTGGGGAGAGGGGGAGAGCGGCCAAGGGGCAGAGAGGCAGCTGGGCATCAGCAGGCGGATCTACAGGGCTGGGAGGTGAAGCTGGGGAGGGAGGACAGGGGAGGCACATCGCTTTATTTAAGGCACATGCCCCCCCTCCCCTCCAGCAAGGGCCATGGGTGAGATGGGGCAGCAGGGGGGGATGTCCAGGATGGGCGACAGCAAGTGTGAGCACCCTGGGGATGCTCCAGACTTCAGCCTCCTCTGCTTTGCCCCAGAAGCACAGTATCCCCCACACTGAAGGGTAACCCTGTGCCAGCCCACCATTGCCCCTGTGCTTAGAATTACTCAGAAGTCAGTCAGATGGGGGGAAATGTCTTTTCATTGTAAAAATCCTTTCTAAAATGAAGACTAAGTGTAAAAGTCCTGCTCCCGAGCCAAGGATGGCTGTGGACCTGGGGTGAGAAGATCCTTGCTGTGGTGCACCACATAAAACTGCTCCCTGCAGGTCTGTGGCAGAGGAAGGGGGACAGTCAGGTTTGTTTAGTAAAGCTGATTAAAAAACTCTCAAAAATAACTGCTGTGAGAAAACTCACTCAACTGGTGTCAGGAGAAATGTCTCTGAAGCTCCTTGTGGCTTGCTTGCTCAGGCTTCCCCATCCTCCCCAAGAATGCACCTGGAGACTGCCCCAGGCTCCAAATTCCCCTCTCCAGGGTTCAGGGTCATACTGAAAGCTCCTACCCTTGACAACAGGACACTCATCCCTGCCAGGATCTCTTTGCAGAATCATCTCCAAATTTCTTCATTCCTCATTGGCTCCCTCCATGAAAGTTTCAAGCATTCCCCATCCCCAGTTTTCTGTGGCAGCCCCAGACCTGCCCAGCAGTGAGTCCCCTGCCCTTCTGCACCCACTTTCCCCTTTTCTCCCCTTGTCCCTTTGTTAGAAAAGCCCTCTCCTCTGTAAATCCCACCTGGCTCAAGCTCATCAGGAGCTCCTCCATCTCTGCAGGTTTGGGCAGGGGGTCTGCCCACCCCTTCTCCCAGCATCCTTGCTCTGCTTTGGAAACCCCATCCTGCACCCCCAGCTCTATGCAGGCTGCAGAAAAGTGGGAAAACCAGCATTACTTACTGCCCAGGAGGAGCAGCTCAGCTGCTCTCCCTTCCACCACGGAGCTTTTCTGAGCGGAAAAGGCTCCTGCTTGTTCACCACAAGGTGCTTCAGGCAGCATCAAATAAAAACTGGTCACCACCAGAACATCTGAGTGGAGAGGGATGAGAGCAGGATGGATGTCAGCTCTGGAACATCTGAGTGGAAATGAGAGCTGGAACTCTGTGAGAATCCCAGTTTTTTATCTACTCTCTTTCTTTATATTTTGTTTCTGTTCTGGGAAAACTTGGGGGGAAGGGGGAGGGAAATGTATCTGAGGCCAAACAAACCATTTTCTTTTGCTAAAAGGGAAAGATTTCCTCTCTTCCTCAGCATTAGAATAATTTCCATTTCAAAAGCAGGCTGTGATTTTGAAATGAAAATCAAGACTGTCCCATCCCCAAAGGCTGAAGTGGGATGGTTTTTTGACAGACCTTTCTCTTTCTTTTTTCACCTCTAGGGCCCTTTTGCCTGGAATCAATATATCCCCGCAGCGAGCTCTACATTTGACAAGCAGCAACTTTTCACCAGCTAAACATCCCCTTAAGTCTTCATCAGTTGAGGACAAGCTGCAGAGGTACAGAGTCCTTGTTGAGGTTCCTCTGCCCTTGGATGCCGTTTGCTCCATCCTTACTGGTTCCTCAGGGATGTCGCCTGGCAATCCACACACTCATTAGCACTTAATGCACAGCGAGAGGAGACAGTACCTATTCCTCCCACCCAGAATAACCCCCTAATGTTTGAAAATAAATGGCAGAAATATGTACTAGCAGGTGTTACCTCTTCAATGTTGTCTTGTTTGTAGCCAGTCACAAGACAACATTCTCATAACACCAGAGGTAAGCAGATGGCACTTATTAATTTACATCGTAAATATACTCTAATATGTACATTGACAAGCCGGTTCTGTGGGAGGCAGCTCTACCTGGCTCCCAGGAAACACCACGGCACAAACACTTCACCTGAGGTGAGAGATGGAGGTCCCATGTCCCTCCTCTGCTTCCCCACGGAGGATCTGTGTCCCAGGGGGAGCACGGAGGATCTGTGCCCCAGGGGGAGCACTGAGGATCTGTGCCCCAGGGGGAGCACTGAGGATCTGTGTCCCAGGGGGAGCACGGAGGATCTGTGTCCCAGGGGGAGCACGGAGGATCTGTGCCCCAAGGGGAGCATGGAGGATCTGTGCCCCAGGGGGAGCATGGAGGATCTGTGCCCCAGGGGGAGCACGGAGGATCTGTACCCCAGGGGGAGCACGGAGGATCTGTGTCCCAGGGGGAGCATGGAGGATCTGTGCCCCAAGGGGAGCATGTGCCGTTTCCTACAGCAGCAGCAAAGGAGTTCCAGAGGAACCCAGGCATTTTGCACCCCCCTTGGAGGCCCATCCCCACAGCTGTCAGTGGGTTGCCCCAGGCACCAAACCGGAGAAAATTACACCCAAAGTTATTAGAGGCAGCAAGACTCGAGGCAGCATCAACACGGCATATGTCCCAAAGTAAACAGATTGCACGGAGCTTCTCCAGCACGCTGAGGGGCCGTGGGCGCCCGGATCGCTGTTCCCGAGGCGTGGAGCTGACTGCAGGGAGAGGGCCGGGTGGTGGGAAGGAGCTGTTTGTTCCCCTGGCCCCCAGGGCGATGTCCAGAGGAGCAGCTCGTGCTGAACCCCCACGCCACGAGCAGGGGCCACACCAGGGATTTTCCTGGCCAGGTCGCCCCACAAACCCAGCGGCGGTCGAGGCTGGGTGGGGAATTGTCAGTGCAGGTGGATTCAGGCTGAAATAGCTCTGTCCCCTCCCCGCCCCTCCCCTGCTCTCTTCTGCAAACAGATACAGTTGAAAATTGGTGAGTTTTTGATTGTTTTTTTTAAATTCTGGAAGAGGCACAAATAAATGGGCAGCAAAGGGAACCCAACATCTCCATGGAATCCAAGAGGGGTAGCTTTTGGTTGAAGGCGGTTCTGAGCTGGGGGAGCACCAGCCCAGTGTTTCTGTGGACACTCTGGCTGCAAAATTCAGCCCAGTTCCAAGCTCCTTCTCCGTGGAGCGGGAGAAGGAAGGACAGTCCAAGGACTGCAGAGGAGCTTCCAACTCCAACCTGCCAAGAGCATCCAGCCTGCCTGGAAATCAGTCTCTGTGTTGGCTAATGCAGGGGCTGACCCCAAAATCCATCTGCCACCCATCCTGTTTGGAGACCTTGCCACTCAGATCCATACCTGGCTTCAGCTTGGGGAGGTGGGGTCCAGGTCCCTATGCATGGCTGGCTTGCAGGATCACAGCAGGATCACACCAGAATGGAGGTGGGCACCTCACATACCCTGCTCCACCTCACTTCTGGACCCCCTTGATGACTCATGGAGCAGATGTGGGCTCAGGGCATCTCCAAAACGTGGCAGGGGCTCTGCCAGGCCTCGAGGGGCTGTAGCAGTGCCAGGCACTGGAGGTGTCTTGGGGAACCCAGAAGTGATGCCTCAGGAGGGGAGAGGGTTCTGGGGGGCCCTGGGGAACTAGGAGCTGAACCCAGCAGGGAACAGCCCAAGACAATAGATGCCTCTGTTCCAAAAATAGCTGGCAATGTGGCCGCTTTCCAAGGAGGAACCTAAATCTGGAGAGCACACGAGGCAGGCAGCAGCTTGTTGGATGCCAGAGGAGCCGGACAGGCACATTTCGGAGAGTCAAACAGGCACCCTGACAAATAGGTAACGTGGCAACCAGGGGCCTGAACGAGCAGGTGGTGAAACTGCACGTCCTGCTGAAAGACACGCCGGGCTTGGAAAGCGGTCACGGGAGGCTGGCAGGGAACCCGCAGGCTGGCAGGGAGCCCGCCTGGCTCCCGCTCCACCGGAGCGCTCCAACGCTCCCTGTGCCCAGAGCAGGGCAGAGCAGCCAAGCACGGTGAGCCTGGTCCCACCACGACCTCGCCGTGTTCCGCTCCGCTCCCCGCTGCCCTTTGATGGGTTCCTGCAGTGCTTCCAGAAGGGAGGGGTGTGCAATGGTCCGGCTCCCGGCGTTATCCGTCTTATCAGTTTCCCAGGCACTGCACCGGGAGCAGTGCCAGGTGGCAGGGTGGCCGTGTAGCTGGCAGGGCACCGAGTGCTCGTGGAGCTGCTGCTTATCTCGCACGGGCTCCAGGCTGGAGGATCACAGCTCCTGTGCTGGAAGCTGCATCCTTCCCTCGGGGCTGCAGCGCCGGGGCTGCCACTGCCCTCGGCTTGGGAGGGATCGTTGCTTGTGTCCCACGACACCAGGATCACTGGGAGACCGAGGAATGGACGGAGCAAAAGTGCCATCACGGTGTCTGACTCGCTCCAGACGCGAGGCTGATATTCCCAAACAGGAGCAAGGAGAGCATCCCAGGTGCCTGACACTGCCACCATGTTTGAGAGGCTGCCTCTTCCCCTCCCCTCCCAGCCTCTCCATCTCCACCACTCAGTGGGTGTTTGGTCACGACCTCCAGCTCACATCTGTGACCCTGGGGACATCCCAACAGTCACCAGCTGAGCACTGGTCAGCACAGTGAGGGTTTTTCTTCCAGGCCATGTCCCCAGTGTCACCTGCGTTCAGCAATCGCTGCGAGCACCAAGGATAAAAAACCAACCAACACACATCAGGAGGTTGTGGTAAAAGGTACGTGGTGTCACCTCATCCCTGTGTGATTGAAATCAGACCTGAGCAAGGGGAGCCCCAGACCTGGTGCAGCACCTGCCCGCTGACCCCCCTCTCCTGCAGCCACCCCAGTGCCCACGATCCACGGGACCTGAGTGATGGGAGAACATCACCCACGCTGCAGAGTCTGCACTGGGGAGAGGAAATTCGCTCCAGCTGCCAGCTCTGGGTGATAAGACAATCTCCCTTCATCTCTTTCTGCTTCTTGCTCCACCCTTTCATTGGGTTTGTTTTTTTCTGGTTGCACCCAAAGCCTTCACTCCCCGGGTTGCCCCACGTCACATTGACGTCAGGGAGGCAGCAAGGGGCAGGATAATGGGGTTTCTTTCATAACCTGCCTGCCCTGGGGACACTCATTAATCATGATACGCAGATAACGGCGCCGGAGACCGACTGCCAGCAGGCCCCAGGGAGCCCACACTGGTTTTTCTGCACAGCCACCCTGCCAGTCCAGGAACAGGGCAAACACAGGGAGAAAGGAGGCTGGAAAAGGGCAGGGGGGGCTCAGTGTGGGTGCACAGGCAGTTTGCAGCAGGGACTGACAGGGCTCAGAGCGACCTGGTCTAGTGGAAGGTGTCCCTGCCCATGGCAGGGGGGGAATGAAATGGGCTTTAAGGTCCCTTCCAACCCTAACCATTCCATGATTCTATGGCATTGTTCAGCAGGGTTGCTCCAGTGTTGGCACAGTACTTTCTGCACCCACCCTGGGACAAAAAATGATGGATTTAGCCACAAGATTCTGAATTCTTATTTATCTGTCTCGTTCTGCTGGCTCAGTGCTCGGCTGTGGGTATTTGCACTGAGCTTCAGCCCCACCAGGAGCACAACAGAGCCATCCCACACTCCCAGGCTGGACACATCCATGGCACAGGAACAAGTCTTCAGTTTTTCCATTTTGCTTCCTCTTGAGCACCTTTAAAAAAAATCAATAAAAATACCTCTAAGAGTTCCCCAGCCCTACCTCCTTCTCCTTCACGTCTGCTCCTTGCTGGAAAACAAGGATTACCTTGGCTGCTGGATTTCTCTTGCTCAAGGAGGGTTAGCTGCAATCACTCCTGGCATGGCTTTATGTTAAGTACTGGCCCAAGCCTGCTTTTGGGAAGAGGGCATAAATTTAGGGCTCATTTTGAGCCACAACCCTCATTTTCAGACTTTGATCCCTCCCTGTGTAATGAAAACCCATTTCTTGTCTTGGGGGAGTCTGTTGTAGACAGAAAAGACCAGTGTGGTTTGCACATGGAAAAGAATTACTATGAGACGCTTTTCAAAACATTTTTTTTATTGATGTGCTCCCAGTCTCCTGTTTGCTGGTGGGTAATTATGTCAATTAACAAGCATCTGTTTATTTATTTCCCTCATTTATGGATGTAAGCAGTTTGCAACAAGGGCCTGTTGTATCTTGCCTGCCAATACATGAATATTCAGGCAATCACTTGACTCTATCTGTGGACCTGCCTCCTCCACCTCCAGGAACCCAGGCATGAGCTCCAGGGTGGGCAGGGATGGGACAGGCTGTGCCTTGGCTGGATGGGGCTTGGAGCAACCTGCTCTGGTGGAAGGAATCCCTGCCAAAGGCCAGGACTTGGAATGAGATGAGCTTTGAGGTCCCTTCCAACCCGAGCCACGCAGTGAAACTTTGATTCTAAGTTCCTTCCTAAAGTGCATTTTGGCAAAGCCCCTCAGACACTCTCTAAGCCCTCCTGGGGCTGTTTCTGTGTCCTTCCTGCAGGCCAAGGCTTCAGCATCCCTCAGATAACCAGGCTTTGGTTGCAGGGCAGGCTGTGGAAGCTGGAAAGCAGCACTCACCTGCCCTCAGCCCATGGCAAGATGGTCTGATTTAACACATCAGCCCAACCACAGAATCACAGAATATCATGAGCTGGAACAGACCCACAGGGACCATCCAGTCCAACTCCTGGTCCTGCCCAGGAGACCCCAGCAATCCCACCCTGTCCCTGAGGGTGTCGTCCAATTGCTTCTGCAGCTCTGGCAGCCTTGGGGCTGTGCCCACTGCCCTGGGGAGCCTGTTCAGTGCCAACCACCCTCTGGGGGAAGAACCTTTCCCTGAGATCCTGCCTGACCCTGCCCTGGCACAGCTCCAGCCCTTCCCTCAAGTCCTGTCACTGATCAGGACAGCGAAGTGATTGGTACCTGCCCCTCCACTGACCCTCGGGAGGGTGTTGAAGACCACAATGAGGTCTCCCCTCAGTATCCTCTTCTCCAGGCTGAACAAACCAAGTGATCTCACACGGCTTCCCCTCTCCTCTCTACACCCATGCTCTTCCTGGATGGCTGGGAGAGGAAGCAGCACCACAAAAGCAGCAGCTCCCTGGGAATTTGTCATCCTTGGGGATCATGTGGGGCATCCTGGTGCATCTCCACTCAGCCCACTGACCATCCTGGGGGGCTCCCCAGAATCTTTTTGGGGTGACCCAAAACTCAGAGCACTTTGGAGTCCCCAGAGCACCCCGGACACCCCTCTGTCCCACCTCCTTTGCAAGGCAAGCTCCGCATGCCCAGAGCCAGAGGCGGCGAGCCTGGCAAGCACCATTCCCACGTGGATGAAATAACTCCCAGTGGTGCCTTCAAAGAGTTATTTAATCACAGGGGAGCACAATTAAGGAGGCCTAGGAGCGAGAGAAAAAGGGATTAGCAGTATCTGGGAAGAGCATTCATCACAGGGAGCAGTTTGCAGGGGCACATCTGCTGCTGACTCCTCTCCTGCAGCCGCACCGGTTTTGTTGCCGTGTCAGCAGGATGGATGTTTACTCCCTTGGAAAGCCGTCAGGCAACTCGGATGCCGAAGCCCTGTAACGCTGAACACGCTTCTGTTCCAGAAGGGAAGGGGGGGAAGGATGCTTGGAGAGGAGGGAATTGCCAGGGCAGATCAGACTGGCCTTGCATCCCCTGCCCCTGGCGTGAGGTGCCATCAGCAGCTCAGAGGAGGCTGCAGGAAAGCAGTTGTGGGGCTCCCTGCCTGCCCTGTATCCCATGCTTGGGAGAAGGGAGGGCAAGACTCCTAAGGAGCCTTTCAAAATTCCTTGGCTTTGGTAAATTAATTAGTTTAAATGAGCAATTAGAGCCTCAATTTACCACTATCTCAGTGCAACATCCGCTGGATGGCTGCACCTTCCCCTCTCCTGCTCTTCAAACAAGAGTTCTGGTGTCTTATAGCGAAAAAACATCAGATCTGGTAATGCCAGAATGGGGGATGGAGGGGCTGCATGCTGGGAAAACACAGGTGATGGTGGGTGAGGGAGGGCATGTCATCCCCAGGCTGGGGGGAGCACCAGGGAGCTGCAGATTTGGCAAAATCCTGCTATTTTTGGCTGAAGATCTCCAGGGTGGCTGGAGCTGGCTGGTCCCTGCTTCCAGCCAGGATACCCCTGCAACATGGATCCAGGGAATTACTGCTGCTGGTTGTGGGGTGGGCTGAATTCCACATCACCAAATGTGAGGAAGGGATGGGAATGGGGGTGGAAGGGATGGGAATGGGGGTGGAAGGGATGGGAATGGGGGTGGAAGGGGTGGGAATGGGGGTGGAAGGGAGAAAACTCCAAGCAGAAGCAGTGGCATGGCTGCCTACAGATGGGCTGGAGCAGGCAGAGCCCCTCAGGCATGATCCATAGCAGTTCCCAGGCTGCAGGGGTGGGATTTGTGGTGTCTGGGAGCCAGCACAAACACAGAAAGAGCCTCCTCTTATGAGCAACATGACCACAGGGTCCTCAAAGAGGCTGGACTCTCACTACCACACATTTCAGAGCTCCCAGAAATTTGACATCCAGAGATGAGATGATGAGAGAGACAACTCAAAAAAGCCCGACAAGAGACTCCAGAAAACACCTCCACAGTCTTATTTACAGCAGAGTGGGAGGTATAATAATAACAATAATAACAATAATGATAATTGGATGAATTTAATAATTTGTGGGCTGTGAAGTGCCCCCCATCCATCTCCACCACCTCCCAGTCCTGCCCCACAGACAGTGGTGGGATCACAGCTGACAGGACAGGACCTGCTGTTGGGTTTTGCTTTGTATTTTGGCAGTGAGAGAATAAAAAGTTTTAGTTTCTGTCTTAAATGCTGGAAAGCATCACAAATTGGGGGGGGTCTGTCTTGGAAAGTTAATAATCAACTACCCCTTGATAGGTTTTGGTGTTTGGTCTCTTCCAGTGCTTCATTTTGGAAGTGGGATTTTGGGGGCTGTGGTGGGGGGACCAGGAGTTACCAACATGAGGACAGGGGCAGTGAACAGCAGTGTTGGGAAAAGCATAAACACCCAGGACACAGGGGAGGAGGGAAATTTCTTCCACCCATTTTTCTCCCAGAGAAATCACCCTCAGGTGTGGCTGCCCCATCCCTGGAAGTGTCCAAGGCCAGGCTGGATGGGGTTTGGAGCAACCTGGGCTGGTGGAAGGTGTCCCTGCCCGTGGGGGTTGGTCTGGGATGAGCTTTAAGGACCCTCTCAACCCAAACCATTATGGGATTCCATTATTCTGTCATGCTTGCATCCTCTGAGCCCTCATTTAATTCTTTTGAGAGTCTCTGGAAGACACCAATGAAGACATTATTTTCCTGGGCAAATGAAATCATTTGCTTTTCCCCATGGAAATTATTTCTATTCTGCACCTTTTCCTTAATCCCACACAATTTGAGAGATGGTTGATTTACAGATTTTGGAGGCTCTTTTCTTTCCCACTGCTGCCAGAAATGAAATGGATCATGTAGTAGTTCAGATCCCACACTGGATGAGGTATCAGGGTGTGTGCTGAGCACTCCCCATGTCCCCTGTGGACAGGGCACGTGGAGACGAGGCTGGGAGAGGATTTTAAACAGCATCTGTGGCTCCAAGCACAAGAGAAATTACACTGCCTGGTGAAGTGGCTCCTGCATGTGAGGACAGAAAACGCCCTCCTGAAAAGCACCCAGGGCATTTTTTGGGGCGTGCAAGTGAACTCTCTGAAGGCAGAGTGGGGGAGGACCCACACTCACATCTGTCAGTGGCACTGCTTAAGCACAGGTGGATTTGTCCCACAGCTCCTGGCTTTTGTAGGGCATTTTCTGCAGCCTGCAGGTCGAGCTGGGGGTGCTGAGGACGGGTGTCCCTGGCAGGGAGAGCCACACTGGCAGGGGGATGTGGGAAGCTCTGCAACCCACCCCTCTGCACGGGGGGCAAGAGCATCCCTGGCAGGACTCCCCTGGGATCAGCAGGGGTGACAGCACCACAGGCTGAAACCTTGTCAAGGGCAACCTTTGCTGTCAGGGAAGCTGGGAAGAGTCCCAGGCCCTAGGAAAGGAGAAGGGGATCCTGTTTCCTCATACTGACAGCCTCTGGGAGCTGGGCTGTGCTTCCTGTGGCTTTGGGATCAGAGGACACAGTGAGTGTCATCAGAGGGCTGACAAGGGATTAAAATTGTTGCTGTTATTATTATTATTATCATCATCATCATCATCATCATTATTATTATTATTATTATTATTACCTCCTCTTTTTATTTATACATGACAAGCTAGGTGGAAAATATGGAGGAGACACATTCTGGCCACAGAAAGGGGCACCTGATCCAAATTTCAGGGAGGAGAAGGAAAAAATGGGAAGTGAGAGAAGTAATTGGTGCACAGGAGGATGAAAGACAAAGAGTGAGCAAAGGGGTCACTCTGCAGGGATGGGGGGGTTTGGAGGGTCTTTATAACCCAGCCCAAGTAGGGTCCCACTCACAGTCTTATTACCATTAATTATTACCTCCACCTAATCTCTAATTCTCCTAATCTACCTATTTTTCCCCTTCCAAGCCCTTTGCAGGCCCTTGTGTGATGCACATGGAGCCAGCGAGGATGGCAGGAGCACTAAAGGCAGGCTGCAGCAAGGATGAGGCCTTTGGAAAACACAGAGAGAGGAGGATGGGGTGAGACACCCCATCATTGCCTCCCTGCCAAACTCCCTCCCTGGAGGGCCAGAATTGTGTCCTGGCATTTGTTTGGAGAGAAAAAACCAAAACCAACCAACGAAAACAAACAAAAAAAGCCTGATCCCTCAGAGAAAACAAATGGAAAAAAACCCAACCAGCTCCCCTCCAAACAACAAGAAAACCCACCAAAAAATTCTGAAATCCTAAAAAAATACCTAAACAAACAAACAAAACACAAAAAAACCCACAAAAGAACCCACAAAACTCACAAAAAGCCCCTAAACTCCCTCCAAAAGCAAATCCCCCAAAAAACAACCTTACCAAGAAAAAGTCCCCAAAACAAACAAAAAAAACCCTCAACCTCCCCCCAAAAATACCAAAATAAACCCAAAAACTCAACCTCCCCAAAACCAAAAAAAAGCTACCTTGAAATAACAAAACAAAACAGAAAAATACCCCCAAAAACCCTAAAACCAACCAAAAAACCCCCTCCTAAAATAAAACCCAACCTCACTCCAAAATCCCCTCAAGAAAAACCTCACAACCCTCCTCCAAAAACAACACCTAAAAAAAAAAAAATCTCAAAATATTCAAACCAACCTCCAAAAAAAAAAAAAAAAAAAAAACCAAACAAAAACCTAAACACCCTCTCCCCAATCCCCTGACAAAACAACACTTTCTGGGGTGGGGGGGCTGTTCAGATCACTGCAAAGGCAAACACAGTTTTCCAGGATTTCCTCCTAGAAGGGACTGAGCAAAGGGTTTGGAAAAGCTGAAACTGAAAAAAGAAAAATCGTTTAAAAATAATCAATAAGCTGGAGGCACCAGCACAGCTGACAACAGCATCTCCATGGTGCCCTGGGTTTTAGGGTGGGCTGAGAGCCAGCTGGGTTACAATCCTACTGAAAGCTCAGCCTGCTGCTTCCTCACCTCCTGACATGGCTTTGGTTCAGGCAGAAGGGCTGACCAAACAACCCACATTCCCATGGGGGCAGTAGGAACCTTTTTTGGGATGGTGGAAACCTTATGGGGATGGTGGAGACCTTTTGGAGATGGTGGAAACCTTGGCTGCTTCATGGTCTGTGGGCAAATCTGATCGAAATTCATTCCCCACCCTGCTCTTCCCATGGGTCTTCTCCATGGGTTTTCTCAGGAATTGGGAAGGGGAATGAAGCCATGGCAAACACAGGTTCTAAGGCACCCAAGAGACTCCTGGTCTCACTCACTCCCAGGCTGACTTGTCTGAATTTCTTCCTTGAAAAACTTCTTGCCTTTTCTAAGGACTAACTGGAAATCATTAAATGGTTTGGGTTGGAAGGGATCTTAGAGATCATCTTGTTCCAACTCTCTGCCACGGGCAGGGTGATCTTCCACTATCCCAGGTTGCTCCAAGCTGCATCCAACCTGGCCCTGAACACTTCCAGGGATGGGGAGTCCACAAGCTGGACTTGCTCTCTGTTTTCTTGGTGCCCTGAAACTCTCACTCACACAGATGTTATGGATTTCCTCCTTGAATCAGAGACTCCTCTCTCAGAGAATTTCCCCTAGTGGCACAAAAATATGTTACTGCTGGGCTGGCAAATACACTGAGAACAGATACAGGCTGAGCTTGGAAAGGAGAGAGCAGAACTCTCAGCTTTCAGGGGGGAACAAGCAAAAATTCCTCTGATATTCACGTGTTCCCCAGAGGAAAAAACCCTGATGTGGAAAACACCCAACACACTCACGTCCAGAACAGCCCTGCCCTTGCAGTGACTCCAGCAGGGATGCCAGGTGGGAATACCAACCACAAAAGGTGCTTCCCATTCAGGTACAGACCTGAAGACAAGGGAATTTGGGCCGCATTTCTGGAGGTTTTGAGATCCCTGTCTTCTCTTACCTCTGCACCTGTGGGAAGGTAACTCGCTCCTTCCTTCTTTCTCATCCAGCTCGGAGCAGGTGCTGATGTGTCTCTTCAGTGGGTGCTCAAAGCTTCCTTCTTCATCCTCGTGGAGGAGTTTTTGCCTGGCTGCAGCCTTCAGTGCTGGATCACAGGATCACGGAATCCCAGAATGGTTTGAGTTGGAAGGGACCCCTGCCATGGAGAGGGACACCTTCCACCAGAGCAGGTGGAGTGTGCCACTGCCATGGTCCTTCCTCACACAGATCACTGCCCATGGCTGAGGGATGGAGCAGCCACCACTCAGGGGGAAAGGGAAAACCTCCCGGGATTGCTGCCCAGAGCGGGCAAGGAACACAATGGAGAGATTACAATGGGCCCATAAATCAATTCGGGGAAAGCACGGAGCATAAACACCCAGAGGGTCACTGAATACACGGGGAAGTGGGCATATAAGCACAGGCAGGAGGCTTAATAAATACTCATTCCTGGGGAAACTCCACCTCTGGCACCAGCAGGGGGTTTATCCAGCTGGGCATGGAGGAGGGACAGATGCTGGCCCCACCTGCCCGGCAGTGGGTACAGCCGAGGTGGGATGCCGGCTGATGTGACAGGGAACGTCTGTCCCTTCCTGGGTATCCCAGCAGGAATAGCTGCGTGATTCCCAACCCTGCAGGAAGTTGTCATGACAGGGAAGTGGCTCCAAAGACCATTGGAAGGTGCATTTGTAAGGGAAATCCAGGGCCACCGACCCTGGGGGGAGCGTGGTGAATGGCACAGAGCAGCTCTGCCCTCAGCCCTTGGGTGGGAGGTCTTTGCCTGGCTGTCTGACAGGGCCACTCCAGAGGACAGCCTGAGGGACAGGACTTCTGCTTGAAGTCCTTCAGGTCCAACCACTGGGCATGAGGTTCACCAGAGGAGAAGCTGTGGCTGCCCCATTCCTGGAAGTGTCCAAGGCCAGGTTGGAGGGGGCTTGGAACAATCTGAGGTGGTGGGAGGTGTCCCTGCCCATGGCCGGGGATGGAACTGCATGAGCTTTAAAGTCCCTTCCAACCCAAACCATTCCCTGATTCCATGTGCAAACACGCTTCTTCATGGCTGTGCCCACTCCAGTCCTTCACCTCGTGCTGGATTAAAACCAGTGGCATTAAAATGATTGCCCTGACCCTCCCTCCCAGCTGCAAGCTACATTTTCTGGGCCAGAAATATCTGACAACCTATTCCCTGAAGGATGTAAGGAGATCTTCAAATTTGATGTGGCAGCCTTTCCTTCCTCCATTACAGGCAGCATTTCCTTAGGGATGAGCCCTTTATTTCTGCCCTCAGCCAGAGGATGCTCTGCCAGTGTGGAGACAGAGGGTCTGGGATGGACTCCACTGTACAGGCAGTAGCAAAGCCAGCATTTGACTCCATCCCACTGCCTCCTAAATCCCTGACTCTTCCAAATCCCCCAGCCCTCACGATCACCTTGCAGGGGTGGCTGAGGAGCCAGGCAAGAGCAGAGGGTGAACTCCAGCCCCCGGTGTCCACAGAGGCAGCTCTTCCCCTGCAGCTTTCTGCTTGCTTAAGCAATGCTTCTGCTATTAAATTCAAAAAAGCAATAACATCCCCAGCAATAGATGCCACTCTCGATAGCTGAGGGAACAGATAAGACTCCCAGAGATGTGTTATTCCTGTTCAAAGCTTTGGTCACAGTGACCTGCACGGACACTTCAAACTCAAGCTGTTTTAATAGTGGGTTTTTATTTGTTTGTTGTTGCATTACACGTTTTAAAGGAACTTTCAGAGACTCTGAGCCCTGCTGTGTATCTGCTGTTCTCTGGTTTTCCTGTTCATTTAATGAGGCAAAGACTAGTTAATTAAAAAAAGATCTCCATCTCCCAGCTGACAGATTGCCCTTGGCTTGAGTGATTGTGCTCCCAACCCTTCTCCTCCTCTCTCTTCCCAGGAGATGGCAACCAGCCTCCTGAGGGATGTGTTTGCACCTTTCAGGGATCCAGGAAATAAAAACATATTAAAAAAACCCCCAATGAAACAGGGTCAGTTTACTTCCCATGGAGCCCCAAAACTTGGGCACGTTGCTGCTGTGGGGTGCAGCACGGTCCTGCAGCACTCCTGGGCTGCATCCCTGGGCCAGCCCTGGAAATGAAATCTGCACCTTTCCCACTGCTTCCAGTGAGGTGCCCATCACCCAGCGAGAGATGGTTGGAGCTCCAGACCCCAACCCTGCCCCACAAACCCCTTCTTCGAGCTCCTGAAGTGTGGGTAGGAGTAAAACTTGGTTTTCCCAAAACAGGCTCCTTCCTTGCCACAGGGACCCTCTGATGGCAAGACCTGTTTGGCACCTCCCAGACAGGACAAGCCCTGGTTGTCACAGCCTGTCCCCTGGAAGGGCAGAGACCAGAACAGCAGGAAGCAGGCAGACTGGGCACCAGCATCCCAGCTGGAGAGAGAGGGGATGGGTGATCTCATGGGGCCCCATTTTTAACGCAGAAATGCAGCTTCCAAAGCAGCAGCCACACACGGCTTCATCCCAAACCCCTCCATGCAATTACACATCCATGGTTTCTTCTGGGCTTCCACTTATTTAATCATCCCTTCTCATCTGCCTTTAATACCCTGAGCTCTGTCAGAGGGCAAAAAACACAGCCTTCACATCCAGAAGGACAAGAGTTCCCTGCAACAGCTGCTATATTTAACAGAAAAAAATACACTGGGTTGCCATGGCAACCCTGGGTTCTAAAAATAGAAATGCCATATCCAGCACGGCCGAGAGCACAGGCAGCGCTGACGGAAGCTGCTTTCATGGAGCGCTGGGAAATGGAAGTAAACTTTTATTCCTTGCTGGGGTTGGCATCGAGCAAATCGTGCAAAAACCAGACGATCCTTTGCTAATTAAAACCTTGATCCAGTGCAAAGGATCCCCGCTTCCCTTGGCTCAAACACTGACCCAGGAACCTCAGGATCAAAAGACTGCCTGGAGGGTGGGAGGGAACTGGTCCAGCCGAGCAGTGATGAAGAGATGGAGGTGGTGCTGGATGCAGTTGTTTTTCCTCCTGGCACCGCCACGCTGAGGCTCAGAGCGGCCAGGTCCCCGTGGCTGCGGCACCAGGGCATCAGGGTCAGCCCCTGCAGCAGCTCTAGGGGGTAAGGCTGGGATTTGGTAAGCTCAGAGGAGCCCCCAGCCTTGCCTTGCTGGCTTTAAATGACTGCAGAGCAGGTATCCGAGCCCTGAGGGAGATAACACAGTTTCCAAATGGCCTTTTCCCCTCTCCTCCAACAAAACCAGTTCTCTGGGCGTTAAATCAGGAGCCTTCTCCTTTTTCTCTTACAAACAGACCCAGCCCAGCCCTGTTACCAAAACACACCCCGAGCTTCCTACAGCAAGAGCCAGCTGAGCATCCTCCGAAACCTGATTAGCAAGGCTGAGTAGTCACAGACTGCTTAGGAACAGCAGTTGCTTCCCACTGCACTCCAGGTCTCCAGCCATCTCGCTAATTCTCCTTGACATTTCTTGCTCCGAGTGGAGCGCGTGCCTTGCCAGATTGCAACCCCACGGAGTCGCTTCCGAGCCCCCTTTCCCCGGATGGGAGGATCAGAGTCCCCTCTCTGAGCTCTCCCCGTGCAGCACTGGCTTCCAGGAATCCTCATGCGTGCTGGTGGAGTGCTGGGTGCCTTCTGCAGGAGGCTTGACTCCTGCACTGCTCCTTAGAGGAAGCCTTTGGAGAGGGAGGAAGGGCTCTTGAAGAGGAAAATACTTCACATTGCTGCAGCAGCGTGTGTGAGTGCTCATTCTTTTTTCCCACTTCAATAAACACACATTGCCAGAGCTGAGGGGAACCTAAGGCAGTCTCCTGCAGTATTTTTTTCCATATTTCATGGCTGATTCCAGCAGCCTCAGAGGAGGGTCCAGAGGAGGCCACGAAGATGCTCAGAGCTCCTCAGCTCTGGAGCCAGGCTGGGAGAGCTGGGGGGGGTTCACCTGGAAAAAGGAGGATCCAGGGAGACCTGAGAGCCCCTTGCAGGGCCTAAAGGGGTCCAGGAGAGATGAGAGGCACTGGGGACAAGGGATGGAGGGACAGGACACAGGGAATGGCTTACCACTGCCAGAGGGCAGGGATAGATGGGATATTGGGAAAGAATTCCTGGCTGTAAGGGTGGGCAGGCCCTGGCACAGGTTGCCCAGAGAAGCTGTGACTGCCCCTGGATCCCTGGAAGTGTCCAAGACCAGGTTGGATGGGGCTTGCAGCAACCTGGGATAGTGGAAGGTGTCCCTGCCCATGGCATGGGGTGGCACCAGATGATCTTGAAGGTCCCTTCCAACCCAAACTGTTCTATCATTTCACAGTTCCATTATTCTGTTCTATGAAACTAAAAAAACCCATGCTGTGCATTTTTGGGATGATCTGCAGTGGTTTGCAGCAGTGCCAGCACTTCCCTGACACAGAGCATGCTCTGCCTCAGTCTCCTGCTACTCTTGCATTTCATTGGTTCTTCCCACTGGGATATCTGGAGTTTTCTCAGTACATCTCAAAGCAGGATGAACTGGACACATTTAGGTACCTGCACAGAAAAGGGGGCTTGGGGTACAAAGGACAAGTTCGCCTGTCCAAGGACCAGAGGACTCATACATTCTGAAACCAGTAAATTATTGACTGCAGGTTGAAATGGCATTGAAGACAATGTCACTGGGCCTAAAACTTGAGTAAAACAACCCCTTCTCTCTGCACACTTGAGCACCAGACCTTGCTTAATGCATGAGCCCACCTGCAGCGGGGCCAAGGGGGTGAATTCCAGCAAGCAGTGGGGGCTCTCCCAGCTCATTGCATATCCCATGGTGGGGATGGACACTCATGGTGGACACAGGGACATTGCCTCCCCCTGGCTCGTGCCAAGGGAACACCTCTCCCCTCCATCTGCTGTGGCTCTGGGTTGGCTAAATACACTGGCATGGCACGAGTGATGCCACAACCCACCCTGTGACCCAAAGCTGGCCAAGATGGAAACACTTAGTGGGTCACTGAGCTGGGAAGTGCCCAGTGTTACTGTGCAGTAAACATCACTGCTGCCACACAGACTCGCCCAGCTGGGGTTGCAGGCACGTCCAGGAGGCTGGCTGGAGGAAGCTGGAGCTGGGAAGAGCAGGAGAGCATGGCAATGGGCTTGGCAGGGGGGGAAGGGACCTCGCTCAGGGACTTCAGGGTTTGTTTGCTTCATCCCTCTTCATCCTGACCCAGTTCCTGGCCAATCCCAACTTGCCATGAGCTCACTGCAGAGAGGATATAAACACTGGATGTTTCTCTGACTCCCTCCACCACCTGTGATGTCCTGCTACAATTCCTGCTCAGCATCTTTCCTCAGCCTCCCTGGGCCTCTGGAAGCAGAGCACACTCATCCTCCTCTATTTTATCTCAGGTCTGGCCCACTTTTCCACCTACCCTGCATCCCTTTCCCCCTTGCAGTGCCCAGAATTCCGAGGAATGGTGTTTCTGCAGCTGTATCAGCAGCACAGCAGCACCTCCTTGCCACTGACAAGGGCAGTAAATCCGTGGCACTTACAGAGCACAGATAAACCCACACCTTTGCAGTGTGTGCAAGGAAAGGCTTTAACAGTGAATATTCTCCCAGACTGGCCAAATGGAGACAGGCATGGCTGAGATTTAACCTCAGTGCCCTGGTGTGATGGCAGGGGCCAGCTCTTCTGGCTGAGCTGGACTGAGAGGATGAAGGAGGGGATGCTGCCGGGGCTGGTGCTTTTAGAGCAGGGCAGGGAGTTAAGTGCACAGAGCCTGTTACTGCTAATGGTGTTTGTGTTCAGAGCTCCCCAGGCGTTGCTTCCGAAGCTGCTGTGCCCAGGCTGTTAACCCAGGCTCACCTGCTGTTTGGCTTTTGGGACTCGGATGTCAAACCTCCCCGAGCGTGGATGTGCAGGGCACGGCAGGAAGCACTCGCTGCAAGTGCTGCTGTTTGCCTCCCCTGCTCCTGCCTTCCAGCTGCTCCAGAGGAGGAGGAGGCTGTGCAACAGCATCTCAGGATGGCTGGGTGAGCAGGAATGGTCCAACCTGCTGTCCTCACCCAAATCTCACTGATGCCATGGGAAAGCCCTTCTTACAAGGGCCTGCAGTGACAGGACAAGGGAGAACGGCTTCCCACTGCCAGAGGGGTTAGATGGGATAGTGGGAAGCAATTCTTTAGTGTGAGGGTGGGGAGGCCCTGGCACAGGTTGCCCAGAGAAGCTGTGGCTGCCTCTGGGTCCCTGGAAGTGTCCAAGGCCAGGTTGGACAGGGCTTGGAGCAACCTGGGCTGGTGGAAGGTGTGGAATGAGATGATCTCTGTGATCCCTTCCAACCAAACCAGTCTGTGATTCTGTGATTCTATGATTATATGAAAGGGAATGTGTGGTGGTGCTGGGAGGCCTGATGGGTTAAAATGAGAGCCCCTAAGAGGGACTTCAGGTCAATCTCCAACCCTTCATCTCCGCTCCAGTGACCCCTTCCATCAGCCCACCCAAACAGCAGCTCATAGGCAGGTCCCTGTGGGAACTGGGGACACTCAGCACCCCACAGGGCAGCAGCAACAGTATCATGGACAAAGCTTCAGGTCCTTCAGTGTCCCATCTTATCAGTGGCCAGTGCACTAGTGAGCCATGCCTTCGTGCTGGAAGTAGATGGAATTCCTTATCCTGACTTGTGTGAAAGAGAAAAGCCCTGTTCCTCTGCTGCAGGGCGCTCCAGCATCCTCTCCTGGGACCTCCTTCTCCTGGTGCCTGTCTCAAAAGGGATGAACTGAAGATGCTAGGTTCCATGAGGGCATCCTTCCCTGCCCAGGAGGGTTTCCATCACCCAGTGATGCCAGACCACATGCAGATGGAACAGCAACCTGCCTGTACAGACTCACCCACGCGGTGCTCGTGGTCGGGCGGGGGCTTTCTCAAGGAAACAGGGCTCCTGACGGCACTGTCCCAGCCTCAACCTGCTGACAGCAACCACAGGAATGCAACAACAGCCCTGCACAAGCCCACACACACTGATAAAGCACTTGGCTGACACGTGGACTGTGTGGCAGTCGTGCTCTGGAAGTCAAACATGAGAGAGATCGTGAAAAGTGCTCAAGATTTACAGGGATGAGCAGAATAAACAGAATAAGCTGCTTAATTTTGATGTGCATCTGGACAGATTCACCTCAAAGGCTTAGCTGGGACCCCTGGAAGAAACTCTGCTGGCAGCAAACTCCCAGCCCCCAAAAATACAAGACACAGCCCAGAATAGCAAGGGCACCAGCACATCCAGGCAATGCCTCCAAACAGGAGGTTAGACAGCTTATCCCAGAAACCTGCATCCCAGGATGTCACCCCATCACAAACTCTCACCTTCCCCCCAATTTCATGCCACCAAGCTGGCTCAGGTTTGTGCCCTGTCCTTGCAGACAACCCTGATCTCACATGCCCACCTCTGGCAGGATAAAACTGGCGAAAAATCCCAGCAGGACACGTGTTCTGTTAGGAATCTATGGAAAACCCACATTACAAGCCAAAGGCTACCTTGGGTACATCCAGCCTGCTGGAAGTTATGTGATTTGTGGCTTCTCTGCTGTCCCAGATCATAGAACCACAGAATGGTTTGGATTGGGAAGGACCTCAAAGCTCATCCAGTGCCAGCCCCTGCCATGGGCAGGGACACCTTCCACCAGCCCAGGTTGCTCCAAGCCTCATCCAACCTGGCCTTGGATGCTTCCAGGGATGGGGCAGCCACAGCTTCTCTGGGCACCCTGTGCCAGGGCACCCCCACAGTGCCTTTTCCAGCCTGTTCTTGAACAAAACCTGATAGAACCAGCCCGAATTTTGCCTCAGGATTCATTTCTTTGCTCCAAGTTCAGCTGGGTCTATATCCAGGAGCCAGGAATTAAGTAGCATAGCTATTCCAAAGTAAATTGCTCTACAATTGCTTTTCCATAGCAAGATGGTTGTTTTCTCAGGGCAAACCACTTTAATCCTTGAGGAAAGTGTCAGCAGGAGGAATAGCCAGGGAAAACCTGGCTGTGCTGCTATTCTGGAGTTATTATCAGGTAAAAGAGGCCAGTGAGTTTCCCCTCTACGGCATTTGTGGCCAAGCTGGCAAAAAGGAATGATCCATTCTTTAACTTTCCCTCAGCTCAGCTGAGGGTGTCAGAGCCGGGGTTCCCTATAAATTCCCTCAGTTTGGGATGGGACTGTGGGGACAACACTCTGTCTCCAAACCAAAAGGGCACAAGAAAACGTGGAGCTGCTCCAGCCAGGGAGAAACGCCTGTAATTAATGTAGTGGGAAAATTACACGTTTCTACAGCCCCCCCAAACACAACAGCAGACATCCATTTCCTGCAGGGCTGTGGATGTTTGCCAGCCCACAAAATAAATCACAAAACCACAAAGCCAACAAGGAGGAAAAGAAAGGGGAATTATCACATGCAGCAGCCTTTTGTACCAGGAAAATCACCACTGTCTCCACCAGACGTCTATTGTTTATCAATAATATTCCCTATTAACGGTGGAGACCCACCATTTGGGCCTCCAGCAGAATGACGGAGGTCTCCTTGGATTTTCCAAGCTCCAAAGGCACAACCAAGGGGTATTTTGGGAGATGTAGTGACCTGCCCCTGAGGCATTCGTGGGACCAACCCCAAAAAAACCCACGGCAAGCCTGATATTTAATAGACTTTGGTATGGGTGAAAAAATGGAATAGACCCAAAGTTCCCTACTTTCCTCCAGGAAGAGGGTGTCTGGAGTGCCGGGATGGAGTGCTCAATGGTCTGGCAGCGCCTCTGGAGGGACCGTGCCCAGTGATGCTGGAGATTAAAACAAGAGCACAAACAGTTTTAGCGAGGACTCCCAGTCCCACTCCCACACATTTTCCCTCCCCCCGCCTTTCCCTGTGGAGGTTTAATGGCACGAGCTCCCACTTCACAGCCCATGGAGCCA
This sequence comes from Myiozetetes cayanensis, assembly GCF_022539395.1. Classification (NCBI taxonomy): domain Eukaryota; kingdom Metazoa; phylum Chordata; class Aves; order Passeriformes; family Tyrannidae; genus Myiozetetes; species Myiozetetes cayanensis. Next base: position 116,544 of record NW_026088185.1, on the reverse strand, counting down.
GTGAGAGCCTCTCCATTGACTTCCAGCTGCCAGCACCGGGATTGTGACACCTGTTTTATGACTTCCCCCGTGGCTTATGAAGCTGGGCTTTATCAGCAGCAGGAGACTGGAGGAGAAGGTCCGTCAGTGGGTTTCAGAAGGGCAGTTCCTGTTTTCCTCTTTGCCCAGGGCTGTGTTAAATGAATTACGGGTGTGCTCCATACTTCCCAGAATATACTTTGGCTGCAGCAACCCTGGCAAATGCATGAGCACTCCCAAGGTTTATTTTTTTCCTTTTCCATGTGCCACGGGGTGAGTGCTGCTGGCCAGGTTCCTGGTGGAGGGGCACCTGGAGGCTCTGCCTAGAGGGGTCTCTGTGCCAGGACCTGGTACCTGATCTGAGGGTCCTTCACGGCACAGAGTGAGTCGTGGGCTGTCCAATGTCCTCAGAGCTGGACCTGCTTTTGAGCAAGATCCACGGGGGCATCCCCAAAATGCTGTGCTGAAGCAAACTTTGAGTTGAAGTGCTTGAGGGGACATCCAAATCCATCCTCTGCTGCTCACACGGCAGCTTCTCCACACCACAGACTACACTGAAGTGTGATCTCTTGGGTCAGAAGGGACCCTAAAGCTCATCCAGTCTCACCCCCTGCCATGGGCAGGGACACCTCCCACTAGCCCAGGTTGCTCCAAGCCCCGCCCAACCTGGAGGCTCTGGCTGAAGTTGGTTTATCTCACTGAGATTTATTTTACTGCCTTTCCACCAAACCTCCATCAGAACCAGAGGCCCCATGACCTGGAACAGCCACGTTTAAATTCCTTCCCTATTCCAGGATTACCGACCCCAAATCCTCACACCCTTTGCTTAGGGGGCAAACACAGCTGGCACTTAGAAAGGAAATGTGCAAAATGCTTCCCCACACAGCAGGTACTTCAGCTTTTCCTTTGTTTCCTTGGACAGATTAAAAAAAAAAAAAAAAAAGAAAGAAAAATTGTATTTATTAACACACACTCCACAGTGAAACACTTGTTCACTTGTTTTGGAGAAAAACATGTTTCTCTCACTGATTATTGGCTGTTATTCCAGAGGCAGGGAGAACAGCAGCCCTTAAATGCCTGCCCCGTTCCTCAGTGATTTGTGCTTTTGTGTTGTGAACGACATTCCCAATTCTGATAAAGGTATTAGTGCATTTCTCGGGCTGAATAACAAATTATTAAATGCAAATTTATGCACTTCAGTGCTGAGAACTTCAAGGCAAAGCACTCAGGACATCCAAATTCTCAAGGTCCCCACAGCAGCTCTGCACAGACCAAGTCCCCAGCCTCCTTGGCTGTGTTTATGGGGGCACATTTCGGGGATTAGGGCAGGGGTAGATGTCTCCTGGACGTTTGCACAGCACTTTGCTCAAAGCAGTGGCTCCAGGCAGTATCCTCTGAGCTGGGTCCACAGCAAGCTCCCTCCTGAGCTCAGTATGACTAAGTGGCACACAGGAACCGATAAGCACACTCAGGATAAACACATCTGGAAGCTACAAAGAAATGCTTATTAGGATGCTTTTTTTAGGGTAAAAATGGAGCAAAGCTGAAATACAGGGTTAGAACACGGGTTAGAGTTTTCACCTGGGGACGGGGAGGCAGGGGAAAGCTGTCCTCAAACCAGAGCTGCTTTGGCTTTTTTCAAACAGCAGATTAATCCTTTTTTCTTTGTGTTTCCATTTGCTTTTAACCAAAGGAATCACAGAACCGTTAAGGTTGGAAAAGACCTCCGAGATCATCAAGTCCAGCTGTTCACCCACCACCTCTGTGTTCACCACCAGACCGAGTCCCCAGGCGTCACATCCACACGCCTTTGGAACACTTCCAGACATGGGGACTCCCCACTGCCCTGGACACTCATCCCAGGTGGATCACGGGCCAAGGAGCTGCACTGCCCCAGGGTAGTGGTGCTTTTCCCCTTCACTCCTACAAACAGGAAGAAAAAAAACCCACAAAAAATTGATTTAGTCTAAACCTAAAAGGAAAGTTCCTATTCCTGAGCTGGATTTCAAAAACAAACCCTTGGTTTGACCCGAAATATTTAATTTGATTTAAAGCTTTTGCTTTGCTTTGCATTTCTTGGATACCTTAAGGAAAATTAATATTGAAAAATAATTTCACTTCTGTTTTTGTGGTTTGGTGTGGGGGGGTTGTGTTTTTGTTTGTTTGTTTCTTCATTTGTTTGTTTTACAGCCTCCTGTGGTTTGTTTCCTTTTTTTTATTTGTTTTTTTTAAAGTATCAGGCAGATCACGAACCCTGGGCACAGCAAACAAAAGCCATAGGGCATTGTCCTAGGTGTCTCTAATTTAGGGAGTTATTAATTAATAATATCTATTAAAGTAATAATTATAATTAATAATAATAATAATAACAAGATGGGCTTTATGGTCACTTCCAACCCAAACCCATCCTGGGATTCTGTGACTCTAAACACAAGGGTTGTTTGTAATGGTTTGGACTTAACAAAGTCATTTGCTGGTGTCCTTTCATGATGGGTGAAGGAAGGGCTGGCAGAAGCCACTTAGAAATCAGGGGACTGAACAGGTCATTAAAAAGTAAAAACCAAAGCACTCTCACGTCTGGGTTTCAGGCAGGTGACAACAATAAGCATCAATAAATGAACATCAGTCTGTGCTCACAGGAAATGCCTCATCTTGGCCGTGTGCCCACAAGGATGCACTAGTTCATGCCGTCGAGACTTCTGTATTTAAAAATAAAATAACAAAAATTAAACGTTCCCTCAGACAAATGGAAAGAGAGGGTGATGCCTGGGTAGGAGCAGGAGCCAAGCGTCCCAGCCTGGACCACTTGGTGAGTGAGGGTCATATCCCATGTCTTGCTCTTCCCCTGCACCATGAGGTGCCTGGGCTGGAGTTCCTTCCAGGCCCCTGGCACCTCCCATTTGACAGCACCAGCAATTCCAACACAGCAGGAATTCTCTGGGAGACCTGGACTGTGCAGCCACAACACTCTACCCAGAGGGTAGAGACAAGACTGGTTTTTGGGGAGAAGTCTGTGTGTTAGTGGCTGTATTTCACCTCCCACCCTGCATTTTGCTTTCAAGCCCCTCCAGCATCCCAGACACAAGCTCATCACTTTCCCACCATTACCTGTCCATCATTACTAAGAAATAGCTGTGTGATTGCATCTGCCTGTAGCTCCACCTGACAGGAGGGGTTTATTGTGCTTGGGTTTAAGAACACTTTAAAAGGGCTCAGAGCCCGTCATTCATCCATTTCCTACGGTCACAGAATCACTGAAGTTGGGAAAGACCTCCAAGATCACCAAGTCCAACCTTCGATTGGAAAGGTGAATTTCCTTGTATGCTCCTGAGAATTAGAATTTCCCTTCATTTGAGACTTCTCTGATCATCCCTAATTAAACAAAGAACACACATCTGTCCTCCTTAGTAGCCTGCTTCCATATTTTTCCAGGCCTCCTGGTTCCTGCCTGCTCTCAGTGACAGTGACTCAACACGAAAGCTTTAGCACGTTCCAGGAGCAGGCTCTGGTCACTGCAATTTTTAGCCTCAGTCTGACACATGGCTTTTGGGGGCAGAGGATTTAGCTTGTTATGTCTGAGACCATTGCCCTAAATACTTCCTCCTCCTCTCCATTTTCCCAGACATTATATGATCCCGGAGGGCATTTCACATTCCCTCCAACTTTGCTGCAGTGGAGTCTAAAATTTGCGTTGCCTCTTCCAGAGCCTAATAAAGCCTCATGAGAACAACAGCTTTTTGTGTGCTGTTACTCTCTGTATCTGAAGGATACTCCTGAACTTTAGCCTGGCTTTTGCTTCTGGCTCCTCTCCCAGGACTTTGATCCAAGAAACCCTCTCGACATGTTCCACTTGCTCAGCTGAGGAATCCAGCACTGCGGTATCTTGCATTGCAGATTATTTTTAGGGATGATCAAATCGAGACAGATAAAAATAAGGAAGGAGCTGGATCTTTGCTGGAGCTGACTCCAAAATGCTGTGACTTACCAGCACTTGGCCTCGTGGCCAGAGTGGAACTCCTGATCCAAGAGCACACCTTCCTGCAGCAGCAGGTGAGGAGGTCAAGGGTGCACCAACAGACCCAAATGGCTCAGTCCTGCTGCTTGGGGGCAACACAGTTAGAGGACAGAAAGGAGAGATCACCAGACATCTGCATGCAAAAGTACACAAATCAAACCCAAATTGCACTTCAAAGTCAAGGAAACATCATCCATGGCTGTGAAGGACATCCTGAGAAACAATGGCCAGCAAGGCTGGGGATGAGCTGCCCAATTTCACTGAAGCCCTTTCATAAATGACTATCAGATCTTTCATAAACTCATCATGTGGCTCTTTATTGGAAAGAAGAGAAGAGCAGGAAGAAACCAGTAAGATACCTCTCTGTGTCATATGTCAAGACTCCAGAAAACAGTTTGGGGGGAAATTCCAGAGCACTGTGAGGTAAAAATGTGAAGGACAAAAACTGGGATTTTTTTGCTGTTGTGAAGAAACAGACTTTGCTCTCAACTGGTCAGTCTTGCCTGGGGAAAGAAAGTGAAAAAATCACCACTGAGGGATGACAAGTCTAAACGAGTCACTTAAAGGTATTTTTTTGCTTGCTTTTTTTCCTTTTTTTTAGGTCAGGTTGACTATTGCCAACAGTACTTTAGCATCTGCTGTGCCTACTGACCTACCACACCTACCCTACTTACACTGATTCGACTTTAATTAAGTTTAGTAGGTGTTCATGCAACATCCAAAGTAAGTCAAAGGCTTTGCAGAGCATTGGTGAAGGTCTCAGCATGACTGGGCAGTTTTGGTGTAAGTAATTTTATTTATATATTTATAAAAAAGAGGGTGGTTTTTTAAGGGTAGGACACTTCTGACCTACTCCCTGTGAGCCTTCCCAGCACCTGGTCTGCAGTTCCCTTCAGAACCAGCAATACCAGAAGCGAATTGTCCTCTTACAGAGTTCACTCCATTCTCACCTTTAGCACAATTGCTCAGCCTTTGATCCTGGGGAAGCTACCTGTTTTAGAGAGCAATTGCTCTAGAACTGCTTGGGCAAAACTCCCTTTTTTCCTTTTGGTTTTGCTGTTGTTGTTGTGGTTTGGTTTTGCTTTGGGGTTTTGCTATTTTTTTGGCCTTTTTAAATGAAAGTGCACGTTGGCACTGGGAATAGGGGTGTGCTGACACACAGAGTAAACCTCACCACTGGTGATTTCTAAGTTAAAAGATGCATAAACCTGGTCCAAGTCCAAATTCCCTCTGTGCAGGAACGAAATGGGGGCATATGCCTTAAAGGCCTGGGAAAACAGATGCCCCTTGCCCACGCCTTGGAGTTAATCCTGCCATTATTCCTTGACCTGCAGTGCACAGAACGGGATAACAGTCTCCTTGGGCCTTTAAAAACAAATCCAAAAACCCAGTATTTGTCACGGAGACAAGGTAAATTCACTCCCTGAATTGAGAACCTCAGATTTCAGCACATGGAAACATCCAGCCCAGAAGCATCAGCTCCTCACACACATCCCAGCAGGGTAGGACCCGAGTCACAGAGGTCTGCTTTTAGCCCTGGATGAGCCCCAGGCAGGAGAAACAACCAAGCAGAGCAGACAAACCAGAGCTGTACCAAGTTCCTCTGCAAGTGTGGCAGATGCAGCCCGGTGTGTTTTCCTCCCGGGGACCCATCTGGGTGTCCGAGTCACACGCCCTGATGGAGCAGGGGGGGAAATTTGCTCTCTACCTTACACGAGGTAAGTGCTCCCCCTTGATGTCCTGCCCGTACTGACGCTGACTCGCAGCCTTTCGTGGAATTTGTGCTATAAATACATTTGCCAGGTTCCAAAATAGCCTCGCGGGGTTACGCTCCAAACAGAGCTGCTCCCTGATGTTTCCTGCATCTATTTCAGCAGCTCCACAAACCCTGCAGCGTTTTCTGGGATCCTCTATTCCACTGACTAACGGGGAGCGGAATGGCTTTGGTTCCAAACCCACTTGCTCCACGGCACGGGAAAAAGCCGGGAGGTAACAAGAGAAACAGAACATTTGGCAAATGTATGTTGAACTTCACACAACAAACCAATTAGTTCAGGCGGCCCCATCTCTATGGCAACCAAACAGCACAAAAACAAGGCATTAACACCTAAATTTATTAGTGTGAAAGTGCTCAGCTTTTATCATTCCAGGGGTATATTCCCCTCCCCAGCTCGTTTTGGTTCACAAGAAGACAACTCGACTCTAGTTCAAACGACAACATAAACATCAGCACACAATTTACAGACAGCAGAGCTGAACCTTTCCCGTTTTTAATCACAGTTTGAAAAACAAATAACAAAACAAAACACAAAAAAAGAGGCTGTGTGTAGGGAGTTACCCACTTTCCATTGTATTTTGCAAAATTGTTCAGGATTTGCAAGTCATGGGTGGGGGGAGAGGCACTATCCATCCTACCCTAACAGCTCCATGAAGATCTTCACTAGGAGGAGGAACTGGGAATATATACTGCCTCTCCCCAAATAATTTACAAGTGTCTTGCCTTTATTTTAAACGGATATTACAAGCCCTAGGTAAATGTGCAACATAATCTGCCACAAGGCTACAGGTCATGTCCCAGGCACTGGGGGAAACGTGGTCTGGTGACAGTTGGGGGTGATGTTGACTCCAGAAATAAGAATGGGAGTGGTGATAGAGATGCCGGGAAGCCTCTTTATCTGGGAAGATGCTTTAAAGTGGGAAGCACCTTCCCATTCAGTGAGTGAATTCCAGCGGCCTCAAGAGCACAGACCGTACTGGGACAGCTTGTAGAAGATATCAAGGTGTCAGATCTCTCTTTACAAGTCCAAGTGAGGCAGGGAAACAAAGGATGTGTCTCAGCCCAAGGCACACTTGAAGCTGTGCTGGGGCTGACAACACTCTTCACATCTAACTAAGTGTTCACTGAACTTCTCTTTTCATCTTTGCTTCGGAATTTAAAATTACTTTTACTCGGAATAAGGATCTGGCTTTCCTGGGGTGGATAATCTTAAAGACCCTAATCCTGGTCACCCTCAGAGAGTGGAAATCTCTGCCTGGAGAAACTGTGGCTGCCCCATCCCTGGAAGTGTCCAAGATCTGACTGGACAGGGCTTGGAGCAACCTGGGAAGGTGTCCCAGCCCATGGCAGGGGTTGGAATGAGATGGACTTTAAGATCCATTCCAACCTATTCCTCCTTCCATCATGAACTGCTGTTTCCAGGTGAAAGGGACCTTGTTTTGGGGCTAATAATCACCACAGATTTGGACCTAATCATTAAGCATTCTGTGTCTTTGCACAATGACAGCAAAGAAAATCCAGGCTGAACACTCAGGAAAAATCCTTAGTGGGAAAAGCAACACCGCCCTGGGAGATGAGGCCTTAAAAAAAAGCATCAATCTCCTCCAGCCCCCTCAGGTGGAGGCAATAGAGCCTTTCTGAGCTGACACCAGTGACACCAAGCACCGTGCAGAAGGTCTATTGGCAAATTGCTTGTCATCCGATTTCAGCGATGTGATCAGAGGACGTTTAATAGAAGGGTTGTGATATATTCACCACACCCCCATTAGCAGCAGCACAATCCATTACCAGCATCCCTCCGTCCCCAGGCAGCGCCTCCTCCTCAAAGCACACTGCCAAGATTTAAGCTGACCAGGGCCCTGCTTTCCAAGCCCTTCAGGCAGGTTACAAGAAAGCAAATTAACAGGTTGAAACCCTGACAATTTGCTCCTGAAACAAGGTCGCTGAGGATCCCACAAGTCCCTGACTGGCTGGCTTGCTCTAGGCTGAAAGGCATTTCAAGAACATTAGCACCGGTGCCAAAAATATCTGGGCTTTGTCCCTGCGGCAAAACAGCGGCAGGAGACGGGGGAGGAGATCTAATGTCGGTGTGTGAATGGGCAGAGTGATGGGGGGAGTGGAGATGTTTGAGTTCGTGGGTTTTGGGGTGCCTCCATCGCTGGGAAGAGCAAACGACGGAGCTTAAAACCTCCCGTCAGCCAGAACTGACTCTGTCACCAGGACACGCCCTCAGCTGCAGGGTAATGCTTGGACTCAGGATCTTAGAGGTCTTTTCCAACCTTAATGATTCCATGATTACCTCTGACAATAGATCTGAGCACACAGCAGCAAAGCCAGCTTGAAACAAACCTGCAGTCCCCTGCAGAAGACACAACTCCACCAAAACAAAATGCTGGGTGACATCATGCCCACTTACAAATGTTTTTCCTCTACTGGATTTTTTTTTCCCATCTCCAGTCTCTCCTTAGAGTTTTTTCAAAAGGAAAAACTTTTGGTTTTCACAGCAGTGAAATAAGTGCTGTAAACCAAAATTTAGCAATTATAACAAAGCTTTATTACACACACAGCTTCCCAGTGGCCTGGAATAAGGTATCTCAGAACCTTCTTTCACATCTTTCAGTGTTTTGTTTTCTAAATTAGACATCTGGAAACCTCCATGCTGAGTCCTGAGGCTTTTCCCCCTCAGAGTCCTCTGGGCTGACAAATTGCTGGGGTGAGATGAGGTCCCTGGTCCATGAGAACGCAGAGCAGCTCTGACTGCTCCTTTCAAACACAGTAACATTTCTGGGGACAAAGGCAAATGGCTTTAAGCTGAAGAAGGGAAGGTTTAGATTAAATAAGAGAAAGAAATCCTTCCCTGGGAGGGTGGGGGTGCCCTGGCACAGGCTGCCCAGAGAAGCTGTGGCTGCCCCATCCCTGGAAGTGCCCAAGGCCAGGTTGGACAGGGCTTGGAGCAGCCTGGGCTGGTGGAAGGTATCCCTGCCCACGGCAGGGGGTGGAAGGAGATGAGCTTCAAGGACCCTTCCAACCCAATCCACCTGGAATTCTGACTCCTAAAATTCACTCCAGCATATCACTGCCCTAATGGGGAAGTGCACATTGGGATAGAGGCACATCCTGGGTAGCAGCTCCTGGTCCTTAATCCCCTCACCCCACACAGGCAGGCACAGGGATGCAGATTGTGCAACAGCTTTGAAAACCCCTCCAGGCCCTCTGGAGACAGTGCCATGTTGAATCCATTAGCTGTGTTAGGAACAAATGAGTGAACAAAAGCCAAGTTTGTGTCTGTGGGGAAGGCAGAGGAGGAGACAGGTAAGAGCAGAGAGGTGGAGCAGTCACCGGCACATGCCCCGTGATGCTCATCAGTCCTGGGGGAGCTACACACCACCCAGAGCTGCCCAAATCCAGACCTGGAGGCTGCCTGAGAGTGTTTATCTCAGTCCTGCTCCCATGCATGCGTGTTCCCAGCAGGAGGGGATGTAAACTGGCTCAGCCATCCCTGCCCAGCCCTCCATCCTCCGCCACGTGCCAAAACTCTTCTGCTCACGCTAGGTCACATTTCTTGGCGCAGAGCTCCACTCCTTCTCCCCTCTCCCTTCCCCCATGCTCCTGGTGAAATATGAAAACAGCCTGCCACCTGCCATTTGCCTGGCCTGCTTCTCCCTGTCTGCCAAAAATTAGCAACATGCCCCAAAATATAATTGGAAACACTGCACCACACTGCAGGGGTCCCGTTGCTGTTGCATAGAAGAGGCTTGACAAAAAGCCAATTTAATTTCTAGATTCCCCGGGCTGCATGGAGCTGCTAAGTGAGGAGGGAAAAAAAAAAAAAAAAAAAAAAGAGTCCCTTTTATCAGGCCAATTCCTATTAGTAGATTCAGATCTTTTAACGAGCCATGCTGTAGGAATCAGCGAGCTGTCACTGCCAGCAGATTTAGGGCATCGTTTCCTGGAATTAGAGTCGTGTGGGAGGTCAAGAGTTAGGAGCTGGCATTCCCCAACTTCAGAGCTGGGAGCTGGGGTGTGCAGAGCAGAGCTGGAGGTGGCAGAGGGTTCAGGAGGGCTGACATTAAGCTCAGGAAGCAAACTGCCCAATTCCCCCTCCTGCCCAGCAGAGCTTGCACAAGTCCCTGGAGGATCCTTGCAGGAGGGATTTGGAGATGCCTCCCACATCTCCCGTGCCTGGGACAGCTCTGACAGCAGAGCATGCTGACCACTGAGGCTCCACAGACCCTGGGCCAGCCCTGCAGAGCCAGCAGTTATCTCCTTTCTGCAGAAAAAGGGCAGAACAGGCAATCAAGAGAAGACTGGGTACCTCATTCCCACCACTCTCTGGCAGAGAGCTTGGCCAGCAGATTTCTGAAACCAAAAAGCAACATTTCACCCCAAAAGAGCTGTTTGCGTTGCCAGGGTTGACTTGCCAGGCTTAGGAAAGAGCTGTGCCAGATTGGCTTATTATTATCTTCCTTCCTCCCAAGTACTCAGGGTCTGCTCCTTTGTTTCAGGGTGTCTGCATCCAGGGATGTGCTAAAAACCAGCTCCCTTGGGCAGCCCTGTACATACAGGCACAGGGCACTCAGCCACTCTCCCAGCAATAAAGAGCCCTGATGGATATTGGGAAGGAATCCTTCCCTGGGAGGGTGGGCAGGCCCTGGCACAGGTTGCCCAGAGAAGCTGTGGCTGCCCCTGGATCCCTGGGAGTGTCCAAGGCTGGGTTGGACAGGGCTTGGAGAAACCTGGGCTAGTGGAAGGTGTCCCTGCCCATGGCAGGGGGTGGAAAGAGATGAACTTTGTGGTCCCTTCCAACCCAAACCATTCTGGGATTCTATGAAACAAATTGCTGGGCTGGAGCTGGAGCCCTACTTATTTAATGCTTTCCCTGGAATTCTGCTCTCCCCCTGCCCTTACATCCAAGCTGTGCAGCACACTCAGGGTGCTATGGCCCAGAGAGGAACAATCCTTCCCTCTCCTCTTAGGGAGATGAGTGTTCAAACCTGAATCACAGCACTACTCCATGACTCCCCAAATCCTCCCTGGCCAGGTTCCTCGGAGAAAATGCATAGGGGCGCTCACATCAGGCATCCTGGGGACACTCAGGTGCAACTAAAGGCCTAAACAGGACACTGGGAAAATGGAATGCCTCTGCAGACAGGCTGGGGGAGTCTTATGTCTTAGAACCATAGAACATGCTGAGTTGGAAGGACCCCCAAGGATCCACAAGTCCAATTCCTGGCCCTGCACAGGACACCTCAGCAATCCCAGCACCAGATTTAGAGCTGGGAACTTGGATACCTAAATCCTGTTATGGATTTGATGTGTGGAACTGCCTTAATTTCAGCCTCAGAAGGGAAGGGCAAGAGGGAGCCCTGAGGAAGCTCCAGATTCCTTCTCATCAGGCTGATTACTGAATAGACTTTAACATATCAGGGAATTAAGCATTTGGTCGAGTCTAACTAAACTACTCTGAAATTCTTCAAAATTAGATTTTTTTTTCCTATAGTGAGCATGCTAAGAAATAATAGAAGATGACCCCACGTTTCCAAAAACCAAAACAAAAAAAGCCATTCCAAAATCCACAGCTGCTCCCCATTTTCAATAAGCTGTTTCAAACAAAATAAACCAATGCATTTTGCTCCAAGAAATATGCATTAGGCACTGGCAGCTTGCTTCCCTCGTTCATCTATCCCCAAGTATTTAATCTGGAGGGAGGGGGAAACCTTGAAGTGATACATGTGTGAAAAGCCCTGAGAACAATAGCTGCTCTCCAGTTGACTCCAGAGCTGTTATTAAACTCGAGATTCCCCAGCACAGCTTGAGCAGCTCTGTATTCACCAGCACCAGGCTCTGATAACGCCACCAAGTCAGACTTCCACCTCCAAATCCCTGGAAGTTCCCAGCCTGCAGAGCAATGTGCCACAGCGTGGTATGAGCAGGCTCAGCGGGGTGGCACTGTGGAAACCTGCCCTGCCAGAGCGGAATCCCAAAATCAGGGATCTAATCCTCAGATCAGGAGGGGCAGGATCTTACCTGGAGCCAAAGGTCCCCCCCGTGTTTTGGATGGAGTTTTTCTCAGAACGAGGCACAGTCAATGCCAGGAGGCTGCAGTGGGATCGTCCCACAGACCCTGCTCGAGCCCTCGGCTCGTGGGGATGGAAAAGGCTGGGGTGAAAAAGCAAGAATCCAGAGGTCCTTCATAAATCAACCCCCCAAACCCATTCACACCCTGGAACTGGAGAGGCAGCTCCTATCTCTGCTCCCTGTGAGCAGGGACAGCCCCCAGGGAATGGCTGGAGCTGTGCCAGGGCAGGCTCAGGGTGGATCTCAGGAAAGGTTCTTCCCCCAGAGGGTGTTTGGGGACTGAACAGGCTCCCCAGGGCAGTGGGCACAGCCCCAAGGCTGCCAGAGCTCCAGGAGGGTTTGGACAATGCCCTCAGGGACAGGGTGGGACTGTTGGGGTGTCCTGGGCAGGGCCAGGAGCTGGACTCAATCCTTGTGGATCATCCCTTCCCACTCAGGAGATTCTATGACTCTATGGAAAGCAGCAGCTCATCACTGCCAATGCATCTGCAAGGTTTATGTTTATTTTCAATATCCCAAACCACCTCCCCTTTCCACCAGACCTGTCATGACTATTCACTCTCCATTTTTACTTGGGGGTGCTGTCTCAGTGGACAGGGATGGGAAACCAGTCAATTATGGAGCAAACCACACAAGAGGCTGAGGAACTGGCGTGGGAAGGAGGGGCTGGAGCAGAGCAATGCTGCAGAAACCAGACCATGGTGCTCTGGAATTAGCAGCACTGTCCCTGGATGTGTCAAACACAGTAGAGGAAGTTGAGTGGTGCTGTTTGCAACCAGCTCACAGCTCTGAAAATGGGGAGAAGAACTGAAGAGTCTGTCCTGCACTGAGGGTCCCTTTTTCTAGGCTTTGGAAAATGAAGCTTCTCCTGACAGCCACAACTGCAAGTGTGCAGCTGTTTCCTCTAGTCCCCTGGACACCAAGCTGGGAAATGAGGCCATGACAATTTTCTCTGTGTTTAAAGAGAAGCCTCTGAAGCATTGTCCTCAAATCAAGCCTTCATCAAGAGAAGCAGTCAGGAAGAAGGGGCAGCACTTCCAGGGATGGGGTGAGGGCTAGGAGAGCACAGGAGGTTTCCCAGAAAGTTTTAGATATGAGGAAGCATCCAGGTGTACCCCTGACCACGGTGATGCCAAGGCAGGTACCCAGGGAAGTTTTCACCCCGACTGTTGTGTATATTCAGTGTTGATCTCGTGGTCCTGGCACTGCCTTCCCTGTGGAACCCAGGAGACTCAGGCTTGGCCTCTGCAGCTCATCTGCTGTTTGTCACAGGCAAGTGGAAGCATTTTAAATTTATGGTGAGAACAAAAGGACCCGTCAGCATTCCTGCACAATGACAGAGGGGAGGTCTCCCCTCCTCCCTCCCCATGGGCTCTCCCAGAGCTGTTTGCAAACAGCCTGTTGACAACACTGCAGAGTAAGAGAGAGGGCATTATGAAGTCAATTAAAAATGTATTAAGAGAGAGCGAGCAGGAGGGACTGCCCTTCTGAATCCAGCTGTTTCACCCTTCTTGGGGGACAATCCAAACAAACGTGAGGACTCAGTGCTTCAGAAAACTCCTTGTCCTTGCTGTGCTCCAGCCCTCAGTCCCAGCACATACTTGCACATGATACACTGCACTGCTGAACACATCCAGGAAAATAAGACCAGCTCAGAAAAGCTCGTTGCAACCTGTGCTCATGGTAAAGGGCTCACCAGAGAGCTGAACTGACTGAAGCCAAGGTGTGAATAATAAAAATCAGCTGCCAGGACTGGATTGTAATTCACCTCAGAGCTCTGATGGAGCCCAAACATGAAAATCTTTCTTTTTTTTGTTGCCCAGGTCTGGATCAAAAAAATCTAAAGTGGCAAATGCAACACCTGCAGAGCTTCAGGAGAAGTCCTGGGTGCTACAAGGAGTCCAACGCTCTCAGGCACATGGTGGGTGTCTTGGGGGTCGGACTCCATGATCCTTGTGGGTCCCTTCCTGCTCAGGGTATTCTGTTCCATGATTTTCTTCTCTGTTTCTCTGGGCACACAGTTAAACAGCAGAACTGGTTGCCACAGGACTTCCTGGGAGTCAGGAAGGTGAGAGGGCTCAAAAGGAATCAGGCTGAAGACAAGAGATTTAACAATGCCTATTGAACACTGGGATCTGATGGAAACTTCCAGCTCAGGGGTGCAGCAGTCTGAGGGATGTCTCTGCTCCTACTGTATAGGCCACCCTTCCTAGGGTATCACAGAGCCGTGGAATCATGGAATCTCCTGTGCTGGAGGGGATGATCCACAAGGATCATTGAGTCCCACTCCTGTCCCTGCACAGGACAGCCCACCAATCCCACCCTGTGCCTGAAAGCGTTGTGCAAATGTTCCTTGAGCTCCGGCAGGGTTGGGGCGGTGACCAATATATTTATATTTCTATTATTTACTAACAATGGTATATTTATTAACAGTGTGGAAAGGGAATGTCAGTCTCCCTGCTGAGAGAGAGGGACACCGAGCAGGGATGGAGTTTGGTCTCAGCTGAAAGGACCAATGTTGATTCCTTGCTGCTTTACAGAAGCAGCAGCTCAAAGCTGTGGAATTCCTGTCCAGACTCCACTGGATCTGGGAAGAGCTGCAGGTGACAGGGACAGCAGGACAGAGAGGCTGTGGCTGCCCCATCCCTGGGAATGTCCAAGGCCAGGTTTGACAGGGCTTGGAGCAACCTGGGATGGTGTGAGGTGTCCCTGCCCATGGCAGGGGGTGGAACAAGATGGGCTTTAAGGTCCCTTCCAAGCCAAACTATTCTGCAATTCTGTGATTTAGGTTGGTTTTGGTTCAGTCTGGGCAAGATTTGCAATCCTCCTCCTGTTCCCACTGCTCTACCTACTCCAGCTGAACTCTAACATCAGGAGGGGACTCTGTGCCTTCCCTGATGACTGTGCAGCACCTGGAACAGCAAAGTCCTAAGCAGGAGAACTTTCAGCTGGAAGTTAGTCACACCTATTCAAGAGGCCCTAGAGCAGGCTGATGTCTCTACTGACGGAGCAGATGAAGTAAAGAGGCTCAGAGCTGACTTTAGGTCCCACAAGGAGCTCCGAGTGCCTGTGCCCCACCACCCTAGCCCCGCTCAGCGGCAGAAATCCCAGGAGCTCTCCCTGCAACAAGAGCAACAATCTTCTCATCTGGCATCTCAGGAAAGCTTGTTTCACAGGAAGCCCTGCCAGGCTTTCTGCAGCTCTTCCTCCAGCCAGGCCTGTCCTCTTGCCTTCCCCACCAAGGAACACTTTGTTCCAAGACAGCTAATGACCCACTTGCCCATAAAACGCTATCAGGTTGTTTGTCCACTGCTCTTCCACCGCTCAGCTGCTCCTGGCCTGCCGAGCTTGTTGAGGCCAATTTTGTTGGCTTTCCCGTGGAGGCAGTTTTCCCTCTCTGCATGTGTTTTCTGTTCTGAGCACAGCACAGTTTCAACAGGTTTCTGATGCTGTTGTTGTTGTTGTTTCTGACAAGAGCTGCTGTTATGAAATGCATCCTCACGGCCCTGCCAAGGCCCCGGCAATGGAGAACCAGCTCCGTTTGACGCAGGAGCAAATTGAGACCATTTGGTACTTGGGGGCACTGGACATCTCATTCAATCTGCAAGGGAGCTGGGAAAAGGGCTGAGTTTCTACACCCCCACCCCCTTCAATACACTCATTTATTCCTGCAGAAACAGACTGTTTCTCTCCCGATCTTCCCTTTTCCCTAATTTTATCCATATGCCGTCCAAGATGGACATGGAAAATCACTTGCCTGTTGCTCTCAGCAGATGCCTGCCACAGTTGGGTCAGTAAATGAGCCTTAGGGACACAAGCTGTCCCTTGCACCCTTTTGCCAGGGGCAAAGCTCCTCGGATGGCAGTGAACCCAGAGCAGCCCAGGGCTGACCCTCCAAGCCGGCACAGGGCAGGGACCGGCCGCTGGTGACAGAGCCAAACTCCCCGGGGGAGCACCATCGCTTCCAGCACACCAGGGGATTTGAGGCCCAAGGGAGGAAGGAGGCTACAGATCCCCAACCAAGCGAGACCTTCTCCCCCACAGAGAAGGGGCCCAGGTCAAGGTCCCAGCTGTGGGGTGCAGTCTGGGTGGTTGTTCCTCCTCCCCGCTCTGTTCCCCAACCTGGCAGCTCATTTCTCAGGGAACGGTGCCAGCGGGGTGAGGAGGTGGGAGAGCTGGACCTCAGCTGTGCTGCCAGCACCCCTCAGACAGTGCAGGCAGGACACACCAATACCAGCCCCAACACCCGCTTGGCTGGACCAAGGCTGCACGGGACCCGCCACTCCTGAATCCAGCACGTGCCCAGGCAAATCCCCTACTCAGGGCAGTGTTTCCATCCTCAAAGAGATAAAAGGGATGCTCTGGGTGGAGAGCAGTGCCAGTTAAATCACAGTGGGAGAGAGACAAACCACACAAGCCACTCCACGAGCTGCAGAAGGTGGCAGGTCAAGCAATATATCTTCCTTCTTATCCTGGCACCAGAGCGGGGAGCAAAGCCTTCCCTCTATGCCCTGCCATTTAGGACATTTCGGGGAGTTGGCTGCCCCAAGAGACATGCTGTTCCCTGTTGGATTCCCTCACAGTCAGCCTGGACTACAATGACTTTGTCCAGTTTTCAGCATTACGTAGCTCTGAGCTGTTCCTCGAGGCTTGGACACCATGGACTGGCCCTGAGGAGCCCTTGCACCCCACCAAGAGTTTTATTAATGGGGACACCCTGTTTTACCACACACACAGTCCTGCCAACCCCAAGAAAGGAAAATCCATCCATTCTGGGGACAGTGGTGGCAGCACTTTTGCACCACTTGGCCTTGCCTGGAGAAGACCCCAGTGTAAAGGCTGGGCTGTACATAATTTTCACACATGTTAATGTGTCTGGTTTGGCCAGGGAAGAAGGGGAAAGAGGGAATTACATGTATATTGTTTTTAAACATTGCATAATGGCTTCCCACTGCCAAAGGGCAGGGGTAGATGGGATGTTGGGAGGAAATTCTTCCCTGTGAGGGTGGGGAGGCCCTGGCACAGGTTGTCCAGAGAAGCTGTGGCTGCCCCATCCCTGGAAGTATCCAAGGACATATTGGAGCAACCTGGTCTAGTGGAGGGGGTCCCTGCCCATGCCAGGGTGGGTGGAATAAGACCGTCTAACCCAAAGCATTCCGTGGTTCTATCTTTCTATGATAACTGAGCTCCAGGAAACCTCCCTCTTCAGGCAGGGTCTGGATCTGCCTGTCCCTGCCTCCTGCCATGGATGAAAGCAGCTCTCCCTGGAATAACTTCTTAAAGTATGACAACCAGTGCAGCTGCCCTGTTCTCCCACAGCCAGGAACCCAGTTTCAGTGGGAAGCTCATTTGGGAGGAGGCAGAGTTAAGTGACAAAGACATCAGGCTTATCAAGGTCCAGCTTGGGATGGTTGGAGGAAATGCAGCAGCCAGAGCACATGCCAGTATTGTTAATGCCTTTTTGGTCTGTGTCTTAGACAGGGTTTATTTTGGCAGCTGCAAAGCGTGTTAGAAAACCATGTCCTTGTATAGATTGCATGGACTGTTGGAGAGAGCCGGAGCTACTGGAGCAGGGATGCTCTGACAGCAGAGCCCAATCCTCACCTGGCAGAAGTCCACCTGGCTCCAGCAAATCCAAGGCCACCACATCAATTTACATCAACTGAGCGGCTGCATCCAGTTGTTTGTTTGGTTTTCTGACATCTCCTCTGAGCTCCTCCTGCTGAGTTGTGGTGGGGTTTAGGTGTCACAGTGCTACGTGACTGTCACCCAACCGTGTCCTGTAGCAGTTCAGCAGTTCAGGTGACTCTCCCAGGGCCAAACCTCCCTTGTAACATCAGAATGTCTTTCTCAGCACTGATACCCCCAAAATTCTGAAGGGATCAGGCAGTTCAAACAGTTCCAGGAGCAAAAACTTGAAAGTGAGAGGTCTCTGTTTGCCAACAACCATCCAAGCAACTTTTCCCCCTCTCCTGGCACTTCTTCCACAAAGACCATTGTTTTAGAGGGCTAAAACCAGAACCAAGTGGGTCTGTTTTCCGATTCATGGCCAGCCCCTTCCAATCCCTGACTGCCCTCCTGGTGAAGAAATTTTCCCTAATATTCAGTTTAAACCTGCCCTGTCACAGCTTGAAGCTGTTTCCTCTTGTCCTGTCCCTTGTTCCCTGGGAGAAGAGTTCGATGCCCTCCCACCCCTGGCTCACCCCTCCTGTCAGGGAGTTGCAGAGCCAGAAGGTCCCCCCTGAGCCTCCTTTTCTCCAGGCTGAGCCCCCCCAGCTCCCTCAGCCGCTCCTCATCAGACCTGTGCATCTCGGGCTTTCTTATTTCAGCAGCCCAAGAGCCGAAATCGCACCCATCGTGTTGCTATTGGTCGCTCGATCTTCGCTCCCCCCACTCTTCCTCCTGCCGCCCCCACTTCGTTCCACATTTTTCGCATTTCTAGGGATTGTTTTTCACCTCCCGGTGCTTCCTGGAGCTTGCCCAACAGAAATAAACTCAGCCTGACCATCGCTGGTGGGGCGAGGGGCAGGAGGTCACACTCTCGGTAAATTTAGCCTCTCACTGACAGATTTATCCTCCTTAATCAGAACCAAGCGGAGTTTGCGAGGTTTGTTTTTGTGGACTGAACTTCCCCCAAGTCAGCGCGCACACCTCCCCCTCCCTCCCCAATTACATAAATGCCTTTAGTTAAGAGCTAATTTCCTGGAGCGTGTGCCAGCGCTCTCCAAGCAAACAAAGCAAAGACCGACAGCCCGAAAAAAAACCAAAACCCAACCAAACCCAAAACAACAGTGAAAGGAAGATTAATCCTAACAAAAAGTGAGGAACGAGGTGGCTAAGGGGCTTTTCCCCATTTCTCCTCCTTCATTTGCACTTTTAAGATAAAGCAGAGACGGGGAGCACCTTCCCAGCCCGAAAGGCTGAGGTCTACCCGCCTGTGTGACAGCATCGGCAGGTCAGTGAGAGGAGGGGCGGTGGCAAACTGGCTCTGTCTGAACTCGTCTGGATTCCACCAGACCTTGTCTCCATCCAGCACGATCCAGAGGGCCCTTTTGGAATCCCAGAATCCTTAAGATTGGAAAAGACCTCTAAGATCATCAAGTCCAACCATCAGCCCAGCGCCGCCACCACAGTCACCACCGAACCACGTCCCCAGGTGCCACATCCACACACCTTTGGAACACTTCCAGGGATGGTGACTCCACCACTGCCCTGGGCAGCCCGTGCCAGCGCCTGACAGCCCTTTCTGTGGCAGGCACAGCCTCAGGATCTCACCACAGCTTGCCAGGAGTTGTCTAACACAGGTACTGAGCCTTCTTGGAGGCAGTGATTTGTCTTTCCTCCAGTCACAGAGAAATAAAGTTTTGGTCAGAAAACAAAAGGCAGGAGAGCCTGGCAGGTTCATCAGCTTCTCCATTTAAATCCAGACTCTCTGCTCCTGTCCTTTCCTCATCCAACACTGGCACTGCCAAGGCATCCTACCCTTCCACAGCTTAGATCAGCACAGGGGGTGATCCGGGTTTGGCTCCACAGTCCTCTCCTGGGAACAAGCTGGAGGCTCTGTGGTAGCAGAGATTTTGTGGACATCTCCCTTCGTGGGGCTCCTCCTCTACATCTGTCCACAGTCTTGCTTTAACATTTCCCTTTCGTTTTCCTTCCCACCAAGCTATTAATTAAGAACATTCCTAACATGTGCCAGCCTGGAATGTGTCGTAATGACCATTTTTTTCTTCTGTTTCAGTTTTAACAATTGTTTTTATTGAGCTCCTAAAATGCAACCAAGCCCATAAGGAACAGATTGGAAAAGTTGAATTCAGACTCTGGTTAGGTTTGATAAACTTCCATTAGGTCCCAGGCAGGGGGACCACCAAACTGGCTTTAGATGGGACCCAAATAACTATGAAGGAGCTGGAGGCATCTGCATCACACCCAGGGCAGGGGGAGCCCCTCCACAGCTTGTCCTGGGAAAGCCTGAGGCTGAGGACACTCAGGGTATCCCCACAACTCCCCACCGAGCCCATCTGAGGATCTCTGTGTAATACAAATACCTCAGAAACAACCCATGGAAAGCACAAACCTGGCACGAGGGGATCTGGGATGGGAACTCTGCCTGGATTTTTGAACACCCTGGTGGTGTCAGCAGGCGGAGATGAGCCTTGGGCAGCACTCACAGCCCCAGCTGTCAGCTCCTACAGCCCAGGAGAACCTCCCAATGCACTGGGGCCATGCACAGATTTAGGAGGGGTTGGGTTTCCATCACAATGCCATAAACATTTTTTCCCCATTGCTGCAATAAGGATGAATCCTTCTGTTTCCTTGTAGTTAGGTCAGCCCAGAGGCATTGCTTAAACACCAGAGAGCTCAGCTGGGCAGAAGGGAGAGAGAGAAAGGAGAGAAAGGAGAAAAATGAGAGAAAGGAGAGAAAGGAGAGAAAGGAGAGAAATTCCATCTGCGAAGAGGAACTGCAGGAGAGGGAAGCAGCAACGCAGAGGGGAGAGGTGCACTGACATATTTTGTGGATTAGCACGGGTTGAGATGGAGTCCCAGCCCTGTGACATCATTAATCCAGATTAGGCATCTCCCTGCATGAAACTCCCAAGGAACCACCCCAGCTTTCAGCTCCATAGCAGGGTTTTTTCCCCCCTTGCCCTATTAGGGTAAGAAATAACCTCCTGTATTCAGGACAAAGCAGTTTCTGCTGCATTTCCAAGCTCAGCCTGCAGCTGCCTGGATGCCCTCGGGTGCTGGGGATGGGAGGTGCCCACGTGGCTCTCACCGGGAGCTTCTCTCCTTGCCCCTCAAACAGCAGTGGTTACCTTGGGGCGGTGCAGATGCCAGGCTCCGCCAGACCCAACTCCACCTGAGGGGGGGACTGCTCCTTCCACAGCAGTGGAGCTGCAGTGCTGCAAACATCGGCCCAGATGTGCTGCCAGGGCTCACTTCAGCCCGCGTTCCCCCCTCCTGCCCATCTCCCAGGGGCCCTGCTGGACCAAGCGCTTCTCCCCTGCCTGGACACGGGTCCCACTTCCCAGAGGACGAGCTGGGAAGGTAAATTTCAGCGTGGCTTTCTTTGCTTCAGATGAAACTTCCCCTCATTTCGCCTCGAAAGCGAGCACACGTGGGGCTATTTTTACGCAGGTTTATTTTTATCCCGTCTTTGCTCCGTCTCCTCTCACGTGGCCGCGCGGGAGGGGCGGCTGCGGCTGGCAGGGCGCGTTCTCCCCCTGCAGCTCGGCAGGGCCGGGGCAGACACGCTGCTGGCAACCACAGCACAGCACCCTTCCATCGGTGCCCGCTCCCTGCACTGCTCCCAGCCCACGGCTCGTGTTCCCAACCAGCCCTGCTGCCCACAGCCCCCCGAGATGATACCCCACCCAAACATTCCCCTCCCGCCCGGAGGGACCCGGTTCTGCTGCCCCTCCCCGTGCTGGACCCACGGTTGGGCCACGGGAAGGCAAAAAGCCCCTCTGGGACAGACCCTTCTCTGCCTGGCCCTGCCTTCGAGCCAAGTAGCTGGCAGAGGGCACTGGGATGCCCAGGAGCTGCTTTGGCCGGGGATGTGAACAGCCCCGGGCAGGGAGGACACTGCCCAGCGGACACTGCGGGCCCGGGGATGTTTTTGGTTGGGATGAGCAATGGGCAAAGGTCTGGGCTTCGCTCCTTAGGGGAAACGCAAACATAGCCTTGAGCCTTGGTGTGTTTTCCTGAAGGGGAATCGCTGCTTCCCACCAGCATGACTAACCTCCCCCGGGGCTGTGTGGTCCAGCCAGCAGCAGCTGGTCTGGCTGGGACTGCGGATGAGGAGGGGAAGGGGAGGCAGAGGAGATTGGGCCTCGCTCAAGAGACTCCCATGTCCCAGAGCTGCCTCTCACCCTGCCATCAGCTCCCAGAGCATCTTCCCAAGGCTGCTGCTGACTTCCATAGGAAAAACACAGCCTCTCCATCCCAGTCCATCCTGGATAACAGCGTGTCCCGGTGCCCACGGTGCCACTCTGCCCCCCATGCCAGCCTGCAGTGTGCACTGGCAGGTCCCCGTTACCATGGCGATGCTGTCAAGGTTCAGATACTTTCCTCCATCCCAGTTTATCCTGCTGTTTTATTTCCCCCACCACTCCATACTTCAGGGAGGGTTGGGTGCGGCTCTACTGTCAGGGCCCTGGTCACATTGCATGAAGTCCTTGCTGGGGAATAACAGCATTGGATCTCCTGTCACCACAGAGGCAAAGCTGGAATCAGTGAGCAGATACTGATAAATCCTCTGCTGTCTCTTCTCATTAAACTTAATCACAGGGAAAAACCCAAAAGGCCTGAAACATTTTCGTTAAGTGACAGGGATTTTTTTTTTTTGGTTGGCCATAATTTTAAAAGAAAAGCTCCCCATGCAGAGGGGACAGCCGTGGGTACAGCTCCTTGTCACTGCTGGGCCCCCCCATAACCCACCTCCCCAGGGGACAGGGGGGTAGAGCACCCAGCATCACCTTTCCATGGACAGCCCTGCCCTGGGAGTTCAGGCCACACCAAAACCCAGTACCAGCCACCTGGGCAAGCAGGAGCCCCCAGAAGCACCTCCCGGGTTCCTTTTCAGCCAGGTGCTATTTCCTGGAATCACAAAACCATTAAGGTTGGAAAAGCCCTCTAAGCTCATTAAGCCCAACCGCTAACACAGCACTGCCAAGGCCACCACTAATCCATGTCCCCAGGTGCCACATCCGTACATCTTTTGGGCACTTCCAGGGGTGGTGACTCCACCAATGCCGTGAGCAGGCTGATCCAAGCCCTGACTGTCCTTTTCGTGGAGAGATTTTTCCCCAGTATCCAATCTAAACCTCCCCTGGTGCAACTTGAGGCCATTCCTTCCCTCTGGTCCTGTCCCTTGTTCCTGGGAGCAGAGCCCAAGCCCCTCTGGCTCCCCCCTCCTGTCAGGGAGTTGTAGACAGTGAGGGAAGGTCCCCACTGAGCCTCCTTTCTCCTGGTGGCCTCCATCCAGCTTCTCCATAGCAACATCTAGACATTCGATATAGATGTGTCCCAAAACTGCCTTTGCTAAATGCCGCCTCTCTCTACCACAGACAAGCATTTTCAGGGAAAATCCCAGCTCGATCCCAGGCTGGGTGCTTCATGTTCATGCAATAACAGCAGCTCACCTTGAGTTGGTGTTCCCAGGCTCTTTCCTACACTGGCATTGCCCCAATCCTTGTGCACCTGAGTCCTTTTAGCCTGTGGTGGGATAGGACACAGAAGAGAGACCTAAAGGGGCTCCAAGAGAGCTGGAGAGGCACTTTGGACATGGGCATGGAGTGCCAAGACAAGAGGGAATGGCTTCCCACTGCCAGAGGGAAGAAATTAACGCCTGTATTAAACAGAGCTTTCTGTCACTTGGAATCCCTTATCTGAGTTGTGAATGCCGTGGAACTGGGGGGCTGGCTGGGTGGGTCACTGCCCTGCCCCCAGGCAAGCCCTGCTGGGGTTTTTCCCCTCACCATCCTTGATTTACAAGAGTGGTGCTTTGGCTGAGGGTGCTGGTGAGCTGATGCTGGGACACGGTTCCAGGAAAGGCAAATCCATTAATCAAAGTGCTCCCAGTTCAAGGCAGGTGAAGCACCAATAAATATTGAACACAGTGAGTGAATCAGACTCCAAAGTAGCTTAATAAATAAAAGGCTATTAAAAAAAAATATATCTGCAGATGCTCATGCCAACACTTCTTGAGTCCCAGTCCAGGTCTGAATCACATCTAAGAGTGCCCAGCTGTGTCCTCCCAGGCTGACATCCCGGAGGACAGAGGTCCAAGGCACACTGCAGGCTGCACAGACATGGGTCAATGGGAAGGGAAATGCTGGCTGGCAAAGAAACGAGCTGCTAATTTATTGAAATGCTTTGGAAAATAATTGCATTTGGAAGCCTTCAGCTGTCCTGGGTTTGTGCCTTCATGCAGGACTGGAACTTCAAGAGATGGGACATAAAAGGGAGTGGAAAAGCAAAGAGATCTTTGAAGCTGGGGCAGGAGAGCACGCGATCAAACGGAGCCAGACTCCCAGCTCCCACCCCACGCAGGCAAAGCTTTGCAGCTCCCATGGATGAGCAAACTGGGAACAAATCAGCCCTGTTTGTTTTCATGGGGGTGAGAAACACCTCCTAACCTGGCAGCAATTCCTGTTCCTTCAGACAGCTCGCTCCCAGCAAGCAGGACGCAGGGATGGGACCCTGAGAGGGAAGAGTGACGACTCCCCCCGCTGTCTTGGCACATGGGGTGGGTCACATGCAAGGTCCTGCCCCACGGATTTCTCTGATTTCAGGGCTCCCCAGTTGTCACCAACATCCTCCCCAGTGGGTGCCTGCTGTCCTCCATCTGCAGTGGGAGGTGTCTGAAGGTGCAGGAGGCTGTGAGTGTGGTTCCAGCTCCTTAGGGCTCCCTGTCCCCGCTCCACCTCAGCTTGGCTGCAGCTCCTGGTGAGGAGCAGGCTCCAGAGCCCAGCCAGTGAGGCACGGACCTCTGGTGACTCAGGGGACACTTTCCATTCCCCACATCTAGGGGTGACACACATGGAGATGGAAAGTGTCCTTGTGTCCTTGCTGTCCTTGTGCAGCAATTCTCAGGTGAGTTGGTGGGGCTGTTGGTGGAGAGCTGGGTGGCACTGCCAGGCTCTGGATGGGGAAGGGGGTCCTCATCCCATGCCATGGTTTGTCCCCCAGCCATCATAGAAGGGGTAGGGTTGGAAGGGACTTAAAGCCCATCCAGTTCCACCCCCTGCCAGGGGCAGGGACACCTTCCACTAGCCCACATTGCCCCAACCTGGCCTTGGACACTTCTGGGGATGGGGAACAGATAGAGCAGGATGAAAAGCATAGAGGAGAGAGCAGCCCCAGAAAGGGTTGAGGAGGGAATGAACACAATTCCAGCCCCATCATCCCCAGCCCCCGCTCTGCCAGGGGTTCCCAGGCGCTCTCACAGCACTTGCACTGAGGAGAGGGCAGAGGACAGATGGGGTCACTGCTCCAGCAGCACAAAGAGGGGTTCAGAGCTCTTCCCACTAGAGTTGCCTGGCTTCCCTCCCCCCTCCCAGTGGGTCTGCTCGGTGCCACCATCCCCATCTTGCTCTTGGGCCATCCTCTGGATGAAGGTCGTTGCACAAAGCCAGAGTAATTGCCCTGCCTTGGAGGGCTCTTCTGAAAATCAGCACATTCAGGAAAAGCATCTTTGAGGTGCCCAGTGGAAGGGGCCATCCTGGTCCCGGGGACAGAGCTCGTATTCAGGCTCTGCAAACAACAGGGCATTCAGCAGGAATGAAGGGACAGTAAATTCAGAAGGGGGGGGAAGCATCTTTTCACACAGTTTGCCTCGAGGAACTCAATGTCATATGATGGGGCCAAGGGACTTGTGGGATCAAACAACTGCTGAGCCGACCTTGGATATTGGATTATCCAGACCAAAAAATAAACGACATTAGAAAGGGAAAGCTCACTGAGTGAGCCACATGAGAGCCCCAGGAAGCACTCGAGCTGTTTGGTCCATCAAGGACCACGCTGGAGAAGACTTCCTGAGGAGACACCACCTTTTCTGGGAATGGGTTCTAGGAAGCAGCCTGGATGAGGGCTCCAGGACTTCCTGCAGCTTTCCCTGAGAATCCTGGCACCAGCTGATGAGTCAGTAAGAATCCTTTGCTAGCCACAGTGGCAACCAGCCCTCTCACCACAAGGATGGCTATCAGGATTCTCTCCTTCCAGCCACTCCTGGAAGATTTTCCTTGTACCCACCTCATGTTGTTACTGGGAAGATCTTGGCTCCTCATCTCTGCAGCTGCCCTGCAAGGAGCTGCAGCCATCATTCAAACCACAGAACCATGGAATGGTTCCAGTTGGAGGGGACCTCAAAGCCCATCCAATTCCACCCCCTGCCATGGGCAGGGACACCTCCCAGTATCCCAGGTTGCTCCAAGCCCCGTCCAAGCCTGGCCTTGAACACTTCCAGGGTTGGAGTCCATAATCTCTCTGTGCAACCAGGTGCTGGGATCAGGTGTGAGGGCCCCTGCAGCTCAGCCCACAGCCCCACCTCTTGGGATGGCACCAGCAGGGGTGGCTCGAGGCCCAGGCCTGGCTCAGTCCTTCCCTGATGCACTAAATGGACCTACAGCAGTAATGGGCTTGATTATCAAAGCCAGGAGGAGGTGGGAAAACATGAAGATAGGAATATACAGTCAGTCAGGAAGAAACTAGGGCTTGGAAAGCTCAACCCTCCTTCCCAGTCCTGTTTTATATCAAAGGTTTGATCTTTTGCTGGAGGGGCAATGTCGAGATCTTTGTAATAGAAGTACAGTTGGCAAGAGGGATGGAGACCTGTGCTGGGAACTTGGAATAAAACATGTTGTTTCCCTTTTAAACTGCAGAGGGAGAAGGCAGGGAGAGGTTTAGAGCAAAGGAAGAGCTGGTGCAGTAAAATATTACCTCCAAAACCAAATATGCCAATAAAAGCCTCCAAACACCTTCAGTGACTGAAGTTTCCCTATTAACACTCACAGTATGTTAATTCCTGCCTTGGGTACCAGCGATGCCGACTTGAGAGCACAGCCTGGAGAGGATCTGGGATGCTGGTGGAGCTTTCCTTGCTGGATTGAGCCATCCCAGCATGTTCCCAGGCTGAGGCTTTTCAAGCAGCACCACTGCACGCTGCAGAGCTGGGGAGAGCCAGGAGGTCACCCAGCCCCAGCTCTGCATCTCTGCAGCTTGGGCTTCTCTTTTTAAGCTGCTGAGAGAAATGTTTTGAGACGACACGCTAAAGCCACGGCTGCCTTCTCCAGGGCACTATCAGGCTGATTGTATTTGGCCAGAGCAGGGTCCCAGGGTCGGGCTGTCAGCTGCCATTAAGGTTTGGATGGGCGTCACTGAGTGGAAAGCACTTGGCTCCATTGCTGCTCCTTGGATTGCTCTGGGATGAATCTGATCATTAACTCACTCCACTTGGCCTAGTGCAGGTGATAAGGCTGGGGCTGCAGCACTCCCAGCGGGATCCAAACCAAACGGCTTCCCAGGAAAAGCAGTTCCATCATGGCACTGCCAGGTCTCCCTGTTCCCTTGCCCCACAGGGATGCACCTACCCCAGATTTTGACCCAGGTGGAGGCGTTTGAGTAATTAAGGGTAATTAAAGCTCAGCCACCTGAGCTTTACATCTCCTGCTCTAGGCACCAGACTGTGCTCCAGCACTGCAGGAAACTGAGGTGGAAGCTTCCCTCTGTTTTTAAAGTCTCTTGCCCATGGATCGGGCTCCTTGTGACCCCTCCTACGTCACACCCAGGGGTTGGAACCCCACTGCAGCTGGTGGAACAGGGCTGCTGGGGCCCCAGGCTGGGACTGAGCCATCCCAGGTGAGAGCAGGGTGGCACAGTGGAATCTGGGCTGCTGGCTTTGTCCCCGGGAATTTGGGTAGAAGGTCTGCCTGCCTCTCTAACACATCCAGATGAGGGATTTTCATCCCCCAACATCATCTACAGAAACAGAGCAGTTGTTCAAACTCCTCTGACCGCCCCCTTGGTAGGCACATGGAGAAGGGCAGAGAGATCCAGACCAGCCACAGTTCCCTCCTCTTCTCCCAAGGGCATCCAAGGGGACAACCAGGCCTTCCCCAGGACATGGGAGAATGCTGAGACCTTTCCTTCAGAGACCAGGGTGACTCAGCTCCCCCAGGGATGGGCAAGGGACCCACATGGGCAAATGTGGGACCTGTGCCATAGCTCACCAGCCCCCAGCTGCCCTGGAGGGTTCCAAAGGGAAGAGAACATCCCTGGATAACACTGCAGAGCTGGGAAGATTGCTCTCCACCTCTTCAGAGCACATGTTGTCTGTGCAGTGCCTCTGGATGCTGAGCTTAATCCGCTCAGACCAGTTCCAAGTGCGTCTGCCTTGCATCCCATCGGCACCGAGGGCCGAGCAGGAACACTTCCCATCTCCCTTTGGTTTTATGATCTCACAAGTTTATCAAAGGTAATTAAGCTGCCCCTGGTTGAGGCATCCCAGACAAGCTGCTGCAGTCCTGCTCTTTCAGAGCAGCTTCCCAGGATGGGGAGGGCTTGGCACCATAGTCCAGGCAGCCCCTCCGCCTGCAAATCCCGCAGCGCCATCGGGCGTGTGGCAGCAGCCTGGGCCGTATTCCCAGGGCTGGGCTGCACGGGACCAGCTCCATGGCTCCTGCTGGAGAGAGAAGATGCAAAGTAAATGCAAACAAGTGCTAAGTGTATTCTCCAAGGAATTTAGGGAGCTGAAGCAGGAGGGATCCTGCTGGGAAAAGCAGAGCTGTGTTTTGCTCCACTCAAGGGCATCCGTGGCTCCTGAAAACGATGGGATCCCCAGGTCTTTGCTGAACCAGCCAGCTGGCTTCTAACACGCAGCTCAGCTGAATTTTGTCTCCAACAAGCTGGTTGAAGTTTCAGGCCCTGCATTAACTTTCACACAGCATTTTGGGAAGCCCTGGGAATGGTAATGTGTACCCAAAGCCTTTCAGGCACCACAGAGAGCCTGAGGCAACACGGGGCACACACCCCTCTGGCTGCAGCAATGCTGGGGGTGCCCCAGGGTATCTCTCAGCAGAAAAGACAAGCAGGGTGGAGCTGAAGGCTCTCCTGGGATGCTGCGGTTGTTTCCCACCCCTAGGGCTCTCCCTTGCAGGGGTTAATTCCAGTCCCAACACACAACCTCTGCCTTTGTTTGGGCACACCCGGCCTGGGGCTGGTTTGGGCCACACCATCGAATCCCAAACCACACACGGAGCGGCAGCCACAGACAGCAGGAGCAGCCTCCCCGCTCCCTCCCAGACACCAGGGCTGGTAAAGCAGTTCAAAGTTCTCCTCGGTACAAAAATGGGCTTTGAGGGTAATTTGTTGCAGCTTGAAAGCAGCTGAAGTTAATTACAGAGCAATGAAATATCACACTTTAATATTACTT
This sequence comes from Myiozetetes cayanensis, assembly GCF_022539395.1. Taxonomy (NCBI): domain Eukaryota; kingdom Metazoa; phylum Chordata; class Aves; order Passeriformes; family Tyrannidae; genus Myiozetetes; species Myiozetetes cayanensis. Next base: position 87,723 of record NW_026088185.1, on the reverse strand, counting down.
CATTCCCCTTGGCTGGACTGCCATGAAACGCTGCTCTGTTCCAAGGTCCAGACCCGTGCGCTTTCTGATCTCCAGATAACATCCCAGTTACACGGGAGAGGCAGGTCATGGGATGCACGGCCCACTGGAGCCCAGGAGAAGGGGGGACAGAGCACAGGGCTGCATGTGGGGGCACCCATCACGCACAGTGAGGACTGGGAGGGGTGTGCAGTGCATCCCTAATCCCTGTCGGGGGACCCACGGAGCCTCCAGCCCTGTGCTTTCACCTCAACTGCTGCTTGAAATTCAGGTACCTCCTCTCCACCAGCACACAGGGCACTCCCACAGGTGATGCTGAGGTCCATGAGCAATCCTGCTGTCTGGCCCAGTGGTCATCCTGGGAAATCCCCTGGTTGCAGGCCAGCACTCGGCCAGGTGATGTCTTTACTCACCATTTCTTGAGCAAGAGTTTGCGGCCAAGGGCATTGCAGGTGCCTCCTCTGTCCTCTGCAGGCCTGGGAAAGTCTGCTGAGAGGATGGAGAGCAGGAGCCTGAGATGGGTCTGTAAGGCAGGCAGGAGCTGCCCTGCTTGCTGGTCGCCCCAGAGAAGATGCTGAGTGCCCCTCTTGCCCCAGTGCCACTTGGGTGCTTTCTCCTGCTTGGAAACGACACGGAATAAGGCAAACGGGGAACACCAGGCTGGACACAGAGGCCAAAGCACTTGCAAAGAGAACCTGCGTGGCCCACACAAGGGACAGAGCTGGCCCAGGGATGGCCACAGCCCCCACGTGCTACAGGGCACCTCAAAGCCGGGAGCGTGGGATCCCAGGGTCCAAAATAGAGTTAAAAGCACGGATTTGAAGCCTTTTCCACACAGTCAGGAGCCTTGGCCGCCGCAGCCTTCCCCACGGGGCCCGAGTCCCGTTCTCGCTGCCGTCATCCTGCGGGGCTGCTCAGAGGAACAGGCAGCATTGCCACCTAATGGGATGTGCTGGGAAAGCCCCGAGCCTCCCACCAAACCCCAGGGCGCCGGAGGCTCTGCGGGAGGTGCAGATGGTCTCACGCAGCTCCCCCGCACCGGCAGAGATGATCTGGTCAGGGCGACCCCGGCGCTGTAAGACAAACCAGCAGCGACCCGAGAGGGTCTGTGCGCTCGGAGCTGTGCCAGGAACAGCCGCTCGTGACCCGGCGCTGCCACAGCCCACTCCTGCCTGGCCACGGGGGGAACGAGGTTTATTGCCTCTCAGAGTCCTTTTCCCTCCGCTGCCCCCGCCGCTCGCAAAAGCTCCTGCCAGCAGAGCACGGGGAGCTCTGAGCTCTCCAGGAGGCGGCTGCGGGGCCCAGCTGAACACACCTCCTGGCCAAAAGGCTGCGTGCACGGACACCCAGGGGAAACCAGATCCACAGGGACTCCAGAAACGGATGTAGTTGGGAGGAAGGGGGGTGGTTGTGCCACGAAGGCACAAGACCAGTTGGGCAGAGATGGATGCACTGTGCCACACCCACGGAACTGGACACAGCCTTCCACCCCACTGCTCTCCATCACCACCTGGAGAGCAGCACAGCATCCACCTTCCACGGTCCATCCTGGGGAACTGCTGGAAGCAGCAAGGGTCCCATCTCTTGAATTAATGTGCTGGACAAAGTCACAAATGCCCTGCCAGAAAGGCCTGCCCACATCCCTGGTCCTGCCTGGATCACCCGCTTACAACCCAGCACAACCCAGACCGTGACCAAAGAGCCGCAAGAAAGCACCAGCTTTGATGCCTCACTCCAGCTGAGCCCCTCACCTCCCTGCAGGGTTCCCTTTGCTCAGAACAAACACCCCACGGAGAAGCCAAGAGGGGATTTGAGACCTCTCAGAGTCCATGGTGGCTTTGATTTCCCTTCCTCACTGAAGGTACAGCCCCTGCCCATGTCAGCCTGGCTTCCAGCACTGCCTCAGTTCGCCACTGAGGACAACAGGAGCCTGATTTTTACCCATATCCTAAGACAAAAGCAGAGGAAGATTTCATCATGTTGCTTCGTGCTTCAGCATTGGGTCTCTCCTGTAAGCAGAGAAACTAGAACTCAAAAAGCAGCAAATGGAGCCTCTGTCCCCATTGGCAAATCCCACCCCAATTTCTGACACTTACCTCTTATGGGATGAAATCAATCAACCCTGCCTCCCAAAACACTCAGAGAAGATGGGTTCCCCACTTTCTGCAAGAGCCATGTGAGCAGCTGCTGGAGGGAAGGACCAGAAACCCAGAGAAACTGAAACCATTGCTCTGCCACAGCTTTTAGCCCCCAGCAGGGAGACACGCTCTCCTGTTTGGAACGCCAGCAAGTCCTCACCCAGCCAGATCCACCAGCAGCCCTTCCCTGGCCACACACTCACGTTTCTCCACCTCACACCTCGGTGCGGAGACACGGGTGAGGGCTGGGAACACTCACCTGGAGGTGCAGCAGCCCACGTGCCTGTATCCCCATGCAGCACCACTGTCTGGGATTGTGTCTGCAGGCCATGCTCCCCGATCCAGGAGCAGGTGGAGGAATGAGGTGTGGTGTCTGCCTCTCCCGGAGAGAACCGCAGCGTGTTCCCATCCCCGCTGCCTTTGAAGACACTCAGCACTGAGCTAATTGAGACAAGGCTTTCTCAGGATTTAAGTACCGTTTGTAGCTGTAGTTTTTGTTTGGAAGGGTGGGGAACACAGCTGGAGTGGTCCCATCAGATAGCAGGAGCGAGGCTGGGCTCCAGCACCCGCCGAGGAATTACCCGGCACCAGGAGGCACCGCGCTCGTTTTGATCTCGCTGTGAACATGTATTTGGGAAAAAAAAAAAAAGGAAAAAAAATGACTTAAAGCTGGGAACAGGAGCAGAACCTGCAAGTTCCATGGCATCCTGCCACCCATGATGCTCAGGAATTACAGCTAAGCAGGGCCATGGGAAGCAATGCTGTCAGATGGGCTCAGTGTTGACCAACGTGGATGGGAGCTCCCAGGGCCACACACTCCCATGGAGCTTTGCCCAGGATCATGGAATCATGGGATGGTTTGAGTTGGCAGGGACCTTTAAAGCTCATCTAGTCCAACCCACCCTGCCACAAGCAGGGATACCTTCCACTATCCCAGGTTGCTCCAAGCCCTGTCCAACCTGGCCTTGGACACTTCCAGGGATCCAGGGGCAGCCACAGCTTCTCTGGGCAACCTGTGCCAGGGCCTCCTCACCCTCATGATGCCACCTCCTGTCATCTCCATAAATGCAAGTCAACAGAAAGCCATACCATGGAGGAGAGCCCATCCTTTTCCTTGATCTTTGGACCTTCTTCTCCTCCAAGACATCCCTGAACGCAGATGGTTTTTAGGGTTCTCCAGAAATGCTCAGCTCACACTAAACCTGCACAGGCACCCATCAGGTGCCATCCCAGCCCCTCTCTGCTCTGGTTGCTTCTACTCACTACTGCACAAATGATTCATTTTGCCCAGTCTTTTGCAAACAGCACTAGAAGCCAGCTGGAATTTGTTGTGCACCTAAATTGTGCTTGCTCAGCAAGCTCTTCCCCCGAAAGGATTAATTCCAACCTCTGCCTGTGGTGGGGGCACAGCAGAACTGAAGCAGCACAGATACTATCCAAACCTCACTGTCATGGTGCTGCCCCATCCCTGGAAGTGTCCAAGATCAGGGTGGACAGGGCTTGGAGCAACCTGGACTTGTGGAAGGTGTCCCTGCCCATGGCAGGGGGTGGAACAAGATGGGCTTTAAGGTCCCTCCCAACCCAACCCAACCCATTCTGGGATTCTGTGATTAAAACATCAAAGTTTCACCTTGAAGGAGGAAAGGGACGAAGAAATTGGATCCCATAACTGCAGCCCTAGGCCAGATGTCACTGCTGAGGAGCACAGGGTGGGCAGGGACAGGCGAGGAGCCACCCACAGGTCTGTTCAGTGGTGAGGCTGCCCCTGGCACACCCGGATGGTCCCAGCTGGGCCCTGGCTGAGGAGGAGGCTATTAATGGCCACACTGGGAGAGCACAGACGTGCTCCAGTCGGCCCCAGCAGAGGCCAGATGGGGTGGTAATGAGACCAAAGCTGAAAGGCCATAAGCTGAGTTGTTTGAGCAGGACAGGTACTGGCATGAAACCACGGGTTCCTGAGGCTGAGGGGCTTCACCTCCTCATCCGAGGCTGCAGCACAGCAAGCCTTTGTTTTGGTGGCAGCACCATCCCCACCCACCTCCTCTTTCCTTCCTCCCCTCCTGTGCCACCAAAAACTGAACCTGAGGGGGAGTTTGTTGCTGAACTATTGGACCGACCAACTGCAGCCACTGGGAAAGCTGCTGACTCTGCCCATAAACGTGCCCTTTCCCAAGGAATCTGCAAGGCAAAGCAGGCAGAACCAAGCATGGGACATGGCAGGCAAACTTCCCCACGTGTTAACACTGTCTTTGGGAATTTGGGACAAGAGGACAGACTGCAGATGGTATCACACGTGCACCTACGCGGACGCATGGAGAGGACTTGAGCCGTGTTAGCTTTTCCAATCTAAGTAAGAACTGGAAAGGGACTCATCCAACTGGCACAGCACAGCCTCCAAATCCCAAAATCTTTACAGCTGGTTTGCTAAGAGATGTTTTTTTGACTTGCTGGAGTGGGAAGGAGGGAAGAGAAAAACACAGCTAGCACTCCTTCCTACAGCAAGGGGAGAGAAAGTTATTTCCTTCACAGATTCAGGGTGTAAACAGTTTTACTTTTAAAGCAGAGTTAAAACCTGAATAAAATAAAATAAAAAAAAGCATGCTCAAGAAGCATTCTGTCACCCCACACTGCTCACCATACAAGCCAACACTGCTTTTCCTGACTGGAATTGAAGTCTTTTACATCCAAAGCTCAGCTCAGCTCCCAGGGTGCTGCTGGAACAGGCAGGGAAGGCTCTGGAATCTGCTCTGCACCCCGCTGGGGTGAACACAACAGCTTCCCCAGCTCTACCCACAGCACCAAACACCTTTCCAGGAGATCTGACATCAGGCTGAACACACAGTGCCAAGTGAATTCCAGCACCTGGAGAACGTGGCAATGCCGAGATGGAGGACACCTGGACAAACAGAGCTGGATGACTCCAAAGGGATCCTAAAACCCCAGCAGGTGTTCTTTTCATCTCCACACCCCTCAGTGCTGGGAGATGGAGCTCTGGGCTCGTGATCTCACCGTGTAGGAGAAGAGAACAGCAGTGCAGGCTGGCAGTCCTTCGGGATCAGGGTACCCCTTCCTGGGGGAGGGCATGGGATAAGCCATAAAACATGGAAACAAAAAGCTACAGGATCAGTAAGAAGAGCCACATTTCTATCCCACTGCTCATTCATCTCAGTATCTAAAACCAGGCCCCCGAGGCTCTCGTTAAAGGACTCTTTTCATATTGGTTTTGATACGGGAAGGGGAATGAGCATGACTTGGCTGCTTGATTCCAAGGCACTGCCCTAAATTCCGGGATGCCTGGCAGCACTTTTCCTGGGTGATTGAAGCAGTTGGCCCCTTGCTGGAAATGCAAAATTAACTGCAGCCTAAATCTGGACAGCGTTGCTTGAGCCAGTGCCAAGGTGCCTCATTTCTGTGACTAACTAACACCAAATGAATCATTTCTTTACAGAAAACCCCTCCAACTTGGACTTTCGGGGGACTTGCAAAAATAATAATTACATTTGTCTTTTATACCCAACAAACATTTTGCTCTACAGTGGAATCAAAGAGGAGAAGCTGAGTACAACCCCTGGGAATGATTTTGAATATTTTTTTATATTCTTAAGCACAGACATTTTGCTGTAAAAATTGAGATCACTTCTCTCCATCTCTCAGTAAGCTTTGCTGGCGTCCAGCAAGTGCCTTTCAGCACATGTTGTTTGTTCCTAATGAACCCAATAAAACACCACGCATGACAGAGCAAGAAATTAACTTTACAAGAGCCAGGAGGATACAGGTTTAATTTCTCTTAATTCAGCAGAACAACAGTAATCCTGTATAGTAATATGCCACAGTCTTGAGGAAGAGAAAGCTCAGCTCTGATCTAAAGCCTGCCCCAGATCACTCTGCTATCACACACTGACTACGCAACACCTGAAGTCCTGAGTTCATCAGGGAAAAACAAACCAGGATAAAGTGGTTTTCCTTCTCGGAGATTGTTCCCTTCAGCCGGGGGTGGAAGGTGATTTAACCAGCGTTTTCTCGGTGCTGATGTGGAGCAGGTGCACTGAGCTTGGCTCCTCTTCACTCAAGTCCCGTGGTCCCTCGTGGCCAGGGCTCCCCAGGGCCTTCACTTCAGCCAGATCCACTTGTCCCCCACGTCAGCGTTGTAGCCCTGCTTGTACTTGCGCCCAGGGAGCTGCAGAAAGCACAGAGCTTGGTCATGGACATTTCCCACTCCCCACACAGGGCCTGGGAGCGCCTCGTGGCATCTGCAGAACTCAGTCCTGAGCTGTGCAGCTGAAGGGGAGGACCCACAAAACTCACTATGCCATTATATATATATATATATAAATTAGGCCAGTAATCTCTACAGCATATTCCACCTGGATTCGTCCAACTCCTCCCCAGTTTGAGAGATGACTCCTCTCACTGTATCATGTGGCAGAGGAATTGAATCAGTCAGTAGAACCTCACTCCAAAATAGGCACCCACATTATTAAATACATGAAATACTTCATGCATGAGATACTGAGTTAATTACCACGTTAAATTAAACCATTCAAATGGAACTGCAGATTTAGCCTTCAAGAGCTGAACTTAACTTCATTAAAGCAAAAGCAGTATGGGCCTGTCTTCCTCAGCAAAGCCAGAAACCACTGCTTGGTGGGAAAAACCCAAAGTTTCTTGAACCCTCTACCCAAATTGCAGGGGTACCCTGGGACCTAAGGCAACAACCTCCGAGTCCCAGGTGTAGAAGCAGCTCCCTTTGGTGAGCACTGGCCACAACCTGAAATGCCAGAGATGGTTAGATCCCAGCTCCAAAAGCAGAACCCATCTCCAGAACCTCCATTCCCACCTCCAGGAATGAAAAAGAGTGTTCATCTTTGAGCTCCAACACTGGACTTGAGAAGCAAACCACCATAAAAAAAAAGCAAATTAGTTTTGTGAGAAAGTCTGAAGCAAGCAAAGATGCTGTAATGAAACTCTTCCTTTAAAAATAAGCTATCTGCTGGCAGCCTTTGTAATAATTAAGCAAGATCATCTGGTCTGTCTCCACACAAACACTGGTTTCACTCAAAACCCCTGAGTTGTCCTGATGGTTTTTCCTTTCAAAAAAAAAAACAAACAAACCTGTAAGAGTATCCTGTTGTAGAGAGCTGCCCCTGCAGAGAGAAGCAAGACCCAGTCTTGATAAAAATCTATCCTAAGGCCACAAAAAACAGCTATTTAATCAAAGATGAAGCCTGTTGTTTTGAGGAAGTGGAGGGCTGTGGGATTTTTTTACTTGAAGGTCAAAAAATAAGACACTTCTTTCCCTAAAAATCAAGCTAACAGGAGACTTTACCTCCTTCCTGAGACACTCCCCACCCTGCCTTGTCACAATCATTTGTGATCGGCTTTTCTGAGGTTTTTCAATTAAATGTCTTGTCTAAATATCAGCAGAAACCACACAGTCCTGTTGAGAGTTCCCCCTGCTGAGCAGAGAGGAGATGGGAGATGAAAATACCTGATTACTGTCTGTGCCCCACGAATCTCCAGCGGTGAGCCAGGGAGGACACCAGACCTGCTGTGACCAGCCTGTGACACAAACACAGCTCTCCCTGCTCCTCTCCAGGCAGCACATAATTGGCCCTTTGATACTTGAAGAGATTTCCAGATAACTAGATTATTAAAGCAACAGGAGATCTCTGGGAAAAGACAGGAGTTTACAGTTTTGTTTCTGGGTAAATCTGCCCTCTTTAAAAAAGCTACAATATCAATCCCAACAGAACTCAAATTCATTGTCCAAAACAAATTCCCCATGTGCCTTTGCTTAAAGACATGCAAGACATCAAAGCAAATGTTATAATAAGTATTCATCCATAACTCCATCCTTCCCAGTGGGCCTTGGCAAAGGCAGGGGGGTTTGGAGATATGTTACAGCCAACCTGTCAAAATAGCCAAAAAAAAAAAAAAAAGGGGGAAGAAGGCAGAGTAAACAAATCCCACACTACCTAGGAAGCAGGATGACATGAACTGATGTTCTGTGCACAAGTGACTTCCCAAAAATGGGCTCTTCAAATCCCACGTTTTACAGCTGGGATTGCAGTAAAAAACCCTGCAGACCCAGGCAGGTTTTTGCAGACCACTGCAAAGAGGAGGGGTAAGAGCACCAGGGAAGATCAGGGGATGCCAAGTAAGGGGTAGGATATGCTTCTCCTGCTGGAGCTGGTGCTCCAAACTGCACCCAGCTGAAATTCCCAGGCTTGGCCAGCACGAGGGCAGGGATGGGAACAGGCAGCCAGCCCTGAGGCTTGCTGGGATTGCAGCCAGACTGCCCAGCCCAGAGGAGAGATGATGGAAAAGAGATAGGAAAAAGCTCCATGGAACTTGCCAGTAGCTGAGAGAACAGAAAGGGATTGAATATTCACCTTCTCTTCCAGTATAAATCCCCTGGAAGTATCCAAGGCCAGGTTGGATGGGGCTTGGAGCAACCTGGGCTAGTGGAAGGTGTCCCTGCCCACGGCAGGGGGTGGAACAAGATGAGCTTTAAGGTCCCTTCCAACACAACCCATTCCATGATTCTGTGATAACAGAGACCCCAGCAGACAATCCCAAGGGCTAATCCACATCCCTGCAGCAGGAGATAAGGCTGAGCTCCCGCCAGGTCACTGCCAAGGAACAGATTTTTCCACTCCATGGGAATTAGTAAGACAGAGACTCAAGCCTTGGCCTGCTGCATTACACTGAGCAGAACCCAAGGGCTGGCAGCGAGGGTTGTTTCAAGAAGGATGTGATAAAATCCACCACACAGAGCATGAAACTCATGAAATGAGCTGTACCCAAAGGCAGGGCCAAGCTCGAAGGCACCGAGCTGCTCAACTTTAAAGGAGCATTAGGAAAAGAGATGAAAACAAGACCCTCTCATCAGTTAAATTAAGAACCTGCCACAGAAGTGTCTGTCAAAACTATAAACATGATGAAAAGCCCTATAAAGTGGTAGAGGCTGTGGAGTAGCAACAAACAGCTTCAGCCAGCTGTTTGTTATCCGGCTCCTCCGGATAATTCCACCCCAGCCATGTGCAGGTAGAGCTCTGGAGAGTTTTAACAACCTGAAAAGGTTTTGTTTAGAGCCTGTCTCATTTTCCAGTGTTTCAGGAACAGAAAGAATTACGGATTTTGCCTTCTATTCCTGTGTTGCTTTGTGCTAATGGCTGGTCTGCAGCTCCAAGAGATCTATAAATAGCCTGTTTTGAGCAGCACTGATCAAAGAGCACTTAAAAGCAGAGTCATTACTCTGCAAGCTCGGGCTCATTCATCAATACCCAAACCTCATCCTTCAGTGGCTGTTTATAACAGCCACAATAATAGCCCCTTCCATCACTGCTGTTAGCAGATGACTGCTTTTTCCAGTAGAAATCCTGACTTCCAGAGGTTTGTCAGTGTTGTTGGCACACAGCTAAAATCTGAGAGAACCCAGGAAATGGAGCTTCATATATTGGCTAGCATTCTGGAAGGGTTTGGCTCCCCATTGCTCTCCACAAGTACCCAGAAGGAGGCTGTAGCCAGGTGGGGTCTCTTCTCCCCAGTGACAGGAGGAAATGGGCTCAAGTTGTGCCAGGAGAGGTTTAGGTTGGATATTAGGAAGAATTGCTTCATTGAAAGGGTTGTCCAGCCCTGGCACAGGCTGCCCAGGGCAGTGGTGGAGTCCCCAGCCCTGGAGGGATTTAGAAGTCCTGTAGCTGTGGCACTTGAGGACTTGGGTCAGTGGTGGCCTTGGCAGTGCTGAGTTTACAGCTGGACTCAATCTTCAGGTTCTTCTCCAACCTCAATGATTCAGTGTCCCAGAGCAACAGCTAAAGGTGGGGAGTGGGTGTAAAACCCCCCAAACACACATTCAAGGTGTGCATGAGTTGGTTTCCAAAGGCCTGGCATACAGAGATGTTTGTTCCAGCCTCACTCCTGCCATTCTTTACTCAAACAAACCCCTTGATGCTGTTAACGTTCCCTGCAGCCCAAGAAACAAGGATGCTCAGAAGCTTTACTGAATTGAGGTTAAAACAATTCCAGTTTGCTGAAATTGTTCAATGAATGCTGTCCTGCCCTTCATTCACTCATAAAAAAAGACAGACAATAGAAATCCTTTGGAAAGAGAAGTGTCCATAAGGAGCACCAGTTATCCACAAGAGTGCAAATCTACTGCAGGAAAAAGTCAAGTAACAATATCCAAGTCACAGCAGCGCAGTTAGACATCTCAAACTGACATTATTTCACAGTTTAAGATCCATGGAGATGTTACCCCTCTATTAAATTATGTTTCAATTAATTTTAATTTAATAGAGGTCTACCCTGGGGATCATATTCATCCATGGGTATGGGATTAAGAAGGGTTTGGGAAAGGGAGGATGTGCTCCCACATAAACTGTTTCCATTCACAGGGCTCAGGGACAGACTATCTAGTTGAAATGGATTATTTTAATGCCAGTGGGATTTGTCCTTTTGCTTTACACAGGCATCCCATGCCTGGGACAGCAGGGTCCATCTCCTAAAAAAAGACAGACACAACCACCTAGACCAAGATTTGAGACAGTCCCAATGTCTCTCAAGTTCCTTCCCTCCCATATCTGGGATAAATATCCCTGCCAACTGCCCAGGGTACTTTTCATGGGAAGCAGGGTGGAAGCTACACATTTCTAAAGCAGAAAAGGGGCTGCTCTCACACTCTCTCCATATGTATAGGACTGGTGAGAGCAGAGCAGAAGTGGGAAGGTGGGAAAAAATAGATCCCATGCCTATTCCTGCCCTTTTCCAGGTACCCTTCAGAATAACTCTGTCATTCCGAGGTTTTAGTTACTCCTCAGGTTCTTCTGGTCTTAACTCATAAGCCAGGCAACATCTTGCTACTTTACAAAGGGCTAAAAATATTTTTGCAGAGATAAAACAGAAAAAAAACCCTTAAATTAAGTCTTTCCTAATTTATTGTGTGTCTGTTCTCATTCCTTCCTGGATTCAAGAGCAGACAGGGCTGGGCATTACAGCTGTCAAACACCTCCTTTAAAACAAGAATTAGGAAAGGAGATCTTGATCCTAAAAAAACCAGAAACTTCATCAAGCCAAGAAAAAAAATGGCAGAAGAGGGAAACCAGAAGGTTGTATCAAAGACAGCAGCTATGGCAACGATCCCAAACATGGAGAACAAACATTCCAAAGCTCCCTGCTCCTGCAAAGGCAAGAGTTGATCCTGCTGTTGATCCAGACTCCAGCTTCCAGAAAGCTCAAGTATTTCTTCTGTGGCTCTTCTGGGAGATTTATGTGTAAGCAGGAGATTCTGCACTCTCAGAGGAGATGGAAGAGCTAAAGGACTTCCTAACATCCCCTTCTGCCAGCAGCCACCTTCAGCCCCTGCAACCACAGTCAGGGCCAAAAACAGTCAGGGCTGCACTTCACAGGCCACTGGGGCCACCTCAAACCTGGAGAAAATCTTCCCTTAACATTTAGGCTACTTATGACCCTCTCATTGTAAACACATGTTCTTACACCCTTCCTTTTGGGCTGTGAGACAGAGCTGACTCATGTTGCAGGTTCACCTTCCCATCACTCAGAAGCTTCTTCCCTGCAACCACCAAAATAACCAAAGGAACAGCAGACATTGCACACCAGGGCTTCCCTTCCTAAGGCTGCATTCCTTAGGAAAAAAGAGGAATAAAAGCCTTGGGAAAGAGAGTGGGACTGTCCTCCCCTCTGACCCGTTGCCTCTTCTCCACTTGCTGCCATGCCAGACTGCAGGGGACTGCCAGCCTCACATTCCCAGGTCCTGGGGCAGAAGGGAACAGGATGAGGAGCAGGATATAAAAATGAAGCTTGACAAGGCAGCTGAGCAGGTGCAGATGCTGTGGAAGGAGCCACAATGCACCTCAGAGCAGTAGCCAGGTCTGTGATCAGCTCAAGCTTTCCTTGCCTCACGGTCAGCACCTTTGTGTTCCAAAAGCAGTCTGTCACTAGGGAAAAAGGAGTGGGGAAAACAAAATGAGTATCTTCTCTCACCTTTCTGGGGCATAGGACGAGGGAAAATGGCTTCACAGTGACAGAGAGCAGGGATAGATGGGATATTGGGGAGAAATTCTTCCCTGGGAGGGTGGGCAGGCCCTGGCACAGGTTGCCCAGAGAAGCTGTGGCTGCCCCTGGATCTCTGGAAGTGTCCAAGGCCAGGTTGGATGGGGCTTGGAGCAACCTGGGCTAGTGGAAGGTGTCCCTGTCCATGGCAGGGGGTGGAAAGAGATGGGCTTCGAGGTCCCTTCCAACCCAAATCATCCTGGGATTCTGTGTCTCCATGAATTCCAGCAAACAGCTGCACTTTTATGTGCACAGAAAAGCACATGCACGTCAAAGAAGCAGTTTCTCCCACCCCAGGAGATGCAGCAGGGCTTGCCAACAGCATTCAGAGTGTGAAGTACATCAGCACATTATTTAAGTACACTGATTCCATTAAACACAACCATTTGTTTTCATCTTCACTGCAAACACATCTGCCTAAGTGCTCCAGCTTCGCCGGGCGTGCACGGAGTTTGGAGCATTATCCGTGGGGATTGTGTGCAGTTGGAAGAAAGCAGAGAGATGCAGCAGTTGTTAAGGGGAAAAAAAAGGGCAGTCAAGTCTTTACTAGTCTGACAGTTCCTAAAATAATGTTGCTTCACCGAAGAATGAACATGCTTATCTCTGATCTACAGAGCCTGACTAAAAGGTTACTTTTCCCTTGCCAGAAAAGCATCCTTAGAAGTTTGTGAGTGCCTGAAGAGAATGACTGGACCCTGCCAGGTGACTTTATGGTACGAGGAGGCTGCAGAAAACCACCTCCTCAGACATGAAAAGAACCTCAGAGAACAAATTTAGAGGATATACATAAAATAAAAGCGAGCTTCTAGTACTCAGGAGCTATATGTGGCCACCTCATTATTTTATGGAAAAGCACACATACTAAAATCTTGAACTCTGAAGATGGTTTCCTCCTCCTCCTCCTTCTCGGTTGCTTTTAATGAATATTTTGAACAAAATCCAGCTTCTGCCTGGGATTTGTAAATCCCTGAAAACCACCATTATTAGGCAGCATGAATTGTGTGCATGCAACTCTGAAAGGCACAGCAGTTCCCTGCCTATTGGCACCATGGAGGATTTGGGAGTAGTTACAGGGGAAAAGAAAAAATCCCCTACGCAAATCATTGTATTTACGTGGTAAACATCATTACACCAACTTTGAAAGCACGTATTTCCCACAAGGAAAAGTTCAAGTTCTGTAATTATCCCATAATTAAGCCTTTACTTACAAGTCACGTGAGCCTAAAAACCTTTATCTTCAGATGCCAAAGTGGCAGCACAGTTTTACCAGCCCTGCAAGGACAGGGGCAAGGCAAGGGCTTACAGTTCCCTCTGCAGACCCAAAACACATCCAAAGTTTGTATGTCGACAAGCTCCTCTGCTCTCTCTGCCTGTGCAGGTGGTCTCTACTGTGTCATCTCTGCACAGAGGCCTTGTCTGAGAGGAAAAATTCAGACCCTCATTTGCTAAACCAAGTTAGAAGGAAAAAAAAAACCAGATCTTCAAAGTTTCAACACAAAGAATTTAATCCTTAGAACATAAAACAGCAGGTGGGACTGGCTTTGTGTTTCCCCTTCCAGTAGCTTGTGGAAAACAGCATCTTTTGCATTGTGCACCATCCCTACATACCCCCCCCCGCCACCATTCCTCAAGGATAACAAGTATCTAAACATTCAGAAGAGAGAAAAAGAGGATTACTATTGCCTAAATTTAACAGAACACCTCCTGAAATGTGCAACTCCTCCTTATTCCAAAAGACATTATCACTTTCCACAGCACTTTCCTGAATCAGGGCCTACAATCATGCCTGCAGAAGGGAGATTATATTTTGGCAATGTTTTTTTTTTTTTTTGCTCAGCTTCAGCTGTCAACTAACTGGCAAGGAGCAGAGCTATGCAAGAGCACAGCCTTCCCTCCCAGGTACCCACATTCCTACTCCTAAGCATCCCTTTGCTACATCTGCAAGGCAAGTCACAATTTTCCCTGGCAGCCAGCTATTTGATGAGCCAGGACATTCTCAGTTCCTTGCCAGCACAAAGAAGGATGTGCTGTCGTGCAGCCAGAGGGAAAAAAAAAGCTTTCAGAAGTCTTACCCCTGGCTCTCAGCACACAGCACCGAGGTCACACCTTGCTGTGTGTCAGGCAGCCTCAGTAATTCCCAGCTCCACTGCAAAGGGACATCTCAGCCCAAAAACCCCCTCTCATCTTGGGGAAGAAAGGCACTGTCAGTGCAGATGGATATTGTGTGCCACAGACAAGTCATGCAGCAGATTCTTCTCAAATCTGTGCTGCACAGCCACAGGCGTCTCTTGGAGTGAAGGACTCCAAAAATCTTCAGGCTGAGCTTGAAGCTTTGGGTTTAAAAATGCGATAGCACAGAGAATGAAATTCTGAGAGCAAGTCCTCTGCTGGACTAGGAAGTTTTCAAGCCCATTAGACAACCTCAGCTACTTTCTGCTGCTTTAACCTTTAGCTTTAGCCCCTTTACAAGCTGGAAAGGTCACATCTCAAATGAGGCAGAACAGCGTGAGCCCAGGAGCCTCTCCACTACAGTTAGCTGAGGAGAAACAGATTATGTGGAATATTCTGCCTATTGCAGAAGAAAACATTGTAGCTCAGAGTTTCCAAACAAGTCCATAAATCTGTACCTTACGTTTTCATTTCAGTAAGAGACTGTATATACTAGAAGGAAAAGAAAAATGGCTCTGTTTTGATTATGCAAATCATGGTTTCTAACAATTTATATTGTATATTCCTCCCTTTGTCTTCAGCAATTGCTTAGAAAATAAAAAGATGCAGTGACAGAGATTCCATCCCGACTGGAAAATAGATTATAGCCTGTAACTTCAGCTTGGCCAATCACTATTAATTACCATCAACTTCTCCAATGAGCATTTTCAATACCTGGGCCTTGGGAAAGCCCCATGTGGTGGGAGAGGACCCCGTGCCAGGTAAATCACAACCAGCACCAGGGCAAAGTGCTCAGTGGGCTGGAATCCGTTGTCTCCAGGACCAGCAAGGCAAGAGCTAATTAAAGCCTTGTGTGGGAGCCTGCAGGAGGTGTAGGAGAGTGTGGGGCCACAACGGGCTCTGGATCCGTGCCCACGTGCAGAAACACACTATTTAAAGCAACAACAGTTTGGAGAAGCGATGCAACATTCGTTCCTCCTCAAGAAAAACACCCCCTCCCTCAGCATTTTATAAGAAGTCGCCACAGGTTTCCAATTTTCTTGTTTGACTCAACGGATTATTTCAGATTTCAGAGGTCAGAGACTAATCAGGGCAGGAGAAACAAAAACAAATGAAAACCACTTATCCTTTAGTTCACATCTAAAGACCAAAAAAAAAAAAAAACAAAACCCAAAACACACAAAAACCAAAAAACAAAAAAGGAAAAAAGAAAATCAGCTTATGAAACAAACCATTTGCTTCATTACTGCTCTCGTGGGGAAGGCAGACTTCAAAGAGGTGGGGATTTGGGCAAAATCCAGAAGCTGCTCTTAGAAACGAAACGTGCATCCCTGTGCAGGAGCCTGGCAGGCAGGCAGTGTCCAGGACAGCGAGGAGCACCCCCAGGGGTGTCCCCTGGCCGTCCCACACCCACCCCCTCAGCACCACTCACCGATCGGTACTCGTAGTAGATCTTGTCGAACTCGGTGCCTCCAATGGTGATCTCTGGAATGAAGACAGGGATGGCTGCGGGATCCAGCACTGCATTTTTGTCCTGGACGCTGAGGGGGAAAAACAGGGAAAAGAAACAGGAGCAGTTGGTTCACATCCTGCCCTCAACAACAGCAGCAGCAATTCCCAGTTTGACCAAACATTGCTGCCCAGAGCAGCTGTGGCTGCCCCATCCTGGAAGCGTCCAAGGCCAGGCTGGACAGGCCTTGGAGGAACCTGTGAGGGTGGAAGGTGTCCCTCGTGGAACCTGGTGAGCTTCAAGGTCCCTCCCACCCCAAACCATTCGGAATTCTAGGATTAAAAGAATTACTTTTCTGTTAAATAGCACTTCCAAAGGTTTTATTTTATTTTCCAGCTATGACAAACATTTATCCTTTTCCTGACACAGATACTGCAGTTTTCCCCTCATCCTTGTCTCCAATTTGCTCCTGCTCCAACTTCTCCCTCCCTCTCCATTCCCTCCTCCAAGTTTTTTCTCCATCATTCCTGAGAGCCTTTTCCATGAGGCACTTCTGGCTTTTTAGGTTTATATAGGTAAGGTAAATACAGAATTTTTATTGAATCCCCAACACATTATCTTGCTAAATTCCCATCCTAAATGGATCAGTACTGAGGCAATGACAGAGTTTGGATGCCTCTAGCATCCTGCCTGGGAAGAACCAGGAAAAATTGGCTGCAGCAGCTGCAATGACAGATATCAGGATCCACCACAAATCCACACTGCACAGCACCAGCACTTTCAGATATCCCGAATTTAAAATGCCTGAGAAACTGCTAGAAAGGCTCCTGCTGCCTGTGGTGTCACACACAGGCCCACAGTGCCACCTGGACGTGTTTGAGGAAAATACATCCATTTCTAATCAACGCTGCCCAGATCCTAAATTCAGTGTGAGAAACTCTGCAAATTGCGTTGTTTTCAGTGAATTGCACGTCTTCACAAATATTGACATGCACATCAAGCACGTTCCCTGAGCAAAGCAAAGTTTACCATCTTCAAGAAATTAGTTTTTTTCCCCTGAATCACAAACTTTGAGACCTTACCTCCCAGCACTGAAGAGTCTCGACAAATAAACTAGTTTGTTAACACATCCTGGCATTCACACTGCAAACTATCCTACTGCAGACAAGCTGGTAAGGAAATACAATAATCCAGTGAAAGTCAAGATGGGAGAAGGTGAGGATAAATGACCAGGTTCAACACTTAATGATAAATGGATAAATGACCAGGTTCAAATGCTTCCTGCAAACTGCGACATTATTTATCCTCACCTCCATTAAATGTGTATTTCACATGCTGGAAGTCACAAAAATGAGCCCAGGCACTTATGAAGAGAAACTTCACACACAGAAACCAAGTCTAGTAGTCTACAGTGTACAGTTCATCCATTCTTTCCTGAATCTCAGCCAAGTGGCAACCTGTGGAGGACAATTCCCAGACACGGTTTATTTTAATTAACGGCCAAGATGGCAAACCTGCTGCTCTTCAAACTCCTTTACTCTCACCGTACAAGAAAAGAACGAAAAGCTAGTGCTGGCTTCTCCAGAAACAACTTGGAACACTGACTAAAAGCACACCCAAAGACACCTGCCACAACAGTGTCCAACCACAAAACCACAGGCGCTTGCCAGGACTAATTCCCTGCTCAGCAGGAAGCATTTAAAGGCACCTTTTATGTTCCCTTAGTTTTCTCTCTCCCCCTCGGGAGAAAATCACCATTATTTACTCTTTTCTGAGTCTTTACCACACTTTCTGGAAGCAGCTTTCATTATGCAGCACCTTTACCTATGAGACTGTGTCACACTTCAAAGGTAACAGAGCATGTAAGTGACTGTGTGGCCCCAGTAATTTAAGAACATTAGATTGTAGCTCACATAACCCTCTTATCCAGGGTTCTTCCCACAGGAATCACACCTGGAAGTATTCTACAGCCACGGGTGGCTCATCTCTTCTCCAAAAGCACCTATTACACACCTAATTCACATTCTGTCCAGCATGAGCAGGTGCTGAGGAATCAGGACTGACACATTCCTGCTTCTTTTTAGAGGAGGAATTCCTGTTTCCCTCACAGACAGCTTCCAGCAGGATACACTTTTCCAGGGAGCCTGCAGTGGTGACACACAAGTAACTGAGGTTTCACTTTCAATCAGCGTATGAAACGCAGTCCCACAGCGAACATTAGAAAGCCTGATGAACCCTGCCAAGGGGGCAAGGGGGGTAAGGGAAGGAGACTGCTTAGAAAAAAACAAACAAACCAGTCAACCCCAAAAAAACCCCTGAGTTTGCATAGGCTGGGCTGTGATTTCTCAAAAACCCCAAGTGACCTCCCTTCCAAGCTAAAAACACTGACTGGCTTAAGAGGCAGCCACACAAAACCATACTGAGAGTTCAATTCTGTGTTCATACATGAAAGTTAATTTTCCTCCTTCTGCCAAAGGGGCTCAGATTCCCTCATTTGTCCAGGCAGAACAGGAATTCCATGGCCAAGGTGAGCGAGCCATGGCCACTTTCTCAGTGAACAACACTCACCATCAACACTGAGAACCAAGAAAAAAAGGTTTTCCAAGAAAAGCAGGTCTGCAAGAAAAAGGGGACAAGGTGCAGCAACAGCTCTTCAAACCTATAAAAGCTATTGCAAAGAGGAAATTACAGAGAAGTGTTTCAACTGAAGCAAGAAGCCAGGTTGGACGGGGCTTGGAGCAACCTGGTCTAATGGAAGGTGTCCCTGAATTTCTGGTGAAATGAGAATGAAGGCTCTCTCTCCCTCACTCCCAAGTTCTCTGCTCTACCTCTCCCAGGTTCTTTACCAAATTCTGAAGGAGCTGCAGGGATATAAGAGGTTTAGCTGTGGACTTGTCTGATACAACAAGCCACGAGCAGTAAATTTCCCCCACCAGCTGGTAAAGTAACATGGACAACACCACACAACCTACAGCTCTTCATCCCAAAACATGATGTCTTGTACACTTGTGTGGACAGACTGATTTTACTGGGAAGGGCACAGATAAAAGTGCCTGAGATGGTGCAGTGATAGCAGAGGAACTCCTTGAGACATTTAAAAAGCCAGAATGGTTCGTGTTGGACTCGGAGAGGAAAGAAAGATATGAAGATTATCCTCTGGGAGATCCCTCCAGCTTCCTGACACAAATATAACCATTTTTACCTTTTCCCAAGAGATCCCACAGCCACAGTAGAGCAAGGGAGAGCACTCAAGGGCAAGGCAGGGAGATAAAAGGGATCATTATGCAACTGATTTCACATGGGTGCGGCTCACCAGTCTGATTAGCTGACTGATTTGCATTGATTAGTCAGAGGCCCTGCTGGGGCTTCTGTGCACTAGACCCTCTGTATGAGCAGTGAAAAAGTTCTCCTCACCCCTGCCCATCAATCCCAGACATGCTGGTAACAAGCTGAAGGTAGAAGAGAACATCAGCCCAAGTCAGCCCCAAAACCTGGGAGGTCAGCAAAGGAAGCAAATGCAGATGGAAAACCAAACAGAGTAGAACTTATATTAGATATTGGATATTAGGGAAAATTTCTTAACTGAAAGGGTGGTCAGGCATTGGCACAGGCTGCCCAGGGCAGTGGTGGAGTCATTGTCCCTGACATTATTCAGAAGTCCTGAGGATGTGGCACTGGGGGACATGGCTTAGTGCTGGGGGAATGGTTGGGCTCAACGATCTCAGAGGGGTTTTCCAACCTAAATGATCCGAAATACCAGCTGGAGCCTCCCACAAACACCCACGAGAGGGCAGCACGTGCCAGCACCCCAACAGGCACCAGGAACGACCTGAAAACCCACTTTCTGAAGGAAAAATTAACACAGGCACTGGACACCTGCAAACCTGCCAAAGGCTGGGGACCACGAGCTCTTTGCTACCTGGGCACTGGAACAAGGGAGGAAAGCATCAGCCTTAAGGTTCATGGATTAGCACATGAGATTGGCATTGGATGCTCAGGGAGGCAACTCCAACGAGGGAGGCACGCAGCAGCCTCCCTGCACTTTCTGGAGGCAACATGAGAAAAGATTATATCCAAACCCACACATTTTTACAAAGAGGTCCTTCCCAGGCTGCCCAACACATTGCCCAGGATTTCCTCACAGAATTGTCCTGCACAAAATTGGCACAGGATGTGCTGTCACACCTTTACCAATGCCCTGACAGCCCAGCACCAAATGAAGATGCAAAAGTAAACACCGGGAGCCGGACTCGAAGATCCTTGTGGGTCCCCTCCAACACAGGATATTCTGTGATTCTGTGACTTAAATAAGCAGTTCATTGCAGTGTAAGATCTTAAAACAGCCACAAGCTGCCAAAAGAAGAAATGATTTTGTATTATCTACAATGACAAGAGCCTTGTACAGGAGACCCTCTCACCCTCCTCCAGGGTTCAATGAAAAACTGAGCCCTTAAAGCAATTTATTCCCTTCTACAACTGCAAAGTTGAATTTTCATACAGTACTTGAACACCCTGCTCTAATTGAATGCTTTGCTTTAACTCCCTCCTACACACTGCAATTAATAATCCTTTCTTAATACCTGCACTAGTGGGGAGCTACAGGAAAACAAGCAAATTATTTTCTCTTTCAAAGGAAATCTGATTGTAATAATTTTGCAGGGTCTAAGTCACCAGATGTTACCCTCCAATTACAACACAAAGAAAACTTGTCTTAGATAGTTAAAAGGCACCCAAATCATGACTTGTTCCCCTCAGACACCACCCAACACTGCTCTTCTGCAGTTTCTCTTCCCCCTCTTGATAGAAAAAAACATAGAAAAGGAACACAGTCTCTCATTTCAGGAGGCATTTGAAGTAACAGTAAAGTAATAGGCAAAGAATGTCAGAAGCCTAAAAAAAAATAAATGTTTAACTTACTGCTCCAATGCTTGTCCCAATAAAAACAAAAATTCAGGGACGGATATTCAATTAAAAAAAAATCCCAGTGTTTCTGTTAGCTCACGAGACAACTAGAAATTATTGAAAACAGTACAACTCCTAAATTTTGTTTCAAAAATGTAACTACACTGGACTTGCTACCTGCATATTCAGTCTAAAGTTGGATGTCTTCACATCCAGCCAGGCAGAAAAGGATCTTTCTAATAAAACCCAGCCTTAAGTTTGTCTGGAGTCTCTTGTCTAATCAATCAGCAGCAAAATGTTCCACGTTCCAGTGCCAAGCTCCAATATTGCAAAATGGAACTCCCCCACCTTCAAAGACCCAAGGCTTTGACCATTTTCCCCGAGATCTGATGCTAAGAGATGCTCAGTGACTGCATGACATCACACTTACTAAAGTCTCAAGTGGTGGAAAGAAACGTCATCCTGCTCCAGCCACGGCCCCTTGTCAAACTTCAGGTACTCGATGTCTTCAATGACCTGGGATCAGAATGGGAAAGGTCACACACTCAGAGGTGGCTTGATTAGAACATCCAAAAATCAGTTAAATCATCAAAATAGATTATGAAACAAACAAAAAGGGCTTCCCTGCTAGAGCTGGTTTAACAAGGCAAATGTTTAGAGAGAACATTACCATCTGCCATCCTGTCTCAGGAGGCCCTGCCACAAGTACTGGGCAGGCACAGCTCTGAGGATCCTGGTGCTTTCAGCCCTGGATGGCAGGGAATAAGCTGTCTGCATGGTGCCTCATTTCCAAATTCTTACCTGATCCAAGACATTCTTCCTCAGCCTGCTGTTGGGGCTGGAAAGCAAAGTACAACCCCACCTCTGAGAGATAATGAGGAGAAAGTGGAAATAAATCTAAATTTACCCCCGGTTTTGTTACAAAAAAAAAACCTCCATA
This sequence comes from Myiozetetes cayanensis, assembly GCF_022539395.1. Classification (NCBI taxonomy): domain Eukaryota; kingdom Metazoa; phylum Chordata; class Aves; order Passeriformes; family Tyrannidae; genus Myiozetetes; species Myiozetetes cayanensis. Next base: position 66,032 of record NW_026088185.1, on the reverse strand, counting down.
GGACACCTGTGTGGTGTTGGGTTTATTTCCAAAAAGGCTCAGTGGCTCATTCACTGACACAAATGGCATTTGCCTCTGGGTGCTGTGTGGTTCACATCACACAAACAAAGGCACGTTTCAGGCTGGGAAGCTCAAACAGACCTGGAGTAGCTGCACTGATGACCCCAGAGGCTCAGGATTTCACTGTCTATCAGGACCTACCCAGGCATGGATGATCCCTGAGCAGAAAGGAAAGGTAACACCTATGGCTCAGCACCCAGAACCCTTCAAACAAGGACTACCAGCTCAGCAAATCATTCCTTCAGCATCCCCAAACTTATCAATCCCAGATTTGAGCTTCATTTACAGCCTGGCTCCACCAGAAAACAGATCTTTGCTGGTCCACCGGGTAATTGCTCATCACACATGGCTGGCTGGACCTGAAGGAAACCTGAATGGTGTCAGGGGGATGCACTTCAGGTGCATGATGAGGTGGAGACAGTGCCTTAAAGCAACTTGGATTGTTACAGCTCCAAACATCCCTTTCCAGAGGCCTTTTTTTCCAGAAGGAAAAGACAAAGCTGTGAGGTCAGGACCAAAATCCTGATGACACACTGTCAAATCCATTGATAAGTAAGCAGATGCCAGTAATAAAAGATAAAATAACAAACGAAAAGCCTTTGTATTCCAAACATTAAGAAATAAAGGGAATAATTATAGTGGGTTTAAAGCCTAATTTTGCAGAGAAAGTCTTAAAAAAATACAGCTGGCATGACACCTCCAAAGCATATTTAGACTCCAAACAAGTTTAGATAGATCAGAAAATCATTAAGGTTGGAAAAGCCCTCTAAAGATCATCAAGTCCATCCACTCCCCCAGCACTGCCAAGGCCACCACTAACCCATGTCCCCAAGTGCCACATCCACACGCTTTTTGAAGACTTCCGGGGATGGTGATCCCACCACTGCCCTGGGCTGCCTGTGCCAGTGTTTGTTCACCCTTTCAGTGAAGAAGTTGTGCCTATATCCAGAGTAAGTGTTCTCTAACCACTTTTAATGCCTTACAAGGGGGCAGCTGGCACACTAGATACTGCAGATGTGAGCACAGAAAAGCTACTTTTCACATAAAGTCAATGACCAGAAAGTTAGTCCAAAAAGCCATAACCGATTTTAATTATTCAATTTAAGAGCTGAACTCCACCATACTTCCCTTTGCCTACACAAAGCAATTCCTTCTCTACTCCACAGCCAGGCTGTGGAAACTCACTGCTGCCTGATGACAGGACTGATCACAGAGCTGCTACAACAGGGCTCAGAGCGTGTTCCAGGGGAAAGAGGAATCTGCATCCAAATTAGTTTTTTCTCACTGTTATTATCATATCAGATGAGCAGCTCATCAACAGTGGTATCAACCTGCCAACCAGAGAGAAGAATAGCTGCTTAATTTATAAGGAATGTCCTGGCACCCCCTGGGAATCAGCAGCAAATATCCAGGGTTTTCAAAACAACATTTAAATGTAGAGCTAACTTTGTATTCCCTGTTTTACCCTCATGTAAAACCAGAGTGAACCACCCTAATGAAGCTCATTTCAGCACTCACCGCCCCGTTAGCCACCACTACCAATGTTAATTACAATGTGAAGCCCCAACTGACCTTTTTAGAAGACACTTAGAGAATCATTTCTACGCTGTGTGTGTCTGCCATGAGCAAATCAAAAGTTATTAAACTCCAAGACCATAAAAAATTAAGCTCCCAAATCCCAAATAATCTGTAGGCTGAAGCGAGCTAATGACCACTGCTGCCTACCAAGAGGATACCCCTGTGTAAACACACACCTCACAAGCCAAAGCCAAATCCCTCCCGCCAGCCCCTATTTCCCAGTTTCTACTGTCATTCCAAAGGTGAACTGAATCTGAAGAGAAAAGGGGGAAAACCAGCTTTATTCTTTGAGGTAGACCAAGTACCAGTTATCTATCACCAGCATCCAACGATCACATCACGGACTTGATAATCTTAGGGGTCTTTTCCAACCTTAATGATCTTGGACTTCCAAATGCTAATCCTTTCTCTAGTCCAGATTTGTCCAACCAAATTAAGAACTCCATCAGTGCATCTGATGACCCTATTTACAGTGATGGCTCAAGATTACTGAGCTTGGGAGACTCCCTACTTGAACAATAAGAGATTTAGACTGACTTTAAACCCTGATTTAAGGGATTAAAATCAAATCTCTAGCAATGGGGTTTACCACAAAAAATCCAGGGAGGAAACAAGCTGCTTTATTGTGACCACTTTTAAGACGTGTCCAGAGAGAAGGAAGGGGAGAAAAAAGGTAAATAACCTCCCATCCCAACTTTCCTTCTACCAAACATCCCTGGATACTCTCTTGAAACACCATGGTTTTCACATCTTATCTTTGTTTTTACGTGTTTATCCAGAAAAAAATAACTGTATATTCTCATCCACATCGCAACCTTGTGATGTCATTTGAGCTCTACTTTTTTCAGTATTTTTTTCTATTTATCTGCTGTCAAACTGAAGCCACCAGGCCTTTTTGGGGGTATAACCCCACACTGCCTCACAAGTCTACTGCTTAATAATCTAATAACCTCTATTATCCATTGCAGGAGAATCCAAAAATCCATCCACAACAGCATAGGACCCAAAATGTGGCACACACCCCCAAAGGGAACCAAAGACCTAGAGACCCACAGCACTGCAGCTGAGGGCAGGGGGACAAAGGGGGGATCAATTTTAGGACCAGAAAAGTCCTTATCAATATTTTCTGCTTCACAAAGTCCTATGACCAGAACTTTGAAGGACACCATGGCTAAAAAAAAAAAGGAACTTTTGCCTGATGAAGGGTCATTTAAATATTAAAATGAACATCCTGATATGCTAATAAGATTAATGAAGTACATGCTACAGTTCCACTAAGATCATGTGATACAAACACAGGAGGAGAAGACTGGGCAGTGTATAAGGAGGGTAGAAATTTCATCTAGTCAGGATGAAGACCCAGAAAACCTTTGGAGACAGTCCAGGGGCTTCTCTCCTCTCCCTCCTCCCAGGCAGGGATGACTCCTTGGTGAGCTTCCACGTAGGATTATCAACATAATATTATTGTTATTATTAGAGCTTTAGCCCTAGAACTGAAATGGGCCCACTACAAACCTGTCCAGGACCACAAAAAACTTGTCGCTCTTTCCATCAGGGAACAGCATCTACAGAGGAAAATTAATGATGGAGAAGCAAAAGGCTTCTGTTATCCCACCAGTGACCCTCCAAGAGCAGGAACGTTCACTGAAATAAGGCAAATTATATTAAATTTGCTCCAAAATAAGTAACATAGTTGAGTAGGAGGAAGCAGTGATCTCGTGTCAATCCTGTCTCACAAGAGAGAGATTATTTTTAGCAATGAGAAGGCAGTTTTTTGTCTTGGTCCAGGGTGAAAGTGTCTTGCAAAACCAACAGCAAAAAAAAATTGCCAGCTCACACAGATGAAAAATACAGGGTTACAAAGCCTGGAGCAGCTCTGGGAACACAGCTCTTAGCTATAACCAAATCATGACTGGTTTCTGGAGAGCAACAGCTATTTGATCACACAGAAACCTTGGCACCAACTTCCACCATCCTGACAAAGTGACACTGATGGAAACGTTCGAGTTCAGCCCCTGCACAGAACAGAGAGAGCCCAGCCATGCAGCAAACTCACCTTCTCCACGTCCTCGGCCTCAGCCGCCGTGTACTGCAGAACTTGGCTGCTCTCGCTGCGAAGAGGGAAGACACTGAATTCCCCTGATCCAGCTGCTCCACCCACCCCCTGCCCTGCTCCAAAACGAACAGAAACCAAGGTGAAAGGCACAGACACCAAGCCAGAATCATGACAACTTCTTAGAACACTCACAGTAATTCCTGTTACACCTGTCAGCTGCTTCTTTCCTGGTGGAAAATTGCTTTTAAAGGGCAAATGGCCTATGGAACCTACATAAATTCAGTTCAAAAAATACAAATCACACCTTTGAATTTGTTTTCATTTAATGAATGTGGCTCCTTGCCCCACTTACAACTGCCCAATCTATTTGAAGCTAAGTGGAATTTTCAACCAGCCTAACCCAAAACGTCAGCAGACTTTCCTTTTTACAAGTACATTACTACCTGTGAGTAATTTTTAGGAGAATACATTCATTGGTCACTATTCTCTGAGATAACCGAACCAATACAAACGCAGGCAGCAGGATCTGCAAGTGTACAAACATTTAAAAAAGGTAATATTTCCTGGTTACAAGACTGCGTTGTTAATCATCCAGCAGCCTCCAGGGAAAAGGCACGTGCAGAGCAGGGCCACGAGAGGAGTTCCTAAATGAACGTGTTTCATACTATGCAGGTTGAGCTGACTGCAGTAACAGCTGTTCCCAAACCTGCTCCAGCTTTCCCTTAGCTAACAAATTAAGAGAAAATAAAACAGAAACCCAACGCGCACATTGTATCAACAAACACACAGCCAGGCTGAAGGGCAAGGAGGAAAATGTCATAGAATCCCAGATGGTTTGGGTTAAAAGGATCTTAAAGATCATCCAGTCCCACACCCTGCCCTGGGCAGGGATACCTTCCACTATCCCAGGTTGCTTCAACCTGGCCTTGGACACTTCCAGGGATGGGGCAGCCACAGCTTCTCTTCAGTATCAACCCAAGGGAGAGGTCAGACTTGAGCAGAGCCTTATAATGGCAATTGCATTAACAACGCAGATCAAACCACTTGATCCCATCCCTTGATTTGACTCTGCAGATTATCAGGGCTTCATTAAGAGAAAACAGCTGCTCAGTGACTCTGCAGATTATCAGAGCTTTCCTTAAGAGAAAACAGCTGCTCAGTGGAAGCAGTATTGGATATGAAAGGGAATATTGGCAGTCTTAAGGCTCTGGTCCAGGAAAAGGGGAAAAAAAACCCAAATGAAAAACCAACCAAAAACCAAACGCTGTCTGTTCCAAATCACCAGGCAGCACCTGCCACAGCACCCAGCTCACAAATCACTACCCATAAAAACATTAAAGACATTCATAAACATGCCAGACTAGAAAGGTAACACCCACTTTAAAGCACATACCCACTATAAAACACTTTAAAAGCAGCATCAGGTTGCTCCAGTTAAATAGAACAAGGTAGAGGAGTTTCGCCCAGTAACAAACTGCATTTCAAGAGAACAAGCAAACTTTAGCATGAACATGGAAAGCATGCAGGATTTTGCTCAGCAGTCTTGTAATTCCTCTTTTTAGACTGTCTGAACCAGATTTTGGGCTCTCTCAAGATCAGGGAATCAGTGTCTAGGCAGACCAAGGAGTGACAGCCAGGTGTAATCACAGCTCGCTGCATCACTCTGCCAGCAAACAAACAGTTAAAGGCAGTTGTGGCTTCTGTACTGATCCAAGACAGGAGCCATCCTGCAGCCCAGGGATGCACAAAGCTGGTTTCACACATTCCCAACTGTCCCCCATCAAGGGGACAGAGACAAAGATCGATGTGACAGGTCACCGTGAGCTCGTCCGCTGACAGGATGCCAAGCAGAGGGTGTGTGCTTAACAAGTGTACTGACCATGCACAGACAAAGGGCAGGGAGTTGAAATCCCAGCAGGATTTAGGATTTTGCTTCGCTAAACACCACGAGATGTATCTGGGGCTCGATCTGATCCAAAGAACAGGCAGCATTTTTCTCCTCACCAATAAACTTTGCAGCTTTGCCCCCAGGGGTGGCAGTCCCAAGGCTTCCTACCCTCCTTCCTTCTCCATCCTTATTCCCTGTCATTCCCTGGCTGTGGGGGACACAGTGGGAGGCAGCTGAGCGTGTACATCACACCAGCAGCTCCTGCCTGCGTGAGTGACAAGCTAAATATCCAAGTTATTCAGTTCAGTTGCTGACAGGGCCATTACACTGATGTACCTGGAGCAAGAGCCAAGGGGAGACAGGGAGGCTAAAAACCACCTGAGGATGCACTTGGATTTCACTGGAACTCAACAATCAGCCTCATGCACACAATATGAGGGACCCAAGGCTGCTTTTAGATTTTTAAGACAATGTGATTTTTGATGGAGCTCTGGGACGGCTGGCAAACTTACCTCATCTCAAGTTTACAGGGAACCCATTTTTGCTTCCCAGCTTGAGAAAGCCAGGGGAGCCCAGAAAGTGACAAGTGGGAATGGTTTCCTTCTGACAGTAGACAGGGTTAGGTGGAACATTGGGAAGAAATCCTTCCCTGGGAGGGTGGGGAGGACCTGGCACAGGTTGCCCAGAGCAGCTGTGGCTGCCCCATCCCTGGAAGTGTCCAAGGCCAGGTTGGACAGGGCTTGGAGCAACCTGGGATAGTGGAAGGTGTCCCTGCCCATGGCAGGGGGTGGAGAAAGATGGTCTTGAGTGTCCTTTCCAGTCAAAACCATTCTGGGATTCTACGACAACAGAAATGAGTTTTTGAGAGAAAAATTCCAAAACTCTCCAAAGAGACCTGAGAAAAGCTTATGTTGCATCACACTCTCCTCAGGTCACACAAACACACATCACTCCTAAATTAATCTTTAATTTTCCACTGTTGCCATCAGGCTTTTCTGAGGCCATCTCCTCATTATACCATGACTGCAACACCCCACCATTAGGACATAACACTGGACCCCCTGGCACAAGGAGGATTCCTCCCATGACCTGGTCTGCTGGTAGTGGCAGATATTTTTGGATCTGCACACATTTTTACTCAAAGACTTACAAGACAAAACATTTTGATTTGCTAACCTGATCTCTGGAAGGAAGGTTTTCTTGTAAGCATCCTCAATGTGCTGGAGATAGGAAGGAGACACCTTTTTCTCATATGGCTAAAAACAAACAGAAAACAATGTTGTGGAATTAATTTTCTTTCCCTTCCCTCCAGTACAGGCTCCAGCCTAAGCAGAAGGGCTGTTCCATCACCTGCCAAGGGCTGGAATAAGCAAACACCCAACTGAACCACAGAAACATTAATGGAAGTCTCAAGAATTAAGAATTTTGGAGTGCTCAAAATTCCTTACATGGCATTAAATACCTAAAGTAGCCCTCAAAAAGATCAGCTTTCCAAGGAATGAACCATCCTTGTTACCTGCACATTCAAGGAAGCTTTAGATAACAACCCAGAAAATAGCAGATGATTGTCTGAGTCTACCTTTTCCATAAGAAAATGGCAATGTGTATCCACATTTCCACAGTGTCAGACAAATGCATGGGCAACCAACCATTCCAAAAAGAAATCAAAGCTTTCTTTTTAATCTGTCAGGTTTTCGACACTGAAACACTTCCCTGGACAGCATTTCCCATTACCTTTAAACAAGGTAAACATCATTTAATCCTCAGAACACATCAGAGAACAGCTACAAGCACATATCCAAATATCACAGAAGGGGGCGGGGGAACCCCCAAACCTAAAACTTTATTTAGATTAGTGACTCCCCAAAAGCACCCTACAGGTTCACTGGCCCAGGACTAGTTGGACAGCTCAGTAACCCAGCAGTTGCTTTCTGAATTTCAGGAAGTTCACTGAACCTGCTGATCCCAAGTGCCTCACACACGAACCTCAGCATGGGTGTGAAGGAGCAGTCAACTGGGAAGGTGGAGACAGGGACTCCAGCTGGGCTTCTGGCACTTAGGAATGACACACAGATAATCCTAAAATACACTGCAAGCTGCCTTTTACCTGGGAATGACTCCTGAAGCAGCAGCTACAAAGGTTCACATATCAGGGTGTGATTACAACATACATTAACAGGCAGCAAGAGCGAGAGATAAGTAATAATGAAGATAATTAAGAGAGAAATAAGCAAAAATAAGAGAGAAAATTACCTTGCCTTTCTCTTGAATCCTCTTCTGCACCTCTGGGACAGGCACATCTACATAAATGACCAGGTGAGGTGGCAGGAATTCACAGATGCTGATCTCTTTGATCTCCTTGTAGTGACCAAGGCCTGTATAAAACACAAATAAATCACATTCCCCACCCTTGTATTTGCAGTCTCCTCTTCTTGGCTCACAGAGTGAGTTCAGGGTAGGCTTTTCCTCAAAGAGGATCCAGGAAGTTCATAGAATAAACAACACCCAGATTAAAACAGAATTAAACTATGAAGCTACATGCACTGAGATCTAAGAATCTAAGCCCAACTTTATCGAAGAGGAGGTTTTATTCCTGACTCAAGTTTAGTGGAATCTGGATCCTCCTCTGTCATTTAGACACAGTAAGGAGCAGGACCTCTAACCAAGGGATTTGCTCACTAAGGATTGCAATGTAATCCATTATTTGTCCCTGGAATTTTATATGAGATTGTGGGTTGCTGGGCTTTGCTGCCTCACCAAGGCAGAGCAGTAAGATACAGGTCGTTAAAACCAGCTCTCAAAGACACCGAGCGACTTGCAGCAGGTGCTAAAAAACAAACATACCTCCTAAATCTGTGCCAAATCAAAGAGCAGTCAGGAACACAGCTGCCTTCAACTCAGGAGCAGCCAAAACACCAGATTTACTAAGAACAGGCAGCAATAGCTCAGGAGCTCAGTGCCCACAACCCCAAAGCACAGAATCCCTCAGGTTGGAAGGAACATCCATAAACCACCTGGTTCAACCCCTCTGCTCAGAGCAGGAATCTCAGCATTTCTAGAAGAGACATCCCAGGCAATCTGCTCCAGGATTTGACTCCCTTCAGAGTAGGAAAGGGGTTTTTTTCCTTTCAAATGAAACTTTTTGTATTTCAATTAGTGCCCCTTGTCTTTTGTCCTCTCCCTGAGTGCCACTGAGAACAGACTGGCTCCATCCAGGAGTGCTCCCCATCCCCGTTCTCCCTGAATTATTCAGACATAGAAACACCACCAAGTATTTGTAAACACCTTCCCGAACCTTCTCCTCTCCATCCCAAACCCCAGCTCTCTGAGCCTCTCCTCACACACTGGACATTGTTTCTCTGTGGCCCTAAGTTCACACTTTTTCTCAACTGGTAGCCCAGAACTGGGCACAATACTTCAGATTTGGAGCATCCTGGTGGCATCCTTTGCTCTAAGGACAGAGTGGTGGCTCACATTCAGCTTGGGGTCCATCAGGGCCCCCAGGTCGTGCTCTGTTTAACTTCCTAGACAGTTTTTAGCTCCCAGCATACAAAAGCACCTGCAGATAATCCTTCCCAGGGGAAGGACTTTGCATTCCCTATTCTAGACCTTCCAACCACTTCTCCATCCTCTCCATGTTCCTCTAAATAGCATCAAAAACACGGTGCATCAACCACTCCCCCCCTCCCAGTTTTGCATCACCTGCAAGTCTCCCAGGGCTGCACTCTGTTCCATCATCCATGTTTGAAACCCAGTTTAAACCTGGTCCAGCCCCAGTATCCTCCCCAAAGCCCTGAAGAAAAGCTGGGAATCTCACGATGCACAGAGCAGCCACACGCGAACAACTTGTTATCTAAAGGGATCCCAAATTCCAAGCAGGCATTTCTTTTCTCTTTTTTAAAAAGTAAACTGCCACACTTCTGACAGACTATGGTAAGATAACCTCCTTTTGCATGCCAGGAACTCACATCTCTTGTGGATATATCCCTGTTTGAACATGGCATCCAGGAACACGAAGTCACTGTAGGGAGAGCGCTCCAACACCACACCTTGACCTGCAAGGGAAAACAGGCTCCAGGTTGGAACAAAACCAGCTTTAAGGTCCCTTCCAACCCAAACCACTCTGTGATTCTCTGATTCTAAGCAACAGTGTTGGGATAAAAAAACCCTTTTCTCACCAGAAGACTCTCAAATCATTACAAAACCACCACAGAACTGTATTAATTGAAACCAAAAAGACTGAAAACAGTCACCACCAGGAAGTAAGCTGGGAGCCTGTGCAACTCACAGCTATCATGGTGTCCTTAAAATGCCCTTTTGAAAATAACCACCAGGGATTCCCAGACTGAAAATAATTACATTGGTAACTGGTGAGTGAAATAAGAAACAGGTGTGTGCAAGGCAGTTTTCTAAATGTGCTGTTATCCTGTACTAAGAGGGGGAAGTTGAACAAAACAAGAGCCTTTCATTTTAAAATGCAGAGAGTAGCAAAGCACTTTGAATCTCCCGGGCTGGAAGAGACCCACAAGGATCACCAAGTCCCACTCCTGGCCCTGCACAGGACACCCCAACGAGCAGGTTAGTCAGGACTCAAGGGTCAGAAGTTAGTTTAGGCCTGAGCTCTGTGCCCTGTGAGCCCCACCTGTGCTGAGCAGGTGCTCCAGGGCATCAGCGTACTGCAGGACACGATTCCCGAAGATCCAGGCCTGCATCCGGTAGGAGTGTCCATCAGGGCACTTGGGGTCCGTGTAGAACTTCTCCATGTTGCAGAAGCCATTGAACTTCTCAGGGAGCAGCGTCCCATCCCCGGAGATCCTGTTCAGGTAATGGATGTCGGCCTCCGGGAAGTGTTTCATTCCTGAGGAAAACAACTCGACAACTGAGCACCCAGCCAAGGAACAAGTTGCGTTCATTTACAGCAAAAGCCTTTTAACACACAGTTGTTCTTTAAACAGCTCTGAAACAACCCCCAGGCCTCTGGTCTATCACATCAGAGAGCAACAAACCCCACCTTCAAGCACTGCCCCCTTTCACCCGCCCCAGTGAGAGCTGAGCACAACCTTGGTGCCACCAAACCCACCGTCCTGACCCCCCCTGTACATCCACAGGGAAAACCCAGCCTCTCCAGGAGCCCACTGACCCCATGGGGACTGGGATTTCACTCACAACAAAACCCACCCACACAGGCATCCTCACCCCAAGTGTTACCGATAAACCCTCCCCGTTCCCCAGTTAATTAAGTTCACCGAGAGCTGCAGCTTTGGTGAGCTTTCCTCACAGAGCTGCGCCGTTAAACTCCACCAGCTGCCAGAGGAACAGCCCCAACAAGACATACCCAGTTTCTGTGCTATCTGCTCTGCCAGCTTGCCCTTCCCAGAGGCCAAGTTCCCCTCCACTGTGAAGACTTTGCTGTAGTCCGTGAACCTCTTGGTAGTTCTCTCTCCCAACATGTAAGCCAGCCACCCATACTGCAAGTTCTGCTCAGGGCTGCTGTGAATTCTTGCCTGGAAGAAAACACAAGGAAATCAGCACGCCTGGGGGCTTTTTAAGCTGGAAGTGCAGCTTTTTCCAGACCTACCACGAGGAATTTTTACGCAGTAACTGCGGCACTGATATTTCAGCTCAGCCATTCTTTAGGCTGGGAAGGTGGTTACGATACGAAAAGAGGGGAAGGTAAGAAATCACGGACCAATTTTCAGCGTGTTTTCAGGAGGGGCTGCTCTGCCAGAACCCGACGCGAGGACCCCCAAAGTGCCCAGAGCGGCCGAAGGTCACGCTCAACAGAGCGCGCCCCTGAGCTCCCAGGGGAGACCCAGCACTATCAGGCTTTTGCTGACTGTTTTGTTTACCGCCAGCTTGCAACAGCACCAAACCCTCTTCCCAGTCACTCAGGAGAATGCCCCATCCCAAGGGGCAATCCAGCCGTGCATCCCCCCCCAACGCCCTGCCCGGGCCCCTGGGGGAGCCCCGCACTGCCGGCGGTGAGCGGGGGGCCCGGCCCGGGCCCCCCGCTCACCGCCGGCAATGCGGGGCTCCCCTATCGGCCCTGCCCGAGCCCCCCCTCACCGCCGGCAGTGCGGGGCTCCCCCAGGGACCCCGGGCGGCCGCGGCCCGGCCGAGCCGGGACACCCACAAGGACATGGCGGAGCGATGACGGAGCGCGGCGCGACACGGGAAAGGGGGCGGGGCGTCAGGACACGCCCCCCCGGGCAGGCCGCGCCCATTCGCCGGAGACCACGCCCCCTTCCATCGGCGTAGGCCACGCCCCGCGCCTCGGAGGCTGTTGGGGGAATGGGACTGGGAATGGAGTGGGAATGGAGTGGGAACGGGACTGGGAATGGAGTGGGAATGGAGTGGGAACGGGACTGGGAATGGAGTGGGAACGGACTGGGAACGGGACAGGGAGCCGGACGGGAATGGAGTGGGAACGGGACTGGGAACGGGACTGGGAATGGAGTGAGAACGGAGTGGGAACGGGACCGGGAACGGGACTGGGAGCGGGACTGGGAATGGAGTGGGAACGGGACAGAGAGCGGGCCTGGGAACGGGACAGGGAACGGGACAGGTGTGACAGGGAACAGGACAGGGAACACACAGGCTGCCTGCCACCACGTCTGCCCACAGCTCCCCGCAGGAGGGAGCCTGGGCTGCTGCGTCTTTCCCACACCTGCGCAGCCGGTTGTCCCAGTTCCCTCTGTGCCCTGCTTTGGGTGCTTGGCCAACGCCTCCCAGCCCAGCTGCCTGCAGGGGCATCCGTGAGAACAGGTAGGGACATCCTGCGTTGTTCCCCCACAGCATCCTGTGCTTCCCGGCACCTCCCTGCTGAGCCTCTCTGCTGCCTCCTGACTCTCCTGCTCCAGCTGGGAGGTGGGACAGGAACCCTGTGAGTCCATGGGCAGCAGGGGATGAGGGATCCAAGGGAGAAAACAGGCACAACTGCATGATTTGGCCTCTTGTTCAGTACAGGCACCTGCTTTTGGGGGCCTGGAGCTTAGATAGGAAATTCACAGCCCCCTTTCTCCTGCCTCCTGTAGTGCCAGAGACACCCTGTGAGGTGTGTCTAAATCCTGGGATTTAGGCTTGGAACATGTGCAGCAGCCCAAGCCTGGCTCTGCTTGGCAGGAGATGCCTTAGGAAAACTCTCTGCTTAAAGTGGAGAGGTCTTAATGCATCTGTTTCCAATAGGTGGAAAGAGGTAAATCAGGTGGATTTTCCCAGAGGAAAGCTGGCAGTGGATGTAGGAGAGCGATGTAGAGCAGCCTTGGAAAGGCTGTGGGGTTGGGAGGAGCTGGGGAGGAGAAGTCCAGGAGGAGAGCACTGGGGGCAAAGAGGGGCTGGGGGGCTTTGGGCAAACATGGGACCACATGTGTCTTCATGTGGATGTGGCACTTGGGTTAGTGGACATTGGCAGTGCTGTGGGAACGGTTGGACTCGACAGTCTTAGAGGTCCTTCCCAATCTAAGTCATTCGGTGATTCCCAAATCTGGGGGTGTCCCACAGGCTCTGGAAACTGCCTTCCCACAGCCCTGCCTGTCACTGGGAGCAGCCTGGGCCACCTTCCTCCCACAGCTTCCCTTCTTCCCTGCCTTATTTAAAATCACAGCCAAATTCCTGGGTCTAAGAAGGTCACAACCAAACGTTTTACTCACTTGCCATCAAACTGACACCACCCCTGCTGACCTGGCACATTTTTGATCCCATTAGCAGCCTCTGCTTTGCCCCCGGCAAGAAGTGATCGAGTTTCATTTCAAGGATTTATCACTGGAATTTGCAAACGGCTTCAAAAACCCAACCAAACAACCCACACAGGATGTGACTGCATCTGGGTTTCCTTAACAGCTCTGTCTGCAGCTATCCCACATTGCTCCAAGCCCCTTCCAACCCGGCCTTCAACAATTCCAGGGATCCAGGGGCAGCCACAGCTTCTCTGGGAAACCTGTGTCAGGGCCTGCCCACCCTCATTCATGAAATGGCGAGGAGGCTGCATTTGGTGATGGATACTCATCCAGGAGAGGATGTCCAAGGGGTCTTAGAGGATGGAGCAGGAAAACAGTAGGTCCTGTTCAGTGCGGGGAGCTGTAGGAGTGATGTGGTGGGAATTGCACTCCCACGCATCCACACAACACACGGGAGCGGTGTCTTGCCCCTGGAAATGGCAAGGGAGGGGAACAGAGAGGATTTAAATGAGAGGATTTGTGTAACAAGCAAACCACAACTGGATGTGACGTCTGTGCCTGGCCTTTGTGTCCCTGGCTGCCTGTCCCTGCCATCCCTGTTTTCACCACAGCAGCTGGACGTGGTGTGTGGGGAAAGAGCGAAAGCTTTGGACAGTGTTAATGTAGGAAATTGGAAAGTGAGAGGGAAGGGGCTGTTCCTGGAGGGGACCAGAGAGGTCAGGCTCTGGAATGGTGGCCCACGGACATGCTGTCCCTATGGAGGGTGTCCCACGGACATGGTGTTTCCCAGGATTCGGTGTCCCTACGGAAGGTGTCCCATGGACATGGTGTTTCCCAGGATTTGGTAGCCCGTGGGCACAATGTTTCCCAGGAGTCAGTGTCCCCTGGGAGGGGCGATGTCCCACGGATACGGTGTTTCCTAGGACTCGGTGTCACCTGGGGGGTGTGTTCCCAGGATTTGGTGTCCCTGGCGGGGGTGTCCCACGGACACGGTGTTTCCCGGGACTCGGTGTCCCTTGTCCCTAGGAGCGGAGCTGGCGGGGGCGGGGCCGATGCAGATGGGGCGTGCCCGGGGGTGTCCGGGGCGTGTCCATCCCGTGTCCCCCCCGTGTCCCCCCAGCCCCGCCCCGGGCGCGGTCCCACTCCCATTCCCGCTGCCGCCGCCGCCGCTCCCGCAGCTCCCGCCGCCCGCGGGATGTACGCCGGGAGGAAGAGGAAGAAGCCGGTGCCCAAGAGGTGGGTGCAGGGAGGGGGTTCCCCCCCGGGGCGGGTGCGTGGGACCGGGGGGGCGGCTGAAAACGGGGCAGCGGGAGCCCCGCTGGATCCGGGGAGCTGCCTGGAGCTGCCCTGGTGCGAGCGGGGAGCGGCATGCTTGGGTTACTCGGTTTTAATTAGGGTTAATTGGAGCTAACGCTGTGTCGGCTCTGGCGCGCTGGTGGGAAAACAGAAATCCCAAGGATGCTCGTCCTGAATCCCAGTGAGGAGCCTCGCCGGAGAGTTTGGGCTGCCGAGCTGTGATTTGCGGGCTGGGCTGTGTTTCGGTGCCTGCCTAAATCAAACGTACAACGATTACTAATTACCAAAACATCTCAATTCCTTAACAATTAATTACCACGCTGCTCTATAGCTGTTGCATAACATCCCCCCCGGTGTGTCCCCGGTGTTTGCTGGCTCCCTCATGCTTTCCCCCAGCATCAGCTCCCGAGTCCCGTCAGCCTGTTTAACCTCGGGCTTGCACGTGTATAAGAAATCAAGATGGATGTATTTTTTTGGGAGGCCGTGGGGGGGATGGATGAGCTGAGCCCAAGCTTGGGACAAAGGTGGGAACATCGACATTATAAACCTGTTGAGAGAAGTTAACTCAGAGCCTCTCTTGGCTATGTATTTGGGAGTCTTCCTGTGGAAACACGAAAGGTGGTGGTTCTGCCTAAAATGTGTCTCCTGTTCACCTTGGAGCGGGGATTCCAGCCCCCTGGCATACCAGACTCAGGGTTTGGGCTGCACTTGTGTGGCTCAGGGTGTGGGAGAAGGTGTCTCTTTGGAGTAAGAAGGGCCCTTGTTCACTGGTTCTGCAGGATCAGCCTTGGGAATGGGAAGAGATTATTTTTCTCTGTGCCCAGTCATGTCATGGAGCGGGATCCTGCTGGGAGAGGCCGGGTGGAGCAGGGCTGGGGACAGCGGGATGTGCAGCCAGCGAGACGGGTGGGGAGGATGGCGTGAGGGACTTCTCGGCCCCTTTGCAGTTTGTCCAGGGCTTTTTACTTTAAAACAAAAAAAAAAATAATAAAGACTAAGAGACAAAACATCAGCTCAGGCAAACTCCACTGCTGGGAATAATATCCCTTGGTACTTACCAGCTTGCAAAAGGGATACATTTCCTGCTGGGTTCCCGTTCAAAGGGCAGCTGGGGAAAACCAAACCTCAGCAGCAGCACAGCTTTGGCCTGCTGGGAGCAGAGCTTTCTACCCAGCTCCACTCCGGCCCCTCTGCTCAGGGGTCACCGGCTCACCACGAGCCCCATGGCACAGTTTGCATTGTAACCATTTCACAAGGCTCCAGCAAACAGAACAGGGGCTCAGACCTCTCTGAAACACCTTCTCCTTGCCTGGTGGGCAGGTGTTGAGGTGCTTTGTTGAATGCCAGGGCTCGGTGTGCTGTTCTGGGGCGCCGGTGCTGCCTGGGACACCCTGCAGGGGCTGGAGCTCTGCCCTGCAAAGAGGGGGCACTGGGGATGGAGATGGTCCAAAGGGAAGTGAACTGAGACAGATTTCAAACATCTAGACCAGTCTTTACTGTTTGCATGAGCCATTTTCCTCGTTGTCACCCCCCTCTCCAAGGTGCACGCTGTGTGCTGCGGCTGGGGATGTGCAGGCACAGAGATGTTGGGGTGTCCTCCCTCAGCCTTGGGGTGACTCCCCACTGGCTGTGTCACCCTGTGTGCCTCAGCCAGGGGATTTTCAGTGCCTGGCCAGAGTGTCCAAGAAATCCCATTACACTTCTGTGTTGTACCCACTCCTGTGCTCATCTCCAGTCTCGTTTTCCCTTCTTTCTGGCTGTTTGGGGGCTGGATTTGGAGAGTGAGTGAGCTGAGGAGTTTGAAGAGTACCTGAGGGAACTCAGACTAATTTGCTTCACCTCTTTCTTTTTCTAATTAGAGTCAAAGGAAAACTGTTTTATTTTTTTTCCTTCCCATACATGGGCTGTGATTTCAAAAGTGTTTAATCCACTGGATCCATAAAAGCCCTGGTGCCCATAAAAGCCAGTGTGTTTTGCCCAGCTTGTATGGACGAGCTTGGTGCTGAGTTGTACCAGCTGTCCTGAGTGAGGATTTGGCCCTCCTGGTGCTGCTGTTACAAACCAGCAGGATTGAGCTTTCCTGGGGAAACGCTACGTTTTTCCATTCATCCTTGGAAGACCCCTTGGTTGCTCTCTGAGATGAAAATTCAACAGGCACCTCACTGCAGTTCATTTAATGCTCATTTCCCCTCGTGTCACACTTGCGAGCAGCCCTGCCAGATGAGATTGGAGAGTGGTGGTAGAGGAGAGAGCTTAAATTGCAGCTAAATACTGGCAGATCCTGTTATCCAAAGCTCCTTTATGAAGCGAGGGTGCCTTGGGGAGGGGGAGTTTGTGGTTAGACAAATTCCATCAAACAAAATGAGGTGCATGTTAAGGGATGCAGCCGAGCCAGATACGGGGGAGGGTGGTCTGAAGGGTTTTTCTTCACGCTATGAAATTCAGACTGGCATTAAAAAATGAAGCAGACAAGGTGACATCCAAGACTCATTAAAGTTGTTAACTGAGCTCTTGCTGCTGTGTGGGGATTTCAACTGGAGAGTGTGAAGTAACTGCAGTTGATAGAGGTGGCACATTGTGTTGGCTTGAGGCAGAGAGGAGCTGCTCTCATGGACACTGTTCCTTCTGCAGGCTGAGGGTTGGTCCCAGGGCCTGTCTGGCATCAGATGCTGTTTTAGTTTAGAAGTGCTTTGTTTTAGTTTAGAAATTTCAGAAATTCTGAAAGGATCAGAAATCAGAATATTGGAAGAAAACAAATTTTTTTGCATTTACTTTTTTTTTTTTTTTTTAAAATTGTTCAAGTCATAGAATCCCAGAATGGTTTGGGTGGGAAGGGACCTTAAAGCTCATCCCATTCCACCCCCTGCCATGGGCAGGGACACCTTCCACTAGCCCAGGTTGCTCCAAGCCCTGTCCAGGCTGGCCTGTGGGCAGTCCCAGTGTGATTAAACTCTGCTTTGCCTCTCGCAGCCCCAAACCACCGCCTGCTGAGGGTGTGAAGTCCAACCCCTCCAAACGGCACCGTGACCGGCTCAACCAGGAGCTGAACAAGCTGACGGGACTGCTGCCCTTCTCTGAGGATGTGCGCTCCAGGCTGGATAAGCTCTCCATCCTACGGCTGGCCGTTGGATACCTGAAGGTCAAGAGCTACCTGATGGGTAAGTGTCCATGTTGTGAGGGGGGAGAAGCCCCTGGGATCAGTCCCCACTGCACAGCTCACACCCCGCCCCAAGCTTTGGGATGGAAAGTTGTGTTTCCTGAAGATAGGATGGTGGTGAGATGTGGGATCAGGCCCTTGGATGTTGATACAGCAGTGTTGCACCTTGAGCTGAGGTGCTGGACTGAAAATGCGCTGGAAAAGGGGGAAGGAAAGTGCCTCATCTCCCAGAATGTGGGGGAGTTGGCAGTTGTTCCTCATGGGACATCTACCTCTCACAACACATGTTTTACCCATATCCCCCCTGGAAGAAATCACTGGAGGGGTGATTCTGGAAGGAAAGCCTGTGTTTGTTTTCTGGAAGGAAAGAATCCCCTTCATTTTTGGATGTCACACATCCAAGTCTGGTTCTGTTTGGTCAGTTATGGGTGCTTGGTGTCCTGGAAAAGCAACATCCTTGGGATAGGGAGACCACCTAGTTCAGCCTTGGAAACTGAGGGTTGGAGAGCAGGGAGGTGAGTGATAAGGGAGGGATTTGGGGGTGTTGGGAGCAGAGGACCCCGACCCCATCACTCTTGGAAGGGATGAGTGGCAGAGGAACTTCACCATGGATGGAGGGAGCAGTTTGGGTGCCTGCCCAGGAGCTGAGACCTCCTGCAAAGTTCCTCCATCTCATCAGCAGCCATCCTATCCCTGCTTTATGTCCAAACACCCTCGATTACTTCCAAAAGCCCTCCTGTGTCCCGCTCCCACCAGCCCATGGTGAAGAAGGGAGTGATGTCTTGTTGAGCAGCAACAATTCCCTGATCCAACTGGAATGGCAGTTTAAAATTACATTAATTAAGTAATTATAAATTTATAATATAATACATATTCCCTGTTATTATGTTCCATATTCTGTATTTTCATATTTATTCCATATTTGGTATTCTTATATTTATTCCTCCCTCTCTCTCCTTCCCTCCCTATTCTTCTTCAAGCAAGTCTTCAATTCTGCTTCAGTCTAGTCTTTCTCACTCCAGTCTTCAATCTAATCTTCTTCAGCGTATTATAATTACAGTATATGTAATACCTAAGTTACAGCATATATTGTATATATGGTATTTGATATGATATATAATTATTAAATTATAAATTGAATTGAAGGGTCTGTGGGCTGCTGGACCTGGCATTGCTGAGTTGATGGTTAGACTCCATGATCTTGGAGGTCTTTTTCTTTATAATTCGGTGGTTGAGCTCCTTCTCCTGGGGCTGTAGCTCACACATGGAGCTGCAACGGTGGGATGTCTCCATCGGAGCTGGTTTCCCAGGTGGGACTCAGAGCAGCTCCATCTCCAGCTCCTGTTCCTGGGCAGTGCTGGAGCATCACAACAATGATGCCTCTGGAATGGACTTGAAGGTGGCTGGCAGACCACCCAGAGTAGCTGAGTGTGGTGGACCCTCGTCCTTGTCTGTGTTCTCAGCTGTTCCCTGAGTACCTCTGATGTGTCTTGGCAGCTGCTGAGGGCTGTGCTGGGCCTGTGCTGAGTGGGTGTGGGTGAGAAAGGCTGTGACCCAGGGGGTCCTTCCTGGGAGCAGGACCCCAGAGGACATGGTGGAGGCACAAAGAGGCACTAGCAGCAGAGGGAAGATGTGTTTGCACAAGAGAGGTGACTTCTGCACACGTTAGGTGTGCTTTGGGCTCCTCAAAGCCAAGGATGAAACGAGAGTGAGCTTTGCTGAGTGTCTCTGCCTTTCTTACCTGCTTTTTTGAGGAAAACTTGGGGAATGGGGTTCAGTTCCCACGTGTCTGAGATGCAGGATGGGTGGCTGGGAAGGAAGGCAGCCGAATGCTGAAGTGGCAAGGTGTGATGGTGTGGGGACACCACGGGTCCTTCTGTCCCAGGCAGTGCTGGCAGTGTTGAGTCCCCCCTGCTCCCTGACCCAGCCTCAGGCTGCAGCACCCAGCACGTGTCGGGACTGAGAGGGGAAACGGGGGTGCAGAGCCTGGCTGGGGGCAGTCACCACATTCCCACCAGCCACCAGGATCGATGGAATGGGTGATGGACACTGGTGGAGGCAGAGCAAGGGGAGGGCAGGAAGGCAGCAGCAGCTTTCTGTGCTTGGAGGCTCCCGTTGTGTCCTCTCCCCTGCGGACTGAATAGACTTGGCTTCCTTAGCTTTTGCCTCATGCCCAGCCCTCTGGGGCTCTCCCAGGGCCCTCTCCAGCTGGGATGCCGGTCTCCAGGAGGAGACCCCAGTGCCAAACTCTCCAGATGGGTCCTGTGCCTCCGAGCAGGAGCTGGTTGCTGCTGGCTGTGCTCAGCATGTGCTTCCCAGCGTGACGACTGCTCTGGAAAATTTATTGGCACTGCAGGGATTTGTGTTCCTTCTTGGAGACCCGTCCTGCCAGGCCAATTACTCCCATTTGGCCACTTGCCTTTGATTTCCAGCTCCTTCTCCTTGGTCTGCCCCTGTTTGCCCTGAAGTTCATCGTGTTTGACTTCAGATCATCCCCCCGATTCATCAAGGTCTGCCTGGTTCCAGCCCTGCCTGATGAAGACCTGTGTCAGCTGCAGGTCAGGGCTGTTCCTGTCCCTGGCTGTTCCTGTTCCTGGTGTGTCCCCTCAGGCATTTTGGGGGGATGTGGTGCAGCCCCTTGAGCTGTGCTTTCTGCTCCAGTTTTGCTTCATGCAGGCCCCTCTCCTGCAGCAGGAGAGCGTGGCATCACCTGGTGAGCTTCCCTATCCCTCTCTCCATCCACAGCCCAAATATGGCCTTATCTCAGGCAGGAGACAGTGGATATTTTGATAGACTGACAATGGCAATTGATAGACCAATTGCACGTGGGCTCACAGGGTGATGCCCTGAGGCTCCTTTTCTTGTGCTGCATTTCTTGTGCTCCCTCCATCCCTGAAGTGGAGCTTCCCTGTGCTGTCTGCGTGGAGCCTGGCTGAGGGAGGGGGTTCCAACAGTCCCCAGCTTCTCTGGTATTTCTGATATGTGGTTACTGTATGCCTTTGGCTGGGGAACTGACCTGTTTAATGGGGTGTAGGAAGTCAGGCATCAGGGTCTGGGGCAGGGTGTGGGGTGGGACAGAGTGGAAGACAGTGGATTTGAATGCTGGCATCAGTGCCTGCTTACATGGCAGATATTAGGAAAGGGGTCTTGTCACCTGGGTGGGACCCTGGTTTCCATCGCAGGGTAGTGACTCACTGCACCATCTTTTAAAGCTACTTTGCTTTTAAATGTTCTCCCTTCTGTCCGTGCTTTAACAAGAAACCAGAAAATGAGTAGCTTGCTGGAAATGCCAGGGTTCAGGTGTAGAGAGGGAAGCCCTCAGAGCTCCCTCCATGCCTCCACAGGCTGATTTTGGGCACACACATCTGCTATAAGTCCTCTGTCCCCTGCTGCAAGTGCTGTAGGTGTTACACAGCTCTGGTGTCTCAGTTTCTCTGTGCAAAGTAAAAAAGAAATTAAAAAAAAAAAAAAAAAGGAAATTTGGCTTTTGAGTTGGGTTGGTTTTGGCTGTGACCCCTGGGCTGACTCTTCCCCACAGTCAGAAGGAGGAATAGACCCAGGAGTCCAGGTTTCCCTCTTCCTTTGCTTTTGGCATGCACTTGTCACCAGCTGTGGGTGATGCCCTGTGGGTACTTCAGGGGGTCCCTGCCATAGCTGAGCACTCCTGTGTTTGCTCTTCTCACCGAGCTGAGGCTTCTCCACCCTCCCAGGGCCAGAGCCTGCCTTGGGCATCACTGAACTTCCACAGAACCATAGAATGGTTTGGGTTGGAAGGGACCCTAAAGATCATCCAGTTCCAAATCCATCTTACCCGAGGTTATATGGATAAAACGTGGCACGGTAGGGGCTCAGGGCCTGGTGTCTCCCAAGCTCTGCACGTCAAATACGGCCTTTGAGCGCTGGTGGATAGCGATGACAAGTCTGGTGCTATCAAAACCTGCCTTAGAGGCACTCTAAAGGTTTTGTCACTCGTATAAAAAATAACTGAACCTCAGTGCCAGCCTCGTGCTGAGCTCCTGTCTGCAGACCAATTTGCAGCGGTTGCTACTTGGACCTGTGTGATGGTCTCCCAGACAAATCTGGAGTGACTTTGCTGATCCCTGTTTCTTTGAGAGCAAGTGCCCAAGGAGAAAAGCTTGTCTCTGTGTTGGCAGTGCTGTGACTGCTGTGGTGCTCTGGGCTCTGTGTGGTGTCACAGGAGCCCCACTTGCTGCAAACAGTGAGAGCTCGTGAAAGCTTGGGTGGGTTTCAGTGCTGAGCGGCTTCGAAAAGCTGCATCTGGCTGGAGAGCTGTGCTGGGGTTTGTTTCCTACAGTTCCTGTGACAAGTCCTCTGCTAACAAGCACCCAGCCCACACCCAGCCCAGTGCCAGCCTGGGGCAGGAGATGCCATTGGCCACGTGTGGGCCACACGTGTGCCCTCCTTGTGTTTCACCTCCTACCAAACCTCCTCCAAACACATCTGGGTTGCTACCCAAGCCTGAGGGAGGGCAGGGTAGAGTCCTGCACGGGCTGTGGCACGCAACAAGACTGTCTCCTGCACATCTGGCTTCCCACGGGGATGAGCTGGGTGGAATATTCCTGCCACTGCTGGCCTTCGTGGGTCTCTGTATACCTGCCCGTGGAGGAGTGCAGGATGAATCCTCCTAGACCCCTGCTGGACATTCCCCATCCCTGCACTGGTGCAGTTAGGAAGGTTAGATCCAAGATCCCCATCTGTGCCAGGGACTGGTCCTGCAGCTGACTGCTGGAGCGGGGGCTTGGCTTAGGAGGTCTCCCCAGGTCCTTTCCCACCGCTGCTGCTGGTCACACCAAGTTCCTTCCCAATGCTCCGCTGCAGGGCAGCTGGCACAGGTCTCACTGGGCAATCTCACTGCCATCAGCATTAAATTAGCTTTTTTATTCGTCTCCTCGTGTTTTGTTGTTACTGTGGGCCAGAGCTGCAGGGGTCTGGGCCTGAAGCAACTGATGCAGTGAAAGGAGTCAAGTTTAAATGTGTCCCTGGGTGAGATCGTGGAGGATTGTGTGGGATGAACGTCTGCAGCAGCAGGTTAGAGAGGCTGGCGCTGGCTTTGGGGATGCCAGAGCTCTCCTGGGCATTTCTCTGCTCCTTGGAAAATACTGGGTGCCTTTTTCTAACAGGTTTTTAATCTGTTGGCTTTGGCATTTGTCTGTTTTACTTGGATGGCATGAGCCTGCTCTGCTTGGCAAAATGCCTTTGTTAAACAGCTGGGGCAAAGGTTGGTGCTAATTTGACGGGGTGTGGGACGTGATCCAAGAGGAAAACAGTTGTGCATGGCTTGGTGTTGCTGGAGGAGCTGGGAGCTCCTGGTTCTTTGGTGGCAGGCGTCTCTGGAGCCAGTTCAAAAGGAAATGCTTGTCGTGGGCGAAGCCTGGCACCTCCCACCGCTGTAACCCAGCCTGTGAGAGCAGAACTGATTCCGGGGGTGTTACCAATAACCCTTTTTTATTTGAGTGCCAAATCCATACCAGAGGCAAGGGATGTGTGACAAGCAAAAAGTGGAGAGATTGAATTGCTTTGCTCCTTTTTCCTTCTTTCTCCTGCTTGAGGACTTTCGTCCATTGCAGGGCTTAGAAAACCCCTTGCAGAAGCAAGAAAGTCCCCAAAGGGGGGTGAAAACGTTACTGATCCTTTCTGGCATCTTCCCTGGCTGAATGAAAGCTTTTGCAGTCTTTGAGGATCACACCAGCAGCAGGAAACCTTCTCCAGTGCTCTCATGGTGCTGGGTTCAGGACAGATCTGGATTTCCCCCTCCTATCTTAAAAGTTACACACAGAGAGCCCTTATCCAAGCACTTTGAAAATAGAAATTATCACCAAATCGCTTCTTCATATGCCTGGAATTTATCTAGTACTGCAGATGACTTTTCTCATGGTCTTTTTCATGGAATTACGAAATCATTAAGACTGGAAAAGACTTCTATGATCATCAAGTCCAACCATTAATCCAGCACTGCCAAGCCCACCACTAAACCATATCCCCAAGCACCACGTCATCATGTTAATTCCCATTAATTCTCAAGGATGTGCAGCAGGAGACTGGGAAAACTGGGCACAAACAGCAAAAGTGCATCGTCCTTTTATTTGCAGTTGTTTCTATCGCTGTGGGTACATTATAGCTTGGATACATGTTGGACCTGTTTGCTGTCAGATTCTGTAAGCCCACAGAAGCTCTCCCCAGCTCTCCCTGCAGATGCTGCAGGCACTGGGAGAGAGCTGGAGACCACACCTTCTCGGGATGTGCATCCTCTCAAATCGCCCGCTGCCCTTTTGCACCTTGGTTTTGGAAGAACCCCTTCCTTTTTGAACCCCCCTGCCAGCCTGCCTTGTTTCAATGCTTTGGAGAGGAGTCAGCCCTTCAAAAGAAATCAAATTTAGAAAAAGAGACGATGTTTCACTCTGAAATTGTTCCACCCCCTGAAGTGTAAATTGAAGCCATACCCACAGTCCAGATGGGCTGGGGATGTTTGAACTGGGGGATCACACGGCAGTCAAGTGAGGAGGCTTTTTGCTTGGTGACTCCTTGCCTTTCCCAGAGGTCTCAGAGCCCCTGGCCTGGCTGATCCACCTGAGGGCACAGGATGGGAAAGAGCAGAAGATGTGATTGATGGAGAAGGTGGCGGTGCTGCCTGAACATCAAGCTTTTGGGGAGGCTGAAGTGTTCCAGCTCTCTCACCGACAGAGATCGAGGCTAATTCTGCTTTGTGGCCTCAGAGCATCCTCTCCACTGCTCTTTGTGCCACCTTGTGCAAGGCCTTCAGCTAATTCCCTTTGCCCTACCTTTGCCCACACCCTGCCTGCTGACAGCCTGCGTGGGCAGGCCCTTGTCCCTCAGGCTTCTCGTGTAAATACATCCCAGGGATGTTTTGGCCCCAAACTGGGGTGTAATACAAACATGCCAACCCATGAGGGGCAATGCCTCTGCACACTGATGGTTTGATGCGAGGCAAAACGTCTCATATCAGCAGTTTCACGTGGAATTTTTTGGGTTCTGAATTATTTTGGCTTTGAACTTGGTGTTCCCAGGGAACAAACCTTTAAAACCTTTCGATGGTGAAGTGAGACCTTCTGCCATGGAGAAAATTAAATGTACGCTCAGGCTTGGGGTGGTTTGAGGTTCTTCCTCCTCTCCTACTGCTCCCCCAAATTCAGAGGAGCTTTTACCTTTGGGTCCACCCAAGGTCACTCAGCACCATCTGACACACCAGTGATCTCTGCTGGCATGTGGATCCCACGGGGTAGGTGAGCTCTGCCTGACCTCGGGGCGCTGTGGGAGCTCGTGGTGGTGGCAGAGGTGGGTAGTTCCCACGTGGGGGCTGCTTTGAGCTTTATCTGTGGGGGTTTTTCCATTGAGCTGGCACAAAAACATGCCTTAAAATTGTCCTGAGTTTGGACTGAGGTTTTTCAGTGAGAATCAGCAGATGAAGTGCCACGTTGGGGATGTCCCTGGGAGCCGCTGTCCTCATCCCTGTTCCCTGGGCAGCCAGTTCTCTGCGTGTCCTGTGATGCTCAAGGTCCTGCGACCAGGGCAGGAGGAGGTTTCACCCACGAGTGTTGCCTTAAAGGCCTCTGGGAATGAAGCACGAGGCAGCACGTGAATCAGCCTGAGGAGGTCATGGCAGCGAGTCCTGGCAGCTGAGAGCTGCTCAGGTGTCCTGGGAGTGTCACAGACACCAACCCTCGGAGCTGCTTCCGAGCAGCCAAAGGGAGAAAAAAAATATAGGTAATTTGGTGACGTCTGGGGTGGTTTGGAAAGGTTTGCCTCTGTCCTTCTTCAGCCCTAAAGGGCAGGAGAGCTGAGAAAGCCCCCCACTGGGGTGCATTAAAGTGAACTCCTGCTCTACCAGGCTCTAACATGAAAAGTTATTGCTGTATGGGTGTTGTTTCCCAGCCTGACCATCCCAGAAGCACTTAGCTCCCCTCTATCCTTTGCATCTCTGCCTCAGACCTTGGCAGAAGTGAGGCTTCCCAGATATGGGATCAAGCAGGGAAAATAACCTCTGGAAGGAAACCTTGGGCAAGTTGGGCATGGCTCTGTCAGTGGGCTCTGTGCCAGTTCCCTCTGGTCTCTCCTCCCTCCAAGCTGGGTCCACAGGCACTGGATGGCGTGGTGTGGCTGCACGAGCAGCCCTGGGGTGAGCAGGAGGAGGGAGAGGCTCCTGGCTTGCCTCTTCCATACTGATTTCTTGCCTTCTCTCTTGCAGCCACAGCTCCAAAGGCTGGCAGCTGCCCCCTGGATCAGCCCAGAGCCCCAGGGGGGAACAGACGGACGGACCCACAGGCCGACAGGGAGCTGTTTGCTGAGGGGGAACTGCTGCTCCAGGTAATTTGGTCATTCAGGGTCTTCCCAAGCAGCTCTGGAGCATATTGTCCCATCTGTGGAGCAAGGAGAGACCGTGCCTTGCCTGGAGCTGCTTCACTGTGATTTCTGCAGGCACTGAGCACCCTGGGACAGAGACCAGTGACATTGTCTGGCTGGGGCAGATCCAGGTCCCCATCCCACCTTCCCTCTCATCCCCACTACCATTTTCTGCCCCTTTGGGTACACTACAGCTCATGAACTCAAGCTCCATCCCAGCCAAGAGGTTCAGGGACATCGTATGGTAGTGTAGGGATTGATCCCTGATTAGTCTCCAGTTCCTCATGTTCTGGCAAATGCCGAGAGGAGAATGGGGATATCTCAGGATAAAACGTCCCCCAGGAGCTCTTTGCCCCACCTGGGGCATTGCATGAGCTCTGTAGGGATATATTCCCTGCCTGCCTGGGATGGGAAAAACCCAGCTTCAGTTTGTAGGTTGTGGGGCAGAAAAGAAGGGAAGATGGATCTTGAAAAGAGATCCGTGCAGAAAATCTGTGGGCGGTGGGAGCTTTGCTTTGTAGAAAGGCCAACGAGTGTCTAATGGGAGAGCTGTCAGGGAACTCCAGAGCACAAGGAGCTGGTGAATCAGCTGCCCCAGAATGCTGTTAGTTTGGGCTGCCATTTATAAATGTGAGCTGGAAGGAACTGGGATGGAAAGGTCACATGGAAAGGCTGGTTGCTGAATAAACACCTGGGCATGTCAGCTTTGCAACCCTGCCCTTGGGGGCCTGGCAAGTCTGTACAAGATGTTTAGCTGCTCTGTGTTCCTGGCATTGCCTGTGCCTGTGCTTTCACAGAATCCCAGAACAGTTTGGGCTGGAAGGGACCTTAAAGCCCATCTCATTCCATTCCCTGCTACAGTCAGGAACACCTTCCACTAGCCCAGGTTGCTCTGACCCTGTCCAGCCTGGCTTTGGACACTTCCAGGGATCCAGGGGCAGGCACAGCTTCTCTGGGCAACCTGTGCCAGGGCCTGCCCACCCTCACAGGGAAGAATTCCTTCCCAGTACCACATCCAACCCTGCTCTCTGGCAGTGGGAAGCCATTCCCCTTTGTCCTATCCATACATACCCTTTACAAAGTGCCTCTCCAGCTCTCTTGGAGGCTTTCTGGGCCTTCTCTCCTCTTCTGCCACCTCTCCAAATACCAGTAGATGGATGCTTGGCTTCTTGAAGTCTGTCTTCAGTCCCTTCAGCCCACAGCTGTGGGGGTGGGCGGGTGTGAGCAGACCCCCAGCACAAGGCTCCATGCAGGATTTTGGCAAGGCAGCGACTCCTGGGAGCTCAGTGTGACTCCTGGCCATGGATCTCGGACCACATGAGGTCTCTCATGTGGGCTCCGGTCCCAGCTGTCTGCAAGTGTGATAGTCACGGAGGAACAGCTGGAATAACACGATAGGGAGCCCGTGGTGGTTGCCCCAGTCCCACGATGGAGCTGCTCCTGAGCCCTCTCCAGGGGTCTGGAGTTGGACCATCTGACAGCAATTTGTTGATCCACCAGAGCATTGGCAGCCTCGGGTGATTGAAGGCATCTGGAGAGCTTATGAGGTGTGAGTGTGACAGAAATCCCCCACTGAGCTGCCTGGTGGTTTTTTTTATTCTTTCCCCAAAGAGCATTTTAATCAGACACTGTAATTTGCAGAAAGCTCTGACTCGGGGCCCCTTGGGGGGCTGCAGCACACGAAGGGAAGGGACCAGTCCCTCAGCAAGCTGGATCTGTATGTTAGGTTTCCATTTAGGGTGTTCTTTTTCTAATTTTTCTCCATCTATTCACTAATAAATATATTACAGACAAGAGCAAGGGGTAAGAGTTTCTGTCTAAAGCAGTGCTTTGCTTTTGGGGGAAATCAGTCTGAAATGGTCACCAGGTATCTCTGGATCTTCATTTTGCCTCGTTTACTGGGTGTTCCCTGGATGCACGAGCTCACCTCCCTTTACCCCAGCCACGATCCTCTAGAGTTCTGGAATAGTTTCCCTAATTTGTAGTGAGGCCCTGGCGCAGGTTGGCCAGGGAAGCTGTGGCTGCCCCATCCTTAGAAGTGTCCAAGGCCAAGTTGGACAGGGCTTGAAGAAACCTGGGATAGTAGAAGGTGTCCCTGCCCGTGGCAGGGGCTTGGAACAAGATGATCCTTAAGGTCCCTTCCAACCCAAAACACTCTGGGATTCTTTGATGCGTCAGGGCTTTCACAAATCTGGGATCTGATATTCCAGATTTTCCCATCTCTTTTTATTTCAAGGTGGGTGTTGGTTTTAGCTGCATCACCATCTTTGAATGATGCTGGTGACTGGGTTTGGTCTTACTTCGTGTCCATTGTGACGAGTTGTTCACGTACCCTCAGAGCTGAGAGCATGAATCTGAGGGACAGAGATGCCCTCGGGTGCTAAGGGTTAAAAAGCAGGTTTTGGAGGGGAGGAGGTGATTGGAGACAGTGTGGGGAGAAGACATGGAAAAATAAGTTTGTATAACCTCTATTTAGGATGAAGAGCAAGGCTTGAAGTGTCTTTGGATGTCATCTGTAAAATTAGCGAGTGGATAAATAGGTCAGGTCAGGGAGTGACTGGAGTTTGGTTGCTGTCTTTGACAGCTTTGTTTGCTTGAACTGACGCCAGGCTTGTCCTGGAGCCTTCAGGCTCCTGAATGGCTCAGAGCCCTTCTTCCCCCTACACACCCGTTGCTGCTTGTTATTGAAGCTGTAAGCAGGTTTTGTGAGAGGAAATCACAGAATCGTAGAATATCCTGGGCTGGAAGGGACCCACAAGGATCATCCTGTCCAAAGCAGAGTCCCAGAAGAGTGTAGCTGTACCCAGCTGGCGCAGCTGGAGAGGAGGAAACCAGCCCCAGGTCCTCCATTAAACCCCTCCTTAGCTGGTCCCTCCTGGTGCAGGAGCTGCCCTGCAGCGAGAGGACTTCCACGATGGGATTGGAGAAAGTGGTCAGTCCATCCCAGATCACTGCTCATGCTGGGGACAAAAAGACCAACAGAATTAAGTCTTGCATGTTTACCAGGTGCTTTGCTTCTTGGTGGGGTTCTTTGTTGATGAAGAAGGTCCCCTCCTGCCCCCTGATGCTGAAGAAACACCTGGGGAATTTCATCTTTCAGCAACTGGGTTGAAGCTGGGGAAGGTAACTCTGGCTCAACTTTTGCTTTCAGGCACTCAATGGGTTTGTCATCGCTGTGACAGGAGATGGCTACATCTTCTACATCTCCCCTACGGTGCAGGACTACCTGGGCTTCCATCAGGTGGGTACCTTGTTTTCTCGGCATCCAGGCAGATGCACTTCTTGTCTGGGAAGGAGGTGATGATAGCCATGCTGGCATGGCTTTTTCTTCTCCCTTCCCAGCTCCCCTGGGTCCCTTCTGGTGCACGTTCCCAAATGAGTCACGTTCTTTGGGGGCTGTGAAAGCCAAGGAGTGTGTTTGTGACTTTAGTGGGAACAGATGCCAGCTGAGCCATGGCAGCTCTGTGTCCTCTTGCCTTTGTGTGTAAGAGGGGTGTGAGATATTTCTTGTGTCATCCTGCTGGGCACACATGCCCTCACTTAGAGGGCTGAGGGAATCTCACCAACGAGCAGTGTCAGTGCCCTGAAGGACCCTGAGTTACATGGGATGCCAAGGAAAAGCAGGCCTCTCCCCACATCCACCCTCTTACCTCTGATTCCCCCCAAAATCCAGCTCCTCTGGCCAAAGGACTGAGGCAACAAGAGGGTTGTAAGGCTGCTAAACCTGTTTCATTGCAGATATCCCTGGAGCACTTGTGGAGATTCTTGTTGTTTGCTTCTTCCTCCTCTCTTTGCACCCTTTTCAAGCTCCCTGGAATCCTCATGGCTGATGTCCCAAGTCAAAACTGCTGTCAGGCAGGGACTGAGCTTCTCAAAGTATGTCTGGTTAAGCAGGAGACTCTCATCCAACATGTTCCTGAGGGCAGGGACCTGGCAGTCAGTGGCATGTGCTGCTCGTGGGCTTGGCAGGATCTCTGGGATACAGATTCCCATGGGTTTCAAGGAAACAAAACCTCCAAACCCCTTTTCTAAAATGGCAAACTCCCCTGCATAAGCCTGAAACAGAAAGAAATTGTTTGGTTTGGTCAAAATGTTTTGAACGAACCTGAAATTGTTTTTTTACATTGATCCTGTGGAATACATTTGCTGAGAACCAGGGATGGCAGTGCAGGAGAGAGCTTTGTGTGCTGTTGCAGACCAGCATTTTGTACTCCACAAGCAAATCCCCTTGGACACCCCTCAGCCTGTCTGGTGCTGTGTCTAGATTTGGTCCTGAGAAGACGCTGGAAGTTAGCACGTGTTCGCCCCACAGATGGGCAGCAAACTTTCCCCAAGAGCAGGAGCTCCTGCAGCAGGGCAAGGAGCTGGAGTTTCAGCGTTTCCCATTAAGGACTGAGAGCCAAAGCCAGGGTGAAACACCCAAGGAAGGGCTGGATAACACTAGGAGAACCTCAGCCTTGATGGTGTGGGCAAGAGGCTGGAAAGCTCTGCTTGGCTATGGCTGGGGAGTGCTGGGGAAGCAGGGAATGTACAGTCCTGAGCAGCCAGGGTTGCCTGGACATCTCCATTTCTATTGCTTCTAGAAAACTCTGAGCCATTCCCAAGATTTCCCCGGGAAGGTCCCCTCTCTGCTCCCCTTCCCTCCTTCCTGAGCCATCCCTAAAGACGCAGCCGGTCCTGCTCCTTGCTGCCCAGCACGCAAAGCTGGTGGTGTTTGCCTGTTCCTTACGCTCCATCACTGCACTCTTAGCAGCCGCGAAGGAAAACCCTGGGCCGTGTCCTCCTGCAGACACCTCTGCCAGGCTGTCCAGGAGCCGACGCTCTTCCCTTGTGTCATTCCAGTCGGATCTCATCTACCAGAGCGTGTATGAGCTGATCCATGCTGACGACAGAGCCGCCTTCCGCCGCCAGCTGCACAGGCCCCCGGCGCACGCTGCCCACGGTGAGCGCCGGCTGATCCCTGCAGCGGCAACACTGTGGGCTCAGCGGCTCTGAGCCGTGAGCTCCAGGTGTGCAGCACAGCTTGGAAAGCTGCCGTTCCCCTTGGGTTTTCCAGCCTTTCCCGCTGAGCAGCCGCCGCTGGCTGGATGCAGCGCCACGTCCAGCCCCCAGCACGTCCGTCCTGAGGAGCGATCCTTCACGGAGAGGAGCTTCACCTGCCGCTTCCGCTGCTTGCTGGATAACTCCTCAGGATTTCTGGTAACACAGCCCCACGCTGGGACATCCCTCTTCTCCCCTTCTGCCCAACAGCGTGTTCCCTCAGGGACGCCTGTGTCCCATAGGGGTGGGAGTGCAGCCAGTTCCCACCACCCTGTTTGCTTCACTCCCACATGTTCTAATCCCCCGCTAAGGCCTTGAATCTCCATGGGCGCCTGAAGTTCCTTCTTGGGCAGCAGAAGTCTGCATCAGACAAGTCCCCCGTTGCTCTCTTTGCCATTGCAACACTCCTCCAGCCACTCTCCATCCTGGAACTGCGGACCAAGACGCTGATCTTCCAGACAAAGCACAAGCTGGACTTCACTCCTATGGCCTGTGATTCCCGGTAGGGCATCTCTCACCTTCCCCATGGCAAAATCCCTGGTGCTGGACAGAAAACAAGACCCCATGGGAACAAGGAGTGTCTGAGCCAGCTCCCATGGCAAAGTGCCTCGTGCTTCTGCCACTCCACTGCAGCCCCCCAGTAACACGGGGAGCAGGTTAACCGGGCACCAGTGCTTCTTGTCTGCTGTGGTTTAGCCCAGCAAACCCAGCACAGGGCGGTTTTGTGGAAGAGGGGATGCAGCTCAGCCCGGGATGGAGAGTTGCACCAGGCAAAGCAGGAAGCTTTGGCAGGGGATCGTGTCTGACCGGTAGGGTGCAACTGTGGGGGATCCATCCCTGGTGTCCCAGGGTTTCTGTGCTGTTTCCAGGGGGAAGGTTGTCCTGGGATACACGGAAACGGAGCTGTGCCGGAGGGGCTCCGGGTACCAGTTTGTGCACGCGGCTGACATGATGCACTGCGCAGAGAACCACGTGAGGAGTGAGTGCTGGGGGCTGTCGGGATGGGGGGTTTGTGAGAAGCTCTGCACGTGCAGCTCTGGCCGGGCCATACCATTGCTCCTCAGTGCTGCCTGTGCCAGGGCTGGAGTGGCTGTGAGAAAGGCTCTTCCTCCTGGGTGAGACCTGCTCGGGGAGCTGGCAGAGAGGCAGCATCCTGCATCTCCTGCCCCCAGAGCAGGAGTGCGAGGTGCTCCTCGGCCTCGTGGCGTCTCGCCTGTGTCACTTGTGTGCCCCCACGGAGGAACTCTGTGTGTGCCACCTCTCTTGTGTCCCTGCCCCAGTGATGAAGACGGGGGAGAGCGGGCTGACGGTGTTCCGGCTGCTGACCAAGCAGGGCGGCTGGGTGTGGGTGCAGGCCAACGCACGGCTCGTCTACAAGGGGGGCAGGCCCGACTGCATCATCGCCCGCCAGAGAGCCCTCTCGTGAGTGTCCCTGGCTCCCTTCCCCTGCTCCAGGCACAGGGGAGGCTATGAGGGTGGAGGGGGGCACGGTTGGCACTTTGTAGCGTGTGCTCTCCTGTGGCGTGAGTGAAACGGCTCCAAGGAAGTGGAAAGTGGACGTGGACATGCTCCTGCCTGGAGTGAGCCCTGGACACTCAGCCCTTCCCTGAGCCATGCAGACCTCCCCATGGGCAACCCAGAGCCCCAGTCCTCCACCAGCTTAATCCAGTGCCTTTCCCCTCTAGAAAAGCCAGGGCAGGGTTGTGAGCTCCTCTCTTGCTGTCAGAATGGTGGTTTTGCCTGGCCCAGAGGAGGTGCTCATGCTGTTTCCATCTCTTTTTTCCCCAAAGGAATGAAGAAGGGGAGGAACATCTGCGGAAAAGAAACCTGCAGCTGCCTTTTAGCTTTGCCACAGGGGAAGCAGTCTTGTATGGGAATGACTTTCCTGGGTTCCTGGACTCCTTCCAAGCTAAGGAGAAGTTGCAGACACAAGCAAATTCCCACTCAAAGCAGCAGTTGGTAGACCCCAACTCTCTCCTCGGGGCCTTGATGAAGCAGGATGCATCCATATACAACTCCCATGCTGATAGCGTGCCTCAGTTCTCCTTGGCAGATCTCATCTCTGAGCCCAGGGGACCGGGCAGGAATGAGGACATCAGTGATGCCAAGGAGGACAGCGACTCCCTCCTGGTGGTGATCGAAACCCTCTTTGAGAAGAGCGAGGTGGAGGGAAACGTCTGCCAGAGCCTCGGCGTGGGCCACGCAGAGCTGCAGCAGTGGGAGGAGGCTCTGCTCAGCTTGGGGGCAGAGGAGGAGTCGCCGGCTCATGGGGCTGGCGAGAGGCTGGGCACCAAGGCGACATCCTGTGTGGAGCAGGTGCTCCTCAGGGAGGATGCTGGGAAGAGCGCGGACTTTCCATACGGCAACGAGGAAAACGGCGCTGTGGCTCCTTTCCAGCACTGCTGGGCAGCTAATTCAGTGCCCCAGTCCCCACGACAGCCCCGGGCCTCGGGTGCACAAGGAGGCCGAGGTGCTGTGGTCTCTGCAGTCTCTGTTAGCTCCCAGGTGAGCTCAGCTCAGGCAGAGCAGCAGGTCCTGTTTGACCCAGCCGGGCTGGTGGGAGGGGCTGTGCTGGCTGTCCCGGTCCCCAGCAGCAACTCTTCTCTAGCACTTCAGCAGGCAAACCAAGTGCTTCAAGCAGAAGTTGCCCCCTCTGCTCCTGTGGATAACGCTGTTCCTGCTGCTCAGAGCCAGCTGGGGTGCCAGCTGCTGGGCTCAAGCTGCCCACCTCCCATGCACTCAAACACATTAGTGGCTCGGTGGCACCATGTCCTGCTCCAGGCAAACCCGCCTTTGGGTCAGAGTGCTCCTCCTGGAGGCTGCCCATCAGAGGCTTGGATGGCCATAGCTCCAAAACAGCTGGAAGCAGCAGGTACACGCGTGGAGTCCCAGACCCTGCCAGCCGGCAGCCCTGAGAGCCCCCCAGGGACCGGACTGTGGCTGCCACCCCCCTCCCAACCTGCTCCTTGCCCTGCCCAGGGCTTGCATGAGTCCTTGTTTTCAGGGGATGGGAACCTCCATGACAAGGAGGCTGTTCTCCCTGCACGAGCACCAGCACCCTTAGGAGCCAGGCAGCTGCCAGGGGATGGTGGATTCCCCAAACAGCCCCTGACACCCCACCTAGAGCCCAGCTTTTCCTGGGAAGGGGAACGGGCAGTGCTCCGAGAGGCCAAGTGGATTTCGCAGCTCCAGGCTGGGGCAGGTCCAGTGCAACACAGCGGGCTCCTGCTGGGGTCCAGCACGGCTCCCAGCACCCACCGCATGGGCCGTGCCGTGCCACCGGAGTGCCAGTATGGAAATAGCCTCTATAGGCAGGAGACCGATTTCCTCGGGGATGCCTCCAGAGCATCCCTTCCCCTGCAGCTGGGCGCCTTACCTTGCCCCAGGGAGAACCACCCCGGAGCATTCTGTCCCCCGGTGGGCTCGATTTCGAGGTGCTCAGTGGCTGCCCCTGGGAAGGGGGGTGCAGGAGCGCCCCTGTGCTCGGAGCAGGGCCCTGGCTGCCCGCTGGGGCCCTCGGTGGGCGGGCAGCAGCTCTGTGCCTGTGACATCCAGCCCAAGGTGAGGTGTGAGGGCTGCAGGACCTGAGGGGTGCCCTGGCTCTCGGGGAGGGAGCGAGGGGAGCTGCCAGGGGCTGCGGGCACACTGGCCTTTGTGGGCAGCCTGCTGTGAGACATCACTGTGAACTGGGAGCCACGTTTTGGGAAGCCACCAGCAGCTGTGGGCTCTTCTCACACCTGCAAGTGGTGCCCTGTGTTCCCTGGTCGTTCAGCAGTTTGTCTTCCAGTGCTATCAGACAGTCAAAAGTGCAGTGGTTTGGACTTTTTTTTTTTCCCTGAGAAGTCTTTCAGGGAGATGCAGCCATGGCAGTGTGGAGGTCTGTGGCCTCTGGGGGTCCAAGGTAGGACACTGTGCTTGCCTGGCCCATGTGCTTGGGGCAGCCTCTTGCAGGTGGACCTGCTGCCTCACAGGTAGCACTGCAGGTAGCACTGAAAGGCTGTTTCTTGACTCGGCGTGATCTCCTCATCACCTTTGTATGTGGACCACCCTTGTCACATTGCTGTTCAGTCCCCTGCATCATCTCCACCTGCCTGAGTCCCTCTGCTGCCTCCCTCCTGTGCTCTGCATCTCCTCCAGAGCCCCTGGTGACCCAGTTTATTTAGAAATGGGATGTTACCGAGCACTTTGAGAAGCTCAGCAGCACTGAAGCGTCTCAGTGGGAGGTGGAGGTGGTAGGAGCAGAGGCATCCTGGCAGTTTGGGCTCTCCAGCAGCCCTCTTGGGGAATCTGGGAGAGGTGAGTACCAGGCTGTTGTGGCCTTTCTGGGATGCAGAAGCTGCTCTTGTCAGTGGCTCGTCCTTGCCTTCCTCTCCTGCACCTTGCAGTGCCACTGGACTGAGGAACGATGGGGTTCCTCCTCTGGATTTGCCAAAGCAGTAGAAAGAAGGGCAGGGAGGGATGCAGTAACCTCTGGCTGATCTCCAGACTCACTTTGTGCCCCTCAAAGCGCTGTCCTGGAGCCCACCACAACCACTTTGTTGAATTCCCTTTATTTTCTATTTTTTTTAACCTAAGATGTGAATTCATTACCTTTCTTTTCCCCACCATGGGGCGTGTTCTCCCAGATCCATCAGGGAAACCCGCAGAAGCAGCAATAATAAAGGAGGGTGTATTCAATTTGAGACCGCACTGGAGTGCAATGTTGTGTCAGAGAGAGCAAAGTGCCTGGGGATCTTCGCATCTTCCCCCGTGCACCCAACACCCTGAGCTTCCCATCTGCCTCTCACACCACTACTAAGCATTTACCAAGCAAATTAAATC
This sequence comes from Myiozetetes cayanensis, assembly GCF_022539395.1. Classification (NCBI taxonomy): domain Eukaryota; kingdom Metazoa; phylum Chordata; class Aves; order Passeriformes; family Tyrannidae; genus Myiozetetes; species Myiozetetes cayanensis. Next base: position 30,081 of record NW_026088185.1, on the reverse strand, counting down.
AGTAATTAGTGCAGGGCCAGCAGCACTGGCAACGTGTCCTGGTGTGGAGTGGTGTTGTCTTCCTGGTCCTCGTCCTTTACGTCCTGCTTTGCCTCACTGTGCCAGGGCTGCTGGGGCTCTGGAAAGGTCAAACTCCTGTCTGCAGGTTGGGGGCAGAGAGGTGCTGAAATGCACCAAAGTGGCTTGGAGGAGCACTCAGGACAGGGCAAGGAGGCGGCTCACCGGACCCAAAAAGCAGCAGGATGGAGTCTGCTCACCAGCCTCTGCTGTCCTGGCACCGGTGAGATGACGTGAAACACTGCACGGGGTGCTAAGGGCACAGGTTCCAAGAGTCATCTTGGAGTGGGGGCAGCCGCCAGGCTCTGCTGCCTGGGGCCCTGACAGACCCCCTGGTGCTCTGTGACTGCTGTCTGATCTCTTCATACCTTGTGGCTGTGCACACAAAGTCTCTTTTGGTAGCAGCGTCTCATTTTACGCCATGTGATTTCTTTGTGCTGCTGTGGGCAGCCGGATGATGCTGAGGAGAAAAGAGACGTCCTGAGACTCATCCCCCCCCACCCCCCTCTGTGTTTGATTGGGTATTAAAAGGCGATTTGCTTTGTGTGGTGGTGGTGTTTGTTTTGACCTGAAACCGTGTCTGTTTCCTCCATTTCCTCCTCGACTGGGAAAAGCCTGGCCCTGGTGCGGGGTGTGTGACACACTCCAGTGGTCTCCAGCCCCTGTGGGCACGTGCAGCAGAGTGGTGTGACAGTGTCCCCGTGTCGCACCCCCAGACTGCCCTGTGAGGTGCTGGGGGGCTCACAGATGGTTACACTCGATGCACACACACGCACACAGAGGTTCCCGGTGTCACTGCCATGCAGGGACACATAGGGGCACTCCCCCGGTCACATCGACAGCCACTCTGCCTGCCACCGGGACTGCAGTGTCACCGGTGCTCCTACCCCTCACCCGTGTGGGCGGGGGCTCGCTGCCCCATCCCCGCCACTTCCCCTCAGCCTCCATCCACCTCTCATCATCCCTACAACCCCTCCTCACCTCCCAGACCCCGTTCAGCCCCCCACCTCCTTGCTCATCCCATCCATCCTCACTCTCCTAACATCTCCCCATCCCACCTCACCCAATTCCCCTTCACACCCCAAATCCCCCTTCAACCCCCTCCTCCTGCCATCGATCCCCACACATCACCCCCACCCATCATCCCCCCCACATCCCTCATCACCCCCTATTTCCCCACCTCCCACTCCCCCTTCGGACCCCAAATACCGCTTCAACTGCGTCCACCACCATCTACACCCTTCTGCATCCCCCTTCACCCATCAGCCTCCTACTCCGCCACCTTCCAATCCTCCTTCCGAACCCAAATCCCCCTTCAACCCCTTGCATCCCGCTACGTCCCCCTCATCTCCCCACATTGCTCTCACCCATCATCCCCCCCATATCCCCCGTCACCCCCGCAGTTCCCACGCCTCCTTCAGACCCCAAATCCCCCTTCTCCACCCCCGGATGCCCTTTCCCAATCACGCCTGATCCCCGGCCCCTCCCTCCCCGAGGGCGGGCCGCTCCCACTCCCACTCCCACTCCCTCCCACTCCGCGGCTGTCCCCGAGGGAGCGGCGCCGGGCGCTGCCGGCCGGGCCATGTACGCGGGGCGCAGGCGGAGAAGCCCCTGCCGCGGGCGTGAGTGGGGGCGAGGGCAGGGGCTGAGGGGGCGAGGGGGCCGGGGGTCCCCCTCCCGGTAACGCGGCTGTGCCCCCCGGCAGGACGCGGCCGGGCGCGGCCGAAGGCGGCAGCTCCAACCCGTCCAAGCGGCACCGGGAGCGGCTGAACCGGGAGCTGGAGCGGCTGGCGGGGCTCCTGCCCTTCCCGCCCGACGTGGTGGCCGGGCTGGACAAGCTCTCGGTGCTTCGCCTCAGCGCCGCCTTCCTGCGAGCCAGGAGCTTCTTCGGCGGTAAGGGACGGACGGCTTCCCCCCGGGAATCGCGATTCCTCCTCGGGATTCCCCCTGGAATTGTGCGGTCCCCCCGCTGCTGCATCCCCTCTGGAATTGTGCGGTGTGTCTCTCAATTGCTTCATCCCCTCTGGAATTGTGCGGTGTGTCCCCCCGCTGCTGCATCTCCCCCCGAAATTGCTCCCCCGCCCCACAATATTGTTGCACCCCTCTTGGAATTCCCTCTGCCCGCCCCGAAGTTTGTTTTCCTCACGAGAATATTTTGGATGTTTTCCCCTCTAGTATATTTTGTGGGTTTTTTTCCCCCGGAATTCTGTGGGATTCCCTCCTCCAACCCCTCACGAGAATTTTGTTTTCTTTCCCTCCTAAAATTTTGTGTGTTCTTCCCCTGAATTTTAAGGTGTTTTTTTCCTCCCTCAAACTTTGTTTCCTTTTGTGTGTCCCCCCTTTATGGGTTTTTCCCTCTCGAATTTTTGTGGCTTTACCCTCCTCTAATTTTTGTTGGGTTTTTTCTCCTTTTTTTCTCTCCTCGAATTTTTGTGGATTTCCCCCACCTGCCTCGAATTTTTGTGGATTTCCCCCCTTGAATTTTGGGTTTGTGGGGTTTTTTCCTCCCCCTCAAATTTTCTTTTTATTTTCCCCCTTGAAGTTTGGGGTTACCACTCTGAACTTATTTCCCCCTCAAATTTTGGTGGTTTTTTCCCCCTTCCAATTTTGTGTCTTCCCTGTCAGGAATTTTGTGTCTTTCATATTTTCACACCTTAGAATTTTGTTCACTCTCCCAAGTATTTTGTGCTTCCCCCCCCCCAGAATTTTAGTTTCTTTCCCCTGGAACTGCTTTTTCCCCCTTTCTGACCCCACATTTCCTCACTGTGCCCTCTCCAGCTGCCAGGCCTGGGTTGCATCGTGCCAGGCACTCATTTGGAATCAGAGGGATCTGGAGAGATGAAGTTGATTTTGTTCATGGGTTCTGCTGAAGTAGAAAATTCTGGTTTATGCTGGAGAGCTTCTGTGGCAGAGCCTGGTGCTGCCCAGTTGGGAAGTTTCCTCATGCAAGTGGCTTTTCCCCCTCTGTTACGATAGACTCGGTGTGCTGACAGTGAGTGATAATTCCCTGTGATGTGGTTACAGTTTACTTGGGAACCTTTGATTTTTGGGAGCCATTCCACTGCGCTGTAATTGTAATTAATAGGAACCCGCAGGATGGCATTGAGGCATCCCTGAGTTTTCCTGGTGAAGCAGCAGTGCCTTAAGAATGCTGCATGTGGCCACAGAAAGACCACAATTGCCCAGTTTAACTCCAAGTCACTGAATATATTCAATACCTCCTTTCCCCCACCCTTTTCCACTCTTTTTTAAACTGCGCTTGAGGGATTGACCAGCAGGTGAGCTGGAAAAGGAATGGCTACGGAGAGTTGTTTGCCTTACAGCATTAGGTCAATCTGTCGGGCTGTATTGACTGTGTTTTCTGTGCTGATTTTGCCCTGAAAAGGATTTGGAATGCTGTCTGTGAGGATGCTCTGAGGCAGAGGGCAGTCGGTCCCGGTGTTTCGAAGGCTCCTGCCTGGTGGGCTGGGAGTTCATGACTTTGGAAGTGCCACATCAGGAGTTGTTTTGGGGTTTGTCATCCTTTCCAGGCAGACTGTGCTGGGATGCTGCCCCAGCTCAGCCAGGGAAGGATGAGCATCCCTGGGAATGTGGTCCTGCTGCTCCACAAACATCCTGCTAGGGCTGTGCATCCTGGGGTTTGACGTTCCCACATCCCTGACCCTGTGGGTGACTTTGGTTGAAATTTACTGTTCTGAGATTCTCTCTCTCTCTTTTTTTTTTTTTTTTGGTCCCACTCGTCATTCCATCTGGCTTGATTTCACAGCTCCAACTTTCTGACTGTCTGAGGCTGTGGGATGGATGGTGCCCACCCCTCTCTGCTTTGAGACAGGTCACTGTAATTCAGGGGTAGGAGGGAAGCCTCATCCTTTTAGAGGCAAATAGTGATTGGAGACCTTGTTGAGTCTCTCCTAGTGCTTTAAAACAAAATAATAATTTAAAAAGTTCCTTTAAAGGAGCCTTGGGCAAGCTCATCTAGAAAATGAAACGGTTTTAAGTGAGTTTATTCCTTTTGGAGTGAATGCTGGAGTGATGTGGCTGTGCTGGAGCTGAGATAAAGTTCACCTTAGGAAGGCTCCTGTTCAAAATACTCTCTTAATTCCTTCCTCTCCTTTTTCCTTCTTGATTATCCACGTTTAGGTTATTTCTTCCCTTGGCCTGTCAGGGAGCAGGGTTAGGAGGGGCACCTGGAGGCCAAGAGGGCTCGTGTGCTCCAAGTCCTGCTCAGCATACCTGGAAGTGTAAAATGGGATCCCGAGGAGACAGTTTTAGCTGCTCAAGTCCTGGCTGAGATCAGATCAGAAAACACCAGTGGTTTGGGGGCTTTCAGTGTTTATTGGGAGCAGCCAGCATGGCAGGAGGCAGCTCAGAAACAGGCAGTGTAAACCCTGGGCAGGGAGCGAGGAGGAGGAGCCCTCATCTCCCCCCCTCCAGTGTGTCTTGAGCACTCCCTCAAAGAAGACCATGGGAAAGCAAGGATGAAAACTGGGGTGTGCTGCCATGGATTGTGAGGAGAAACCTCTGAAGCAGGTCTCAGGTGTTGCCCATGACCTCTGACAGCAATCCACCCAGCAGGTTCATGCCAGCCACCAATTTATCCAGCTGGAATAAATAAATAATTATTGATTTATTAATTATTAATTGATTGGTTTAAATTTTATTTCAGCATCTTGGTTTACTCGTAGCTGATAGATGGGGAATTTTGTACAGGCTTAAGTGATTAAAAGCAGGTGGGCTGTAGATCTTGGTCACTGGTAAAATCTTTGGGAGCTCCTCTCGGGGTTTTTTTGGGCTCTTGGTCACCTTCTGGCCATGTGATAAATTCCTCAAAAAGCAGAGCTCCACAGCTCTCCTTAGACACATACCTGCATTTTTAATCCTAGAATAGTTTAGGTTGAAAGGGACCTTTTAAAGCCCACCTCATTCCAACCCCCTGCCACGGGCAGGGACACCTTCCACCAGCTCAGGTTGCTCCAAGTCCCATCCATCCTGGCCTTGGACACTTCCAGGGATCCAGGGGCAGCCACAGCTTCTCTGGGCAACCTGTTCCAGGGCCTACCCACCCTCCCAGGGAAGAATTTCTTCCCAATATCCCATCTAACCCTGCCCTTTGGCAGTGGGAAGCCATTCCCCCCTTGTCCTGTCCCTTCATCCCTTGTCCCCAGTCCCTCTCCAGCTCTCCACTGGAGAGGGCTTTAGCCACTGGAAGGGACTCTCAGATCTTCCTGGAATCTTCTCTTCCAGGCTGAACACCCCCAGCTCTTCCAGCCTGGTTCCAGAGCAGGGGGCTCCAGCCATCAGAGTGTTTTGGCGGCCCACTCTAGACTTGCTCCAACAGCTCCATGTCCTTATTTTGCTTTTCCAGAAGTGAACCTGCTGTTTAGCCATCAGAGGTGGCTGAGATACTGTGTGCAAGAAGCACCTGCAGTGCTTGTACCTGAACAGTGGAGCTTTGAACATTGTTTCAGGGAGATTTTGCCAGGAGGTCTTTGATTTTTTAAAAAGACACATTTTGCCTTTGGGCATGAGGATTTTTATGCCTTATATGGCCTTAAGTGATGCTGCATATGTGGCCTCTCTGCCTGTCTGGGGGCACAACTAAAGGCCTCAAGTACTATGGCAGGAATTAGGGCAGGATTTAAGGCTGCTCAGTGTTCTGTTGTTTAATCTTTGGAGTGGTTTAGAGACCATTAAACACTGTCTTTGTTAAGCAGGATTATTTATCGAAACAAACCTTTCCTCAGGCTGAGTGCTGGGCTGGTGTGTCTGCTGTGTTCCCATTGCCACCCTGATGCCAGGTGGTGGCTTTCTGCCTGTCTTTGGAAGCGCAAAGGGCAAGAGCATCCACGTGTGTGTTTGCTGATTCTGTTCAACTTCTGTGCACCATCTTTGCTGTGTAACAGAGCAGGGAACAGTTCAGTGCCAGGTGTTTGCCATGTGTGCTCAGTGTCTCTGGGAAAGGAGGGAACTTGGCTGTGATCTCTTCCTGGAGCCTCCGGATCCGCATCAGGACGGAATAAGCTCCTCTTGTGATGGAGCAGCACTGCTGCTCTCTGTGAAATTCCCAGGTGCCTTTCCCTGGCCCCATTGCCTGACTTTGCAGTCCCAGGTTTATACAAATGCTTCCTGCCCACAGGAACATTGCTTCATGGCTGAGGTGAACTTAGGTGTGGGAGCAGGGCCACGGGAGGGATGGAGATGTCGGGAAACGTGTCCTGCCAGAGAGGTGAACCACTCCTGGCCAGCAGCTTATCCTGGCGGTGCCTGGCGGCTGCTCCCCTCTAATCCCTGCCCGTTCCTCCCCTTGGTGCCAGGGCCCAGCAAGCACGGGTGGCTGATGGAGGAGGGGTCCCTGTCTCTTCTGCCTCCCTCACCTTCTGGAAAGGGGGAGAGAAGAAGGAGAGATGCTGCAGGGAAGGTTTGCTCTCTCTGCCTGTGTGGGGATTTGTTAGCCAAAAAGGAAGATGTCTCAAAGGCACTTTGTCATGTGGCTGTCGGGTACCATCTGTGTTGCTTGGGCCACTTAAACTCCTGGTGGGAGGTCAATTGGCAGATGTCAAAACAGGCAAGGGCTCAGTCTGGAGAAGTGTCTCTTGCGGTTTGGTCCTGCAGCGTGCTAGGAAGGGTGTCCAGGCTGTGCCTCCCATCCTACAAGCAAGCCGGGCCCTTCTGGTGTGTGAGAGCACTCACTTGTCCCTGGGGGCCAGATGGGTGTCCCCCAGGGGCCCTGTACCTGTCACAAGTCATGTGGCACCGACATTCACGTCAGCAATTGACCTGCAGCCTTCATTTCGTGGGATTTCTCTGAAGGCTCTCAGTCAGCTCTGGGGTTTATAAACTGTAGGAATAATGGTAGGAAAAGGTCAGTCTGTGGTGCCAGGAGGTGCATTTTTGAACCCCACTGTGAACCTTGCTGCCAGCCAGCAGTGTGCTAATTCTCCCTGGAAATGGGAATCCTCAGAGATGCAGATGCAGCTCTGCCTGTGTGCAGCATTCTGCCTGGATTGCTCGGCTTGCCAGTGGCCTCTGGGCAGCTCAGGTGCATTACTGGCTGGGAGGAGAGGAGCAAAACACCCTGGCATGTGCTGAGACCTTGGAAATTTTTGGCTCCAGGTGGATTACCAGCTGCACAGCCTGTGATCGTGAATCAGATGTAGCCGTCATCCTGGGCCGTGTGTGGTTTTGAGCTCTGCGTGGGTATGTTTTATATGGAAGGTTAAGGTCGTGTATCCAAAACTTAAGCAGTTTGCCTGGCCCATGTATTTTTAAAAGATGATACTCCTGTGCATATTGAGGGCTTGGGGATTTTCCCTGAGTCCTCTTAAAATCTTAGGTGGCTGCTGTGGCATCGATGTGCAGCCTCAGGGCTGAGCCTCATCCTCGAAAAACTCATATGAATCCAGGCCGTTATTGCTGGAGCTGTGATGGCCCAAAAAGTGCCTGAGCTGCAGTTGGGTCAGACTGGAAAAATGCTTTTAATTATATCATTATTACAGACTGTATAACTTTGCCCCTGGAACCTCTGCTTAGGGGTGAGGCCTTGAGAAGGGATGTGTGGGACTAACCTTGTTCACTTTGTCTGCTCTCCTTCCTTCTGAGCTGTTCAGCCGAGCACTGCAGAGCTGTAGCAGTGAATCCTTAGGGATTGTTTAAGAAAATAAAGCCTGGTCCTGTGATCACCCTGCTCTCTTAATTGCCTAGGTAATGAACTGGCCTTGGAGGAGCAATTTAAGCTGGGGAAGTCTTGTCACTTCCCTTAGGTAAGCAGTTTTCCTGCTGTGTACTTTCTTGCCAAGTATTTTTCCCTGGCTCTCATGAGAATAGCTGGTAGGGAGCTGTTGGAGGTCCCTGGGGTTCACTGCCATCTCAGGGGGTGCCGGGGTGTCTCAAGGCTCCCTCAAAGGAAAGCACAGGAGCAGAGCTGGGAAGAAACTCCAGGTTAGGGTGTTGGGCTGGGCTGATCCTTCCCGGTCTAGTGGAAGGTGTCCCTGTCCATGTTGTGGGGGGCTGGAACCAGATGGTGTTTAAGGTCCTTTCCAACCCAAACTGTTCTGTGGTGGACATGTAAAGCTCCTGAGGGATGAGTGGTGGGAGTGGGAGAGTTCAAACCGCTGTTGATGCTGCAAGAGAAAGGGAAAATCTGGCAGGTCCTTGTCATCTTTGCCCTTGTTTAAACTTCTGCACGTGCTTCTCCCTTTGAGACCCGAGTGCCTTTGGTGACACAACCGAAAGCTACACATGGTCAAGGCCTCCTTGCTTCTAAAAGTGCAATTAGATCTGATAAGAGGCCATCCATTATTCACTGTGCGTGTTCACAGAAGGTGGTGTATCCACACCATTCAGGCAGGGATAAATAATTCATCTGTTTAATGAAATTTGTGTCAACAGGGAGCTGTGGAAGGTATTAAGTTAAGTAAAACCGTAGTATCCATTAGGAATAAGCCAATGGAAAGTCAAGAAGTATTTGCCAGTTGCTAGAAAATGGGCTTTGTACAGCTCTGATGAGAAACCAGCTGAGGCAGGGAGGAGACCGGGTTGAACGAGTCAACCAAGAAGGCGTTTGGGCCAAATTTTGATCCCTTTGTATCACAGAATCATAGAATAGTTGGGGTTGGAAAGGACCTTAGAAGCTCATTTTGTTCCACCCCACTGCCATGGGCAGGGACACCCTCCTCTAGAACAGGTTGCTCCAAACTCCGTCCATTTTAAAGGAAAATGTTGCTCTGGCTGCGACAACAGCATGTTTTCCTTTAGGTGATTTGTAAACATGAAACAGCCTCAGTTTGCTCAAGAGAAACCCAAAGTGTTGGGTTGTTGTTTTGTTTTTTCTTTTTCTCCTCTAAATTTTCAATATTTTATTTCTTCTTTGGAATGGAGTGCAGGAAAACAATTTTGAGGGGTCAGTTAATGTGAGGGGCTGTACTGAGCAGCAGAGCTGCAGGTCCCTCTGCCTGTGAGCATCTCAAAGCTGGAGGGGGGTGGGTGGGAATCTGGTAAGGTCTTTACTCCCATGAGCGGAAGACCAGCTTTTCAGGGAATTGCCACAAATGACAGAAAGAGAGAGGTGGATAAAATGCAATTCATGTAATAAATCAGCCTCTCCTTCCCCCAGAGAGTGAGTGATACTGGGGCTTGCATGCAGCACCGTTACCAAAATCCTTCTCTCTCCCCTCCCCAAGACCTGCTCACACTAACAATGGCCATGCAGATGGCCTTACCTGCAGCCCTTGAAGAGCCATGAATTAGTTTGGTTTCCTGCTCCTGCTTCTCCCGCATTGACACCTGAGGAACGTTTGGGATAGAGTTGTCCTGTTTTCCTCCTCCACAGTCAGCAGACAGTGTGAAACTGCCCCCACCGGGAGCTTTTGCCCTGTGGAGGGAAGGGGGCTGGGAGATATCCTCTCAAAAATGTTAATTCCTGCTTGGTAATGCAGAGATTTCTCAGGTCTGCAAAGCCCTGTCAGGTTCAGGAGTTCACTGGCAAACCTGGTAGGCAGTGAGGTGTCCCTTCAGCACCACGTGAAACAGCTTCCCAGGCTGAGTGCCGAGGGAAGCACCGGGCGATGGAGGGAGGAGAGCCACCTCCTTGCCCCCCCGCCCCCTTCCCTCCCCAGTCCTCCTGTTCCTGGGGGTGACAGCACAGGGCCAGGCAGCAGAGTCCTGGTGAGCACCGTGGGCACCTGTGAGTGAGGATGACCGCGGGGCAGGGAGCATCCCCTCCCGTGGGAAGGCAGATCGGGCAGGGAGTTTGTTCCTCGGAGATGGAACCGGGCAGGGAGAGATTTTCTTCCTCTCAGCTAAAAGGCTTTTTGTGGCAGAACAGCCTGCACAGCCTGGCAGAAGTTCTATTTTCTTTTTCTTGGAAGAAATAGCAAGAAAACTGTGCAAGCGTTGCTGCTTTCAGGTGACCGGCTTGTGTCTCCTCACCTTTCTCCTTCCAGCAGTAAAGGCCACTTCTGTCCTTTTTATTTTTTTTTTCCCCTCTTTTAATTTTTTCCCCCTGAAAATTGCGCAGCGAGGGCAGAGGCTTGCCCCCCGTCTCGCTGCCCTGCGTGAAGTGCTGTGCTGGGAGGGCACCTCTCCCGGTCCCTGCTCTCCGGGCAGGATGCGGCAGCGGTTGCCCGGCTCGTCTCCGCCCCATCAGCCTGATGTGCTGTGACAGTTCTGCTGAATTGCTGACCCGAGGGGCTGCGAGGGGCTATTTATGGGCAGACAAAGCCGGGGCACACCGGGCAGGAGGCCAGCCTGGGGTGGCCACACCCAGGAGCAGGTCGTCTTTGGGGTTCCTTGGGTGACTCGGAGGAAAAGGCGCTGTTTGGTGAATTTGGCAGGGAAACCCCCCGTGGGAACTGTGGTTTATACGAGAGCAGCCCCTCATGCCCCAGTGATTCGATCCTGCTTGCAGGAGCAGGTTGGGTTTGGTGGCAGGAATCTGCACTGAGAACAGCAGGCCGTCCTCTGCTTTTACCGTGGGCCCCAGAGCCCAGGTGCTGATAGCAAAGTCTTATTTTTAGCCGCTGGAGTTGAGATTTCCTTTTGCAGGGGCCATATCAAACCATTAACCAGACCCCTGAGCAGAGGGCAGCACCCTTTAGCTGCTCTCCTGTCAGCCAGGTTTATTTTTATCTCACACCTCCTGCACAGCGGGTTGGGAGCTCGCAGAGGAGGACTGGAGACCTTTAATAATTCATAGCTCCTACATTTTGCTCCCAGCAATCGGAAAAGCCAGAAGGGCGCTGGCACAAACCTGCTCCATCCACACCACAGGGCCGTTGTGGCCCTGTGCTCTCGTGCTGCTCTGCCCCATGGCCTGTCCCTGCCCAGGATTTGTGCTGGGTTACAGCCTGGGCTGGGGGACCCTGGATGGTCCCTCATGGTGGGATGGCATTTGGGGTGGGACAGAGCGAGGCCACGCTTGGGACCGACCCATGGGTGGACAAACACCTCAACCCTACTGTCAGCCCACCTGTGTCCACATAGCTCCTGAAATCATCTGGGCAGGCTGAGCTCAAGGGGAATTTTCAGAAGCAGGGGGTTTGCTGCCGTATCAGGTGTTTTTCTCGTAATATTAGAGCTGGGACGTGCTTTGTCTTTGGTTATGGAGCTGAGTCCATCTTTGGGACGGTTCTGTGCCTGGTGGAAGAACCTTTTGTTCCCAAAGTCTGAGGTGTGTACTGGTGAGGCTCTGCAGACCAGAGCACCCCTCCTTATTCCCACCCACCTGTGAGCCAGTGCCTGCTGAGGGTGTGGAGGACTTTGGGATGGAAGAGTAGCCCTGGCAGTGGAAGAGGGGGCCATGTGCCTTTGCCCTGTGCTTGCCTTCCTGGCAGAGAAATGCTGTTGGATAGGGGGGGTCCATGGTAGAAACTGAACTACTCCATCTCTCTCGGGTGCCTCTGGGTTCAGCTTTAGACCTGGTGGTTCTGGAAGGCTGAGATGCATCTGGAGCATCTGCCTTTTGCAGTGTCCGAATCCTTCAAGATCTGCTCCACGCGGATGGAGGAGCTGATTTTCAGCAGCTGCTTTGGCAAAGCACAGGGTGAGCTGAGTGTTACAGAGCCCAGTTTTGTTTATGTGCTGGTGGCTGTTGCCTTCTGAATCGCTGCTCAGTCTCTGTTCACAGCTTTGCTGCCCGTGACAACTTTTTGGGCCATTAAATTGCTTCCAGAGTCCACTTGTTCCCATCGCATCTGAACCTGTCAGCTCTGTAGCACTTGTAGCACTGGAGCTGGGAAAGGCAAATCCAAATGAGCTCTTGCTCTCTCTGGGCATTGGCAGGCTGCAGTGGTGCTGCAGCTGGTGCCTCACACCTTTCCTTCCGCATCCCAGGGGGAGCAGCTGGTTTAGCAACAGCCAAATGCTGTCCTCTGTCTTCATGGTGCTGGCAAGAAGCTTCCCAGCTTTCCTGCAACCTCCTCTGTCTCCTGGACAGGCCTGTCATACACAGGTCTGTTGTCTTCTTACTCTTTTAGTATTATCCACCCTAAAATATCCCCAGGATTTGTTCTCTTGGGGAGCACAGAGCAAAATTTGCAGGCACATCTTTTAGTTAAACTGAGTGACAGATTTCCTCATCTGTATGGATTGTGCATCGACCACTATTAGATCTCAGATGTCCGTGTTTGTATCCATGTGTTTTCCGTGTTGTTTTTCTCCCACTGTGAGCTGTGGCTTGCCTTAATTTGGTTGAATAAACTCACTGTGTTGCTGAACTGTAATGAGACATCATTGACTGAGCTATATCCTTCAAAATGGCACATTCCTCGTCCTGGAAAAGTGGAGGGCAGACTTTTGCTGCTGGGCTTGGGGCAGAGCAACTGGAAAACTGGAAAAGGAGCTGGGGTACTGGTGACAGTGGCTGAGAGAGCTAGGGGGGCTCAGCCTGGAGAAGGGGAGGCTCAGGGGGGACCTTCTGGCTCTGCAACTCCCTGACAGGAGGGGGGAGCCGGGGGTGGGGGGGTCGAGCTCTGCTCCCAGGGAACAAGGGACAGGATGAGAGGAAACAGCCTCAAATTGCACCAAGGGAGGTTTAGATTGGATACTGGGAAAATTTCGTAACTGAAAGGGTAGTCAGGCACTGGCACAAGCTGCCCAGGACAGTGGTGGATTCACTGTCCCTAGAAATGTTCAAAAGACAGGAGTTAGTGTTTAGGCTGGCAGTGCTGGGGGAACGGTAGGACTGGATGGTCTTGGCGGTCTTTTTCAACTGCAACTGTTCCGTGATTTGATGATTCTGATGCCTACCTCCTTTAAGGATCCCTAGCTTTATTACTTGTATGTAACTCCGTTTATTACCTGTAGGTTGTTAAAAGTTCCAGGAGGGAAAAAAGAATGGAACCCCACCCTCCGCCAAACCAAAACAGTTCAGGGTAGTGGGGAAAATGTCCTGTTGAAATCGAGGGGTGAATCACCCACCTTTGAGGGGTGAAGCAAAGGGTTGTGACTCGATGGTGGCTTCCCCTGGCACAGCACTGTCCAGCTTTGCAGCCAGGTCCACTTCTGGGAGGTTCCTGGCAGCGGGCTGGGTGTGCTCCTGCAGCACTGATGTCCCTTCCCTTTCCTCCGTGCAGTGGCTCTGAAGAATCGCGGTGCCAAAGGAGTGGAGTGGGATGGAGAGTGTGGCAACAGACCAGCTCCAGGCTCGGCAGCCGTGCCGGAGGGCGAGTTGCTCCTACAGGTTAGTGCTCCTCACTGGCCACCTCTCCCTTGCAAATGCCTTCAAGGGATTTCCCTCTTGGCCCTTTTCCAGCTCCTTTGAGTTTTACCCTAAAAACGGGCTGTTCTGTTGCTGGTGGCAGGTGTTTCGGTGAAGCCGTGATTCCCTGTGGTGTGCTTCTGACTGAGCAGAGGTGTAAGACCTCCTCAGGCCCCTGGGGAAGAAACTGTGTTGCTTCTCCCCTGCTTTTAACATCATTCCTGGAGAAAATTGGCATCTGTAAATTGTCCATGTGTAGGAAATGTCTTGGTAGAAGCAGTGCTGGATTTCTGAGCACAGAGGTTCATCTCTGTTTCTCCACTCTCACATGTAAATGTGCCGTAGGTGTTATGTGGGAGCCAAGGTGTTTGAGTGCTGTTTTCAGCATGGACACACTGGTCCTGATTCGAGCATGTTATGCAAACACTGGTGAAAACAGGGAAGAAAATGTCATGGGAGTCTTTCCTGATTTTGCAGCAGTGATGCCACTCAGTACGTGGATAGGTGCTGATTGTGTGCTAAGCCCAACAGTCCCAGGGTGTATCCCAGGAGGTCTGCCAGAGCTCCCTTGTTGATGCTGGAGACAAGGCTGGGGATGCTGCAGCATGGTTGGCTGAGCCTGCTGCTTCCATGGTTTGCTCAGAGATGCAGGAGATGACCTTCTGTCTCCAAACTGTGCACAGTGAATAGGAGGATGCCCAGCTCTGGCAGTGCAAGGGCCTGCAAGGACACAGGTCTCCCGTCCCTGCCTGGCACCCGGGCACAGGCTGCAGCTCTGCCCCCTGCCTGGCTGGCCTCCAGCGTGCTGGGCAGCCCCAACTCCCCTCCAAACGCTCACTCAGCAGGAATTGTAATTACTGTCCTGCTTGAGAGCTAAGCAGCCATCATCTCCGTGTCTAGGGAGAGAAGTGCTAAAGCCAAGCTAGTTAACAAACAAAAAACGGAGGTTTTTCCCTAAGGATGTAACAAAACTGCTCAGCAGGGTTTGCTGGGGGTTGATTCCCACTCATCAACTCCTCCTAGAGCTGGATGCCATCCTTTTAGAGGTACCAATCTGGACACTAAAAGCTCTGGGTGTAGGTTTTATCTCTCAAGGGTCTGTCAGTGGGATTCTGGATGTGGCAGGGGCTCCAAATCTGCCTCTGTGCCCCAAGGAAATGCTCCTACCTGTTTATAAACCTACTTCCATCCAATCCATCACCTCTGATGTCCAAAGTTTCTTTGTCTCTTGGTCTACTCTGATTCTTCCCTTCTCCTCCTCTGAAATTGCTCAAAGGGTTAAAGTGCATTTGGCAGCACTAATTGACCTCTGCTGCAGATTCCCACACACTGAGATCAACCCCAGTAAATAGAGAGAGCATTTGTGCCCGGAATAAAGGGAAGGAGAGGGGGGAGAAACACCGACCTTGACAATGAAACAGGAGTTGGCAGCAACAATAGCTGGACTTGGCTGAGCCTACACACCAGGCCCTAATTAATCCTGATGTCTGTGCATTATGGAGTGGAGGAAGCAGCCAGGGCTGCCTACTGTGGCTTCCCTGCCAGGTTAGTGGTACAGGATGGTTTTGGCTCTGGGGCTTCTGGGGTCCACGTGCAGGACCCTGCCTTCCAGAGGGCTCCTGTGCTGGCACACAGGTCTCCCCACGGGGATCTGTTGCCCTTAGGGAGGGGTGATCCTGTGGTGCTGTCAGGGCAGTGAAAGCTCTTTGGCTTCTGGGGATATAAACCAATGATTTTCATGGGTTTTCAGGGCCTTTGCTCTTAGGCAGCTCTGTGGGCTTGAAGATTTAAACTAAATGTCTGTCAGGATCATTTCAGAGTTGGGGAAACTGAGTCACAGTGATTTCTACCACTTGGGCTCAGGGAGGGCTCCTGTGGGCCTGCTCTCTGCTCTAGCAGGGGGATGGTGAGGTGTTCAAAGCACTGGGCTCTGTGCCACAGAGACTTGCAAAGGTTGGTGCTGTGCCTACAGCACTTAAGGATGCTTCCCTGGATCCTGCCAGTGCCTGTGTCAGCAATGGTCTTCTGCCTGTCAGCTCCTGCCTGGTGCCAGAGAGCAGGGATGAAAAGCCATGCCTCCTGGGACAGCAGCTGCTCTCCCAAAGCAGTAGGAAAGCTTCTCTGCCCCTTGTAGTCTTCTCCAGGTGTGAAGACTCAGCCTGTCCTTCCTCCTGCTTATGAAGGACATTGGCATTTCAGAAATCAGATGGTTTTGCTACGGTTTCAAAAACCAAACCCTTATGCTTTAGCTTTTACCTTTTTATGCTTTAACTTTTACTTTTTCTGTTTCCGCTGGTTGAGGCTCTCTCAACACTGGGTTGGCCACCTCGGGGAGGGGAGAGGGCAATGGAGACAACATCTTCCTTGACCTTGCTCTTTGCACACCATGGTCCTTCTCCAGACCACTCCTCTGGCACCCAGGGAGGACAGGAGGGATGCAGACAAGGCCAGGAGCTGGGCAGGTTTCTCCCAAACCAGTATCCTTACCCACAAGCAGCAGCAGGGAATGCCCAGCCAATGCTGGCACTACTGTGGTGGGTTTGTTCTCCACTGAACATCCCTGGCTTTTCCAGCCTCATGCAGCCATGCACAGCTGCCAAGACCCTCCTGGGCCATGAGGAGGGTGGGAACTGTGAGACCAGAGCCACCTGGGTAGACACAGCATTAATGCAGCCAACATGAAACGCTGTTTGGATTCTGGATTGTTGGAAGGGCTCATTTCCCCCAGAATGGATCAGTTCCTGATGGTGTCCAGTCACATTCTGCAAGCAATTCAGAGATTTTTATTTGCTCTTCGCATAGGATGAGTGTCAATCTCCTCCAAGGCTGAGTCTGAGTGAACGCTCCCAGGATGGAAGCAAAGTTTTCCATCAGTTTGGATTAGGATACGCTCGGGCAGCTGTACAGAAGAGCTGCATGACCTCAGGGAAACCCAGTAGGAGGTGCTGTCTGTGGTGGCTCAGCTCCCTGCCAGCTGGGGCCAGCCAGGACTGGGGTGACCAGTGTCCTGCTAGAAAAGAGCGATGTGAGCGTGGCATGTACCTCTCCTCTCTCCCACAGGCACTCAATGGCTTCGTGCTTGTGGTGACCTCAGAAGGGCTGATATTTTACTCCTCGCATACAATTCAGGACTATCTGGGATTTCACCAGGTCAGTGGGACTCCTCTGACTTGCTGTGGTGGGTTTGCAGAGTCAATTTTTCCTTGGTGGTGGAGAATAGCCCCAGGTTCGCCGCTGGGAGGAGACTCTGCAAGGGTCACAGGGTCTCAGGGGGCTGTTTGGGGCTTTTCCTTGGTCTTGTGAATTTGGACCCCGTATTGCCAGACGTGGTCACTGATAGGTGACAAGGGACTTCTTTGGTCCACAGAGACTTTTCACCAGCCACGTTGATGGGCCATGAGGCTCATGGCTGTGGTGAGACATCTGGGGTTCCCTGCCCAGCTTGCCTTGGGCACCCACTCCCTTGGTGGCCGCTGGTAAATCCCATAAGGCTCCAAAGCTTTCTGGTTATCTTGGGCACCCAGGTAACCTGGAAGGCACTAGATCACGTTTACAGGGAAGTGGGACTTACCAGCAGTCCTTCAGCTACTGTGGTTTGGTGTTGCTCCCACACAGCTGGCTTTCCCCAATATCTGGTGTAGATGAGGACTGTCCACCTGAGCAAAGGGAGCAGGTCTCAGAGCCTTATTCTTTCGGGAATAGAGTAGGAATGAGGTGGCTTTGCTGCTGTTTTGTTCCCAAACCATGTTTTCATCTCATCCCATAAGTCAGCTTTAGGATTTTGAAAGACATCATGTTCCAGGGATGAGAGTGTCCCAGGGAAGCTGTATGGGCTCTTTAGGACTGCGGAGGAGGTCAGGCCCAACACGGGCAAGGGGTCCTTAGAGCCAGATGTGCTGTCTGTTCCCACTGGCATCAGTGTTGGTGGAAGGTGTCCGGCCTCATTTGGCCAGGTGGGGCCCTGACAGGCTGTTTCCAGGTGGGACATGAAAACTGGCACCTGGGGACAGGCTGCAGAGCTCACGGGTTGCGCTTTCCCTCCAGACAGATGTCATGCACCAGAGTGTCTTCGAGCTCATCCACACCGAGGACCAGCCGGAATTCAGGCGCAACCTCCACTGGGCCCACAACCCACCACACGCTCCCGAGGGTGAGCCTTCCTCAGAAGGTAAACGTAGGATGGCATCCTGGTTGGCCTGAGATGTGTGGCTCCCCAGGTACGATGGGAGCAGAGCTCCCTGACGCCACTTGCCCATGTCTGTGTGGCTGAAGCCATGGCTTCATCCAAACACCATGGCTTTTCCCGAGTTTCTGTTGCTGTGGTCACTACAAGCTGATGCAGTGCCCAGTGCTGGGGACCTCCGGCCCTTTCTAGGGATCTCCAGCCATCACCGGAGTGAATTCTTTCTTGATCTTCTCTCAGTCCATCTCTTCCACAGTGGGGAGAAGCCATGGTTCTTCTGCTGTGATCTACAAGCCGGATCAGCTTCCCCCAGAAAACTCTTCCTTCCTGGAAAGAAGCTTTGTGTGCCGTTTTCGCTGCCTCCTGGATAATTCCTCTGGCTTCCTGGTGAGTGCAGACCCTCCACAGCAGGAGGGTGGGACAGGCTTACCCAAGGGGTTCATATCATAGCTGAAGCAAGTTACTCTTGAGAGACCTTTCTACCATGTGCAGTATCTGCTTGTCTCAGCAAGGAGACTTTCCCTGTTTTCCACAGGCTTGGTCTGTACCTACAGCCTCTCCATGTGTGTTTTGTTCCTCTACTCTCAGAAATGCTGAATCTTGAACAAAAGTGCTTTTCCTCCATGTGTTTAACTTGATTTTTCTGTTAAAGGCATGTCTTTAAACCAAGCAGGTAGTATTCATCCCTGCTCCTCTCTGCTGTAGAGAAGGACAGGTCACAAGGGTGGTGAGGCCCTGGCACAGGTTGCCTTGAGAAGCTGTGGCTGCTCCATCCCTGCTGAAAGTGTTCAAGGCCAGGTTGGACGGGGCTTGGAGCAACCTGGGATAGTGGAAGGTGTCCCTGCCCATGGCAGGGGCTTGGAATGAGATGATCCTTAAGGTCCTTCCAAACCCAAGCCATTCTATGATTCAGTGATCCTATTTACACCAACTCTGCAGACAGACATCTTGCTCTGCTCCCTCTCTTCTCTCTTCATCCGCTTTTCTGCATAGTACTGAGCTTTTCTTCTCTTCCCAGGCTTTAAACCTGCAAGGCAGGCTGAAATTCCTTCATGGGCAGAACAAAAGGTCCGAAGATGGGTCTGCACTTCCCCCTCAGCTTGCTCTCTTCGCCATCTCCACCCCGCTGCAGCCCCCGTCCATCCTGCAGATCCGCACCAAGAACATGATCTTCAGGACCAAGCACAAGCTGGACTTCACCCCTTTGGCGTGTGATGCCAAGTAAGCAGCAGAGCTGGTTTGAGGGGTAGTGCTGTGGGCTTCCAGCATTGCATCCCAGCCCCTGCCTGGGTGGCAGCCCCCCGACACAGCCTGTGAGCTGAGTGTGTTCCTGGTCACCCGCAGGGGGAAGACTGTCCTGGGCTACACGGAGGCGGAGCTGCGGACGTGTGGCACCGGCTACCAGTTTGTCCATACCGCTGACACGCTGTACTGCGCCGAGAACCACGTCAGGAGTGAGAGGCTCTGCCCTGGCCACTTGTGCCCACCCCTAGTGCTGATGAGTGGGCTGGGACCACGGGCAGCTCTGTTGACTGCCATGTCCAGCCCAGGGGCTCTTTCCCTGTAGGATGCTTTACTTTATGCTTTGCTGTGGTGCTCTTGTCACTGCAGGGAGCTTGGGGTGGAGATACCAAGCTCTTAGAGACTGTCCAAAGGAGGGCAACAAAGATGGTAAAGGGCCTGGAGGGGAAGCCGTGTGAGGACACTGAGGGCACTTGATGTGTTCAGCTGGAGAAAAGGAGACTGAGAGGAGACCTCACTGCAGTTACAACTTCCTCAGGAGGAGCTGGGGAGGGGCAGGCCCTGAGCTCTGCTCTGGGGGAACCAGGGACAGGACCCAGGGAATGGCCTGGAGTTGTGTCAGGGCAGGGTCAGGTTGGATCTCAGGAAAAGGTTCTTCCCCCAGAGGGTGGTTGGCACTGAACAGGCTCCCCAGGGCAGTGGGCACAGCCCCAAGGCTGCCAGAGCTCCAGGAGGGTTTGGATGATCCTCTGGGGCACAGGGGGTGACCTTTGAGGGTGGACCTGTGCAGAGCTGAGTGTTGGACTGGATGACCCTTGTGGGTCCCTTCCAGCTCAGCATGGGATTCTGTGAGTGCAGGGAGGGGTATTTGGCTGGACCACACTTGTCCCCTGTGTGTGCCAGCCATACTCCTGCTCTGACCCCAGCTGCTTATCCTGGCAGGAAAGGGCAGTGTCACCAAAGGCAGCCGTGCCCCTGGTGATGTGGTGGCAGCCCTCAGCACATGTGCTTCCATCTGGCAGTGATGAAGACGGGGGAGAGCGGGCTGACGGTGTTCCGGCTGCTGACGAAGGAGAAGCGCTGGAAGTGGGTGCAGGCCAATGCACGGCTCGTCTACAAGAACGGCAAACCCGAGTACATTGTCGTCACCCAGAGACCCCTTGTGTATGTGCCATCAGGGGCAGCCTGGGCTGGGAGGGGGACAGGCTGGCTTTTTCCATTGCTGTGGCCTCTGGGATTCCCTGAGCAGGGCAGGATGTTGGATCTATCGTTGCTTCTTGTGCCTTTTAAAGGAGCAGCCATAGGATACTGTACTGTGATGCTGTTCAGCTACGTCCACCCTGCAAGGATGGGGTGATGCTTGGTTATGCTACAGATGTGGGGTTTTATGTGTGTGTGTATAAAAATGTGTGTGTGTGTGTATTTGTATGTAAATGTATGCTGGTTGTACCAAAGGGGCTTTGGCTTGCTGGGGCCACAATTATCCATTGCAGAAGCACTTTGTGGGGTGTGTTTGTGCACATGTAAGCCACAGTCTGCTCTTCCTGCCCTGCAGAGATGAAGAAGGAGGAGAACACCTTCGGAAACGGTCCATGCATCTTCCATTCACCTTTGCCACAGGAGAGGCGCTCCTATACCAAAGTGCATATCCTCTCCTGGGCTTCCCTGATCCTTTCCAGAGCAAAGAGAGAACCAGCAAGTCCAAGAAGATCTCCTGCAGCCATGGAGGGCGCTCCCAGAAGAATGGTGTCAGCCCCAGTTCTCTGCTGGGCACTGTAATGCGACAGGACAAGGCAGTGCACACCTCCCACCAGGCTCCCACTCCTAACCCCTCCTGCAGCAGCATTTTCCACCTCGAGGACATGTCCATCCTGCCAGATGCAGGAAGGGATAGCTGGAGTATGGGTGCTGCTCCAGTTTCTTCAAGGGGGAACAGCCTCAAACAGGAGCTGCTGGATTTGCAGCAGGAGGACCCTCTCTCAGCCACCCTGGACTCGCTGTCAATTAAGAGTGATGAGAGCTGTTCCAACAATGAGCTCTTCAGTGCATTGGAGGGGCTGGGGTTGAACGCAGAGGACCTGGAGCTCCTGCTGCTGGATGAGAAGATGGTGATGGTCAATGCGGACCCAGAGCACTCTCCATCCCTGAAAGACAGCCTGGCCAGCAACCAGATTCTCTCCTACATCCACAGCACGAGGGACGAGCACGAGGGAGGGCAACAAGTGTGTCCCCTGCCAGGCCCATCCCCGAGCCCACGGGGAGGCCCTACTCCATCCCACACTCCGTCCTATGCAGGGAATGAGGACCTGCCACAGGGTGTGGTGCAGCCCAGCCCTGCCCTGGGCCAGCCCCCTGTCCAGTTGTGGCAACAGCCCCTCCACACTGTGCCAGGGCTGCTGCCAGAGGAGGAAAGGCTGTCGGATGGCTCGCAGAGACCAGCTGGGGAAGAGGCTCTGCTCCGCTTCCTCCAGCCAGCACAGGGCACCCCATGGGACGAGGCCTCCACCTCACCCCCAGAAGCCCCCTGCACGCAGGAGCCACCCAGGGCTCGGTGGCTTGAGGGTGACTATGCAGAAGTGCAGCCCATCCAGGAGGATGCTCACCGGTCCTTCTCCCTGCCCAGCCAGTGCCAGGACCATGTGGGGCTCCCCGGCCGGCCGAAACACCGTCACTCGCCAGTGAATGGGCTGTGTGGCCACAGCCCCGACTCCCCTCCACACCTCCTTCCCAGCAGCAACACTAGCCCTAGCCCGTGGCAGGACTATGTTTCCCCACTCCTGGGGTCTCCAGCTCAGCCTGGTTTTTATGGCATCAGCCAAGAGCTGATCTCCCAGCACCAGAGCTGCTTGGGTCCAGGGCCCAGCCTGCTGCCACAGCACTTCAACCTGAACGGATTATGCAGCATGGAAACCACAGGCAGTGGGAGCTCCCAGGAAGAGGTGGCTCTGTACCGCAGTTTTTTCCCCCCTACCTACCAGCTTATTCCGAAAAAGCAGCTGAGTTCTGATCCCTCTGTGCCACAGCACCCTTTCCCAAGCTCAGCTGCAGGGCACTTCAGGAATATCGGCAGCTGTCTGGAGACTCTGAATTCCTACGGGGCGTATACCTCTGCTCTGAGCCAGGAGGGCAGGCACAGGGTAAGGGCCTGCTTCCACTCTGGGGTTCAGTGTTCTCTGTGCTGGTATTTCCCAGGAGCCTCAGCACTGGGAGGCACACTCTGACCGGTGAGGACATGGAAATGGCCTTGCTCTAGCTACTGCGTGGCCAGAAAGGGAAGTTTTAGTGGCTTTTCTTTGCACCAAGAGTTGAAGAGCAAAAGGTTTGTATTAGGAGTAGTTCCAGCCAGGCACTGGTGAGCTGTGATGGGTGATACAAAGCACATGTGAGATGACATTCTGTAGCACCAGGTCTTGCCTTTGTGGAAGCATCCCCTGGCCTGTGCACAACTCATGGAGAGCCCACCTGGCTGCTGCTGAGCCCTCCAGCATCACAAGGCCAGGACCATAGCACTGGATCTGAGTGTCACCTGCACCTCAGCTCCTCCCATTCCACACCACCTTCAACTCGTATGCCAGGCACCTTCTTGCTCTGTTGAAGAGCTTAACTCTGGCCCTGCCTGGGACTGTGGGAGTGTGTAGAACCAGCCCTGACATATCTCTAGAGCTCGGTGGCCACCTCGTGTTTTTGGCTTACCAGGAGTGCAGGTGCAGGACCAGGCACTGTTTTAGATTGCAGCCAAGGTGCTCGTGGTTTCCCGTGATCCACAGGGCTGGGATACTTGCCCAGGCAGGTCCGTAGGTGAAAAGTAGTGCCAGCAGCGGGTCAGCATTTGCAGGAGAGGCCCTGGGGGAAGGCTGGGACGTGCATGGGGTGGCTGCTAAGCCCCTGTCCCAGGGCACGAGGGCAGGAGCAGCCCTGCTCCCCCTGCAAACGGCCTCACCCCCGTTTTCTCTCTCTCCTAGACCCTCAATGGCCGTGATTTTCCTAGCTCTCCCATGGGACTCCTCGAAGAACACCAGGTGCTGGGAGGAACCTGCCAGCATCAGCCCCAGGCAGAAGTGCTGCCAGATCACCCCCATGCCTCCAGTGGGGACTTTTGCCTCTAGGAGAGACTGGAATGGACAAAGCAGGACTATTCCCTGGGGAACTGCCTTCAGGTTTCAGACACCAAACCTCCCCAGCTGCTGGTGCTCTTGATGTTGGTTGCTTTGACTCAGCTGGGGTTTCTTTGCCCTTTTATCAATTTGGCATCGTCCTACTCCATGTACCATTCTTGTGGAGGGGTCCCTGGCCTGGGGAGGGCTGAAGGACAGATTTCCCAGGGCACTGGGAGCACGCTGGGCTGCGATGCAGGTCTCATATTGTTCAGGAGTTAAGTGGCTCTTGGTCAGCTGTAGGATCTCATTTATCACTTGCTGTCTCTCATCCTACCCATCCAACCTCCTGAACGTGTATTTTTGGTGTATTTTACCAGACTTCTGGAAACCGAGGTTGCTTCCCTGGCTGTGGCTAGCCTCCCATGGTTTGTTAGGCCCTGGCAGTGCCTGTGTCAGGCAGCCCTGGCCCTGAAAGACAGGCACGTTTTGGATGGCTGATGTCCTCCTGCTTTACCAAAGCTTTGCATTTCCATGCATGATCCAATGCGGATGCAGGACCTGTGTGTGCAAAAAACGAAAGACAGAAAAGGTTTTCACCTCTGGTATTAAATTCCCTGCCATCCCAGCCAGGCACCTGTGGCTGTGACCACCTTGTACAGATACTGCCTGTTTTATAAGGAAAAGGAACCCTGTTCTTGTGTTGCTCGAATCCTTCCCCACCTCAGCTCTCCCTGTGTCCAGGTATTCCCATGGTTAGGATCCAGATTAGAGCTCCTGCAGCCAGCACCCTGGGGCTTGTTGTCTTGTATGTGGTGTGTCCAAGTTGGCTACTCAACTAGTTTTCTCCTGGGTGATGGGCTCTGAGGTACCTTCAGACTTTCATGTGAATTTCTATCCTTTTCTTTCAATAAATGGCTTTGGAGCTCATTCCCTGACATCCCCCTTTCTTGGTTGTGTCTTTTCCTGATCTGAAGCATGTCAGGATTTGGCTTGGCTGCAGCACTGAAACCCAGGTCTTGCCACCGGTGGCCTGGGACGCAATGGTTTGTTTTGGAAGGGACCCTAAGGATCATCTTGGAATGATGAGTCACCCCACCCCGCTCAGAGCCTTTGGGGTGCTGGGTGCAATGTCGGGTCCTGCCATGGATGTTTGAAAGGAGCTGAGAAATTTGACAGAGAAGGGTGAGTGTGTAAAAACCCAAACCAAAACAATTAAAATATTTCAATATATGTCATTATTTATGTACAAATATAATACATATATAATATTTATATATAGTTATGCATAGATATATTGAAATGTAAAGTGTATGTATTTATAAAGTGGCTATATAATGGGAAACTTCCTTTAAGACAAACCAGCTGATACTTTTCCCCTGGATTGTTGTTTTTCAGTCTGGAAATCAGAAGAAACACAGTTTTTCTTTTTTCTGAATATTAGGTTTTCCAACATTCCCACCCCTACCTAGCACCTGCTTTTCCTTAACAAAACTAGGCAGTTTTGTAATATTTCTGAAGTTTGATGGAGATACGCCGGGAACATTTGATCTTTTATGTTTTCTGTGCCCTACTCTGCTTTTTCTTCCCTTTTCCTTCAAAAGAGTTGGCACTGGGCAGCACCACACACACCGATGGGGATGGAGGGACAGCCTCTCCCAGAACTGCGTCACCGGCACCAGAGCATCCTTGTGGCTGCAGTCAGTGACTTCCAGTGGTCCATTGAATCCCAGATGCTGAGAACAACCTGACTGCTGGGAAACTTTCTCCCTGAGCCAGGTCCTGGGCGTGTGGGCAATTGTACCATCACCCCATGTCCTGCTTGGTTTCTTCTCTTCCTTGCACCAAGAGCTTCCCAGCAGCCAAGGTGACCTAGGGAGGACTGCAGCTCTCCTGCCTTTGTCATCAGGGTGCTGTGTTCTAGTTGACCACAGCATCTGTTTGTCCAGTGCTGTGTTGCTATGAGGTCTGTGGAGCAGCAGCCATCATTTCTGCGGAGAGAGGTGCCCTCTGCTCCCCAAGGAGGCCTGCTCCTCCATAAGTCATGCCCATCCTCACGCCAGCTGCTGCCTGTCCTCCCCCGGGCCTTGTGGCACTGATTTTTTACACCCTGGACCCGCCCAGGGAGCCTGGCTGGAGCGAAACTTCTGCTGCAGCAAAGAAGAAGCCTCTGTTCAGCATCCACAGCCTGCCCTGAACCATGGCAGTAAAAAAGCGGGACTGGGCTGTGCTGTTCTTTTGTTTGCACACCTGGGGTGAGCATGGTCCCTTGGGGTGTGCTCACCCCAAATTTATGGGTGAGGCTGAGGAAGGTGTGAGAAAAGAGTATGGAGAGTTTAGAATCATAGAATATCCTGAGTTGGAAGGAACCCACAAGGATCATGGAAGTCCATCTGCTGGGCCTGCACAGAACAGCTCCACATCTACCTTGCCCAGTTGTCTGTATTGGTGCTGGGTTCCAGCCGTTTCTGATTGTTTTGGCTCTCCAGAGGAGGAAATGTCTCTTTTCAAGCTTGCCCAAGAACAGCTTGCACCTCTGAGCTTATTGCCTTCTCACAGGATAGTTTGTGCCAGAAAACCCTTTGGCTTGAGTTTGAAATAGCATTAGTGTTAAAAATCCCAGCCCAGGCTGCTGGTGGCCTGGCCACATAAGGGGAGGCAAACTGCAGCTCTCGAGGGGGAAGAAAATCCATTTGCACCTTGGACCTCTGCACCCATCAGTAGCTGGAATTACTCTGCAGAAAGCAGAGCCTGGCAGTGAAGGATCAAGCAAAGGAGCAATGTGAGTCCTGCACACAAAGTGGAGGAGCTCAGAGGTGGATTGAGCTGTACATCAACCCCAGGGACAGAAGGGACACCAGGCCTGTCATCCCTGCTGCTGGTGAGGCCGTCGCAGTGTGGAGCGGCTTGGGAAGATCCTTGCTTTTGCTTAGACCTTGTTGCCTTCCCAGTAGGGAGAGTGGGTAGAGATATTTGAGCTAATTTTGGGAGCATAACAGACACACTGGGCTGGACTCTTCTGAGGTGCTCTCCAGGCTACAGTGATCCCATGTGGTTCAGTTCATCCTAAGAGACATTTTGCCAAGGTGCCTTTACCTTCGGACAGGAGCCTCTGCTTCTCCTCTACTGCCTCTGGAGGAGAAGCAGGGTTTTATGGGTTTGATCCTGGCATTTACAGCTTTGATCCTGCCCTTAAGTAACTGCCTGCAGTTCATTTGGGAGTTGTTTTCCCAAGGTGTCCATGTGCCTGTCAGCAGCTGACTCCTGGTGCTGTCAGGAAAGGAGCACTCCCAGCAGCATGGTGGGGTACAGATCGTGCAGTCCCATGAGGAGAGGAACCTGCCTATCACCCCCCATGGGACACAGAACCAAGGCAGGGCAGGGGGGAAAGCTCAGCCTTCTCTTTCCCCTCAGCAGGAATAAAGTTCCTGCAGCAAAGGAGGCTTTGAAGAAAGGTGGAAGGGAAGCCAGGCAAGACTGTGGCAAGCTGGGAGAGGAACAGTCCAAGCATTATCCATGCTGGCTGCACTCCTGTGGAGGTAATCTCATAGTTATTTTAGACTCCAGCTGGGATGTAACTCTGCTTCCAGCTTTTGCAATATCCTGCCAAGCCCATGCTCCAAATTTGCCCTTTGCTGGCTCTGAGCAAGGCAGGGCCACGTGCTGAGAACCTGCCAGCATCAGTCGAGGAGAAAGACCTTTGCTCTGCTCTGTGTGCTGGGTGTGCATTTTTGTGCCTTGCTGCCCATCTCAGGGCTCCTGGGAAGGGGGTCTGGAACCTTGGGCTTGGGCTTGTCTTGGTTTGGTGTTTGGTTTTTTTTGTTTTGTTTTTTTTTTTTTTTTTGTTTGTTTGTTTGTTTGTTTGTTTTGTGGTTTTTTGTTTGTTTTTTTTTTTTTGTCTCCATTATACACAGATTTAAAGATAAAACTGGAGCAGTTGGATCCATGCTTCCTAATGCTGAGGAGTTCCTTGCTCCCTAAAACCATCCTGTACAAACATGGGAGATGTCATGTGGGAGATGGTTGGTTTTGTGTCCTGGAAATACATGAGGAGGCTGCGAAGAGGCTCAGATCTGAGCTCCTCCCTCATATCAGCACAGATGGCTTCTCCTTCGGCAGGATTTCTGTACCAGCTCTGGGTTTGGAGTAAGTTACAAGCTTGTGGTGAGATTTCACAGTTGTGGATCACATCTCCTGGGCACACTTGGTTGCTTGCTCGAAGTGTGCTTTGAAGGGCTTCAACCTCAGCAGTGCTCCTCAACAGCAAGTCTGGGTTGAATCAACTGCAACTGCTGCTGGTCCTCAGATCCCACAAGGATTTGAGTCCTTGCCCAGTTTCAGCTGGATAGTGCTTCAATTTGATGGGTTCTTGGAGGTGGATCAGCAAACACTTTTTTGAAGTTTGGTTTGCTTCTTTGTTTTCAGGATAGAAAAGGAAAACCCAGCTGGATTGGGGGAAAAGGGAGGATGGAAAGGTCTCTGTTTAAAGCAGGCTTTGCTTTCTTAGCCAGGTTGTTTAAGCAAGAGAAGTCTCTACATCCTTTGAAATAGATTAAGTGTGGCTCCAGGGGCCATTGTGGAGAGCCAGCACTGTAAAAATGCAGATTTCAGGAAAGCCTTATGCACTGTGACAATTTAAAGTACCCCCAAAGGGCGTTTGCTCAGGCAGAAACACGCTTTATTTGAAGCATATTATGAATGAGACAGGGGAACAATTTGTTTGCTGGAGATGGGCAGAGGATCAGTTAAGCAGAGCACAGGGCACAGAGCAAGTCAATTTGCAAAAGGGCAAAACAGAGAGGCGGTGGCTATATCCTGTCTGGCTTCCAGCATGTCCTCCTCACTGAGATGGAGTTGAGGAGCTCGACTTCAGGATCCTGAGTGCCTGCAGCATCCCTGGATGAGGAGACTTGCCTGCCCTGAGGAGGAGACTCGCTGCTGGGCATTGAGGCCACTGAGCTGCAGCAGGCACCCTCCTGAGGGCATGGGGGCATGCCCTTGGCTCTGCTCTTCCTCCTGCTTATCCTGATCAGTGGGACTGGGGGCGTTTCCCAGTGTGCTTGGACAGTTGTTGTGCTGCAAGGAGCTGTTCGGCCCAGAACCTCTTCAGGTGGTAACAGCTCACTTAGCTGCATGGAAGTACCGTGAAACCAAACCCTAAACATCTCTGGAGATGGAAAAAGGAATGGGGCAAGTCCATTTGTGGGTTTTAGGTTGAAGGGGAAGGCTGACTGCCTTGGAATTTAATTTATCTTCTTTTTGAGGGGAAGGGGCTTTCCTTTGCTTAAGGTAGAAAGCGAAGTGCTCAGAACTGCAAAATCTTCCTAGATACCAAAATTGAATTGTTTAAACAGGAAAAGGAAATATCTCAAAAAATGAAGGTTTTTTCTTTTTGCAGAACCTATCTGAAAGTGACTGGGAAAAAAGAGCAGCATAGTGGCCTTAAAACTTAGTGGGTGTGCATGTTTTAGTGCTGATTCTGTGTGGAAGACACGGGATCTGCATGAGTTAATGTCATGACCTCAAGGACCAAACATCCTTCTGAACTTCAAGTTTCATGACCTCAAAGTATGTCCTCAATGACCAAAAACATCCTTCTGGATTTTGAGAACCCATGAATCCAGTAGAGTGCTTGTAAGTTAATTGGAATGTGAGAAGAGGTGGAAAATCATTTCACTGTCCACTGGGTGGGGTACAATTTAGAGTGGCCATGGGGCTCTTTGTGTATGGGCAACACAACCACCACTGCCCAGGCAGGGACAGCTGACAATCCACCTGGAGTAACCCAGCCTACGAGGGATCTGCCTGGGCAACACAGGATTGCTCTTCATTTCATCCAGATGTTAAATTCCCCCTCTCCTTAAGGGCAGGACTTTGTTTGGTGCTGAGGTTTCTTGTAGGACAGACCTAGAGCAAGAACTTAACTGCTCTCTACAACTCCCTGACAGGAGGGTGGAGCCAAATGGGCGTCTGGCTCTGCTACCGGGTAACAAGGGACAGGATGAGAGGAAACAGCCTCAAGTTATACCAGGGGAGGTTTAGATTGGATTTTAGGGAAGATTTCTTTATTGAAAGGAGGTCAGATATCAAAACTGGCTGCCCAGGGCAGTGGTGAAGTCACCAACCTTGGAAGTGTATGGATGTGGCACTTGTTGACATGGTGTAGTGATGGGCTTGGTGGTGCTGGGTTAATGGTTGAACTCTATGATCTTAGAGGGCTTTTCCAATTGTAATGATTCCATGATCCTGTAATTCTACTGCCATCCTGTGTCACTTGGTGCAGTCCCTGTAATAAGCACAGCCATTCTGCTGTTCCTTATCTTTAAGGACCCATCCAGGGGAAACTGGGGGTTTCATTCAACACAAAGGGCCCTCAGTTTCCCACTGTGGTACCAGCCTTTAGCAAGAAACTGCTGATAGTTTTGGGCTAGACAGTGGGACATTCTTAAAAGGACAGCAGTTCCCACTCCATGGGAGTGCAGGTGCCTTGTAGATCCTTCCATGGATGATAACATAACCATCATGTTATGCTTTGTTCTACTGCTTTGGCTGTGATGAGATTTCAGTCCCTAAAACTCCTGCTGTCACCCCCAGTGGCTGAGCCTGCCCAGCCCCAGTAACTGTCCCACAAGCTTCCCCTCTATACTGGTCCATGTGCCGTTGGAAGCAGCAACCTACAGGCTTCATCTGAAAAGTCTTCCCCCTCTGTTTCCTGTCCGTTCCCTCTCTATTCCCCCTGAATTTCCCTTTTATTTCCTCTCAATTCCCTATCCCCGCTCAATTCCCCCTCCATTCCCTCTCAATTCCCCGTTTCCCATCTGTTCCCTCTCAATTCCCCTTCTCTCCTTTCTCTGTCTGCCCTCCCTCTCGCCCCGGCCTCCCCTTCTTCCCCCGCTCCCCTGCGCGCCCTGATCCCCCTCCATTCTTCCTTCCCTGCCCTCCTCTGTGCACCCTCCCTGCCCCGCCTCGTCCCCCTGTCCCCCGTGCCCGTGTCCCCGCAGCCGCGGGCTTGGGGGCGCCGCTTTAATAAAGCCGCGATGGCCGGACCCGGCGCCCCGCCTGGATCCCCCACACCCACCGTGCTCGGCGGGTCCCCCCCTTCAGTTCACAAGCACCGCCCGACACGGCCGGGGCTCCGACCCGTCCCGACATCACACTTGGGGCTGCGGGGGCAAATGCTGCGGGATCGGTCTCGGGAACAGACGCCGAGGTCTGTTCCCGGCACCGAACCCAGGGGCTGTCTGGGCCCGTCTTTGGGGCGGGAGGAGGCGGGCGGGCATGGGATGAAGGTCCCCTCAAGAGGAGGGGGC